>NC_069686.1:65585325-66841630 GCF_023699985.2 Odocoileus virginianus | reverse complement strand
ATCTTTCCCAGCATCAGAGTCCTTTCCGATGAGTCAGCTCTTCATATCAGGTGGCCAAAGGATTGGAGCTTCAGCTTCAACATCAGTCCTTCCCATTTATGCCGCTGCTAAATCATGTCAGTCCTGTCCGACTCTGTGCGACCCCATAGACGGCGGCCCACCAGGCTCCCCCGTCCCTGGGATTCTCCAGGCAAGAACACTGGGGTGGTTTGCCATTTCCTTCTCCAGTGCATGAAAGTGAAAAGTGAAAGTGAAGTCGCTCAGTCGCGTCCAACTCTTAGCGACCCCATGGACAACAGCCCACGAGGCTCCTTGGTCCATGGGATTTTCCAGGCAAGAGTACTGGAGTGGGGTGCCATTGCCTTCTCATGTATAAGTAAGTAAGTAAAGTTGCTCAGTCGTGTCCGACTCTTTGTGGCTCCATGGACTGTAGCTTACCAGGCTCCTCTGTCCATGGGATTTTCCAGGCAAGAGTACTGGAGTGGGTTGCCATTTCATTTTCCAGGGGATCTTCCTGACCCAGGGATCGAACCTGGTTCTCCCGCATTGCAGACAGATGCTTTACTGTCCGAGCCAGCAGGGAAGCCCCATATTCTCATGTGTATTCAGGGTGAATTTCGTTTAGGATTGTCTGATTTGATTTCTGTGCTGTCTAAGGGACTGGCAAGTGTCTTCTCCAGAATCAAACATCTCCAGTTTGAAAACATCAATTCTTCAGCACTCAGCCTTCTTTTATGGTCCAACTCACATCCATATATGAATACTGGAAAAACTATAGTTTTCACCCTATGGACCTTTGTTGGCAAAGTGATGTTTCTGCTTTTTATATGCTGTCCAGGTTTGTCAATAGCTCTCCTTCCAACGTGCAAGGGTCTTTTAATTTCTTGGCTTCAGTTACAACCCTCAGTGATATTGGAATTTAGTGATTTTGGAATCAAGCACTTAAAACCTGTTATTTCTGTTTAAGAAGCACCAGAGTTTGAAACCAGATCAGAATGACTCTCCTCCTAAGGCTCCACAATAGCATATTATCTTTGGATCCTTTGACTATTAAGCCAAAGTCAAGTAAATCATCAATAGTTATGATTTTTCTGACATAGTTGTTGTTTTGATTGATAATATCAGTAAGGATAGCATACTAACTGATATGGGGAAGTGGAAGGTACAAACAGTTGGGTGTAAGATAGGCTCAAGAATGTACTGTACAACACAAGGAACATAGCTATTTTGTAACGACTGCAGATGCTAACTAGAATAGGTTGCTGCTTGCAGTTGCCTTTTATTCGAGGCCACGCACGTGATGGGAGAGCAGCTCTTTTCCCCTCACCTGTTTACCCACGTCTGTCTCCCTTTAATCTTAAAAGAACCTAATTATAGGAATGAGATCACAAGGCCATTTGACCTAACTGCTGATTTATGCTCTCTTGAATGCACATCATGCCTTGTTTAATCTGTTTTTCTAGATAAAAAGAAGAATGAAGAATTAAGCAGTTCAAGAATAACCAGCTCTCTACCCCTACCAGCCCCCTTAGCAATTCTGTAGGGGGATCACAAGGGCAAAATTACATCTGAAAAGAGATTCAACTAGTCTGCACACAATGGAAAACATGCAGACAGAAATTAATTCCCTAACTCAATGATTCAGAGATTCTTCTCCTTTTTTTTTTCCTTTTTAAAACCTGTCATTGCTGAGCAGAAACTTGGGAGTTGGTCTCAGGACAGGAGTCCACCTTCCCTCTAGATTGCTGGCATTTCTAATTAAAGCACCCTTCCTTTCTACTGGTACTTCCCTCTCAGTTACTTGCTTTGGAGCAGCAAGCCACTGAACCTGAGTGTGGTACTGAGTTCAGTACCACCAGTACCTTCACATACTTCTGTGCCTTCCAACACTAGAAAAACCCAGTGGGATATTGATGTAGGATCCTTTTACTGAAAGAAATAAAAAAAACTAAACTGGTAAGTAATATCTAAAAGTGCTTCTTTAAACCTGGCACCATTTTTTTTTTCCCAAATGATATATAAATGAAGGGTGATTGGCAGGGCCAGAATATAAGACTGGTTCTCTTTAGATACAAAAGCCATGCCTTTTATCTCACGGGACAGCCTTGCAGGTTTCCATATCTGCTCTACTTATCATCTGCTTGCTTTGATCATGAAACGATATTCCCCTTCCTGACGGACTGCGTTTGTATTTTCTAAAGTTGTCCACCACAGTTCTTCCCATCTCACATACTCTTCCGAAAACTTGTCGGTGCCACGCTTGGCTATGGAATTGAATCGTCTTTAACAGAACGCAGTGGGGGGAGGAGCCAAGACGGCGGAGGAATAGGACGGGGAGACCACTTTCTCTCCTACAAATTCATCGAAAGAACATTTGAACGCT
This sequence comes from Odocoileus virginianus, assembly GCF_023699985.2. Classification (NCBI taxonomy): domain Eukaryota; kingdom Metazoa; phylum Chordata; class Mammalia; order Artiodactyla; family Cervidae; genus Odocoileus; species Odocoileus virginianus. The sequence continues at coordinate 66,839,247 of NC_069686.1, read as the reverse complement.
GAGCAAATTTCACAAAACAACTTCTGACTGCTAGCAGAGGACATCAGGCGCCCAGAAAAGCAGCCCACTGTCTTCGAAGGGAGGTAGGACAAAATATAAACGAGACCCGTCCCGGGAAGGGAGTCTTAATAGAGGAAGTTTCCAATCACCAGGAAACCCTCTCACTGGCGGGACTGGGGGAAGTTTTCGGCACTGTAACTGGGAGGAAAAATTAAACAAGGCCCACAGATTACGTGCCTAAAAGCAACTCCCAGCAGAAAAGTACCCCAGACGCCCGTACCCGCCAGCAACAAGCGGGGCGGAACGGAGAGGAGCGGGCGGCATTGCTTAGGGTGAGGTCCGGCCCGAAGACCCTGAGAGCAATCGGAGGGAGCTTTGTTAAACTGTGGGATAGCAAGGGACAAAATTAACCGGCCCGAACACACTGCTGGCGGTTCGCAAAACAAAGGGACTGAGAATCTCCAGAGAAGAGCCGGCCCATCCCCGCCGGAGGTAGGAGGCAGGGGGGAGGGGAAAAGTGCAAACAGCCCCTGAGAAGCCACCCCCTCCCACACTAGAACAGGCCTCCGGGTTCTAGCTAAAGACTTCCTGAGACCCGACTGGCGGTGCGTGCTGGGGCCGCGGAGGGAAAAGGCGCGCCGTACCGGGGAGAGTGCGCCCAAGCCTCTGGCTGCCTGAACCGCCCAGGCCGGGGAAGGCACAAAACGCAGGCACAACCGAATCCGCGCTTTTGTGGAGAACCCGAAAACTGGAACCGCACTCAACGCAGGGCCCGCTCCATATAGAGCAGCCGGGAGCCTGGGCAGTGTAGACGGGAAAGCACAGACACCCGTGAGCGGGGCAAACCCAGTGTGGCCGGAACACGGTGAGCGCTATCCACACAGAGCGGTGTCTGTCTGCAGCGCCCCGCCCTCCCCGTAGCAGGACTGAACTGAACTAGCGAACCTAAATAAGAGATCACCTCCGCCCGCCTGTATCAGGGCGGAAATTAGACACCGAAGAGACGGCAAACAGAAGCCAAATAAACAAAGGGAACCGCTTCAGAAAGGACCGGTGCAACAGACTAAAATCCCTGAAGGTAACACCGACTACACGGGAAGGGGCCTACAGATATCGAGAAGTGTAAGCTGGAAAGGGGAGCTATCTGAAATTGAACTGAACCTACATTGACCGCAACAACTCCAGAGAAATTCCTAGATATATGTGTGTATATATATATATATTTTAAATTAAAAAAATTTTTTTTCTTTCCTTTATTTTTATTTTTTCTCTTTTATTTTCTTTTAAAATTCCCTATTACTCCCCCATTACTCCTCAACTTTCATTTTCATGTATTTTTACGATTTTTTCAATTAGGGAAAAAAAAATTTTTTTCTTTTTTTTTTCCTTTTTCTTGTTTTTCTCTCCTACTTCCTTTTAAAGTCCTCTAATACTCCTCTATTATTCCTTGATTTTCATTTTCATTTCACTATAACCTTGCCAAAAAAAAAAAAAGAGAGAGAGAGAGAAACCCTGTTTTTAAACCGAACTTCATATACATTTCTAAATTTTTGTGTGTGTGTTTTTGTTTTTAAATATTGTATTTCAAAGAGACTAACCTCTACACTAGATTTTTAATCTTTGTTTTTCAGTATGCGGTATAAATTTTGGACATTTAAGAATCCAATATTCAGTTCCCATTTCTATTCAGGAGTGTGGCGATTACTCTCCCACTTTTGACTCTCTGTTTTCTACCTCAGAACACCTCTATTTCCTCCTTTTCCCTTCTTTTCCCAATCCAACTCTGTGAATCTTTGTGGGTATCTGGGCTATGGAGAACCCTTTGGGAACAGATAACTGCATAGATCTGTCTCTCTCCTCTTGAGTCCCCTTTTTCTCCTCCTGTTCACCTCTATCTCCTTCCTCCCTCTCCTATTCTTCATGTAACTCTGTGAACCTCTCTGGGTGTCTCTCACAGTGGAGAATCTTTTCACCATTAACCTAGAAGTTTTATTATCAGTGCTGTATAGTTGGAGAAGTCTTGAGACTATTGGAAGAATAAAACTGAAATCCAGAGGCAGGAGACTTTAGCCCAAAACCTGAGAAAATCAGAAAACTCCTGACTACCCGGAACATTAAGGAATAAAAGAGACCATCCAAAAGCCTCCATAACTACACCAAAACCAACCACCACCCAAGAGCCAATAAGCTCCAGTACAAGACATACCATGCAAATTCTTTAGCAACGCAGGAACATAGACCTGAGTGTCAACATACAGGCTCTCCAAAGTCACACCTAACACAGAGACCCATCGCAAAACTCACTACTGGACACTCCATTGCACTCCAGAGAGAAGAAATCCAATTCCACGCACCAGAACGCTGACACAAGCTTCCCTAACCAGGGAACCTTGACAAACCAATTGTCCAACCCCACCCACTGTGTGAAACCTCCACAATAAAAAGGAACCTCAGACCACAAGAATACAGAAAGCCCACTCCAGACACAGCAATCTAAACAAGATGAAAAGGCAGAGAAATACCCAACAGGTAAAGGAACATGAAAAAAGCCCACCAAGTCAAACAAAAGAGGAGGAAATAGGGAATCTACCTGAAAAAGAATTTAGAATAATGATAATAAAAATGATCCAAAATCTTGAAAATAAAATGGAGTTACAAATAAATAGCCTGGAGACAAAGATTGAGAAGATGCAAGAAATGTTTAACAAGGACCTAGAAGAAATAAAAAAAAGTCAATTAAAAATTAATAATGAAATAAATGAGATCAAAAACACTCTCGAGGGAACCATGAGTAGAATAACGGAGACTGAAGATAGCATAAGTGAGGTAGAAGATAAAATGGTGGAAATAAATGAAGCAGAGAGGAAAAAAGAAAAAAGAATCAAAAGAAATGAGGACAACCTCAGGGACCTCTGGGACAATGTGAAATGCCCCAGCATTCGAATCATAGGAGTCCCAGAAGAAGAAGACAAAAAGAAAGGCCATGAGAAGATACTCGAGGAGATAATAGCTGAAAACTTCCCTAAAATGGGGAAGGAAATAGCCAACCAAGTCCAAGAAACCCAGAGAGTCCAAAACAGGATAAACCCAAGGCGAAACACCCCAAGACACATATTAATCAAATTAACAAAGATCAAACACAAGGAACAAATACTAAAAGCAGCAAGGGAGAAACAACAAATAACACACAAAGGGATTCCCATAAGGATAACAGCTGATCTATCAATAGAAACCCTTCAGGCCAGAAGGGAATGGCAGGACATACTTAAAGTAATGAAAGAGATTAACCTACAACCTAGATTACTCTACCCAGCAAGGATCTCATTCAGATATGAAGGAGAACTCAAAAGCTTTACAAACAAGCAAAAGCTGAGAGAATTCAGCATCACCAAATCAGCTCTTCAACAAATGCTAAAGGATCTTCTCTAGACAGGAAACACAGAAAGGTTGTATAAACATGAACCCCAAACAACAAAATAAATGGCAACGGGACCATACCTATCAATAATTACCTTAAATGTAAATGGGTTGAATGCCCCAACCAAAAGACAAAGGCTGGCTGAATGGATACAAAAGCAAGACCCCTATATATGCTGTCTACAAGGGACCCACCTCAAAACAAGGGACACATACAGACTAAAAGTGAAGGGCTGGAAAAAAATATTCCACGCAAACGGAGACCAAAAGAAAGCAGGAGTTGCAATACTCATATCAGATAAAATAGACTTTCAAATAAAGGCTGTGAAAAGAGACAAAGATGGACACTACATAATGATCAAAGGATCAATCCAAGAAGAAGATATAACAATTATAAATATATATGCACCCAACATAGGAGCACCGCAATATGTAAGGCAAATGCTAATGAGTATGAAAGAGGAAATTAATAGTAACACAATAATAGTAGGAGACTTTAATACCCCACTCACAACTATGGATAGATCAACTAAACAGAAAATGAACAAGGAAACACAAACTTTAAAGGACACAATGGACCAGCTAGACCTAATTGACATCTATAGGACATTTCACCCCAAAACAATCAACTTCACCTTTTTCTCAAGTGCACACGGAACCTTCTCCAGAATAGATCACATCCTGGGCCATAAATCTAGTCTTGGTAAATTCAAAAAAATTGAAATCATTCCAGTCATCTTTTCTGACCACAGTGCAGTAAGATTAGATCTCAATTACAGGAAAAAAATTATTAAAAATTCAAACATATGGAGGCTAAACAACACGCTTCTGAATAACCAACAAATCATAGAAGAAATCAAAAAAGAAATCAAAGTATGCATAGAAATGAATGAAAATGAAAACTCAACAACCCAAAACCTATGGGACACTGTAAAAGCAGTGCTAAGGGGAAGATTCATAGCATTACAGGCCTACCTCAAGAAACAAGAAAAAAGCCAAATAAATAACCTAACTCTACACCTAAAGCAATTAGAGAAGGAAGAAATGAAGAACCCCAGGGTTAGTAGAAGGTAAGAAATCTTAAACATTAGGGCAGAAATAAATGCAAAAGAAACTAAAGAGACCATAGCAAAAATCAACAAAGCTAAAAGCTGTTTTTTTGAAAAAATAAACAAAATTTACAAACCATTAGCAAGACTCATTAAGAAACAAAGGGAGAAGAACCAAATTAACAAAATTAGAAACAAAAATGGAGAGATCACAACAGACAGCACTGAAATGCAAAGGATCATAAGAGACTACTACCAGCAGCTCTATGCCAATAAAATGGACAACTTGGAAGAAATGGACAAGTGCTTGGAGAAGTATACCTTTCAAAAAAAAAAAAAAAACAACACGGAGTATCAGTGGGTAACTTTTGAGGCCAGGTTATAAAATCCACTTCAGCTTTCCCTTTGCTGGCTGAAACATGTGCTAGCCCTCTGAGCTTGAATGTAGGTGGTTCAGCACCACCCGTGCTGCTCTGGTGTGGAGGAGCCTGACTAGCCACGCCAATAGGCTCCTCCAGCTGCAACAGCCCCAGCCTCCATCTGAGCAACCGTAGCTCAAACCCTGAGCGACAACAGCCAACAGGGTCCTCACCCACCCAAACTGTCAGCCTTTGTTGCTTTAAACTGAAGGTTTTAATGGGACTTTATTTTGCAACAACAATTACTGGAATAGAAACTCATGGCAAGGGCTCCCCTGTACGCAGGCAAAACTTCGTACAATACCTATTTTTGTATGTAATGGTTTATTAGAATAGCTATACCCATTTATTTATACATTTCCTGACTTTTTCAGTGCTAAACCTCAGAGTTTAGTAATTTCAACAGAGACCATCTGGCTTGCAAATTCAAAAATATTTTCTTTGTACTCTTTTATAGAAGATGTTTGTCAATCCCTAGCCAATGGAGTTCTACATTTTTTCATACTCTTGGACATGCACAGAGCACAATCTACCCTCTCAATCTTAATTTGCTAGCCTATTATATAATTTTTTAAGTTGCCACATCTTATTTAGGTTGTAATTATGGTGCCTTTTTGGTTAGCATGAAACAATTCATTTTTCTCCATGTGGCATGTGGGATCTTAGGTCGCCAACCAAGGATCAGACCCAAGTCCCTTGCATTGAAAGAGTTAAGTCTTAGCAGCTAGACTATCAGGGAAGTCCCTTGTAGAATACTTTTTAAATGACATCTTTATTTTTCTCTTTATACCCATACCCTTGTGAGGGTCCCACCTACACTGATTCTGAGTTGCTTTATGTGATTTTCTTCACCCAGTTGGTCTTTAGCAAGCGTGATACAAACAGAAATTTGAAAAGTGATTAAACATTGGCACTTGTGATTTCTCAGTACTGGAAACACCTCTACAAACCTCCTAAAAATGCTTGGGCTCACTTCCTAGAGGATCAGAGACCGTGCCCCCATTGTAGTAAGGATTTCAACAGTCTCGACCTCCCAAATGTCCAGACCTACAGCTGAAAACTCAAACATGTTAACGAGTCCATGTTAGAGTATCCAAACGTTAAAGCAAGTCCACAGTCATGAAACATGTTAATACCCATTGTTTACAGAGAGAGGATTTTGAGGTTCTTTGATGCACAGCAAAATCTATTAAAGTCTACTTTGATATTCTCTGCTCTTACTCTTTTTATACAGTGGCAAGCAAATTCAGGGCAATCATTAGTCTCAAAAGTAACACAGGTTAGGACTTCCCTTGTGGCTCAGTTGTAAGGAATCCACCTGTCAATGCAGGAGATGTGAGTTTAATCCTTGGGTCAGGAAGATCCCCTGGAGATGGCATGGCAACCCACTCCAGTATTCTTGCCTGGGAAATCTCATGGACAGAGAAGTCTGGTAGGTTACAGTGTATGGGGTCAAAAGAGTCGGACATGACTCAGTGACTAAACAACATAGGTTAAAAAGATACAAGAGTCTAACAAAAATTATTCAAACTATACAGCGATTCATTATTCTTTAATAAGATATGTTGAGAGTTGGGAGTCTGGGGTAGAGAACACTGATGTTTTACATCTCCAATCTTTTAGTTTGGTTTTAATTCCAAAATCCTGGAAGAGAGGGCTTTGGCTCTGACTTGGTGTGATCTAACTTGAGTTCTCATTGACTGGAAGAGACAAGAGAAAAATACGAAAAAGAATCAGGAAGAGATGGAGATAATCAGATTCAATGAATATTAGAATAAAGTTTTAAGGAGCAAATAATTTTAAAACCACCTGAATTCACTCAGTCCATGATAGGTGAGTTAGCATTAGAATCTAGGGCATCCCAAACAAGTCTATAGCTTGGTGAAAATTCTCTCCTCCTCACTGCTTATGCTTTTTTTTTTTTTTACCTTCATAGAAGGATATTTATACACACACACACACACACACACATATATTTATATATATGCTGATACCACACACCTGAATAAAATAATCCTTCAGCAAATTTCATTTTCTAGCATTTCATTTCCCAGTGGTAATGCCAAATAAAATGTAGATAAAAACATTAAGTGTAGCTACCTGCTGCTTTAGCACTGGGCAAGATTCCATCTGTGGGCATTCTAATAAGCTCAAAATGAGTGCTTTGTCTGCGGCTGTACAATCAGAGGATAATTTAGAACAAAAAGTAAAGGTCAGGCATTTAATGCTGGTATGAGTGACCTTTTCACTGCCAAGTCTTTGTAAAAGCAGCAATGGTATTAGCAAGTTTAGATGCATCTTTTAAAAGAAGTGGCACAATTTCCTCTAGGAACCTTGTTTCCACTTTGGAAGGACTCCCATGGGGATGGAGTTCTGCTGAAAATAGTCACAGGAAAGCAAAATCCTCCTAGTCCTCTTGAGAGATTCTGTGAGGATGGAAAAGCTAAGGACCAGAGCCAACAACTTCCATGCTGAATATTAATGCTGAGCATTCAGGTACTGACTTTGAAGCTTGAGTCCAGAAAGAAGTTCTCTTTCCTCCTTGGAAAGAAGGTGGGGTCTGCCAGAGGCAAGCTGTGTTATTAGCCTTCAGTCCATAAACTACCTAACTGGCTATTATGTTCCTGTTATTACATGACCTTCAGCTGCAGAATGAAAACTTCCTCTTTAACCCCAATTCCCAAGGTCACAAGAAATAAAATTAACATCTTGTAATAGTGGTTGGACTAAGCTCTTTTTGCATAATGAATGTTTAATAAATGATATTTGAATTAAATAAATTAACTTCCATTTTAGAGAAGGCTCTGTGGATTAACACTTTGAAGAAAATAATGTGAAAACCTGGGCTTCAGTTCAGCAAATGGTACAGAACACGCACTGTGTATACTCGGAAGCATCAGGTCCTTTTACTCCCCAAGTCTCTTTACAGAAAGCTCCACGCACAAAGTCCCTAGTTCACCAGTTTAGCAATGACACAGTATGTTCACTACAATTCCTCAGTTTTGTCACTTTATTTTCTTTCACAGTGGAGCCTTCTTAGTTATCTATTTTAAATATAGCCCTGTGTAGATATTAATCTCAAACTTTCAATCTATCCCTTCCCCAGGTAACCATAAGTACATTCACTAAAACTGCGAGTTACTCTTCTTTTATTGTTATTATTTTTGCTTCCCTGAGGCTCATCAGAGACCCGCTGTTTTCCCATATCCAAAGGACATAACTATGTTTTCAATTCAGCCCACTTTTCAATACCATTTGATAATACTGAATTTTTTTTAATCTGGATGTACCCACATCCTAACTTAGTGAACCCCCTTCTCAGTCTTGGCTTCTGGCTCCATCTCCCACCACCCTGGGCTCTGGCTTTGGAGTTAGGGGTAGGTTGGCTCCCCGCCTCCACTTTCCATCTTCTCCGGAATGATCTCTGGGCTTCCTTTGTTTTCTTTAGCACAGAGATCTATCTTGAACCCAGAAGCCGCTATGAGTACATATTTGCCTTCATTCATTCAGGAAACATGAGCCAAAGTATATGTTTCCCTAGATGTTAAATCAAGAAGCAAAGGTGCCTTCTGCAATTGTAGAAATGAGCTGCCAGAAAGAGTTGAAAGCAGAGGTTGACTCTGGGAAACAAGAGGAGGTGAAGTAGTAATTCTTTCTTTTCTTTATAGACTTCTCTGTTCTAGATGATTTTGAAAATATCACTCATGGACCATCTCATGACAATCAACATGGTTAGTTGTAAAAAGATGTATGTATCTTGAAGACCCTAAACCAGGCTAATCAAATCAGAAATTCTGGGTTATTGCATGACATTGTAGATAATGCTTAGAACTATAATTTTAAATATTAATTTGGCATCATATCCTAGGGATTTTTGTGGGTTTTTATTTTGTTAATTTTTATATCTAGTTTTTGAATTTTGCATTTGGCTCTGAAACAGCCAATATTTGTTTCTTTTTAATCTGTGTATTTTTGTTGATTTTGTTGTTTTATTTTTTTTTAATTTATTTTTATTAGTTGGAGGCTAGTTACTCGACAACATTGCAGTGGGTTTTGTCATACATTGACATGAATCAGCCATGGAGTTACATGTATTCCCCATCCCGGTCCCCCCTCCCACCTCCCTCTCCACCCGATTCCTCTGGGTCTTCCCAGTGCACCAGGCCCAAGCACTTGTCTCATGCATCCCACCTGGGCTGGTGATCTGTTTCACTATAGATAATATACATGCTGTTCTCTTGAAACATCCCACCCTCACCTTCTCCCACAGAGTCCAAAAGTCTGTTCTGTACATCTGTGTCTCTTATTCTGTTTTGCATATAGGGTTATCATTACCATCTTTCTAAATTCCATATATATGTGTTAGTATGCTCTAATGTTCTTTATCTTTCTGGCTTACTTCACTCTGTATAATGGGCTCCAGTTTCATCCATCTCATTAGAACTGATTCAAATGAATTCTTTTTAATGGCTGAGTAATATTCCATGGTGTATATGTACCATAGCTTCCTCATCCATTCATCTGCTGATGGGCATCTAGGTTGCTTCCATGTCCTGGCTATTATAAACAGTGCTGCGATGAACATTGGGGTGCACGTGTCTCTTTCAGATCTGGTTTCCTCGGTGTGTATGCCCAGAAGTGGGATTGCTGGGTCATATGGTAGTTCTATTTCCAGTTTTTAAGAAATCTCCACACTGTTTTTGATAGCGGCTGTACTAGTTTGCATTCCCACCAACAGTGTAAGAGGGTTCCCTTTTCTCCACACCCTCTCCAGCATTTATTGCTTGTAGACTTTTGGATAGCAACCATCCTAACTGGCGTGTAATGGTACCTCGTTGTGGTTTTGATTTGCATTTCTCTGATAATGAGTGATGTTGAGCATTTTTTCATGTGTTTGTTAGCCATTTGTATGTCTTCTTTGTAGAAATGTCTGTTTAGTTCTTTGGTTCATTTTTTGATTGGGTCATTTATTTTTCTGGAATTGAGCTTCAGCAGTTGCTTGTATATTTTTTAGATTAGTCCTTTGTCTGTTGCTTCATTTGCTATTATTTTCTCCCAATCTGAGGGCTGTCTTTTCACCTTGCTCATAGTTTCCTTTGTTGTGCAAAAGATTTTAAGTTTCATTAGGTCCAATTTGTTTATTTTTGCTTTTATTTCCAATATTCTGGGAGGTGGGTCATAGAGGATTGTGCTGTGATTTATGTCAGAGAGTGTTTTGCCTATGTTCTCCTCTAGGAGTTTTATAGTTTCTGGTCTTACATTTAGATCTTTAATCCATTTTGAGTTTATTTTTGTGTATGATGTTAGAAAGTGTTCTAGTTTCATTCTTTTACAAGTGGTTGACCAGTTTTCCCAGCACCACTTGTTAAAGAGGTTGTCTTTTTTTCCATTTTATATCCTTGCCTCCTTTGTCGAAGATAAGGTGTCCAGAGATTTGTGGATTTATCTCTGGGCTTTCTATTCTGTTCCATTGATCTATATTTCTGTCTTTGTGCCAGTACCATACTGTCTTGATGACTGTGGCTTTGAAGTAGAGTCTGAAGTCAGGCAGATTGATTCCTCCAGTTCCATTCCCCTTTCTCAAGATTACTTTGGCCATTCGAGGTTTTTTGTATTTCCATACAAATTGTGAAATTATTTGTTCTAGTTCTGTGAAAAATACCGTTGGTAGCTTGATAGGGATTGCGTTGAATCTATCAGTTGCTTTGGGTAGAATAGCCATTTTGACAATATTGATTCTTCCAATCCATGAACACGGTATGTTTCTCCATCTGTTTGTGTCCTCTTTGATTTCTTTCATCAGTGTTTTATAGCTTTCTATGTATAGGTCTTTTGTTTCTTTAGGTAGATATACTCCTAAGTATTTTATTCTTTTTGTTGCAATGTTGAATGGTATTTTTTCCTTAATTTCTCTTTCTGTTTTCTCATTGTTAGTGTATAGGAATGCAAGGAATTTCTTTCTGTTAAATTTATATCCTGCAAATTTACTATATTCATTGATTAGCTCTAATAATTTTCTGGTAGAGTCTTTAGGGTTTTCTATGTAGAGGATCATGTCATCTTCGAATAGCGAGAGTTTCACTTCTTCTTTTCCTATCTGGATTCCTTTTACTTCTTTTTCTGCTCTGATTGCTGTGGCAAAAACTTCCAAAACTATGTTGAATAGTAGTGGTGAGAGTGGGCACCCTTGTCTTGTTCCTGATTTTAGGGGGAAAGCTTTCAATTTTTCTCCATTGAGGGTAATGCTTGCTGTGGTTTGTCATATATAGCTTTTATTATGTTGAGGTATGTTCCTTCTATTCCTGCTTTCTGGAGAGTTTTAATCATAAATGAGTGTTGAATTTTGTCAAAGGCTTTTTCTGCATCTATTGAGATAATCATATGGTTTTTATCTTTCAATTTATTAATGTGGTATATTACATTGATTGATTTGCAGATATTAAAGAATCCTTGCATTCCTGGGATAAAGCCCACTTGGTCATGGTGTATGATTTTTTTGATATGTTGTTGGATTCTGTTTGCTAGAATTTTGTTAAGGATTTTTGCATCTATGTTCATCAGTGATATTGGCCTGTAGTTTTCTTATTTTGTGGCATCTTTGTCTGGCTTTGGAGTTAGGGTGATGGTGGCCTCATAGAATGAGTTTGGAAGTTTACCTTCTTCTGCCATTTTCTGGAAGAGTTTGAGTAAGATAGGTGTTAGCTCTTCTCTAAATTTTTGGTAGAATTCAGCTGTGAAGCCATCTGGTCCTGGGCTTTTGTTTGCTGGAAGATTTCTGATTACAGTTTCAATTTCCTTGCTTGTGATGGGTCTGCTAAGATCTTCTATTTCTTTCTGGTTCAGTTTTGGAAAGTTATACTTCTCTAAGAACTTGTCCATTTCTTCCAAGTTGTCCATTTTATTGGCATAGAGCTGCTGGTAGTAGTCTCTTATGATCCTTTGTATTTCAGTGTTGTCTGTTGTGATCTCTCCATTTTCATTTCTAATTTTGTTAATTTGGTTCTTCTGTCTTTGTTTCTTAATGAGTCTTGCTAATGGTTTGTCAATTTTGTTTATTTTTTCAAAAAACCAGCTTTTAGCTTTGTTGATTTTTCCTATGGTCTCTTTAATTTCTTTTGCATTTATTTCTGCCCTAATGTTTAAGATTTCTTTCCTTCTACTAACCCTGGGGTTCTTCATTTCTTCCTTCTCTAATTGCTTTAGGTGTAGAGTTAGGTTATTTATTTGGCTTTTTTCTTGTTTCTTGAGGTAGGCCTGTAATGCTATGAATCTTCCCCTTAGCACTGCTTTTACAGTGTCCCATAGGTTTTGGGTTGTTGTGTTTTCATTTTCATTCATTTCTATGCATATTTTGATTTCTTTTTTGATTTCTTCTATGATTTGTTGGTTATTCAGAAGCGTGTTGTTTAGCCTCCATATGTTTGAATTTTTAATAATTTTTTTTCCTGTAATTGAGATCTAATCTTACTGCACTGTGGTCAGAAAAGATGACTGGAATGATTTCAATTTTTTTGAATTTTCCAAGACCAGATTTATGGCCCAGGATGTGATCTATTCTGGAGAAGGTTCCGTGTGCACTTGAGAAAAAGGTGAAGTTGATTGTTTTGGGGTGAAATGTCCTATAGATGTCAATTAGGTCTAGCTGGTCCATTGTGTTATTTAAGGTTTGTGTTTCCTTGTTAATTTTCTGTTTAGTTGATCCATCCATAGTTGTGAGTGGGGTATTAAAGTCTCCCACTATTATTGTGTTACTATTAATTTCCTCTTTCATACTCGTTAGTGCTTGCCTTACATATTGCGCTGCTTCTATGTTGGGTGCATATATATTTATAATTGTTATATCTTTTTCTTGGATTGATCCTTTGATCATTATATAGTGTCCTTCTTTGTCTCTTTTCACAGCCTTTATTTGAAAGTCTATTTTATCTGATATGAGTATTGCAACTCCTGCTTTCTTTTAGTCTCTGTTAGCGTGAAATATTTTTTTCCAGCCCTTCATTTTTAGTCTGTAGGTGTCCCTTGTTTTGAGGTGGGTGTCTTGTAGACAGCATATATAGGGGTCTTGCTTTTGTATCCATTCAGCCAGTCTTTGTCTTTTGGTTGGGGCATTCAACCCATTTACATTTAAGGTAATTATTGATAGGTGTGGTCCCGTTGCCATTTACTTTGTTGTTTTGGGTTCACGTTTATACCACCTTTCTGTGTTTCCTGTCTAGAGAAGATCCGTTAGCATTTGTTGAAGAGCTGGTTTGGTGATGCTGAATTCTCTCAGCTTTTGCTTGTCTGTAAAGCTTTTGAATTCTCCTTCATATCTGAATGAGATCCTTGCTGGGTAGAGTAATCTAGGTTGTAGGTTATTCTCTTTCATTACTCTAAGTATGTCCTGCCATTCCCTTCTGGCCTGAAGGGTTTCTATTGATAGATCAGCTGTTATCCTTATGGGAATCCCTTTGTGTGTTATTTGTTGTTTCTCCCTTGCTGCTTTTAGTATTTGTTCCTTGTGTTTGATCTTTGTTAATTTGATTAATATGTGTCTTAGGGTGTTTCGCCTTGGGTTTATCCTGTTTGGGACTCTCTGGGTTTCTTGGACTTTGGTGGCTATTTCCTTCCCCACTTTAGGGAAGTTTTCAGCTATTATCTCCTGGAGTATTTTCTCATGGCCTTTCTTTTTGTCTTCTTCTTCTGGGACTCCTATGATTCGAATGTTGGGACATTTCACATTGTCCCAGAGGTCTCTGAGGTTGTCTTCATTTCTTATGATTCTTTTTTCTTTTTTCCTCTCTGCTTCATTTATTTCCACCATTTTATCTTCTACCTCACTTATCCTATCTTCAGTCTCTGTTATTCTACTCTTGGTTCCCTCCAGAGTGTTTTTGATCTCATTTATTACATTATTCATTTTTAATTGACACTTTTTTGTTTCTTCTAGGTCTTTATTAAACATTTCTTGCATCTTTTCAATCTTTGTCTCCAGGTTATTTATCTGTAACTCCATTTTGTTTTCAAGATTTTGGATCATTTTTATTATCATTGTTCTAAATTCTTTTTCAAGTAGATTCCCTATCTCCTCCTCTTTTGTTTGACTTGGTGGGCTTTTTTCATGTTCCTTTAGCTATTGGGTATTTCTCTGCCTTTTCATCTTGTTTAGATTGCTGTGTCTGGAGTGGGCTTTCTGTATTCTTGTGTTCTGAGGTTCCTTTCTATTGTGGAGGTTTTACCCAGTGAGTGGGGTTGGACGATTGGCTTGTCAAGGTTTCCTGGTTAGGGAAGCTTGCGTCGGTGTTCTGGTGCATGGAACTTGATTTCTTTCCTCTGGAGTGCAATGGAGTACCCAGTAATGAGTTTTGAGATTGGTCTATGTGTTAGGTGTGACCTTGGGCAGCCTGTATGTTGATGTTGAGGGCTATGTTCCTGCATTGCTGGAGAATTTGCGTGGTATGTCCTACTCTGGAACTTATTGGCTCTTGGGTGGTGGTTGGTTTCAGTGTAGATATGGAGGCTTTTGGACGGTCTCTTATTATTTAAAGTTCCGTGTAGTCAGGAGTTTTCTGGTTTTCTCAGGTTTTGGGTTTAATTCTCCTGCCTCTGGATTTCAGTTTTATTCTTCCAGTAATCTCAAGACTTCTTCAACTATACAGCACTGATAATAAAACTTCTAGGTTAATGGTGAAAAGATTCTCCCCCCATGAGGGACACCCAGAGAGGTTCACCGAGTTACATGAAGAAGAGGAGAGGGAGGAGGGAGATAGAGATGAGCAGGAGGAGAAAAAGGGGGACTCAAGAGGAGAGAGACAGATCTACGCAGTTGTCTGTTCCCAGAGTGTTCTCTGTAGCCCAGACACCCACAAAGATTCACAGAGTTGGATTGGGAAGAGAAGGGGAAAGGGGGAAATAGAGGTGTTCTGAGGTAGCAAAGGGAGAATCAAGATTGGGAGAGAATAATCATTACACTCCTGAATAAAAATGGGAACTGAATACTGGATTCTTAAATGTCCACAATTTATATCATATACTGAAAAACAAAGATTAAAAATCTAGAGTAGAGGTTAGACTCTTAAAAATACTATATTAAAAACAAAAATCAAAACACATACAAAAAATTTTTAGAAATATATGAAGTTTCTTTTAAAAATAAGGCTTGTCTTTTTTTTTTTTTTGGTAAGGTTACAGTGTAATGAAAATGAAAATTGAGGAGTAGTAGAGGAGTCATAGAGGACTTTAAAAGGAAATAAGAGAAAAAGAAAAATAGAAAATAGATGAGAAAAAGGAAAAAAAAGAAAAAGAAAAAATAAAACAAGAAAAAAAATTTTTTCCTAATTAAAAAATTGTAAAAATCTATGAAAATGAAAGTTAAGGAGTAATGGGGGAGTAATAGGGAATTTTAAAAGAAAATAAAACAGAAAAAATAAAAGAGATAAAAGAAGAAAAAAAAGTAAAAATATATCTAGGTATTTCTCTGGAGCTGTTGCGGTCAGTGTGGGTTCGGTTCAGTTTCAGATAGCTCCTCCCAGCTTACACTTCTTGATATCTACAGGCCCCTTCTGGTGTAGTCGGTGTTATCTACAGGGATTTTAACCTGCTGCACCGGTCCCTTCTGAAGCGGTTCACTTTATTTGGCTTCTGTTTGCCTGTCTCTTCAGTGCCTAATTTCCGCCCTGACACAGGCGGGCGGAGGTGGTCTCTTATTCAGGTTGCTAGTTCCGTCGCGCTGCAGGGAGGGGCTGGCGCTGCTTTCCCCGTCTACGCTGCTCAGGCTCCCGGCTGTTCTATATGGAGCGTGCCCTGTGCTGCGTGGTTCCAGCCCTCCGGTGTTCCACAAAAGCCGGGAGCAAAAAGCTGCGCCTGCTTTTTGTGCCTTCCCCGGTCAGAGCGGCTCAGGCAGCCAGGGGCTTGACGGGCGCGCTCTCCCCGGGTGTGAGCACCTTCTCCCCTCCGCGTCCCCAGCCCCAGTCCCCGCCCGCGCCCTGTGTCTCGCCGCGCCCCTCCCGGCGGATGTCGACCATCCAGAATCTCAGGAGGTCTTTGGTTAGAAACTGGAGGCCAGTTTGCGGTTTGGTAGGGAGTGCCATGTCTGGGGCCGAGTTTGCCCCTTTCCCCTCCCCCTGCCTCCTGCCTCCAGCGGGGCTGGGCGGTCCACAGCTGGCCAGCTCTTCTCTGGGATTGCTCAGTCCCTTTGTTCTGCGAACGGCCGGCAGTGTGTTCGGGCCGGTTAATTTTTTCCCTGGCTCTCTTGCTATCCCACAGTTGAAGTTGCTGTCTCACGTTAGCTCCCTCCGATTGCCTCAGGGCACTCAGGCCCGGTCCTTACCCTAAGCAATGCCGCCCGCTCCTCTCCGTTCCGCCCCCACTTGCTGGTGGCGGATGCGGGCGTCTGGGGTACTTTTCTGCTGGGAGTTGCTTTTAGGCATGTAATCTGTGGGTTTTATTTATTTTTCCTCCCAGTTAGGTTGCCCTCCGAGATTCAAAAACTTCCCCCAGACCCGCCAGTGCGAGGGTTTCCTGGTGATTGGAAACTTCCTCTATTAAGACTCCCTTCCCGGGACAGATCTCCATCCTTAGCTCTTTTGTCTCTCTTTTTATCTTTTATATTTTGTCCTACCTCCTTTCGAAGACAATGGGTTGCTTTTCTGGGCGCCTGATGACCTCAGCTAGCGATCAGAAGTTGTTTTGTGAAGTTTGCTCCACGTTTGGTTATTCTTTTGATGAATTTGTAGGGGAGAAAGTGGTCTCCCCATCCTATTCCTCCGCCATCTTGGCTCCTCCCCCTCGAATTTGTTGTTTTAAAATATTTAAATTTTTATATTGAACTATGACCAGAATCTGAGACATTTGTATATTGTTAACAGGTTATTACTTTTTTTGTATTTTAAATATTTAATGTCTTAAAATTCAATCTGTTTATTTGAAAATAATGTTATTTTGTTTGGCATAGATTTTATGTTATAGCATTGATATTATACTTTAAGAATTTCCATTTCTTAGTAATTTCATGTAGTATTTCTCTATTAAAGATATTAAAATCTGATAAAAGTATATAAAATTTCTCATTTACAAGTATGAGGTTTTTTTCAATCTAACCTTATACTTCTAACAGGTTTTACTTTATATATTTCACTATCATATTCTTGAGTGCAAAAAGGCCCATGACTATTATATCATTTTTAGAGATCTTACCTTTCATAATTATAAAATATTTCTCCTTGTCCTTTTTAAATGGTTTTCACCTCAAGAACTACTTTTTATGTTATTAATATTGCCATATCTGCTTTCTTTTCTTTCTTACTTTAAGTTTTTATAGCCCCCAAATCTTCATCTATCTGTTCAGTTCAGCCTTTATATGCCATTTTCTTCTAATGTGTCTGTTGTAATAAGCATACAGGTACATGTTAACATGTTAACTCACAGAATCTGAGATTCCAAGTTATTTAAACTATATTTTTTTTCCTGTAAAAACTGATGTATTTGTTCTATTTTCACCCAACATCTATTTTCTTTTTTGTTCTGTTTTGTTTACAGCCCATTAATATTTCTTGGTGGGTCTTATTTTTTCCACTCTGATAATTATTGATTTTAATATGTTTCATCTGATTCTTTATTTATTTATGAGTATTTCTATTTCATTATATTGATGATGATATTTATGAAGTATTCAAAACATTTGCCCTTATAAAAGATATTTGGGAATCCTTTTGATGATATATCCTCCTTTCTGACCCTTATTATCCTCTATCCACTGAATGTCTTTGATGGGGGGGAGTGTTGCCATTTTAATTTAATTTTAGACATCTTTATTATTGTAAATAAATATAATGCAACATTTTATTTATTTAAATCTTATTTTAATCAAAATAATCCTTTGCATTAAAGCCTATTTTTGTTTGGACAATGAAGTAATCTCATTAATTTCTTAATATGTTTTTGTTTACATATTTCCTTGATGTTTTTCTAAACAATTCTACTTTTCCACCAAGTGTGTTTAGTACGGGCTAACTTATACAGTTGCTTATCTTGGTCCATCCTCTTGAACTTTGGATCCTTCTTCAATGCCCAGTGATGTTTTCTTGTCTGATATAAATCACAAGTCAGAGGAAAAGAATGTTTGCAAGGACAGTAAAACAAAATGGTTAAGAACTCAAACTTCAGGGTTAGGCTCCTGGAGTTACTATACATAAAATATTTCGAACATTATATAATAAGAGATGTAGCAGTAATAACTAGTGCTATATACTTCTCTTTTGTAACAGCTTTATTGATATAAAAGTTGTATTTAATGCAATTCAGTTCAGTTCAGTCCCTCAGTCCTACTGTTTGTGACCCCATGGGCTGCAGCATGCCAGGCATCCCTGTCCATCACCAACTCCCGGAGCTTGCTCAAACTCATGTCCATAGAGTAGGTGATGCCATTCAACCATCTTACCTTCTGTCATCCTCTTCTTCTCCTGCCTTCAATCTTTCCCAGTACTGGGGTCTTCTCCAATGGGTCAGTTCTTCGCACCAGGTGGCAAAGTATCAGATCTTCCAATGAATATTCAGGACAGATTTCTTTAGGATTGACTGGTTTGATCTCCTTGCAGTCCAAGGGAATCTCAGGAATCTTCTCCAACACCACAATTCAAAAGCATCAATTCTTTGGAGCTCAGCTTTCTTTATAGTCCAACTCTCACATCCATACATGACTACTGGAAAAACCATAGCTCTGACTAGACGAACCTTCATTGGCAAAGTAATGTCTCTGTTTTTAATATGCTGTCTAGGTTGGTCATAGAAATATATATATATATATATATATATACATGTATATATGTGCATATATATTTAAATTAATGTATATACATAAATAAATTAATGTATATATGTATATATGTATACATATATTTTTAAATTAATTGATTTTTGTCTTCCCTGATGGCTCAGCTGGTAAAGCATCTGCCTACAATGCAGGAGACCTGGGTTCAATCTCTGGGTCAAAAAGATCTCCTAGAGATGGAAATGGCAACCCACCCCAGCATTCTTGCCTGGAGAATCCCATGGATGGAGGAGCCTAGTAGGCTACAGTCCATGTCCTAGTAGGCAAAGAGTAGGACACGACTGAGTGGCCTCACTTTCACTTTCACTTTTCAAATGATTTTTAGTACATTCGTGGAATTGTTTTACCTTTATCACTATCAATAAGAAATCCTGTAACTCTTAGCTATGACCCCCTCCCCTCTCATTCAAACTCTGTAGCCCTAAATATACCATTAATTTACTCTTTTCCTATTGAATTGTTTATTTGGGCCATTTAGTATAAATAGGATTATGTAATATGTGGTCATTTATGACTGGCATCTTTAAATTAGCCTAATGTCTTCAAGTTTTGACCACGTTTTAGTGTGTATTAGCATATCACTTCTTCTTGCTGAATAACATTCTGTTGCTTAGAAATGCTACATTTGTTTATCTATTCATCAGTTATGTATATTTGGGCTGTTTTCAGTTTTGGGGTGTTATGAATAAAATTGATATGAATGTTCATATACAGGTTTCTTTTTTGTGAGCATCTATTTTTCATTTCTCTAGTATATAGACCTAGAAGTGGAATTGCTGGGTCAAATGATTACTCTAGGTTTAACTTCTGGAAGAACTGAAAAACTATTCTCTAAAGTGGTTGCATCATTTTACTTGCCATCAGCACTGTAAAAATGTTCACATCTCTCTATACTCTCATCAACTTTTGTTAATAATTGATTTTCTTGGTTATAACCACCCTAATGGTGTGTGTTTTAAAATGTAAGTTTTGTTATTAGAATGTAGGTGAAGCCAACAGATCAGGAGATGACTGTTGTTGAAAAGAGTTTGTTTTTCACAGTTCCCATGAGGAGGAGGTGCACTTGGCCATGCAGACCATATGTACAAGCACGAGGTTTGGTTTTCACAGGAAAGAGAAGGCAAGGATTGGCCCCTGAGAATGATTTCAGAGGACCCTGAACTTCCCGGGGGGCACTAGTAATAAAGAATTTACCTGCAATGCTGGAGGAGACACAGTGAGACTTGGGTTCTAGGTCAGGAAGGTCCTAGGTCAGGAAGATCCCTTGGAGAAGGGAATGGCAACCCACTCCAGTATTCTTGCCTGGAGAATCCCATGGACAGAGGAGCCTGGAGGGCTACAGTCCATAGGGTTGCAAAGAGTCAGACATGACTGAAGTGCCTTAGCATGTTAACACCAAATTATAGGGCTCTCCCTAGTTACCTGTTATCCTACCCTGGAATAGTTAGGACATGTGATAGTGCGTTCTGGCCTCTAAGAGCCAGATAGAAGAGTTGGCTATTGTGTAAACTCTGGATTTGTGGGTTTGCATATGAAAGGCACAGTTATAGGAGAATCTTCTTCTTCTTCTTCTTTTAATCTGTAAGAATTAGCCTCTCCTGGGAGGATTAGTCCCTCTCAGGCTGACAGACCCTCAGGTGCTGTAGCAATTCCACTTCTAGGTCTATATACTAGAGAAATGAAAAATAGATGCTCACAAAAAAGAAACCTGTATATGAACATTCATATCAATTTTATTCATAACACCCCAAAACTAAAAGCAGCCCAAATATACATAACTGATGAATAGATAAACAAATGTAGCATTTCTAAGCAACAGAATGTTATTCAGCAAGAAGAAGTGATATGCTAATACACACTAAAACGTGGTCAAAACTTGAAGACATTAGGCTAATTTAAAGATGCCAGACCCTCTCAGACACTTCGTTCATGTGTCCTTTTTTCATACTACCAGCTGCTACAGGCCTCCTTGCATGATTTCAAATACTATGGACAGGTTGAATATATCTAGAGGGTATAAGGCAATGGTTATATTGAAACCATTCAGTAATAATCTGCATTATGAAAGATGTTAGATGTATGAATCATTGGTCTTTAAGACTGGACCTGTTCTTATTTTTACAGTCTCAGTCTGTCCTGAAGTCTGTTTTTTACTTTCTTGGTAGACTGAGGGATGAGGAGGCTCTCTTAAGTTTCTCTCTCTTTCCCCCTCTCTCTCTTACACACACAGAAATGGACGCACACACACAGTTTAAAGAACCTTAAACATGAACCTTAAACCGCAAAATCCGTGTCTTTGTAGAGCACTGAAGGGTCAAGAACATGCTAAGATACACACAAATACTATATCTTGTGGAAATTTAAAAACGTTAAAAATGTGCAAGTTGTCAAAAAGAGTCAACGCCTGATATTATGTTACTGTTCATCTTAGTTATATGTCATTAATACAACAACAAATAACATTATTGTTATTAAATATCCCAATAAAGTCTTTCAAACTTTGTAAGGACAGATAATAGTAAATAAACTATTTCAAAATATGAATATGTAGAATTCCATTTATTTTGTAGTCTTATTTTAATTCCTATAGCAAATCTAATATCTAATACAGATGACCCCCCAAAAATCTTATAACTAATGCTTTTTTTCAATAAGATGAAATGAGTAAAATATAAGTTGAATTCAGTGGTGACACACCATGTCCAACAGTTTAAGCCAGCCATGCAAACATGGTTTAATACTAAGAATGGTGACATTATATCCCATCAATACCCCAAATGTTTACTAATAATAGTAATTCCTACTTGCACTTTTATGGGGCAGTTTTTCTGTCATTATGTAGCATAGTTATCTTTATGTGTCCCTGTGGTAAGCCTTTAGGGTGCAGAGACATGGAGGAATTCATACATCACTTTCTGAGGCTTGGAGGTGAGGGAATATCCAGGTAGTTACAATCTGTACTATTAGCACTTGTCTTATTAAAAATCACTTGTAATCCCCACTGTAACTTTAATAAAATGCTTAAATCTATGAATCTATATTTTCACAGATGAAGCTATAGATCCATAGATTTAAACATTTATAGATTTACAATCTATAAAGTGCTTCAAGTGAAGGATCATATACTGAGCTTGACAAAAATTAAAATAATTAATATGATAACCTCAAAATAAATGGCTTAAAACTGAAAGTGTTGGAATTAAAACACTCAAGAATGTGAGTTCCTACATATAATGTCTTAAATAATCAGCCTGGCAATTCCAGACAATCATATGAAGCAGAAAAGTGCAATTTTTAAAAAAGATTCATTATATATTCAGATCAAAATTTAGGTGTGAAACCAAACAGCCCCCTTTGCGGCCCTCCAAGGTTTGAATACAAAAGGCATCCTGTGCCCCCCATTTCTCATTTTTAGGGAACAGACTTCAAACTCTTGGAGTTTCCCTAGATTCCAAAAGGGCAGATTCCAAGTTTCTGATTAGAGAAAGCAGGCTATGGAGAAACAAAGGAAGAGGAGTTAAGAAATACTAGTGCAGCCTTGGGGCAGTTCTGGCCCCTCCTCACGGGATGCATATAACAATATAACTTTACCAGGTTTTTCTGCAGGAACTAAGGTCTATACCCAGGTAGAGGATGCTAACTTCAGGCTGAGCAAAAGATTCCTGAAACAAGGCGCTGTCAGAAGAAAGTCCAATCAGAAGAAAGTCACACGCCCTCAGACCTCACTCCAAGTGTAGTCTTCAGAAACTCTTGAAAACCATCTGAGCACTCAGGTCTTTTGAGTACAAGCCATCTGCACTCCTTGCTTAACCCTGAAATAAAACTTTCTCTGCTCCAAATTCCAACATTTCTGTTTGTTTCACCACACTGAGTATCAGACACACACAAACTAGTGTTAGATGAGGATAAATTTGAGATTTCAGTTCAGTTTATTTCAGTTGCTCAGTTGTGTCTGACTCTTTGCGAACCCATGGACTGCAGCACACCAGGCTTCCCTGCTCATCACCAGCTCCGAGAACTTACTCAAACTCATGTCCTTGCCATCTAACTATCTTATCCTATGTTGTCCCCTTCTCCTCCTGATTTCAATTTTTCCCAGTGTCAGGGTCTTTTCCAATGAGTCAGCTCTTCAGATCTGGTGGCCAAAGTCTTGGAGTTTCAGCTTCAGCATCAGACCTTCCAATAAATATTCAGGACTGATTTCCTTTAGGATGGACTGGTTGGATTTCCTTGCTGTCCAAGGGACTTTCAAGAGTCTTTTCCACACCACAGTTCAAAAGCATCACTTCTTCAGCACTTAGGTTTCTTTATAGTCCAACTTTCACATCCATACATGACTACTGGAAAAACCATAGCTTTGACTAGATGGACCTTTGTTGGCAAAGTAATGTCTCTGCTTTTTAATATGCTGTCTAGGTTGGCCATAACTTTTCTTCCAAGGAGCAAGCGTCTTTTAATTACATGACTGTAGTCACGATCTGCCATGATTTTGGAGCCCAAAAAGATAAAGTCTGTTTCCGTTGCTTCCCCATCGATTTGTCATGAAGTGGTGGGACTGGATACCATGATCTTACTCTTCTGAATGCTGAGTTTTAAGCCATCCTTTTCACTCTCCTCTTTCACTTTCATCAAGAGGCTCTTCAGTTCTTCTTTGCTTTTTGTCATAAGGGTGGTGCCATCTGCATATTTGAGGTTATTGATAATTCTCCCAGCAATCTTGATTTCAGCTTGTGCTTCATCCAGCCCAGCATTTCTGATGATGTGCTCTGTATGTAAGTTAAATAAGTAGGATGACAATGTGCAGCCTTGACATACTCCTTTCCTAATATGGAACCAGTCTATAGTTCCATATCAAGTTCTAACTGTTGGTTCTTGACCTGTATACAGATTTCTCAGGAAGCAGGTCAGGTGGTCTGGTATTCTCATCTCTTGAAGTATTTTTCACAGTTTGTAGTGATCCACACAGTCAAAGTCTTTGGTACAGTCAGTAAAGCAGAAGTAGATGTTTTTCTGGAACTCTCTGGCTTTTTCAATGATCCAACAGATGCTGGCAATTTGATTTGTGGTTCCTCTGCCTTTTCTAAATCCAGCTTGAACATCTGTAAATTCATGGTTCATGTACTGTTGAATCCTGACTTGGAGAATTTTAAGCATTACTTTGCTAGCCTTGAGATGAGTACAGTTGGGCAGTGGTTTGAACATTCTTTAGCACTGACTTTCTTTGGTATTGGGGTGAAATCTCACCTTTTCCAGTTCTGTGGCCACTGCTGAGTTTTCCAAATTTGCTGGCATATTAAGTGCAGCACTTTCAAAGCGTCATTGCTTAGGATTTGAAATAGCTCAACTGGAATCCCATCACCTCCAATCTAGCTTGTTCATAGTGATGCTTCCTGAGGCTCACTTGACTTTGCATTCCAAAATGTCTGGCTCTAGGTGAGTGATCATACCACCGTGGTTATATGGGTCATGAAGACCTTTTTTGTATAGTTCTTCTGTGTAAATAAATTTAGATTTATTTAGGGGAAAAAAAGGAAAATATAGATAAACATCTATTTTGATACAAGGTGAAGAAGATTTTGTAAACTCAAAAATTAGAGATAATAGTGACATGATTATAATTAATTATAAAAGAATTTGCTACATTCTTTTTTCTAAATAACACAAATTAAAAGGTAAATAACTAGAATATATATTTATGTAAGTTAAAAATAAAAGGAGTGATGTTGTAAATTTATGGGGACTTTTCCTGGTGGCTCAGACAGTAAAGAATTTACCTGCAATGCAGTAGACCTGGGTTTGATCCCTGGGTTGGGAAGATCCCCTGGAGAAGGGATTGGAAACCCACTTCAGTATTCCTACCTAAAGAATTCCATGTACAAAGGCTCCTGGAAGGCTAAAGTCCACAGGTTCACAAAGAGTCTTATATGACTGAAGTGACTTAGCACTAGCATTATTTTCAATTTATAAATATCTTACAAATTGATAAATAGTATCACCTCTTCTACAAACAAATAAGTAAAAGTCATAAATATTATTTTACAAAAGAAATAAAATGGTTAATATATGTAAAAAAGGGTTTAGGCTAACAATCATTTTAAGAAACAAATTAGTACTACAAAATGTTAAAACTTTTTACCTAACAAATTTTCCTGTCCCCAGAAATAAATCACAAGAATACATAACAGTAGGTAATTTCATGTGGTTAATCAATAAGAATGACAAATTGGAAGCACTTTAATTGCTCAAAATGGAAAGTTGATCAAATAAATGATGATAGCATCCAGACAATGTAGTAATAGGCATTTGACACAATATTTAAACTCCTAACAATTATGTTCTTTAATGTGGCTAAGAAAAATCTTAGTCTAATAAATTATTACATGCTGGTATGATATGTGCCTATGCTTATGCATTTTGCAATATTTAATCTAATATTTTTACCATAAATTGAATTAATTGTACAGTACAAAAACAAAAATGCCACCTTATATACACACATATAGCATATATTCTGTACATTTTAGAAAACAAATAAAAGTAATGAAATCCAGCTGTAATTTCTAACATTTTTTGGATTCTTTTAAATATTCTTGGTTGCCTAACTGTATTTTATAAAGTATCCATAGTAATAATTTTAAAAGAAATGCAGAGAATGATAGATGTACAAAAAGTGGTCTTTACTAGTAGAAAACTGAAATGTCTTTACTAGTAGAAAACTGAAATGATGAACTTCTAATCAATGTTACTAGAGTTTTATGATGTATGGTATATTTAGAGACATAAACATATTTCTACCTATCTACACATAGGTATGTTTCTACGTGTGCATGCATACTAAGTCACTTTAGTCATATCTGATTCTTTTTGACCCTGTGGCCTGTGGTCCAACAGACTGTTTTGTCCATGGGATTTTCCAGATGAAAATAATGCATTGAGCTGCCATGCCCTTCACCAGGATATTTGTATACATACATATGAATATGTATATACATTTCATATATATGTATATATATATGCGAAATGCGACTCAGGATTAAAGAAATTGATGACTAGCAGAAATTCTTAATTGCTTCCTACAGAACAGCAGAGAAGAAAACAGCTTGTTGAAATTCCTTTTCCTTCTAAGATAAGGAATTTCGTTGATGCCAATTAGAACCACTATGACTGAGCAGATTGCACCTGCTTGTCTGATGGGTGATCTTTAGAGGTCACAACCTAAATTTCTACCACATGTTTTACACCAACATTTCCCAAATTTTCATATGACCCATGAAGAAACATGAAGCTTTCTTAAATCAGGTAAACAACCGCAATTTCTCTTTCTTCAACACCCCAAATCTCTGAAATATCTACTTCATCTTCCTATAGAGGAGACCATTTGAACTGGCTTCCTGCCTCTGCTTGCCCCACTTGCAGTGAACCTTTCTCTCTGAGAAAGACTGGTGCTTCAGTGTTTGGCTTTTCATCGTGTACTGACAGATTACTCAGTGTGGTACACATATATGTATATGCATATCAGATAGATCAGGTGGGGAGAGACTTCCACTCCATTAGGCAGGACAGCACCCACTCTCTGCAGGAAATAGTTACAGCAGAAAAAGATCTCCGCCTCAATTCCCAGGAAGCATCTTGAAGATGAAGTCTCTCAGAGGGGAACTGTTACGGAACCTACTGACTAAAACCACCTATCCTGACCAGGCAAGATAGTAGTCACCTGCATGAATTATCATAACAACAAGAGGTCCTGGTAAGGGATGTAGAACTAATGAGCTCCCACCGACTGGAAGAATCCAGGGACAGTCAAAAGGAGAGAGGAGATGCCCGTCCATATGTCCTGCCAGCTACACACAATCCTTCCTGTTGGAATCCATCCAAATACACAGAATCGCTGCTGTTGGAATCCATCTTGAGTGAGTGATGTGTGTGCCTCCAGGAAGGACTTGAAGTCAGAATGATCGGCCAGAGACAACCTGGAAACTCATCCTGCCACTCTAAAACCTGAGACTGCAAGCCCTGTGGCAGGGCGGTCTTCCTGGGCCCCCTTCCTGCTTCCCCCCTGGAGCCCCTTCCCAGCGCGGTCTCCTGCTTTGTCAGGAGACGTAGCTCTGCCAGCAATGTATTTTCGAGTATTAAACAAGAGCCACTCTCGAGCCCTGAAAGGGGTCCCCTTTGCAATAAGAGCAGCCAGAAGAACCAAGGACGGTAGAGGAGAGTGCCTCCCCCCTGGAGATAGAGAGCAGCTGAGTGAAATGATTAAAAGACACCGATAAGAAACTTACTGATATGGAAAAATTACTCACATTTCAGAAAACATAGCAAAGTCATATTGGTTTTTATGAATATATATTGAAAAAAAGCCTTATTGTTTCTCAATGTTTACTCACATTCCCCCAACCTAATTGTTTTCATTTTTATGTTTGGTTTCAATGCTTGATCTATGTTTCTACATATTTTTATTTTATTGCAATAAAATATGCAGTTTTCTGTTTTCTAACTCAATTTTATGTTCTTTAAATTTTTCATGTTGTTTATAATCTTTATTATTTTATTAACTACATGATACCACTGTGAGTTAATATAGGACATTTACTGAACCTAGGTGATACTGTAGTTTTAGCTGTTTTTTCCTTTATGTTTTTACCCTTAAAAATTACATGGCTATGAAAATCTATTTAGATACAAATTATTTCACTTTTTCTGATTTTTTCCTTAAAACAGATCTTCAAGAATGGGTGTATGTTGTTAAATAGGAAAAAAAATTTTCTTTTGGCTTCCCATAACTATCATACTCTTATAGTTTCTAAGGCAATTGCTCTGATTCACTAAGTTTTTGGCAATACAAAGTGTTTTAAGCAATTCTGAGCTTTACTAAGATTACATATCATAAACATTTCATTTTTTAAATAATTGTTAATATGTAAGTTACCTCAATAGCATTAAGTATTTCTTTAACGTATCACCTTACTATTGTTTCAATTTGTAGAGATTGAATATTTGACTACATTACTTTTTCACTTTAATATACTGTCTTATTTGAATTCTTTATATAAAATAATTTACTAATTTATCATTTTAAAACTTTATATAAGCATTTTTGAAAGCTGATTAAAAAAACAACTATAAGAGCACATTTTGAGAAAGATATTTTACATAGTAAATATGATATGACAGGAAATTATGTCAGGCAAAACAACAACATTGTGGTTTTTTAAGAGCCTGTGTTTTCAAAGGATGCTTATTGAAATATTTAGGAGTCAGTGGATTTTTCAGCTGCTTTAAAATGCTTCCTCAAGAAAAAAAAATAAAGTAGAAAAATAAAACAATATATAAAGCAAAGCAAAAGTGCCAAAATCATGATACTTATTTCTTATTTATGATGGGTTTATGAGTTTTCATTTTACCATAGTCTCTATTTCTGTCTTTCCCAATTTTTACGTGCATTTTAAAATACATAAAATGCATATATAGATAAGCAAACACTTAAAATAAATTTTAGGCAAGTGTAACTTTTGTCATATTTCTTGACTAATATTCTCTTTCATTCAAATTTTCAAATTTGATGTGCTAAATATCATGTTTTAGTTTTTATAAAGAGAATTAGTGACAAAATTTAAGGTTCATGGATAATGTCATCCCTTGCTTTTTCTAAGAGGGCCAAGCAGGTCTCTCACCAGCAACCTTTCCACAACAAACATGTTTGCCTTCCTGTCTTTAATGCTCCCTTTCTCTGTTTGTGCTTATGACAGCTCACAGGATTAAATTCTCCATGTATTGATTTGGATGTGTTGCTTGTTGTGCTTTGATCGAAAGAAACACAGTTTCCCTCTGCGGTGGTAAGGTGCGGTGGACAGATGGCATCATTTCCACAAAAGTAATTTCTAAAGTGCTTCCCCTTTGCTGACAACCATCAGTATATTTCCTCTTTTGAATTATGAAGTGTTGCCATTGAACAGAGATGAAGATAATCTTTCTCCTTTGGTTATTAAAGGCCAACTAGATCTTTAAACTCAAAACAGTTCATGAGGCATCAGTTTAAGTGTAGCTCTGCAGAAATCTCAAGGATTGTTTTTTAAAAAATGTCCCTAGTGAAGTCAATTAATAGGCAGGAGATCAAAGATTATATTTTGATTTTTAAATATATGTGCAACTGAACCATCATTAGTAGAGAAAAGAAAAAAATGACATTTGTTTAAGGTGTAAATTGTGAGCTAGTCACACTCACAGATATCATCTCATCAAATGTGCTCTTGAGAGTTAGGCGTTGAAGGCCAATTTAATGAAGAAGAAATCTGAAGCTAAGTGATGGGTCTGTGTTTTGAGTCCTACTTCTGTCTCATACCAGGATTCACTCTGTTCCTCCAGACACTGCTAAGCAATGTTTTGTAAGCAGGAGGGTCTGGGTGGCATGTACCACACTCACTCCCTTGGGAATTCATACCCCCAAGTAAATGACTGTGTTAAATCAACTTAAATGCGATGCAAATGCTTTACAAGGTAAGTGAACCAGCCCTCTTATTAAATGTAAGCAGAAAAGAATGAAGATATATGTTCATACTCGATTTTCCAGACAGTAAGCACTAAATAAGGAAGCCATATCTATGTAGAATCTTCTTTTTTTGTATTTCAAAATTTGAAAGAAGACTTTGAAATCTTTAATAAAAATCCTCAACAAGCCCTCAGCAGTAACTGATCCTATTTTCACTTTTAGAATAGGATGAGTCTCTTCCCTTCCTAACCTTCAGCATTGCTGTAAGGCTCAAAATGAAGTGAAATATTAGATGTGAAGATCTCTGCAAAATACAAAGTCATTTATAAATATAAGAATTGGTTTCACTGCTATCCCTGAATTTTGGCTTAGTTAAGTATTTGGCAAAGAAACTATTTTGATCGCTGCAAAAGTTCTGGTTCCAGTATTCTCCTATATTATATTTAGGATATAGCCAGTGAATTTTGGGAATAAGAGATAAAGATGAATTCGGGTTTAGAGGTCACTCTTTATACCCTGAACTCTGTAATCTTACCCAAGAGCACTCAGTGTGGAATGTGAGTCTCACCCCAAACCGACCTTCTCACAGAATGCCAAAAGATTCTTTGACAAATTGCTATTCATCTGAGTGTGGATTTCATTGACCAGACCTACTGTGCCAGAATTAATGTAACCCTTCTCTGGACCCTAAAGTGTTTCTCATTTTCAGGGGATTCTTGCCTTTGTTGAACTGTCCCTGAATGTTCATTAGTTTCGATGAGAGGTAAATGTCAACTTGAAACGAAAGGTGACCTAAATGCCGCAGCACCCTATGAGTATTAAAATAGAGTGCTCATGAATTAATGAGCCCGGTGGACACTTATTCCGGATGTGGAACAAGAGGCCGCGGTTCAGCGTTGACCTCATCCGCATGCTCGGGAACCGGCATCGCAGCACCAGGTCACAGTGCGTAAGAGAGCTGCTCGGTTGTGGGTTACAAAATGAGTTGGCATTATCATTTTAAATGTTAATCATGCACCTCGAAAGAACTTGGGCCACTTCCCAAAATAATATAATTCTAGCTCAGTGGGAGGCAGTGCATGTGGTATAAAGAACACAGAAATAGAAATGGGAATACCCAGCTTCCTTTATCACCTTTGGCATTAATTCTTTGTGTCAATTCAGAAATATGACTTAAATCCTCAACTGTTCCCCTTACTCCTTGCCTCCTTCCACCTCATGTTGCTGCTAGGGAGAAAAAAAAAAGTGTATTATTTTTATCAATGTAATATGTTCACCAGATTAACGATAAGATGGGGAACAGTGTTTAAAATGAAAATTGAGTCACTTGTCCCCAAAGCTTCCTTTATCCACTGTCCCCAGACTCTCAGGATAGCCAGCTCCCACGCATCTACCACCCCCAGACCAACACGCAAGGACAACCAGCTTTCATGGGCCCTGCACCGGATTCTTCCACCTCTCTTTCCTTTCCCTTTTCTCTTTTTTGGCAATTGTCCACTTATCTCTAAACAATGTGTCTGTCCCTTTGTTTTAAGTTGTTCCACTTTGTAGACTACAAATTCACATTTTACAAACGGGGTATCAAGAGTTCCCCATTTTTGTAGTACTCCCCTTTCACTCCAAATTTTTGAAAGATATCTTACTGTTTTTCCTTCTACTTTAGGTAACTTGGAATACCTTCTAATTTAGGTAACAACAATCTCAATTCTCTCTCCCGGAGTCTCCCTTTATTTCAGAGTTGGTATAAACTGACACTGATTCTGTCACTATCCTGCTGCCAAAAACTTTAATTATATATTATTTGTACCTTAAATTATATTTCAGCATTACTAAGGTATATGAAGAAGAGGCCAAAAATTCACTTTCTGGTCTGTATTAATTGTTACCAAGCTTTTATCTAAATCTTTATTCTAAAAGTTATTATAATATCTGCAATAATTATATGACATTATTTGTTGCAGATACTATTCACTACAAACTGAAGAAGTTACTGTTTCCTCCCCCCAAAGGCCTATTGTGATGACACTTGATGGGGGAAGCAAATGCCTGTTTCATCACATCGAGATGTCTCTGTCCTCTTAACACTCTCAGTGATTAGGTTCCTCCACTTTTCTTTTAGATGTTCTCTTTGGGCCACATTCATTCCCTGCACTACACTAAACCACCTGCCTTTTAAGCCTATTCATAGCTATTTTACTGACATTCTGTTTCAGTACTCCTGGGGTACTTATAGTATTTCCTATATATATAGTATTTCCTACTTTTCTCTGTTTTGGTATTTTCTGCTTAACTTTTTTCTCAATTAATTTTGTCAGGAAGTAAACCTAAACTTCTTAGTGTTTTCATGTTTGACTTTTTCCTCCTGCACTTAATTGATTTCCTGGCTTGGGTGTAGGTTTTCTGGCAGACCCCTTTGTCCCTCTGAAGACCTCTATCTATTCTCTTCTAGCGTCCTCCTGGCCGAGGGACAGTTTCTCTGATGGCTCAGATGATAAAGAATCTGCCTGCAATGCAAAAGACCCAGGTTCAATCCCTGGCTAGGGAAGATCCCCTGGAGAAAGGAATGACAACCCACTCCAGGGTTCTTGCCTGAAGAATTCCATGGACAGAGGAGCCTGGCAGGCTACAGTCCACAGGATCCATGGGGTCACAACTAAGCAGCTAACACTTTCACTCTCA
The DNA here is from genome assembly GCF_023699985.2 of Odocoileus virginianus. Classification (NCBI taxonomy): domain Eukaryota; kingdom Metazoa; phylum Chordata; class Mammalia; order Artiodactyla; family Cervidae; genus Odocoileus; species Odocoileus virginianus. The sequence goes on along the minus strand of NC_069686.1, from coordinate 66,807,390 downwards.
CTGGCATAAGAGATATTAAATGCCCCTACACTTCAGCCTTATGGCTATATCACTCATTTTGGTCTACACCTGAATATTTGAGACTTCTAGGACTAATACTTGCTCTTGCACACTAGTTGGACTCCATGAAGTAGCTTCTTTGCCTAACAGAGCCTTGGATTTTGGCGTTTATCCTCAAATCTAAACCTACCCTGTGATTATCTTGTGACATGAATTCTAACACAGAACAGGCTGTTATTAATTACCTGTATTTTCCTGTTTTTTAACTGATAGGGAACTCGGAATATCAAAGGCCTTAAGAATCTGCATTTTGAGTCAAAGTCCTTAATGAGGTCTGTGTTGTTCTGTGAGGGTTGTGTTCACTTTCTCTTTCTCTTACATAATGAATTAATCACACTCTGCCTATCACTGTATTCTGCTGTTTGTTCTACAGTCTTCTACCATTCCTCCATTTCACCTAACATTTTGCTTTTAAATTTCATTCATCCCCATGGATCTAAATTTGTCTCCCTTTGTTTGGCTTTCCCCTGGCAACAGCCCCTATGATAGATTTCAGTCTCTATAATTTCTATTACAAGGTCATTCTCTGGCGGTGGCTACCAGTTCATTAACCTCTCCGGAGCCTCATCTCATCTTTGGAGGAATGAAATGTAAGAGGGAGGGCAGAGAGAAGACTGATGACTGAGAACCAATAAATCAGCTTTGTTTTTTCCTTTTTTCCCCCAATCCTCTTGAAATGATCTTAACTTGTGTCCCTGGCTCCAGTCATATCCCTGATCACTCATACACCAAACTGATGCCAGAATTATTTGTGAAAATCATCCAAGCCATTATATTTGCCTGCTCCCATACTGCAAACATCAAAAATTACCACACCTGATTAAGAGACAGTTTTGCATGAAGACATGAAAAAGGTTTTTCTGAGATTTCAAGGGGCCTCAGTAAAGAAGACCAGATTATCAAGACTGTCTTGTAAGAGAGTGGATGTGATAGGAAATGGCTGGACTGAACTCCAAGAAATTGAAGGAGGATATAATGGTATAGGTGATATGGGGGGGTTACAATGGAAGGTGATGTGGCCCTGCCCCTCCCACTTTTTAATAAAGTCAGTAAACAAGACATTCTGAGTGGGATTTGATGTGCCCCAGTAAACAAAGAATGAGATATCTGTGCTCATCTGATATGATTCAGAAACAAGAAGGTTGTTTAAATTCAGGAGTAGAATCTAAGTGCAGGATGTAAAGTTCAAGTATAAAATTGGCAGAAAGACTGAGTTTACACAGGAATTGGAACAGAGGGTTAGGACAATTTATGTTCCATCTTACTACAGAACCAGAGACCGTGCTCACTCGTGTATTTCCTCATCCAGCCTCTAATTCAAGGTTTCTGTCTGTAACATCTCTATACAGGAAGGGAAACATTGGTGTTGAAGTCCGACAGAGTTGGCCTCAAAAACTTCACTTTATAAACCATGTGATTTTGAGCAAATAATTTTACTACTCTGTGCCCCAGGGTGGCTGTAGGGTTGACTTGAGACAAATTTAAAAGTCTTGATAACATTTTACCTGATTTGTATTTTGTTTTATCAACTTTGCCTAACTTGTATCTTTCTAATGATTAAGAATATTTCCCAAATTCCATGATAAGCAATTATGTTGACCAAGGAGTTCTTCCTTATGTCATTCCAAAAACTGTATCCCCACAGCTTTCACTCACTAGCTGGGTAGAACTTTCTGGAACTGAGAAAAGTCAAATCTTTGAACTAGGCCACAAGATATGTGGTCAAGAGGAGACATTAAACTTTAGTCTCCCATGAATTTCTCTTCTCCTAGAGGCAGTATTTTTCCCTGCTGAGAGTTCATTCTAGGTAGGTAGAAGTATTTTTCTCTAATATTCTTTGAAAATGAGGATAGCAATAAGTATGTAGCTATATAACTATATCTTATTCTACTTTTAGAGTGTTATTTTGATTGCCCTTCATGACAGATAGACAGTGCCAACAATGGACTATACAAACAATTTAATATCCTCTTTGAAGTAATTAGAATAGACTATCATCTCCCTGCAACCTTTTGGAAAACTCTCTAAGACTTTCTCCAAACCTTGAAAGCAGCTGGGTCAACATGAGCTTTAATCCAGGGAGCAATCTTGTCCCCTCTGTATGCATAGGGAGCAACCCACTTACCTTTGTAAAGCTTCCCTATTAGGCTGCCATATTTGACAGTTAGCTGTCTCAAGATAGATGTGTTTTCACAAGTGCCTTAAGCTTTGGGCATTCAAGATAACTGAGTAATTTTAAGTGAAAACATGCATTACAGAAGCAATTTTACACTTGCCATGCTTAATAATATTTAAGAGTGTACAATCACATTTATTCTTGTTTTCATTTCAGCAGACACACTATAGGGAATACTAAGTATTTAGACTTACCGTTATTATTGCAATTCATCTGATTCTTTTCCTTGTAAATGAATCTTTAATTAGTTAAGTTGCCACCACTGTGCTCATGTTTACAAAGTGAAGCTCTTTAAGACTAAGTTCTTGAAATTTGAAATAAACAATAATCCCTGGCTTTCTGTTGCTTCTCTGTAAAATAGTAGAGGTGTACCGAAATTGCTGCAAAGTTTTCTTTTAGGCTTGATGAGCAACAAGAGTCAAGCATTTAACTTTCTAACTACTAAACTGGTGAACCCTAAGGAATGCCTGATAATGAGTTATCACAGAGTGTATTGGGTGGGTTTAGCAATGAGAACCCCTGAGAGTTCATGAGAGTGGACTGTAGGAGGGGGCAGGTCACACAGCAGAAACAGCCCAGAATTTGGGAAATTTGTACATAGCTGATGTTCAGTCACTCAGTCATGTCTAACTCTTTGCGACCCCATGGACTGTAGCATCCCAGGTTTCCCTGGCCTTCACCATCTCCAAGACCTTGCTCAAACTCAAATCCAATGAGTCAGTGATGCCATCCATCCATCCATCTCATCCTCTGTCATTCCCTTCTCCTCCCACCTTCAATCTTTCCCAGCATCGGGGTCTTTTCCAATGAGTTGGCTCTTCACATCAGGTGACCAAAGTATTGGACCTTCATATTCAGCATTAATCCCTTTAATGAATATTCAGGATTTATTTCCTTTAGGATTGACTAGTTTGATCTCCTTGCTGACCAAGGGACTCTCAAGAGTCTTCTCCAACACCACAGTTCAAAAGCATCAATTCTTCGATGCTCAGCTTTCTTTATGGTCCAACTCTCACATCCACACGTGACTACTGGAAAAACCATAGCTTTGAATGGACGGACCTTTGTCAGCAAAGTACTGTCTGTGCTTTTTAATCTATTTTCTAGTTTTGCCATAGCTCTTCTATAACAAAGAAAGCAAGTAGCAAGCATCTTTTAATTTCATGGCTGCAGTCACCATCTGCAGTGATTTTGTAGAACAAGAAAATAAAGTCTGTAATTGTTTCCACTGTTTCCCCATCTATTTGCCATGAAGTGATGGGACTGGATTACAAGATCTTAGCTTTTAGAATGTTGAGTTTTAAGTCAGCTTTTTCACTCTCCTTGATTCATCTCCATCAAGAGACTATAGTTGCTCTTTGCTTTCTGTCATAAGGGTGGTGTAATCTGTATATCTGAGGTTATTGATACATTGATTGTACATTGATCTGTACATTGGCCTTCAACAAATGTTAGTGCCTTTTTCTCTTGGATGAGGATAAAGATGGTGATGATAGTGATAGTAAAACAATGATAATCATCATCATAATAGAAGCTTACAGAAAATAATTTAATTTCCTAAGGTAAAATCTAGTCCGAAGAGTATATTAGAATTATAATCGAGGCAGTGAGTTTTCATATATTAGTCCTTCATCAAAACCTGACCACCAGACCAGGACACAGAGTTATGATATTAGAGACTTCTAAGTCAGTGAGAACTGTTACAGCATAGTAAACTCCAAGTCGATCTTTAAAAAAGAAAAAAATGTATTTGTCAGTTACTAAACTCAGCAAAGTAAAAGATATATAAAACTGGCCTTTGCTCTAGAACATCAGAGGTTGATGGAAATATGATACACACACACACACATGATACTTATAAAATATTAACTTCTAAGACCTTGGAGTTGAAGACATACCTTTAATATTATGATATCCATTTTATTACTTCAGTTCAGTCACTCAGTCATGTCCGACTCTTTGTGACCCCATGAACCACAGCACACCAGGCCTCCCCGTCCATCACCAACTCCCGGAGTCCACCCAAACCCATGTCCATTGTGTCGGTGATGCCATCCAACCATCTCATCCTCTGTCGTCCCCTTCTCCTCCTATCCTCAATCTTTCCCAGCATCAGAGTCTTTTCCAATGAGTCGTCAGCTCTTCGCATCAGGTGACCAAAGTATTGGGGTTTCAGCTTCAATATCAGTCGTTCCAATGAACACCCAGGACTGATCTCCTTGACGATGGACTGGTTAGTTCTCCTTGCAGTCCAAGGGACTCTCAAGAGTCTTCTCCAACACCACAGTTCAAAAACATCAATTCTTCAGCACTCAGCTTTCTTTATAGTCCAGCTCTCACATCCATACGTGACCACTGGAAAAACCATAGCTTAGACTAGATGGACCTTTGTTAACAAAGTAATGTCTCTGCTGTTTAATATTACTTCAGGATGAATTATTACATTTAGCAGAATACATGGAAATTATATATTTGTGGGTATATTTAATTCTCCTAAAGGGTTATCAAATATATTTTTCCTTATATTTTGCTTATCTCTAGGTTTTCTCTAGTTGATTTTAATAAATTGTTTCTTATAAAACATTTTTCTCTTTTTTTCTTTATATGGATATATATATATTAAATTTTAGGTTAGTAGAAAAATTGAGAAGAAAGCTTTTTTCCCTATCCCAATATGTGCATAGATTCCTGCATTATCAACATTCCTAGTCAGAGTGGTACGTTTGTTATCGTTGATGAGCTCGCATTGATTCATCATAATAACCCAAAGTCCATATTTTATTGTAATGTCCTCTTTTGCTGGTGTACATTCTGTAGATTTATAAAAATGCATAATGGCATGTATTCATCTTTTTGGTATTGAACAAAGTATTTCCATTGTCCTAAAAATCCTGTGTGCTCCATGTAGTTAATCCCCTCCCCCAAACTCTAGCAATCACCAATCTTGTTATTGTCTCCGTAGTTTTACCTTTTCTAGAATATCATGTCACTGAGATCATTCAGTACGTAGTCTGTTCAGATTATCTTCTTTAAGTTAGTAATATACATTTAATTTTCTTCCACGTGTTTTAATTTCTTGAAAGCCCATTTGTTTTTAGCCCCAAACAGCATCACATTGTCTGGATCTGCCATAGTTTATTTATTCTTTAGTAAACAAAAGGAATCCTACTTTCTTCAAGGTTTTGACAATTATGAATAAAGATGCTTTAAGTATCCATGTGAAGGATTTGTATGAACATACTTTTCAACACCTTTATGTAAATATCAAGAAGGGTTATTTCTGGGTCATACTGTAAACATATATTTATCGTGTTAGAAACCACCAAAATGATTGTATGATTTTGCTTTCCCAACAGCAACGAATGAGAGTTCCTGTTGCTCTACAATCTCACCAACTCTACTGCTGTCAGTATCCAGATTTAACTGTAGTAGTATTAAATATCTCATTATAATATACAGTTTTATTTCCCTGATGACATATACCATGGAGCATCTTTTTGTATACTTATTTGTCACAATGCACCTCTAAGGAGGTGTCTATTCAGGTCAGGTCTTTGGCATATGTTTCAGCTAGGTTTTTTTTTTTTTTAATTATGATTGAGTTTTAAGAGGCTTTGTATATTTTATATAACAGTTCTTTACCAGATGTCTCTGGTAACTATATATATATATATATAAAATTTCTTTTTTTCCCAGTCTGTGGCTTGTCTTGTCATTCCTTGATATTGCCTTTCACAGAGAACAGGTTTTTAATTTTAGTGAAGTCAAATTTCTCAGTTATTTCTTCCACAGACTATGCCTTTTGTGTTGTATTTAAAAAGTCATTGTCAGTGTGGCCAAGATGACAGAGTAGGAAGACCCTGAGCTCACTCTTCCCACAGGAACGCCAAAGTTAGAATTATCTACAAGGCAACTAGTGGTAAGAACAACTTGAGGAGTGGCAGAAAATATTTTCCACAACTAAAGACACAAAAAAGTGAACCGCAACAAGAAGGAAAGCGGAGATAGAGATGCAATATAGTCAATATCCACAGCCCCAGGAAGTAACCCACAAAATGGAGGATAATCGCAATTTCAGAGGTTATCCCTAGGGGGAAAAGGGTCTAGGCCCCACATCAGTCAGCCCAGCCAGGAATCCTGTCCCAGGAAGACAAGCCCCCAGACCATCAGGCGTTTAAGGCCGAGCCTTGTTACAGGAGAAATGGAGGCCTGTGTGTGTGCTTCGTCGCTCAGTCGTGTCCGGCTCTTGGCAACTCCATGGGCTGTAGTTAGTCAGGCTCCTCTGCCCATGGGGATTCTCCAGGCAAGAATACCGGAGTGGGTTGCCATGCCTTCCTCCAAGGGATCGTCCCAACCCAGGGAAGAAACTAAGGTCTCCTGTACTGCAGGTGGGCTCTTAACCATCTGAGCCACTGGAGAGACCCATAGGAAGCAGTGATTCTGCTCTTAAAGGGTGCGTGTGAAGACTCGCATGCTTCAATACCCAGCACACAGGCAGTCACTTGAAAGAAATCTGTGTCATCACCATTTGCTTATCTTAGAGAACCTTCCACAGAGGGAAGTGGCAACTGGGGACCCCCTTGGGGACATAGACACTGATGGCTGCCACTTTGGGGAATCTTGCTCTCCCATGTAGACTGTGATGATGCAAGTACCATGTTGGGGTCCTTCTTTCAGCCTATTAGCACTGGGGGATTGCTCAACAGCCAGGCTGTTAGCACTAGTTCTGGGCTCCCCAAGCCAACCCTGGGGACCCAGCGCCACATCCCAGCAGAATTGCATCAGCTCTGTCTGTCCCTCTTGGCCTTCCTACCCTCACCTTGGCGCAGCAGCCATCTGTCCCGGAACCCAGATGTACCCACAGTGCGTCAGACCAGCTCCAAGACCTCAAAGGGTCCCCCAGTCAACCACCCTGGGACTCATCTATCAGTGAGCCCATCTATCAGTGAGCCAGCATCCACTGTACAAGGCATGACTGGAGGACTCCCTATCTTCTGTCATACCCAGGGTAGTCAATTCACCAGAACAGAGGTCCCACACAAATTACATATGGGATGCCCCTAAAGTATATAGCTCTGGTTACCAAAATAGAGTGAACTGGAAAGGCCTTATGTAGGAGAAACCTTATAAACCCTTTCCAAGACTAGGAAACATAACTGACATACCTAACAGAGAACAAATACAGAAGCTTAGACAAAATAAGACAACAGAGGATATATTCCAGAAAAAGAACCAAGATAAACCCCCAGGAGAACTAAATGAATAGGAGATAAGCATCTACTCAATAAAAGAGTTCAAGGTGATACTCTCACAAAATATGGGGATCCCCAGTGAATTGGTCCTCCTGGAGAGCTGTCCGTGCTGAACATCCAGTTATTCATCAATTACAGCTGAGGTTTGCCTACTCTAGCTCAGTTTCTACAGATGTTTCTGCTAGTGAATTTCTGTTCTTTAAGACAAGCCTGTCTATGTGTGCCTGTCTTGCTCTCCAACCTTGACAGCAATGGTTTGCTTAAGTGTCCTCACTTGTCTTATGGATCCTACAGACATTGTTTTTCATTCTGTTTAGATCTTCACTTGTTATGGCAGAATTGTGACTTTAAAGATCCTTATGTATGGAACTAGAAGCTGGTAGTCTTTTATGTAAACTTTAAGAAGACTGTAAATAAAGTGTTAAGTAAATAAGGACATAACTACTGCCAAAACAGTGGTTAAGTATATATTAGGAGCTTGAGCTCCTACTTTAGGTGATATAAGTGTAAAAATAGGACATCTATGTATATGAATTAATCCAGAAATGTAAATAGAAAGCAGATTCTAGTCCAGGTACTGTTTGAACTTGAGAGGCTGAATGTCATCAGTCCAGTCCAATGTTGAAAGGCTGGAGTGCAGTTTCAACAAGGTATGTGCTGTCTAAATCAGCGAAGGGCATGTGCTGATTGACAAGCATTGTTAGCCAGGTGGGGCCTAGTTCTTAGCACAATAGCTCTCTCTATGAATGCCAGTAAGTGTCCACACAAAAGGCTATTTATTTATTGAAGTAAAGTTTATTTATAATGTGTTGGTGCCTGGCATGCAGCAAAGTGATTCAGCCCTCTCTCTATCTCTATCTATCTATATCTATCTATCTACATATCTATAAAAGCAAAGCACATATATAATACATATGTATGTGTGTGTGTTCTCTCTCTCTGTGATCAGTTGTGTCTGACTCTTTGTGACCCCCCCAACCCCCCAAACACACACTGTAGCCCACCAGTTTCCTCTGCCCATGGGATTTCCCAGGCCATAATACTGGAGTAGGTTGCTATTTCCTTCTCCAGTGGATTTTCCCCACCCAGTCTTCCGAACCCAGGGATCAAACCCATGACTCCTGCCTTGGGAAGTGGATTCTTTAGCACTGCACCACCTGGGTGTGTGTGCACATATATACTCTTTTCATTGTGCTTTATTACCACATATTAAACATAGCTCCCTGTACCATGCAATTAGAAGTTAATTTTTTCAGTTCAGTTCAGTCACTCAGTTGTGTCCAACTCTTTGCGACCCCATGAATCACAGCACGCCAGGCCTCCCTGTCCATCACCAACTCTCGGAGTCCACCCAAACCCTTGCCCATTGAGTCAGTGATGCCATCCAACCATTTCATCCTCTGTCATCCCCGTCTCCTCCTGCCCTCAATCTTTCCCAGCATCAGGGTCTTTTCAAATGAGTCAGTTCTTCACATCAGGTGGCCAAAATTATTGGAGTTTCAGCTTCAACATCAGTCCTCCCAATGAACACCCAGGACTGATCTCCTTTACGATGGACTGGTTGGATCTCCTTGCAGTCCAAGGGACTCTCAAGAGGCTTCTCCAACACCACAGTTCAAAAGCATCAGTTCTTCAGTGCTTAGCTTTCCTCACAGTTCACCTCTCACATCCATACATGACCACTGGAAAAACCATAGCCTTGACTAGATGGAGATTTGTTGACAAAGTAATGTCTCTGCTTTTTAATATGCCGTCTAGGTTGGTCATAACTTTCCTTCCAAGGAGTTAGCATCTTTTAATTTCATGACTGCAATCACCATCCACAGTGATTTTGGAGCCCCAAAAAATAAAGTCAGCCACTGTTTCCCCATCTATTTGCCATGAAGTGATGGGACCAGATACCATGATCTTACTTTTCTGAATGTTGAGCTTTAAGCCAACTTTTTCACTCTCCTCCTTCACTTCCATCAAGAGGCTCTTTAGTTTTTCTTCACTTTCTGCCATAGGGATAGTGTCATCTGCATATCTGAGGTTATTGATGTTTCTCCCAGCTATCTTGATTCCACCTTGTGCATTCTCCAGCCCAGCATTTCTCATGATGTACTCTGCATATAAGTTAAATAAGCAGGGTGACAATATACAGCCTTGATGTACTCCTTTTCCTATTTGTAACCATTTCCAGTTCTAACTGTTGCTTCCTGACCTGCATACAGGCTTCTCAAGAGGCAGGTCAGGTGGTCTGGCATTCCCATCTCTTTTAGAATATAATAGTTTGCATCTGCTAATACCAAACTCTTCATCCAATCTTCCCCTTTGAAGTCTGTTCTCTACATCAAAGGGTCTGTCTGTATTTCATAGATAAATGCATTCACATCATGTTTTCGGTCTCACATGTGAGTGATGGCATATGCTATTTGTCTTTTACTTCATTTAGTATGATAATCTCTATGTCCATTCATATTGCTGCAAATGGTGTCGTTTTATTACTTTTTATTGCTGAGTAGTGTTCCACTGTATATATGTACTAGACCATTATCCTGTCTTCTAGCAATGGACATTTTTGTGGTTTCCACATTTTAGCTATTTTAAACAGTGCTGCTATGAACATAGGGGTGCATGCACCTTTTTTAGAGCTTGGTCCGAATATATGCCCAGGAATGGGATTGCATGATCATATGACAACTCTATCTTTAGTCTTTGGAGGAACCGACTCAATGGACATGAGTTTAGGTAAACTCCAGGAGTTGGTGATGGACAGGGAGGCCTGTCGTGCTGCAGTTCATGGGGTCACAAAGAGTTGGAGACGACTGAGTGACTGAACTGAACTGAACTATTATATTCTCCATACTCTCTGCACCAGTTTACATTCCCCAAAACAACGTAGGAGTTTCCTTTTTTCTCCCACATCCTTTCCAGTATTTGCTATTTGTAGACTTCTAAATGATGGGTGTTCTGAGGTGGTATCTCTTGGTAGCTTTGATTTGCATTTCTCTAAATTTGAAATGCTGAACATCATTTCATGTAACTATTGGCAACCTGGATGCAAAAAAAACAAGTTTTCTAATGTGAATTGCACATGATGTAACTTGATTTATCTTTACCTCAAACTAAATAGATATATAACATATCAAAAGTCTTTCCAGCCTGATAGACATTTGGAAATTTCTAGTAACGCACACAAAGAAGCAGATAGGAGCACCACCCTCCCGTGAAAAAGAAAACCACTAAAAGCTCCAGTCAAATCCCAGCGTTTCAATGGCAACACTATAGGAAAGAGAAAGCAAGGTAATGTGGTCTATTGAGCTGAATATAGCAGAGAAAAGTGTAGCTTAAAAGAGATCCATGTGCATCTTTGTGTGTATTTCAGAAACTAACTTAGAAAATAGCTGGCCTAAAAGGTATGCTCCCTATTCAATACTGGATAATAATTAATACTTTAAACATAGGATTAATGACTAAAATCTGTAATAATTTTCTCCGTATCTATAAGAAAAAAATAGAAAATATTTTTTAAAGAAGATCACTGAGGAGGAGGAGCCAAGATGGTGAGGACTAGGCGGGGAGACCACTTTCTCCCCTAAAATTCATCAAAAGAACGTTTGAACGCTGAGCAAACTTCACAGAACAACTTCTGACTGCTAGCAGAAGACATCAGGCGCCCAAAAAAGCCGCCCATCATCTTCGAAGAGAGGTAGGACAAAATATAAAAGATAAAGAGAGACAAAAGAGCTAGGGACGGAGACCCCTCCCTGGAAGGGAGTCTTAATAGAGGAAGTTTCCAATCATCAGGAAGCCCTCTCACGGGTGGGCCTGGGGGAAGTTTTCGAATCTCGGAGGGCAACCTAACTGGGAGGAAAAATGAATAAAACCCACAGATTACATGCCTAAAAGCAACTCCCAGCAGAAAAGTACCCCAGACGCCTGCATCTGCCACCAGCAAGTGGGGGCGGAATGGAGAGGAGCGGGCGGCATTGCTTAGGGTAAGGACCGGGCCTGAGTGCCCTGAGGCAATCGGAGGGAGCTAACGTGAGACAGCAACTTAAACTGTGGGATAGCAAGAGAGAGAGAAAAAATTAACCGGCCCGAACACACTGCCGGCCGTTCGCAGAACAAAGGGACTGATCAAGTCCAGAGAAGAGCTGGCCAGCTGCGGACCGGCCCATCCCTGCCGGAGGCAGGAGGCAGGGGGAGGGGAAAGGGGCAAACTCGGCCCCAGAGACGGCACCCCCTACCAAACTGCAAACAGGCCTCCAGTTTCTAACCAAAGACCTCCTGAGATGCTGGATGGTCGACATCCGCCGGGAGGGTTGCGGCTAGAGACCAGCTCCCAATAATAGAGTCAAGGCTCACGCGTGTGCGTGGAAACCGAGGCTGGGACCGCGAGAGGGGAAGGTGCACCGCACCCGGGGAGACTGCCTCCGTCACGCTCCTGGCGTCCTGAGCTGCTCGGGCCGGGGAAGGCACAAAACGCAGGCCCAACCGAGTCCATGCTTTTGTGGAGTCCCCGAAAACTGGAACCGCACTCCACGCAGGGCCCACTCCATATATAGAGCAGCCGGGAGCCTGAGCAGTGTAGATGGGGAAAGCTCACACCCGTGAGCGGGGGCAAACCCAGGGTGGCCGGAACACGGTGAGCGCTATCCACACAGAGCGGTATCTGTCTGCAGCGCCCCGCCCTCCACGCAGCACGACTGAACTAGCTAACCTGAACAAAAGACCGCCTCCGCCCACGTGTGCCAGGGCGGAAATTAGACACTAAAGACACTGGCGAACAGAAGCCAAATAAACAAAGGGAACCGCTTCAGAAGGGACGGGTGTAACAGATTAAAATCCCTGTAGGTAACACCGACTACATCGGAAGGGGCCTATAGATATCGAGAAGTGTAAGCTGGAATGAGAAGCTATCTGAAACTGAAACGAACCCACACTGACTGCAACAGCTCCACAGAAATTCCTAGATATATTTTTCCTTTTTTTTAATTTAAAAAAAAATTCTTTTCTTTTCTTTTTTAATTTTTTCTTTAATTTTCTTTTAAAATTCCCTATTATTCCCCCATTACTCCTTAACTTTCATTTTCATTTTCATATATTTTTACTATTTTCTTTAATTAGGAAAAAAAATTTTCTTGTTTTATTTTTTTCCTTCTCTTATTTTCTTTTAAAGTCCTCTATTACTCCTCTATTACTGCTTAATTTTCATTTTCAGTTCACTATAACCTTGCAAAAAAAAAGAAAAGGAGAAGCCATATTTTTAAACTAAACTTCATATATATTTCTAAAATTTTTTCTGCTTTTATTTTTGTTTATAATATTGTATTTTTAAGAGTCTAACCTCTAGTCTTGAATTTTAATCTTTGTTTTTCAGTATGTGATATCAATTTTGAATATTTAAGAATCCAATATTCAGTTCCCATTTCTATTCAGGAGTGTGTTGATTACTCTCTCCCACTTTTGACTCTCCGTTTTCTCCCTCAGATCACCTCTATTTCCTCCCTCCCCCTTCTCTTCCCAACCGATTCTGTGACTCTCTGTGGGTGTCTGGGCTATGGAGAACACTCTGGAAACAGACAACTGCATAGATCTGTCTCTCTCCTCTTGAGTCCCCCTTTTTCTCCTCCTGCTCACCTCTATCTCCCTCCTCCCTCTCCTCTTCTTCATGTAACTCTGTGAACCTCTTTGGGTGTCCCTCATGGGGGAGAATCTTTTCACCATTAACCTAGAAGTTTTATTATCAGTGCTGTATAGTTGGGGAAGTCTTGAGACTACTGGAAGAATAAAACTGAGATCCAGAGGCAGGTGACTTAAACCCAAAACCTGAGAACACCAGAAAACTCCTGACTACAGGGAACATTAAGTAATAAGAGACCATCCAAAAGCCTCCATACCTACACTGAAACCAACCACCACCCAAGAGGCAATAAGTTCCAGAGCAAGACATACCATGCAAATTCTATAGCAACGCAGGAACATAGCCCTGAGTGTCAACATACAGGCTGCCCAAAGACACACCTAACACATAGACTCATCTCAAAACTCACTCTGGACACTCCATTGCACTCCAGAGAGAAGAAATCCAGTTCCATGCGCCAAAACACTGATGCAAGCTTCCCTAACCAGGAAACCTTGACAAGCCAATCGTCCAACCCCACCCACTGGGGGAAACCTCCACAATAAAAAGGAACCACAGACCACCAGAATACAGGAAGCCCATTCCAGACACAGCAATCTAAACAAGATGAAAATGAAGAGAAATACCCAACAGGTAAAGGAACATGAAAAATGTCCACCAAGTCAAACAAAAGATGAGGAGGTAGGGAATCTACCTGAAAAAGAATTTAGAATAATGATAATAAAAATGATCCAAAATCTTGAAAATAAAATGGAGTTACAGATAAATAGCTTGGAGACAAAGATTGAGAAAATGTAAGAAATGTTTAATAAGATCCTAGAAGAAATTTTAAAAAAGTCAATTAAAAATGAATAATGCAATAAATGAGATCAAAAACATTCTGGAGGGAACCAAGAGTAGAATAACGGAGACAGAAGATAGGATAAGTGAGGTAGAAGATAAAATAGTGGAAATAAATGAAGCAGAGAGGAAAAAAGAATCAAAAGAAATGAGGACAACCTCAGAGACCTCTGGGACAATGTGAAATGCCCCAACATTTGAATCATAGGAGTCCCAGAAGAAGAAGAAAAAAAGAAAGGCCATGAGAAAATACTCCAGGAGATAATAGCTGAAAACTTCCCTAAAGTGGGGAAGGAAATAGCCACCCAAATCCAAGAAACCCAGAGAGTCCAAAACAGGATAAACCCAAGGTGAAACACTACAAGACACTTATTAATCAAATTAACAAAGATCAAACACAAAGAACAATTATTAAAAGCAGCAAGGGAGAAACAACAAATAACACACAAAGGGATTTCCATAAGGATAACAGCTGATCTATCAATAGAAACCCTTCAGGCCAGAAGGGAGTGGCAGGACATACTTAAAGTAATGAAAGAGAATAACCTACAACCTAGATTACTGTACCCAGCAAGGATCTCATTCAGATATGAAGGAGAATTCAAAAGCTTTACAGACAAGCAAAAGCTGAGAGACTTCAGCACCACCAAACCAGCTCTTCAACAAATGCTAAAGGATCTTCTCTAGACAGGAAACACAGAAAGGTTATATAAACGCAAACCCAAACAACAAAGTAAATGGCAACGGGACCATACCTATCAATAATTACCTTGAATGTAAATGGGTTGAATGCCCCAACCAAAAGACAAAGGCTGGCTGAATGGATACAAAAGCAAGACCCCTATATATGCTGTCTACAAGAGACCCACCTCAAAACAAGGGACATATACAGACTAAAAGTGAAGGGCTGGAAAAAAATATTTCATGCAAACGGAGACCAAAAGAAAGCAGGAGTCGCAATACTCATATCACTTCTGGGCATACACACTGAGGAAACCAGATCTGAAAGAGACACGTGTACTCCAATGTTCATCGCAGCACTGTTTATAATAGCTAGGACATGGAAGCAACCTAGATGCCCAACAGCAGATGAATGGATAAGGAAACTGTGGTACATATACACCATGGAATATTACTCAGCCATTAAAAAGAATTCATTTGAATCAGTTCTAATGAGATGGGTGAAACTGGAGCCCATTATGCAGAGTGAAGTAAGCCAGAAAGATAAAGACCAATACAGTATACTAATGCATATATATGGAATTTAGAAAGACGGTAACAATAACCCTATATGCAAAACAGAAAAAGAGACACAGATGTACAGAACAGACTTTTGGACTCTGTGGGAGAAGGCGAGGGTGGGATGTTTTGAGAGAACAGCATTGAAACATGTATAATATCTAGGGTGAAACAGATCACCAGCCCAGGCTGGATGCATGAGACAAGTGCTCCAGCCTGGTGCACTGGAAAGACCCAGAGGAATTGGGTGGAGAGGGAGGTGGGAGAGGGGATCGGGATGGGGAATACATGTAAATCCATGGCTGATTCATGTCAATGTATGACAAAAACCAGTACAATATTGTAAAGTAATTAACCTCCAACTAATAAAAATAAATGGGAAAAGAAAAGAAGGTCATTGAATATAGAGTTCTAAAAAAAGAGAAATCCAAATGAGTAATAACCATATGAACAGCTTTCCTATGTATTATTTTTCTTTTTTAATTCACTAAGAATAAGAGTACAATAATAGCTACTATAATGAGATGCCACATTTTGCAGTCATATTGGTGAGAATTAGGAAAACCAGTAATTCCACTGTTTGATAGGGTAGTGGGAACCAAGGACCTTTATGCAATGCTGGTGTGAGGGAAATGTGGGATGACAAATAAAATTCATTTTATTAATTGTGCCCATAACCTAAGACCCAACAATTCCATTTCTGAACATAAATCCTAATTATGCATATGAAGTCTATAAAGACACATGTGCAAAGATAATTATTAAAGCATTGTTTGTTTTCAGGAAGGGTTAAAGACTATCTGGAGATTGTATAGTTAATATAGAGTAGATATGAAGAATATTACATAGTATGTAAATGCGTTAATGTTTATGTGGTGTGATGTGTGATTTTTAAATATATGAAAATGTGAGATACAGGTGTCATACAGTCACTATGAATCAGATAAAGTAAAAATAAAAACACAAAAGAACATTAATAATTAGTCTGAGCAATTTATACATATTTATATTTGCATGCATGTTCACTCAGTCATGTCCCACTCTTTGAGATGCCCATGAACAGCTCTTCTGTTCATGGGATTCTCTAGGCAAGAATGCTGGGGTGGGTTGCCATGTCCCACTCCAGAGGATCTTTCCTACTCAGGGACTGAAACTCTGTCTTTAGTAAATTCTTTACCACTGAGCCACCTGGGAAGCCATTGAATTCATCCGAGGCAAGGAGACACTGTGTCTCCTATTGGGGCTCATTTCCTTTCTTATCAAATGTATGGGGAAGTAAGGGACTTCATCATCACTGCAGATCATTTCAGCAGCCCCTCCGCCGGTGGCGATTTAAGCAGCGTCCACCGCGCCCTGCGTTCCGACCTGCACGTTATGGCTGCAGCATCACAGTGGTCGGTCCCCTCTGCCCCCGCTCTCACACGGAGCCACCGTGCTGAGCCCGTTACTGTCGGCCTTTGTTCTGCTCTACCAGCTGCTGCCAGCTCTCTGGTTCTGTGCCTCAAATTCCGACTCCTGAGAGAAAATCTGACTGTCTCCCTCCATCCTTCTACGTTATGCTGAGCGTTTTTCTCATGGCAAACAAGCCCCCGACTCTTCAGATAGCGCCTACTTCTTCGTCCAATCTTCTGTGAACAGAATTATCTTTTCTGGCTATCTTCTGCCTTGAACTCGTTGGGCACATCCAAAGCCATGAAATTAAAAGACGCCTGCCCCTTGGAAGGAAAGTTATGACCAAAATAGACAGCATATTAAAAACCAGAGACATTACTTTGCCAACAGATGTCCGTCTAATCAAAGCTGCGGTTTTTCCAGTGGTCGTGTACAGATGTGAGAGTTGGACTGTAAAGAAAGCTGAGCACCGGGGAATTGATGCTTTAGATCTGTGGTGTTGGTAGTAACAGTCACTATTTCCAGAACTGTATTCTAGGGAGAGGTAACCCAGCGGAGCTCAGAGGCTACCCTGACTTGAGGACATGAAGCTACAAGTTCCGAAGGTCAGTTGGTTGGGTTTTGCAGGGTAGCATGCCAGTGAGGACGGAGATGCTCCGACAGGGAGCTCTGCGCAGCGGCGGAGGGTCCCTGCGAGCACACACGGACAGCTTGGTTCCTGAGTGAGGAAACTGCCGAGGGCTGGGGGGGAGCAACCTGAGAGAACTGGAACAGGACCTGGTGTTCAAAGAGTTCTGGGAATCTGACTGTTACTACCATGCCAGCTAGAAAATTGTATTACTCTTGGGATATATGGATTTAGAAAACAGGTTGGGAGGGTTCCAGAAGTGAGGCACCCAGGGAGCAAATTTAAGGGGACATTGATTTTCAAGTTTCCAAGGGCTGGCACATGAAAAGTGACTACCTCACAGTGACTACCTCTCGACATTTTTCAGTCTGGGACCTTGCTCTGAAGTAACCCCCAGCAGGTCCTTGCAGGATCCTGAACATGAGTGCACCCTTATTTTATACCCTGTGTTCCTCACTTGCCTCACCCAAGTCTCAAGACAGGAACAGTTTATTACAGACTAAGCACAGCTGTGGTCCTTCCTCAGAAAATAAAATAAAATAAAGCAAGATCAAAAACAAAATTCCAAAGAATTTACCTGTGCTGTAGACCAAAGATCAAATATATCTATAGAAATACAAAAATAGCCGGTTCTTACCTAAAAAGAGAAAAGTTAACAAGGCCTGGCAATCAAATATGACCAGACAAGTAAAGAACAGAAAAACATAATCTGTATCAATGAGTAAAACCAAATGAGAATTGATACAGACTTAGAGGATATTAAAGCAACTATTTTAATTATTTTTTCATATTGTCAGAAGTGAAAACATGAAAGATACAGAAAAAGATCCAAAGCATCAATATAAAGTATAAAAATCCAGCACAGAGAGAAAAAAAAAAAAGAAAAGAAAAAAGAATTTAACAAAATGAGAAGAGCATCAGTGAGTTTCCAGAAAAATTCAAATGTGTTTAATGTACATATAAAGAGGGAGAAGATGGTAAAAAAAAAAAAAAAAATTCAAGACATAGTGGGTGGAATTTTTCCAGATTTGACAAAAACTATAAATTCAACACTCATTAAGCTAAATGAACTATAATTTTTTAAAAAATATGAGAAAAATAACTCCAAGACACATGATAATCATACTGCTCAGAAAACACAAAGGGTGATCTCTTAAAGAAGCCACAGATAGGAAAAAACACGTATTACATTCAGAGGAAATAGAGGTTAGGAAAGTATAGCTTTCTGGTCAGAAACCAGTCAAATAGAAGACACTGGGGCTCCATGGGGTTTCATGTTTAAAGTACATGGAGAGAGAGAGAGAGAGAGACAGAAAGAGAGAGAGACAGAGAGAGAGAGAGAGAGAGAGACAGGGACGGAGGGGAGGAAGCCAAGAAGGAAGGAAGGAGCTATTAGAGTTCTAAACAAGGAGAGTCATCTATCAAAAACTAAAGGTGATGGGCATCTTAGACATATAAAAGCTGAAAAAATTCATTACCATTAGGCCTGGACTATAAGAAACATTGAAAAAGTCTTTTTTATGGCAACTAAGCATGTGAAAAGATGTTCATCAGTGTTAGTGAGCAGGGAAATGCAAATTAAAGCTCAAATACATGCCACTACGTATCTATGGCTTCAAATGTAAATTTGAAATCTGACGACATCAGATGTTGTCAAGTATGTAGAACAAATGAAACACTCATCATTCTTAATGGGGATTAAAAATGGTACAATATCTTTGGAAAAGAGTTTTTGACAGCTTCTAAAATGTCAAACATACAGCTATACTGTGATCTAGCCATTCCATTCTTAGGTATTTACCCAAGAAAAAAGCATACATCTATGCAAAGACGTCTACTCAGATTGTAGAAAATGACACATTTATTATTTTTTTTTATGTGCTATGGAAATGTGCTATTTCCAAACTAGAAATAACCCAAATATGCATCAAGAAGAGAAGGTATAAAGAAAATGTGATATATATTGATACACACAAAGGATACTATTCAGCAATAAAAATAAATGAACTATTGTTACAGTCAACTACATGGATGAATCTCAAAATAACCATATTGAGTGAAAGAAGCCAGGCAATCCTGAGTACATACTATATTTGTATGTGATTTCAATTGTATAAAACCTTTATAAAATATGATTTTGTTTGTATAAAATTTTACACAACGAACTATTTAGTGACAGAATGGAGATCTGTGGTTGCCTGAGGACAGATGAGCTGAGAAAGGGGTGAAAAATTACAGTCATGAGTGAACTTTAAAGAATAAGTGGGTATATTTATTATTCTGAATGTGGTAACACTTTCACAGGTATGCACATATACCATAACTTATCATCTTATTAATGTATATAGTTTATTTCATGTTAGGCATCTCAATAAAAATGTTATAAATACAATTCAAAATTGTGAAACTCCAGGAACACTTTTTAAATTTAATTTCTAAAATTTTACTTTTAATGAAGTATAATTGATTTATAGTACTCTGATAGTTTCAGATATATAGGACAGTGATTCAGGTATACATCATAGTTCCGAATTATTACATTCTTTGTCATTCTTTTCCCTTATGTTGTTACTAAATACTGAGTCTAGTTCCTTGTGCTATACAGTAGGTCTTTGCTGGTTGTCTGGTTGTTCTGTTTCCAGGAACAATTGTAATTGTAATATGCTTACAGTAGTGTATTATTTTCATATCATGATATACTTCACATACTAGACTGTTATGAAATAATTAAGAAAAATGTTTTAGAATTAAATTTTTTTACCTAGAATAATGTTCTTAGTATTGTTCAGTTGAAAAGAATATTGATTAACACAACATAATTTGGTAACAGAATAACATATCCATATGCATTAAGATAAATTTAGAGATTAAATACTCAAAATAGTTATCTTTGAGAGCATTATGAGTAACTTTTATTTCTTCTTTATAATACCTTGCATTTTCCCATTCAACTGTATTATAAACTTTCATAAAACTATATTGGCATGCAAAAATGTTACTTCAGAAGAGTTTCAATGACTACTCTCAACAGGCAATTAATGATTTTTCCATTTCACAGAGGTGAAAATGATATTCCACAGAGACAATTCACTTATTTGTTGCCACACTATCTTTATGCTTTTGTATCACTAAGGTAGACAGATCGACAGAACTTACTCATTTGTATCTTAGTCTAATGTATCTTCCACGATAACAGATACGTCCTATGCAAGATAGATTTTTCTTTCATGCTTAACATTTTAATTATTTAGACCATCCTTAGAAATCCATCATGTATCTGAAAACTTCATAGAGAAGATCTACAGAGTAATTTATTAGCCGCTTCATTCTGGTCTAAGTAATGTAAACTAGCCTAAACATTTGCCTAGGAATATTGGCTCCTCTAATCCAAAGTCCTTATTTGTTCCATCTGTACTAAGACAAAAGAAAAGAAAACAAAACACACACACACAGTCAGTAGGTGTCCTGAGAGAGAAAGACATCCATTTTAATGATGGCTTAGACCTCTCACTGCATACTCCAACCCTGTATTTCAAAAGGAGTAATGAAATGGTGTTGACTTCTACATGATTTCCATGTAGTATCTTCTGAGCAGGACTGAGATATCCAAAAACATTGAAATGACACTAAAGGTCACTATGTTCATCAATGCCAAGAAATTCATGAACACTGCATGACAGCCTATGTTTGCTATATGAAGATGTTTAATAACTATTTTTTATTGTTTTGCTGTATCAGAGCCAAGGATGATGTTAACATATTGGTCATTCTGTATTTTATATTATCTTGTCAATTTTCTACTCCATGTATGTTAGTAAACATAAAACTAGATATCAATTAAATCATATTACAATTATTCATTAGTGAATTTCAGAAGGTTTTAATATTTTCCTATATACAGAAAATATTATCATCATACAAAAATCTTAGAATACAGAGTCATATGACATTTATAAGTCATTTATACAATTACACTTACAAATTCAAACTCAGAGAAAGCTGCTGGCAGAAGCAATGACATAACTTCAGTCTTCTGAATTTCAATTCTTTCTAAAGTCTTTCAAAAGATACTATCTGACTTTTCAGAAAAAATGTGCACAAAAAAGGGTTACCAGTTTTTAGATTAAACAAAAGTTAAGAGCTGACTCTTCATTGTATGTTGACCATTTTGCTAAATAAACTAGCTTGGGCTTGTTGAAAAGTTCAGAATGTTAGATTTTCTTAACACAGAGTAGGTAATGAAAAACAAATTAATATTTACATCAGAAGAATGAATAGAATTGTACATAAAGATTAAGTGGATAATATTAATAGCAGTAGTAAAAATGACTTTATTGTTCACAACCAAGATAAAAATGTATTAATAATTCATTAAGTTGGCAAACTTTTTCTCATTATGTCATGAAATAGCATGACTTACAGATCTCCTTAATTAATTTTAATTATTTTGGAGCAGTCATATATTTTTGAATTGGTCTAAAATCTAAAAAACAAAAAAAATTGGAACATACTTTTACAAGTAAGTAAACCTTGACAGAAGTTTTTGTTTAAACATAGTAAATTGAATACAGAGAGGCATACAAATGTCAGCTGACTGTTTTCTGGCTCTTTTGTAGTTCTACTCTTTCATTTTTTTCTCTCTTGCTGATTTCCTTACTTATTCATGATTGCTTCAATTGTAAAAAATGTAAATGGTTTAAATTTTACAATCACGAGACACAGAGTGACTGAATACATGAAAAAACTAGACCCAGTTGCCTACAAGAGGCTCATTTTAGCATTTAATATCCATGGGTACAAGTGACTTGATGGAAAAAGATACCACATGCAAGTAGAAATTCAAAAAAAGAAAAGGCTAGAAATATATCAGACAAAATATACTATAATTCAAAAGCTACAGCAAGAAACCAGATATTTATAAAATGATAAAAGGAATCAATTAATGAAGAGAAAATAACAATCAAAAATATAGATGCACCCAACATCAGATCATGTGCATATATCAAGCAAATACTAAAATTTATGCATAAAGAAATAGACAATACTCCAAAAATGGTAGGAGACTTTAATACCCCACTTTGCTGCTGCTAAGTAGCTTCAGTCATGTCCAACTCTGTGTGACCCCATAGATAGCAGTCCACCAGGCTCCCCTGTCCCTGGGATTCTCCAGGCAAGAACACTGGAGTGGGTTGCCATTTCCTTCTCCAATGCATGAAAGTGAAAAGTGAAAGTGAAGTCTCTCAGTTGTTTCCAACTCTCTGTGACCCCATGGATTGCTGCCTACCAGGCTCCTCCGTCCATGGGACTTTTCAGGCAAGAGTACTGGAGTGGGTTGCCATTGCCTTCTCCACTTTAGACAATAGATAAATCCTAGACAAAAACTCAGTAAGGAAACACTGGACTGAAACTGTACTTTAGCTCCAAAATAAATACAGACATTTATAGAACATTCCTTCAAATAGCAAATAGAATACATTTCCTGGAGAAACATTCTCCAGAATAGAACATATGTTAGATCACAAAATAAATGTTAGTGAAGCTAAGAAAATTGAAATTATACAAATATATTTTCCTGACCACAATGGTGTGAAATTAGACATCAAACAAGAGGAAAGCTAGAATCAATAACAAGAAGAAAAGTGGACAACTAATAAATATTTGGAAATTAAATGTCAAACTCTTGAATGATTAATAGGTCAACGAAAAAAGCAAAAAAAAAATCTTGAAAAAGCTGAATACAATATATCAAAACTGCATAAAAAGCAAATTTAAGAGGGAAATTTGTAGCAATATATGTCTATACAAAAAAAAAGAAAGATCTCAAATAAAAACATCACTTTACAACTCAAGGAACTAGAAAGAGAAGGACAAAGGAAGCCTAAAGTTAGAGAAGGAAAGAAATAACAGATCAGGGCAGAAATAAATGAAATATTGACCAGAAAAACAATAAGATAGGTCAAAAAAAATCAATAAAATGAACAACTGAATTTTAACTAGACTAAGGTGACTCAAAAGGGAAAGAGTCTGCCTACAATGTGGGAGACCTAGGTTCGATCCCTGGGTAGGGAAGATCCCCTGGAGAAGGAAATGGCAACCCACTCCAGTATTCTTGCCTGGAAAATCCATAGAGGGAGGAGCCTGGCAGGTTACAGTCCATGGGGTCGCAAAGAGTAGGACACGACTGAGCGAATTCACTTTCACTTTCAAGAAAGATCAAAGTCTCAAATAAGTAAAACAAGAAGTGAAAAAGGAGATATTGCAACTCTAAAGAAATATAACTCTCACTCAGTATGATCACCTTTACTTAACTGGACTATATTCACAAAGACTTCATTTCCAAATAAGGTCTCATTTACAGTCATCTTGGATTAAGACTTCAGTATATGTTTCTAGGAAACACAATTAGGTCCATTATAAAAGTCACGGCACGGCCATCTGAAGTAATAATTTGGCCACCTGATGCCAAGAGTCGACTCCCTAGAAAAGACCGTGATGTTGGGAAAGATTGAGGGCAGGAGGAGGAGAAGGTGACAGAAGGTGAAATGGTTAGAGAGCATCACTGATTCAGTGGACCTGAGTTTAAGCAAACTCTGGGAGATAGTGAAGGACAGGGAAGCTTGGCGTGCTGCAGTCCATGGGGTTGCAAAGAGTCGGACATGACTGAAAAGGTAAAATTCATGACAAGTAAATACAAAAGTGATTTTTATTAAATGTACAGTTTTAAGTAAATTTTTTAAGTGGTAGTATAACTTAACAAACCTAAAATACCTATATTGTCAATGAACAATTCATTGAGTTTAGTTACTAAACAAATCGTATATCCAGCCAAGTTAAAAAAAGGAGAATATTAATAAAAGTTCAGTGGTTTCCCTTATGAACTACCCAGACATGCTCTACCCAATCGGAAGTTAGCCACTATTCTGATTTCAATGATCACTGGATAGTTTCACCTATTTTGAATATTTTATAATGGAATTACACAATGTTTACTCATTTCTGAGAACTTTCACTGAATGTTATGTTTATTAAATCTTCTCTATTTTTGCACATAGCATATGTTTTAGGAATGACTCCCCAGATGGTATAGAACTGACGCAGGGGGGGAGCTACCACCATGAATGTGTCAAATTACTGAGTCCAAAAGCAGATTATAGTAGGTGTGATTCTGGAACTAAAAGGGTTGAGTCAGGAAAGTCTGATCATCATCATCATCACAGGACCTCAGTCTCTATTTTTTCGGCTGTGCTGGGTCTGCATTGCGACGTGCGGGCTGTTCACTGTGGCATGTGCAATTCCCTACTGGCTTTCTCACTGTGCTGTGTCAGCTTAGTTGCCCCATGCACATGGCATCCTGGCTCCCTGATCAGGGATCAGATTTGCATCCCTGCACTGAAAGTTGTCTTCTCAGCTCCTGGACCACCAGGGAAGGCCCTCCCTTAGAGTCTTTGGGGCACCCAGAGAAAAGAGAATGGATGTTGCAATACTGCAACGCTGGTGCAGAAAAACCTTACAACTCCCTGCAAGGACTTCTGAATATCAAAACCTAGTTAGCATGAAGAAACAGCTACAAAAGGAGCCTGGGAAATTAAATTTTAAATTCGCATTCTCTGAAGTAGCAGAAGGTCCCTAGGAGGGGGATGGACATGCAACCCATAACATCAACCACATGGTGAAAAGAAAAACACACATGAAGGAGCCAAAGATTGCACTGGGTTCTGAGAGTCAAGAGGCATATTGGTGGGGAGGGAAATGAATAAAGAATATTTCAAGCAAATAGAAAAGAAAATGCCTGGGAGGTTCTGAAAATACAGTTTAATTTGAGATCATAAGTATTACAAAAATGACACTGTAGTCAAGTAAAAGACATTCTCCACTTTGATTCTCATCTCATTTTTATTTTAATGACCCTTGTCTCTTTACAGGATTAAAGTATTACTTTGATGTGGCAAAAATCTGAACTGAGCAAAAGTATAGACAATGTAAACATTCCTCTTATCCTGTCTATCCCTCTTGTCTTCTAGTACCACTCCTCAGAGTCAACTCTTGCATTAGAAATATTGAAGTGTGTCCACACATATATTTATGTATTCAGAAAAAGAGAGTGCATTCTACTCTGAATCTGGGTTTTATCCTAGAGAAGCTTCCTAAATAGCACGTGCAAAATTAATAATTCATCTCAATATGTTTAATCAACAATCCATTATGGTTATTTAAGTTGTTTTTGTATCTATATTTCTTTTACCTATACTTGTACCTGTATATAAAGATACACATCTGTATATATACATGTGTATACATATACATCTGTATAATATACATGCATATATAATAAAATATATATAAATGTGTTTGTATGATATATACATTATAAGTAAAGTTTTGTTTTTTTTTTTTTAAGAAGAAATTTTACTGGGTCACATATGTTTACTTTAAAACATGAGGTGTATTGCTAAGTCTTTCAGAAAGATTGTTCTAATTTTTCTTTACAACAACAGTGCCTCAGGGTGTCTTTTTTTTTAACATGTACATCTACAAAATAAGACTTTGCTATGTTTAATAAATTGCCTGGATTAATAAAAATGTCAAGATTAATGAAAGGGTAAAACATAAAATTTATTGTATTTCAACTTACAATTTTTGCTTATAACTGATATTTGATCTGATGAGTTTAAATCCTTAAAAGATGTCTCTGGAAGGGCTGTATGGTGGATGAAGGTTAAATTTGAGCTTTATAGAGTAGTCACACAATGGGACAAATTAGAAACAATATTCAATTAACAAAAAATAAATATTTATTCTGTAGATGGGAAGGGGATGGGATATTTATCTGAGAAGAATGTAGGAAATGATAGAATATTTACCTATTGACTTTTTCAGTTCAGCTATCTATTTGGCTTAAGGATGTTGAGCTTCCTAGTTTTTTTTTAATGATAATGACTTTACCTGACACTATGTTGGAAATTAGTCCTAAATACCATAAGAAACTAATGGTTGAGAATCTAGAGCCCCTCTGCTAATCTGCAAATCTACATTTGTGCCTGGAGAATAATTTGTGACACAGGGAATGTTGCTACAAAGTCATCCATTGATTTTGGAAATGAAAATGTACATAGTATCATTTTAAGAGGTGGCTCTTCAACAGAAAATGGAAACAGAAGTATAATTTGGAGATAATAATAATAATAGTAATAATAAAAGAAAGCTAAACATCAAAATACAGTAACAGCTGGTAGTTTGGAGGGAATAACACACAGACTGACCTTTACTTGTAAATAACTCTATTAATACCCTTATCTGGAATGAGGCTATTTTTAAACAAAATAGGTTTCTGAGAAGATGATTTTTTTGTCTTTGTCTGACAAAGGCCAACATTTGATTTTAGTCCCTAGAAATATTACATGTCCTCCAGGAACATCATGATACACATTTGAGAATTTTATGACTAGAAAAGACTAGATTTAACCTATGTAGACTGCTTCTTATTTGGATAGAAAATGACACAAGTGCTGAAATTATTAAAAAATCACACAGCATATCATGAGAATAACTGGGAAATGGCAGTACATTTTGACTCCTAAGCTAGTCCTCATAATCATATGAATAATTATCATACTTAGTGATACCAGAAATAGCATAGCATTGTAGAAATTTAAAGAATCCATAAAACAGATATTATGGCTGTATCGACTATGGTATTAATGGAATATCTATTGGCGACCATACTTACACTATTAGTTACAAAGACAATAGAAATTCAGCAAGCTGAATATTAGATGACACAGTTTTGCAAATATAAAACCAAAGCTACTAATTATTTCCCCTCTAAAGAGCAAAATAAATCTTCTGTAGTCTGAATTATAAATATATATTGGCCACAAATTTTATTTATTTTTCCTTTACATTTTTGCCATCTTTTTATGCTGTCTAATGCCCCATGGGACAGAGATGGTGAAACAAATGATACTTTCTTAAGCATCCAAGTTTTATCCTGAGTGAGGCTGTAATCAGACATATTTACATGGGATGTACATCACAGAATGAATGCACTGTATTCTTAACTCTACAATGCCTGCTGCTGATGTTTTAATCTCTAAGGCATCAATAGAGTCATAATCATTTAAGCACCTAATAAGACTGTAATTACAACAGGAAAAAAATCTAAACCACTTAAGCTACTCAAGTATTTATGAATGATTCATGATGGTCCAACTGAAAGAACTTGTAGAATGAAATACATGTTTTTCATTAATCCCATTATATTATTGTTTAAAAAGTATTACTAAGCCATAAAAAGGAACAGTGTTGGATCATTTGTATAGATGTGGATGGACCCAGAGTCTGTCATACAGAGTGAAGTAAGTCAGAAAGAAAAAAAAAAAGGCATCATATATTAATGCATATGTATATGTGGAATCTGGAAAAATGGTATAAATGATCTTATTTGCAACGTAGAGACAAAGACGTAGAGGACAAAGATGGATGCAAAGGGAGAGAGGGCCTGGTGGGTGAGCTGGAAGACAGGGATTGACATGTACGCTATTGATACTATGCATGAACTAGATAACTATTGAGATCCTACCGCATAGCTCATGAAATCCTCATAGTATTCCGTGGTGACCTAGACGGGGAAGATATCCACAAAGAGGGAATATATGTCTTCACTTCGCTGTAGAGCAGAAACTAATACGGCATTGCAAAGCAACTGTGCTCTAATGACAACGAATTTAAACAATAAACATTGATGATGGAATTGAACATCAAACCTTCCATTGTGTCTCTGTCGCTTCTTCCCTACATCTGGCCCCAGTTCATTGTCAGTGAAGTTGCTGGAGTGTAAAATTTTAACACTGTGTGCATTCTAAGTCACTCAGTCATGTTCACCTCTTTGTCACTCCATGGACTGTAGCCCTCCAGGTTCCTCTGGCCATGGGATTTGTGAGGCAAGAACACTGGAGTGGGTAGGCATCTCACTCACCAGAGGACCTTCCCAACACAGGGATCAAGCCTTCATCTCCTGCAGTGGCAGGTGAATTCTTTACCACCGATCCACCTGGGAATCCCTTTAAAAAGGCAAATCTTCCTGAAATCCTCCAAGGGCTTCCTATTGCACATGGGACTAATTCTAAATTCTTAAGCACAGCATGCAAGGGCCCCAGGGAAAGCTGCTGAAGTTTTTCTCCAGTCTTGGTTATGATGATCCCATCAGTTCAGTTCAGTCACTCAGTCATGTCTGACTCTTTGCAACCCCATGAATCTCAGCACGCCAGGCCTCCCTGTCTATCACCAACTCCCGGAGTTTACTCACTCATGCCCATGGAATTGGTGATGCCATCCAGCCATCTCATCCTCTGTCACCCCCTTCTCCTCCTGCCCCCAATCCCTCCCAGCATCACATTCTTTTCAAATGAGTCAACTCTTCACATGAGGTGGCCAAAATATTGGGGTTTCAGCTTCAGCATCAGTCCTTCCAATGAACACCCAGGACTGATCTCCTTTAGGATGGACTGGTTGGATCTCCTTGCAGTCCAAGGGACTCTCAAGCCTTCTCCAACACCACAGTTTGAAAGCATCAATTCTTCGGTTCTTAGCTTTTCTTATAGTCCAACTCTCACATCCATACACGAGCACTGGAAAAACCATAGCCTTGACGAGACGGACCTTTGTTGTCAAAGTAATGTCTCTGCTTTTTAATATTCTATTTAGGTTGGTCATAACTTTCCTTCCAAGGAGTAAGGGTCTTTTAATTTCATGGCTGCAGTCACCATCTGCAGTGATTTTGGAGCCCCCCAAAATAAAGTCTGACACTGTTTCCACTGTTTCCCCATCTATTTCCCATGAAGTGATGGGACCAGATGCCATGATCTTAGTTTTCTGAATGTTGAGCTTTAAGCCAACTTTTTCACTTTCCTTTTTCACTTTCATCAAGAAGCTCTTTAGTTCCTCTTCACTTTCTGCCATAAGGGTGGTGTCATCTGCATATCTGAGGTTATTGATATTTGTCCCAGCAATCTTGATTCCAGCTTGTGCTTCTTCCAGGCCAGAGTTTCTCATGATGTACTCTGCATATAAGTTAAATAAGCAGGGTGACTATATATAGCCTTGATGTACTCCTTTTCCTTTTTGGAACCAGTCTGTTGGTCCATGTCCAGTTCAAACTATTGCTTCATAACCTGCATACAGGTTTCTCAAGAGGTGGGTCAGGTGGTCTGGTATTCCCATCTCTTTCAGAATTTTCCACAGTTTATTGTGATCCACACAGTCAAAGGCTTTGGCATAGTCAATAAAGCAGAAATAGACGTTTTTCTGGAACTCTCTTGCTTTTTTGATGATCCAGCGGATGTTGGCAATTTGATCTCTGGTTCCTCTGCCTTTTCTAAAACCAAATTGAACATCTGGAAGTTCATGGTTCACGTATTGCTGAAGCTTGGCTTAGAGAATTTTGAGTATTACTTTACTAGCATGTGAGATTAGTGCAATTGTGTGGTAGTTTGAGTATTCTGGATTGCCTTTCTTTGGGATTGGAATGAAAACTGACCTTTTCCAGTCCTGTGGCCACTGCTGAGTTTTCCAAATTTGCTGGCATATTGAGTGCAAGACTTTCACAACATCATCTTTCAGGATTTGAAATAGCTCAACTGGAATTACATCACTTCCACTAGCTTTGTCGGTAGTGATGCTTTCTAAGGCCCACCTGATTTAGCATTTCAGGATGTCTGGCTCTAGGTGACAGAGCACACCATCGTGATTATCTGGGTCATGAAGATCTTTTTTTGTACAGTTCTTCTGTGTATTCTTGCCATCTCTTAATATATTCTGCTTCTGTTAGGTCCATACCATTTCTGTCCTTTATCAGACCCATCTTTGCATGAAATATTCCCTTGGTATCTCTAATTTTCTTGAAGAAATCTCCTCACCTATCCAAACTTCTGCCACACTAATTGCATTCCACAAGAAGGTGCTTGATGCAGTATTTTTAAAAATTAATTAATTAATTTTAATTGGAGGCTGATTACTTTACAATATTGTAGTGGTTTTGCCATGCATTGACATGAATCAGGCATGGATGTACATATATTCCCCATCCTGAACGCCCTCCCACCTCCCTCCCCATCCCATCCCTCTGGGTCATCCCAGTGCACCAGCCCTGGGCACCCTGTTTCATGCATCAAACTTGGACTGGCGATTCGCTTCACATATGATAATATACACGTTTCAGCGCTACCCTCTCAAATCATCCCACCCTCGCCTTCTCCCACAGAGTCCAAAAGACTTCTCTTTACATCTGTGTCTCTTTTGCTGTCCGCATATAGGGTCATCATCACCATCTTTCTAAATTCCATATATATGCGTTGGTATACTGTATTGGTGATTTTCTTTCTGACTTACTTCACTGTGTATAATATTCTCCAGTTTCATCCAGCTCATTAGAACTTATTCAAATGCATTCTGTTTAATGGTTAAGTAATATTCTATTGTGCATATGTACCTCAGCTTTCTTACACATTCATCTGCTGATGGGCATCTAGGTTGCTTCCATGTCCTGGCTATTGTAAACAGTGCTGCAATGAACATTGGGGTACACGTATATTTTTCAATTCTGGTTTCCTTGGTGTGTATGCCCAGCAGTGGGATTGCTGGGTCATATGGCAGTTCTATGTCCAGTTTTTTTAAGGAATCTCCACACTGTTCTCCATCGTGGCTGTACTAGTTTGCATTCCCACCAACATTGTAAGAGGGTTCCCTTTTCTCTGCATCCTCTCCAAAATTTACTGTTTGTAGACTTTTTGATAGCACCTATTCTGACTGGTGTGAGATGGTACCTCATTGTGGTTTTCATTTGCATTTTTCTGATAATGAGTGATGTTGAGCTTCTTTTCATGTGTTTGTTAGCCATCTGTCTGTCTTCTTTGTAGAAATGTCTGTTGAGATCTTTGGCCCATTTTTTGATTGGGTCTTTTATTTTTCTGGAATTGAGCTGCAGGTGTTGCTTGTATATTTTTGAGATTAATGCTTTGTCAGTTGTCTCATTTGTTATTATTTTGTCCCATTCTGAAGGTTATCTTTTCACCTTGCTTATAATTTCCTTCATTTTGCAAAAGGTCTTAAGTTTAATTAGGTCCCATTTTTCAATTTTTGCTTTTATTTCCATTACTCTGGGAGGTGGGTCATAGAGTATCCTGCTGTGATTTATGTCGGAAAGTGTTTTGCCTATGTTTTCCTCTAGGAGTTTTGTATTTTCTGGTCTTACATTTAGATCTTTAATACATTTTGAGTTTATTTTTGTGTATAGTGTTAGAAAGTGTTCTAGTTTCATTCTTTTACAAGTGATTGGCCAGTTTTCCCAGAACCACTTGTTAGAGAGATTGTCTCTTCTCCATTGTATATTCTTGCCCCCTTTGTCAAAGATAAGGTGTCCATAGGTGGACGTGTTTATCTCTGGGCTTTCTATTCTGTTCCATTGATCTACGTTTCTGTCTTTGTGCCAGTACCATACTGTCTTGATGACTGTGGCTTTGTAGTATATTCTGAAGTCAGGCAGGTTGATTCCTCCAGTTCCATTCTTCTTCCTCAAGATTGCTTTGGCTCTTCAAGGTTTTTTTGTATTTCCATACAAATTGTGAAATAATTTGTTCTAGTTCTCTGAAAAATAGCATTGGTAGCTTGAGAGGGATTGCATTGAATCTATAGGTTGCTTTGGGTAGTATACTCTTTGGAGGTGTCCCTCCCCCTCAGCCTGCTCTGTCTTTGTGATCACATGTTTGCCTTTCAAGGTTCAACAGAAGCACCATCTAATATGTCATGTATGTCCCAGGTAACCAATTAAAATCACTATTTCCCTCTTTCTGCCCTAATGATATGCATTTGATATTTGTGGCTGCTTTTTCCTCTTACACCCTTTCCCCATTTGGGATACTCCACCTGGTTGGGACCATGAGGACTAGGATTCAGGGCTCTCCTGAATAGCCAGGCATTATTACATCAAGTGGTTTCCCAGGTGGCTCAGTAGTAAAGAATCCACCTGCCAATGCAGGAGACGTGGTTTTGAACTCTGGGTTGGGAAGATCCACTGGAGAAGGAAATGGCAACCCACTCCAGTATCCAGTATCCCACTCCAGTATGGCCTAAAAAATCCCATAGACAGAGGAGCCTGGCAGGCTACAGTCCATGGTGTGGCAAAGAGTTGTGCATGGCTGGATGACTAAGCAACGACAGCTGCCTCAAATGCTGAGCAGGAGGATTCTTCCAAGGAATCACTAGGGCAACGATTGCAGGCAGTGTTTTTACTAGACTGGTGTTACTAGATATTTTTTGGCTTTCAAACAAATGGTGAGAGAAACCTGGAAAGATGTGATACTGGGTGAGCTGAAAGCCAGGATTCCATCTTCATGGATTAAATGAATGATAAAGAGTGAACACTCCTGAGGATAGGATCAGAAAAAGGAAACAGAAAGAGTCACAATTCAACTCCCACCCCTGACTCCTATGTCTCTTCTCCTTTTCTGATTTTCTACATAACTCCTTTTTCTACTTTAAGCTAACTTGAGATGTGTTTTTTAAAAACCCAACAAATATTCATGACGCCAGACTATGGAGACTTATATCATAGTTATTATAAGATTTTACTCAAAAAAAAAAAGATTTTATTAAAAACATTTATTTCTATGCTACTGACTCCCAGCGTTTTGAAATCTAAATTTAGCTACTCACTCATTTTAAATTATGTACTCCTTTCTGAAAGTAAAAAAAAAAAAAAAAAAGTAGTTAAAGGAGCATGCCTCTTGTCACACGGATGGTTATACTCAAGTGGCTATATTGAGTGGTAGAGTTTAAGGATGGACTTAGGCACCACAATGTCATTTCCTGTGAGACCTCCCTTGAAAACAAACTGGGATAGTCAACAAAATAATTGTGGGAATTTAACAATGTGAACATTTTAGTTCTACTGTTGCTTTCTTTGGCTTATGGTAGAAGCTATTCTAAGCAGGTGCAACAGGAGCATCACTAGACTTTCTGCAGCTAGGCCAGGGCAGTCATCTTGATAAAGGGGATCTAACATGGGGGTGCTTGTCTGGTCTCTGTTTCTTAATGGGGAAATCTGAGATTTCAGATTCTCAGATGATAGTCAGAGGAGGAAAGGGCCTCGACATAGTGGTCAGCAGGTGCCAAGGGCAGCTGGAGGAAATCATAAACCTGCTGTAACCCTCGGTGCTAATTAGCGTCCTCCTCATTAATTACCTGAAGTTACCCACAGTCCACTATGTTCTGTAGTTAAGCTTACAGAGAGCATTTTGCTGCATTTTTTGTAATGTAGTCATAGTGCCATATAGCTTTGGGGAAAATCAACCAATCAACCAACAAACAAAAAGCCCGAAACATGTCCTGGCCATGCTTGTTTGCTTTAGAATATCAGTGCTTTTCTAAACAGGATGGGTGTCTGTTGAAATGATGCCTTCTCTATTCAAGTTCAACAGAAATGATTTCCAGGATGTGTCTCCTGGGGAATGGTGAAATAATTCACTAGACGATAAATATGAAGATCCAGAAGGTGACAATGCTTCCTAATTCAGACTGTTGATTAAGATCCCAGTGGAATCTCATGTCACAGTCAAAACAGCCTGAAACATCTAAAATGGTCTTGGGATAAATAGCAATTAGGGCAAAAGATTGCACAGTGTTCTCTAAACTGGTGATGATTTTGCCTGCTTTGAGAGAAGTATCTATATTAATATCCAGACTACTATGACTGATTCATGTTGATACTTGGCAGAAAACAATAATATTCTGTAAAGCAATTATCCTTCAAATAAAACACACACACACACACACACACACACACAAAGTTCCAGACTAAGTCTCATTGATCATGTAATTCAAACTTTTGTTATTACAAATGGGGAAGAGTCATAAATAAATTAAGAAGATGGGCTCATGTGCACATAGCTGACTCAGAGTCCAGACAAAAAATAAACAACTGACAAACAATATACTAGCAACACCTCTTCATACCTATTTTTGAAGCATGCTGCTTTTTATTTTTCTTTTTCTAAGTTGAAATTTACAATGTTGTATTAGTTTCAAGTATATAGCGTAGTGATTCAGATATGCACATTTATACATTATTTTTCATATTCTGTTCTTTTTTAGATCATTATAAGATATTGAGCATAGTTCCCCCTGATATACAGTAAGTCTTTGTTGTTTATCTACATTGTTTGGAGAAGTATCAATAACCTCAGATATGTGGATGGCACCACCTTCTGGAAGAAAGTGAATAAGAACTAAAGAGCCTCTTGTTGAAGGTGAAAGAGGAGAATGAAAAACCTGGCTTAAAACTCAACATTCAAAAATGAAGATCATGGCATCCAGTCCCATCACTTTGTGGCAAATAGATGGGGAAACAATGGAAACAGTGAGAGACTTTATTTCCATGGGCTCCAAAATCTCTGCAGATGGTGACTGCAGCCATGAAACTAAAACACACTTGCTCCTTGGAAGAAAAGTTATAATAAATCTACATAGCATGTTAAAAAGCAGAGACATTACTTTACCAATGAAGGTCCATCTAGTCAAACCTAGGGTTTTTCCCAGTGGTCATGTATGGATGTGAAAGTTGGACTATAAACAAAACTGAGCACTGAAGAATTGATGCTTTTGAGCTGCGGTGTTGGAGAAGATTCCTGAGAGGCCCTTGGAATGCAAGGAGATCCAACCAGTCAGTCCTAAAGGAGATCAATCCTAAATATTCATTGGAAGGACTGATGGTAAAGTTGAAGCTCCAATACTTTGGCCACCTAACGCAAAAAACCAAATCATTAGAAAAGACCCTGATGCTGGGAAAGATTGAAGGCAGGAGAAGAAAGGGACAACAGAGGGTTAAATTGTTACGTGATATCACCAAATCAATGGATGTGAGTTTGAGTGATCTCAGGGAGATGATGGTGGACAGGGAAGCCTGGTATGCTGCCGTCCATGGGGTCACAAAAAGTCAGAAAAAGTTATGCAGGTGAAACACAACATATAAAGTTGTAAGTGTATGCTAATCTCAAACTCCTAATTTATCCCACTCTCCCTCCCTCTTTTGGTGACCGTAAGTTTGTTTTCTGTGTGAGTCTATTTTTTTTTTTTTTTTTTTTTGGAAATAAGTTCATTTGTGCCATGTGATACATGTAAATGATATCATATAAGTGATATCATATGATATGTGTCTTTCTCTGGCTACATATAAGTGATATCATGAGATGTTTGTTTTTCTCTGACTTACTTCACACAGTGAGAGAGTCAATTCCTAGGCAGGTTGATGAGAAGCCCAGGGTCCCTGAGGAGGAGGCGGAGGAGGAGAAATGTGCCTGGGGCTCTCAAGGAGGAGATAGGGGTCTGGAATTCTCTAGGAGGAAACGACACCACCCCCCCCACATTCCATAGTCTTAGTAAGGAATATATACCAACAATGTATCCTGCTTGAGGACGTGTTTCTCCTTCTTGAGAACCTTCTGACCAATTATGTTATCTTAAAATGTATATTATGGGAATGGGTCTAGTAAGATCTGTACAACCATGAGACATTCTTTTGATTTATTGTAATAACCAGTTTAAAATGTATATAACTACCTTGCTTAGACTACTGAGGGGGGGGGGGCGCTCTCTGCCCCCACTCTGATGCCTATGTTAGAAGCTTTCTCTGTCTCTTTTCCATTTTAAAAAACTCCTGCTACACAAAAGCTCTTGAGTGATCAAGTCTGGTCCCTGGTCCTGAAGCTAAATGTTCTTCTTCAGAGATAACAAATCTGATATCATTCGCTGTAAGCTATCATCTTGGGGGATGGCCCGGGATGTTCAGGACAAGGTAAGAACACTCAGCGCTGTAGCCTCTCTGCTTTCTCTATGTACGTGTTTTCTGCTTTACTTTACTAACTCTATGGGTGTGCTTGTGTGAATAAATGTCCCCCCCCGCAAGACATAGCATGTGATGAGCCCTGCTCTGAAATTTTGCAGTGCCACGTAATGACTGAAGGCAGCCCCCAAAAGGGGAGCCTTGTAGGGGTTTATACCAACTTGTCAATGACAAGACACACCCAACATCCCTATGAGGGGAGTGGCAAGAAATGGGCCAAACATGTGGACCGAACTTTCCTTTCTGCGTCACCATTTCCTGGTCTCTTTGCCCATTTTGTAATTGTGTGGGGAATTAGAACTACTAAACTAACCTGTCGGATCAAAGACTTTCAGTGGATTTGTGATTCATACCATCACTATGTACTTTTATTAGACTCCAAGTATGGAAGCACCTAGCCTTGCTAGGAGCTGAAAGCTGTGTGAGCACGTTTGGGAGGGAAGCGGAGCCCCAGCTCCAGGAACGTCTCTCAGGTAGAGGTCACTATCTTGGCTGACTGCCTCGGGGACCAGAGTCCTAAAAGTGCTTGCCATAGCTGTGCCTCTAGACTGTGTGGCTGGAGGCATTGCTGGTGGCCGTGAGGCTTTTGAGGGCACAGGTCGGGAACTGCAGGATGTGGTTGGATTGGAGTTACAGAGGGCTTTTTCCTTGGTGGTGCTAGCTCTCAGCAGGCCAGAGGAGGCCCTCTGATGGCTCCTGTCTCAGCCCTTAGACCTTTCTCCTGTGGAAGCTGTGGGAATGAACCAGAAGAACTGAGGGCAAAAATCACTTTTCCCCACCGGCTGGCCCTTTTGCTATCACATAGGCGGGCGTGGTGACACTCAAGGGACATTTGGCTGTTGTTTGTCCCTTTATGATCCCCATTTCTACCGTGGTCAGGACTGTGGTCAGGACTGTGCCCCGGCACACGCAAACGGATGCTTCCCGGAGTGGTCCTAGCTTGGGAAACATTCCAAAAGACTGCTCTGCTCCACCCTGAGCGGTATCGGAGGAAAAGGGGAAATCAAACAAAGGTCTTGGTGGTAAGGAGCTGGAAATCAACCTGAGATGCCATCAGGTCTACCCCTGGTGCATCTCCACTCTACCTCGGTGGTGGAACTGGGAGGGGCGAGTAAGGCGCCCGCGTTGGCAAGGGGCAGACTAAGTCTGAGCAGGGAAGGGAAGCTTCAGTGGAAAGTCCTTCTGCACCCCCTTCTAGAGCAGGGAGGGATGCCTCCGTGGAAAGAAGCCACAGCTGTGGATGCAGCTTTTTTTCCCTCTTACAGATGGGACCTGGCAGTTCCAGAACCACTCCTTTAAAATGTATTTTAAAAACTGGAACCTTTGATCCCCAGAGTTTAAAAAGACATGTCTGATCTTCTTCTGTGATACTGCATGGCCACGGTATTCTTTGGAAGATGGAGAAGGCTGGCCTGTTGAAGGGTCTCAATTATAATAGTGCTTTGTAATTAGATTGGTTCTGTAGAAAACAAGGGAAATGGGTAGAAGTGACATATAGGTTGCTGTTTACCTCTCCATGAGACATGACAGACTTATGTCCTACGGGTCCAGATTTCAGTGTGAAACCTTCAACTGTCCTCTTTGTCCCTGTATGCAGGGTTCCCAACTAAAAGGTGAGAATTAGGTCACCCTTCCAGGAGGGGTTGCCTCAGCCTTGGTAGAAATTCTAACAGTCCCAATTGTGGTTCCAAAAAGTACAGAGAAGACTTTATGGGGCTAACTTTACTCTATGACCTTACTTGGAGAGATATAATGCATATCTTAGGATAGACACTGACTCCTGACCTGAGAACTTGAGTTTTGGGGAGCTACTGCTTTTGGAGATGAATGGCTTGAATGTGAGACAAAAGGAAAGAGGGAACATGAAAAAGCCCTCCTCCCTACTGGAAGCCAAGCAGTTCCCATAACAGAGCCGCTTTGCTGGATGTATTCTTTAAGGACTCAAGAGAGCGCATGCTGAGCCATTATAGACTATGCTAAGTTGGCTGGCATAGAACAGGGAGAGAAGGAAACTCCTGGTAAGTTCCTAGACAGACTATGGGAAGCTCTCTGCAAGTTTACTGACATTGCTCCCGAAAGTGCAGAGGAGGAATGATCTTAAAAAATAGATTTTTCACACAGTCAGCTCCAGATATCTGCCATAAGTGATGAAAACACGTGTTTGGACCAAGTCAGTTTAAAAACAACAACAACAAACAAACACTGTTACGGCTGGCTCAGATGGTGTATTATGGTAGAGAATGTGAAGAGGAAAACAAGAACAAAAAAGAACGAGGCAATAGACTGAAGCCCCAACAATGGCTGTGAGATCCACTCTTAAACAGTCTGAGAAAAATGCCCAGAGGGACCCGGGTGAAAAGGGTGGGCTTGTTATTACTGTGGAAGGGAGGGGCATCTCAAACGGGATTGCCTTCAGGCATCTAAGCTGCCCCCAGCTCCATGTCCAGTCTGCAAGGCCCACACTGGAGAAAAGACTGCCTCCCAAGGTGTAGGCCCCAGGGCTTGGACTCTCAACACAATAGGGACTGAAGGTGCCCGGGGGTCCCCACACGAGCTTCCATCCTAATTACACCTGAGGAACCCGGGTATTAATAACTGTGGCGGGCCAATCAGCCAGCTTCTTTTGGACACTGGGACAACTTTCTCTGTGCTCACTGAAGCCCCTGGTCTACTTTCCACCTGATCCACTACCATAATGGGACTGTCTGGATGAGCCAAATGTTATTACTTCAGTTGTCCTTTAAACTGCAAGTAGGACTACGTGCTATTTTCTCGAGTTTCTAATCTTGCCAGAATCTCCCTCACCCCTTCTGGAGAGTAATATACTGAGTAAGGTCCAGGCCTCTGTTTTCATGAACATGGAGCCTGCTCTTTCTCTCCCATTAATTGAACAAAATGTAAATCCTAGAGTGTGGGCTGATGGAAAAACTGTGGGTTGAACACAAAATGCTGTTCCTGTCGTTATCAAGCTCAATGACCCACACCTATTTTCACATCAAAAGCAGTATTCACTAAAGCCCAAGGTTAATGAATGGACAAAATCTTACTGTACTGACTTCTCATGATCTAAGTGGGATCTTAAACTGTAAAGTTCAGAGCGACAGTGGTTCCACCTTTAAAGCTGCTGTAACTCAAGGGGTGTAAAAAGCTCAACAAATAAAATATCACTTACACTCTTCCTGGAGACCCCAATCCTCAGGAAAGTTGAAAAGCCTAAGGACATTATTAAGAGGCATCTGCATAAGCTAACTCAGGAAACACAGGACAACTGGTTTAAAGTTTTACCTATAACTTTAATGAGGGCTCAAACTGCCCATAAGAAGAAG
This sequence comes from Odocoileus virginianus, assembly GCF_023699985.2. NCBI lineage: Eukaryota > Metazoa > Chordata > Mammalia > Artiodactyla > Cervidae > Odocoileus > Odocoileus virginianus. The sequence goes on along the minus strand of NC_069686.1, from coordinate 66,767,956 downwards.
GGACTGTCTATGACAGACTGTTTTTGCTCACAGATATTGTCATAGATCCTGAAGCCTTAGAATTAAGTATGTGACTCAGTTTTCAGCTTTTCAACCTCTTCATCAATTGAAGGCTTCCCATGCTGGGTTTCTCCACTTCAAGGAAAGGATTTGGACTCTGCAAATACCTTCACCAACAAAAACCACATGTGATTCTTCTTCTTGATCTGATGGCATCTAACACTCCTAAAATGGACTGATAAAACACTTTGTACCTTAATTATGGACATAATGTGACTCTCAACTTTGATTATACATTATCTTGGTTTAATGACTATTTTGTGGCACATAAAAAGGTAAATGGGTCTACATCTGGTGGTTTTCTATGTGATGTTTATCAAATATGGGATGAGGTCATATGGTTAACTCCTAAAAAGGAACACCTAGTATCTAATTCTTCCATATGCAGGGAACAAACAGATACAGCCCCAGAAGTTAGCTGACAACTTAAGTATAATGATAGAAATAATTGGGATTTTTTTGTCGCAAGAAATATGCGATGTAGTCATTGCTGTGTTTTCCAGTCCCAGTTCATGTCCTCCTTTTGCCTGGCCAGGCGCTCACTGAGGCTAGATCCCTCAGTCACGTTGGCTTGCTCCAAATGGCACCGGTTGGATACATGGCTCTTACCTACGGGTGTGGCTTCCCCTCGGTGGATAGGGAGATGAGCTCTAGGTCTAGCTTTTACTCATGGCTTCGTATTTTCGGAGTTTCCAGAGAAGTCAGCTAACCTTCCACACCTTAAAATGTGCTGAACAAGGTCTATATTTCACTGGTATGATTATCTGGCTGCAATGTTCATTCCCTCTCTGGGATCTACAGATGTTATGCTACGAGTTGATGTTCTGACTAGCTTTGCTGAACACGCTTTACAAGATTCTCAAAAAGCTATTTCAGCCCTTAATGCTGAACAAATGCAAATTAGGAAGGTGTTTCACAAAACAGATTGGCTGCACAAGGAGGTACTTGTGCATTATTCATACCCAATGCTGTGCATATGTACCAGATATGAACACGAATGTTACTCACTTTCCTAAGCACATGGGCAAGATGATTCAGGCTACAGATTCTACTGAAACTTCAGTCACCTCGCTTTGGGAAATGTTAACTAGTTCCCATGGTGGAAAACTATATTAATCATAATAAATCTAATTGCTCTGTTTTTGCTGTTTTTTCCTGCATCGGTAACTGTGTAACCGGATTTGTTCCTAAGGGTCTGAAAGCTTTCAAGCTACAAATGACTGTCCAGGCTCCTAGGAGTGCCACAGCCTCCTTCAACTATTATTTGGAGCCCCTGGATTGGAGACCACCAATATGAAGGCTTTGAGAATATGTTGCCTCAACAATTTAGGGGCAGATGCCCATCACAGCAGGAAGTAGTTATGGAAAGAAAATGATACCCCTTTCCCTTGGCAACATCACTCTAAAAGAAAAGGGGGGATGAGAGAGTCAATTCCTAGGCAGGTTGATAAGAAGCCCAGGGTCCCTGAGGAGGAGGCGGAGGAGGAGAAAGGGGTTTGGGCTCTCAAGGAGGAGATAGGGGTCTGGAATTCTCAAGGAGGAGGAAATGATAAATGTCTCTTTTCCTACATTCCTTAATAAGTATTATATAACAACAATGTATCCTGCTTGAGGACATGTTTCTCCTTCTTGAGAACCTTCTGACCAATCATGCTATCTTAAAATGTATATTATGGGAGTGGGTCTAGTAAGATCTTTACAACCATGAGACATTCTTTTGATTCATTGCAATAACCAGTTAAAAAAGTATATAACTACCTTGCTTAGACTAGCGAGAGGGGCACCCTCTATCCCCCTTCTGTTGTCTATGTCCCTTTTTCACTTTAATAAAACTCTGCTACACAAAAGCTCTTGAGTGATCAAGCCTGATCCCTGGTCCCAAAGCTAAATCTTCTTCTTCAGAGATCATGAATCTGACATCATTCACTGAAAACTGTCAATAATATGATAATCTCTAGGTCTATCCATGTTGCTACAAATGTCATTATTTCAATCTTCTATAGGCTGATTAATATTCCATTATAGATATTTACCATATCTTCTTTATCCATTTATTGGTTGATGGGCACTTATGCTGCTTCGGTGTTTTGGCTGCTGGAATCTTGCTCTGTTAATTATTAACTGGTTTACTATAACTGAATTTTTCCTTCTCTGCCTGAGACTCCTCAGCCTTCTGACACACTAAAAAAATTTAAAATCAAATCAACTTTAACCTCCTATGCTGCTCCCCCAGCTCTGTCCTCTTCATATATCCTATTAGTGCTTTCGCTACTCCCATTAAGCCCTTGCCTTCTCCTCCTGCTTCCCTACTCGTCCCCCAAAACACACTCCACACCTTTACTTACTGGGGTCAGTCTTTTATCACAACCTCTGACTGTTGCCAGGGTCATCAGTGATTATGAACTGTTAAAATTAGAAACATCTTGTAAATTCTTTCTGGATTTCCTTATAGCATTGATGGGAATTCTGAATACAGCTATCTTAAACATTCTTCTTGGCTTTCTGCTGCTATTTTCCCTTGGGTCTTCTCTGAGAAAACTTCTTTCTGACTCTTTTTCACAGACATCATCAGTCCCTCTTCCTCTGCCTTTAGTACTAGTTTCCCACATTCCATTTTTAGCATTTTTCCCACCTTTTGCACTCTTGTTACTTTCATCCATGCTACCCCAAGTTTCAACAATGCACACATGTCTCTGAAATCTGGAGACCTTTCTGTGACTGCTAATTGGCCATCTGCACGTGGACAGTACTGATACACACACATACACAGTCACATATCCTACAAACACAGAGAACCCCAAACACCACTCACAAGCTGAAAGTTATTAACCCTCATGCCCTACCTTCAAGCTACCTTCTTTTCCTCTGTATCAGCTTTGTTAAATAGCATCTCTATTTATGCAACTGCTTAAGTGAAGCAACTGGCAAGATTCTCTGAGTTCTTCATCTCTCTTTCTCCCATCACCCACTCAGTTCAGTTCAGTTCAGTCACTCAGTCATGTCCAACTCTTTGCAATCACATGGACTGCAGCATGCAAGGCTTCTCTATCCATCATTAATTCCTGGAACTTACTCAAACTCATGTCCATTGAGTCAGTGATGCCATCTAACCATTTCATCCTCTGCCATCCCCTTTTTCTCCTGCCTTCAATCTTTCCCAGCATCAGGGTCTTTTCCAAGTAATCAGCACTTCACATCAGGTGGCCAAAGTATTGGAGTTTCAGCTTCAGCATCAGTCCTTCCAATGAATATTCAGGACTGATTTCCTTTAGGATTGACTGGCTTGATCTTACAGTCCAAGGGACTCTCAAGGGTCTTCTTCAACACCACCGTTCAAAAGCATCAGTTGTTTGGCACTTACTTTTCCTTATAGTTCATCTCTCACATCCACACATGACTACTGGAAAAACCATAGCTTTGACTAGATGACCTTTGTTGGCAAAGTAATGTCTCTGCTTTTTTAATATGCTGTCTAGATTGATCATAACTTTTCTTCCAAGGAGCAAGTGTCTTTTAATTTCATGGCTGCAGTCACCATCTGCAGTGATTTTGGAGACAAAGAAAATAAAGTCTCTCATTGTTTCCATTGTTTCCCCATCTATTTGCCATGAAGTGATGGGGCTGGATGCCATGATCTTAGCTAGAAGAGGTGGAAAGAATACAGAGAAGAACTATGCGAAAAAGATCTTCATTACCCAGATAACCATCACCCATTGGTCCCCATCTTTTGCCAGTAAAATATCTCTTGAATTCTGTCTTCCTCTCAAGTCCTACATCCAAGCTCAGACAATGCCTCACTACAGACCTCTGTCATGTCTTGCCTACCTATCTTTACTTCCTAATGGTTTTCCTATATTTATTATCTTTCCCCAACTTCCATTTCCTGTAAGAAGCTTTTCTACCATAGAAAGAAATGGAGTTAGGAATTATATAATGTACCCACCTGAAACCTTCAGGTCCAGGTTTTGGGTTCAGTTCAGTTTCTCATACCTATAAGCAGAGCTTTGACTTGATGTCAAAACTGAATGCTTGTAAACTTCCTCAGTCTAGAAACACTAGGCCCTTTTCTTGAATTTCTATGCAGGGAGAATCGACCACCTCATGCACCTTGAGGACACCATGTAGTTCTAGAAGAGCCCATGTGCATTGGTGTTTGTGTGTCTGTCTCCTTTCCTCGGCACACTTCATGTCTTGATGGGTGAAACTCTGTATGTGTGTATGGGTCTGTACATGTGTGTGTATGTTTACATGTGTGTGAGTACTCAGTCACTAAGTCCTGTCTGACTCTTTGCAACTTCATGAACTATTGCTCACCAGATTCCTCTGTTTATGGGATTTCCCAGGCAAGAATACTGGAGTGGGTTGCCATTTCCTCCTCCAGGGGATCTCCCAGACCTAAGGATCAAACTTGTATTTCTTACATCTCCTGCATTGGCTGGCAGGTTCTATAGCTGAGCTATCTGGGAAGCCTATGTATGTCTACATATTTTTCCTATTTCCAAACTCAAAATTTACAAAATTGTTTTAGGTTTAAAAAAATTGTTTTACGCCTATTTCAATAAAATGTTTTAGAAAAGATAGTCATGTGTATCTACATATATATGGACATATCGTATTGTATGCAAATCTATATCTGAATTTATCAATCAACTCTTGTGCACCAGTTTATCTCAACTTGGCTTCTCCTATCTCTTATTCTAGCCAGCATTGTGGAGACCAGTTCTTTGTGGGTTCCAAGTGAATTCAAAAAGGACAACCCATCAAATTACTGCCTCATAGGCTAAGCTCCTTGTTCTCCCACTGTGGAAAACTTCTAGGTACCCATGCATGCACAACATGGAAACACGGGTAAGGGGATCTTAAGTTCTCAGAGAGAAAACCGTGAACTAAGACAAGAGAGAAGGGGGCAGGACACAACCTTTAAAAGAATGGCATAGCCCATTCTTTTAAAACATTAAAAACATTTTAAAAAGCTTGTTAGAACAAACAGATCCAAGATGGGACTTCCAGAGGACCTTCAGTTCAGTTCAGTCACTCAGTCACATCCGACTCTGTTACCCCATGGACTGCAGCATGCCAGGCTTCCCTATCTATCACCAACTCCTGGAGCTTGCTCAAACTCATGTCCACAGAGTCAGTGGTGCCATCGAACCATCTCATCCTCTCTTGTCCCTTCTCCTCCTGCCTTCAATCTTTCCCAGCATCAGGATCTTTTCTAATGAGTCAGTTCTTCAATCAGGTGGCCAAAGTACTGGCGTTTCAGCTTCAGCATCAGTCCTTCCAATGAATATTCAGGACTGATTTCCTTTATGAATGACTGATTTGATCTCCTTGCAATCTTCTTGAGAGTCTTGAGAGAAGACTATCAGGAGTCTTCTCCAGTACCAAATTCAAAAGCATCATTTCTTCAGCAGTCAGCCTTCTTTATGGTCCAACTCTCACATTAGTAGATGACCATTGGAAAAGCAATAGATTTGACTATATGTACATTTGTCAGCAGTGATGTCTCTGCTTCTTAATATGCTGTCTAGGTTTGTCATAATTTTCCTTACAAGGAGCAAACGTCTTTTAATTTCATGGCTGCAGTCGCTGTCTGCAGTGATTTTGGAGCCCAAGAAAATAAAATCTGCCACTGCTTCCATTTTTTCCCTTTCGATTTGCCATGAAGCGATGGGACTGGATGCCATCACTTAGTTTGTTTGTTGTTTTTTTTAAGTTGAATTTCAAGCCAGTTTTTCACTCTCCTTGATTCACCTATATCAAGATGTTGTTTAGTTCCACTTCACTTTTTGTCATTAGAGTGTTTTCATTTGCATGTCTGAGGAGGTTGATATTTTTCCAAGCAATCTTGAGTCTAGCTTGTGATTCATCCAAGCCAGCATTTCACAGGATGTACTCTGCAAAGAGTTGGGCATGACTGAGCAGGGATACACACATTTATCTTCTGCATCTGGACCCAGAAGCCACAGCTACACAGCACGGGAGTGGTGTCTGTATTTTGTAAGCTTCTAAAACAATGAAGCAGTGGCTGTGTGGTGCTGAGATGGAGGCTGCATAGTGCAGGAGTGACTGTGAGGAGATACCCCACCATAGAGCCACCAGAATTTACACAAGACAGGGGAAACAGACTCTTGGAGGGCACAGACAAAATCTTCTGTGCACCAAGACCCAGGAGAAAGGAGCGGTGACCCCACAAGAGACTGGCCCAGACTTGCCTGTGAGTGTCCAGGAGTCTCCAGCTGAGGTGTGTATCAGTGGTGGCCTGCTGCAGGGTCGGGGGTGCTGAGTGCAGCAGTGCCTGCATGGGACCTTTTGAAGGAGGTTGCCATTATCTTCATTACCTCCACAATAGTTTGGCCCCAGGTAAACAATAAAGAGGGAACACAGCCCCACCCATCAACAAAAAATTGGATTAAAGACTTATTGAGCATGGCCCCTCCCACCAGAAAGTCTCTCCCATCAGGAAGCTTCCACAAGCCTCTTATCTTATCAGAGGGCAGATAGACTGAAAACCACAATCACAGAAATCTAACCAATCTGGTCACATGGATCAGAGCCTTGTTTAGCCCAATGAAACTATGAGCCATGATGTGTAGGGCCACCCAAGATGGACAGGTCATGGTTGAGAGTTCTGACAGAATGTGGTCCACTGGAGAAAGGAATGCAAACCACTTCAGTATTCTTGTCTTGAGAACCCAATGAACAGTATGAAAAGACAAAAAGTGAGGACACTGAAAGATGAGCTCCTCAGGTTGGTAGGTGCCCAATGTGCTACTGGAGATCAGTGGAGAAATAACTCCAGGAAGAATGAAGAATAGGAGTGAAAGTATAAACAACACGCATTTGTGGATGTGACTGGTGATGGAAGTATAAGTCCGATGCTGTAAAGAACAATATTGCATAGGAACCTGGAATGTTAGGTCCATGAATCAAGGCAAATTGGAAGTGGCCAAACAGGAGATGGCAAGAGTGAACATTGACATTTTCAGTTCAGTTCAGCTCAGTTGCTCAGTCCTGTCCGACTCTTTGCAACCTCATTAATCACAGCACGCCAGGCCTCCATGTCCATCACCAACTCCTGGAATTTACTCAAACTCATGTCCATCGAGTCAGTGATGCCATCCAGATATCTCATCCTCTGTCTTCCCCTTCTCCTCCTGCCCCCAATCCCTCCCAATATCAGGGTCTTTTCCAATGAGTCAACTCTTCGCATGAGGTAGCCAAAGTATTGAAGTTTCAACTTCAACATTAGTCCTTCCAATGAACACTCAGGACTGATCTCCTTCAGAATGGACTGGTTGGATCTCCTTGCAGTCCAAGGGACTCTCAAGAGTCTTCTCCAACACCACAGATCAAAAGCATCAATTCTTCAGTGCTCAACTTTCCTCACAGTCCAACTCTCACATCCATACATGACCACTGGAAAAATCATAGTCTTGACTAGACGGACCTTTGTTGGCAAAGTAATGTCTCTGCTTCTACATTTTAGGAGTCAGCAAACTAAAATGGACTGGAATCGGTGAATTTAAATCAGATGGCCCTTATATCTACTATTGTGGGCAAGAATCCCTTAGAAGAAAAGCATTAGTCATCATAGTCAACAAAGTCTGAAATGCTGTGCTTGGACGCAATCTCAAAAATGACAGGATGATCTCTGTTTGTTTCCAAGGTAAATCATTCAATACCACACTAATTCAAGTCTATGCTCTGACCAATAATGCTGAAGAAGCTGAGGTTCAGTGGTTCTATGAAGACTTACAAGACTTTCTAGAATGAACACACACTCAAAAATGTCCTTTTCATTACAGAGGACTGGAATGCAAAAGTAGGAAGTCAAGAAACACGTGGAGTAACAGGAAAATTTGGCCTTGGAGTATGGAATGAAGTGGAGCAAACCTAATAAAGTTTTGCCAAGAGAACACACTGGTCATAGCAATCACTCTCTTTCAACAACACAAGAGAAGACTCTACACATGGACATCACCAGATGGTCAGTACCGAATTCAGATTGATTATATTCTTTGCAGCCAAAGATGGAGAATCTCTATACACTCAGCAAAAGCAAGACTGGGAACTGACCGTGGCTCAAATCATGAACTCCTTGTTGCCAAATTCAGAGTTAAATTGAAAAAAGTAGGGAAAACCACTAGACCATTCAAATATGACCTAAATCAAATCCCTTTCAATTTTAAAGTGGAAGTGACAAACAGATTCATGGGACTAGATCTGATGCAGTGTCTGAAGAACTATGAACAGAGTTTTGTGACATTGTATAGGAGGCAGTGATCTACACCATCCCCCCAAAAAAGAAGCAAAAAGGCAAAATGGTTGTCTGAGGAGGCCTTGCAAATAGTTGTGAAAAGAAAAGAAGTGAAAGGCAAAGGAGAAAAGGAAAGATATATCCATTTGAATGTACAGTTCCAAAGAATAGCAAGGAGAGATAAGAAAACCTTCCTCAATGATCAATTCAAAGAAATAGAGGACAGCAGTAGAATGGGAAAACTAGAGATCTCTTCAAGAAAATTAGAGATACCAAGGGAAAATTTCATGCAAAGATGGGCACAATAAAGCACAGAAATGGCATGGACCTAACAGAGGCAGAAGATATTAAGAACAGATGGCAAGAATACACAGAAGAACTATACAAAAAATACCTTCAAGACCCAGATAATTATGATGGTGTGATCACTCACCTAGAGACAGACATCTTGCGATGTGAAGTCAAGTGGGCCTTAGGAAGTATCACGATGAACAAAGCTAGTGGAGGTGATGGAATTACAGTTGAGCTATTTCAAATTCTAAAAGGTGATGCTGTGAAAGTGCTACACTCAATACGCCAGAAAATTTGGAAAATGAAGCAATGGCCTCAGGACTGGAAAAGGTCAGTTTTCCCTCCAATCCCAAAGAAAGGAAGTGCCAAAGAATGCTCAATTACTGCACAATTGCACTCATCTCACATGCTAGTAAAGTAATGCTCAAAAGTCTCCAAGTAAGGCTTCAACAGTATATGAGCCATGTACTTCCAGTTGTTCAAGCTGGATTTAGAAAGGCAGAGAAATCAGAGATCAAACTGCCAACATCCATTGGATCATGCAAAAAGCAAGAGAGTTCCAGAAATACATCTACTTCTGCTTTATTAACTACGCCAAAGCCTTTGACTGTGTGGAACACAACAAACTGTGGAAAATTCTTCAAGAGATGAGAATACCAGACCATCTACCTGCCTCCTGAGAAATCTATATGCAGGTTAGGGAGCAACAGTTGTAACTGGATATAGCATAACAGACTGTTTCCAAATCGGAAAAGGAGGACATCAAGGCTATATATTGTCACCCTGCATTTTTAACTTACATGCATAATACATCATGAGAAAGGCTGGGCTGGAAGAAGCACATGCTGGAATACAAGATTGCCAGGAGAAATATCAATAACCTCAAATATGCAGATGACACCACCCTTATGGCAGAAAGTGAAGATGAACTAAAGAGCCTCTTTAGGAAAGGGAAAGAGGAGAAAAATTTCGCCCAAAACTCAACAGTCAGAAAACTAAGAAATTACATCTGTTCCCAACACCAGATGGCAAATAGATGGGGAAACAATGGAAAGAGTGAGAGACTTTATTTTTTTGGGCTCCAAATTCACTGTATAAGGTGATTGCAGCCATGAAATTAAAAGACATTTGCTCCTTGGAAGAAAAGTAATGACCAATCTAGGCAACCTAGGTTTAAAAAGCAGAGACATTACTTCGCCAACAAAGATCCGTCTAGTCAAAGGTATGGTTTTTCCAGTAGTCATGCATATGAATGTGAGAGTTGGACTATAAAGAAAGCTGAGCACTGAAGAATTGATGCTTTTGACTGTGGTGTTGGAGAAGACTCTTGAGATTCCCTTGGACTACAAAGAGCTCCAACCAGTCTGTCCTAAAGGAAATCAGTCCTGAATATTCAATGAGGGACTGATGGTGAAGCTGGAACTCCAATACTTTGGCCACCTGATGTAAAGAACTGACTCATTTGAAAAGACCCTGATGCTGGGAAAGATTGAAGGCAGGAGGAGAAGGGGATGACAGATGATGAGATTGTTGGAATCACCGACTCTATGGATATGAGTTTGAGTAAGCTCTGGGAGCTGGTGATGGACAGGGAAGCCTTGCATGCTACAGTCTATGGGGTCACAAAGAGTCAGACACGTCTGAATGACTAAACTGAACTGAACTGAACGTTCTTCGTCATTGCCTCTTTGGTATTGGAATGAATACTGATGTTTTCCAGTTTTGTAGCCACTTTTGAGATTTGCAAATTTTTGACATATTGGGTGCAGCACTGTAACAGTATCATCTTTTAAGATTTTAAATACCTCTGCTGGGATTTTGTTACCTCCACTAGCTTTGTTCTTAAAAGTTTTTCCTAAGATCACTTACTTCACAGTCCAGGATGTCTTGCTCTAAGTGAGTTACTGCATCATCAGATAAACTTCAGTACATGCTTATTGTAATGCATTAACATCTCAATGACACACCCACAGGCACAATGATAGTTCAGAAGCCAACTACAGAAGGCCAAAACATGGATGGTGACCCAAATTCTGGAAATCTTCACTGTTCCCCAAAATAATTGGAGTAATCCCCCCACTATAAAATTATCTAGCCCACAAAAACTAAACATGCCATATTTCAGGGCCTCTCACCATCAAAGATGGCCCACCACACAATTCACCCTGTCTATGAATTGTGTTTCTCGCAAAATAAATTCACCACTTACCTATCACTTTGTCTCTCAAAGAATTCTATATGTGTTGGGATAGCAAGAACCTCAGATTCACTGGAGAGACAACCAATGGAGTTAGAGCCCGCGGATGTGTCCCTTTGTTATCTGAAATTCATCTCTTGTGCTTCATTCCATGTGTCTTCATTGAATGTCTTGGACAGCATATAGACTGTGGGCACACCTTCAGCTGATACTTCTATCAATCCTCCATTCTCCATCCACCACCTCCTATCTCCTACTTCTGCTTCCAAGAATTACATTCTCCGTAAAGTTCAGACCTAAAGTGTCATTCCTGACTCTGGCTTTTGGGGGAACAATAGACTGAAAGGGTGATTAATGGTACAACAAGCAAATATAACTTCAGATTTTATTACGTTATCTTTCTCATACTAGTTTTCCAGAAAAAACAACTTCCTAGTTTTATGCTGCTGCTGCTGCTGCTAAGTCTCTTCAGTCGTGTCCGACTGTGTGACCCCACAGACAGCAGCCCACCAGGCTCCCCCGTCCCTGGGATTCTCCAGGCAAGAGCACTGGAGTGGGTTGCCGTTTCCTTCTCTAATGCATGAAAGTGAAAAGTGAAAGTGAAGTCGCTCGGTCGTGTCCGACTCCTTACGACCCCATGGACTGCAGCCTACCAGGCTCCTCCATCCACGGGACTTTCCAGGCAAGAATACTGGAGTGGGTTGCCATTGCCTTCTCCGAATTTTCTCTGAAAAATATAAAATTTTCAAAGAATCTGCTAGCTCAATGCAGTAAATTTATATGTGGATATAGATATATAGTCAGTACGGGATTTGAGTCTGTGGGGGAAAAGTACATTATCTTCTATTGTAAGTTATTTTGACTGATCAAATAATTAAATTGACATGAGACAGATCAACAAGAGAAAATCAAACAAAAATTTGATAACACATATGTACGGGAAAGACCCATGAAAACTGGGTAACTCACCAAAATGGCCAAAGTGCTCCCCTTTTCAGCAAAAGAAAAAAAGAAGTTGTTAGAGGTAGGGTTTTGGGATTTTGGAAGGGAGGAAGGCAATTGACATGAAGATGGAAAAGCAAATGTTTGGTAAATAAGTGATTGTTGGACCATCAGAAAGAATGGGACTCACAATGAACTCTGAGTTTGAAGAGTTTCATCATCACATCTGGCTCATATTCTCTGCAGGTATTTCTGGTGATAATTCTATTCCAGGAACAGGCTTTCCATTTAAACTATTTTTAGGCATTTAGAGAGAAGACAAGTGTTTCTTTTTGAGTCATAGGGACCTTGATTGTTTTCAGCTTGAAATAATTTTTGGGCCAGTGACATTTGAGGGTGGCAAATTTTGAAACCCTACCTGTCTCACCTTTAATATTCAAAAGTTATTTAACATGGTCAACTTTATCATCTTAAGAAACTTCAGATTTTTTTTGTGTGTGTTGCTTTTTAAAATTTATTTTATTGACTCATAGTTGATTTACCATATTGTGTCAGTTTCTGGTATATAATGAAGTGACTCACATATATATATATATTATATATTTTTATATTATTTAATATATTTTGTATATTTTGTATATTTTACAATATATTTTCCAGTATGGTTTATCACGGGATATTGACTATAGTTTTTGTGCTTTGCATTATGACCTTGTTGTCTATCCATTCTGTATATACTAGGGACTTCCCTGGTTGCTCATATGGCAAAGCATCTGCCTACAATGTGGGAGACCCGGGTTCAATCCCTGGGTTGGGAAGGTTTCCTGGAGAAGGAAATGGCAACCCACTCCAGTATTCTTGCTTGGAAAATCCCATGGACGGAGGAGCCTGGGAGCCTGGTACGCTACAGTCAACGGAGTCGCAAGAAGTCAGACATGACTGAGCGACTTCACTTCATTTCACTTCATACTAGTTTGCATCTCTTAATTCCAAACTCTCAATCCATTCCTTCCCCACCCCCTGGCCCCTTGGCAACCACAAGCCTGTTTTCTATGTCTGTTTCTGAATAAACTTCAGTTTTGTCATCAGTGAGATGGGGCTGATAATAATCCACTCCTAGAATTAAATAAAAACTCTCTGTTTTTATCACAAATGCAATAATGGATGAAAAGTGCCTCTCAGAACCTGGAATTCCAAACATGCAGTTATGTCTTTCATTTCTTAAGACAGAGTTTATATAAAGGTGCACAAATAACAACTGGAAAAAAACAAGCTATTGTCATTCATTATAACTGTGACTTTCATTTACAAGAAACTAAAAATAGTCTCATTCATTTAATGACACTTCAATTTTGAATATTTACTTCCATCATTACTATTTTCTTGACATTTCTTTTTCTTTAATGGTTTAAGTTTATTCATGTTGATGTCATAGAAGCTAAGGAGTTACTCTGCATAAAAAATTGATTTTTTTTGGTCTCAGTTGCATTTCTTTAGAAATGAAGGTAAGGGAGTTCATAAGAAGATATTGAGTTCTTGCCACTATATCAGCATTTTCATTTTTCCATTTTCTTCCCTTTCTTAAGTCATAAAAGTGGACAGCAATGAAATCATAAAAAAGTACTGTGCTAACAGTTGTGAAAATAACCACCAATTCAACTGATGGACAGCAGAGTGCCAATCTGGCATGTCCTGATTATGAATTAATGAACAAAAAATTGAAGCCAGCATAAGCAAGGTGTTTGGCACCTGTCTATTTAAAATGGATGAGAGGGAAGGCGAACAGAAGTCAAGTAATGCTCAGACCCACATATTTTTGCTCAAAAATAATGCAGCTCTTTTATCTTTATAGCAAGAATGTTTTTTATTCCATAAAATAGGAATTCCACCTATGTTGAAGGGCTTGACTTTGACTATTAAATGATGCTGCTCTATAGATAAAATGCATAGGAATAACACAGAAATAACAAAAGCTTATTTTCTTTGTATTGAAATTTTGACCAGTGTATATTGTTCCAGCAGGAATATCTTTTAGAATACTTAACACATCTGAAATATTTCTCACATTATCTTAAAGAAAGCCACTCTGATCCTCAAAATAATATGCTTTATTCATTTTTTATCTTTTTGAGGGTCTTTATTGCCAGTGTTTGGCTCCTAGAGCTTCCTGTTTATAGAATAAGTGGATGAATGAGTATATCACAAATATTCAATTGTAAGTTTGGGGTCTTTGGTTTGAACCAAATGTCACTTAGATACTGCCCAAAAATGTGCTAGAGAGCCTGTGGTTTCCACATGGCAAACTGTCAAAACACTTTTCTAATCTAAGAAGTTATAGCATAATTCTATATCTAATCTCAGCTTCATATTTGGAATCACTGTCTCCTTTATCACTTACAGCTTACTTACTAGTCTTGTTACTTTTTCCTTCCTAGTTCAGTTCAGTTGCTCAGTCATGTCTGAATCTTTGTGACCCCATGAATTGCAGTACACCAGGCTTCCCTGTCCTTCACCAACTCCTGGAGTTTACTCAAACCCATGTCCATCGAGTCAGTGATGTCATCCAGCCATCTCACCCTCTGTTGTCCCCTTCTCCTCCTGCCCCCAACCCCTCCCAACATCAGGGTCTTTTCCAGTGAGTCAGCTCTTCCCATGAGGTGGCCAAAGTACTGGAGTTTCAGCTTCAACATCAGTCCTTCCAATGAACACCCAAGGCTGATCTCCTTTAGAATGGACTGGGTGGATCTCCTTGCAGTCCAAGGGACTCTCAAGAGTCTTCTCCAACACCAAATTTCAAAAGCATCAATTTTTTGGCACTCAGCTTTCTTCACAGTCCAACTCTCACATCCATACATAGATGTGCAAAGTAATGTCTCTGCTTTTTAATATGCTATCTAGGTTGGTCATAACTTTCCTTCCAAGGAGTAAGTGTCTTTTAATTTCATGGCTGCAATCATCATCTGCAGTGATTTTGGAGCCCCCCCAAAATAAAGTCTGACACTGTTTCCACTGTTTCCCCATCTATTTCCCATGAAGTGATGGGACCAGATGCCATGAACCTTGTTTTCTGAATGTTGAGTTTTAAGCCAATTTTTTCACTCTCCTCTTTCACTTTCATCAAGGGGCTTTTTAGTTCCTCCTCACTTTCTGCCAGAAGGGTGGTGTCATCTGCATATCTGAGGTTATTGATATTTATCCCGGCAATTTTGATTCCAGCTTGTGCTTCTTCCAGCCCAGAGTTTCTCATGATGTACTCTGCATATAAGTTAAATAAGCAGGGTGACAATATACAGCCTTGACGTTCTCCTTTTCCTATTTGGAACCAGTCTGTTGTTCCATGTCCAGTTCTAACTGTTGCTTCCTGACCTGCATACAGGGTTCTCAAGAGGTTTTCCAAATTCACCATTTTTAAAAATCGCCTTGCAAGCTCTTTCATGCAGATCCTGTAGGTCTCTTGTGTGAATGGCTATCCTTGCCCACTATAAGCAATGTTACCTATCGTTATTTTTCTTCTCTGCCACTGACTTATTCCCCGAAGTTTGCTTAATCTTTTTTTTTTTTTTCAAATGTCATCTTTCTCATTTGTTCTGTTCCCTTCACTGAAGAACTGCCAGTGTCTCTAGACTATAATACCTGTACATTTGTTTTTTGTTTGAGTTTGTCAGCTACCAAAAAATATGGAGAGGAAAGTTTAAATACCCCCAAATTCCCAAGACATCACTGCTACCTTGGGCTTCCATTTCCCTAGGATAACAGTCAGATGTCTCTTAAACACGTCATCACACCATAGTTTCCTATAGGGCCTGTCTTCCTTGTCAATATTAGATTGAAAACTACATTCCTACTACACTAAATTGTTTTCATTTTTCTCATGATGACCTTGTTCTTCTTGCTTTTTCTAATTTTTTTTCCCTAGATTTTTATTTTCTCACTCTACACTTAGTTCATTAAACCCTGGTAAATTCCATTATTAGACCTCACCACAGCCATTCTAGAGCAGTTGTGAACAGTTCCATGTTTGTTTTAAGGGAACACATTTTATACCACTTGCTATTTGTGATTTCCTGCCCATTTCTTGGGAATACTAGTGAATATCTCAACAGAAAGACCTGTGTTTTGCTTCTTATTGCATCCATTATTTTGTCATAGAATCAAGCCAAAAACTCAACAAAAGTCCTTACACTCTTTGAGAGTATAGAACAAATCTTTTTCTTTTTCTTTAACCACCCTAGCAACTTTATGGTGTTCAATTCATTGGATCCAACCAGTCCATCCTAAAGGAGATCAGTCCTGAGTGTTCATTGGAAGGACTGATGTTGAAGCTGACACTCCAATACTTTGGCAACCTGATGCGAAGAGCTGACTCCTTTGAAAAGACTGATGCTAGGAAAGATTGAGGGCAGGAGGAGAAGAGGATGCCAGAGGATGAGATGGTTGGATGGCATCACCGACTTGATGGACATGAGTTTGGGTGGACTCTGGGAGTTGGTGATGGACGGGGAGGCCTGGTGTGCTGAAGTTCATGGGGTCACAAAGAGTCGGACATGACTGAGTAACTGAACTGAACTGAACTGAATGAATGTGAACTGATTTGGTGACTGAAAATACATGCATTTCCTACAGAGGTGTGACCACACAGTAATGAATATAATCCAGCTTATTTCAATTTGCATTACATTATGGGTTGAGTTTCCATTGTCACTAAATCTGTTGAGAAACATCAGACAGGTCTAAGTAATATTCAGTTGTATGAATAAAATTTCCTGATTTATTATATTATTGCTGTCATACTTGCCTCCCTAATTTAACATTTACATTACTTGGTAAATAATGTAACGTATGCTATTTGTGTTTTTTATTACATCCTAGCTCCCTTATTTTGAAATTATTAGGTCAAGAGCACATATTTTTTTTTAATACTTTTTAAACCATAGTAACAAAATTTTTTTCCTAAAATTGTAGAACTTGTTATACCTTAACAAACAGCATGTACAACCATGTTTCACCACATCTGTTGAAATACTGTCTATTTTAACTTATTTAAACAATGTATGACAAAAACCACTGCAATACTGTAAAGTAATTAGCCTCCAACTAATAAAAATAAATGGAAAAAAATAAAAATAAAAAAATAAACGCTTGGAACATTTTTAAAGTTTAGAAATTTTCAAACATATACCAAAGAAGAGAAAGTGGTTCAATAAATTTCAGGTCAGTCTCTCACTTGAAGCTGGTATGCTTCAACAAAGACCAGCTCACTTGTGGGCACTCCTATTTTATCTCTTCCTCCACTCATTTATTCTGCCTCCAGGGTTACTGTGAAGCAAATCCCAGACATCATATCATCTCACCTATAAATTTTAACTATGTGTTTCTAGTAGCTAGAAGATTTTTTCCTAACAGAGTCAGTATAGTATCGTCCCACCAAAGTACAATTAACAATAATTTCTTAATGTCATTAAATATTTAGTGTTGTTTGTGTATTTACACATAGACCTATCTAATATTCTTCTCATTTATATTTTTCCAATATAATATTTTGTTAAAGAAACCAGGTTATTTGTTCTATAGGATTTCCAAAATTCAGGATGCTAAAGGGTACATATCCATGGTACTTTTTGATATATTCCTCTGTCTCTTTTATTTTCTGTAAATAGGTAGCCAAGTTAATTCATTAAATTATTTATTTATTCATTAATTGGTAAGCCTATGTATATTTGTCTTTATATTAACAGATATTTAATTATTCTACTAATCATTCATAAAATCTATTAATTTGTTGAGTTTCAAGTTGTACTTTTATATTTTAATATGTTTTCCTTATTAGTTAGATTAGTTCCTAAAGATAAACTTCTTTAGTAACTTATTCAGTTATTATAAGGTATAGTTCAAACAGGAAAAGCTTGATTTTTCCTTTTTATTTTCCAATTTTCAAAATAATCAGTGGTTTCTTTCAGTTCAGTTCAGTCACTCAGTATTGTCTGACTCTTTGTGACCCCATGAATCGTAGCACGCCAGGCCTCCCTGTCCATCACCAACTCCCTGAGTTTACTCAAACTCAGTGATGCCATCCAGCCATCTCATCCTCTGTCGTCCCCTTCTCCTGCCCCCAATCCCTCCCAGCATCAGGGTCTTTTCCAATAAGTCAGCTCTTCGCATGAGGTGGTCAAAGTATTGGAGTTTCAGCTTCAGCATCAGTCCTTCCAATGAACACCAGGACTGATCTCCTTTAGGATGGACTGGTTGGATCTCCTTGCAGTCCAAGGGACTCTCAAGAGTCTTCTCCAATACCACAGTTCAAAAGCATCAATTCTTCAGTGCTTAGTTTTCTTTATAGTCCAACTCTCACATCCATACATGGCCACTGAAAAAATCATAGCCTTGACGACACAGACCTTTGTTAACAAAGTAATGTCTCTGCTTTTTAATATGCTATCTAGGTTGGTCATAACTTTCCTTCCAAGGAGTAAGTGTCTTTTAATTTCATGGCTGCAATCACCATCTGCAGTGATTTTGGAGCCCAAAAAAATAAAGTCTGACACTGCTTCCACTGTTTCCCCGTCTATCTCCCATGAAGTGATGGGACCAGATGCCATGATCTTATTTTTCTGAATGGTTTCTTTAGTACTCTCAAAATGTGTTCAATAAAATTTGCTTTCAAAGTATCATCAGAAACTAATACATTTAAGCATATTTAATTCCCCGATGGCTCAGATGGTCAGGAATCCGCCTGCAATGCAGGAGAACTGGGTTTGATCTCTGGGTTGTGAAGATCCCCTAGAGAAGGAAATGGCAACCCACTCTAGCACTCTTGCCTTGAAAAACCCCATGGAAGGAGGGGCCTGTCAGGGTGCAGTCCCTGGGGTTGCAAAGAGTCAGACAGGACTGAGCAACTTCACTCACTGTAATTTTTAATCCAATGTCATAAAGATACCAATAGAGGCTCAAATAATCCTGTCACGGGCAGTTAGAAAGTTCACTCAGGTTTTACATTCCAGTTTTTTTTTTTTTTTTTCCTTTTGATATGACTCTAGAAGTCTTCATTTTGTTATGTTCTCATTTTTCAAAAAATTCCAGACTCATCTTGTCCTTTTTCCTGCCTAAGGAGTAATTTTTCACTGTTTTTTTTAGTTTTCAAGATGTATAAGTTTCCCCACTTCCTGAAAAGTGTTGTTCAGTCGTTCAATTGTGTCCAATACTTTGTGATCCCACGGATGCAGCATGCCAGGTTTCCCTGTAATTCACTGTCTCCCGGAGTTTGCTCAGGCTCGTGTCCATTGAGTTCCTGAAAATAGAGTGCGCCCATGAAAAATTTCGTCATCCAAAATAACACAAAGCAAAGAAGTAATTGCCTCAGGACGCATCTTGCTGATGGATGCCCGGAACACAATGAGATACTGCACAGACGCTGCAGACGACACCCATCGCCGCCGCAGCTTGGGGAGATGCCCAGCGCGGTTCCAGCCAGCGAGACTGAGGCGCCGCTCACGCTGCTCGGGGTGCAAGCTGCCTCTTGTGACTGCTCTCTGCCAAACAGTCCTTGAACGTTCTTTTCCCTTTTAACGCTCTTTCCTGAAAGCAAAAATCTTCTTTGGATTTCTTTCAGTTAAAGAAAACAGTTACTTACACAGGTGTTTCATAAGAGTGAAATATGGTAAACTGAATTTTTGAAAAGTGAGGGATATTCAAACTATTTGCAAATAAAAATTTTATATTTTTCAGTTGTAATTTATATAATTGCATTATTTCTAACAATTTCAATATAACATTTCCAGCAAAATATTACCTAGTATTGGAGGCAGTGACTATTCTTACATGGTTTCTGCCAAAATTCTTATTGCTTTCTCATTAGATAAAGTGCTGATTTGTGTCTGGAAAATCTTGTCCTTTTCATATTAGATTTATTTTGCTACTAGGAATAATCCTAGTATATTGCATTTTTAGACCATTTTTCCTCAACATACCCCCCCCCCTCCAAAAAAAAGGCAGATTTCCTCTAATAACAAGAACAAAATACTCATTACTGTCCAGTTTGGGCTTTCCTTCTAGACTCATGTATGTATTTAAATTCCATTTTTGTTTTGAGTTTCATAAATGTGCATCTTTTAGAAAAAAAAATTGTACTCATACACAGATATGCAGTCTTCGTTCTGAGTCATGTTAATAACAAATGCATTCATGAATTTTTAGTATCTGATCTTTGTCTGTTTCCCCTGCTTGATTTGGGAATGTACTTGACAGCACTCTGTCTCTTGGTGGTCATACAACCATCTCTTCCATATAAACACTTGTGATTCTTCTCCTGTCAACCTAACACCACATTATTAGTTTCATAAGCATGCTTTATTTTAACTCATCATTTAAATTACTTAGAGCATGTAACCCACTGAAAATACCAATTATTAAATACAAAGTGTTATGAACTCAGGAATCAGAATAAAGGAAAGAAATGGATTTTTCAAAAAACGCACCTGATGGTATAACAAGATTCAAGAACTTGTATTTGTAACATATACAAACCATGGACTTTATACTGCAGATATGTGGTTGCATCTGTTAGCTGTCTTTTGAATTTATATATTCACACAAAATTTTTAAAGTGATTCCATTTATATTCACCCATTTGTTTTAATAAGACACATGTACAAAAATAGTTATTTCGTCATAACATTGTTTCTTAATATCAAAAAGAGCAATCCACTATATGTCTATAAGTAGATGATAATTTATACAAATCATGATCTCGATAATAAAGGGAATATGCAGACATATTTTGCCAACATACATTTTTAAAATTTATTTTATCAAAATGTTGTTGATGTATAGTGCTGTGCTAATTTCTATGGTACAGCAAAATGATACATTCTTTTTACATATTCTTTTCCATTATGGTTTATCACAGGATACTGAATTAGTTCCCATTGCTATAGAGTAGAAACTTGATTATTCATTCTCTATACAATCAACATGAATTTTTGATATGCAAAGTATTTTCAATGCCTTCTTACTTAAATGAGCTTCAAAATATGATGTATGATATCTAATTTTATAAATGTATGTACATAATATTAGTTTTCTGTGGATGCATAATATATCACAGTTTATCAGATTAAAATGCCTGCTTACTATAACATAGTTCTGTGGATTAGAAGTCTACCATAGGTGATATGATTCTCTGCTTCAGGTCTTACAAGTCTAAAGTCAAAGTGTAGCATGAGCATTTCTTTTTGAAGGTTCTACAAAACTTTTTGAAGGTTCCAAACTCATCTATATTATTGACAGAATTCAGTTGTTTACGGTTGTAGGACTGAGTTCTCCGTTTTCTTGCTACATGGCTCCATCTTTAAGCCAGAAATGGCCAGTTGAATTCTATTCACTCTTTTCATCTCTGAATTCACCATTTTTCCTTCTGCTGCTGTTTATGTGAACTGAATTAAGCTCATCCAGATAATGTAGGATAATCTTCTTATCTTAAAGTCAACTGATTAGCATTATTAATTACATTTGCAATGTACCTTTTGCCATTGAGCAACATATTTTTTCACAGGGATTAGAATCTTCTTAGGAGCCATAATTCTGCCTACCATATACATATTATCATATATAGCTAATATATATATATAATCTGACTTTATATTAGATAGGTGGTGTTATAGGTGACTTTTTTTTCTTTGCTTGCCTATTCTGTTTTTCAGCTAAGTGAATATGTTACTTGTTTGTGTCTCTTCAGGGAAAAAAATAAGAAAAAAATGTACAGATTATCTATGTTTAACAGCCCTAACTATTATCTATGGATATAGCATTGCTGACTTGGTAGCTTGGATCTAAATGCATGCTTTCTGACTACTTTTCTAATTTTATTCTCCAAGCATTCTGACACTGGACAAGACTTGATCTCTGAAATTTTCATGAATGTGTTGTCAAGAATTGATGTGAAATGGGATATGATAGAATGGGTTTAATGATGTGAATGTCCAAAGCCCTAGGTTCATATGCGTTTCTCTGCATAGTGTAATGAGATGGGTGGCTCTATAGGAAATCAGATGTGTTCAGACTTTGTAATGAAATGCTTGGCTGGGGAGACATAATGAAATGCCTTGTTGGGGCTCTAATAAGATGCTTTGCTGGAAGTACCTAATTAGACATTTGACTTGGTAAATGTAATCAGGGGTGTGACTAGGAACATCTTTAATCTGGGTGTTGAGAGAGAGAAATGCTCTGTACAGCTGGACATCAAAGCAATGCTTAGACAAGCCTTGTGAGAAATGCATGGGACCGTGATGATGCACACGCTGAGCGGGGAGTGAGACACGCGGGACCGTTCCACTGGAATTACAGGGTGATGTGATCTCTTAGTGTGTGGACGTTCATTAGGATGAGGCTGTGGGAATAGACTTACCCATGTGGCGTAGATGGGTGATCGGGAACTCTGGGGCTACGATGCCACAATGCCTGGCTTCATGCCCACCAGGACAACCTCAGGCACGCCACAGAGGTTCTCCCTCTCTCTGTTTTATGTCTGTAAACTCTGATGACTTAGCTGGGTGGGATGGGGGATGGAAGAGACGTCTAAGAGGGGATATGTATATACATGTAGCTGATTCCCTTTGCTGTACAGCAGAAATGAACACAATATTGTAAATTTACAAAATATCATAAGGCAACTCTATACCAATTTTTTTTAAAAAAATTAACAAAGCATCAACAACAGCAACAACAAAAACTACTTACACCATAGAGTTAATGTGAGGATTCCGTGAGTCAGTTTGTGAAAGGTGGTGAAAGCAGTGCCTGGCACATAGGCAAGTGTGTTCTATGTGTATTAGCTCTTGTGAAGCGTCAGAACCTGTAACTGTCAGGACCTATTTAATCCTTGTTACAAGTCTGCAAGGAATCAAAGGCTTGGAGGCATTCACTCACTTTCTCCAAATCACACAAGTAGTAATTCACCAGAAGGAATGTACTGTGTGGTAGCATATTTATGACTTGAAGAGCATGATGCCCATTGCTGGAAGAGAAGATGGAAATCTGTGAATTAGACTCTTTGGGGAGAGATGCAAAGGGAAGAATGAGTAATAGAACTGAGTTGATAGATCTGGTGAACTGTTTGTACCCTGAGCCTCAGTTAACTCATCTACATAATAGAGAATAACCCTATCTCTTAGGTGACTTAAAAGTTAAAAGTGAAAAATATGTTTAAGATTTTAAAATAGTGTCTGTTAAATGGTATGTTTTGGTCAGTTAGGATACTGTTTGCAGATCACAAAAAATATAATCCCAAGTGACTTAAACAAGTATGGGTTGATTTGCTATCACTAGAAACCTGGGTATAGACAAGTCAGGGCTCAAATGTGGACATGGCAGTGATGTCTTAAAGGACTCAGGCTGTTGCTCTTTTCCTGATCTGCTGTGCTTATATGAAAATCTCTCCACTGATCACCACTGGGTGCTTCCTCACTTAAACATCACACCTGGACTTCATAAAAGAGGAAGGAAAGAGTAAAATTTGAATGGGAGAGGCTGTTACTCTACATGATTATCATGTGCAGATTATCTTCCAAATTTTGTGCTTTGTATAAGGTTATAAATACAACTGGCAATGCTTCTCACTCTCCCCTCCCCCCTCTCACCAGGTATATGTGACATTTTTTCTTTTACTTCTACTTTTGATAGAAGGTACTGCATTTCTAGGGTGGAAATCCAATAATGGTTACAAAACAAACCAACAAAGTAAGTTATCTCTGTGAATGTAAAGAGTTAACACTGAACATTTCACAGGAGGCATTTTACAAACTCAAGGGCTCTATAGTGGCCATTAGCTGCATCTCCGTGGAGCTGTCGGTGGTTCCATTCCTTCATTTCTTTCTCTAAACTTGAAAAGGAAATTTACTGCACAGTACAAATTATCTGTCTAAAAAGAATCTTCACCTCAGACTGGGCACCACAGTGAAATTTTCCTTTGATGATGAAAAGATGAGGGTGCATAATGTATTATTCAGGTTAGTCTAAGGTATACTGTAGTAAAACAAAACCTCCAGATTTTAGTGAGTTTACAAAATCAAAGGATTATTCCTATTATGCAAGATGTTCTAGGAGGGTTGGTAAGGGGGGTTCTGCTCACCGAAAGCTCTTAGAGATACAGGTGGACAAAGGTAACGCCATTTGATTGCATTATTTTCTTAATACAATGGTCATGATTTATTTAAGTTTGCAGAGAGGGTTGGAGAGTCGAGCACAGACTATTAAATACTTTACTCTGAAAATGACATATATTATTTTTTGTCATCTTTCCTTATTCAAAACTAGTGACATAATTATGTATCGAGAAGTAAGAAATAATGTTATCAGTGAAACTGGTTACATCCATCCCAGTTTTTATTCTGCTTCATTCTCACCAAACTCTTAGAGCAAAAACAATTTATGCTTGATTTACTCACTTTCTTACTTCCTACTTACTCTGCCTCTCCTGAGAAAGCCTTAATATAAAGTTTATTGAGGGCTGATATATCCCCACCCTTTTGTCTTTAAAACCTACAGAACATTTCTAAAAGGATAACCCTGCTGAACACTTACTCCTTCTAAAATCCTATTCAATAGATATTGCTTATTTAAATGCTTCTCTAAGCTCCTTAACATGACCTGGTTCCAGACTAACTCTCACCTCATTTCATCATTATCCTACCACAATTTATTCTGCTTTGCTTCCCCCTCACTCTTCCCAGTGCCTGCTATCCATTTGCCTCCATCCTTCCCTTTCTTCTTTCCTTTTATAAAATCCTTTTTTCTTAATTACCCTTTTTTGATTTACTTTTTGCAATTGTATGGTCATGACTTTGCTCACTTTCTTCTTATTTTTGTTGGAAGGATCACAATTTCCATATTTATTTAGAAATTTTAGAGTTCAAAGAAGAATGATAAACGCTAAATACGGCAGTTTCTGTATTTCAACTTCCTTTCTAATAGTTAGCTACTTGAATTCCTTTTGTAGTATTTTAACCATTTTAAGTGAAAAATTCAATAATATTAATTCACATTATTGTGCAACCTTCACAGGCATACATCTTCAGAAATTTTTGCATTTTCCCAAACTGAAATTTTAAAAATAATTAAAAAAAATTAAAAACAACTCTCCATTTACTGCTACCCCCAAGAAGCCCTTGGGAATCACCATTATATTTTCTATATTTTCTATTAGGTTCATCACAAGTAAAATCACACACTGTTTTTCCTTTTCTGACTGACTTCACTTAACATAATGTTTTCAGGATTTATCCATGAGGTAGCATGTGTTAGAATTTCCTTTCATTTTAAGGCTGAATAATATTTAATTGCAAATATTTATCACATTGTGTTTGTTTATTCATGCATCTATTGATAGGCATTTGGGTTGCTTCAATCTTTTGAATGTTGTGGACAGTGTCACTATGGAGTTAAGTGTATATTTATCTGCTCAAACCTTCTTTCAACTGTTTTGAATATATAACCAAAAGCAGAATTTCTCATAAGTCTATTGATATTTATGGCAATTGAATGTTAACCTGTTTGAGTAACCAATATCCTGTTGTTCCTGCACCATTCCACATTTCCTACAGGAGTTAATAAGCATTATAATTTCTCTACATCTTCACAAAAACTTGTCACATTCTGTTTTGATATTAGTTTATCTCATTGTGATTTTTATTTTACTTCCCTAAAGGTTAATGATATTGAGCATTTCAGCATATGCTTATTGGTCATTTCCATATCTCCTTAGACAAATGTCTACTCAAGTTTTTGGCCTACTTTTTAATTGGATATTTTGTTTGTTTTTCAGTTGTACTTCCTTATATATTCTAGATTTAACCACTAATCAAATATATAATTTGTAAGTGTTTCTCTCGTTTCATGGGTTGATCTTTCACTGTGTTGACAGTGTCCTTTGATGTACAAAAGATTTCAATACTACTGTGCTCCAATTTATCTATTTATTTTGTTGCCTATACTTTGAAGTCATGTTAAAAGCTTGAAAAATAATTTTTTCCTTATATTTTTGTAAGAATTTATGATACTGACATGAATATCTTTTTATCTATTGAATAGTCTTGTATTGGTTGATTTGACCATATATATTCAAGGTTTTATTTCTGTGTTATGAAATTCAGACTTAAATTGAAGAAAATAGGGAAAACCACTAGACCATTCAGGTATGACCTAAATCAAATCCCTTATGATTATAGAGTGGAAGTGAGTAAGAGATTCAAGAGAATAGATCTGATAGAGTTCCTGATGAACTATAGAGGGAGGCTCATGACATTGTACAGGAGACAGGCATCAAAACCATCCTCAAGAAAAAGAAATGCAAAAAGGCAAAATGGTTGTCTGAGGAGGCCTTACAAATAGCTGAGAAAAGAAAAGAAGTGAAAGGCAAAGGAGAAAAAGAAAAATATACCTATTCAAATGCAGAGTTCCAAAGAATAGTAAGAAGAGATAAGAAAGCCTTCCTCAGTGATCAGTGCAAAGAAATAGATGGAAATAATAAAGGGAAAGACTATAGATCTCTTCAAGAAAATTAGAGGTACCAAGGGAACATTTCATGCAAAGATTGGCACAATAAAGGGCAGAAATGGTATGGACCTAACAGAAGCAAAATATATCAAAAAGAGGTGGCAAGCATACACAGAAGTATATAAAAAAGACCTTCATGACCCAGATAACCACGATGTTGTGATCACTCACCTGGAGCCAGATATTCTGCAATGCAAAGTCAAGTGGGCCTTAGGAAGCATCACTACAAACAAAGCTAGTGGAGGTGATGAAATTCCAGTTGAGCTATTTCAAATCCTAAAAGATGATGCTGTGAAAGTGCTGCCCTCAATCTGCCTGCAAATTTAGAAAACTCAGCAGTGGCCACAGAACTGTCATAGGTCAATTTTCATTCCAATCCCAAAGAAAGGCAATGCCAAAGAATGCTCAAACTACCCCACAATTGCACTCTTCTCACACACTAGAAAAGTAATGCTCAGAATTCTCCAAGACAGGCTTCAACAGTACATGAACCCTGAACTTTCAGATGTTCAAACTGGATTTAGAAAAGGCAGAGAAACCAGAGATCAAATTGCTGGTTGGATCATTGAAAAAGCAAGACAGTTCCAGGAAAACATCTACTTCTGCCTTATTGACTATGCCAAAGCTTTTAACCATGTGGATCACAACAAATTGTGGGAAAATCTTTAAGAGATGGGAATACCAGACCACCTGACCTGCCTCCTGAGAAATCTGTATGTCAGTCAAGAAGCAAGAGTTAGAACTAGACATGGAACAACAGACTGGTTCCAAATTGGGAAAGGAGGACATTGGGCTGAACATTGTTATCTTGTTTATTTAACTTATATACAGAGTAGATCATAAGCAATGCTGGGCTGGATGAAGTACAAGCTAGATTCAATATTGCTGGGAGGAATATCAATAACCTCAGATATCCAGATGACACCACCCATTTGGCAGAAAGCAAAGAAGAACTAAAGAGCCTCTTGGTGAAAGTGAAAGAAGAGAGTGAAAAAGTTGACTTAAAACTCAACATTCAGAAAACTAAGAACGTAGCATTTGGTCCCATCACTTCATGGGCAAATAGATGGGGAAAAAATTGATATAGTGACAAACTTTATCTTTTGGGGCTCCAAAATCACTGCAGATAGTGACTGCAGCCATGAAATTAAAAGGTGCTTGCTCCTGGGAAGAAAAGTTATGACCAACCTAGACAGCACATTAAAAAGCAGAGACATTATTTTGCCAACAAAGGTCCATCTAGTCAAACCTGTTGTTCTTACAGTAGTCATTATGGATGTGAGAGATGGACTATAAAGAAAGCTGAGCACTGAAGAATTGATGCTTTTGACTGTAGTGTTGGAGAAGACTCTTGAGAGTCCCTTGGTCTGCAAGGAGATCCAACCAGTCCATCCTAAAGGAAATCAGTCCTGAATATTCATTGCAAGGACTGATGTTGAAGCTGAAGCTCCAATACTTTGGCCACCTGATGCAAAGAACTGACTCTCTGGAAATACCCTGATGCTGGGAAAGATTGAAGGCAGGAGGAGAAGGGGACAACACTGGATGATATGGTTGGATGGCATCACCGACTGGATGGATATTAGCTTGAGTAACCTCCAGGGGTTGATGAAAGACAGGGAAGCCTTGTGTACTGCAGTCCATGTAGTTGCAAAGAGTCAGAGAGGACTGAGAGACTGAACTGAACTGAACCTCATTCCACTGGTCCGTATGTTTGTCTTTATGTCAATACCAGACAGTTTTGATTACTACTGCTTTGCAGTAAGAATTCAAGTAAGAAAGTGTGAGACATCTTACTTTGTTCTTCTTTTGTATTATTATTTTGACAACTCAGGGTTTATTGAAATTCCATATAAATTTTAGGATTCAAATTTTCTACTCTGACAAAAAAGATTAGTGTTTTTTTTTTAGATAGCAATTATATTAAGTCTGTAGACCACATTGCCCTTCATTGATATCTTTAGCAATATTAAGTCTTCCAGTTCATGAATACGATGGCTTCTTATTTATTTGTGTCTTCTTTAATTTCATTTAGGAACTTTTTTTTAGTTTTCAGTGCACAAGTCTTCCACTTCATTAGTGAGGTGTATTCCTAAGAATTATTTTTTTTTATATTTGATTATATTAAAAATAAAATTGTATTCTTAATTTCCTTACAGGTTATTTATTATTGGTATATAAAAACATACTGATTTCTCTGTGTTAAAGTTGTATCCCAAAACTTAACTAAATCAGTTTATCAGTTCTAACCCTTCTTGTAGAATCACTAGATTTTCTCCATTTAGGATCGTCTGTGTGTGTGCACTCAGTCACTCAGTCGTGACCTTATCCTTGTGACTCCATGGACTTTGGCTCAGCAGACTGCCCAGTGCATGGGTAGTTTCTAGGCGAGAATTCTGGAGTAGGTTGCCATTTCCTGCTCCAGGAAATCTTCCCCACTCAGAGACTGAATCCACATCTCATGTTTCCTGCATCGACAGGCAAATTCTTTACCACTGTGAATTGTTTATTATAAACTTTCCTGGAAAACTGGCTGCTTTTATCAAGATGGGCCAGGAAAGTACCACCCATGAATTTCAAAATATAAGATCATGTTGTCTGTGAATTGCAATGATTTTTACTTTTTGCATTTCAATTTGTATGTGTTTCTGCCCTTACCTAACTGTTCTGACTGGGGCTGTTTTGAATAGGAGTGATAAAAGCAATATCCTTGTCCAGCTCCTGATCCTAGGGGAAAAGGTTTGCTTTTCACCACTGAGTATGATGCTGTCTGTGGGATTTTCATATATGGGCTCTTGTATGTTGAGGTGCTTTTTGTTTTCTTAGTTTATTAAGCGGTTACATCATGAAAGGGTGTTGAATTTTTTCAAACTCTTTTCCTGCATCAATGGAGTATGTGTGCTTTCCTTCATTCTGTTAACATGTTACAATGATTGATTTTCAGATGTGGAATTATCCTTGAATTTCAGACATAATTCCCATATAGTCATGGTATATAATCATTTAATGTTGTTGAATTACTGAATTTGGTTTACTACTTTGGTTTCATTGAGGATTTTTGCATCAATATTCTTAAAGGATGTTAGTCTAAATTTTCTTACTGAGCAGTGTCTTTGTTCACCTTTGGTACTGAGATAATGCTGGCTTCAGAATGAGTTTGGAAGTATTCTTTCCTCTTCAACCTTTTGGGAGATACTAAAAAGGACTGACACTAAGTCTATTAAATGTTTGGTTGAATTAACCCATAAAGCAATCTTGTCCTGGGCTTTTCTTTTTAGGAGATATTTTGAGTCTTGATTCAATCTCCTTAACATTTGCATTTCTACTCAAATTTTCTCTTTATTCATGATTCAATGTTGTTAGGTTGTGTGATTCTAGTGATTTGTTCATCTCATTAGTGCTATAAATGGAAGACCTTTAGTAGCATGTTCTGAGCATTCAAACCAACCCAACGTGAAGGCTTAAGGTCTTGTCAGCGTTTTGGGGAGTGGGCCACTGTGTGTGTGTGTGCGCATGCAGGCACACACTTCTGCATTTTGTTTTCTGTTTCACCCT
Source organism: Odocoileus virginianus (assembly GCF_023699985.2). Taxonomy (NCBI): domain Eukaryota; kingdom Metazoa; phylum Chordata; class Mammalia; order Artiodactyla; family Cervidae; genus Odocoileus; species Odocoileus virginianus. Next base: position 66,738,107 of record NC_069686.1, on the reverse strand, counting down.
GTTGTTATTGTTCAGTCACCTGGTCATGTCTGATTCTTCACAACCCCATGGATGGCAGCACACCAGGCCACGCTGTCCCTCACGATCTCCCTGGTTCACCCTACACACAGTTTTTTGCTTTAATGCCTTATTTTCTCTGAGACTCTCACTGCTGCTTCTCATTTGGCCTTCAGTGTGCTATTCTGTCCTAATCAGTAGCCACTTGACCCAGGCACAAGCAGGTCTCTAGTTTACTCATGGGGTCCATTAACCTTACCTGCTGCTTCTCACTATTGTTACAAGTGTGAGATCCAAGTGGTGCTGGGTTTTCATCCTTCTGTCAAACTAAGACACATCATGCTGGATAAGGTGTGGACAAAAGCAGCTGAAAAAATAAAGAAATTTACTGTTTGAATTTTTTTCTTGGTTGGTTTTTCACTTGATTGCTGGAGGTAGTTGACTGATTTCCAGAACTTCAGTGAAGTTATTTTAGCCAGTATATAGTTGTGTATTTAATGTTTCCACTGGGGAATGAGAGGGTGGAGTTTTCTAGTCTGCCATCTTGCTGGTGTCACTTCCAAATTAATTCTATTTTTAAAAATATTTATTTATTTTTTGGCTACGTAGGGTCTGAGTTGCAGCACATGGTATCTTCTTTGCAACATGTGGGGTATTTCACTTAAGCGCATGGGTTTAGTGGTCCTATGCCATGTGGGATAGTAGTTCACTGGCCAGGGATCGAACCAGCATACCCTGCATTGGAAGGTGGGTCCTTAACCACTGGACCACCAAGGTAGTCCCCCAAATCAATTCTTACAATAAGACTGTAGCATAGGCATTATACCTAAAACTCATTTTCTTTTTCTTTTTCACAGACTAGAAAACCATAGAATAGAGGGACTGAGTAATTTTGCCAAGGTCATAGAGGGAGTAATCAGGAGACAGAGGTTTTAAAATATGTCCCATAAATTCAAGAATTTATTGGACTTGGTTTTATTCTAAGATAGAGAAGGAACCTTTATGTCCCCATTCTATGATAGAGATACTATATTATAAGATAAAGATACCTATTCTAACATCCAGAAGCAGGCTTGATGTCCCCATTCTGTTTTCTAATCTTTTATTTTGACCCTAAGTTTAGGCACCTCAGAGGCAGCGATTCTCTGATATTTAAATTAAATTGCTTTACCACAGCTAAGCAGGAGAAATCAAAGTGGATCCAGAAAGGGGTGGGTGGAGGGGGAGTACTGCATTGCTGATATAAATAACACACACAAGGAAAACTAACTTTACCCTTTAGGTGTGCAGAGCATCTGTGAATAATGAGTTTTTATTTTAGTTATTCTTTCACTAAATGTTTTGAAATCCACTGAGAAGAAAGGGTCACCAGAAGGATGATTTAGTGGAAATCTGAAAACAATCGTTTTAGAAGAGTGTTTGATTTCAATATATATCTTTTGCTCTCTGGGAACCTCTCCCTTCCTTAGCATTGAGACCACGTCTGGCAAGCAGTTGGCAGGAGGCAAAGGTCTGCATCAAGGGACTACAAATAAGACAATTGCTGGAATTCAGAAAAGTAGAAAGGCTTTCTCCACACAAAGGAGTGAATATCAAACAGAAGTTTTAACTCACACTGTAAATGAAACGCATCTGTCTATTTCATTCCAGCTTATATCTAAATGCCTTTGGTGGGAAGTCTACTCTCAGAGTAATCAAATGCTATCTTTTTCCAATTCATTTAAAAAGCAAAACATTGCCTGACATGTGATAGGACCTGTAACAGTGGTTTAGAGGGCTGGTATTATAATCAATTAATACTGCATTGACAATCATTATCAATAGTTGTATGAATCAGTCCCACACATTTATGAATGCCACAAAATTCAGCAAATTTTTAATAAATTTCTGTCAATAGAATGGACCCAACTCTTTTAGTTTGTTGGCACAATGTGATGAATAACATACCTTTAGTTCAAGGATCATAATAAGCAAGACTGGAAAGAAAACAAACAGATGGAGTATGACTTAATCCATTAATTCAGGACATGTATGCAGAGTGTTTACTCGATCTCTAACACAAGGATAGATGTTGGTGCTAAGAACAGAAGTTGAATAATGCATTGCTCCTGCTCTTAGGATCTGCAGAGAGTTACCAAAGACTAAGATATGGAAGTAGATTAAAAGTCACAGTGTTCTGTGGCCCATGCTAAGACAGGAGTGCCTAACAAAGGATACAGGAGAAGAGAGGTAAGGATCTATTTGCAGGGGGACTGAGTAGCCTTTTGGAAAACTCAAATCATATTTACTGTTGCAATTCAGCTGTGGGATGAATATAAACTAATGAGGTAAACAAAGTCTGGATGCTGGCTTTAACAAGAGAGCTTGAATTAAAAGAAAGAGGCAGCTACTAAAAGAAGGATCAAGACAAAGTGAATCTTTGGAATAATGCATAATAACGATAGCCTTGTTAGGAGGACTGTGAATTCTGCAGGGTGGAAGTGGTTACTTGCTCTGCCCAGCTCTCTGGATATGTGTATGGGAAAAGGGATGGCTGTAAACATTTAGAGCTCTTACACTGATAATTCTTCAAATGGAATATTAGTAGAATTTGAAAGGGAGAGACTTTCTCTAGTTTTTGTTTTAAACCTCAGTGCTCACTTTGTGGAGCAACATACCACGGTGGGGCTTAGAATTTGCCTGTGCCGAGGGAGCCTAAGGAGGTGCCAGTGTCCCAGAAGTGGCCACAAGCATGGTTAGCGGCACCCAGCAGGGCGAGAAAGACAATGAGAGCATCAGAAGGACTTCAGAGGGTGTGGTGCAGCCGGGGTATCCGCAGCAGCTGCCCTCAAGCTGACGAGTGCGGCCGGCAGCAGAATGCAGGAACAGCGGAGCTCTGAGGAGGGGCAGCGGGAAAGGAGAAACGCCCTGCTCAGGGCGCTGCAGCGAGGATGCCGGTAAGGAGAACTCTACGAGCGCATCTGCGGAAGGAGCCCGAAAGTCCTACCCAGGAAGGGGACTCTGCAGTTACATGGCCCTACTTGAACAAGAGAGGACGAAAGTCATGAAGACCTCGGTTGCAGCTGATAATGAGCCCCAACATCTCTACGCATCTCAGAAAGTACAGTAAATTTAGGCGGTATATACACACACAGAGTAAAGTGTCTAACATAAGTTACAATGCATAGGAACTGTTTCCTTTTTTGAAATACTGTTTTATTAAGCTATAATTCATTTACCACACAATTCACCCACTTAAACTTTCAGGTTTTTAGTATGTACTCAGAGTCCCCTTATCAGATGGATGATATTAAAATGTTTTCTGTATATCTGTGGTTTGTCTTTTTGCATTCCAATTAATTTCTTTTTTCTTTTGTTGTTTTTTATTTTGGTGTCCTATCAGAATAAATAAATAAAGCCCAAACCAATGTTGTGAAAATGTACTTCTATTTTTTAAGATTTCTTTTATTTTAGCTTTTATATTTTGGTCTCTGATTTATTTTGAGTTAATTTTTCTTCATGAGTTGAGGAATGAGACCAACTTAATTCTCTTGCATTTAGGTATCCAGGTGGCCCAGAACCATTTGCTGTGAAGAATACTCACATTCCAAGTGAATGGCTTTGGCATGATTGTCAAAAATCAGTTGACCATAAATGAATTGCTTTGTTTCTGGTCTTTATGCTCTATTCCCTGATCTATATGCGTATTTACATGCCAGTACCATAGTATTTAGGCTTCCCTGTGGCTCAGCCAGCAAAGAATCCACCTGCAATGCAGGAGACCTGGGTTCAATCCTTGGGTCTGGAAGATCACCTGGAGAAGGATATGGTTATCCACTACACTCCAGTATTCTTGCCTGGAGAAATCTATGGACAGAGGAGTCTGGTGGGCTACAGTCCACGGGGTTGCAAAAAGTTGGACATGACTGAGCAACAGACACACACACACAAACCATAGTGTTTTGAATACTGCAACTTTGTAGGGGGTTTTGAAATAAGAAATGTAATATGGTAGAATATGATTTAGCCTTAAAAAAAGAAGGAGATTCTGCATTTGTGACATGGATCAACTTGGATAACATATAATGAAATAAGGCAGAGAGAGAAAGACAAATATTACATGTTTCACTTATGTGTGAAATATGCATATTTTTAAAAAATCAAAATTATGAGGCAAGTGCTTGGGGCTGGTGCACTGGGAAGACCCAGTTGGATGGGGTGGGGAGGGAGGCAGGAGGGGGGAATTAGGATGGGAAATACATGTAAATCCATGGCTGATTAATGTCAATGTATGGCAGAAATCACTACAATATTGTAAAGTAATTAGCCTCCAACTAATGAAAATAAATGGAAAAAAAATAAAAGTAAAAAAAAAAAATCAAAATCGTAGAAACAGAGAGTAGATTGATGGTTACCAAGGCTTATGTGCTGGGAGAAATGAGGAGAGCTTGGGAAAAAAGGTGCAGTCTTCAGTGTTATGGTGAATATGTTCTGAGGATCTAATACATAGCATAATGAATATAGTCAGTAATTCTGTATTGTGTAATTGAAACTTCTAAAAGAGTAGATATTAAGTATTACAGAAAAGAAATAGAAACAAATAAAGGAAAGAAAAGAGGAAAATAATAACTCTGTGAGATGATAGGTATGCTGATTAAATGTTTGTAAAAACCCTTCCGTAATAAACAGGTATGTCAAACCATCATATTGCGCTTTTAGAATATATTGCAGCTTTGTCAATTATGCCTTGGTAAAGCAGAGGAGAAAAAGAAATCAGTTATTGTGAATCTCCCAGCCTTGGTTTTCCCTTTCATGATTATATTGGCTCTGATGCATCTTTTGAATTTCCACATGAGTTTTAGGGTCGGTTTGACAATTTTTGTAAAGGAGGAAGCTGGGATTTTGATAAGGGCTATGTTTAACATTTTATTCAACTTAAGGAGTATTGCCACGTTCAGAATATTTAGGGAACCCCAGTCTTCATGGCCACGTTTCTCTGAAATAATGAAGGAGTCACAAGACAGACCTGAGCAGAAGGTGAGCGATACAATTGGCCTGTCTCCACTAGGTGAAGCTATCATATTAGAAAGGCAGTGGATGTGAATGGAAACCCTGTGTTCCTGGCCAAGCTCATCCAAAATTGAGCTCGCTTGACACTGAGCTGGGAGGAAATAGCAGTCATCACCCCACAGACTCACTGTTCTATTACTGAGATTTAATACATTTTCTTAAATATATGTTTTCCATTTCTGCATGCTTAGGAAAATTCCCAGACATTGAATAGTTGTTTTTGTTTTGTTTGCTAGTTTTTTAAAGCATTTTCCAGCAAGTCAGTGATTGTTTCATTAGCAGAAGCACACAGCGAGCTCTTCACACACTGTTTCTTAACATCTTCTTTCTTTCCTGATTTCTCCCATAAGGAGTCATTATTGGCATTTCTCTGCTGCTGTGAACCTACAAATGAATTGTGGTCTCCTCTGATCTTCCAGGCAACATTGTACTCTCCTCTGCACATTTTTAGAATGAATAATTGTTCTTGTACTTAATCACCTAATAATATTTCAGTAATTTTCTTAGTTATGCAGATGATACCTCTTTAAAGGCAGGAAGTGAAGAGGAACTAAAGAGGCTCTTGATGAGGGTCAAAGAAGAGAGTGAAAAAGTTTCTTAAAGAAACCAAGATCATGGCATCTAACCCCATCACTTCAAGGAAAATAGAAGGTGAAAAAGTGGAAGCAGTGACAGATTTTATTTTCTTGGGCTCCAAAATTACTACTGATGGTAACTGCAGCCATAAAATTAAAATACACTTACTGCTTGGAAGGAAAGTTATGGCAAACCTAGACAGCATCTTAAAAAAGTAAAGACATCACTTTGCCTACAAAGGTCCGTATAGTCAAAGCTACGGTGCTTCCAGTAATCATGTACTAATGTGAGAGTTGGGCCATAAAGAAGGCTGAGTGCTGAACAATTGATGCTTTTGAAGGTTGGTGCTGGAGAAGATTCCTGAGAGTCCCTTGGACAGCAAGGAGATTAAACCAGTCAATCCTAAAGGAAATCAACCCTAAATATTCACTGGAAGGACTTTGCTAAAACTGAAGCCCCAGTACTTTGGCCACCAGATGCAAAGAGCCAACTCATTGAAAAAGACCCAGATGCTGGAAAAGACTGAAGCAAAAGGAGAGGTAGGTGGCAAAGGATGAGATAGGTACATAACATCATGGACTCAATGGATATGAGTTTGAGCAAACTAAACTCTAGAATACAATGGAGCAGAGGAGCCTGGCCTGCTGCAGTCCACAGGGTCGCATAGGGTTGAACACAACTTAGCTACTAACCAAAAATTTTCTTAGAACCTCAAAACTAAATCTGTGTCAAATTATTCTTCACGATATAGGTACCCAGTATAGGTCTGGCACAGAGTTGCTGTTCTTGAAATATTTGTTGGAATAAACAAATGAATCCAGGTATGTAAGAAGATAAGCTAATTGATACTGGAACATAATTAGACTTTAATGTCTAAAGTTGAAAATATAAGTAACGAGGATAATATAACATAGCATATTTTTCTCCTAAATACACTCATTGGCCCCTCTTCTATTCCATGCAGATATAAATGGCAAATCTCAAGTGAAATTCCTTCTCCCATCGTAACTTGGAGTTATCTCAGGTTGCTGACTTAAGTCTGTTTAATGGTAAAGTGTTTCACAATACAGGGAATGAAGCCAGAGATACTTTTCAGTAAAGGGACAATTTGCTTTGAGAGGAAAATTAGAATCAGTAAATTTTTTCACCTGACAAATTAGAAAATAGTATTACTATTTTCATCCAGTGCACTTAATAATTGCCACGTCCTTGCTCTAGTGTGCATTCGAGTCCATTAAATCATGACCGTGACATCATTGTCTATGTTCCTATTATTGCACTTATCACACAGAACTTTAATTACTGCATTTATTATGCATTTATTTTCATCATTAACTGGAGTTCTTTGAGAGTCATCAAAAGCATTGAATATCTGTATCCCCCGGATACATAGCACATAATCAGTGTTCAATAAATGTTTGTTGAATACATTCAATATGTCATCCTGTTCTGTAATGATATGCTTTCATGTCAACTCTCTCAAACTCCTCAAAGATAGACTTTTATCTTCAAGACAATAGTCCCACATTGAATAATTGGGTTACCAGGTCAATAAATAAATGAGGGAATTAATGATTGGATAAATATACTGAAAACTGTTTTATATTTCACAGCCTTGGCTCCATAAATGGTTGTATTAATATGCACTTCCAAATCTCAATAACTCCAAACTGCCTCTTGCTCAATTACATGGTCTAATTTTTTATGGCACTTCCAACACAAATATTTTCAAGAGAAATCTCCAATGTATACTTTAAGCATTTGGTGATTTTATGATATTTATTATTTCATAGTGAAGCTTCTCTGTGGGTTTTCCTTGCCCTTTTTATTCTAAGTCCTCTGTCAGGTCTGCCCATATCCTTCAGATACAATTACCATAATCCACAGGAAAACTGACTCATTTATTTGTTAAGTTGCTTAGCATTTGAGTCTTCAAATGGAAAGTTTTGAGGAAATCCACCCATAAGACAGGTATTCACCTTGACCACCAGGAAACCCTGGAAACCAGGTCTTCTTTCTCTTGTTAGTTCTGCCCACAAAGGCAAAATACAAGGCTCTATGTATTAGGTTTTACCAGTTGTATAGTCACACAAGCACAGTTAAACCTGGAGTAACTGAGGCTGTGGTGATTAGAATCCACTCAATAACTCATTGCGGCATCACTGTGCAGGTGGTGGAGTGGTGTCTGTGTGCTTAGTCACTTGTCCATGTCCAGCTCTTTGTGACGCTATGGACTGTAGCCTGCTAGATTCCTCTGTCCATAGGCTTCTCCAGGCATTGATACTGGAGTGGGGAGCCATTCTCTTCTCCAGGGGACCTTCCTGACTCAGGGACTGAAGCTGGGTTTCCCTCACTGCAGGCAGATTCTTTACCATCACCAGAGAAGCCAGAGTATTGTCTACATAATATCTAATAAAAGCTGGGTATTCCGTAATTTTTTTTTTAAATTACCCTAGTCTTCCATGGTGTCTGCCTGCCAACTAAACTTATTGTCCAGATTCCCTTCAATGTTCTGAGCTATGATATTTCTAGGAGAGAGATTGTTGGGAGAAATATCAATAACCTCAGATATGCAGATGAAACCACCCTTATGGTAAAAAGCAAAGAGGAACTAAAGAGCCTCTTGATGAAAGTGAAAGAGGAGAGTGGAAAAAGTTGGCTTAAAACTCAACATTCAAAAAGCTCAGATCATGGCACTAGTCCCATCACTTCATGACAAATGGATAGGGAAACAATGGAAAAAGGAAGAGACTTCATTTTGGGGGACTCCAAATACACTGCAGATGGCGACTGCAACCATGAAATTAAAAGATGCTTGCTCTTTGGAAGAAAAGCTATGACCAACCCAGGCAGCATATTAAAAAGCAGAGACATAACTTTGCTGACAAAGGTCTAGTCAAAGCTATGATTTTTTCAGTAGTCATGTATGAATGTGAGAATTGGACCATAAAGAAAGCTGAGTACTTAAGAATTGATTCTTTTGAACTTTGGTATTGGAGAAGACTTGAGAGTCCCTTGGACTGTAAGGAGATCCAACCAGTCCATCCTAAAGGAAATCGGTCTTGAATATTTATTGGAAGGACTGATGCTGGAGCTGAAACTCCAATACTTTGGCCACCTGATGCAAAGACTGAATCATTAAAAAAAGACCCTGATACTGGGAAAAATTGAAGGCGGGAGAACAAGGGAAATACAAGGATGAGATGGTTGGATGGCATCACCAACTCGATAGACATGCATTTGAACAAACTCCGGGAGTTGGTGATGGACAGGCAAGTCTGGCGTGCCACAGTCCATGGGGTCAGAAAGAGTCAGACATGACTGACTGACTGAACTGAACTGATAATATTTTAAAACAAATCTCTTGGTTTTAATGTAATCAAAGTCTGTTTATCTTGCCTGAATCAAAATCTTGACTGATACATTATTACTTTACATGTAAATAAGATTTAAACATTCTTACATTTCAGGAAGCTACTAAACCCAATATTAATCAACAGAGGCAAGTGACTGTTTCAAATTTAGAATATTGTTTTTAATCATAAATGGATATTGAATTTTGTCAAAGGCTTTTTCTGCATCTATTGAGATAATCATATGGTTTTTATCTTTCAATTTGTTAATGTGGTGTATTACATTGATTGATTTGCGGATATTAAAGAATCCTTGCATTCCTAGGATAAAGCCCACTTGGTCATGGTGTATGATTTTTTTTAAGACCAGAAACTATAAAACTCCTAGAGGAGAACATAGGCAAAACACTCTCCGACATAAATCACAGCAGGATCCTCTATGACCCACATCCCAGAATTTTAGAAACAAAAGCAAGAATAAACAAATGGGACCTAATGAAACTTAAAAGTTTTGCACAACAAAGGAAACTATAAGCAAGGTGAAAAGACAGCCCTCAGATTGGGAGAAAATAATGGCAAATGAGCAACTGACAAAGGATTAATCTCAAAAATATACAAGCAACTCCTCCAGCTCAACTCCAGAAAAATAAATGATCCAATCAAAAAATGGGCCAAAGAACTAAACAGACATTTCTCCAAAGAAGACATACAGATGGCAAAAAAACACATGAAAAGATGCTCAACATCACTCATTATCAGAGAAATGCAAATCAAAACCACAATGAGGTACCATTACACGCCAGTCAGGATGGCTGCTATCCAAAGGTCTACAAGCAATAAATGCTGGAGAGGGTGTGGAGAAAACGGAACCCTCTTACACTGTTGGTGGGAATGCAAACTAGTACAGCCGCTATGGAAAACAGTGTGGAGATTTCTTAAAAAGCTGGAAATAGAACTGCCATATGACCCAGCAATCCCACTTCTGGGCATACACACCAAGGAAACCAGATCTGAAAGAGACACGTGCACCCCAATGTTCATCGCAGCACTGTTTATAATAGCCAGGACATGGAAGCAACCCAGATGCCCATCAGCAGACAAATGGATGAGGAAGCTGTGGTACATATACACCATGGAATATTACTCAGCCATTAAAAAGAATTCATTTGAATCAGTTCTAATGAGATGGATGAAACTGGAGCCCATTATACAGAGCGAAGTAAGCCAGAAAGATAAAGACCATTACAGTATACTAACACATACATATGGACTTTAGAAAGATGGTAACGATAACCCTATATGCAAAACAGAAAAAGAGACTCAGATGTATAGAACAGACTTGTGGACTCTGTGGGAGAAGGCGAGGGTGGGATGTTTCGAGAGAACAGCATCAAAACATGTATATTATCTAGGGTGAAACAGATCACCAGCCCAGGTTGGATGCATGAGACAAGTGCTCGGGCCTGGTGCACTGGGAAAACCCAGAGGGATCGGGTGGAGAGGGAGGTGGGAGGAGGGACTGGGATGGGGAATACATGTAAATCCATGGCTAATTCATTTCAATGTATGACAAAACCCACTGCAATGTTGTGGAGTAATTAGTCTCCAACTAATAAAAATAAATGGAAAAAAAGTAGAATATTGTTTTTAACTCCTTTCAATAAAGTGGCTTAGTTCTGCACTTTCTCGGCTGGGATAGAGAATAGTGCCTTACTCATAATACCGCTTAAATCTCTTGATAGAGAAAAGCACCTTTAAAATTACATTTTCAAGAGTTTAGTTCAGGAGAGTTTAGTGAGTACTCTGAGCAAAGAGGATTCATAGTCCCATACCACTGAGGCATACTGGATGCTAAACCCTCCTCTTGGAGGTTCCCTATGCACTTTAGTCTATTTAAGATCCTGAAGGATCTTAAAATAAAAACACCCTCTCATCCTCCCTGGGGGTTTAACATCAAGTTTATTTTTCACAACACAATAATTAAAATAATGTGTAAAAACAGACTATAAAAACCAATTTGGATAACATTAATGGAGATTACTGGTGTTTTGATTCGCACTGTGGAGAGAACAGATGCAAAGCCAGTGAAAAAGACTTGCCAAAAATCTGAAATGCTTTAGTTAGTGCTACTTTTCAACCCATGTGGCACAATTTATTGTCCATCCTATTATATGCCTTTCACTACAACTGGCTTAAAAATTTGGAATGTGGAAGGGAGAATTCATCTCAAAACCAAGAAAAAATACTTATTGAGAAAACATAAAGGATCACATACTCATAGAAATCTAGCCCCATTTTGGTAGTAAAATAAGCTATGTATTCCTTATAGGTATTTACTGGAGGAGAAATGCAGTGTCTCAAATAGATGCTAGGAGAGAAGTAGAGTAAGAGGAATTTCAATACTCATTTCAGTGTTACTCATGATAGGAAATCTTTAGACCCCATTTAAAGGAAGCAAGGTCTGATGATATTAGTATAAAGATAATCAGAAGGAAAATTACATATGAATACAGGTATAGTTCTAACTTTTTAAATGTAAAAAATAAATGCCAGGGAGTAAACAATGTAGATTACATAGTGCAAGAATGCCTGTGGGGGTCCCCCTTGTGGTTCAGCAGTAGAGAATCTGCCTGCCAAGGCAGAAGACGTGAGTTCGATCCCTGGATTGAGAAGATCACTGGGGAAGAAAATGGCAACCCACTCCAGTATTCCTGCCTGGCAAATCCCATGGACAGAGAAGCCTGGTGGGTCTACAGTTCACGGGGTTGCAAAGAGTCTGAAATGACTTAGTGACTAAACAACCAAAACCAAAAGCAATGTGAGCAAAATGACAGGAATCACTTCCAGGCTTGAGCATCCATAGGTAGCACAGAATGCGTGTATATTGTGCATATCTCTGTATGTCTGCTTATATAAATATTTTGTAGTGAATATGATATAAAATGAGAAAATAATGGGAAGAGGGTATATCAACCATACTAGTAAATGTAAATGATTCAGAAACACTAACTGAAAATTCTTAATTTTTCAGATTTGCTTAGAACGTATAATCAAAAACTACACAAAAAATGAATATAAAGCAAAGAGACTGAGAATAGTTAAAAACAAAGCTGTATAAGGCAGCAAAAACAAAAAAAAAGCAGCATTTCAGTCTGGATGCGCAACAAAAGAATTCAAATGAAAGCATATATTATCTAGGGTGAGACAGATCACCAGCCCAGGTTGGGTGCATGAGACAAGTGCTCGGGCCTGGTGCACTGGGAAGACCCAGAGGGATCGGGTGGAGAGGGAGGTGGGAGGGGGGACTGGGATGGGGAATACATGTAAATCCATGGCTAATTCATTTCAATGTATGACGAAAACTACTGTAATGATGTAAAGTAATTAGCCTCCAACTAATAAAAATAAATGGAAAAAAAAAAAAAAAGAAAGCATTAGTAGAGGCAAAGAAGGACATTTTGGAATGGTACAGTGTCCCAGTGAATGCAAAAAGTTCATTAACATTTATTTTTTGGAAGATATAAAAATAACTTTCATACTGTAGCAATTACATGACACAAAAATAAACATATAGAAATATATTTTATTAAGGGAAGTGTATACATGTTGATAAACAAAAATGTTAGCTCTTGTACATATATGTGAAAACTAGAATCCCAATTATAAATGATATATTTTTTCAAGGTCAAAATAAACATTTATGTAAACTGATGATATATAAGATGATAAAGAAAACTTGTATATATACCAAAGAATAAAAATAATTCAAATAGATTGTCCATTAGACAATGGTACTTCAAAATAATAGTGCTACTAGAAAATAGTACTACTGATTTAAATTAGAACATAAAGGCATTTTCTAAAAGACCATGTACCTTGAAATAATACTAAACCTCTATCTATGAAAATGAAACTACAGAATGAAAATACACATTTTGAAAATTGTGAAATTGATTGCATGGCCTGCAATCTGTGGCATACACCTAAAGCTGTCACCAGGAGAAATAACTAAGCATCATGTACGTATCTCAGTACAGGTGAAAACAAGTGCCAGAAACACTAAAAATTAGACAATAGTGAAACCTTAGCCTACAAAATGAGAAGATAGAAAATTGAAAAAATATAAGGAAATATTAATGAGGAAGAATACAAAAATACATAGTGTATAAATAAATCTTAGTAAAGCACTTCAAAATAATTTGTAAAAGCCAAATCACCAATTACATTAAAGAATGGAAAGAAAGCAACAATAAACAGCATTATGACATGACAGATCACAGGTAATTCTAAATACAGAATAAATTTAATTTGGACAGCTCTTTGCTAATAAGTTCAAAAGTCTTGATGAAGTAAAAAAATACATGGATAATATTTTACATAATTAACCATAAGAATGACATAAAATACAAAGATGAGTTAGTATAGAATATAGAACATGGTTAAAAATATACCTACCAATTGATAGGTAGATATATATTGATATATTGAAATGTATTGATATTCAGATATTTATATATTGGTTTCCATTTCATCAATTCCAAATGATTTTTTGCAGGAGAACTTTTACCAAACATTATGTTAGCATCGGTTAATATTATCTCTCACAGTGCAGATGATTGCCTGGGTTTAATGCCTCTTGCTCAAAGTATAATGTTGCAGTCATCAACTGACTAGAGGATATTAAGTCAACTCAAAGGCATCCTTATTCACATATCTGGTGCCTGGACTTGGAAGACTCAAACAGCTGAGAATCCAAACAGCTGGTTTTCTCAGACATCTCTCTCTTAACTCCATGTGGCCTCTCTACATGTTACCTTCAACCTGGTGGTTCAAAATAGAACTTCCCTTTTTTTAAATTTATTTTTTAAATTTTCAATTAATTAATTCATTTTAATTGCAGGATAATTACTTTACAATATTGTGATGGTTTTTGTCATATATCAGCATGAATTGGCCACAGGTATACATGTGTCCCCCCATCCTGAACTCCCCCCCCCCAACCCTATCACTCTGAGTTCTCCCAGAGTGCATTTGAGTCAGTTCTAAAGAGGTGGGTAGACCTGGAGCCTATTATACAGAATGAAGTGAGTCAGAAAGAAAAAGACAAATACCGTAGATTAAAGCATGCATATAGAATTTAGAATTTACCAATTTACCAATGGTCCTACATGCGGGGCAGCAGAGGAGACAGAGACGTAAAGAGCAGACTTTTGGGCTCAGCGGGAAAAGGCGAGGGTGGGATTATGTGAGAGAACAGTCTTGAAACATGTACATTATCATATGTAAAATGGATGATCAGTGCAAGTTTGATGCATGAAGCAGAACTGAACTTCTTACATGGCAATTTTGGACTTCAAAACGTAGGCCTCAAGAGAAAGCCAGGTAGAAGTTGCATAGTATTTTATGAAGCTGCCTCAGAAATCATACTGCCCATTCTGCTGCATTCTATTTATTAGAATCAATCACTAAATGAGCTCATTTTTCAAAGGCCAAGGATTAGATTCTAGCTCTTTATTTCTATGCTAATGGCAAAGAATTTGCAGATATATTTTAGAAACACCCTATCCATCATGTTTACAGAGTTGACACAAAAATTAATAACTGATAAAGTAAAATAATATATTATTTATGGACAACAAACAGCTGAGGCAGATTCACAAAAATTGTTACCTTTCTAGGTGGGAGAGAAAGTAACCGTGGCAAGACTCAGAGGCAGTAATGTTGGTCTGCTTTTAATACTGATGGTGGGTATTTTCCAAAGATGTTTGCAACAATGTCTGCCATCTGGCAAATACATCTCACCTGGCTACTCCTCATGTAAAGACATGGGTTCCAGATCTCCCACCCTTGAAGTTTGGTGAACTTGTCACTACTTCAATCAATATATTTCTTAAAAGTTTTGAAAGTGGTTGGAAAATGTGCAGCAGCCTGTTTCCTATTCACTAGAAGATTTGTTCTTGGATCCCTGAATTCTGATTACCGTGAGGCTGCCATGATGTCAGGAAGCTGAAATATATGAAGTACTCAATTTAGAAGTTCTTTCTTGGAGGTGTCAAAGCCTAGACACTGTCTTTAAAATTACTGATCATTCTGATGAGTCTAGACCCAAGTTGTGTAATCAGTACCAGGCTTTGAATCTTCCCAGATGAGGCTCCAGATATTACAACACAAGGATAAGCCATCCCCAGTTCAGTCCAGCCACTCAGTTGTGTCCAAATCTTTGAGACCCATGGACTGCAGCACACAAGGCTTCCCTGTCCATCAACTCCTACAGCTTGCTCAAGCTCATGTCCGTCGGTTTGGTGATGCCATCCAACCATCTCATCCTCTGCCATCCCTGTTCTCATCCTCTGTTCTCCTGCCTTCAATCTTATGCAGCATCGGGGTCTTTCTAATCAGTCAGGTCTTCACATCAGGTGGCCAAGTATTGGAGCTTCAGCATCAGTATCAGTCCGTCCAATGAATATTCAGGACTGATTTCCTTTAGAACTGATTGGTTTGAACTCCTTGCAGCCCAAGGGACTCTCAAGCATCTTCTCTAACACCACAGTTCAAAAGAAGCATCAATTCATTGTTGCTCAGCTTTCTTTATGTTCCAACTTGCACATCCACACATGACTACTGGAAAAACCATAGCTTTGACTAGACGGACCTTTGCTGGCAAAATGATGTTTCTTCTTTTTAATATGCTGTCTAGGTCAGCTGTAGCTGTTCTCCCAAGGAGAAAGCATCTTTTAATTCATGGTTGGCAATTTGATCTCTGGTTCCTCTGCCTTTTCTAAACCCAGCTTGAGTATCCAGAATTTCTCAGTTCACATAATGTTGAAACCTAACTTGAAGAATGTTGAGCATTACTCTACTAGCATGCGAGATGAGTGCAATTGTGTGGTGGTTTGAACTTGCTTTGGCATTGCCTTTCTTTGGAGTGGAATGAAAAATGACTTTTTTCAGTCCTGTGGCCACTGCTGAGTTCCAAATTTGCCGACATATTGAGCGCAGCACTTTCACAACATCATCTTTTATGATTTGAAATTGCTCAGCTGGAACTCCATAATCTCCACTAGCTTTGTTCATAGTGATGCTTCCTAAGGCCACTTGACTTCACATTCCAGGATGTCAGACTCTAGGTGAGTGATCACACCATCGTGGCTATCTGGGTTATTAGATCTTTTTTGGATAGTTCTGTGTATTCTTGCCCCCTCTTCTTAATATCTCCTTCTTCAGTTAGATCCATACTGTTTCTGACCTTTATTGTGCCCATCATTGCATGAAATATTTCCTTGGTATCTCTAATTTTATTGAAAAAATCTCTAGTCTTTCCCATTCTATTGTTTTCCTCTATTTCTTTCCATCCATCATTTAGGAAGGCTTTCTTATCTTTCTTGCTATTCTTTGAAACCCTGAATTCAGACGGGTATATCTTTCCTTTGATCCTTTGCCATTAGCGTCTTTTCTCTTCTCAGATATCTGTAAGACCTCTTCAGACAAAAATTTTGCCTTTCCCCCCGCCCCCTTGTGGATGGTTTTGATCATCATCTCCTTTACAAACCTTCATCTACAGTTCTTATGTCACTCTGTCTATCAGATGTAATCCATTGAATCTGTTTGTCACTATGTCTGTATAATCATAAGGGATTTAACTTAGGGGATACCTGAATGGTCTAGTAGTTTTCCCTACTTTCTTCAATTTAAGTCTGAATTTGGCATAAGAAACTCATGATCTGAGCCACAGTCAGCTTTTGGTCTGGACTTTTCTGACTGTATAAAACTTCTCCATCTTTGGTTGCAAATAATATAATCAATCTGATTTCATTACTGCCCATCTGGTGATGTCCATGTATAGAGTCATCTCTTGTGTTATCGGAAGAGGGTGTTTGGTATAACCCATGTGTTCTCTTGGCAAAACTCTGTTAACCTTTGCTTTGCTTAATTCCGTACTCCTAGGCCAAATTTCCCTGTTACTCCAGGTATTTCTTGACTTTCTACTTTTGCATTCCTGTCCCCTATGATGAAAAAGGCATCTTTTTTTGGTGTTAGTTCTAGAAGGTCTTGTAGGTCATCATAGAATTATTTGAGTTCAGCTTCTTTGGCAATGGTGGTTGGGGCATAAACTTGGATTATTGTGATACTGAATGGTTTGCCTTGGAAATGTAGAGATCATCCTGTCACTTTTGAGATTGCATCCAAGTACTACATTTCAGACTCTTTTGTTGACTATGATGGCTACTCCATTTCTTCTAAGGGATCCCTGCCCACAGTAGTAGATATATTGGTCATCTGAGTTAAGTTCACCCATTCCAGTCCATTTTAGTTTAGTGATTCCTGAAATGATGATGTTCACTCTTGCCATCTCCTGTTTGAGCATTTCCAATTTACCTTGATTCATGGACCTAACATTCCAGGTTCCTATGCAGTATTGTTCTTTACAGCATTGGGTTTACTTCCATCATCAGTCACATCCACAACTAGGTGTTGTTTTCACTTTGGCTCTCTCTCGTATATGTTTCTGAAGTTATCTTTCCACTCTTATCCAGTAGGATATTGGGCACCAAGACATCCCAATTTGGGTCCAAGTTCTCACTCACAGAATCGTGAGAAGAATTAAATGACCATTTCCCTCTACTAGGTCTTGATGTATTTGCTACACAATCATAACAAATTGTGCAGTCAAATGATTTTATTATTAATAATTTATCATATATTTTACATACATATAAATAATATATATAAGCACATCTATATAAGTCTTTAGTGTGTGTGATAGATCTCATAAAAATGCACATTTTAAAGGAAAAAAGTCCCAAGTTCCAAGTGAGTGAATAGTGAGTAAAATATAAAGAAGATAAAAGTAATAAACTAAGTAGAGAGAGGGTAAATAGGGTTTGGCTGTGGAGAATTTAACTAGAACAGCAAGGGAAAGATGAAAGATTCCCCTTGTTCTGACTACCTTTATTTTATTTTGGGTCATTTTTTGTTTTGTTTTATTTTATTTTAGTTAACACATTTTTTTTAACTTGTAATATCATCTTTTCTTTGCTAGTATTTAATTTGTAGGTGGAAATACTACATTAGAGCCATTCTGTTGTAAAAGATCTGTACAAGCATTTGTGGGCAATATTTGTGGATACTTCATGGCATCTTGTAGCACATCCTTCTGAGTGATTAATAGTCTTCTGATTAAAGAGTAGATTTCAACAGATGTGGAGAGTATGTTTGGTTGACCTGCCTTGCAGGGCAGGACACTTCTTGTCAACTGAAAAAATATGTACACTGTGATAGTTGTGTTTAGTTTTATTGGAGCAAAATGAGGACTATAGCCTGGGAGACACCATTTCAAATAGTTATGAGAAACTGCTCTGAAGAGTAGGGGGAAAGGTCAGTATATGTGTGATTTTAGTGAAGGGGGAGTACATGCAGTCAAGCACACATTTTTGCACAAGGTTGATGTTAGTCACAAGGAGCTGTTACCATTAGTGATTTTAGTGCTCTTCAAGATATGAGGAGATGAAAGAATTGGACGCAGAAAACCTTTTCATGAATATATCTAACTATGTGAAAGCCTGCTCTATGAGTTTCTCAGAGTCTAGAATCTCTTATTCCTGATCTCCCAAACTCCTTTCAGGGGGGTGTTGAAGGTCAGAGACTGCAGCAGCTTTTAATTTAATCTTTGTAGAGGTAGATGACAGGTAGATGGCAAGTGTCAATTTTTAGTTGGCCATCACCTATGAAAGTGAAGGTGAAAGTCTCTCAGTTGTGTCCTGCTCTTTGTGACGCCATGGACTATATAGTCCATGGAATTCTCTAGGCCAGAATACTGGAGTGGGTAGCCTTTCCCTTCTCCAGGGGATCTTCCCAACCCAGGAATTGAACCCACATCTCCCACATTGCAGGCAGATTCTTTACCAGCTGAGTCACAAGGGAAGCCCAAGAATACTGGAGTGGGTAGCTTATTCCTTCTGCAGCAGATCTTCCCTACCCAGGAATCAAACTGGGGTATCCTGCATTGCAGGCTGATTCTTTACCAACTGAGCTATGAAGGAAACTATCACATATATGCTATTCATATCTGGTCCCTCCAAAAAGTTCTTCAGAGACAGGTCGCTGACTCTTAATAGTTGAAACTGAGATATAAAAAACACATAGTGAAAGGAGGAAACAACTAGTAGATTCAAGAATACTTCCTAATTTTTTGTTCAGAAACGTACTCTTTGTTTCTCAAGACCAATTAATTTTCACATAAGCCTCTCTGCCTCCTGCTTAAGACAGGTGTAAACAGCGATGTTTGTTTTTAAATATTTAAAGATGGTGTGGAATGATGTCTGCTAACTTAGAAAAATATAAACATTAATAATAGCAAAGCTAACAACAACAATAATAATATCTACAACCCATTTGCTATGTTATAGACAATGTTTTAAGTATACAGCTTATAAGTGGTAGATCTGGAATTCAAACACATGTTATTTGCGTTCAGAGTCTTAATCACAACAGCTGACTTTATCTAATAGCAGGTTTAGATATGGAATTACTAAAGAAAGCAAAGTAGATATAGATAAAGCAAAAGACAAAGAAATATGAAGGCATACACATACATAAATGTGTATTTATGATAAGAATGTAGTGTTTATGCTAGGATTCGCTAACTTAAATACCTGACTTTACTTTGAAAAATAAAAACTCTCTTTCCTCTTCTGCATACAAATCAGCACAGATGAGAAGGGATAAAGTCAAACTAACATATACATATACCATATACAAAACAGAAAACTGTTTTCTTGTAATCATTTGAAATTTGGAATTTCTTTCAGTCTAGTTTGAGAGATACATTTAGGAGAAAGGCAATCATTAAATGGTTCAGAGTCAGTCAAATAGAGTCTATACTGAGTTCTGACAGCCTACAGAAAGGAAGAGCATCTGGTCAGACCCTTTCCCCAAGCAACTAGGAACTCATTCTTGATGACAAAGAATTAACTAGAAATTGCTAGATATACTTTCCCCATTCTTGGTTCCTCTGAGGACTATCAAAATTATCACTGAATTCTTTGTAACAAAAAAACTTCAAGTCTCAAATGGAAAAATTGGTAATGGTAAAATTTCAAAAACAATTAATGACTGTAGAAGAGATATTTTGAGAGAAGAAACTATTCTGATGGTCTTCCAATATAAGTTGAGGAAATGAACATCTACTGAGCTTCATCATTTGATGAGCATTGCACCATAGGGATATTTTCTTGTGTGAAATTTTACTTAGTTCTTACACAAAATTAAAGCAAGAAACTGGTATTGATATTTTACACAGCTTTTATTGCCACATGTTCATTATCAGAATCATAGAAAACAAAGAAAATGTAATGATATAAAGATAAAAATATGATTTCATCACAAAGACCTAACAACTACTAATTATTCTGGTATGTTTACTTATAATAATTTTCAGCCTAATCATGATATATCTTGTTTTTATTTACATTCTATTACACAAAATAAGAATTCCCTTTTGAATTATGATGCCCAGTTTCATATGTTCATAATATGCCATATGAATAGATTGATGTATTTTAATAAGAAAAGTATAGGAATAATACACAACAGATTTTAAATAGTAACCTTCCTTCAGGACAACACAGTTATAAAAGTGTAGTGAATTGGTAGAACCAATTCTATAATATAGATTAACAGCAAAGCAATATTCAGTTGCTGTCAATAAAGTAGTTGCCCAGAATATTTGATGTTTATTTATAGCTGTCATAAAGCTAAATTTCTAAAATCTATTCTCAGAAAGGTTCTGATGGCTAGACAGCTTTATGTGCCCACATATATATTTAAAGTTAAATTTGAATGAAAATGCCACAGCAGAAAATAATTCCTGATTTCATACCTTTCTCTTTCCATTTGTAACCTTATATTTAAGTACAATTAAACCTAAAGGAGTAAATATATATTACAGAAAATCCACAGGAAAAAAATGGCTTTTTGTCAGACTGATCGGAGAGTCGGGTTCTCATCATAGTGGAACTTAAGTGAGTTTCCTGTATATGTGGTGACTGTTTAGCAGCAGCTTTGGAGCAACAGTCACACCTTTGGAATGGACGGCATGTAGATGGTCCTCTTCTGAGAAGCTGCATCATAGGTCTTCTCTGCGGTCGCAAAACATCAAGTAAGACCTCGATATGAAAGCCTGTTTCAAAATTCAGAGCAGTTTTCTCCTAGAGTCTCTGGAGTCTCCTATAAGTCTCTTGGAGTCCTCTCTCTCTCTCTATGTGTGTGTGTGTGTGCATGTGTGTGTGCATGCGTGTGTGCGTGCGTGCGCGTGTGCGCGCGTGTTTGCATGCGTGTGTGCGCGTGTGTGCACGCGTGTGTGCATGTGTGCGCGTGTGTGCATGTGTGTGTGCATGCGTGTGTGTGCGTGTGTGTGGATGCATGTGTGCGTGTGTGTGCGTGTGTGTGTGTGTGTGTGTGTGTGTGTGAGCGCTCACTCGTGCACATGCTCAGCCACTTGGTCATGTCTAAGTCTTTGTGATCCCATGGACTGTAACCTTCCAGGGTCCTCTGTTCATGGAATTTTCGGGGAGGAATACTTGAGTGGGTTGCCGTTTTTTCCTCCAGAGGATCTTTCCCACCCAGGGATTGAACCCACCTCTTGCCTCTTTGGCACTGGCAGGCAGAATCTTCACCACTTCACCATCTGAAAGGCCCTATTTATCTATTTATATCTATTTATCTTCTATATAGTTTTACTGGCTGTTTTGTAGCTTTCTTGTTCAATTTTTCCTCTCTTGCTGTCTTCCTTCCTTATTTATCATTGTTTCAAACTTAAATGTTTACATTTTCTCATCAAAAGACTATATATACATATATATATATATATATGTACCTATATGTGTGTGTGTATATATATATATATGTATATATATATATATAAAGATAGATGATAGATAGATATAGATACGGAGAGAGAGAGAGGAAAAACAGAGTTTCTGCAGTTCTACTGGAGAGATAGTATTCTTGGTAATAACTATTAGAAGGATTTTCTTCCTGGAGCTAAGAACTTGTTGATTTATGATGATATGCTTGTTCATTCAGTGGCAGGTGTGGCTTCCTACACACATCCCTTTTTTGGCTTTAGTTCACAGTATGAAGGTGGGGATAGAACTGGAGAGCAGTATAGCTGTTAAAAGATCTATCAAAAATTATTTAATTCCCCTAAAGTTGGAAACTCAGATAATCCTATTGTTTTATATTATAAATAATGTTGTGGTTAATATATTTGTACCTAAATCTTGGCCCACATGTCTTGTTATAACCTAGGATAGTATTTAAAACTAGATGTTCATTTAAAAGTGAGCATCTAACTCAGAAGATCTGAACACATTTATGTCCAAATCACTTCCAGAAATGCATTTCAATTCACACAGTCAACAACACTGTGTAAAGCAGCAGTGTATTAATGTGTATAATTCCCCAAATTTTGCTTAGTATTCATGGCTAAAATGACTTAAAAACCCTAAAAAAAATCAGATTTAATGGTGGACTTTTAAAAACATTATAGGTTATGAAAGAGACCTCACACAGCACTCTTAGGAATATCTTTCAAAGGAAATTAAATGAAACTAATATTTTGATACTTTATATTTATATTGTAGTAGGTGCTTTATAGAAGCTTTTTAATGTAATCTTCACAAAACTCCAGCAGATTAGTGCCTTATCCCTGTTATTACACATTTGGAAACTGTCTCAGAGAGGTTAATTAACTTGCCCTTCATTAAACAGCTTGGATAATACGTGGCTTCATACTAACACATGTCAGACACTAAAACAAAAGCAGACCACACCTCCTCTCAAGTCATATGGTACAAAAGACCAGTAATGCAAATTATCTGACACTCTTCTCTGTGTTCCTTCATTTTATGTTTAATTAAAATGTGGAGAAACAAATCCCATTTCACCATATTCATTATTCATTCAAAATCACATGAGTCACATAGGAATGACAGTACAATATTGAAAATTTCTATAAAGCTATTTATCACCATCCCTTTTATGCATTTACTGTCATTTAATAAACAGTAGATTACCATCTATTGGCATGATAAGGCAAGCATACACAAAGAAAGAAAATAATTTAGCAACATTTAATTAATGGCAAGGCTAGCTGTTATTTATATGGGCTCATTAAAAGCTGCTGGTTTTAATAATCAATCTATAATTTTGAAATGATAGTAAATGGTATTATTGCAACTACAGTATAAATTTGGTTAAAAGATAACATTCACATGTGGAAGTAGATGAAACTCTCTCCCCCTAACAAATGAGAAACTGTACATCAACTGTTAGAAACAACTGCTCCCATTATATGCAATCACTTCTTGCTATAGGCTTCATATCTTGAACATGAGGGAATGCATATTATACGTAATTACTTTCCACAGCAAAGAACCACAGCTAAATAAAGTCAATTACTTGATGGAGGCAGCCTCTCAGATGAGATATGGTCTATAGTAATTAATAGTTACTGAAATGACTATGTTGAAATAAAATTCCTAGAGATTATCAGTATCTGTTTCTATCTAATCCTTTTGGTTTCTGTGTACATAAACTTGAAAACCTTCATTAAAAAAACAAAGATAGCTTTATTAAGGTATAATCCACCTGCCATACAATTCACCCATTATATAGTTATAAATATATAACTCAATAGCCTTTAGTAATACAGAGTTGTGCAGACCTTACTATAATATTACAATTTAAAAACATTTTCACCCTCAGAAGAACCCCCATATACATTGTCAATAACTCACATTTCTCCCTACTTACATTCCCCAGCCCTAACGCCCCCCGTATTATTTTCAGGGTCACTGCAGCATGGTGTAACTTTCACAGCTCCCTCTAAACAATGAAAACTCAGACTTCTGATTATTGAACAGCTTGACCTGTGTCACAAATTAAAATTATTTTACTCCTATATCTTTTGTAATTCTTGTTTACTTGCTTGACTGTATAGGGCTTCCTTCATAGCTCAGTTGATAAAGAATCCACCTTCAATGCAAGAGACCCTAGTTTGATTCTTGGGTCGGGAAGATCTGCTGGAGAAGGGAAAGGCTACCCACTTCAGTATTCTGGCCTGGAGAATTTCATGGCCTATATAATCCATGGGGTCGCAAAGAGTCAGCCACGACTGAGCGACCTTTACTTTCTTAACTGTATGTTTATTTTTATTTTATTTTCTAGACTATTTCAAGGAATAAAGCCACATTTATAAAATAGTGATAGTCTAGCTTAATTAGCCAGTAAGAAAAGGGTGAAAGAAAATGCATTTTCTATGACTACTAGAGAAAACAATTCAGAATACAGAGAGAAGGGAGAAAACTTTCTTTAAATATTTGGCCCAAAAACCACTACTATATTGTAAAGTAATTAGCCTCCAACTAATAAAAATAAATGGGGAAAAAAAAAATTTAACCCAAACATGGTTGACAAAACTAGGGCACACTCTGAACAAGTTAAAATTAATTTTAATCCTTTAGCCTCCCTTGACCATTCCAGATCCTTGAAATCTTTTTGAATTTGGTAACACTCAGTCTTTCTTTTGACATTATTGGCCCATGATCAAATGTAACTTTTGCAGCTTTCTTCTTCAATAAAAACTCCTTTCCAGACAAAACTGTTTCTTATTCAGATGGGAATACAGAATGCTGGTGACCTACTTATGAGAGAATATTAGCGCCATGGAACAGGTTCTTCATCTCTACAAGAATGGGGTTGCTTTGATGGTCCCAAAGATTTTTTTCAACTTATCTCTAATTATGCAACCCTACATTGACCAGGTTGCTCAGTTTTCATTAGCACTAGCCCTGAAGAGAATGCACTTGGGAACTCGGAATGCACTATCGTTGCAGAATCAGGAGTGGAATTTTTCAGTGGAAAAACAAAAACACCACTAAGCTACTGAGAAGCTGCATTATTTATGTTCTAAACTAACATACAGATTTTGAAAGCAGCAATTGTCAGATTAAAGGATTTGTTTACCAACAGATATACGTCAACACCATTAGATCAACTGGTAGAAAATCAATCATCTCCTGAGACAGGCTTTTCACCTTTAACAATCTGTGCCTTTCACTGACAATTCTCGCTCTCTCTCTTTCTCTGTAGCATGCACGCACAGACACACACGCACACGTCTTCACCTTTGAATTTAAATGGTCATAACCTATTATGCACTTAGACCATCCAGGACACCATTTTCCAGGATCAAGAACTGGCCAGGATGTCCAGTGTATATTAAAAACATCATGGCTTCCAGACAGCTAAACTGAAACCAGACAGAGAGCAAGTTGACGGGCAGAATGAGAAAGGCTTTAAAGAAGAGGGAGAAACAACTTATAAGATTTAATGCCTCAGAGGGTGTATGTGGTTCTGCAAACAGTTTAGAGCTTGTGTATGTTTGTAAAGAGGAGGATGATGGTAAAGCCATTACCTTTTGCTAGAGAGGTGAATTGGTTTTTGGAGGGTCAGATTTTGTTTTGTTTCTTTTCCTAAGGTATTTTTCTTTCTTTTAGATTGAAGTATAGGGTGGCTCAGACAGTAAAGAATCTACCTGCAGTGCGGGAGACCTGGGTTTGATCCTTGGGTCAAGAGGATCCCGTGGAGAAGGGAATGGCACCCTAGTCCGGAATTCTTGCCTGGAGAATCCCACGGACAGAGGGGCACAAAGCCTACGGCCCAGAGGGCTGCAGACTGGGCACGCTGATGGGCTGCGCTTTCGCTTTCAGTGGTTAATCTGCGATGTGCGTCAGTTTCGGGTGCACAGCGAAGAGATTTTATAGAACATGGCAGGGCCTGGAGACGAGCAAACTAGGTGAAGTCAGTCAGACAGAGAAAGACAAACATCATATGATATCACTTACATGTGGAATCTAAAACACGATACAGATGGACTTACTTACAAAGAGGAAAGAGACTCACAGGCGTAGAAAGCAAATTTACGGCTTCCAAAGGGGAAGGGAGGGAAGGATAAATCAGGAGTGTTGGCTTAACAGATACAAACTATTAACTATAGTAGATAGCCAACAAGGAAGGGCCTACTGTATAGCACAGGGAATAACACTCAATATTTTATTGTAACCTGCAAGTGAAAAGTCTATGAAACACACACACACACACACATATAGCACTTCCCAGGTGGCGCAGCGGTGAAGAATCCCCCTGCCGGTGCAGGGGACGCAGGAGAAGTGGGCTTAATTCCTACGTTGGGAAGATCCCCCGGAGCAGGAAATGGCAACCCACTCTTGTGAGCATATACGTCTGTGTGTGTGTGTATCTGGAGATGAGATTTTATATTTACTGGATTCTAGACCGTCAAATTCGGAGAAGGCACTGGCATCCCACTCCAGTGCTCTAGCCTGGAGAATCCCATGGACGGGCGAGCCTGGTGGGCTGCAGCCCATGGGGTCGCTAAGAGTCGGACACGACTGAGCGACTTCACTTTCACTTTTCACTTTCATGCATTAGAGAAGGAAACGGCAACCCACTCAGTGTTCTTGCCTGGAGAATCCCAGGGACGGGGGAGCCTGGTGGGCTGCCGTCTATGGGGTCGCACAGGGTCGGACACGACTGAAGCGACTTAGCCGCAGCGGCAGCGGTAGACCGTCAAGTTGCTTCACATACAACTGTTCTCTTTTATTCCTAGCAATCATAATATCTGAGGACAGGACAAATCAATCTGCCTAAGGGTAAGGAGGAGTTTCTGATTGCTTCAAGAAAGGTAATCTATCCACAGATCTAAATTTTAAAGAAATCATGAAGGGGTAGTGGGTCTAAAAGTTAATATGTATAATAAATTATCTAGAATGCAGATTTGTCTGTCCCTCTGCAGAGACTATTATTAGGAAGATTAAATATAATTATCCATATGTAAAGCACAAGAGTGTCTGAAATATTAAAAGCAAAAGTAAAATAAAATGTAACTATTCTACTGCTGATTGTTTCAACAATGACGATATGATGATTAGCTAGTAAGCATCTAAGAAGCGGGGTCACGTCAGAAAAGCTATGACCCACACAACGTAAAATATCTGCCAGGGTTTTTGACCTCATTGTTCTGGTTCTCTAAGGCAGTGTTCCTCAGTCCTGAGTGTGCCTTAGCATAACTTGCAGATCTTTCAAAAATACTACACCAAAAGCAATTCAGTTAGAATGTTGGGTGTGAGGAATAGGCATTGGAATTTTTAGAAAGATCATAAAGGAATTTTAATATGCAGATAGGTTTGATAACTGCTTCCCAAGTTATGAACTTTTATTTTACCTTCCTTTAGGGCATCCGTTGTAAACAGATGTAGATTGCTGGGACTAACCTTGGATATGCTGAATCAGATTGCCTGGAGGATGCTGGTAGTGAAGAATCTCCATGTTTCCAAACACCTTAGTAAGATTTTTATGAACATTAAAGCATAAACCACTGCTTTAGAGGTATGGTAGCATATGCATAATATTCAACCATCTTTTCTTACTTCAAGGAAAGGATCTCTGCTTTCCTTGTTCTTGAATGAATGATCTACAGCTTTTATTATAATGCTTGATACACATGGCCATCAAATATTTGTCAATTGGTAAGTAGTCTTGCAATGTGTTTAATGCTTTTTATATTTAGAACACAAAATATTCATATATGTTCTAAAACTAAATATCACTACTCAGTGTTTTACCTAAAAACAGCAGATGTCTAGCTAATTTTGGTGTATTACTTTTTATTCAGTTTTTCCCTTCCTTCAGTGAAAGTGGAGGGGAGAAGTGTATTCAATTTACAGGGTGTCTAATACTTTCTAGGCACTGGTGCTCTGGTCATCACTGACGGTCTGCCTCAATGCCATCAAGTCATAATAAGTCTGAAATGTAGTATTTACCATGGGATAGCTAACTATAAACATTTTAATGTCTCCTGATGATTGATTTACTGCCTTTCAACAATACTTGCATGCTTAGTCACTTCAGACATGTCTGACTCTTTGTAACCCCATGCAGTGTAGCTTGCCAGGCTCTGTCTGTGAGATTCTCCAGGCAAGAATACTGGAGCAGGTTGCCATTCCCTCCTCTAAGGGATCTTCCCAATCCAGGAATCAAAATTGGTCTCCAACAATAAGCTTTCTATTTATCTTTTCCATGCTATGCTGGCTTCACTTATCTTTCCCACTTTGAAGTAGAAACTCTCAACAGTACACAAGCAGAAACCCAGTGATTTGATAAAGGTTAATGTGTTTGCAATCATATTTACTTCATCTCTTTGCATAGAGGTGATGTTGCACAGATCTGGCCATTTCCTTGCAGTAGTATTTAGAGAGTGTTTGGATATTCTCTACCCCTCAAATGCGAGGTGAGATAATCAGACTTGTTGTTAAAGTGTGTACATTTTTATTATCCTATTTTAGTGGTTGATCAAAATAAATGCTAGGTTTTTCTTCAGTTAAAGTTTACAGTTCTAGTAGTCCTATCAGTGATGTCAAAGAAAATAAATTATTTAACCAGTGGAAGGAAGGGACTGTCAGAAGACACAGAATGGTAATCCTGATATACTCAAGATAGATTCTTTTCAGACTGTGAATATATTTATACAAATATATAATCTTTCAGTACTAAATCTGATAAACTCCTTTTTTATGTTTTACTTGATGGTGCTTTTTGAGAGTTTGATGATCCATTCTGTTATATTTTGCACAAAAATCAGGAAACCAAAAAAAAAAAAAAATTGGGGACATAAAAGAAATGTTTTAAACAGCTTGATATATAACTCTTCTTGAAAATTAACCACTTTTAAAAGCATGGAGTTTATGATACGGTTTTTCTTTAGAGCTTCTGCTCATATTTTGTCAGCATATTTAACGCCTGTGAAGAACAAACATTTTTAAATTTGATCACAGGATTTATGATGTCATCTTATAAAGCTCTATTCATACCTACAGTAGATAGAGAAACCAGAGAAAGAACTCAAATACTCTGCCTCTAAGTTAACTATTGCCACCATAAGAATAGGGCTTAGCTACCGTGACCGCAACCGCTCCAGGCAGCACAAAGACGGGCAGGGCAGTGGCTCCAGTTAGCAAAATGCTTCATTCAGCTGACAGGATCATTCTAATGTCCCCCCACAACCCCCCAGGGGCTGACCTCAGAGCTCCAAATTATTCAAACCCCAGGGAAATGTGGATTTTGGAAGCTGACCTTTCTCCTGTAGTCTTTGCAGGGGCTGAGGGGGTGGATTCTCGGCTCCACCCCTGGATTTCCATGTATTTCTTCCCCTTCACCCCTGCAAGAAACCTCACCTGCTTCTCTTTGTCTCTCTTAGTTCTACAATATACTCTGCTCATTCCATATCCCGTAGAAATGTTTCCTCCACACCATTTCCCACATATATTATTCCAGATGTCAAATGCTTGTCTACTCTGCCTTGCTTCAGTTTTTCAAATCGTTCGTTTCTCTTTGTTTCATCTCCTCCATGCTTTCTGGCTCACTGCTGCCTAGCATCCATTCCAGTTACGTCTGTTACATGGTCAGAAAAGACCTGAGTAGGTAAGATTGCTTTCTCAATCGGTTTCCAAACCCCTGCTGTCCTTCCTTTTGTGCATTTTCTGAAAGACTTCTGTGTGTGAAGGCTGGGTACTAGCAGCTGAACTGATGGACCCTGATCTTCGGGAGCTCAGAAATGAGCAGGAGAAAATTGTCTCTGGACACAGGGTTAGAATAGTGGATCCACAGAAGATCAGAAGGCCAAGGAAGACAAGGCTGTCAGAGAAAATCACTCTGGAGTACTTAGCCATGTGGCCCCAGCCTCCCTGTGAGGTTTACCCTTCTCAGTAAAATTAGAAGTAAAAATTGATAGCCAAAATACAGAATCACCCTAGATGTCCATCAACAGATGATAGATTTTAAAAAATGGTATATTTATAGTCCAGTACAATGGAATATTACTCAGCCATAAAATGTCATTTGCAGCAACATGAATGAGCCTTATCATACTAAATGAAGTAAGTCAGACAGAAAAAGATGAACATCATATGATATCACTTATATGTGTAATCTAAAAAAAAATTATAAAAATGATCTTATTTATAAAACATAAACAACTTCACAGGTAGAGAAAACAAGCTTATGGTTACCAAAGGGGAAAGGGAGGGAAGGGGATAAATAAGGAATTTGGGATTAATATACGCACATTACTAGATATAAAACTGATAAGCAAAAGGAACTGCTGTATACAAGGAACTATACTCAATATTTTGAAATAACCTATCAAGGAAATCTGAAATATATATATGAATCACTTTACTGTACACTTGAAACTAATACCACGCTGTAAACTATTTTGATTAAAAAAATTTGAAAGAAGTAAAAAATTGGACCCAGTATGAACATACTGAAAGCTTCTGGGTACAGATTAAAAAGTATTCTCTTTCTCCTACAGTCTTTTTCTGATTCTTCTGCTCTAAGAGATCAGGTTTCCATTCTCTTTGCTTCCCTACCATTTCATCCCTTCTTCTTCATTCCTACTTCTTTCACAGGAGATTCTCAGAGGCTTCTCCAAGGGCAGACGCCATGTACATTTGCCTAAGAATAGCCTCTCACCATGAAGACAGTTTCCCTCATAGCTCACTTGGTAAAGAATCTGTCTGCGGTCCAGGACTCCTGGGTTCTATCCCCCAGTCAGAAAGATTTCCAGGAGAAGGAAATGGCAACGCACTCCAGCATCCTTGCCTGGAAAATCCCATGGTTGGAGGAGGCTGGTGGGCTGAAGTCCATGCAGTCACAAAGAGTTGGGCATGACTGAACAACTAACATAGTACTATGAAGACAGAGAATCCAAAAGTTGTCTGTGTTGACTGTATCCCTCACCAAGCTCCCATGTCTCATCTGCTTTTCACTGATGCACATGTGGTGCTCTAACCATCTCTAGACTAGTTTTCCAATTAAGCAAAGCACCTTTTGAAGTTTTGTCATATTCTGTATAGTCTCTACTTGACATGCCTTCTTGGCTATGCTTATTGCGAGGTAAGCAGAAGTAACGCCATGGCAGGCAGCTTAGATTAGGAGTAGGCCTTCCTACTTCTGGGTGGTAAGATTATCAGGCCACCTGAATACAACCAATCAGCTTAACACTGACCACTGTTTGCCAATTAGGAACGAGGCGGAAACCCCCGGGGAAGTCCCGTGCACGTGAAAGTTTTGAGTGTGTTTGACCAATGAAATTGCTTTGCAAACTTGTAACCAATCCGCTTAAACCAACTACCAATGGCATGTGCTCACCCTATAAATTTGTGTAACAACTTGGGCTCGGGGCTCTCTGACCCCACTCCACTGTGTTGGATGTGGCAGGAGCCCTGACTCGAGTCAGCAATAAATTTCCCTTTTTGAGAGTTGCATTGTCTTGGAGGCCTTCTCTCCTCCCGCTCAGGGATTCGGACATTGGGCATAGCCTTATTATAATTTCAGACTCAGCTTAGATATCGTGTGCTTTGTACAAGAATCCTCCAATTACCTCTCCTTTTCTCACAACCCTGTCTAACTAACTTCCCCACTCATCAGGAAAGTCTCCCTCTCTGCATCTCTCTGAACCCAGACTTCTCTGTTGAGCTCCACCCAACTCACCCAGGTGACTTCCATTGTTCTGCAGCTGCTTACCTGTACACCCCCTGCCTCAGGGCAGACTCCAGGCCTTCCACCTCTGCAGCTCCATAGGTCAGGCTGGAATCTCACACAGAGGAGCAGAAAAAAATCTGGTGGCTTATAGTATGGATGTGTGCTTCAAAGATTCATTAATTTTTTTTAAATTTTATTGGGATCACATTTATTGAAGTGCACTTGATTTATAATATTGTGTTAGTTTTGTGGGTACAGTATATTGGTTCATGCATATACATATTTAGATTATTTTCCATTATAGATTATTACAAGATATTGAGTAGAGTTCCCTGTGTTACACTGGAGGTCCTGGTTGGTTATCTACTTTATATATAGTAGTGTGTATATTAATCCTAAACTCCTAATTTACCTCTCTTCTCCACCCTTTGCTCTTTGGTAACCATTAGCTTGTTTTTTTGTTTCTGTGAGTCTGTTTCTATTTTGTAAATAAGCTTCCTTGTATCTTTTTTATAAGTGACATTATATGACGTCTGACTTTCTCTGTCTGGCTCACTTCTCTTCCTGTGATGATCTGCAGGTCCATCCATGTTGCCGCAGATGATGCTATTGCATTCCTTCCTGTGTGTGAGTAATATTCTAGTGTGCATATGTACCCCATCTTCTTTATCCCTTCATCCGTTATGGGCACTTAAGTTGTTTCCATGTCTTGGCCATTAAATGAGAAAACGATATCCACAGAGTGAATAGTGTCTGCAGTGAAGCGAAGGCACAAGAATGCTGGTGCTTCCTGGGGTGAAACAACGACGGAAGGGAGCCCCACATGGGCGGCAAAGATGAGATGCAATGGAAGCTGCGCTTAGGCTTCGTTGTCTCAGTGCAACCCAGGAATTTGTGGAGGTAAAACTAAGCACAACAAAACAACAACAGCAAAAGCTGGATTTTTGCTTGAAAGAGTGATAACTGGTCATCGTGCACAAGTTTTCAAAGGTGTGTGACCACATCTATTCAATGGCTCCCTAAAGTCAAACTACATTTGCTTTGCATTCAAACTGAAGAATCTAAAACATAAGTCCTCTACTTCATCGAAAAGCAATATCTTCTGAAAACTTTATAGAAGGAATGGATATTTTATTTACTTGTTGGAAAGGATATTTGGTATTCATCACAGACACTTGTACATTAAAAGAATAGTCAATTCCACATTAGGAAACATGGTAGACTATATCAGAATTACCTTGTAATTTTTTTGAAAAATGCAAATGTCCAGATATTGTTATTTTTCTCCAAAGCTCCAGATGTGTTTCTTATGAGCATCCATGTTTAAAAACAATTGAACCATATGAAGATATTTTACTTTTATCTAGTTTGTTTCCCTTTTTCTATTTCATATGCAGTGCTTCCATTTCATGTAGCTCACGTGCTCCAGTTTCTCTCTTTGTTGTTGTTGCTGTTGTTCTTTC
The DNA here is from genome assembly GCF_023699985.2 of Odocoileus virginianus. NCBI lineage: Eukaryota > Metazoa > Chordata > Mammalia > Artiodactyla > Cervidae > Odocoileus > Odocoileus virginianus. The sequence continues at coordinate 66,705,046 of NC_069686.1, read as the reverse complement.
TCAAGCCTTTATCAAGTGTAGTAGAAACACTTTTGTGCACACGCACACATGTATTTTATATATATATATATAGTATGTGTAATATAATATTCATATTTGAGAAAACTTACCAATTTTTGCATAGTTAAAAAATGTATGACATTTTGATTCCACTTGATGACATTTGGATTCTGCTTGTTTGATTTAGTTTGAATAGAATGTTACATACATTCAAATTTATATTCACTCAAAACTTTGATATGGTTCCATGTATTTTGGCATCTAATATTATGACTGAAAGACTAGGATGTTTATTATCTTAGTGATTTAAACAAAATTTGAATGAGGTTTGAAACTTCTAATCCAATTCTGAAAATGTAAAGAAATACTATGCTGTATAAAAAATAAAACAGGAGATTAACATGTGATACAATATTATTAAATAAAGTTTAGATTTTATTCAAATTTCAAAGAATTTTATGCTAGTGTCCATTATTTATTTTCATACCTTATTCAAGATTCCACATTACATTTAGCTGCATTGAGCAGTTTCAGCTATATGCAACAAATTCTGGTAAATTCTCTTTTCATTTTTATTCTGTTAACAAATTTTTCCTAATCTTCCTTGTTATGACTTCTTAGATACACCCATCATTTATTAATAAAACGGACATTTAATTTGCAAGGTATGTTTTTAAGTATCTTTGATATTAATTTCTCATTTTGATATTAATTTCTCATTAATACTTTCTGTAATCACCCTCTGTGTTTTTCAGTCTTCTTACCTTATTGAGGCTTTCAATGGCTAAGTCAAAGATCTCCCTGGTAAATGTCACACTGCACTTGAAAATACATGTGTTACTTTCAAATATCTTTTGATATTCATTTCTAACATAATTCCACAGTGATGAGAGAACAGACTCTGTATGATTTTAATATCTTTAGGCCATGAAATTTCTGCACCTTGTTTTATGCCCTTGGATGTGTTCCAGTGTCTCCTAGTTTATAATCTATTGCAGTGTGAACTGAATTTGTATCCTACTGTTGTGTGAGTATTGTAAAATTCTTAATAATATTGAATAAGTTTATGGTGCTTTTCAGGTCTACTATATGCTTCTGCTTTTCTGTATATTCATTGCATTAATTTTTGGGAGTTTGATATTGAAATTCCAACCAAAAATCTTAATTTATCTACTTAAAAATAATTGTAATATATAGTAGAGCTATGTTTAACTTTGTTCTGTATTTTCCAAGCCTCTTGGAAATATTATCATACTTTCATAATTTAAAAAATAAAACAGGAAGAGAGAAAAATAGCCAAAGTAACATGGTGGAATAATGAACTTCTCATAACAAAATGGCATATTTGCCAACCACAGATAAAACTAACAAGTATAACCTACTGTTCAACCCAAATGAAATCATAATTTCTTACCCATAAGTTCATTTCCACAGAAGTGAGATAAAATGATGTCCAGTATTAAATTTATTCACTGAGATATCAGCAAAAGGAAATAGAAATATCACAAGGTAATGGAGAGGAAATGGACTATGAAACTCTTTTGTTTCTTTGAGAAAACATGCTGCTAGTGAGTCCCTAACACACCATTTGCCAAGAAATAATCAGCATAGCAATCTCATTTGATGCCTTTTTTTCACTGCAGTTGGTGAATTTCTTAATTTTTGCTGAAAGATGAAAAATCAGGATTAGAACACGATCATGAGTAGTTACAATTCTGCAGGACTCTAGGATTGCAGAATTTGGAAGAATTTTTTTTTTTTCATCATGGAGTTCAAATACTCACTTATGTGTTCTTATTTATCCTCAAATGTTACTGACTATATTCCTATTAGAGCAGGCACTGCCCTGCTGTGGAGACACAACAAAAGTGCATATCACGGCATATCTGTGGTGGAACTAGATATGTTTGATGCTTTTACAGTGACTGACCAGAAGAGTAAAAGATTCTGTAAGGTAGTAGCAAAGAAAACAGTAACATAGAAAAGTTAAAGTCTCAGTTTAATTATTTTTAAATTATTTTTAAAATATATAACAAATTCAGTGTTAACATTTTAGGATTCATAAAAAAGAAGGATGAACAGGTGTTATGTACAAATGACATAATTCTAAAAGACACTGCAGAACATTGTTGTCTGAAGGTCACCAACGTTAGTTCATAGTGATTGAATTCCAGATTTACTATTCAACTTCTGTCGATCTTCAAAACATTTAGCATCCAATAGCTGCTTCATTTACTGAAAAGAACCTTGAGTAATAGTCAAGAGCATGAGGTCTGGTTGCTAGACCTATTAGCTCTGTGGTCTTAGATGTGAGACTTAAGTACATAGACAGCAATAACCATTCCACCTATCCCTAGAGCACTGGCCAGATGAACAAAAGAGTGGGTATTCTAGGGCTTTCTATGTGGCTGCTAGAGGTTAGTTTTCCAATCCCCCGACACCTCAGTGGGCTGTGTTCTGGTCAGGTGCAATTGATCCCTGCAACTCCTATCAATGTTTTATTCTCTTTTTACAAATAGTAGCATGGGACTTTTACAGTGCTTTTGGAAAGGATAAGAATGTAGGAAAATTATAGAATAATCTGAAGAATACAATGAACATATCTATCCTGAGCCCCAGGCAATAGGCCCTTCTGTGTTCTCCAAACCTCATCCACGTTGACATGTTACACTCTTTTGTTCATCATCCTCATTCCCACATGCTGTTGCTGTCCTCTGAGATTATATTTTGTCTTGTTCATTTTAGTGATCCCTATTCCTCCATCCAGAAACTTTCTCCTGCCCCCAACCCAAATACTCTTCTGGCCTGAATCCTACTCACCTCAAAAGTGATCTACAGTTCTCCACTCTGGGGATCTCAGGACCACTCTACTTCCACAGGCTCTCTCCTCTGATCACTCAGGTCACTTAAACTCTGTGGATTTGCAAGATGTTTGTCCATCACTATGAAATCCAAGTTATCTATTATATGTATGTTTTACTCCTAGCTCAGTATCAATTATCTTCTTGAAGGGAGGAACTGTGCCTTAAATGCTGTTTCATCACTCCTATCACCTCATGCAGTGTCTTGGTGATAAGCTTATAGGAAACAGATATCATTCACTGACAGTGTACTAGGTAGAAATCTCAGAAACTTTGTGTGTGTGTGTGTGTGGTTTATCTTTCAAACTTACAGTTACAGATGAGACTGTTTTTTTATCACAATGAAGAAAGTAAAATAATTATAAAATGGAATTTGTCAAAATGACTGTCCTTTCACTGAAATAGAGTTATATTAATCCCACCCTGGCTGATTCCTCTTAGCAGCATGTGAAAGGCATATTTACTCCTTTTGTTAAAATATCACTATAAAGGTTTTACTCAGCAAAGAAAACCAGTGATACAATGAAAAGACAATCTACTGAATGGCAGAAATATTTGCAAGTCTTACAGCTACTAAGTGGTTAATATCTAAAATATATAAACAACTTAAATAAATCAATGTAAGAAAAAATAAACAACGCAATTAAGAAATGGGTGGAAGACCTGAATAAAATTTTTTTTCCCCCCACAGAAGACACATAGGCACATGAAAAGATGTTCAACCTTGCTAATTATCAGAGAAATGTAAATTACACTACAAGATATCACCTCATACCAGTCAGAATGGCTTTCATTCAAATGATCACGATCAACAGATATTGGTGAGGATGTGGATAACAGAAAATTCTTTACACACTGTGGGGATGTAAATTGGAGCACCTAATGTGAAAAACAGTATGGAGTTTCCTTAAAATACTAAAAATAGTACTACCATGTGATCCAGCAATTTCACTCCTGAGTATGAATCTGAAAAGAACAAAACAAAAAGAGCAAAAACACATATTTGAAAAGAAACATGTGTCCCAATGTTCATCGCAGTATTGTTTACATAACCATGATATGAAAGCAATCTAGCTGTTCATAAACAGATGAATGGATAAAGATGTCGTACAAGCACACACACACACAGAGTATCACTCATCCATGGAGAAGAATGCCATGGAGGGCATTATGCTTAGTGAAATAAGTCAAACAGAGGAAGACAAATACTTAATGTTATCGCTTATATGTGGAATCTAAAAAATAAAGCAAACTACTGAATATGACAAAAAGAAACAAACTCACAGATGCAGAGAACAAGTCTCTACCAGTGGGAAGAGGAAGCATGGAGCAGTAAGGTAGGAGTAGAAGACTAAGAGATGCAAACTATTATATATAAAATAAACAAGCTGCAAGGCTATACTGTTCATCACAAGGAATATAGCCAATATTTTATAATACTACCAATGAATATAACCTTTAAAATTTGGTAATCACTATTTTGCATACCTGAAACTTTTATAATATTATAGATTGACTGTTTTTAAAAAATACTGCTTTCTAAAAACTCTATCAGCCCTTGAAGATATATATTGTCTTCCTTGCAGCTAAGAGATTAAAAAGGAAAATCTCATGTTTTTCTTGTAATAGTATTGTTTAAATTGGATGTGAAGCCAGTGTGTGGGTTTGCAGAGGCTTGTGAGACCTTTCAAAGTATAAAGCCACTGAGGAAGCTGCCTCATCAAACATACATTTTCAGACTTGATGCTCATTACAGAATACGTGAACCGAGAACTTCCAGATGTTCAAGCTGGTTTTAGAAAAGACAGAGGAACCACAGATCAAATTGCCAACATCCACTGGATCATTGGAAAAGCAAGAGAGTTCCAGAAAAACATCTATTTCTAATTTATTGACTACGCCAAAACCTTCAACTGTGTGGATCACAATAAACTGTGGAAAATTCTGAAAGAGATGGGAATACCAGATCACCTGTCGTGCCTCTTGAGAAACCTGTATGCAGGTCAGGAAGCAACAGTTAGAACTGGACATGGAACAGCAGACTGGTTCCAAATAGGAAAAGGAGTACATCAAGGCTGTATATTGTCACCCTGCTTATTTAACTTATATGCAGAGAACATCATGAGGAACGCTGGGCTGGAAGAAGCACAAGCTGGAATCAAGATTGCTGGGAGAAATATCAATAACCTCATATATGCAGATGACACCACCCTTATGGCAGAGAGTGAAGAGGAACTAAAGAGCTTCTTGATGAAAGTGAAAGAGGAGAGTGAAAAGTTGGCTTAAAGCTCAACATTCAGAAAACTAAGATCATGGCATCTGGTCCCATCACGTCATGGCAAATAGATGGGTAGACAGTAGAAACTGTGTCAGACTTTATTTTTTGGGCTCCAAGTTCACTGCAGATGGTGACTGCAGCCATGAAATTAAAAGACACTTACTCCTTGGAAGGAAAGTTATGACCAACCTAGATAGCATATTAAAAAGCAAAGACATTACTTTGCCAACAAAGGTCCATCTGGTCAAGGCTATGGTTTTCCCAGTGGTCATGTATGGATGTGAGAGTTCAACTGTGAAGAAAGCTGAGCGCCAAAAAATTGATGCTTTTGAACTGTGGTGCTGGAGAAGACTCTTGAGATTGCCTTGGACTGCAAGGAGACACAACCAGTCCTTCCTAAAGGAGATCAGTCCTGGGTGTTCATTGGAAGGACTGATACTGAAGCTGAAACTCCAATACATTGGGTGCCTCATGCGAAGAGTTGACTCACTGGAAAAGAATGTGATGCTGGGAGGGATTGGGGGCAGGAGGAGAAGGGGGCGACAGAGGATGAGATGGCTGGATGGCATCACTGACTCCATGGGCATGAGTTTGAATAAACTCCGGGAGTTGGTGATGGACAGGGAGGCCTGGCCTTCTGCGATTCATGGGGTCGCAAAGAGTCGGACACGACTGAGCGACTGAACTGAACTGAACAGAATTTTAACGCTAGAGTGTTTCTTTTCTACTTCTGAAACTGAGAATTACAAAAAATAAGGAGAAAGTGCTCTTCCTTTAAAAACTAATGAATTACTAATCATCATTTTATTGTAATCATCTTTTAGTTGTGCAATAATAATACATTGTTTCTTCTATTACTATGTGAGTAAAATAATTAGCCTCTGCAAATGGAATGATTGCCTTTGCCAGAAACAAATCAATTTCCATAAGGACCATTTTAAAAACCCTTTTAATAATTTAATTTTGTAGATGAAATTAATTAGATAACAATATCTATATAGCTCATTGATTATTGTCACTTGTGTCACTAGTTACAAAATTTACATTCAAAATATACAAAATGAAAAGAGTCATACTAAGAAAAATATATACTGTATGATCCCACTTATGTAAATTAATTTATATATTGGAAAGCAGACCATGGATAGAGGCTGGTGTGGGGAATTACTAAGGAACATGGGAAAACTCTGGGAATTTACAGGATATGTTTATTAACAATGGTGATGATTTCACAGGTATTATACATACATTAAAAGCATAAATTTATATACTTTATGTGTGTACAAATGTATTGTATTCCATTATATTCCAATGAAGTTGTTAAAATAATGTTCTCAAAGTACTTTCATTATACTAGATATAATTATCAGTTCGGGACCATCTACTTCACAGCCCTTCACCCTGTTGCCCTAGCAGTGCTTCCTGTCCAGCTCTAAAAGACATCAGCTTATACTCATTGCCCAAATTAATCTGTGACTTATTGGAGGCAATAACTTCTCCTTCTCATTTTAAACTTCAGTATCATCATAACCAAGCAGGACTTTATGAGGACTTCCCAGAATAGGCTACTACCCGTATTTTCTGCCTGCCTTTTGTCTGTAGAAAAAATTTAGTCAAAGAATAAATTTAATTAGAGAAGTGATGAAGTGCAGAAAGAAAGGAAAACAGTTGAGCAAAACAAAATAATAAAACTTTATCCATTAACTAAGTCAAAGACATTTAGCTCTTCCTCAGGAACTATGGATAATATTCTGAGTCAAATCCTTTGAACTGTTTTGCAGATGCTGAAACAACTATGATGTGGGAGAAGTTAAATGTATGCTGCCCATAAACATGTGGACTCCAGGTTGGAATCAGAAGGCTGATAATGCTGACTCCCAACTACCCCATCACCAATCAATCAGAAAAATATCCATGAGCTGGGCATGCCCTGATCCTTGAATACTATAAGATTCCTCAATACCCACTCCAGGGTGAGACACACGGCTTTGAGGGTATTAGCCCACTGTACCTGGCAAGGAAATAAAGCTATTCTTTACTGCTTCACCCAAAACTGTATCTCTGTGTTTCTATTAAGTACTGGTGGACAGAGGTCAAGTTTTGGAAACACCTTCAGATTTTTTTCTACTCAAATCTGTTCTAAAAATGCACCAACATTATATTCAGCACAAAAAGTATTTAGAATTCCAAATACATTCACACACACACACATGTACACATTTCTTTGTTTTAGCAATTACCAAAATGCTCAATGAAAAGGAGAAAATTACCTTACTGAGTTGGCAGGCATCAGGATGCGTGAAAAGCAGGTTAGAGTGTGAAATACTACACTCAGGCTCAGCCTTGCTCAAATCCTTGTCATACGTGTATTCACACATTCAGTCCATCTCTTACTCATTCATGTGATAATTGTTTTTGAACACATAAATTAGGTGAGGCTTGGAGTTCAGTCTTGACAGTTCAGAGAGAAATATTATAATCTCCTTTTCCTTCTAATCTCATAAAAGGAAGGGAATAACAAATGAATACATATTTACAGTATAATGTGAATTATTAACAAATACCTAGTAAAAGCCATCAGTTCAGCTCACTTGCTCAGTTGTGTCTGACTCTTTGTGACCCCATGAATCACAGCGCCAGGCCTCACTGTCCATCACCAACTCCTGGAGTTCACCCAAACTGTCCATCAAGTCGGTGATGCCATCCAGCCATTGCATCCTCTGTCGTCCCCTTCTCCTCCTGCCCCCAATCCTTCCCAGCATTAGGGTCTTTTCCAATGAGTCAACTCTTCACATGAGGTGGCCAAAGTATTGGAGTTTCAGCTTCAACATCAGTCCTTCCAAGGAACACCCAGGACTGATCTCCTTTAGGATGGACTGGTTGGATCTCCTTGCACTCCAAGGGACTCTCAAGAGTCTTCTCCAACACCACACTTCAAAAGCGTCAATTCTTCTGTGCTCAGCTTTCTTCACTGTCCAACTGTCATATCCATACATGACCACTGGAAAAACCATAGCCTTGACTAGAGGGAGATTTGTTGGCAAAGTAATGTCTCTGCTTTTAAATATGCTATCTAAGTTGGTCATAACTTTCCTTCCAAGGAGTAAGCATCTTTTAATTTCATGGCTGCAGTCATTATCTTCTCATACAAATGTGCCCCTTCCTGTTTTTCTTTCACATGTACACCATTTTATGTTTTCTGTGTGTCTCTAAATATTATGCAGAATGCCTTATATTTTCTAAATTTATATTCAAAGAATACATAATTTCTGGAACAAGGGAATCAAGTACTCAATTCTTTAGAGAAGTCATAAAGGCTTTCTGGAGAAGGTGATGTTGAATCAGTCTGGAATGTTGAATACTCAATGTTAGTATTATTAGCCTGTATTTGTGATGGTATTAACATTTCCTCCTCACAAGACAAAGCTTCCTAAATAAATGTCCCCATTTCACTCAAAAAGATGCCCATATCACTAAATTATTTAGTATTGGTTTACATTTTCGTACTTGTAAATTTCTTAGAACCTTAAGACCACCAGAATACTCTACTGAGCTTTAGGAAAACAGATACAAGGAAAAAAAAAAACAAAAAACCAGCACTTTGCTTCCCACCCTTTTTGAGAACTTTAAGTTTGCATGGAGTGATATTAATATAAAGAAATAAGAAGCAGAAATAGGCATGCATCATCTTTAATTTAGGTTCTAGCAGTCATTTTTCCATTTGACCAGAAAATATTAAAACAATTTTCCTACAGCTTGGCTAACCAGGTGTAAAAAGCCCATTTTTTTTTTTCTTGAACATGCAAGCAGCAATATGATGATACTCCAAGCTTCTTCCTCAAGAATTTAAGCAAGTGGGTTCTACTGTGAAGAAAATGAATCAAAAACAATTTCAAAAATCTAACCACATATCATTGAATGCAAATATTAAAAAAGAGGAAAAAATATCTAAAGCAAATAATAAGTTTCCACGTTAGGAAACTAGAAAAACTTCTAAAATAATAAGAAGAAACATGATAAAAAGGATTAAAACACAAATGAATAAAATTGAAAAAATAAAACCAAAGAGATAACAAAAAAGCAAAAGTTATTTGAAAATATCTATAAAATCAATAAGCCTCTAGTTAGATTTAATAAGAAAAAATGATAACACAAATTGCTAGAAACAGAAATGAAAGAGGGATATCACTACATATCACATGATAATTAAAAGGATAACAAAGGAATAAAATAACCTAGATAAAATAGACCAATTCCTTGAAAGACAATACTGCCAAAACCCACACAAAAATGAAACAATCTAAATAGGCCTATGTCTATTAAATAAATTGACTCAATAATTAATAACCTTTCAAAACAGAACATTAAGCTCAGATGAGTACAATGGTGGATTTCACGAAATAGTTGTGAATAAAATTATACCAATTATCTACAATCTTTTTCAGAAGACAAAAGCAAAGGAAATACTTTCTAACTCATTCTACTGCTCAGCTGCTTTAGTCATGTCCCGCTCTTTGCGACCCCAGGAACTGTAGCCCATCAGGCTCCTCTGTGCACGGGATTTTCCAGGCAAGAATACTGGAATGTGTTGCCGTGCCCTCTTCCAGGAGATTTGCTTCATGCAGGGATCGAATGGGCATCTTTTACATCTCCTATATTGGCAAATGGGTTCTTTACCACTAGCGCCACCTGGGAAGCCTAACTCATTCTAAGACCAGCAATATTTTAACAACAAAACCAGATAAAGACATCCCAAGGGGGGAGAAAAAAAAATGAATACAAGTCAATATCTCTTACGAACATAGATTCAAAAATCTCAACAAATATTAGTAAACCATCCAAAAATGATAATAATGAATTATATACCATGGCTAAGTGGGATTTATGCCAGGTATGTAAGTCTCATTCAACATTTGAAAATTAATTAAGATAATTCATCACATCAACAGTCTAAAAAACAAACAAACAAAAATAACCCTCAGGATTATATCAATTAACACATACACATAAAAAGCATTTGAAAAAAATCCAACAGCTACTCATGAGAAAAACTCTCAGCAAACTATGAATAGAGAATTTTCTCAACTGGATAAAGACTATCTCCAGAAAGCTTCAGCTAGTACCATACTTGGGCTTCTCAGTTGCCTCAGTAATAAAGAATTCACCTCCCCAGCAGCAGGCATAAATTCAATCCCTGGGTTGAGAAGATCCCTGGAGAAGGAAATGGCAACTCACTCTGGTATTCTTGCCTGGGAAATCCCAGGCAAGATAGGAATATAGCAGGCTGCAGTCCATGGGGGCACAAAAGAGTCGAACATGTTTTAGTGACTAAGCAACAACAGCAACAATACCATGCTTACTGGTGAGAAACTTGAAACTTTCAAATTCTGATAAGGTAGAAGGTAAGGATGTCTCCTCTCACCACTGCCTTTTAACATCATACTGAAAGTCCTTGCAAATACAAAACAACAAGAAAACAAAACAAAAGATATACAGATTGTGAAGAGCAACATGAAGTTGTTTTTTATTTCTTTTATTTTTCTGGCAGATGATGCAATCATCTATGTAGAAAATCTGAAAGAATAAAGCAAAAAAGTCCTGAGACAAATTATCATAGCAATATCACCACATACATGGTTAATATACAAATACCAATTTCTTTCTCATATAGCAGCAATAAACAAGAAGAATTTTAAATTAAGATCACTGTATCATATTTATTAACAACCCCTGCAGATGGTGATTGCAGCCATGAAATTAAAAGACACTTACTCCTTGGAAGGAAAGTTATGACCAACCTAGAGAGCATATTTAAAAGCAGAGACATTACTTTGCCAACAAAGGTCCATCTAATCATCAAGGCTATGGTCTTTCCAGTAGTCATTTATGGATGTGAGAGTTGGACTGTGAAGAAAGCTGATTACCGAAGAATTGATACTTTCGAAGTGTGGTGTTGGAGAAGACTCTTGAGAGTCCCTTGGACTGCAAGAAGATCCAACCAGTCCATCCTAAAGGAGATCAATCCTGGGTGTTCATTGGAAGGACTGATGTTGAAGCTGAAATTCCAATACTTTGGCCACCTCATGCAAAAAGTTGACTCATTGGAAATACCCTGACACTGGGAAAGATTGGGGGCAGGAGGAGAAGGGGACGACAGAGGATGAGATGGTTGGATGGCATCACTGACTCAATGGACATGAGTTTGGGTGAACTCCAGGAGCTGGTGATGGACAGGGAGGCTGTGATTCATGGGGTTGCAAAGAGTCAGACACGACTGAGCGACTGAACTGAACTGACTGACCCTGAAAAGTGAAATGCTTAGGTGAATCTAACAAAATAAATATAAAATGTATATGAGGCAAACACAAAATTGTAATAAATGAAATCAAAGAACTAAATAAATGGAGAAAGATATCATGTTCATGGAAAAGGTGACTCTATATTATCAAGATGCCAGTTCTTCCCAACTTAATTTGTAGATTTAATACAATCTTAATCATAATCCTGGCAAAGCATTTTATGGATATTAATAAGATGACTCTAAAGTTTATGGGGAAGTTCAAAAGATCCAGAATAGTCTTCAAAATATTAAAGAGAAGAAGTTGGAGGACTGATAACACTTAACTTTAAGGATTAATTTCTTTTGTTGTTTAGTTGCTAAGTCATGTCCAACTCAAGACTTACTTTAAAGCCTCAATAATTAATAATTTGATATTGAAACAAGTTTAGACTAACAGATCAATGGAACAGAGCAGACAGCACAGAAATAGACACATGTAAATATAGGCAATGGATCTTTGACAAAGGAGCAAAGGCAATACAAAACTATAAAGATAGTCTTTTCAACAAATGATGCTGAAAAAACTGGACATCCATCTGCAAAAAGTGAATCTAGACACACACTTTATACTCTTCACAAAAATTAACTCAAAATGGATCACAGAACTAATTATAAAATTCAAAATGGATCACAGACCTAATTGCATTATTCTAGAGGAGAATAGGAGAAAACCTACATGATCTTTGGAATAATAATATCCTTTAAGATAGAATATCAAGAACATTATCTATAAAAGAAATAATTGATAAGCTGAAGTCAGTTAACATTTTAAAACTTCTCTTTGAGCAACAATATCAAGAAAATTAGAAGATAAACCACTGTGAAAATATAATTTCAAAAGACACATTCAATATGAAAAATGTTATCCAAAATATACAAAGTTCAACATCAAAACAACAAAACAAACAATCCAATTAAATAATAGACCAAAGACCTTAACCAACACTCTACAAAGATGTACAGATGGCAAATAAGCACACAAAAATGTTCTCAACATCATATTTATTAGGGGAATTCAAATTAAACAACATAGAGCTATTACCTATTAGTAATATTTCATTTATTATTTATTATCAAATAAATAACACTTAGTAGAATAATCTAAATCTGACATACTGACAACACCAAATGTCCATGAAGATGTGGAACAATAGGAGCTCTCATACACTGCTGATGGGAAAGTAGATTAGTACACATACTTTCGAAAATAGTTTAGCATTTCTTAGGAAACCAGTTATTCTCTTACCATGTAATGCAGCAATTGCATTCTTTGGTGTTTACTCAAGGAGTTGAAAATTTGTGTTTGAATAAAACTCCAGGCAAAAATGTTGATAACAGCTATATTTATAATTGCCCAAATTTGGAAGCAACCAAGGTGCCTTTCAATAGATAAATGGATAAATATATGCTGTGGTACACCTAGGAAATGAAGCAATGTTCAGGGCTAAAACAAAATGAGCTATTAAGCTATGAAAAGACCATGAGAAATCTTACATGTGTATTTTAAAGTGAAATAAGCCAATCTTAAAAGGCTAGCATACTGTTGATTTCAAGTATATGAAATTCTGGAAAAAGGAACACAATGGATACAGTAAAAAGGTCAATGATTGACGGGGAGAAGGGGGATGATAAACAAGCACAGCCCAGGATATTTTTCAGTTAAGTTCAGTTCAGTTGCTCAGTCGTGTCCGACTCTTTGTGACCCCATGAACTGCAGCACGCCAGGTCTCCCTGTCCATTGCCGACTCCCGGATTTTACTCAAACTCATGTCCATTGAGTTGTGGATGCCATCCAACCACCTCATTCTCTGTCATCCCCTTCTCCTGCCTTCAGTCTTTCCCAGCATCAGGGTCTTTTCTAATGAGTCAGTTCTTTGCATCAGGTGGCCAAAGTATTAGAGTTTCAGCTTCAGCATCAGTCCTTCCAATGAATATTCAGGACTGATTTCCTTTAGGATGGACTGGTTGGATCTCCTTGCAATCCAAGGGACTCTCAAGAATCTTCAACACCACTGCTCAAAAGCATCAATTTTTATGTGCTCAGATTTCTTTATGGTCCAACTCTCACATCCATACATGACTACTGGAAAATCCACAGCTTTACTAGATGGGCCTTACACAGGATATTTTTAGGGCAGGAAGTATACTCTATATGAGATTATGTTGATGTACATATGTTATTATACATTTGTCCTAACCCATAGAATGTTCAACACTAACAGTGAAATTTAATATAAAGTCTGGACTTTGAATGATCATGATACATCAATGTTGACAGAACAAATGCAATAAATGCACCCCTCTGGTGTGAAATGCTAATAACATATCAGGGAAAGCTATGCATGTGTTGGAGTAGGGAATATATGGGAAATCTCTGTACCTTCCTCTCAATTTTATTTTAAACCTAAACCTTGAGTCTTATAAAAGAAGGCAGCTGAATATATCCTAGATCCTTCAGAATATCTGAAATGTTTAGTTGTAGCACATTTTATGTGTGTATCTAGGCCTTTATTCATACTCTTTAGAGGAAAGAAAGTTTGTTCTCATTGGCATGGCTGAAAGTCTTTTAAGGACACAATGTGAAACCCTTTCCTTTTCCTCCTCCATGCTTCTGAGGCATATTTTCTTCTAATAAAGAGTGTTGTGAAGTATTTGTTGATTTTATTTTTTTCTCCTCTCATGACTGCTGCCGGCAAAAGCACTGACATTGATCTCATTTCAGAGATGCCTTGTCCTAAGGCTTCTAATCAGCACAAAACTGTCAGTTTAAATTCCCCAAGAAACTCTCCTGTGTTAGGGCTTGATGTAAGAAATGGCAGCAGGAAATGGAGAGCACAGAAAAAGAGACATACTGTATTGCAGGCTCATCAAGGGTTCATTTTCCAACCAAAATCTCTCATCAGGTGGCCTGGTAATTTCTCATGGGGTTTTTCAGTGTCCTTCACTAAGTAACCTCTTAATTAGGTTTCAACTTCAATTTGCTTTTCCAGATAAAACAAGAAAGAAAGTTGTGGTGCAATCAGATTAAGTGTAAATACAGTCCAGAAGGGGTAAAATATGACTTTATATGTATTTTCCTTTCACTTTGCCTTCATATTTCATTTATTGCCTATCTCTTTACAATGAAGTAGCTAAATAAGTACTTTTTGAGAGCTAACTATAAACACTGGGTAAAATTCAAACAGCTTCTGCTTTTCTTCTTTTGATGTATTTAAGATCTACTGAGGAGAATGTATAGATATTGCTATAGGAAAGTCAAAGTTGTGAAAAGTCCCCAGCACTCTATTCAGTATAAAAACTCCTGATTAATTCAGTGAGATGAGCTCTTCTGGAATCTCACATCTTCCACTTCAGTAATAAAAAGTCTAGAAAACACTAATGCTAACACCTCACATATTTTCAGTAATGTGACTTTGGGGAAATACATACTAGTATAAGTCATATGCCAGGTGTACAGATTAGCATGACCATTATAAGGGAAAATCTGGAGAGACATAAGAAAATGAAAGAAAAATTAGCTTCGTTGCCATGTCTCTGAAGATACACCACCAAAACTATAAATCTACATGCACACAAAATTATTTATTGCTTCAATTTCCCTCATAATAAAATATTGGAAATGATTTTAATACTCATTTAAAGAGATTGGCTGAATAAACTGGCTCGTCCATCTGTTATGAAATAAAATTACTAAGAAAAACTGCAAATTAAAAAAGTATATTATTTGTGTAAGAAAATATTGAAAGTGAAATTTGTGGTGAACTTATTTTTGCTGAAAAAACATTAAAAACAAACCACAAGTTAATGAGATTGATGAATTATAAAGGGTGAATATGAGTGGGGTATAAATATTGAGGTTGGAGGAAAGATGTCTCTTTGATTATATATATTTTGTATAGTTTTAACTTAGGAAACTGGTTAACATGTCTCATATTTTCAAATATAAGATGAAATTGACAAAGATAGGAAGACAAAAAACCTAAAATTTAACCCAAACAAAACTATATGATATAACTGTGTTTCAAGTAGTCACTTTACCCTGAAGGAAAGGAGTAGCTTTCGAATGCACTATTTTCCTCACAATTAACTTTTGTGGTTACATTTTAATTTTCATATACAATTATTCCTTGAGGATTACTGAATGAAATCTCCAAACTATTTGAAAGGTGTTTTTTTTTTCTTTTTAATACACAATACATAATGGTTTCCCAGAAAAGATTTACTCAATTTACTAGCTTTTTGTGTCCCGCACTTACAATGATTGCATTCATTGTCCGGATGCTAAATAAATTCCATGTTGTAGAATTTTTTTTATCTCTGAGGTCAGACTGAAAGGTGAAGACATTCAACTCCTCCTCTATTGAAAATATGCATACACATAGGCACCAATACTTCCCCTCTCAAAAGGATTCAGCCTTTGTTTCATATTTTCCAGGAAATAAAAAATGTCTTTAAGAAACTTTGGCTTATTTTTGCCTTAAAATATAAGCTCAGGATTTGGTATGCTGGAATCTTCCATGCCTCATGTTCCCCAATAATAAGAGAAGTGTGTAGAAAATACTATGTGTCCAGAAGTACACTGACATGTTTAACAAGTCTAGTAATAAAAGAATGGTAAAGGGCATGCTCTATTATCTGTGACTCTCCAGGAGTCACCTAAAGGCAAGTGGGATTTAGCCTTTTCCCTGCAGACACCTGTCAGGTAAGCAGCAGAGAAGGAGAAAAGAAGAGTTTATGATCTCTTTCTCCCAGATCTTCACTCACTCTTTCCCTCAAAGCAGTTACCCTAACATGCCCTTTCCTGTTACAATTATTGATCCGGTACATAAAAAAATAATGTTTGAATGATGGCAGCATTTCACGCTGCTATTCAACACAATGAAAGATTTCCTTCATGAAACTAATTGGTCATGACCAAAGGAAGCGGATCTTATCAGAGTCAAGAAGATATAATATTACGTTTCAAATGAAGTACTTGAAGGACACACATTTGGTTCATTAAATTGTGTATTATGGCTGTCTTTAGGAATCACATTCTTCAAAAACGCTACACAACAAAGTTCAAACTTGATTGGGCTCCTGTGCCCAGTGGATCTCATCAAATAGTACAAGCTTTCTCTCTTCCAATGTCCTTGGTAACAGCTTTCAATGGAGCATGAGGATACCCAGAGAAATACTTTTTGTCTAGTGGGATATGAGCTGGGAGATTTTTTCACAGAATAACCTTCACAAGAGTAGTTTTATTTTTCTCTGATCTTTGTCTATGACTGGAGAATGACACATGATTGACTAGCATTCTCCTGCCTAATTAAGGAAATATACATTTATAATCTCTATTTCTATTCGTAATCATCAGAGCGGGAAGTAGTCTGATTCTCCATATCAGGAATTCCTTGCATCAGACTCAACCATGGGCATCTGCTCCTCTCTTCTTCCCTTTCCACATTCGTTGCAGCTTTTTGAAGTGCATTTGTCTGTATCATTGGCTTGGGTAACTTTTTTCTCCTTCTCATGACCAGGTATACCTTTCTGCTGACCACCTATTCATTTAGGGGTCCTTTTCTGCCTCCTGCAGTATCCAGATTGTGAGTCAATCAAGAGTTGTCAGGCTGTTTAAGCAGATCATGTACTGTTCACTGATATATCTTAATCTACCCATAAACCTGGAATCTAAAAATCAATGTACATCAAATCACTTATTTAAAGACCATCATTCAATCAATCAAAATAGATGATAGATGCCCACAGTATAATCCTTGGATAATCAGATTTTTATACATTGAGGGAAACCCAAATAATGAAGTGTCTGTAATTTCTGAGGCATCACACAAAACGTGCTGAATGATCAAATTGGAACAATTTCAGGAAGCACATTACAGGTATAGGTGGAATAGTTGATAATGGTGGGTCAAGATGAAGTCACTCAGTCGTATCTGACTCTTTGTGACACCATGGATTGTAGCCTATCAGGTTCTTCCATTCATGGGATTCTCCAGGCAAGAGTACTGGAATGGGTTGCCATTTCCTTCTCCAGGGAATCTTCCTGAACCAGGGATCGAACCTGGGTCTCCTGCATCATAGACAGACGCTTTTACCTACTGAGCCACCAGTGAAGTCTAGGTACAAATACGGTCCCAATCTGCCTATCATAAATACCAGTAGGATATTGAATTGGACATAACCTGAAGCTGCCAAATAAGGGTTTAAAACAGCGTTTGTAAAGCTTGTGCTCATAAAACATGTAGTTGACTTAGGTTGAAATCTAACACACGCTGTGGGTTCATTGCTTAATGGTTTAATGTGTGGATTTTGCCATAACAGTGGCTTCCCTGGTGGCTCAGAGGGTGAAGCATCAGCTTACAATGTGGGAGACCTGGGTTCAATCCCTGGGTTAGAAAGATCTCCTGGAGAAGGAAATGGCAACCCACTCCAATATTCTTGCCTGGAAAATCCCATGGGAGGAACTTGGTAAGCTATAGTCTATGGGGTTGCAGAGTTGGATATGACTGAGCAACTTAACTTTCACTTTTTGCCATAACAGTGAATAGCAGAGGCAGGAAAAACAATCTAAAGACAGAGAAGGAAAATAAGAGTTTCAGCTTATTTTACCTATAAATCTATGAATTTATTTATACATGGACATATACGATGCTATTTCTCTTTCAACTGGTAGCAGTTATATGGCAGAAAATGATGGACCTTAACAGACATTTCCCCAAAGAAGATGTGCAGATGGCCAAGAGGCACATGAAAAGATGCTCAGCATCGCTGATCACTGGAGAACTGCAAATCAAAACTACAGTGACTTACCACCTCAAACCAGTCAGAATAGTTATCATCAAAAGTCTACAGACAATAAATGTTGGAGAGAGTGTGGACTAAAGGAAAGACTCCTACACTTTCTGCGGGGATGTAAATTAGTGCAGCCACCACAGAAAACAGCATGTAGGTTCCTTAAGAAACTAAAAATAGAGCTACCTCATGATTCAACAGTTTCACTCCTGGGCATATATCTGGAGAACACGTCGGTTCAGAAGGATACATGTACCCCCATGTCTGCTGTAGCACTGTTTACAAATACACGGGGAAGCACATGCATAATGGTATTTTTTACAGATATTAAAACAGAATCTAAAAACTCGTTGAAGAAATGTGAAATCAGAATAATACAAAGGCAAGGTGTATAAAAAGCTATGTGGTTATTGAGGAATCATCCCCCATTTCCAGCTTGCTAATTTGTGTTTTGTTTTCTGTTTGTTCATTGTTTGGGGATTTTATTTATTTTGCTTGTTTCCCTAACCACTTGGATATCTTCCAACCAAAGTTGAAAAAGAAAGGCTGTGAAACAGGTTTGAAGAAACTGCAAGCACAACATTTTTCAGCTAATTTACTAAAATAGCACATCCATAACTGAGAGAAAATGGTTAGAGGCAAAAAGGGAGCTGTATTTCCATGGACCTCTGAGCATTTAAGCCTGTGTGTAATCAGTTTACATGCAAGAGAAATCAGTGTTGAGCTATTTGGGTGACACTGTATGTTGAAAATCTTGGTTATTTTGCATTTTTTTAAACATAGACTTCAGGGTGTCCTAATTAAATAAGATAAGTTTATTATCAACAAAGATGGCATTAGAACCAAGGTAACTTTATATACTACAGTTGTTTTCTTAGTTTGGGAAAAGTAAGAGTAGGGCTAGAAGAAAGAGGGGTTCACATTTTTTGTAACGACAGCAAGGAGACTTAAAAAGCACTTAAACCACCAGGGCTCCTGACAAAAAAGAGAAGTGGTCGATTTCTGTGTCTACTTTGGCTTATCACCTAATTTCTCAAATGCCCTAAGTTCACTTGCCTAGGAAATCAGCTCATCAACCACATTGCAATCAATGGTTGTCATGGTGAGGATATTCCTGGAATTATCTTCAGGACCTTTCTTGGTCACCACAGGAAAATTGCTCACAGACAACAGCTAACTCTTTCAGTGTGGGCAGACTTGTAGCACCTATGGGTCATAAAATCTTAGATTTGGATGGAATTTTAGAGGTTAGCTCATTATCTCTTCATATAACCTGTTAAAGATAGGCAAATGGAGATTCAAATCAAGGAAGAGACTTATCTCGAGTCCCAGGAAGACTTGTCCCCAGTGACTCCATTATTGTAGTCACTTCAATAAATATTAACAAAAGCCCATTATGTGGCAGGACTAGGACTATTCATATTTCCTAAACGTCACAGCCCCTGCATTCAGACTGACTTAAAAGAGGAATACAAAGGAGACATAGAAGAAGGAGATTTCTGTCATTGAAGCTGTGCTTCGTTGGAGGTAGATCACCTTTTAGGAGCTGAGCACCTAAAATGTGATTGCTTTCTTTTTATATTTCATAGACCTGCAGCCAATCAGTAGTTCTGATCTGTGTGGTTCACCCTTTAATCTCCTGATGCAGTTATCCCTTATTCCTTGAGGACTGGTTCTATATGGTAATATTTTGTATAGCCAATGGACTAAATTTTGACCTTTGTAGAGGTCTGTCTTGAAGAGGAATGACAGAGAGTATGAGGCAAGATCAGATAAACAAACAAATAGCTGAGAAGTGACTCTCAATCTCACTCCCAACATCTATTTAAACATTTTTGACTTATTTTCTCTTTCATTGCAGACAGCAATTCGCACATTATCCTGTCTTCCCTCCACCACTCTCTGAAATACCATCTTAGTACGGTTCAGGATAAAGTGACAGAAAGATTTGGAATTGATTTATGAAAAACACCTTTTAGAAAATGTATTCCAAAACTATGTGACTTCTATGTGACAACTATGAGAAAATAAAATTCTGTAGTTTAAGTCACCCAGGCTACAATATTCTGTTATGAAAGCCCTAGAAGACTAATACACTGTTTATATGTGGATGATACCCAAATGTATGTTTCTAAACCAGATTCTTCTCTGAGCTCGTGATCTAGTTATACAAGATATCTCTTCTTGGATGTTTCAAAACCACATCTGCAGAACCAAACTAATGCTCTCCTCCATTCACAATGGGTTTCCCTGATAGCTCCGTTGGTAAAGAATCCACATGCGATGCAGGAGACCCCAGTTGAATTCCTGGTTTAGGAAGACCCCCTGGAGAAGGGAAAGGCTACCCACTCCAGTATTCTTGGGCTTCCTTTGTGGCTCAGCTAGAAAAGAATTGGCCTGCAATGAGGGAGACCTGGGTTTGATAGCAGGGTTGGGAAGATCCCCTAGAGAAGGGAACAGCTAGCTACTCACTCCAGTATTCTGGCCTGGAGAATTCCATGGACTGTAAAGTCCATGGGGTCACAAAGAGTTGGACACCACTGAGTGATTTTCACTTTCCATTTACATAGGTTTATATCTCCACTATTCTCTCTCTTCATCCATCTAACTACACCCAAGCTTTATACATCTGTGTTACTCTCACATCTCATGTATGATTAAGCTCTGTCAATTTTGCCACCTAAATGTTTATTGAATCATTCAAGGTATCTCCATT
This sequence comes from Odocoileus virginianus, assembly GCF_023699985.2. Classification (NCBI taxonomy): domain Eukaryota; kingdom Metazoa; phylum Chordata; class Mammalia; order Artiodactyla; family Cervidae; genus Odocoileus; species Odocoileus virginianus. The sequence goes on along the minus strand of NC_069686.1, from coordinate 66,684,059 downwards.
TCCTCCGAGTTGGTATAAACTAGCATTGTTTGTCTGGAGAAGGAAATGGCAACCCACTCCAGTGTTTTTGCCTGGAGAATCCCAGGGATGGGGGAGCATGGTCGGCTGACGTCTGTGGGGTCGCACAGAGTCGGACACGACTGACGTGACTTAGCAGCAGCAGCAGCATTGCTTGTCATCCATACTACTAAAAATATTACAATAACCTTTTAACTGGTGTTCCTTGTTCTTAATGTTTGCCGTCTGCTCACCTACCCTGTTAACATCCTCAATTCCACCTCTCCATTGATTTATCAGAATAACACTGAAGATGATGTACAAGGCAGTTCTAGCCAATTGGTTGGAAAATAAGTTTACCAAAAAGTCATTTGCTGAATTATGAGCATTTCTATTGTATTTTTCTTTCACTACAGCTCCTGTTCTTGTATCTGACCTTGGATCTGTCCCTGCATTTTTTTAATTTATTTTTTTTTATTGAAGGATAACTGCTTTATATAATTTTGTTGTTTTCTGTCAAATTTCAACATGAATCAGACATAGGTATACATATATTCCCTCCCTTTTGAAGTTCCCTCCCATCTCCCTTCCCACCTCACCTCTCTAGGTTGATACAGAGCCCCTGTTTGAGTTTCCCGAGCCATATAGAAAATTCCTGTTGGCTATGTATTTTACATATGGTAATGTAAGTTTCCATGTTACTCTTTCAGTACATCTCACCCTCTCCTCCCCCCTCCCCAGGTCCACATGTTTATTCTCCATGTATGTTTCTCCACTGCTGCCCTGTAAATAAATTTTTCAGTACTATTTTTCTAGATTCCATATATATGCATTAGAATACGATATTTCTTTTTCTCTTTCTGACTTACTTCACTCTGTATAATAGGTTCTAGGTTCATCCACTTCATTAGAACTCACTCAAACCTATTCCTTTTTATGGCTGAGTAATGTTCCATTGTGTATATGTACCACACTTTTTTATCCATTCATCTGTGGATGGGCATATCTAGATTGCTCCCATGTTCCAGCTATCATAAATAGTGCTGCAATGAACAATGGGATACATGTGTGTTTTTCAATTTTGGGTTCCTCAGGGTATATGCCTAGGAGTGGGATTGCTGGGTCATATGGTGGTTCTATTCCTAGTTTTCTAAGGAATCTCCTTACTGTCTTCCATAGTGGCTGTATCAATTTACCTTCCCACCAACAGTGCAAGAGGGCTCCCTTTTCTCCACACCCTCTCCAGCATTTATTGTTTTTAGATGTTTTGATGATGGCCATTCTGACCGGTGTGAGGTGATATCTCATTGTAGTTTTGATTTGCATAATGAGCAATGCTGAGCATCTTTTCATGTGTTTGTTAGCCATCTGTATGCCTTCTTTGGAGAAATGTCTGTTTAGGTCTTCTTCCCACTTTTTGGTTGGGTTATTTGTTTTTCTGGTATTGAGTTGTGTGAACCGCTTATATAATTTGGAAATTAATCCTTTGTCAATTGTTTCATTTTCTATTATTTTCTCCCATCCTGAGAGTTGTCTTTTGACTTTGCCTATAGTTTCTTTTGCTGTGAAAAATCTTTTAAGTTTAATCAGGTCCCACTTGTTTACTTGTTTTCTTTTCTTTTTCTTATTTTTAATTTCTGTTACTCTAGGAGGTGGCTCATAGAGGATCTTGCTTTGATTTATGTCATTGAGGGTTCTGCCAATGTTTTCCTGTAAGGGTTTTATAATTTCTGGTCTTACATTTAGGTCTTTAAGCCATTTTGAGTTTATCTTTGTGTATGGTGTTAGGAAGTGTTCTAATTTCATTCTTTTACATGTAGCTGTCAGATTTTCCCAGCATCATTTATTGAAGAGGCTGTCTTTGCTCCATTGTATAGTCTTGCTTCTTTTGTCAAAAATAAGGTGCCCATAGGTGCCTGGATTTATTTCTGGACTTTCTATTTTGTTCCATTGTTCTACGTCTCTGTTTTTGTTCCAGTACCACACTGTCTTGATGACTGGAACTTTGTAGTATAATCTTAAGTCAGGGAAGTCAGTTCCTCCAGCCCCATTCTTCTTTCTCAAGACTGCTTTGGCCATTCGGGGTCTTTTGTGTTTTCATTTGAATTGTGAATTTTTTTTTTCTAGTTCTGTGAAAAATCATTGGTAACTTGATAGGGATTGAGTTGAATCTGTAGACTGCATTTGGTAGTAGAGTCATCTTCACAATATTGATTCTTCTTACCCAGGAACATGGAATATCTCTCCATCTGTTTACATGGCCTTTGATTTCTTCACTAGTGTCTTATAATTTCCTATGTACAGTTCTTTTTGTCTCCTTAGGTAAGTTTATTCCTAGATATTTAATTCTTTTTGGTGCAATGGTGAATGGGATTGATTCTTTCATTTCTTTATCTTATTTTTCATTGTTATTGTATAGAAATGCAAGTGATTTATGTGTATTAATTTTGTATCCTGCAACTTTGCTAAATTCACTGATTAGCTCTAGTAGTTTTCCGATACTATCTTTAGGGTTTTTTATGTACAGTATCATGTCATCTGCAAACAGTGAGAGTCTTACTTCTTCTTTTCCAACCTGAATTCCTTTTATTTATTTTTCTTCTTTGATTGTCATAGCTAGGACTTCCAGAACTATGTTGAATGATAGAGGGGAAAGTGGGCACCCTTGTTTTGTTCCTGATCTTAGGGGGAATGTTTTCACTTTTTCACCATTGAGAATAATGTTTGCAGTAGACTTATAATATATGGCCTTTACTATGTTGAGGTAGATTCCTTGTATGCCCATTTTTTGAAGAGTTTTAATCATAAATGGATGGTGAATTTTGTCAAAGATTTTTCTGCATCTATTGAGATTATCATATGGCTTTTATCTTTTAATTTGTTAATAAGGTGTATCACACTGATTAATTTGTGTATATTGAAGAATCCTTGCATCCCTAGAATAAAGCCAACTTAATCATGGTGTATGAGCTTTTTGATGTGTTGCTGAATACTGTTTGCTAATATTTTGTTGAGGACTTTTGCATCTGTGTTCATCAGTGGTACTAGCCTGAGGTTTTCTTTTTTGTGTGTTGTCTTTTCCAGTTTTGGTATCAGGGTGATGGGTGGCCTCAGAGAATGAGTTTGGAAGTGTTCCTTCCTCTGCACTTTTTAAAAGAGTTTTAGAAGGAGAGGCATTAGCTCTTCTCTAAATGTTTGGTGGAATTCTCCTGTGAAGTCACCTGTTCCTGGGCTTTTGTTTTTGGGGGGATTTTTGATCACTGCTTCAATTTCAGTGCTTGTACTTGACTTGTTCATAACTTCTATTTCTTCCTGGTTCAGCCTATTTCTGACCTGGTTCATTCTGGTCAGGAATGAAGATTCCACAAGTGGTTTGTTATGGCATTGAGTGAGATTAAAACAAATACCCAAAAATGAGAAACCAAAGATGAACCCCAAACAAATGGAAGTTATAAAATCAGGCAAATGATAATTAAAATAATGGAATATACACATATCCATTACACCCATAAGCAAAGTCAAAACAGTCCCACTAAAATAAAATACAGTAGATTGACCTGGTGAACAAAGGAAATTAAAAAAAAATATGTTTACCATTTAAGAACAAAACCAACTAAAAAACAAACTTGGGGGAAAACAACAACAACAATAACAACTAACTAAAGCAAGGTGCCAAGTAGGGAATAAAGCAATGAAAACAAAACTAACAAATATGTTGAGAGGAAAGGAAAGAAATAAAAGAATAGATATGCAAAGTTAAATAGAGGTAGGTGAAGAAAAAAAAAATATATATATGATTAACTGCAAGGGGAAAAGAACAACAGGAAAGGCAAACAAAAGAATAAAGAAAAGATGTAATAGGTTACAAACATTTTAAAATATAAGAGAGAGAGAGAGAGAAAAGGAAAACTCCTCAGAATTGCAAAAGCCCAACATAGAGGCAGAGATTTGTAACAAAAATAAAAAGTGTAACTGGTTATACAAATATACATATACACCCATAAGCAAAATCAAAACAGTCTAACAAAATTAAAGTACAATAGATTTATCTGGTGAACAAAGGAAACCAAAGATTACATCTACCAGTTAAAAACAAAATTAACTAATGCACAAATTGGAAAACAAAATTAAAACAAAGTGCCAATTTGCTATTTGTGGAATAAAGCAATGAAAATTAAAGTAACAAATATGTAGAGAGGAAAAGAAAGAAAGAATAGATATGCAAAGTTAAATAAAGGTAGAGAGAGAAGAGTTATACATATTAAAGGTAGCTTCAAGGGGAAACGAACAGGAGGAAAAGCAAAGCAAAGAATAAATGTAGAAAAAATAATAAGCTAAAAAATAAAATTAAAGAAAAGAAAGAGAGAGAGAAAGGAAAACTCCACAGAACTGTAAAAACCCAACATAGAGGCAGAGGTCTGTAACAATAATAAAAAGTGTAACTGAATATATACATATACATAAACACCCATAAGCAAAACCAAAACAGTCCAACAAAAATAAAGTACAATAGATTGATCCAGCAAACAAAGGAAACCAAAAATTATGTCTACCAGTTAAGAACAAAACTAACTAAAGCACAAACTGGAAAACAAAACTAAAGCAAGGTGCCAATTGGGGAATAAAGCAATGAAAATAAAACTAACAAATATTTTGAGAGGAAAGGAAAGAAAGAAAAGAAAGAATAGATATGCAAAGTTAGAGGTAGATAAAGAAGACATAAGCATTGAAGAGTAACTGCAAGGGGAGCAGTAGGAAAAGTAAACAAGGGAATAAATGTAGGAAAAAATAATAATAGGTTTAAAAGTTAAAAATTAAAATTAAAAAAAGAGAAAAGAAAGAACGAGAAAAAAAGGAAAACTCCACAGAATGGTAAAAGGCCAACATGGAGACAGAGGTTTATAACAACAATAAAAAATATGACTGAGGAAAAAATAAAAACCTCAAAAGCTTAATTAGAATTCATAGTGCCAATAAAATCAACAACTACAACAGAATAGGGGGAAGAAAAGGAAAATAAAAATGTCTAAGAAACTCTATGATGCTGCCGCTGCTGCTAAGTCGCTTCAGTCGTGTCCGACTCTGTGCGACCCCACAGACGGCAGCCCACCAGGCTCCCGTCCCTGGGATTCTCCAGGCAAGAACACTGGAGTGGGCTGCCGTTTCCTTCTCCAATGCATGAAAGTGAAAAGTGAGAGTGAAGTCGCTCAGTCGTGTCCGACTCTTAGCGACCCCAGGCACTGCAGCCCACCAGGCTCCTCCATCCATGGGATTTTCCAGGCAAGAGGACTGGAGTGGGGTGCCACTGCCTTCTCCAAGAAACTCTATAGAACAAGTGTAAACATAAGAAGAATAAATGCTTTCCCTGAGTCTCTGCTGTCAGAGTCCTTTCCCTCGCTGGGGGTCCCAGCCCAGCTCGCCTCCCTGGGATGCCCTCCGACACTGCGCGGGTCTCTGGACCTGCTCTGGGGGCGGCTCAGAGTCTCATTCGGCCCCACTCCTGTGTGTCCTCGCCTCCAATGCCCACGGCGATCAGAACGAGTGCGCTTTCTTTTGTGGGCGCTCTCAGCGGCCTTTCATATTTTCCATAGACACCATCTGCCTAGTTGACCGCGTGGATTTAGCCTGCAGCTCGCACAGCTGGTGGGAAGGTTTTGGGTCCCGTTCCTTAACCACCCTGCCCCTGGGTTTCAACTGCGGTTTTATTTCCACCTCTGTGTGTGGGTCGTGCACTGGGGATTGCTCCCGAGGCTGCCCTGGAGGGCTGGGGCTTGCCCTGCGAGGGCCGGGTGTGGAGGCGGTGCTTGGGCCGCAGGGGTTCTGGCCACACCAGGCACTCAGGGGAGCTGGTGGCTAGGGCAGCAGGGTATGCTCTAGAAGGATACGGCGAACGGTACTGGCCAGTGCACGCCAGTATTCTTGCCTGGAGAACCCCCTGAAGGGAAGGACATAGTCTACAGGGCCGCAAAGAGTTGGACACGACCGAAGCGACTCTGAACGCATAGACACAATATATATATATAATTTTTTTTTTTTTCCCGGCTGTGACAGCTCGGGCCCAGTAAGAGTTGAGTCTGACGGTGGCACAGTTGCTTGGCTTGTGGTGACCCCGGCAGCGCTGTGTGCCAGGACATGGACTGCCTCCAACCCGAGAGTTATGGACTTATTAGTCTTTTTATGACCTCTTGTAGCTTGCAATCAGAAGGCCTCTTTGGCCAGTCTTTGTCTGTAGCTGCACCTGTTCAGGCACACAGAAGCCTCCCTTGCCTGGGGTCCTACTCTGTAGATTAGGGCATCAGTCACTTAAAGGGGCACCTGGGTGGGGTCCTACTCTGTATTCAGTCATCAGACATTTGATGGGCCAGCCGCTCTATTGTTCAGCTGCCAATGCTGGCACATGGGGAGGGAAAGGCTATGGAGATGGCTCCACCCTCTTGCTTCCAGGACCGCCTGGCTTTCCTCCACAGGCATTTCCCACCACAGCCTCCTCCCTCACATCCCCTTGATCTGCCTCTTGGCAGTCAACAGCAGCCCTCATCCTGGGATTGCTCCAGCTCCTAACTACTATGCCTTCCAGGGAACCTGCGTCCCTGTCTGGGGTATGTATGGCTGCGGCAAGGACTGTCTGATTCTCATTCCACTTAGGCTGCCACAGATCAGCTGCTTCACTCTCAGACTTAAATGTTTCTCCTCCGACTCGGACAGTTGCCCCATGTTGGGATTGGATCCCTGCTTCAGTCCCCCCCACCCACTGAAGGCAGGTCCAGTCCTATGAACATTCTCATCCCCGCCCCCCCACCCAGTTCCTTCGTCCTACCGGGTTCTGCATGGTTCTATACACTCTTTTCCTTTGGTCAGGTCCTCCTGTCTGCTCTGAACTGGTGTTCTGCACGCACTTTTGTCTGAAGGTGTATTCCTGATGTATCTGTGGAGAGAGATGGATTCCTCTGCCATCCTTGTCCCTACGTTTTTGTAAGCTGTTGTTTATAGCCCCAAAATAATTGTTGCACAGTTCTACAGAACTGTTCTGTGGGAAAACCCACAGACGTAAATACATAATGAAGGACAAACAGAAAGATGGGGTGAGAATAAATATTCAATAGATGAATGACCACTCAGCACATTGATTTGTGAGAATTCACTCTGGGAATCAATATCTAGGGAATGTTTTTCCCTCTTTCCCCCAGAGGTTGAAAGCTATGGCATTACCATCTTTTTCAAGCTCACTTGATACCAATGTCTACTCCACTGACCTGTCCATTGCATTTAAACACAGGAGACTTATAAAATTTCTGTGGGGCTGCTTTAGTGGGAGATGTTGAGCTGCCTTGCAGATGATTCTGAATGTGGAGGAGCATTTGACTATCATGGTGGGTTTGAGCCTTGGATTTGGGCCTTTAGTGTATGAAGATCAGAAATTCCAAATATTGTTCATTGCAAGCAACAATCTTGCACAGTACGAGCTGTGTTGATGAACAGATTTGAAGTGCATGAGCCATGTCACCACAGGCTGCCTACTTGTTCCTCCAATGCTGTTACCTTTCCTGTCTCTTTTTACCAAGGTAATTTCTACTTAAACTTTGGACCTCAGATAACTTTCTACTATACTGGAAAATCTTAATCTCTCTGAATACATCAGATTATACACATAGCTCTATGTGCTCACAGTTCCATAGTTAAATATTTATTCATATTATCATTGATTAAATGTCTGTCTTCCCAAGAAGACTGTACAGTTTCCAATAGCCAAGAACTGCCTATGGTTTAGTGATAACTACATCCCCAGCTGCTGATAGAATATCAGGCATTGAGAACACTTTGTGAGTGTTTGTTGAGTGTAAAATTGAATGAATGCATGAATGGCAGAGCCCCTGATCTTAAGGGACTTGCTTTGTGGCAGGAAATAGGGAATAGAGGCTGTGATGAATCACCACGGAGCTGTCTGCGGGCAAAGAAAGGGCACCAAATGGTTTTGGCACAGTGAGCCCACCCTGTGCTGAGACGTGGCTATCATTAAGATTTCACACAGATGTGTATTTTAGTCCCTACAGTCTCTCTGGATGGAAATTTTGCATTGGAAGGGTAACACTTAAGGTGAACCACTTCAAAGACGATGGCGACTTCAACTCTCTCTGAAAGGGCTCCCAAGTCAGCTCAGTGTCAACCACATGCGCCTTCTCTCTGCAGGACCTGGAGCATCTATGGACTACAGAATTTCATTTTTTGATTTGCTTTTACTACAAAGGATCAGTGCTCTTACTGAACAAGTGAAGAAGAAAGCAAGGCGTCAGAGGGTGTCAGAGCAGGCTTCAGAGCTGGGGAGTGAGAGAGCAGAGGATGAGGAGGAAGGAATATGGAAGCCACAGGAGAGGAGGAAGAGCAGGGATAAGAGCAAAAGCAGCGTTGCAGGTATTCCCGCGGCTAAGAAGAAAAGCCTAGTTCTCTCATTTGCAAAGAAATCTAGGGCAGACAGACATCTCAAAATCTTCATTATTTCTTCAAATCTTTAATTGAGCACTTCAAAAGATCACAATTAAGCTTTTTAAAAATATAAAGTTTAAGTTGAAAGGAATCCATGGAGACCGACCCTGTTGAATCTTTTGGTCCAAATCAATGGCCTTATTAAAAACAGGAGGGGGTGATGGTACAAAGACACATTCCTGAGTCATTGGTTAAAGGAAGCACTCAAACACTCCTCCCTCGGTTAATGGGCTAAGAATAAAGAAGAAACTCAGGGAGAGACAGGAGATGATGCTCTGTTCCACTGATTTGGATGGAGTGGCAAAATCAGTCTGAAGGCCTGTGAAAATAAAATTCAGGGAAATTATTGTCCATGCCTTGAAATCTGCCTCTGTGTTTGCACCCTCTAGTCCTGGTACAAATGAATACTCTGTGAATCAGTTCATTATTCTTATGTTCAGGTGTTAGATAACTCATACCTACTACTGGATGTGCCCCACTGAGGCCTCAGCCCTCGATAGGCTGTTCAGTGCTGCCCTGAATGGTAGCATGCCTTGCCCCTGACGCTGTCCTGTTGGACTCAGCTCTCTGCTCTCTAACTTGTGATCACCTTTATAATATCCACCCTTTTCCCCTGCCCTGGAGTCCCACTCTCTAACTACCCGGAGTCATCCTCCTTGGGTGCAGAGCTCTGCCCAGCTTCTGCAAGGCACAAAGGAAGGGAACGAGGTCCAGCAACTTGGAACGTTACCACTGTCTTCCTTGCTACCCACTGGGCTTGCTTGTTCTGTTAACCTCATCTTTGTGTTTTGCTTTTTGGTCCTTTTCAATGTAACCAAGCCCCAAGAAGGGTATTTTAGCCCTCATCTTTCTACAAGTTCTTTGGATCAGCTATGACAGAGTCTCTGGGTTGTTCCTAGAAGGTCTATTTGTTGTTTTTTTAGGTTCAAAGTCTTAATCCTGAACTCCACACAAAAAAGCTGAGTAGTTACCACTTTATCAGAAACTTCTTGAATCTTTGCTGGGTCTTCCACCTTTTGATGGGCCAGAATAACCTTGCACCAAGCTCCTCATGGCCAGCCCATACTACCTGATGCTGAGATACCATTACACTGAATCACAGTTTCCCTGTATGTTCACTCTCAAGAGGCTCCATAGGCATCTTCTGCCCCCGGCACACAAATCTAGTGCTCCCACTGGGTGACTTTCCAACGTGCCTGATGTAACCTGCACATCTTGCTGATTTCTGAAATTTGATAAAAGCTGTGGCACTTCCTGGGTCTCTGATGGATATTTTTTGACTCTATCCCAGCATCAGTTTTTCAGTTGTCAGCCTTCTTTATAGCCCAACTCTCATATCCATACATGACTACTGGAAAAGCCATAGCTTTGAATATATAGATCTTTGTAGGCAAAGCAATGTCTCTGCTTTTTAATAAGCTGTCTATGTTTGTCCAAGGAGGAAACATCTTGTAATTTCATGGCTCCAGTCATGGTCCACAGTGATTTTGGAGCCCCCAAAATAAAGTCTGTCACTGTTTCCATTGTCTCCCCATCTATATGCCATGAAGTGATGGGACCAGATGCCATGATCTTCATTTTTTGAATGTTGAGTTTTAAGCCGCATTTTCACTCTCATCTTTCATCCTGACAAAAGGCTCTTTAGTTTCCCTTCATTTTCTGCCCTTAGAGTGTTACCATTTGCATATCTGAGGTTGTTGATATTTCTCCCAGCGATCTTGATTCCAGCTTGTGATTTTTCCAGCCCAGTCCAGAATTTCACAATACAGCCTGGCACTAGTTAATGGGATCACATAAATCCATCCCTGAAAAGTATATCAAAGGTGAAAATAGTATGTGAAACTTTTAGGATTTGAAGAAAGATGTTTAACTTTTGGGAATGTTAAGGGTCAGTTTTAAACATTTTATATTACAATGCAATCTTGAAAGATATTTGTTTAGTTTTTTTAGAGATTGTGTGAAATTTTCTTCTATGGGGACAGAAGTAGTGACACAGGCTTGATTCATTTAAGTGTAGGGAATTATAAGATTAATGCCAATCATTCTCACTTTCTATGTATACAAGGGAAACTGCCACTCAGGGTGAAAGAACATCTTCCCATTTACCACCACATCTGTATAGTCTATAAGATTAAGACAGACTGGCGCCTGAGACCTGGGCCATTGTTGAAGTGCTTGCATCTGGATAAATGTCTCCTTGAGCGAAAAAATGATAGGAAGAAGAAAAAGCTATAAGGCGCTAAGTATGACCACATGCATGTACGGTTGCAGCAAATTATGCAAGAGAACGTGAGAGGACTGAAAGCCCAGCTGCCACTTCTGAAAACCCAGGAGCAAACAGTGCACCGTGCATGCATCCTGCACTCAGCACAACCCAAGGGCACAGACCACTTAAGCCATCCCTCCAGCCTCACCCTGCGTCTGCCCCCGGGCTCACCTCACGTAAGGAACTGCCTATCCACCCCTGCCGCCAAGTGAACAAGGGAAATTCTTACCTTTTGCTCCCTCCTGCTACAGCAGGAACCCAATAAAACCCTGCCTGAATTTCCTGCCCGGCCTCTTACCAATTTCTATTGATTAAGGAAGGTCAAAAACCCAGGTCAGTAACAGAATGAATATGCAATGGGCCTGCAAAAACATGTAATTCATGTTACGGCTCTAGAGAAGAAGAAACCAAAGGCTAGTGAGCCATGCCATATAAATATGACCTGGGGTCAGAAGACCTAGGACATGATTGACCTTGCAATTCACAAGCTCTTGGATCATAATCATTATTTGTTATATGTGAGCCTCAATTTCCCTCTTGTAAGAAGGGAAGTGTATATTAAACCTCAGACACCTTTCATGAGAAGGAAATAAAATGATAAGAATGTGAATTACCTCTGGTAAGATTTTCAGCATACACAAGTTGCCTTTGTATCTACTTCATCCCAGGATGTGAAAGCTTATCCTTGAACTTTTCGGGAACCGATTCATTTTTGTCAGACTTTCATGAAGTCTAGTCTCACCACTCACTGAAAAGTCATTCAGTCAGGCTCACTACTTCCCACATTTACTTGTTCTGGTTTCTAAATAGTGGACTTTCACTTTACACTTGACCCCAGTATTAGTTTCCTGTGACTGCCATAACAAAATGCCTCAAATTTGGCTTAACACATGGACTATTATTTTCTCACAGTTCATGAGGTCAGACATCCGGAATTGTGGTATCGGCAGGACTGCCCTCTCTCTAGTGTCCAGAAGAATATGCTTCCATTTCCTGATGTAATCTCATTAACTGCTACTTGATTATCAAGTGACAAAATTATCTAGAAGAATGTTTGAAATACAAGTTTGTATTCACTGTTATGAAGAACAAAGTGTGCTTTGGGTATATTTTGTGCCTGAAACAGTTAGCAAATGATAATAGAAAGTAAAATTGACTTGTAAAATTTTAAAATATGTGTTACTAATTTAATATTTAGCTCAAATTTAAACCATTTTGATTTTATATGTTTTATAATACAGATAATATAACTTACTTGACAGTAGTATGTATTTGTTGGAGATGCTTGCATTTGTCTTTCTAAGATGTGCAGTCAAAAAGATTCAGTGATCATTTGTCTGCTTCCTGTGACTATAGTTCTGATTATTTGTTCTACCTTTCTATTCTCAATCTAACTTCAGCTCAGTCCCTCTTAGATTTGCAACTTTGATAACTTCATTTACTTTGACTGTCTTTGTGTCTTTCCATTTTGATTTGAAATAGCCTAAAATTATTCAGACTAAACACCTCCAGGACAGATTCAAATTGGAATAAACTGATTCCTGGATACACTGTTCCTGGAATACGCTGATAAGATAGTATCCAAACACAGCATAATTGTAACAAGAATAAAGGATTTAAATATCAAAACATTTAAGTCAAATAGAGAGTTATCATATGATCCAGCAATCTCACTCCTGAGCATATATCCAGGGGAAAACATGAATTAAAAGGAGACATGAACCCCACTGTTCTTTGCAGCACTGTTTACAATAGCCAGGACATGGAAATAACTTGTGTCCATCAAGGGAGAAATGGATAAAAATGATACAGTACATATATTCAGTGGAATATTACTCAGCCATTTAAAAGAATGAGATAATGTTATTTGCAGCAATGTGGATGGATTTGGAGATTATGTATTTCATACTAAGTGGAGTAAGACAGAGAAAGACACATATTGTATGATATTACCTATATGTGGATCTAAAAAAATGATACAAATGAACGTATTTACCAAACAGAAACAGACATAGAGAATGAACTTACTTACTATTACTGGGGGAAAGGCCAGGGGAGAGATAGATTGGGAGTTTGGGAACGCCATGTACACACTACTATATGTACAATAGATAACCAACAAAGACCTACTGTAAAAAAGGAAAAAAAAAAGAAATAAAATTTATCTGTAGAATAAAAAAAATGTAGAAGGGTGTCCCTATCTCCAAAAATAGAATATAAATTCCCTAATTATGATTAATAAGGGTTTCTGCCATAAAAGTCTGAAAATTTATACACATCATGCACAGTCACCTACTAAAATGCTAGTTTCATTGTGAGAAAACATGACTATGTGCCCACTGAAAGCCCATAGGACTCTACATGGTATAGAGTGATGTATACAATTAAGTAATCATGAGCCAAGAGACTTTACATGTGATGTTAAGCTAGTATTTTAATCATTCAGCTTAATGATCTACAGTCCTGAAGTGTTTTGTTTTGTTTTTTTTTTCCAGAGTGAGTGTGTTTCATTGTTCAATGTGAGTGATCTTTGTTTAGTTGAAACTGTGATTGCCATTGACTCCAATCAGAAATCTATATTCCAAAGGGATTACCAATACTGATCATTTGTCCCCACTGACTGTCCATCTGCCGCTGGAGACTCAGCAAACCCTTCGCTGAACACCAGTTAGCAGCGCCCTGTGTGTTGGCTCGCGGAAATTTGGGCCGAGGTGGAGAAGATTGACAGAAAATGTCAATCTTGAAAACGTCTGCTCTTGTTCTAGATCTGAGCAAGTGTTTGCGCAGATTCGTCTCGCTGTCACCCTGCCAAGCTAAATGTGGGTTCTGGCTTAGAGGCTGTTATGATTTTGAATTTGGGCATAAGAGCTTTCTGTTTGAGTCTTAGTTCAGTTTCTCACTGTATCACTCACCTATTATATCTGAGTCTCAATTTTAACATCTGTAAAAATAGAACAAAATTTCACCAATTCAGTGATAGCAGAAAATAATGAGGAAACCCCCAGGAAAAATGCCTATCCATGAGTTTCTCTTTTACTTTCATTTCTGCTTCCTTCTTATTAGATCTTCAAGTGTTAATGGTGAACAATTGTTTTAAGTATGGTATCTATTTTATTTAAGACTGTTTCCTCCAATGTTGGAATCCATTCAATTTGGGGCTAAACTTCCCTGCATAGTTCATGAAACAGTTAACAAGAGTCTCTTGAGAACATTATTGTATAATTGTATTTGAGGAAATAATGATATTAATTAAAATAGCAACTATTTACTAAGACCTTACTATGTGCACACCTTTAGCTGCTTTACCTAATATCCTATTTAATTTTGATAGTCTTGATGATTGAAATCTAAAGCATTTAGTGTAATATTTGCAGTGTTAAAATCTATATGTTTAGTAACAATGTAACATATACAATGCTTACTAAGAAATAAAATATTGATGAAATAGAGAAAATACATAAATAAAGCTATAGTTTTATTGACACTGATGTGAAACCAGCTTGACTAACTACTTCTATGAACACTGAGATTCTTTTGTTGTAATGTCAGTTAAAGATATTTGTATTGAAGATATTGGACTATTCAGAAAATTATTTTCAGAATAAACATTTGAGAATTCTGGATGCCTTTAAAAGAGGCAAGTTGAAAATTGTATTGGTTGATAAAATAACCAATGAAATACAAATTATGATTTTTACCATTGAATCAAGACTAGGGTGTCCTGAGCTTAAAATAAAAAATAAAATAAAATAAAAGAGAGAGAGAGAGAAAGAGAGGGAGAAGGTACTGAAAATGCTAGAAAGAAGAGGCATAATCGAATGAATAAACACTTAGTGCGGGGAGCCAGCCTGACTGCTCAGGCTCCTTCTTGGCTCTGAGAGAGATCAAGAGGTCCCTCTCTGTCCCGCCACCCCTGATTTATTAAAGCACAGGTTGGCCTTTCTCACCTCCCTCAAGGAAATTGCTGTAGTGATCTTTCACCTGTTGCTGATAAACTCGTCATGATTGAAGCCTGTTTTCTATCCAGTTAATGTTCTATTGATTTCAGTTGGGTGCTAAGGTGATGCTTTACTGTCCTTAAGTGGAGGAATTTAAAACACCTGTGCCTGTAGCTCTGCACATATGCAAACCTTTGATCTATTAGTAACTCCTGTTAGCATATATATAGGTGTGGTATTCTTCAATAAAGTTGGCAGAGTCAGACGCAAGCTGACTCTGTCCCTCTCAACCCCATCTTTCTAAGTCTGTCTAAGTCTTTCTAAGTCTGTCTAAGTCTTATATTTCTCAGGTACTCTGGTAATTGCGTTCTCGACCAGTTCGTTTGCCGGCAGGCTCCGGCAAGAGTGGCGCCCGCACAGGGACGTGGGCGGATTCCAGCGTACAGCCACCCGAAGACCGAAGGTTCTCCCGCGGGAGGTATTTGCGAGTTCAGGCATTGTGGATGATTGCGGGTGGAGAGGGTATAGTTGAGAGTAAAACTCATGGGGCAAAATAGTAGTAGATAGTTCTTTGTTTCTATGTTAAAAATTATGTTAAAAGCTAGAGGAGTTTTTGGTGTCTAAACGGAAACTGGAAAGATTTCTTGCTTTCATAGAGGAAACTTGGCCTTGGTTCCTGGAGGAAGGAACTGTTAACTTGGAAACTTGGGCAAAGGTGGGAGAACAAATTCAAACTGCTTATACTCTCCATGGGCCAGATAGGGTTCCTCTTGATGCTTATTCCCTATGGACTTTGTTTGAACCCAGAACACGAAAGCAAGAAACTTGAAACAGCTTTGAAACTTATAACACTGAAATGTTCGAATATTCCCCAGAGGGTAGCAGAGCACATATATGACTCCCCAATAATTCCAGGTCCTAGAAAAAATGCTGAGACTATTGTTCTCGAGCAAGATTCTGATTCAGAACTCTCCCCTGAAGACCGAGATGATTTAGAAGAGCAGGCTTTTGAGTATGAGGGTTTAACAGATTATATAAGAATTTGTGCTGACGTTGGCCCTTCCTATCTTCAGGAATTGTCTATGGTTGCTGCTATCCAGGGAAATACTGTCAAGGAAGTTCTATATCAACAGACTAAGAACAAGGGTAGTGTGAAAAAGGGAGGGCCTCCCAGCAGTTGTTTTTCATATGGACAACTGGGACATCGTATGGCCCAATGTCCTAAGAAAAATAATTTAGATAGTACAAAGAATCCTGATGTATGCCCCAGATGCAAAAAAAAAAAAAAAAAAAAAAAAAGGAAAACATTGGGCCAGGAACTGTAGATCAAAAATGGATATAGAAGGGCAAACCTCTTCCTCCACAGTCGGGAAACTGGGTGAGGGGCCAGCTTCAGACCCCAGAACAATGTTATGGGGCACTTCAGACCGAGCCTCAGCTAAATCTAATCAACTCAGCATTAAAAGCCTTTTCGGAACCACCCCAGGCAGCACAGGATTGGACTTGTGTGCCACCACCTGCACAATATTAACGCCTGATAAATGTAAAATTGTGATAGATGTGACGTTTGATACTAATAAGTCCTTTGTGTGGCCTGGGTCAGACTGGAACAATAATCCTGGTATAAGATGAGTAACTCCTAACAATACCCGATGGGTTTGTGGAATTGTTGATGTTTTCCCATTTGCAAACGCAGCCATTGCCTTTGAGGGAGATATAAAGGCCATTAGTCAAAAAGAAAAGGGGGAGATGCGGGGAGCCAGCCTGACTGCTCAGGCTCCTTCTTGGCTCTGAGAGAGATCAAGAGGTCCCTCTCTGTCCCGCCACCCCTGATTTATTAAAGCACAGGTTGGCCTTTCTCACCTCCCTCAAGGAAATTGCTGTAGCGATCTTTCACCTGTTGCTGATAAACTCGTCATGATTGAAGCCTGTTTTCTATCCAGTTAATGTTCTATTGATTTCAGTTGGGTGCTAAGGTGATGCTTTACTGTCCTTAAGTGGAGGAATTTAAAACACCTGTGCCTGTAGCTCTGCACATATGCAAACCTTTGATCTATTAGTAACTCCTGTTAGCATATATATAGGTGTGGTATTCTTCAATAAAGTTGGCAGAGTCAGACGCAAGCTGACTCTGTCCCTCTCAACCCCATTTTTCTAAGTCTGTCTAAGTCTTATTTTTCTCAGGTACTCTGGTAATTGCGTTCTCGACCAGTTCGTTTGCCGGCAGGTTCCGGCAACTTAGTAATTGTCCAAGCTATAGAATTTGGTATACAGGAGATACTAGAAGATGCATCTATCCTAGTTTGTTTAACTGTTTTGATCATGTGTCAAAGGAGTTACAATTTGACATATGAAATATAATGGAGATTCAGGTACATGTGAAGTACCTTGAAAATGCCTACTCAAGGAAAATTCCATTTCATGTTTTACTCTATACTGAAATTGATAGGAGGCATTAACTCTTAATACACTAGTCCCAGTTAACAAATTGAAGAATTTCTCAACTGCTGATTTAGATAAATGGAAAACAAAAGATAAAGCCATTGAAATGTTAAGACATCTATAGTCCGTATCGTCCATTTAATGAATAAATAGCATTTCTAGACATCCTGGATTCCAAAAATTACCACTGATTTTCTAAGCTTGGCAATATCTCAAAGGGTTCAAGATAGAGTGTGCCAGCCGCCGAAGCAGCCCCGTCCCAGAGGTCAATTAGAGAAGCTTCCCCTCAGTGCTGCCAGCTTAGACTCTGAACTTGTGCGTGCTTACCTTTCCCCTGCTCGCTTCATCACACACACTTCCATTTGTACTTCCTCTTCTAGCCACCAGGGTCTATGGAAAGATCCCAGAATTTTTCAGGTTCTTTCCTGACTCAGAAGACTTGCATATGCTCTTGTTTTTTAAATGATTCTTTTGAAGTATAACTGGTGTACAATGTTGTGTTAATTTCATTGTACAGCAAAGTGATTCAGTTTTATGCATATGTATTTTTTTTTAGATTATTATCCCGTATAAATTATTACAAAATATTGAGCATAGCTTTCTGTACTATGCAGAGGACTTCCCTGGAGTCTCAGATGGTAAAGCATCTGCCTACAATGCGGGAAACCCAGGTTCAATCCCTGGGTCAGGAAAATGCCCTGGGGAAGGAAATGGCAATCCACTCCAGTACTCTTGCCTGGAAAGTCCTGTGGACGGAGGAGCCTGGTGGGCTACAGTCCATGGGGTCACAAAGAGTTGCACATGACTGAGCGACTTCCCTTCACTTCTGTCCTACAGCAGTAGGTCCTTGTTCTGTATCTATTGTATAAATAGCAATGCACATAGTGACATTTTTAGCAACATGGATGGACCTAAAGAGTATCAGGCTAAGTGGAGAAACACAAACATCATGTGACATCCCTTATATGTGGAATCTAAGAAATTGACCTAAACAAAACAGAAACAAATACACAGACATAGAAAACAAACGTATGGTTACCAGAGGGGATAGATGCAGGGAGGAGGCATAATTTAGAAATTTGGGGATAGTATCTGCATATGCTATTTATTCTTTTCCGCTAAGTCTGAAGCTCCAGACTCATGCACACAGTTGCCGAGGTGCAGTCTGGCGCTAGAAGCTGCAGCTCTTGGCGAGATTTCACATGGCCAGTCCCTGGTCATTTCACCAATTATCAGTAGCAGATCACTTTGTCAAGTGCCAGGAAGAACAAAGGAATTGAGTATGAGACATTCAGCTCCTGGTCATCTTGCTCTGAGTGGCTTTTTCTGCTCGTTCCTGTCCAGAGAATCTGGATTTGTAATCATCACTGGATTGAAAAGAAGCAATTATGGTCAATTTTAAGAAAAGAACACAGCAAGGGCAAAGAAATCAGGCAATGACACCTTTGCATTATGTTTCCAAACCAATTGCTCCAGTTGGAGATGCTGGAATAGAAGGACATGCACTCATCTTTCTCCTGAAAGAATTCCAAAATTAAAACTCGCTGCTGAATAACAATCCACAGGAGAATGCTGTATCCCACCAAAAAGAGATATCCCATGTCCAAGGACAAAGGAGAAGCCACAGCAAGGTGGGAGGAGGAGTGAAAGAATCAAACCCCATGGCCTCCAGAGATGATTGGAGGGCTCCAACAGAACCTTGCGTGCACCAGCAGATCCCACAGAGATGCGCCAGACCTGCCCTTGAATGCCTGAGTGTTTCCTGCAGAGGTAAGGGTTGGCAGAGGCCTGCCACAGGGGCAGGGGATCTGGGAGCAGTAGGCCAGGTTGTGGCATCAGCCCTATTGGAGGAGGTCGCCATTAACCCCTAAATGTAGCTGCCAGAACTTACACAGGACTGGGGAAACAGACTCTGGGAGGCATAAACAAAACCTTCTGTGTACCAGGACCCAGGAGAAAGGAGCAGTGACCACACAAGAGACTGTCCCAGACTGGGCCATAAGTGTCCAGGAGTCTCCAGCGGAGGCGTGGGTCAGTGGTGGCCTGCTGCAGGGTCGGGGGTGCTGAGTGCAGCGGTGCCTGCATGGGACCTTTTGAAGGAGGTCACCATCATCTTCAGTAACGCCACCATAGTCTGGACTCAGGTCAAACAACAGGGAGGGAACACAGCCCTGCCTATCAATAAAATTTTAGACTAAAGTTACTGAGAATGGCCCTGCCCATCAGAACAAGACACAGTTTCCCCCTCAGTCAATCTCTCCCATCAGGAAGCTTCCATAAGCCTTTTATCCTTATCCATTAGAGGGCAGAAAAATGAAAACCACAGTCACAGAAAACTAACCATACTGATCACACGGACCATAGCCTTGTCTAACTCAATGAAAGTACGAGCCGTGCCATGTAAGGCCAACCAAGATGAATGGGTCATGGTGGAGAGTTCTGACAAAATGTGGTCAACTGGAGAAGGGAATGGAAAACCACTTCAGTATTCTTGCCTTGAGAACCCCATGAGCAGTATGAAAAGGCAAAAAGACAGGACACTGAAGGATGAACTCCCCAGGTCAGTAGGCACCCAGTATACTACAGGAGAAGAGTGGTGAAATAACTCCAGAAAGAGTGAAGAGACAGAGCCAAAGAGAAGATGACACCCAGTTGTGGATGTGACTGGTGATGGAAGTAAAGTCTGATGCTATAAAGAACAATATTGCATAGGAACCTGGAATGTTAGGTCCATAAATCCAGGCAAATTGGAATCGGTCAAACAGGAGACGGCAAGAGTGAACACTGACATTTTAGAATCAGTGAACTAAAATGGACTGGAACGGGCAAATTTATTTCAAATTACCATTATATATACCACTGTGGGCAAGATGCCCTTAGAAGAAATGGAGTAGCCCTTACAGTCAACAAAAGAGTCTGAAATACAGTTCTTGGGTGCACTCTCAAAAATGACAGAATGATCTCTGCTCATTTCCAAGCAAACCATTCAATATCACAGTATCCAAGTCTATGAGCCAACCAAAAATGCTGAAGAAGCTGAAGTTGAATGGTTTTATGAATATCTACAAGACTTTCTAGAATTAACACCCCCCAAAAGATGCCCTTTTCATTATATGGGAATGGAATGCAAAAGTAGGAAGTAACACACAAATTTGGCCTTGGAATACAGAATGAAGCAGGACAAAGGATAACAGAGTTTTCCCAAGAGAATGCACAAGTCATAACAAACAGCCTCTTCCAACAACACAAGAGAAGACACTACACATGGACATCACCAGATGGTCAATATTGAAATCAGATTGAGTATATTCTTTGCAGTCAAAGATGGAGAAGCTCTACACAGTCAGCAAAAACAAGACCAGGAACTGACTGTGGCTCAGATCGTGAACTCCTTATTACAAAATTCAGACTGAAATTGAAGAAAGTAGGGGAAACCACTAGACCATTCAGTAAGGACCTAAATCAAATCCTGTCCAAATATACAGTGGAAGTGACAAACAGATTCAAGGGATTAGATCTGATAGAGAGCCTGAAGAACTAGGGATGGAGGTCCATGACATTGAACAGGAGGCAGTGATCAAGATCATCCCCAAGAAAAGAAATGCAGAAAGGCAAAATGGTTGTCTGAGGAGGCCTTACAAATAGTGGAGAAAGAAGAGAAGCTAAAGGCAAAGGAGAAAAGGAAAGATATACCCATTTGAATGCAGAGTTCCAAAGAATAGCAAGGAGAGATAAGAAAGCCTTCCTCAGTGATCAATGCAAAGAAATAGAGGAAAACAATAGAATGGGAAAGACTAGAGATCACTTTAAGAAAATTAGAGTTACTAAGGAAATATTTCATGGAAAGATGGACACAATAAAGGACAGAAATAGTATGGACCTAACAGAAGCAGAAGATATTAAGAAGAGGTGGCAAGAATACACAGAACACCTATACAGAAAACACATTCATGATACAGATAATCACAATGGTGTGATCACTCACCTAGAGCCAGACTATGTAATGCAAAGTCAAATGAGCCTTAGGAAGCATCACTATGAACAAGCTAGATTGGAGGTGACAGAATTCCAATTGAGCTATTTCAAATCCTAAAAGATGATGCTTTGAAAGTGCTACTCATCATGCCAGCAAATTTGGAAAACTCAACAGTGGCCACAGAACTGGAAAATATCAGTTTTCATTCCAATCCCAAAGAAAGGTAACAGCAAAGAATGTTCAAACTACCACATAATTGCACTTACCTCACACACTAGCAAAGCAAAATTCTCCAATCAGGCTTCAATAATATGTAAACTGTGAAGTTCCAGATGTTCAAGCTGGACTTAGAAAAAGCAGAGGAACCAGAGATCAAATTGTCAACATTCATTAGATCATGGAAAAAGCAAGAGAGTTCCAGAAAAACTTCTACTTCTGATTTATTGACTAAGCCAAGGCCTTTGACTATGTGGACCACAACACTGTTGAAAATTCTGAAAGAAATGGGAAAGCCAGACCAGCTTACATTCCTCCTGAGAAGTCTGTATGCAGGTAAAAAGGCAGAGTTAGAATGGACTGGTTCCAAATCAGGAAAGGAAGAGGTCAAGGTTGTATACTGTTAACCAGCTTATTTAACTTATATGCAAAATACATCATGCAAAATGCTGGGCTATATGAAGCACAAGCTGGAATCAAGATTGCCAGGGAAAATATCAGTAATCTCATGTATGCACCTGACACCTCCATTATGGCAGAAAGCAAGGAAGAACTAAAGAGCCTCTTGATGAAAGTGAAAGAGGAGAGTAAAAAAGTCGTCTTAAAAGTCAACATTCAGAAAACTAAGATCATGGCATTCAGTCGCATCACTTCATGTCAAATAGATGGGGAAACAGTGGAAACAGTGGCTGACTTTATTTTTGGAGGCTCCAAAATCACTGCAGATGGTAACTAAAGCCATGAATTTAAAAGATGCTTGCTCCTTGGAAGAAAAGCTTATGACCAACCTAGACCTCATATTAAAAAGCAGAAACATTGCCTTGCCAACAAATGTCTGTCTATTCAAGGCTATGGTTTTTCCAGTAGTCATGTATAGTTGTGAGAGATGGACTATAAAGAAAGGTAAGCATTGAAGAATTGATGTTTTACACTGTGGTGTTGGAGAAGACTCTTTGAGAATCCCTTGGACTGCAAGGAGATCAAACCCATCAATCCTAAAGGAAATCAGTCCTGAATATTAATTGCAAGTACTGATGCTGAAGGTAAAACTCTAATACTTTGGCCACCTGATGTGAAGAACTAACTCCTTGGAAAAGACCCTGATGCTAGGAAAGATTGATGGCAGGAGGAGAAGGAAATGACAGAAGATGAGATGGTTGGATTACATCACTGACTCTATGGACACGAGTTTGATCAAGATGGGAGAGTTGGTGATGGACAGGGAAGCCTGGCCTTCTGTAGTCCATGGGGTCACCAAGAGTCAGACACGACTGAGTGACTGAACTGAACTGATGCTACTTATTGCTGTTGTTCAATCCCTAAATCATGTCTGACTCTTTGAGACCCTGTGGACTTCAGGTTTCCCTCTCCTTCATGCCAGGCATCTCTGTCCTTCACTATATCCTAGAGCTTGCTCAAAGTCATATCCATTGAGTCATAATGCCATCCAACTATTTCATCCTCTGTCATCCCCTTCTCCGCATGCCCTCAAACTTTTGAAGCATCAGAATCTTTTCTAATGAGTCGGCTCTTCACATCAAGTAGCCAAAGTATTCTAGTTTCAAGTTCAGCTTCAGTCCTTCAGGGTTGGTTTCCTTAGGATTTGTGTGGCTGAAATCCCTGCTGTCCGTGGGACTCTCAAGTGTCTTCAGCACCACAGTTTGTAAGCATCATTTCTCACTGCTGCTCAGTGTTCTTTATGTTTGCTCTTAACTTTGCTAAAAGGGAAAAAAAGAAAAAGAAAAAACTCTTCTGCTAATCCCATAGTTGATGCAATTATGTCAGTCAAATCTTGACTTACAGGTAAATCTTCCCCTCTTGTTTTGGTTCAGTTGCCCCATCATGTCTGACTCTTCAGCCCCATGGACTGCAGCAATGCCAGTTCTCCTGCCCTTCCCCATCTGTTGGAGCTTGCTCAAGCTCATGTCCATTGAGCCAGTGATGCCATCCTACCATCTTCTCCTCCTACCTTCAGTCTTTCCCCCCATCAGATCTTCCCCTTTGATTGCCAAACTGATGCCTTGATTATGCTTTTCTTGGCATTTATCTCATCATGTAGGAATGAGTTTAGCATGTTTTTATATTCTTAGACTGAGCTTTAAGAGCTCAAGAGCATTCGTGCTTCCTTCTCTCATATAGCCATGGCCTCTGCCATAGTAAATGGCCAGTTGTCCAATAACGTTGCAGTGTAAATAAACGATGGATACAATAGGAAAACACACAGTCACCTTTTAATACATATGCCAATTGTTGATTATCAGAGTCACTAGGAAAATTTCTAAAAGTGTCTAATTCCTGGGGCAGATTCTGAGAGATTCTGATTCAGGAGATCAGGGCTCACTATGCAGTGTGATCCTAAGTCAGCAACATGCCCATCTCCTGGGAGCTCACCTGATAAACAGTGTCTCAGGCCCCACCTTAGACCTAATGAATCAGAATCTGTAATTTATCCAGATTCCTATGTGATTCTTATGCAAATCAACATCTGAGAAATGGTGGTCAAAATTATTTACTAGATAATCCCCAGGTATTTAAAACTGTGGCCCTATTTGAGGACGATCAATCAAGAATACGGCCAAATCAATGGAAGTAAAATAAAAACTCACCATTGGCTTCCCATCATGAGCAGAACTGACATTACAATGCACATTTGTCCATATAACACAGCGTTTGTGGGAGAGGAGAAAAAAACCCCACAAAAAGTAGCATTCATAATAGGACCTACTATAGTCAGGCAACACTGTAGCCCAGATAATAAAAAAGTAAAATCAAACACATTTCCTCCTCTTAAGAGGATTTAGGTTTATGAGAGATAGGCTCACCAGCAGTCCACAACACCTTCCACAGATATGAAAGCTTGGCAGAAACAAAGGGAACAGAACATCCCTGGAGCCCCTTGGGTACCTGAACCTGTGACACCTCCTTACCCGTAAGGAGGTGTCTGCATATTGTGCAAAGGCGTGGAGGTCCGCAGCAGCCTGGCGGGACTGAGAATTTTCAGCCCAGATGGAGGGGGAGGCACATGTGAGCGTGAAGGACCCCTGGGGTCCTGCCGCGCGGGTCAGCTTCCCTCTGACACGGACAGCAGCGTCTGCCTTCAGGAAGCCCAAGGCCCGGAAGAGGAGAATGAGTAAAATGGCAATTAAATCACAGAATCACAAATGCACAGACAGGAAACCGCAGGCTGTGTCCTCAGTAACACCTAGATGTCAAGACAGTGGGGGGAAAGGGAGAAATATTCTAGGCAGAGATTTTATTGCACTTGAAGTCTTAGAGATGAGGCAAGTCTTCATATATTTTAAGGAAAAACTAACAGTTTTCAGTGCTCCTAGTGCATATGAGTTTCTAGTGAGGCAGACATAAGTCTGCAAGGTAGAAAGGAGACAGAGCATGTAGGACCTTAAACGTCATGCAGAGAGCTTGAATTTTATTGTTTATCAGGGGAAAGCCTCCAAAGGATTTTATGTAGGAAAGCACCATGATCATGTTTGAATTATCAGCCTTGTTAGGAGAGAACTGCAGAGAAGAAAGTGAGATGGAGCGATCAGCTGGGAGGCAGTCTCAGCTGTCCGGGTGGGAGGCGGTGGGAACTGAATCACAGAGATGAGTATAAATAAATAAAAATAAAATAAAATAATTCTCAAGCCTTTACACAGAGAGTTTATTCCCCTGTCTGTTATAACTCACAGGAGGTGGTTGCTGAATTTCCCACCTTATGGAATAATTTATCAGAAGCACAAGTGAAATGCAGTGGCGGTGTATGTGGGGTAAACAGGACTGCTTGGCAGCCCAGATATAAGAGCGAAAGGGCGAAGCTAAAAGAAGAATCTACTAAGAAGAGAGATTAAATAAACAAACAAATAAAAAGCAGACCCAGGGACTCTAAATCACTGGGAGAGCACTTGGTCTGAGGCAAGCAGGCCCGGATGGCTGAGTCCATCAACACACTCGGACAGACAGGAGTAAGGGATACTTCTGGGGACGGCAAGTCTCTTCAGGAAAAGAGTGAAGTGTGTTCCTGAAGGCGGGGGTACTTATCTACTTTAAGCACTTTTTTATTTTTATTCAAAAGAATTGAAATGAAAGCTCATGTTGGTAGGTCCAGGTGCACATGGAAAGCCATGCAGTTCTGTTGGCCGTTAATCCCTATTCTAGTTCGCTTTTTCGTTGACCTTGTCATCTGAAAAAAAAATGCACAATATGGGATTTGTGGGTTTGATTTTATCTGAGATTTACTGAGAACAATAGTCTGGGGGCCAGCCTCTCAGAAACCTCTGAGGATCTTCTCCAAAGAGGCAGGTGGAGAGGTCAATGGACATATTATTTTGATGAAGGGGGATACACGCACTCAAGTACACATTTTGGTAGAAAGTCACGAGGAGCAGACATGTTAATGATTGCAGTGCTTTTCTGAGCGTAAGAGAAAGAAACTGGGTTCATACAATTTTCTTTTTCCGAATATATTTAACTTTCTGAAGGTCTGCTCTACTAGTTTTTCCCAGAGCACAGAATGCCTCCTTCCTGATCTCTGCCCTGAACTCCTTTCAAGAGGCATTGAAGGCCAGCAACGGCAGAGGCCAGTGACTTCGTCCGTGCAGAGCTGGGAGGCAAGCAACATTCTTTAGCTGGCAAGCCTAATTCTGGAAAAGGGCACACAACTGGCAAGGCAGTTACCGAGGTTTCTGCTCGCCGTCCCACTTTCAGGTTAGAGCAGAGCAAGTGGAAGTTGAGATGTCACAGCAGAAACAATATTCCTGCAGACCTGATGTGATTTCCAGTTATGGGAATCTGGAAGGGCCGGGTGAAGATAGCAAAGAGGGCTGTTGCAAGTACCGTGTCTCTGATACAGGGAAATAGTCGAATTGTAGTTTTTGGCTTTAGGGTTAGAAATTAAAGATTGATATGGATACTGTGCTTTGTCACAAGTCTTAGGGGTATTACCGCTGAGTTAGTTTCCTAAATTAGCAGATTTTTGAAGCTCTGAGACAGAGGTGATAGTAATTTGATAAAATGTGTGCCCATAACAGAAGGGAGAGATACTGAGAAAAAGGAAAGCAAAACACCACAAAAATATTTAGGTTACATTTTAAAAATTTGTAAAGTTTGGTAATTGTGATCTTTCTTGGAATTTATCTCTCTTTTCTTAATTGGAGTGTAGTTACCTTACGGTGTTGTTAGTTTCTGCTGCATGATGAAGTAAATCAAACACATGCACACCTACATCCCCTCTCTCTTGGACCTTCTTTCCATCCTCTCATCCTACCTTCCTAAGTCATCACCGAGCGCTAAGCTAGGCCCCCTGTGTTACACACCAACTTCTCACCAGTTACCTGTTTTACACATGGTAGTGCGTATACGGGGCTTCCCAGGTGGGGCCAGTGGAAAAGAACCCACCTGCCAGTGCAGGAGACATAAGAGACTCAGGTTCAATTCCTGGGTTGGGAAGATCCTTTAGAGGAGCTCATGAAAACCGTCTCCAGTATTCTGCCTGGAGGATCCTGGCAGAGACAGAGGAGGACAGAGGAGCCTGGCTGGCTACAGTCCACAGGGTCACAAAGAATCGGACACGACTGAAGTGACTTAGCATGCACGCATGCACAATGTATGTATGACAACCCCGTTCTCCCAGTTTATTCAACCTTCCCTTCCCTTCCGTCCTTGTGTCAGCACATTCATTCTCCACAGCGGCATCTCTAGCCCTGCCCTGCAAATAGGTTCATCTGCACCATTTTTCTAGATTCTGCATATGGGAATGCATCTCCTTTTAAAATAGTAACTATGAGAACAAGGGCATAGAGATAAAAGTTCAAATCCAAGAGACTATAATCAACCCTCTGTATCCATGGGAATAGCTCTCCAATTGGTTAAGTCTGCAGATGTGGAACCTGTGGATACAGATAATCCTGTACTTCTTCATTTCATGAAATAAATTTGAGCATCTGCAGTCTTTGGAATGTGCAAGGGGTGGGGTCCTGGAACCAATCTCTAGTTAATATTAAGGGACACTTATATTTGGATGATAAATCCTTACAAGAGAAAGTCTTGTGAAAATATGACAGGTTGAATAGAAATATTTCAGGATTACAATAATAGTTATACACATTCCAGCTAACTATTTTGAGCATTTACCTTGTGCCAGGCACTCTGCCTCTGTTAGCTAATTTTACCTTCCCTTTAAAGGGAAGAAGCAACATCCTAGTTTACTGATGAAAAAAATTTTGTTGAAGGTTAACTAACTTAAATAAGGCCACATGGCTAGTGAGTGTCAGGCTAGTGACCTAGCTCCAGGGCATAGTGCTCTGAACACTAACTTGGGTTTGTTTGTTTCTAAAAGAAAATTGCAGAATGTGCCAAATTCTAAGGAGAAGACAAACTCCTGAACTTAATGTTGCAATTTCGACAGGGAGCTTGGAAGCATATCTAGTTAATCTGATCAAACAACCATGATCAGAGTCAGTCTTCAAAAGAAAATCACTCCCATATTGTTTTCATCTAGTTCAGAATCACTTAATAGCTGTGACTTCTCTGAAAGAGTAAGTGCACATTCCTGAACCTGGCTTCTATTGCCTTCACAATCTGGTTACAATCTATCCAGATCAATACTCTGTGTTCCTCTTACATCCATATATCTTCCCACACTCTCCCTCAAAATCTCTACTGAAGCCACAGCGAATGACTACTCCCCCAAATGTACTTTGTCTGTGGGCTTCTCATCCACTGTCAAAACTGGGATTGCTGTGGTCACAGAAAATAAACATGCATTTTTGTTTCTCTAAAACATCATAGTGGGCTGAAACAATTGTGAACACAATAATTCATAGGATTCTTCTAAGGATTTTATGAGAAGGTGTATTTAATGAATTGTCTATCCAACAAGGACCGGTAGGTTTTTCATAGCAGTTAAATGATTTTGTCAACACTGACTGTATATTAAAACTAAGCAGAGAGTTCAGACTAAACATCTTCCTGAACCTAAAATGTTTGGTTTTGCTTTTCACATTGATGGCATTCAGCATCTAATCACCCTGTTGAGAAGACATTTACAGTTTTGTTATTTTTTCCAGGCCAAAACTGATTCTAGAATGTTTCTAGTTCCACTTATTGAAACTCAATTGCCTATAATCCATTCATTGAAGACACAGCAAAGAACTTCAAGAGTACTACCTTGTTTAACATGCTCAAGTACCATACTCTCTACATATTATTAATTCTACATTTTTATACATATTAAAAAAAAGTAAAGTTGAAAGAATGTGTAAATTCTACTTTGCCAAAACCATCAGTATGTAGGAAAGCTAGTATTCAAATAAAGTATTTTTAATTCTAAAACTGTGTTTTTTCAGTAAATCAGATTGTCTTTCTGGGCCACGTGACTTGTTCTTCAAAACCTAAAGCAACTGTAAATTTCAGTTCACCGGCATGGGACAGTAAGGCTCTTCTGACAGATTTCCTGTGATGATGTTTCACAGACAAATTGGTTTACTTCTGGATTAAACAGAGCAGTGTTGGGAAGATTATTTCAGTCCCTGATTTAGCATCTCTAGTTTCTTTCCTATAAGTGTCCAAATCTGAATTGCTGAATATCCAAGCCCAGAAAGCAATGACTTGAGGATAATGTCATGCTGAGAACAAGGCAAATGCAAGCTGGATTTTTTCCAATCCTGTTCTCATTCATATTTCTTTCTGGTTTAGGTCCTTCTGTCAACTCCATTCAATAAATGTCTTTGGAGGATATACTTTATGCCATATTTCTAGAAACTGAAGTCACAAAAGTCAGCAACACACAGTGTACTTTTTTTTTCTTTTTTAAAAAATTTTGGTCTTATTTGTTTATCATGGATTTTTTGAATCAATTTTTATGTATATTTTGGCCACACCTGGTGGCATGTGAGACTTTAGATCCCTGACCAGATCCCTGACCAGGCACTTTGCAGTGAAGCTCAGAATCTCAACCACTGGACCACCAGAACGCACTCTCTATAGCAACCACTGAGGTCCTTATCGCAGAGACCAACCTGCTACAAAATAGGACTTTATTAACAATAATTCTACAGGTGTTTCCTTGCAGGGGATTGCCACAGTCATACCAGTTTGGGGCATGCCTCATGCCATTAGCTCTTCCTTGATATTTATTATGTCTATTAGCTTATTAGATATCCTGTAGTGAAGAAATCTGTTTCACTTTATTTAGATCTGGTTTTACACCAGAGAATTGTGGCTACAGAAATGTTACTTTTTCCACGTGTAAAATGTAGTAAAATTCTATAAAATTAGATTTCCTTCAAACACATTTTTAAGGAAATAGTTACCTAACGCATCTTACTAGGCCCATAACCAGCATTTCTATCTCTCTCCCACTTTATCTAAATGTTCTTTTTCACAATTGTCAGGATTGTCTTCCTTAGAGAATTATCAGATGATGCAGGCTGTTTTTTGTTGAAATATCAAATAAAGCATTTTCAAACAAACAACCCAGTCTATAATTTTACAATGACTTCTGACACATTATCAGAGCCTTTCATTTAGTTTAGTTTTATTTTCTGTCAAAGCTGCTCCCACAGCCTTACGTCCTTCTGGTTTTGTTCATTTGTTTGTTTGGGTTTTTTTAGTCTCTCAAGCTGAGTAAAATGGTGCTATGTGTGTGGGTGTGTGCCCAGCCATGTCTGACTCTGTGAGCTCTAGACTGTAGCTCGCCAGGCTCCTCTATCCATGGGATTTCCCTGGGATATGAATCCACAGGATTCATGCCTGGGAAATACCATGGAGGTCCCAGGAAGAAGACTGGAGTGGATTGCCATTTCCTTCTCCAAGGGATCCTTTCCCTCAAAGTCACCGCAGGATACATATCCTTAATGTCTGTGTCTAAAATATCCCTTTTATCTTTCTCTGCCTGCATGTTTATTGAAAGTTAAAAGGAGGAAAAAGGAATGCTTCTGAGTAAGCTGGTGCCTAATTTAATGTGAGGAGACTTTTGGAAACAAATGAAATAAGATATTACTTTCTTAAAAGTTGGCTAAATGCAGTTTTTACTAGGTGATTTAGTGAGACACAGGATTTTGCTTGGATTGTTGTACATTATACTGCCAAAAAATAGATTGGAAATGTCAGTGGCTTGTTTTAATGTAAATTCTCCGTGTGTTCAGTAAAACATATTGGCTTCCAAGTAATAGTGTACTTTTGACTTGATATATATCGACTCATACCTAGTAGGGACTTATTGATTGTTTTCAGTAAATACTCTGTGAAATGTTTTCTCATTTAGCTAAAAATAAAGCTCAGCTTTCAGCAAGACTTTTTCCCCCTGTTCAAGTAGAAAAATTTGTTGATCATAGTGCCTATTCTTAAAGTAGATCTGAAACTATTAGTTTAATGGGTGTAAAATCCAGAGACCAGAGTGAAAAAACACTTTTTTAAAGATAATAATGCTAACTTAGAAAATAGCATTTTCCTACCATATTTATACAAATAAAATGTATTATTATAAAATGTATTATAAAATGTATTATTTCAACTATATAAAACTTGAAAATAAAAATGATGTGAAAAGACTAGAAAATGTGCATAAAATTAATATTAATCATGAATATTCTCTAATTAGCTTCCAATTTATAAATAAACATTTAAACTAGATCATATTTTAGTCCCAAAGATGTGTTTGCATTAAGAACTTTCATGTCATTGTTTCTCCCGATGAAACTTGAAAATATTCTTTAGCTTTCATTCATGTTGTATCACTTACTAAAATGTTACATTTTCTACAATGAGATAAAGCTTAATTGTTTTTTCAAATTTATCTAGCTATAATTACTCTGTTTCTGACATTAAATAGGCAAAATAAATAAATAAGTAAATAAGCTACCATATTTAGATAAGCATGTTGGAGACTTGTCCAGTGTTTTTGAAAGACAACAAAGTATTTTTGTATATGAGGGTGTAACTTAAACTCAGGTCCCAAGAAAATCACAATTATTAAATCAGGATACTTTTATTATTATATCCAAATAGCTAAAACTATGTAACTTGGCAAATTTCAAGGGTCTTCTCTATATCAGTTTGCAACTATAAATAATAAAATGATGCATACAGAATTTTCTTTCTGCTACTTTTCTGGGCTTTCCAAATTTTCCTTAATTATTATACTTGAGATGATAATTAGAGACATTTTAAAAATATTTGCAAATGAAACTAAGGCTTTACTTTTAAAAAATATTGAACTATACTTAATTTACAATGTTGTGTTAATTCAGGTGTATAGTAACATGATCCAGTTATACATATGTATGTATCTATTGTTTTTCATAACACTTTGAACTGTGGTGTTGGAGAAGACTTTTGATAGTCTCTT
Source organism: Odocoileus virginianus (assembly GCF_023699985.2). Taxonomy (NCBI): domain Eukaryota; kingdom Metazoa; phylum Chordata; class Mammalia; order Artiodactyla; family Cervidae; genus Odocoileus; species Odocoileus virginianus. The sequence goes on along the minus strand of NC_069686.1, from coordinate 66,652,398 downwards.
GGACATCAAGGAGATTAAAAAAAGTCAATTCTAAAGGAAAGCAGTCCTGAGTACTCATTGGAAGGACTGATGCTGAAGTTCCAATACTTTGGCCACGTAATGCAATTAACTGACACATTGGAAAAAACCCTGATAGTAGGAAAGATTGAAGGCCAGATATGAAGGGGATGACAGAGGGTGAGATGGTTGGATGGCATCATCAACTCCATGGACATGAGCTTGAGCAAACTTGGGGAGTTGGTCATGGCCAGGGAGGTCTGGTGTGCTGCAGTCCATGAGGCTGCAAAGAGTCGTACACGACTGAGCGAATAACTAAACTTTTTCAGATTATTTTCACACATCAATTCAGTTCAGTTCAGTCCCTCAGTCCTGTCTGACTCCTTGCGACCCCATGGACTGCAGCACACCAGGCCTCCCTGTCCATCATGAACTCCCAGAGTTTACTCAAACTCATGTCCATTGAGTCGGTGATGCCATCCAACCATCACATTCTCTGTTGTTCCCTTTTCCTCCCACCTTCAATCTTTCCCAGCATCAGGGTCTTTTTCAATAAGACAGTTCTTTGCATCAGGTGGGCAAAGTATTGGAGTTTTAGCTTCAACACCAGTCCTTCCAATGAACATTTAGGACTAATTTCCTTTAGGATGGACTGGTTAGATCTCCTTGCAGTCCAAGGGACTCTCAAGAGTCTTCTCCAACACCACAGTTCAAAAGCATCAACTCTTCAGCCCTCAGCTTTCTTCACAGTCCAACTCTCACATCCATACATGACCACTGGGAAATCCATAGCCTTAACCAGATGGACATTTGTTGGCAAAGTAATGTCCCTGCTTTTTAATATGCTATCTAGGTTGATCATAACTTTTCTTCCAAGGAGTAAGCGTCTTTTAATTTCATGGCTGCAGTCACCATCCGCAGTGATTTTGGAGCCCCCAAAAATAAAGTCTGACACTGTTTCCACTGTCTCCCCATCTATTTCCCATGAGGTGCTGGGACCAGATGCCATGATCTTAGTTTTCTGAACGTTGAGCTTTAAGCCAACTTTTTCACTCTCTTCTTTCACTTTCATCAAGAGGCTTTTTAGTTGCTCTTCACTCTCTGCCATAAGGGTGGTGTCATCTGCATATATGAGATTATTGATATTTGTCCCAGCAATCTTGATTCCAGCTTGTGCTTCTTCCAGCCCAGCATTTCTCATGATGTACTTTGCATATAAGTTAAATAAGCAGGGTGACAATATACAGCCTTGACATACTCCTTTTCCTATTTGGAACCAGTCTGTTGTTCCATGTCCAGTTCTAACTGTTGCTTCCTGACCTGCATACAGGTTTCTCAAGAGGCAGGTCAGGTGGTCTGGTATTCCCATCTCCTTCAGAATTTTCCACAGTTTATTGTGATCCACAGTGTCGAAGGCTTTGGTGTAGTCAATAAACCAGAAATAGATGTTTTTCCAGAAATCTCTTGCTTTTTCGATGATCCAGCAGATATTGGCAGTTTGAACTTGGTTCCTCTTCTAAAACTAGCTTGAACATCTGGAAGTTCTCAGTTCACGTATTAATGAAGCCTGGCTTGGAGAATTTTGAGCATTACTTTACTAGCGTGTGAGAGGAGTGTAATTGTGTGGTAGTTTGAGCATTCTTTGACATTGCCTTTCTTAGAGAGTGGAATGAAAATGGACCTTTTCCAGTCCTGTGGCCACTGCTGAGTTTTCCAAATTTGCTGGTATATTGAGTGCAGCACTTTCACAGCATCATCTTTCAGGATTTGAAATAACTCAACTGGAATTCCATTACATCCACTAGCTTTGTTTGTAGTGATGCTTTCTGAGGCCCACTTGACTTCACATTCCAGGATGTCTGGTTCTAGGTGAGTCATCACACCGTTGTGATTATCTGGCTCGTGAAGATCTTTTTTCTACAGTTTTGTGTATTCTTGCCACCTCTTCTTAATATCTTCTGCTTCTGTTAGGTCCATACCATTTCTGTCCTGTATCAAACCCATGTTTTCTTGAAATGTTCCTTTGATAGCTCTAATTTTCTTGAAAAGATCTCTAGTCTTTCCCATTCTGTTGTTTTCCTCTATTTCTTTGCATTGATCACTGAGGAAGGCTTTCTTATCTCTCCTGGCTATTCTTTGGAACTCTGCATTCAAATGGGAATATCTTTCCTTTTCTCCTTTGCTTTTTGCTTCTCTTTCTTTCACAGCTATTTGTAAGGCCTCCTCAGACAACTATTTTGCCTTTTTGCATTTCTTTTCCAAGGAGATGATCTTGACCCCTGTCTCCTGTACAATATCATGAACCTCCGTCCATAGTTCATCAGGCTCTCTATCAGATCTAATCCCTTAAATATATTTCTCACTTCCACTGTATAGTCATAAGTGGATTTAGGTCATACCTGAATGGTCTAGTGGTTTTCCCGAATTTCTTCAATTTAAGTCTGAATTTGGCAATAAGGAGTTCATGATCTGAGCCACAGTTAGCTCCCAGTCTTGTTTTTGCTGACTGTATAGAGCTTCTCCATCTTTGGCTGCAAAGAATATAATCAGTCTGATTTCGGAGTTGACCATCTGGTGATGTCCATGTGTAGAGTCTTCTCTTGTGTTGTTGGAAGAGGGTGTTTGCTATGACCAGTGCATTCTCTTGGCAAAACTCTATTAGCCTTTGCCCTGCTTCATTCCATACTCCTAGACCAAATTTGCCTGTTACTTCAGGTGTTTCTTGACTTCCTACTTTGCATTCCAGTCCCCTATAATGAAAAAGACATCTTTTTTTGGGTGTTAGTTCTATAAGGTCTTGTAGGTCTTTATAGATCCATTCAACTTCAGAGGATTACCGTGATATTGAATGGTTTGCCTTGGAAACGAACAAAGATCATTCTATCTTTTTTTGAGATTGCATCTGAGTACTGCCTTTTGGACTGTTTTATTGACTATAATGGCTACTCCATTTCTTCTAAGGGATTCATGCACACAGGAGTAGATATAATGGTCATCTGAGGTAAATTCACACATTCCAGTCCATTTTAGTTCGCTGATTCCTAGAATGTAGACGTTCACTCTTGCCATCTCCTGTTTGACCACTTCCAATTTGCCTTGATTCATGGACCTAACATTCCAGGTTCCTATGCAATATTGCTCTTTACAGCATCGGACCTTGCTTCTATCACCAGTCACATTCACAACTGGGTATTGTTTTTGCTTTGTCTCCGTCCCTTCATTCTTTCTGGAGTTATTTCTCCACTGATCTCCAGTAGCATATTGGGCACCTACTGACCTGGGGAGTTCCTCTTTCAGTGTCCTATCATTTTGCCTTTTCATACTGTTCATGGGGTTCTCAAGGCAAGAACACTGAAGTGGTTTGCCATTCCCTTCTCCAGTGGACCACATTCTGTCAGACCTCTCCACCATGACCCGACCGTCTTGGGTGGCCCCACACGGCATGGCCTAGTTTCATTGAGTTAGATAAGAATGTCTATGTGATCAGATTGACTAGTTTTCTGTGATTATGGTTTTAGTGTGTCTGCCCTCTGATGCCCTCTCGCAACACCTACCATCTTACTTGGGTTTCTCTACGTTGGACGTTTGGTATCTCTTCATGGCTGCTCCAGCAAAGCGCAGCCGCTGCTCCTTACCTTGGAGGAGGGGTATTTTCTCATGGCCGCCCCTCGTGACCTTGAACATGGAGTAGCTCCTTGCAGCCCTCCTTTGCCCAGCAGCAGCCGCAACAGGAGTCTTTTAATTTCAAGCCTGCAGTCACCATCTGCAGTGATTTTGGAGTCTAAGAAAATGAAGCCTGTCACTGTTTCCACTGTTTCCCCATCTTCTCGCGGTGAAGTGATGGGACCAGATGTCGTGATCTTAGTTTTCTGAATATTGAGCTTTAAGGTGACTTTTTCACTCTCCTTTTTCACTTTTATCAAGAGGCTGTTTAGTTTCTCTTTGCTTTCTTTCATAAGGGTGGTGTCATCTGCATATCTGAGGTTATTGATATTTCTCCCATTAAACTTGATTCCAGCTTGTGCTTCATCCAGCCTCACATTTCTCATGATGTACTCTGCATATAAGTTAAATAAGCAGGGTGACAATATACAGCCTTGACATACTCCTTTCTCTATTTGGAACCAGTCTATTTTTCCATGTACAGTTCTAACTGTATTTTCCCACATAAGTTATTACAAAATACTGAGTATAGTTCCTCATGCTATACTGTAGGTCATTTTTGGTTATCTATTGTATATATTTTGTTGTGCATATGAAGCAATCTTGTGATTTATCCCTTCCTCCCAAGGCCTTTTGAAGCCAGGGGGAGAAAGGGGCAGCAGAGGGTGAGATGGTTAGACAGCACACGGATCAGAGCAAACTCTGAGAGACGGTGAAGGACAGGGAAGCCTGGCAAGCTACAGCACATGGGTTCGCAGAGTCAGATGTGACTTAGGACTGAATAATAACAAGAGATTTTTCAGTATGATTTGTTAACGGACACGCGCGCGCGCACGCACACACACACACACACACACATATTGTATAGTATAGAACACATACTTCATAGCATTAGAAAGAGATATTTCACCTGTGTAATAGAGCATGTCTTTTCATAACTGTTACAAAGACTGAGTGGTAGTGGTCAAACATACTTGCAGCATGTAATGAGAAGGAGCTAGAATTAGCATCCTTCTTGCATTAGGAAAGGATTTTTGTAAGGACTATCTGTCAGGCTGCTCTCAGCTCTGTTCCCTTGCTTTTGGTTATGCTGATCTCTATCTCAGAAACCACATTTGCCTGGAGGTTTTGCCAACTTACTCCCCAGGGAGTCCAGCCAATGGGAGAGGCAGGAGGGTGATTGGAATGCTGCCTCCAGCTGAGTGTGAGTCCGTTCTGCAGAAGAGATTGCAAGTCCTCCACTCTGGTTCCCAGGCTTGCTCGATGACAAAGCTGTAGTCCAGTGCGCCAGGTTTCAGGAAGCTGTCTCCTCTCCTGGTACCTCCATCTTTAGTGGGACTGGTTTCCTGTCTTGTTAATAGTTAGGTTTGTCTCTGGTCTCCATCATCATATAAGTGATTTTCTGCATTAAATTTCTTCTGTTTGAAGTATTTAGATGAGCTGCTGTTTTCCTGATCAACCACCCAGAATTCCAGTCATCATTACTTTGTTTTGATTTTGTGAACCCTTGGTATCTTGAATATTTGTATTGTTTATTTTAATGCTCCTATTAATTGGGCAGCCAAAATGCACAAGGCACTGTGAATTTCTGCCAGTCTACCTGTCTCTCTCGTCTCATATCAAGACACAACTGCATCAGAAGTTGGGGGGGGTGGAGCGGGAGGCTGGGACTTCTGTTGTTCAGTCTCTGAGTTGGGTATGACTGTATGTGACCCCACGGACTACAGCATGCCAGGCTCTCGTGTCATCCACTGTCTCCCGGAACTTGCTCAAATTTATGCCCATTGAGTCGGCAATGCTGTCTGGCCATCTCCTCCGATGTCACAGCCTCCTCCTTTCGCCTTCACTTTTCCTCTCATCAGCGTCTTTCGCAATGACTCGGCTCTCTGCCTCAGGTGGCCAAAACATTGGAACTTCAGCCTCAGCATCAGTCCTTCGCATGAATATTCAGTGTTGATTTCTTTTAAGATGAGCTGCTTTGATCTCCTTGCAGTCCAAGGGACTCTCAAGAGTCTTCTCCAGCACCACAGTTTGAAAGCATCAATTTTCTGTTGCTCAGCATTCCAGCTCTCACATCTGTACTTGACTACTGGAGAAACCCAAGCTTTGATGATGCGGCCCTTTGTTGCCAAAGTGATGCCTGCTCAGTTTCGGTCACAAGTCTTGATGTGTAGCCAGATTCCTATGATCTCAGGCCTGTGCTCTATTTGACTCATTACAATTTCACTTTCTTGCTTTTGGGACATAAGACCATTGTAACAAGTTTATCACAAATTATATCAACTTGAGCCATTTGGTCATGATCAATGCATTCCTGCTCACCATCCTCACCATATTTCACAATAGAAGGAGCAGGTGCACACAGCATTAAGGATAGAATTCTGCTTTTGATTCTGGGCCATTTCAGCTCCAAAAGCAATAAGGTAGGCCTTTGTTAGCAGGGCAGTTAGGACACCAACAACGATAAAGCAAAATGGATGTTGAGCTCTAGAAAGCCAGTGAATTCTGCATTACTTCAGAGCTGTGGTCAGTCTTCTACCATTGGTTAGGAACAGAGCAACAGACTGTAGTTGGATCTACAGATGCCGACCATGTTGTATGAAGAACTTCAGTTCATGTGTCACCTTCATGCACAGAGGCATTGTTAGACCATCGGAATGATGTGTCTGAAGTGCTGACTAGTGAAAACCCTGTTTAGTTCTCTGTCTTTTAAGTTAACTGTGGCATTTCTTAAAAATTCTTTTGATGTCTTAGGAGCCACTAATGAAGACAGATGAATACAAAGGCTGCTGCAGACGCCAACTGTGAGAGTTTACATCAGACTGACTAGCTGTAGAGTGCTTTCATTCCAAATATCTTAATACCAATCTGGGGCATGTCCTTTCCTCTGCTATCCTTGGGTCCCAAGATTAAGGGGAAATATCCAACTTAATTATAACGATGAGGTTGTGAGTGGGACAGTGAATTGAAACTGGTCAGGCTTGGACTTTTGATTCTAGCTCCAGCATGGACTAGTTATCAAAGTTTTATCCCTCTGGGCTCTGCCTGTTAAAATGCAGGCATTTGTAGCATTTAAATTTGAAAGTTATTTGAAGGTCCACATTGATAGTTCCTACTACATACATAAATTCTATGGACACGTATTAGATTTATGGTAATAAGGGTGATTCTGATATATATATTCCCTGATAATAATTATCACTGATAATAATATATTTACTGATAATATTTACTGAATAACATTAAGGATGAACAATGTGATCTGTGTCAGGAAGCATTTAACAGTAGGATTCCTGTGTGCTGGTTCCTATCTCTCTTCAGCCCTCTGTTTCCTGTCAGTCCCTGTTAGGGGCAAGAGATCAAAGAGATGGGATGCTTGCATAGGATTTCCTTCACTAGCTTTTCCATTTGGTGAAAGGCGTTACTTACAACCCTCTTTAGTTATAGACCGCCTCTTGGCCTTATGGCCTCTGTTGCTCCTTGCTTCCTTGGTAAACTTGTGAAGTCTGGGCTCTTGATCTTTATCTAAAGAAGCTACTGGTATATAGACTCTAACAGATTCAATAACGCACCTTTGCTCCATCAGAGCTTGGGTCCCTTGCCTGTCTGTCTTTCTTTCTCTCTCTCTCTCTCTATTTCTGGCTGATTCCCTGGAGCGCGAAAGACATCTGGGTAACCCAGGGAATATTAGCCTCTTTCCTTCTTTCACTTTCCCATCGTCGACTCCGGACCACCAGGTTCAGGTCCAATAAAGGACCAACAGATGTGGAAGAAAATCATATTGAAATTTAATTGCCTCATTTAAGATACTTGAGCTGAGAGCTAAATTGTCTTTATTATTCCAATAAATAGCACTGTGCTTAGAGCAACATAGTGTAACCTACTGGACTAATTTATTTTGTCATTGGTTACTAGGAGGTTAAAGTGCAACATTCCAAATTCCCTTTCAGATAAAAAAACCAAGCGAACAAACAAACAAACAAAAATACCATGATTCTCTAATTTATATCTGCTGTGTTTGTGCATTGCAGTCTACAACATTTATAGAAAGTGCTGTCTGAACCTCTTGAGAAATTCTGACATTCCCATCCAACACACAGTGGAATCAACTTTCATTAAAAATCATGTTCTATCTGAGAAAGAGCATCATTTCCAGTTCCAAATAGCATTTGATGCAATCCACAATATTATCCAGATCCAGGCTTAAAAAATAAGGGCTAATAATATGTCTTCAAATTACTCAGATTGCTTTTTTCTCTGATTTTGATTAAGCAAAAATAAAAAGTTTATTAAATATTAAGACCCATGAAATAAGAACAATCTTCTTTTAGAACCAAGATTAAAAATACAACAGAGATTTGTCTTACCAGTTTTCACTCAAAATTTCTATCTAACTTTTAAAAACCCTCTCTATATTGATAGGTTAGAAACTTCGATACTGTGACATCTGTTTGCTGGAGAATAAATAGTGCTTTACCTGGGTGTCCTGTTTTTCTGTGTAGCTGTTATACAGGTCGTTTGACAGACCTATAATACATTTGTGTATTTTAAGTATTCTCTAGTCTTATAAGCACTTTACTGCCTCTTCTGATTCACTGTCTCCCCAAAATGATTTCCATTTATTCAAGAACCCCATAAAAATATAAATTCTGCCTTTAGAATTTCTGTTCTTTATCTGGCAGACTGCATCCCTTGTTTTATAAACTGAAGTAATGATGCAGTGTAAGCATTTATGTTTGTACTTCTTCACTTCTGAACTCTCAATTAGCTGATATTCTGGCAAATGAGATTTTTTTAAGATTTTCTTTAGTGTTTATCTTTCTTTGCTTCTCAATAGCATTAATGATATTAATGTGGCAATGAAATGTGGCAATGAAACATTAATGGTTATTACTTATATCACTGATAAAAATTTAACTTGCCTAAGATACAAACATAATATTTTAAAAAAGAGAAGAATATGGTAAAAAATGGGTTAGAGACACAAGCATATATTTTACAGAAAAAGAAAGTTCAGTGTGCTTAATCATGCTTAATCATATAAAACAGTTTTTAAAATATACTTTCAACCTGGGTAAGGAGATAAACATTATTTTTAATTCAGTGATATATGATTTCTTGTCCAACACATTGGCAGTGTACAATTTGACCATGTGCTTTGTTGCTGAGAAATGGAGAAATAGTGACCTTAGAAACACAAAATGATCTTTTGTGTATTGTAGGGAATGTGGCATTGTTGTCAAACTTACCTATGCATTAACTCTCTGATCCAAGTAATTCCTCCTTTAAGAATATGTTGCCAAAGATGGTACTGATGAACCTATTTCAGGGCAGCAATGGAGATGCAGACATAGAGAAGACTTGTGAACACAGTGGGAGAAGGAGAAGGAGGGGTGAATTGAGTAACATGGAAACACATAATTACCATACGTGAAACAGATAGCCAGTGGGAGTTGCTGTGTGATGCAGGGAGCTCAGACCCACGCTCTGTGATGACAAACAGGGGTTGGACTGGGTGGGACTTGGAAGGAAGGCTCAAGAGGGGGGACATACAGGTGTACCTACGGCTGGTTCATGTTGACGTTTGGCAGAAATCAACACAGTAATGCAAAACAGTTATCCTCCAAACAAAAATAAATAACTTTAAAAATATAAACGAAATTTTAAAATTTAGAAAAGGTATATATATATATATATATATATATATATATATATATATATATATGTAAATAGATAGATAGATAGATTGCAAGGCAGCCACGAAGCTTATCATCACCTGGATGGGATGTCCCTTTCAGGACAACTGCATCAGAGTTCCCGGCTCCGCCCCACCGCAGATCCCACCTGCACAATGGCAGTCCCCATTCAGTGGGGGAGATGGAGAGTCTGTCAAGTGGATCTTGTAAAATAAAAAAAAAAAAAGTATACATATCTTATACACAGAAAACTTATTTTTTATAGCAAAAGATAGAGATATCCCAAATGTCCATTGTAAGGGAAAGATTGAATAAACTAATAGATCTATGAAAATGAGAATAGGCAGCTATATAAAAGAATGAGAAATATCTCTATATGATCCTATGAGAGATATCCTAAATATTAGGGGGAGAAGGAGGGAAACAATGTGGAGAAAAAGTTTTACTGTAAATAAATACAATTGTTTACTAATTGATTGTTAAGAAACACAACACAGTAAAGCAACCATACTCTGATAAAAATTAATAAAAATTAAAATCTGAAAATTTAATTTTAAAAAATATATAGTGTCATGTATGTAGATACAAACACACATATAAAACATGTCTACACTTATAAGAAAAATAATGAAAGCATAAATCATAAAATTAAACAGAAGTTTACTTTTGTAAAAAAGAAGGAGAAAAAGGTGGAAGTGACAGGAATAAAAGTTTGAATTCTCTTAATATGTGATATTTTCCAGATATGACTTTTTAAGAATGTGAATATTTTATATACATGTAAAGTAATAGCCAAAACCAGGCAAAATGAGACAAATGCACCCAAATTGTCTCAAATTGCTGACATAATTGAATCAAGAAGAATTATTTCAAAATATATAAAACACAACAATTTTACTGTTATTCCAGTAGGTGGACTATGCCATAAGGAAGAAGTAAACTTTCGTCAAGCAAGCAAAACACTGACTAGTTTAGTAGTCATGTTGTCAAAGGTAATGGTGGTATAATTACCCTGAAACTGTTGACTATGTGTTCTGAAATAAAGCATTGAACAATATTCTTTTTTTCATAATTTCTTTTCAGTTGAAGAACAGTTAGTTGCTTTATAATATTGTGTTGGTTTCTGTCATACACCAACATGAATCAGCCATGCATCCCCCCTCCTGGGCCTCGCTCCCACCACCTCTCACCCCTCTAGGCTGAAACGGAGCCAAAGTTTGTGTTCCCTGAGGCACACAGCAAATCCACACTGGCCATCTGTTTTACATGTGGTAATGTATGTTTCCACGGTACTCTTTCTGTTCATTCTACCCTCTCCTCTCCCCACCGCACCATGTCCATAAGTCTGTTCTCTGTGCCTCCATTGCTGCCCTACAAATGGCTTCATCAGTACCATCTTTCTAGATTTCATGTGTACGTGCTAATACGTGACCTTTGCTTTTCACTGCCTGACTTACTTCACTCTGTATAATAGGTTCTAGGTTCACCCATCTCATTACAACTGACTCGAATGTGTTCCTTTTTTATGGCTGAGTAATATTCCTTTGTACATATGTACCACAGCTTCTTTATCTATTCACCTGTTGATGGACCTCTAAGCTGATTCCATGTCCTAGCTACGGTAAATACTGCTGCAATGAACATTTGGGTGCATGTGTCTTTTTCAATTATGGTTTTCTCAGCATAGAATTTAGGACAAAGGAGATACAAGGTAAGGTCACTGAAGCTCAGGAAAAATCATGCAGTTCTGAACTTGAATTGGAAGTAACAGTATGGGCTTGAGATGTGTCTGAACTAATAAACACCAAAAAATTGACAAATTAGAGTACTTGATTTGCAACTCTAAATGAAGTATTGTATCTAGATAGTGGTATAAACAGCTGCCAGCATCATTATTTTTGGACAACTACCAGTCTGTGGAGAATGTTTACTGAAAGTTTTATGATTCCTCTCAGACCCAAAAATGAATTAACAGGAAATGTTGGGGACTGAGAACACAGCACATGAGAGCAGAAAGACTGACTGAAAACTTCACATGACAAATATCTAATTTCTTCAACAAACAATCGGGAGTGAAATTAAAGAGCCAGAATCAGTAATTTAAACAGAACCTAAGAGACATATCAGACAGCTGTAACATATTTGAATCCAAATTTAAGCAAGCAAACTTTTTTTTTTTTAAATTTTTTAATGACAGGAAGATTTGAAGGCTACCTACTAAATAATTGATTATATTACAAATCATTTCTCATTTACTTATAGTTTTGAGCATAGTAATGTGGTTATTTTAGAAGGAAAAGGGCCTTATCTTTTAGAAATACATGCTGATATGTTTACAGATGGCATGGTGTTACATTCAATTTCTTCAAAATAACCAAAGTTGGGATAACTTCTTGATGTTATAAGTGCAAAAAAAACAAACAAAAAAACAAACTGTCCATGACTTGATAATTTTTGGTAAGTATCTATGAGTTTATTACATCTTTCACACTATATCTTATGTTTAAATATCCCATAATACAAAGCAGAAAAAACATAATCATTGTGTAATTGTTTAGCAGTTTGAGTTACCTCAATATGGATGAAATAATTAAGTTGTAAGGTGTTATGAAGAAAACTCATATAATGATTCCTAGAATATAAAGAGAAAATCCTTGCCAGCTGGCCATATACTATCTACAGTATTTTTATTCTATGGTCATGGATTTTGTGTCTAGGAGTCTACTGTTAAAGTAAAAATTCTCCCGCAATAGAAACAAAAGAATAATAGTTCCAATATTGTGGGAAATTCTACCATCAAAGTTTGGCTGTTCCAAGAGCTAACAAGTAAATGAATATATAAGAGTAGAACACTCTGATATAAGAATGGATTTAAAACTGCTGTGTAGCAGTCAGTTACAGAGAACTGATTGTATTCTAGCTAGCTAAGTTGGAAGGGGGTTATTATAGGATGTAACATTGTCACAGAGGGTTAGGAGAGCTAACAATACATTCTAGGTTGAGCTTCTAAACATTACTACCAAAACCTTTCATCAGACCTGAGCTTCCAAAGTTTCTGCTGTATAATCTATGATAAGAAAATTCATTCTATCATTATATCATCAATTTGGGATATTGCTCCAATCAGGAAACCAGCTTCAGGACCAAGAGCCATATTTGCTACAATGTGCATCAGAAAGAAAAAAAAAAACTGCAAGTAGGGCTGATTGGCCCAATCTAAATTAAATCTGGAACTCTAAGTAAAAAATGTCTTCTACTTGCAGCAACATGGATGCAACCAGAGGTTACACACCAAGTGAAACAAATCAGAAAGAGAAAGACAGACACCCTGTAATACATGTACATGCAGAACCCAAAACATGGCATGAACAAACCTATCTATGAAACAGAAGCAGTCTCACAGACATAGAAAATGGAGCCATGGTTTCCAAGGGAAGGGGTTAGGGGAGGGATGGATTGGGAGTTTGGGATTAGCAGACACAAACTATTACATGAAGAATGGATAAAAACAAGGTCCAACTGTATATCACAGGGAACGGCATTCAGTATGCTATAATAAACCACAATGGAAAATAATACTTTAAAAATATACATAGGGAATTCTCTTGTGGCCCAGTGGTTAGGACTCTGTGCTTTCATTGCCAAGGACACAGGTTCAATCTCTGGACAAGGAACTAAGATACCTCAGAGACATGCAATGTGGACAATTTTTTTAATATATTCATGACCTTAATCAAATCCATTATAATTATACAGTGGAGATGACAATTAGATTCAATGGACTAGATCTGTTAGACAAAGTGCCTGAAGAACTAAGGACAGAGGTTCATAACACTGTACAAGGAGCAGTGACCAAAACCATCCCAAAGAAACAGAAATGTTAGGAGGAACGATAGTTGTTTGAACAGGCTTTACAAATAGCTGGGCCGAGAAAAGAAGCAAAATCAAAGAGACAGGAAAGATTAACAGAAATGAACAGAGTTCCAGAGAGAAGCAAGGAGAAATAAAAAGGCCTTCTCAAGCCAGCGATGCAAAGAGATAGAGGAAACAGCAGAATGGCGAAGACTAGAGATCTCTTCAGGAAAACTGGAAAGATTAAGGGAATATTTTCTGTAAGGATGGGCACAATAAGGGATAGTGATGATGAGGACCTAACAGAAGCAGAAGAGATTAAGAAGAGGTGGCAAGAGTACACAGAAAAATCTATGCAAAGAAGGTCTTAACGACTGGGATAACCATGATGATATGGTCACTGACCTAGAGCCAGATATCCTGGAATGTGAAGTCAACTGGGCCTTAGGAAGCATATACAAACAAAATTAGTGGAGTTGATGAAATTCCAGTTGAGCTATTTCAAATTCTAAAAGATCATGCTATTCAAAGTGATGCACTCAATATACCAGCAAATTAGGAAAACTCAGCCATGGCCACAGGACTGGAAATCAGTTTTCAATCCAATACAAACAAAAGGCAATAATAAAGATTGTTCAAACTATCTTACAATTGCTCTCATTTCACAGAATAGTAAGGTTATGCTCAAAAGCATTCAAGCAAGTCTTCATCAGTATGTGAACAGAGAACTTCCAGATTTAAAAGTTTAGAAAAGGCAGAGAAACCAGCAATCAAATTGACAATAATTGTTGGATCAAACAGAAAGAAAGGGAATTCCAGAAAACATCAATTTCTGCTTTATTGACTATACTAAAGCCTTTGACTGTGTGGATCACAATAAACTGTGGAAAATTATTAAAGAGATGGGAATAACAGACCATTTTACCTGTTTCCTGAGAAACCAGAATGTGGGTCAAGAAGCAACAGTTAGAACTTTACATTGAACAACTGACTGGTTCAAAATTGGGAAAAGAATAAGACAAGTTTGTATATTGTCACCTTCCTATTTAACTTATAGGCAGAGTACATCATGTGAAATGCTGGGGTGGATGAATCACAAGCTAGAATCAAGATTGCTGGGAAAAATATCAGCAACCTCAGATGGGCAGATTATGCCACTCTAATAGTAGAAAGTGAAGATGAACTACATAGCCTCTTGAAGGTGAAACAGGAGAGCAAAATATCTAGCTTCAAACTCAACATTCAAAAAACTGAAATCATGGCCTCCAGTCCCATCACTTCATGACAAATAGAAGACGAAAATGTGGAAACAGTGACAAATTTTATTTTCTTGGGCTTCAAAATCACTGCAGGTAGTGACTGCAGCCTTGAAATTAAAAGACACTTGCTCCTTGGAAAGAAAGCTATGACACACCTGGACAGCATATTAAAAAGCAGAGACATTACTTTGCCAACAAATGTCCATGTAGGCAAAGCTATGGTTCTCCCAGGAGTCATGTACAGATGTGAGAGTTGGACAGTAGAGAAGGCTGAGCTCCGGATTATTTCAAGTTGTGCTGGAGAAGATTTTTGAGAGTCTCTTTGGACTGCCAGGAAATCGAATCAGTCAACCCTAAAGGAAATCAACCCTGAATATTCATTGAAAGTACCGATGCTGAAGCTAAAGCTCCAATACTTTGGTCACATGATGGGAAGAGAGGACGTACTGGAAAAGACTCTGATGCTGGGAAAGATCGAAGTCAAAAGGAGAAGAGGGTGGCAGAAGATAACGTGGTTAGATAGCATCACTGACTCAATAGACAGGAATTTGAGCAAACTCTGGGAGACAGTAAAGGACTGGGAAGTCTAGTGTGCTGCAGTCCATGGGGTCACAAAAAGTCCAGACATGACTTAGCAAGTGAACAACAATAAATATATAAATGAATCACTTTGCTGTAACGCAGTAACTAAGACATTATAAATCAACTATATTTCAATTAAAAAAAAGTCTTCAGAATATAAGCTTAGCTTCTCAGTCATTTTAATCACAATAGGCAGAAAACAGGATGGACGGAAAGCACCAGTCAACAACACCAGCACACTGCTGCATTTTCTGTTCATATTTCATAAATTAGGACACTTTGCAGCCTTCTCCTTGTCCCCCTTACCTCCATCAATTGTAAAACTGAATCCTTTGTGACCATATGGCACTTGCAATTGTATAAAATATACTTTTTAATCTTATCCTGCCCATTTGCACCTTCCGTTTAGTTTCGTAGTTACAATATGAACACCGAAATCAACAAGACATTGTTTGCCAGGCCTCACTTAAGGAGTGTATCCTCATGCCTACCTGGATCAAAACTAGTCCAGCGTCCACACGCACTCACTTCTCAGGCACACTCTTTTACCCTGAAGGTCGCTTTGTATGTGACGTTGCCGAGCAGTTCAAGCTTGAAGACGAATTTTCTTACCTGTCATTTTGATACTGTGACATTTTGTAGTTCATTTATTTACTTAGTCATTCATCCTTTTTCAATTCAAATTCTGTATTTAGACCCTTTCTTTATCCTCACTGCCAGTACAGCACCTAGTGAGCTTTAAGGAGGAAACAGCTAATTAAAGAGTGCATACTTAGTGCAGTGAGGTCGCTTTAAGACTGGAGGGACTCCAGGCCACCCATCTATGGATTTCAGGGCTCAGAGCCTCTGAGTGTGAGAAAACTACAGAAAAGACAGCCCTGGAATGAGCCAGATGAAGAAATCATACTGCAGGCAACGTGACTGGGAAACAGCACTGCCTGGATGCAGGGAAGCTTTTCCTAAATAGAAAAAACAAAGCCAGCTACTTGTTTGTGGAGGAAAAAAAAAGAAAAAAAAAAAAGAACAGAATGTGTATCAGTATAGTAATCAAAGCCTGGTTTCAAATAATGCACCAGTGTCAGGAATAGATAATGGCATCTAATTAAGACATTAATTAAAACTCATAATACCTAATTAGAAAATGTAAAAGTACTATTAGTTTTTTTTTCCTTTTAAATTAGCTGAAGCAGCTGATTAGCAGGTGTTCTTAATGTAATTTTTTATTAAATAGAACACCATATGGGTAAAAATTAGATTGGCAAATGGCAATATTACAATGAGTCATTATTAAAAGCTTGGAGCAGTAGCTGGAGGGGTGATGTGGGGGTCTTGGCCTGCCCCAGTGTGGCCTACTTCTTTCCCTGGTAGCTAGCCATCTTGCAGCCTGCTTATTCCCAAATCCCGCTGTAGTTTAATTGGATGAGCTCCATTCTTCAACCTCTTCCTGACCTTTCTAGGAGTTCTCTTGCCCTTTGAGTGTGTCAGAACTCAAGTTCTAAAAGGAAGAACCCAAGGGAACGATTTAAATTGGTGTGGAAGGAATATAGGCTAAAGACAAGAAATACTGTAGCATGTACTGAGGAAGTGAGTAGGACCCTTTAGAGGCTACCCGGGACCCTAGAAAACAAGCTGTCTTCTCATTTGGTGAAGATACTGCAGGGTCAGGGCAATCTACAGTAGCTTCTCACATTTATGTCATATCATTTCTGGATATTATACTTTACATGTATTGATACTATATTAAATCATGTTATGAAATGTATTTTTTCTTCTTTTTTGGGTATTTCCTTCTCACTGGTCAGTGCAATCTTCCCAAGAGTAGACAGTAGTCTGTTGAACTACAGTGGTGGTCACAGCCACAATACCCAAACAAGACTGAGTACAAAGTAGGTACTTAGTACTGTTGTTTAGTCTCTCGGTAGTCTCCCACTCTTTTGTGACCCCGTGGACTCTCACTGCCAGGTTCTTCTATCCATGGGATTTTCCCAGCAAGAATGCTGGAGTGGGTTGCCATGACCTCCTCCAGGGGATCTTCCCGGGACTATCTTCCCAGGGAGGACCCAGGGATTAAACCTGTGCCTCCTGCATTGGCAAGCAGATTCTTTACCACTGAGCAACCACGTGAGCCCAGGTGCTTAGTAAATATTGTTTAAAAAATAAATGAATGTATGAGGCTACTGAGCTTTCTGTATTCTGTATGATTGTGTATGTGTGTGTGAGTGTGTCTGTGTGTGTGGATGCTGCTTTTAGTTTTATAAATGTTTGGGAGTCAGACACTGAATTTGCAATTTTTCATAGAATCACAACCCCCAGCATTCTGGTCAATGGTCACACATTCTTATCAAGCCTGGATGTAAACTACATTGTCATGGGGGAATCTAAATAAATGTTATTAGCCTGAGACTCATAAAAAGATGGCTAGGCATCAGACATTCATTTTATACCCTATTAGTTCCTACAAAAACTCCACAGATAGAGACCCCTAATCCTAACTGTCAGCATGGAAGGGAAGACACAGGAATGGTCAGATTCAACCTCCGTGTCTAGGAGGCCAGTGATAAATTTGAGGCATTGAAGGAAATAAAGATACACAGGTATAAATCCTAAGCAGTCTGCTTGATTAGTGTTTATTTATAATTGGGCTGTTGGGGTAAAGTCACAAACAAACAAAAAGTCTATAAGATGGTCAGGTCCAGGAAATTAAAAACTTTGAAGGTATGCAAAGAGGCATGCAACTGTTTTTCAGTTGACCTTATCATTAATCCTCCATGGATTTCATTTTAAAAATTGACTTGTATAAGAAAATAAAGCTAATGAGAACATATTGTATATCACAAGGAACTTCACTTAGTGCTCTGTGGTGATTAAATGAGAAGGAAATCCTAAAACAGAGGGGAAGCGTTTATGCACATGGCTGACTCACTTTGCTGGACAGCAGAAGCTAACACAACATCATAAAGTAACTATGCTCCAAAATTTTTTTTTCAAACATTGACTTATGAAAAATGTCTTTAGAAATCTCACTGAGAAATTCTTATACAGAATGAACTAGAGGGGAAAAACCGGGAGGTAGAAATAGTGCATTGGATGGTAATCATTTCTTCCATTTCTGATTGATTTTGTATCTTCTCAAGTGCCTGTTAAGCACATGAGGAGGACTCTTCCTGCCCTTTTAGCACTTTTCTTTAAGGTTTCTTATTCCAAGGGAAAGTTTTTAAGTCCATTGAGGCTTTCTTTGTAAATTGAAAGTATGAAGTGAGGAGGGAGGAAAGAACATGAATCTATCAAAACAGTGATTTTCCTGATAGGTGCTTTAAAAAGGCTGCCTATCTTTCCAAGTCTTGGTGTATGCTGAATAGAAGCACTGATCTCTTCACAAGACAGAAAACATAAAAGCGCTACCTAAAAATTTCTAGGCAGCTATAAAGGAAATAAATGACTCTATTATTTTGAAATGTAAGCAAACATTGACACTAAAGCCCCGGGCAAGACAGGAAGCCATCTACTATTAATAAGTGAGAGTTTGATGACCTTCCCTCATATGGTACATAAAGGAACACTAGCATCATTTTCTGGGGAAAGCTGTTTAGATGCTTGTGTTTGGAGTGGGGTCACAGGGTTGTTTGTGGGGTCACAGGGTTGTTTGTGCTGTCTGTCCTTTCCCTTTGGGTCACTGGCTATACCTGTGTCCAGGGCAGATGGGGACCAAGTCAGAATTCAGCATCTGTCCTTGGCCAGTTGAAAATATTTTATTAAAACAGAAATCATGGGATTCCAAGTAGAACTTAATGTTTTTCAGCATATCTCCACCATTTATTTTAGGAGACTCCTTTATCATCTATTCATTTGTTCAACACCAGAGATGGAGATCCATGAAGATACTATACATGGTAAATATGAGCTGGTACAGATACGGGTGGCTTAGGGTGGATGGAATGGGGAAAGGGGGCTAAGCTCATTCAGGTGTGAAGAGGGAGTATTTAGAGCTTTGCCTTTATTTTTTTCCTTCTCTTCTGTCTCATGTGATTGGCTGGTGATAAGGATGTGGGATGTCCTGATTCTGGACCCTGGAATAGATTCAGAAAGAAGGCCTTGAGTAGGCAGAGGAAATAGTCTGAGAGAGGGAAATGCCCAGAGAAGGGCTTTATTCTCCCTGTAGACCCTGCTTCATTCTGCCCTTGAGATTGAAGACAAGATGAGGGAGCCGACCATTGAGAAAAGGAGCAATAAGATTTGTCTTAGGTAGCAAAAAATCAAAGCTCATTTTCTTGAGTCAGGCTTAATTGACCTTGGGCAGCCTGTGGCTCAGATGGTAAAGAATCTGCCTGCAATGCAGGAGACCTAAGTTTAACCCCTGGATAGGGAAGATCCCCTGGAGAAGAGAATGGCAACCCGCTCAAGTATTATTGCCTGGAGATGCCGTGGACAGAAGAGCCTGGTGAGGTATAGTCCATGGGGTCACAAAGAGCTGGACACAACTGAGCGACTAACACTTCCCATCTTCCTTTTCTAACCTCTAATAATCTCTTTGACTCAATTACTTCCTGTATAAAATGCTAAAAAGATCCCACATATATAGTATCCCATTCACAGAGATTTGTGAGCACAAAATAATCTAACATATGCAAGTACTGAATTAATATTAACTGTTTCTCAAATTTGGTATTATTATTATTATTATTGAGAATAATAAAAAGGATCTTCAGGATGCTCACAAAGACAAAAATAACTGGTAAAATGAAATCACTGATATGTGAAATCTAATTACAATGACATAAGTGAACTTATTTACAAATCAGAAACATACTCCCAAATTAAAAAAAAAAAAAAATTATGGTTACCAAAATGGAAACACATCAGGGAGGGATAAATTAGGAGTTTGGGATTGACATACTCACACTACTATATATGGAGAACTAACATGGATCTATTGTATAGCACAGGGAACTCTATGTTCTGTAATGATGACCTATATGCAGAAAGAAACTGGGGAAAATGAATATATGTACGTGTATAAGTGAATCATTTTACTGTACCCCTGAAACTAACCCAACATTGCAAATTCACAATACTCCAACAAAATTAGAAAAAATAAATTGATCAGAAAGGAAACACTCTAGGGATTGTGTGCTGCAATAATCAAATGGAGCCTTGGCCAGGCAAGTCTGTTTAGATATTTATGTGAATGCAAACGCGTGAACACAAACCCTTATGCATCCGTTGGAATCGGCATCTGTATGGTGGAGGTTTTAGGATATGGATGGGGCTTCTGTCCACACTCTATTCCAAGGTTCATTCAGCATTTAGCAGAAAACCGTGATGCACAGCAAGATCTCAAAAACCCTACTGCAAACACCTTGCACGTCAGGAAAATCCTTTGAATCATTGCAATATCATAATAGAACCTTGAGCTGCATCTGGCCTTTATAACACACTACCAT
This sequence comes from Odocoileus virginianus, assembly GCF_023699985.2. Classification (NCBI taxonomy): domain Eukaryota; kingdom Metazoa; phylum Chordata; class Mammalia; order Artiodactyla; family Cervidae; genus Odocoileus; species Odocoileus virginianus. The sequence goes on along the minus strand of NC_069686.1, from coordinate 66,631,908 downwards.
CTCTTTAGGGACCATGGCTTACCTGGGGTTAAATAAGGTCACATGACAGCCAGTCTCTGTAATTCTGTCTCACTTTCTTCTCTAACGGCCTTTCTAGTCCCCTGCAACTAGCAGTGACCCAGGTTAGGTGCCCACGAAAGTGAGTGTCCGTTTCTCGGTTGTGTCTGACTCTGTGACCCCATGGACTGTATCCCGCTAGACTCCTCTGTCCATGGGATTTCCCAGGCAAGACTACTGGAGTGGGTGGATATTTCCTTCTCCAGGGGCTCTTCCTGACCCAGGAATCAAACTTGGTTCTCCTTCATTGTGGGCCGATTCTTTACCATCTGAGGCACCAGGTTAGGTATCTATATCATTTCCTAAGTTTAGCCAATAGGCCATAACCTGATAGCACCTGATTTTAATGCAATGGTCCTAATCTAGGTGAAAAATCGTGGTGGACTTCTTAGAAGACCAATGAGTTACACTGCTGAGGCAACCAGGAATCAGACTGCCTGCCCGCTGGAAGTGCAGAAATATCTGCGTTCTCCCCACATGGACTCCAGCCTTGAACATTTCTGTGGTTGTCACCCCTGCCCTGTCAGGACACTGGCTGCTTGCTTTTGCTTTCTGATGAGCTGGAGCCTCGTGGCTGCAGGAGGAAACTCACTCCCCCTTCCTCTCTATACCCTCAGTCTGCACAGGGGTCTGCTGTCTGGGTACTTGAGTCCTTTAATTCTTTCCTTGACCTCAGTGACTTTGCTTCTCCTCTGAGTGTAGGGAGAACAGAGACACTTTGCTTCTCTGGAAATGCTCACTTATTGTGGGGAAAAGAAGTTTAGTTTTAGTTGAACCCTAGCTACAAAGTCACATAGAACAGTAGGTAAATTCATCTAAGATCCATAGGAACTAGACAGTTATCTCTTCAATTACTGACTGTCAGCAGCTGGTACTAAGGTTTGGTTGTGGCAGAGGAAAGTTTTGGAGACAAATCCTACCTATAGCCTTGAACTTGACTCCCAGTTCACATGTCTCCTGGGGTCCTAAAACCATCAGCAAGCTGACACTTAACTCCTTAGTCTGCTATTTTGTCCTCATGAACCTCCCAAGATAGCCAGGTGATTAGTAATGCATCATCTTACTTACTTCCCTCCCTTTGATATCAAGCACTATTAAAATGTTATCTCTAGTTTTGACAGCCTTAAAGAATTACTTGTAGTGTTTATGTGCAGTATCACCTCTGCTCCTGGATCTTACCTTGAATTCAAATCCCGATTTAACAGAGTATCTGTTCAGGCCAGACAAGTTTGTCAAGGTCAAGGAATGGTGTATTCCATTGGAAGGGAAAATATTTTAGTTTGCAAGAAGTCATGTGCACTTACAAAGGAGCAAGAGAAAAGGAAAGAAAAATCAGATAAACTGAGTGCTTTTAAATACCAACTGTTAAACAGGCACTTTCAAATATATCAGTGTTTCATTCTGACAAAATATCTAGAGAGTAAGCCTTATTATCTTTTTTTTTAAATTTCAAACTTTGATTTGATTTTAGATTGGCATGAATTTGTAAGATGCAACACAGAAAGACCACAGTACCCTTTATCCAATGTGCCAGTAGTAGGAACTTGCAAATCTGCGCTATACTACAGGGCATAGATATGAACATAGATATGGTTAAAATATGATTAAAATCCTCACAAGGATCTCACATGTTTTCCACACTCACTCTTCTCTCATATAGACTCCCTCCTTAACTTTTGGCAACTCAAACGTTGTTCTCCATCTCATGACTTTGCCATTTTAAGAATGTTACATCAGTGAAATTATATTGATACAATTTACAATCCCTAGAAATTCATCCAAGTTGTTGAGTATATCAATGGTTATTTCCTTTTTATTAATTAGTATTCCAATCAACCTTAAAGGAAATCAACCCTGAAAACTCTCCGGAAGAACTGATGCTAAAGCTGAAGCCTCAACATTTGACCAACTGATGCGAAGAGCTGACTCATTGGAAAAGGCCCTGATGCTGAGAAACATTGAAGGCAGAAGGAGAAGAGGAAGAAAGAGGATGAGATGGTTGGATAGCATCACTGATTCAATGGACATGAACTTAGGGAAAAGTTGGGAAATGGTGAGGGACAGGGAAGCCTGGTGTGCTGCTATCCACGGGCCTGCAAAGAGTCGGACACGACTTGGCGACTGGAGAACAAGTGTTCCATAACCTGGATGTACCAGACTCTAAACAGCCATCTCTATCAGAACACCTAGACTTCTTCTAGCTCCATTCTGCTGCAAACACTCACAAGGTTTTCATCACTCCGGGATAAATGCCCATGACTACACTTACTAAGCCACGTGGTAACGGTAGATTTAATTGGCTTGTTTAAAGGCCAAGCTGTTTTCAAGAGTGATCGATTTTTACATTTCAATTAAAAATGTATGAGTGATTTATTTTCTCTGCATCCTCATCATCATTATTATTGTCACTATTTATATATATATATTTTTTTATTTTAGCCATTCTTATAGGTATATCATTGGGGCCTTAACTCATATTTTCCTGATGGCTAATGTTGTTGAACATATTACTCATTTAACCTGAGTTTCATGTATCCTCTTTGGTGAAATGCTTCTTCATGCCTTTGCTGATTTTATAATTGCACTGTTTGCTGTTTTCTTGTTGAGTTTGAGGGTTTATTGTATATTCTAGATTCTATTCTTTTGTCAAATAATGATTTGCAAATATTTTCTTCAATCTATTGAAAGACAGTCTTTTCATAAAAATGTTTTAAATTTTGAGGAAATCCAATTTATTTATTTATTTTTGCTTTTGAGGTCAAGATCAAGAACTCTTTGCCTAGCCTTATTTCCCAAAGATGATTCTCTGTTCTTTTCCCTCAAAAGTTACATCTTTTATGTTCTACACTTAAGTCCACAATCCATTTTTTTTTGCTAACTTTTGTATAAGATATGATATTAATGTAGATGTTCATGGATTTTTGTCTATGAAATTGCTCCAGAATAATTGTTTTAATGATCTACTTCCATTTTAAGTATATTTTGACTTTTGTCTAAAATGAGTGGGGCGTATTTGAAAAGTTCTATCTGGTTAAGTTCTATCTGGTTTCTTTTTTGGTTCAGTGGATTCACATGTACACCTTTATGCAAATATCATACATTATTGGCTACTCCAGGCATCTAATGAATATTCCTCCTTCACTTTCTATTTTCAAAATTGTTTTAGTTATTCTTGCTTTTTTATCTTTCTATATAATTTTTGGAATAATCATCTATTTGTATGAGAAGATATCATTGTAATTGTGGTTAAACTTGCCTTAAATATCAGTTTTAGGACAATTGACATCTTTATTTTTTTGAGTTTTCCTCAACTCAGAGCACACCATTTACTTAGAATTAAAATCTATATATATATATAATCACTCTGTTGTGTTTTTCAACATAAACTTTCTGTATACCTTTTGTTACATAAACATCTAAGCATTTAATTTGTGACCTATTGAATTTATATCATATTATTAATGTGTGTTGATTATACTGTATACAAAAACAACTGAATCTTGTATGTTTATCTTGTATACTACTAACTTCCTGAAATTACTTTTTAATCTGAGTGAGTGTGTTAGTGTGTTAGTTGCTCAATCATGTCTGACTCTTTGTGACACCACAGACTGTAGCCCGCCAGACTCCCACATCCATGGGATTTTCCAGGCAAGAATACTGCAGTGGATTGCCATTGCCTTCTCCAGGGGATTTTCCCAACCCAGGCATCAAACCGGGTCTTGCACATTGCTGACTGTGCACATTGCATATTGCAGGCTGACTCCTTACCATCTAAAGTTATATATTTTTAAAAAAAGTTTCTTCAGCTATCAAAATGTATTCTATAGGCAGGCACAGTTTTACTTCTGTACCAAATTGTGTGCCTTTGAATTTCTTTTCTTCCCTTTTTCTTCACTTTTCATTTCAATCCCAAAGAAAAGCAATGCTAAATAATGCTCAAACTACCACACAGTTGCACTTATCTCACACACTAGCAAAGCAGTGCTCAAAATTCTCCAAGCAAAGCTTCAACAGTACATGAACCAAGAAATTCCAGATGTTCCAGCTGGATTTAGAAAAGGCAGAAGAGCCAGAGATCAAATTGCCAGTATCCACTGGATCATAGAAACAGCAAGAGAATTCCAGAAGAACATCTACTTCTGCATTATTGATTATGCCAAAGTCTTTGACTTTGTAGATCACAACAAACTACGGAAAATTCTTCAAGAGAAGGAGCACCAGGCCACCTTAACTGCTTCCTGAGAAATCTGTACACAGGTCAGGAAGCAATAGTTAGAACTATACGTGGAACAACAGACTGGTTCCAAATCCGGCAAGGAGTACCTCAAGTCTGTATATTGTCCCCCTGCTTATTTAACTTCAATGCAGAGCACATCACACGAAATGCTGGGCTGGATGAAGCACAAGGTGGAATCAAGAGTGCCAGGGGAAACATCAACACCTCAGTCAGATGGGCAGGTGACGCCACCCTTACGGAGGAGAGTGAGGAGCAACTAAAGGACCTCTTGATGAAAGTGGAAGAGGAGAGTGAGAAAGTTGGTTTAAAACTCAGCATTCAAAACACTAAGATCATGGCATCTGGTCTCATCACCTCATGGCAAATAAATAGGGAAACAATGGAAACAGTGAGAAACTTTATTTATTTGGGTTCCAAAATCACTGCAGATGGTGACTGCAGTCATGAAATTAAAAGGCTCTTGCTCCTTGGAAGAAAAGTTATGACCAACTTAGATAGCATATTAAAAAGCAAAGACACTACTTTGCCAATAAAGGTCCCTCTAGTCAAACTTATGGTTTTTCCAGTAGTTATGTATGGCTACGAGTGTTGGGCCATAAAGATGGCTGAGCACCAAAGAATTGATGCTTTTGAACTGTGGTGGGTTGAAGAAGACTCTTGAGAGTAACTTGGACTGCAAGGAGATCAAACCAGTCAATACTAAAGGAAATCAGTCCTGAATATTCATTGGAAGGACTGATGCTCAAGCTGAAACTTCAATATTTTGGCTACCTGATACAAAGAGCTGCCTCATTGGAAAAGACCCTGATGGTGCAAAAGATTGAAGGCAGGAGGAGAAGGGGACGACAGAGGATGAGATGGTGAGATGGCATCACTGACTCAATGGACATGAGTTTGAGCAAGTTCCATGATTGGGATGTACAGAGAAGTCTGGCATGCTGAGGTCCATGGCGTTTCAAAGAGTCAGACACTACTAAGCAAATGAGCTGAACTTCCCGTTTCACATTTATTTTGAATCTGGTGAGTTTAAGAATTTGAAATTTTTGAATAATTAATCTGCTTTTATCTAAGTTGCCAAATTCATGTGCATAGAGTTGGTTATATTATATCCTTACTATCATTTTGATATCTGCAAGGTCTTCCCTGTTTTATTTCTGATACTGTTAATTTGTGTATTCTCTTTTTATTTACTTATTTTTGTTTTGCTACAGTTTTGTCAAATTTATTGATCTTTTCAAAGAAACCATTTTCTTCATTGACTTCTGCTGAGTTTCCTTTTCACTTTTATTGATTTGCCACTGCTGCTGCTAAGTCACTTCAGCTGTGTCTGACTCTGTGCGACTGCATAGACGGCAGCCCACCAGGCTCCCCCGTCCCTGGGATTCTCCAGGCAAGAACACTGGAGTGGGCTGCCATTTCCTTCTCCAATGCGTGAAAGTGAAAAGTCAAAGTGATGCACTCAGTCGTGTCCGACTCTTAGCGACCCCACGGACTGCAGCCCACCAGGCTCCTCTGTCCATGGGATTCTCCAGGCAAGAGTACTGGAGTGGGTGCCATCGCCTTCTGTGAGGATATAGTCTACTTTGGTACAATTACTATGGGTCCTTAGAAGGAATGTGCATGCAGTATTTATGAGGTAGAATATTTTATAAAGTATTTGCCTCCTGTTTGCGGATTGTGCTCTTCTATATATTTGATAATTTTCTATACATTTTTTTCTATGAGTTGTTTAGATGGAAGTTGAAATCTTTAACTGCAATGGTGGATTTGTCTATTTCTCCTTTCAGTTCCACCATGGTTTGTCTCACACATTTTAAAGAATCGTTGTTTAACATACACATTTAGGATTATTGCGCTTTTTAATTCGCTCTGTTAATGTCTGCCCTTTTCAGTTATTTAAGATTACATAAATTACATTTAATGTAATTATGAATATGATAGTTCTTAATTCTGACATTTTTTGTTTTCTGTTTTCTCTATTTTCTTTTTCTTTCCTCCATGTATGTAATTTGAACATTTTTAGAATTTTATCTTAGTTATCTATATATTTGTGCTTAGTTTATCTTGTTATATAGCCTTTTACCAGTTCACATAATGTGAAGATACTTTACTTCCCTTTCTGTCTCATTACCCTTTACATGTTGGGAGTATGGGGTCTTTTCTGTTTTAGAAAGCATTCAAGAAAAAAAAAAGAATTAATATTTCTGCTTTTCATGAGAAGTTGATATATTAACATGTTTTGGCATTTAAGCATATGCTTATTTGTTTTAATCTTTTATTGGAGGATAATTGCTTTACAATATCATGCTGGTTTGCACCAGACGTCAGCCCAAATCAGCCGCAGGCATACATATGACCCTTCCCACGTGAGCTCCCTGTGTCACGCCGCACATTCCCGCCGGCTGTCTACTTCACAACGGGAATGCTTTCATTCCCGTGCCTCTCTCTCCGTTCCCCTCACCCGCTCCTTCTCTTGCTGTGTCCACAGGCTCTTCTCTGTGTCTGCATCTATTGCTGCCCTGCTTTCTGGATTCCATGCACATGCATCAATATACAACATTTGTCTTTCTCTTTCTGACTTGCTTCACTCATACAACAGGCTCTAAGTTCAGCCACCTCGCTAGGACTGACTCAAATGTGTTCTTTTTAGAGGAATATGTTTTTTAAAGCAAATATATTTGTCTAAAATAGGTCTAAAAGAGCATATTTGAAAGCGAATATGCTTTTTAAAGCACAAGGAGACTCTCATGGATTGGTATCCTTCCTATGCAAGTCGACATGCATATACATACATAATTTGAAATAAGCACTTATTATTCTGCATTTATTCCTTCTTTAAGGATTATTATTTATTATGGAAGAGATAAGCCTATGAAAACTCTTCAGAAACAGAGACATGTTGTGAGCTTCTTGATTCGAATAATGAGAGTAAGTAGAAGCATCATATAAACTTGCAGTTAATTACCTTCTCAGCAAGTGAATGGAGAACTAAAATAAAAGACTTTGAAAGCTTAAAAAACAATTCTTAGGTTTCATTATGTTCTCTTTGGTGGTAGACTGATAATGTGCTACAAAGGGTGACCCTGTCTTAGTCCCTGAAAGCTGTGAATATGTTAGGCTATGTGGCAAGGGGAAATTAAAGGTGCAAATGAAAGTAAGTTTCTTAACTGACTGATCTTGAGATGAGGAAATTATTCTGACTTGTGTGGGAGACCCAGTGCAATCTCCAGGATCCTTGTTAGGAGATACAAGGAAATGGAGTGTCAGGGTGACACACCATGAGAACAACTTAATCATTCATTGTTGGCTTTGAAGATGGAAGGGGATGCAAACCAAAGAATACAGGCAGCCTCTAGCAGCCAGAAAACAAAAGAAATAAGTTATTTCCTAAAGTCTCCAGCAGAAAGGAAGTCTGTCAACTCCTTTTTGTTAGCCCAGTGAATACCATTTTCACATCTGACCTCCGTAACTGTAAAATAATAATGTTGTTGTTTTAACCCACTTATTAAACTAGCAATTTGCAATACTGCATCTGTTGCTCTTTTCCTTCAAGTTGATATTTTTCTAGTTCTTGACATATCAGTGATTTTCACTTGAAATGTGGACAACAAGAATATTATGTTTATAACTTCTGGGTCTTAATTCATTTGCTTTCACTGACATTTGTGATATCACTGTGGCAGGGGGAAGATGGGTGTGGCCTTGAATTACCAAGTGGAGTCGAAGGTCAGTTGACCACTCAGACTCTATTGACACTGAGGATGTCCTCACTGAGGACATGGAGGATGTCCTCTTAGCTAGTTCTGAATGGAGATGGGATTGCCGGATCTCCAACACTGCTATTGATATCATCTTGCCTGGAAGGAGCAAGGACACCTCATTGTTGCTATCCGTGTGGCCTTTGGTGACGCCTTCACTATTGTGTTGTGGTGAAACCCCTGCCTTTCTACCTGGTATTTTAAAAGTCATTCGAACATGGAGAGAGATGATTATATTGTGAAGTCCAGGTTGCTCATACGATTTCCACTGATATCAAAAGTTGGGAGTTAGTTTGCATATTGTTAATATGCTATTTTCATATTAGTTGGAAAATTACATATTTTCAATCCAGCAGGGATGACAAATCTTGCTTCTTATGCAGTCTTCTCTGCTACCCATCTAGCTTGTGTGGTACAGGTGGTGGAGGGGCCACAGTGCTTTGATGGTGTTTGGCTCGTAGAGTTGTCACTGTCAATATTCTTGTTCTTTGGCTGAAAGGCAAAATTTTATCTGGAAGTTTTGCCTCTGCCCTTTGGGGCTTCTTCGTTCCCAACTTCTTCTACTTCATTTCTTGGATATAAGAAGCAAAATGAAGGCCCAAGGAATTCAAAGCGGTATTGCTCCTTGTGCTGTGAGGCCCCTGGCAGATCTGTCTGTCTTTTTCTCTCTAATTTTCATTGTTCTCATCTTTTGTATTTTTGGTTTGTTTTCATGATTTTATGCTTGTTTCTTTGTTTGTTCATAGACTGTCCAAGATAGTTTTGTTCTTAGCAGGATAAATAGATTAAAATATATCTACTTCATCTTCCTGGAAGTAGAAATCATGCTAACTTTTAAAAATTTCTTTATTTTTTTTAAATTTTAAAGAAATTTATTGGAGTATAGTTGCTTTTTTTTTTAACTACATTAAAGTTGAGACTCAGAATTGCCAAACAACTTGCTGAAGCTTGCACATCATTTCATCCAGTACCAGTGACTGAATATGTTCATTAGCCCTGTATTTTTCCCTACTCCTGTATGTAGAATTATAAATGAGAAACCACATAACTGAGTGCTAACTTGGAGAATGTAAGCCTTATTCTAAAAGTAACCTGGAAACAAAGACAAGATTTTAGAAAGGCTTGGAAGAAGAGCATGTGATCAAATCATCTGGATGAAGGTTTTATTTAAAATAAGACTGATTTCTCCTTCTAGAAATATTTTTTCTTCTCTGCATAATCTCTTCTAAATTCTGCCTATCTTTTGAGTTGAATAGTTATTTTGGGAGTTTTGCTTGTTATTCTCACTGATATTTCTCATGCCTCAAAATAGACCAACTGGGAGAAGAAGGCTGTACTGTGCCAGGTTACAAAGTCTCAGGCAGAAAGTGGATAAGGAAAGTATTTAGAAGTATTTTGACAGAAGTGCCAAATTAAAACAATTTTTAGAATATGTATTTATACAGCACATCTTAGTCCAGCAGCTAATTTCTAGAAAGAGCCAGCAAATACATCAGTTTTACAGAAATCAGCTTTCTTCTGCTTATTGATTCAAACAGATGCGTGTATTTATATACACAATACATATCTCGTACATACCTGGAAGCACTGTGCATCAGATATACCATGATAAGCTATAAAAGCATAGATTTGTTTTTCCTTTCTTTTATATGTTTTTCCAAAGGTTCCAATGAAATATTATTTATCTGAATAATTAAAACTGGTGGCATTTGACTAAACAAATAACCAAGAGTGTATTGAACAATTATGCTATGCTTAGCTGTATAGTAAAGTAGATTCTTTATGCTTTAAATCTTATCAACCCCTTAATTCAATCCTACATCCTGATTTTCAGCAATCTCACTCCCTCCTCATTGAGTAGTCCTGGCTAAATGAACAAATTTCTTTCACTTTCTCTTTTCTTCATTAGAAAATATCAATGTTTCAATGCCCTATGCTTCTGTCTAACAATAATGTATATCCCCCCTCTCTTTCTATACTAAGTTCTCCATCTAAGCATTTGTCCTCCTCTTGATTTTTAATAAAGAGAAAACATTTCTAAAATTTCTATATTCACAATGCTGGTAGAATCTCAGTAAAATTTTCAGTACATTCTGATGCCAAAAGAAAAACCTAAGAATTCCATTTAAGTAACTAAGTATAAAAAGTAGTAATAAATAACTCTATCCTAGTCACTTTGTATGTGGTAAAAAAATAATATATATAAATGAAAGAAAACACATTTTTATTTTATGGCTCAAGCCACAATTACTTATGTTGACTGAAAGGAAAAAAAAAAAAAAAAGCAGAACCTAGAAATTGAGAGCTCTGTTTTACGTGGCAGACATTCTGAAGAGTTCAATCCCAGAACACAGTATCTCAGACAATGCTGAGGAACTGTTCTGAAGAGTCAAAGTGGAGAGCCAGGACATATAGGAGTTTTTGCAACAGAAGCCAAGTAGTCAAAACATCAAAGGCTTATTGCTAATTATAGAAAACCAGACATCTCAAGTTAGTGAAATTAACACTGTTCTGTATACAGGAAGATACAGGAAGCATTTTAGTTTTGATGCGCACCTCAGCCCCCTGGGGCCCTTTTCTCATCCTGAGCCTCTTCAGGGCGCATAGTGGCTGCAGCATTCCCTTCCATCCAGGGTTCCCTCACGGCTCACCACTGGGGCAGCTGTACCGTGGTGGATTCATATTTTTCATTCACACTTACTATTGTGCCTACTGGGCACTGCACAACTTCTCAAAACATAGAAATATACTGGATGCCACCACCCGCATACCCTGTTTCATAGTGAGTTTCTCATTGTACCTGCATTTTATGGCAGCAAATACTAACATAGCTTCACATCAATTAGAGTATGGTACAGCCTAAAGGAGGGCATGACAACCCACTCCAGATTCTTGCTTGGAGAATCCCATAGACAGAGGAGCCTGGCAGGCCACAGTCCATAGGGTCACAAAGAGTCACATATAACTTAGCACACACACACACACACACACAGTCTAACGTTTACAATGCCTAATACCTTACCTAAGTAGTTGACATGGTGCATTGTTGTTTTCAAATATTACTGTGTTTTGTTCAAAAATTTAAATGATCCCACCCAGATTCCACCCAAATCATCCCACCCATGACTGAAGCAACTTAGCACATATGTGTGCACCCTGGATCCAGGTCACCACAGTGTTCCAGGCATCTGAGCACTCAATTCAGGAACCACGGTCCATTATCAGCTACAGAGCCAGAAAGTCTCAGCTCAGATCCAGGTCTGCCATCTTCTAGGTATGCACCGCAAGAAGATCTAACCCACATGTGTGTGTGTGTGTGTGTGTGTGTGTGTGTTTGTGTGTGCATTTTCATTTGAAACATTTACAATGTTCAAATTTTGGAAAGGAATACATCAAGATTGTATACTGTCACTCTGCTTATTTAACTTATATGGAGAGAACATGTGAAATGCCAGACTGGATGAATCACAAGCTGAAATCAAGATTGCCGGGAGAAATATCAACAACCTCAGATATTGCAGATGATATCCATGGTAGAAAGCAAAGAGGAACAAAAGAGCCTCTTGATAAGGATAAAGGAGGAGAGTGAAAAAGCTGGCTTCAAGCTCAACATTCAAAAATCTAAGATCACAGCATCTGTTCCCATTACTTCATGGCAAATAGAAGGGGGGAAGTGGAAGCAGTGACAGACTTTATTTTCTCGGGTTCTAAAATCATTGTAGATGGTAACTGCACACATGAAATTAAAAGATGTTTGCTCCTTGGAAGCAAAGCTATGACAAATCTAGACAGTGTATTAAAAAGTGGAAAAATCATTTTTCCAACAAAGGCCCATATACTAAAGGCTATGGTTTTTCCAGTAGTCATATATAATGTGACAGTTGGGCCATAAAGTAGGTTGAGCACAGAAGAATTGGTATTTCCAAATTCTGATCCTGGAGAAGACTTTTCAGAGTTCCCTTCAACTACAAGGAGCTCAAACCAGTCAATCCTAAAGAAAATCAACCCTGAATGTTCATCAGAAGGACTGATGCTTAAGTCGGAAGTTACAACACTTTGGCCACCTGATGCAAAGAGCCACTCTTTGGAAAAGACCCCGATACAGGGAAAGGTTGAAGGCAAAAGGAGAAGGGGGTGGAAGTGGATAAGATGGTTAGCTATCATCACTAACGAGATGAATTTGAGCAAACTCTGGGAGATGGTGAAGGACAGGGGAGCCTGGGGTGCTGCAGTCAACGGGGTCACAAAGAGCTGGACACGACTTAGTGACTGAACAACAAACGCCAGTGTACTAATGTTTACAATCACTGTGTTCATTGTGTGGATTCATAGTAAAAGTTAAGTAAACTTCTATCAGCAATGCCTTTAAAACAAATCTATGCACAGAATATACATTGTCCAAAGAAGTGTTACCTATTTAAATATTAGCAATATCTTCATTCTCCAGAATCTTTAACCTCTTTGTCAATTAGATCATTTCCATAAGGCCTAATGCAGAGTAAAGGCTCCTTCCAGTCTGAAAATAAGAAAGAAGCATGTTGAGAGAATTTGTGCAAATAAAAAACTATAAGATCTCCCCTGACCATTAATCCAAGATTTTCCATCCTTGCTCAGGTGATGCCACGTCTCCGCAGCTGTTGCCTCTGACTCCTGAACTGAAGGTTTCCACCTACAGGAAAGGCAGGGTAGCTAACACTTGTCACAGGTGCGTTTCTGTCCCCTTACGCTACCTGCCTCTATTGACAAGTACAAACCAGTTTGAGTTTTTGTCCAGAGCAAGTAAGCAAGTTCACACAGTGTATCCCAGGGGCAAACAGGCAGCGACCAAAAGAACACAACCTCATTTTGCATCATTTCCTCTCCTACATGCCTGATGACAACACTCGATGTGCTTTTGGACTTGTTCTTACTTGGAAATAAGGTTTACCCTTGAGCAAGAGATCTTAGAAAGTCCCTCAATGTACGCTTGCTCCTGAAAAATTGAAGAAATCCATCACTAAAGTGATAAGTAGGATGATGGAATTTGTGAGCAGAGGAAAATAGTTGGGTAATAGAATGTTGCCCTGTGAAATAAAGAAATCTATGGAGTCATTTAGCTCTTAGCAAATACATGATAGAGAAGATAATTAAAAGTTCATTCAAATAGAATTAAATATGAAAAATGAGAGGGCAAATGGGATCTTGTTTAAATACTCTGCGTTCTAAGCTAGGTGAGATAAAGCTGCGGCCCCTCATCTTGACAATAATTTATTGCCTAGAGGAATTTTCATTGCTGCTTTTTCACTGAGATAGCTTCATCAATAAAAAGCATAAAGGATAAGAACTATGGTAAAATATCATCACCCAAGAAGGAACCATCTCCTTCATTCTCAGTGGAAAATGTTCTTTAAAAGGATTTGCTTTGACTTTAGTCAGAAAAACCTACCTTATTTACAAAAAAGGGAAGTCTCTCAGTAGTGTCCAACACATTGAGACCCATGGACTATCCAGTCCATGAATTTCTCCAGGCCAGAATACTGGAGTGGGTAGCATTTCCCTTCTACAGGGGATCTTCCCAACCTAGGGATCAAACCCAATTCTCCTGCATTGCAGGTGGATTCTTTACCAGGTGAACCCCAAGGGAAGTGCATTTACAAAATAAGGACAATACTAGTAACAGATTTGGTCTAAAAGGAGCCAGCAAAGGACAGGGCAAGAAACTGCAATTCTATCAGCAATGCTGAAGCCGAAATATTGTAGTGCCCTCTACACACAAACCAAAGTGGGCTTGGAAGCTCAATATTTGGGGTTTTATCCACAGTTCTGCGCTTAGTCTTAGACCATGGACAAATTAATTACGGTGTCCTGGGCTCTGCTTCCTCATCTCTAGGGGATGGGCATCTTCCCAGAAAGCAGTTCATACTGCAGCTGAGTAAAAGCCACAGAAACTGTCCCCAGACAGGCTCTTTTTCACCTCATCCTACTCTAGGGCCTCTCACATTCCTTCCAGATGATTCCCAGAGGCCTCAGGGCTCACACATCAGTTGATGCTCTTACCTGTTAGAAGCAAGTACCGTTTTCTTCTCTGCTTACAAAACACATCTTTTGTTGTTGTGGAAACACAGGGTCTGTTAGAGACTTTCCTGTCTCCCTTGAAGATGCTTGATGCTGCTGAATGTCCAGAGTAGAGTTGTCATCACTTTAGTGTTTCTCATTTTCCTTAGGACTCATTCTGTGTGAAGCTCTAACTGGTCCCCCAGACTATTATACACTTTAGGTCTCAATCACTTTCTCTTTAGAATGTTTTTATTCTGCTTATTGCATTGCACTAATTTGTGTATGTGACTCACTCTTCAACATTTATTGAATGAATCAATTAATTAAAGAAGGTGTGCAAGTGAGCAATGATGAGGCATTTAAGACTGGAGAAAGCAGTGTAATAGAGAGTGAGTTTTAACTTCCTTAGGAGTTAAAGCTTTCCCTACCCAAGGCCCACATGACACAACTTCGAAGCAACCTGTACAATTTCTTTCTTGACTGGAAATTGCCAGTATTGGTCCAAGTCACACCTGTATAGAAATCAGTGTTTTGGCAGTTGACTTTTTTAAAGATAATGTAAGAGGAAAGGAGTTGGTTTGGTACTCGATCCTCCCAGACTGAGAGAGACCAATAGTAATAACACAGCCAGAATCAGAGAGAGACAGACTCTGTCTTATTTTGGCCTTCATCCTCATGGCTTAGAGTAAAGTGGAATAGGATAGAATGAGACACATAATATTACCTATTTACATCTATCTACATATACATGGAATTAATGAATGAATGAATGTATAGATCTCTGAACTGGTGGACACAGGTAGATGTTCTGAAAGTTAAAATGCATCACTGTCCTCTTCTTTATCCTGATGGAATACTTTAGATCAGTTTCTTTTTTTTTCTGTACATTCCAAATAACTGACTTTGCTTTTGGCTTGTAAGAATAAAAATGGTTGATATTTTTCACTGGAGGAGAAATTTGCAAGTAAATCAAGTTGGCAGAACTTGGCCTGAGCAGTAAACTGAAGGTGAATCTCATCATCCTAATGGTAGAAACACACACACGGACACACACACACAAACACCTCTTTACATCTCATTAACTTGTTAATAGCACTAGGGTTTTACCACTAAGGATCCAGTTACTTGCTTCTAGAGTCTATTTTGTAACATAAATTACTTGGTAGGTTCCTTTCAAAGATGGGATGAGACATAAGAAGTTGGCAATGGGTAGGGAGGACAGAGGTCTTCTGAGCATGTATCCCTAGAGAGAAGGCATTGCACAGCCTTCACACACCCTAACAACTAGACTAAATCCACAAATTCTATCTCCAAGTGCCTGCTAACTTCTCACGTGTTAACAAATTTACTCCTCCCAATAACACTGTGAGAGAAGACATTATCATTACTCATACTACACTAAGGGGGGAATACAAACTGAGACCAAAAGACTTAAATTCATTTCCATGTGTGCATATGTTCTAAGTTGCTTCAGTCTTGTCCAACTCTGCGACCCTATAGGTTGTAGCCCATCAAGCTCCTCTGTCCATGGGATTTTTCCAGGCAAAAATACTGAAGTGGGTTACCCTGCTCTCCTCCGGGGAATCTTCTCAACCTAGGGATCAGAGCCATGTCTTTTATGATTCCTGCGTTGGCAGGCGGACCACTAGCACCACTTGGGACAGAGAAGGCAATGGCACCCCACTCCAGTCCTCTTGCCTGGAAAATCCCAGGGACGGAGGAGCCTGGTGGGCTGCCGTCTATGGGGTCGCACAGAGTCGGACACGACTGAAGCAACTTAGCAGCATTAGTAGCCACTTGGGAAGCCCTGAAATTCATTTCAAATAAAGCCATTAAGTGGGGGGATTTGTAAATTAAATGAGAGCATTTGGAACTCATATTATACAATAATGAACGCTGAGATAGAAACTTCTATCTCACTTTTGTCAGCAAGAAGTTAGCATTGTCCCTGATTCCACAGAAATGGTTCAACATCACAACCATCACTAAATATATAAGCAATATGTATATATGTATAAATATACATGTGAATATTTTCCTCTTAAGCCCCCCTTTCCTGTTTATTTTTATCCCTAATCATGCAGCTAACTCTCCAGTTTGAGAGCTCAGATTATAAAAATTCAAATAGGCACACAAAACAGAAAGTGTATTGAATATTTATTTATTTCATATACAATAGTGGGAGCCCCAAGAGCTAAAAAACTGGTTTTGGGAGACTTTAGAGGCTTGATTTATTTCTGTAAAAAACAATTAGGGTATCTTCTAGAAGATGCAACATCGAGTTAAAACTTTGCCATTAATTGCTATGGCTCATCACTAATGATAATAAACTAGACTTTATTTTTCTAATCCATGAAATGGACTATTGAGTTCTATGATATATGAATTTCCTAATGTTTATGAAATCTTAACTTTTTCTTTTTTATTAATATTAAGTAAAAATGAGACGAAATGTTGTGATAAAATGTTATTAGTTGTAACTTATTTTTATAGCTATCAAAGTAGTGTGACTTATCAAAAAGGCTTAATATCCTGGTCAGAAGCTTTTATTGTGTTGTTTTAAATAAAGTTCAATCCTAATAACTGTGATTCATTCTCTCTCCTTAAAAGTTTGGCATCTTATTGCATATTAACTAATCCTCTGCCTTGTCTTACAAGATTTAATCAGGTTCTTTTTTTAGAAATTTTTTGGAATTTTTATCTTTAACAAATGGTATTTTTTCATAAATAAAGAGATCATTAGAATGTTTTAAGATGTACACATTCAAGAAATTCAGAGTTGCTATAATTTTATAAACTTAATACAGAAATAACACAAACAAGAAAATAATAACTCAAATAACATTATAAGATATAAGCAAGTACAGTTTGACTGTGATGTAAATTGCATGAGAGACATAGGTACCTAGAAACGTGAATTTCAAGAGGCTAATCAGTTCAGTTCAGTTCAGTTCAGTCACTCAGTATTGTCTGACTCTTTGTGACCCCATGAATCGCAGCACGCCACATCTCCCTGTCCATCACCAACCCCCAGAGTTTACTCAAACTCATGTCCATCGAGTCGGTGATACAATCCAGCCATCTCATCCTCTGTCGGCCCCTTCTCCTCCTGCCTCCAACCCCTCCCAGCATCAGGGTCTTTTCCAATGAGTGAACTCTTTGCATGAGGTGGCCAAAGTATTGGAATTTCAGCTTCAGCATCAGTCCTTCCAATGAACACCCAGGACTGATCTGCTTTAGGATGGACTGGTTGGATCTCCTTGCAGTCCGCAGGACTCTCAAGAGTCTTCTCCAACACCACAGTTCAAAAGCATCAATTCTTCTGTGCTCAGCTTTCTTCACAGTCCAAATTTCACATCCATACATGACCACTGGAAAAACCATAGCCTTGACTAGACAGACCTTTGTTGACAAAGTAATATCTCTGCTTTTTAATATGCTGTCTAGGTTGGTCATAACTTTCCTTCCAAGGAGTAAGTGTCTTTTAATTTCATGGCTGCAGTCACCATCTGCAGTGATTTTGGAGCCCCCAAAAATAAAATCTGGCACTGTTTCCACTGTCTCCCCATCTATTTCCCATGAGGTGATGGGACCAGATGCCATGACCTTAGTTTTCTGAATGTTAAGCTTTAAGCCAACTTTTTCACTCTCCTCTTTCACTTTCATCAAGAGGCTCTTTAGTTCCTCTTCACTCTGTGCCATAAGGGTGGTGTCATCTGCATATCTGAGGTTATTGATATTTGTCCCAGCAATCTTGATTCCAGCTTGTGCTTCTTCCAGCCCAGCATTTCTCATGATGTACTCTGCATATAATTTAAATAAGCAGGGTGACAATATACAGCCTTGATGTACTCCTTTTCCTATTTGGAGCCAGTCTATTGTTCCATGTCCAGTTCTAACTGTTGCTTCCTGACCTGCATACAGGTTTCTTAAGAGGCAGGTCAGGTGGTCTGGTAATAGTTTGTTTTAAAAACATTGTAGGTGCAGTAATTTAATATAATCATAGAGTTCCTTTATATGTAAGATACCCTAAAGCAGATATCAAGCTATTTTATTTTGAATACATTTTAGTTTATCTATGGAAGATAAAATCTTTAGGAAATATTGTGAGATTGAACAAAAAGAAAACATCTGGCATATGAAATCTGATAGTCTTAAACACTGAAATCCAAAGCAAGTTTATGTCTGTCTGGGTAACATTTCAGACACATTGGTCAACACATGCTACCTTCTATTTGGTAAGTGTGTTGTTAGTCACTCAGTCATATGTGACTCTTTGTGACACCATGGACTGTAGCCTGCAAGGACAGGGATTCTGTCCCTGCCCCAGGGATTCTGCCCCAGAATACCTGTCCTTGCAATTCTCCAGGCAAGAGTACCGAAGTGGGTAGCCATTCCCTTCTCCAGGGGTCTTTTCCCAACCCAGGATGAACTGCATACATCAGTTGGAGCATTGTGTTCATTGTGACCTAAGTGAAAAATTATTCCTTTCACAAATATTTATTTGTGGGCCCTAGTTAGTGTTCTAGGCTTTGAAACTGAACCAGACACATTCTTTTGGTCTCACAGAGCTTGCATTTCAGTGAGGGGAGCAGGATATATATAAATATATATATATATATATATATATACACACACACAGAGGATTATATATATTTATATTTATTCATTTAGTATATATATAATTATATATAAATAACATATACAGGATAAATATATATATATATATATATATACATATATATATACACACATTTATTTATACAGGATAAATTTTAGGATGCAAGGAAAACTATAAAGCATTTTAAAAGGGTGATTTGATAGATAGTACAAAGAATTATTTTGATGGGAGATCTTACAAGATTTCAGTGAAGCTGAACTGACAATTGAATAAAGAAAGGCAAATAGAGATAGTATGGTCAGGTCTACAGGGATTCAGAACCTTGGGAGCAAAGTAAAACATGCGACTTCCATTCTAAATCTGAAAAAGGTCTTGTGAGATGGGGAAAGCATTTAACCAACTTGTCTTCTTAATTCTTGAATTGTTTGTCAGCCACTCCAGCACTATTATACATCCTGATACCATTTGTACTGACTCTCCCTCCATTCTGCTATTTTTCCTTTTTAATCATATTCCTTTCTCCCTCTCCATAGATTGAAACAGTGGCTCCAGATTCCTCTCCTTTTACACCAGGCAACATTTCAGCACAACCCTTTTATTTCCACTTTCAAAATTAGATACTCAATCCTTTAATGTTTGATAACCTAAAAAGGGGAGAGTTCTTGTTCACATAACTATCCATTGAGTCTCTCTTGAATTGGAAGTTCCTAGACGTAGTTATTTCATAACTTTTCATTGAAGAATTTAGTTGTGGCCCAAATATCACTATAGTGGTTTTTCATTTTTCTTTGTTAAATGTAAGGTATTTTATTCAAATTCAATAAAGCAAGGGAAGGCATACCCTTTATGATCTCTTGGAACAAGGTAGCAAAAGAAAACTGAGTAAAGGGATTTTTCAAAATTAGCCAAATTTAACTCAGTGTAGTCAATAATTCAGTTTTTCTCCTACATTTTTTGTTTTACTCCAGATGGTAATGGACACCCTCTCCTCTACCTTTACTTAGAGGACATGGTGCTCGTCATTTCATTCCAGTATTAGTGGGTGGATAAGCAAAGGCTGCACTCAAATAAGGCTCTTAGAAATATTAATATTTATTCCACATGCACCCCAGTAGAATGCAAGTTTTGAAGTTTACAAAGTTTGGCTTTGCCAAATTAATGTTTATTTTTGTTCATCACTGACATACAATGAAGAAAAAAAAAAAAAGGACATCTTTGGGGACATTTTTAAGGGAGTAAAAGTAATGCATTTTATTAAAATTCAACACACCAAGACATACTTGTTTTGTTTTTCAATTATTTAATCCCTTAACTACACATATCATATTTGGAAATATGTGAACATATAGGAACTTATGTTTACAAAGCTTTATTATCTGGATATGTCTCTCTCATACAAATATACAAACACAGTACTCATATAGATTATTTATCTCTCAAATAGATTGTTTACCATTCCACACTTTAGCTAGGCAATGGTGAATTTCTCATCTCTACTCAACCTCTCTCTGTCTTTATTCTCCTCCATAATCTGTTCAGATTATTATTCACCAGTCTTCCAGGCATGAGACTCAACAAGTTTGTTTTATCTATTTTATTTTTTTCCTTCATGGAACAGGAGGAAAATATTTCTTTGATGGATGAAAGCATACATTTTCTCCAAGACACAAGAGTTTTTCTCCAGAAAAGCAGCAATTATCTTCACTTTGTAGGAAACTACATAGGACACTATGAAGTGCCAAAATGGATGTGGAAACACTTAATACTTTAAGACATATTTGAGGATGAGAATGAAGTCTGAAGACTTCTCAGAAACATCAACAAATGGTGTATGGAACCCTTGACTTCATTCCTATTGACCTTATGTGTTTCAACACACACACACACACACACACACACACACAAATTACTGCTTGTTTTGTTTGAAGAATGATCATAAAATTTTGTTAAATCTCTCTGACTTGAATTTCTATACAAAGAGCAGGGAGTAGTCATAGACATTTTGTTGACTATTGATTTAAATCCTTCAACTGGTTGGTTAAATCCTTTACTTGGTTAGGCTTTGCTAGTGCTTCTATGTCATGATAGAAGCTTTCTGGTCCTTGGTGGCCTGCTGTGCAACTGGCCTTATGCATGTGTCCTTAGGGTCTTAGGTTTATAAAATCAACAAATATAAGTCCCACAAGTTGACCACAAAAATAATTTATAAATAGGCAATTTTTAAGGACAAAGTGTTAATCTCTTCTTATATATCCACATTTTAATACACTTCACAGACTTTAGGAAATTTAAAATAATAGCTGAAAATTCATTTTTATAGTGTTTGCCTGGTGACTCAGACAATAAAGAATTTGTTTATAATGCAGAAGACCTGGGTTTCATCCTTGGGTTGGGAAGATCCCGTGGAAAAGGGAATGACTACCCACTCCAATATTCTTGCCAGGTGAGCTCCATGGACAGAGGACCTGGCAGGCTACAATCCATGTGGTCACAAAGGGTTGGACACAACTGAGTGAGTAATGCACACACACCCATTTTTATCTTAAGCTGATGTTAGTACCCATCCCAGAATTATCAACCCTAAAAATCAAGAATAATTACTTTTATAGCTTGGATTTCTAACTCTTCATTATTGATAACTAAAATCTAAATTATTAAAATTGTCCAGTCAAAATTATGTGATTAAACAAGGTAAACAAATATTTCACAAAATATAATTAGGCTTCCAGAGCCACGTGGTTGTTTGGAAGTGCGTGTGTGTTTGTCCTATTGAACTGATAATCAGGAGCTGGGGACAATGAGATAGGAAACAGGGCAGGAACAGGGCTGTCAGCAAGTGAGAAGCTCAAGGTATTCACAGAAGAATCACTTAGATGGACGAAGTCTCAGCTCAGGATAAAGGCCATGGGAGCCTTCAGCAGAAGAGATGTCCCTGAGAGGGACACCAGGAATGCCATCTGGAGAGACTCAGGGTAAGAACAAAAGACCAACTGGAAATACGAGGATGAATATAAAAGCTGCTTAACTCAATCTAGGATCCTGGCTGTCTATAGCCTCTTCTGTTCTTCAACCTTCCTTCTACATCAAGATGTAAGGAGGCATGAATACCCACTGAGAATAAAACAACTTAAAGAAAGAAAACAAAGGTTCATTATCTAAAGCTCTTGCAAAAACTATCTAGGAAAACTGGAAATGACATTAATTCTACTCTAAATGGGGGGAAAGCCAGATAAAATACATAATTATAACTTTTATTGAATCTGGGAAGCCCTCCATGATTTCCTTCATTAAAAGACCAGATAAAACCAGAACTTTTCCATATGTTTCCTTCCCCATCCCTCAACTCATTCCAATGCCTAAAGCAAGTGTTTTGCCTGTATGTCTACATCTCTGACCCATCTTCTTCTGCCTGGGTGTCTAAAGTGTGTTATGTAAGTATCCTATTTTCTCCAGGGTACTAATTTCCTTAAGTCAAAAAGCATGTCTAAAAAAATAGTATGTGTCACCCCCTATAAGCTACATACTGTTTCTTGAATAGTTCTTTATTTTTACTATCAATTAATCCACTACCATGTGCCTGACACTGTTTCTGTTGCTTGAGTTATAACACTCAAAATAGATTGTGTCCGTAAAATTGACAGTCTGGTAGGAAAAAAGACATGATAACTAAATAGCAAAGCTTGCAGAGGTGAAGGAATTCCAGATGAGCTCTTTCAAATTCTAAAAGATGATCCTGTTAAAGTGCTGTGCTCAGTATGTCAGCAAATTTGGAAAACTCAGCAGTGGCCACAGGACTGGGAAAGGTCAGTTTTCATTCCAATCCCAAAGAAAGGCAATGCCAAAGAATGTTCATTGCACTCATTCCACAGGCTAGCAGTGTAATGCTCAAAATTCTCCAGCCAGGCTTCAATAGTATGTGAACCATGAAATTCCAAATGTTCAAACTGGATTTAGAAAAAGCAGAGGAACCAGAGATAAATTGCCAACATCTGTTGGATCATTGAAAAAGCAAAAGAATACCAGGAAACATCGACTTCTGATTTATTGATTATGCCAAAGTCTTCGTGTAGATCAAAACAAACTGTGGAAAATTCTTCAAGAGATGGGAACATCAGACCACCTTACCTGACTCCTGAGAAATCTGTATGCAGATCAAGAAGCAATGGCTAGAACTGTACATGGAACAACAGACTGGTTCCAAATCGGGCAAGGAGTACTTCAAGGCTGTATATTGTCACCCTGCTTATTTAACTTATATGCAGAGTGCATCATGCGAAATTCTGGGCTGGATGAACACAAGCTGGAATCAAGATTGCTAGGAGAAATATCAATCACCTCAGATATGCAGAGGATACCACCCTTCTGGCAGAAAGTGAAGAGGAACTGAAGAGCCTCTTGATTAAAGTAAAAGAAGAGAGTGAAAAAGTTGGCTTAAAGCTGAACATTCAGAAAACTAAGATCATGGCATCTGGTCCCATCACTTCATGGCAAATAGATGGGGAAACAGTGGCAGACTTTGTTTTTTGGGGGCTCTAAAATCATTGCAGATGGTGACTGCAGCCATGAAATTAAAAGGCTCTTGTTTCTTGGAAGAAAAGCTATGACCAACCTGGACAGCATATTAAAAAGCAGAGATATTACTTTGCCAACAAAGGTCTGTCTAATCAAAGCTATGGTTTTACTAGTAGTCATGTATGGATGTGAGAGTTGGATCGTAAAGAAAGCTAAGCCCTTAAGAACTGATGCTTTTGAACTATGGTGTTGGAGAAGACTCGAGAGTCCCTTGGACTGCAAGGAGATCCAACCAGTCAATCCTAAAGGAAATTCAGGCCTGAGTATTCATTGGAAGTGTTAGCTTTCTGTGAACAATGTCAGATTCATGATCTCCAAAGAAGAAGATTTAGCTTCAGGACCAGGGACCAGGCTTGATCACTGAAGAACTTTTGTTTAGCAGAGTTTTATTCAAGAGAAAGAGGACAGAGAAAGCTTCTGACATAGACATCAGAAGGGAGATAAAGAATGCCCCCTCTCTAGTCTAAGCAAGGGAGTCATATACTTTTTAAATTAATTATTACAATAAATCAAAAGAACGTCTCAGGGTTGTAAACATCTTGCCAGACTCACTCCCATATTGTACATTTTAAGAAAAGAGGTCTAGCTGAAGGTTTCCAGGCAGGAGAAACTGTGCTTAAGCAGGATGCATTGTTGCTGCATCATCATTAGTACAGAGCTTAGACTGAGTTGTTTCTTGTGTGATCATCAGTTCTTGGCTTAAAGTAAAAACCTTTTTATGTGAATAAGACTCAGGAATGCAGAGGGGAAAAAAAAGATATTTGTCCTTTCCTCCTCCTTGAGAATTCCAGATCCCTTTCTCCTCCTTGGGGACCCCAGACTTCTTATCAACTTGCCTAGGAATTGACTCTCTCATAAGAACCGATGCTGAAGCTGAAACTCCAATACTTTGGCCTCCAGATTTGAAGAAGTGACTTATTGGAAAAGACCCTCATGCTGG
The DNA here is from genome assembly GCF_023699985.2 of Odocoileus virginianus. Taxonomy (NCBI): domain Eukaryota; kingdom Metazoa; phylum Chordata; class Mammalia; order Artiodactyla; family Cervidae; genus Odocoileus; species Odocoileus virginianus. Next base: position 66,607,684 of record NC_069686.1, on the reverse strand, counting down.
GAAAGATTGAAAGCAGGAGGAGACAGGGACCACAGAGGATGAGATGGTTGGATGGCATCACCAACTCAATGGACACGAGGTTGAGCACATTCTGGGAGTTGGTGATGGACAGGGAGGTCTGGCATGCTGCAGTCCATGGGGTCACAAAGAGTCGGACACGACTGAGCAACCGAACCGAACTGAACATTTTCTGAAATGCTACAAATATATGAACTTCAAACCTCGAATCCATCATCTCTATGTTTTCTCTAAGTCTAAAAGTTCACATTTTAACCACTTAGTAGTCAATTTTATCTAGATGTTTTGCTACCATCTTAAATCCTGTGTTGCCTCATCAGAATTTAGCAATGTCCCCAGCCTAGCCTCCTACTTTCCATTTTTGTAATTCTACTAATAGCAGTATCTTTGACCAATGATGCATTTTTTGTTTGTTGTTTCTATATTCTAATTCTAATCAAGAGCAGCAAAGTCGTCAACAGCATTTATATACTTCCCTTTGTTTTTAGGTCTGTTGCTTTCACTTTGCCAATATAGATATATATAGATAGATATTGGGCTTCCTAGATGGCTCTGATGCTGCTGCTGCTAAGTCGCTTCAGTCGTGTCCGACTCTCTGCGACCCCATAGACGGCAGCTCACCAGGCTCCACCGTCCTCGGCATTCTCCAGACAAGAACACTGGAGTGGGTTGCCATTTCCTTCTCCAATGCATGAAAGTGAAAAGTGAATGTGAAGTCCCTCAGTCATGTCCGACTCTTCATGACCCCATGGACTTCAGCCTACAAAGCTCCTCCATCCATGGGATTTTCCATGCAAAAGTACTGGAGTAGATTGCCATTGCCTTCTCTGTCCTAGATGGCTCAGTGGTAAGGAAATCTGCAGGAGATGCAAAAGATGCGGATTCGATCCCTGAGTCAGGAAGACCCCCTGGAGAAGCAAATGGCAATACACTTCAGTATCCTTGCTTGGGAAATCCCATGGACAGAGGAACCTAGTGAGCTACAAGTCTATGAGGTCACAAAGAATCAGACACACTGAGCACACATGCAAAGCCCACATATAGTCCTTTTTAGGTTCTTTTCCCTTATAGTTTATTACAAAATATTGAGTATCATTCCTTGCACTGTAGAGTAGACCCTTGTTTGCTACCTATTTTATGTATAGTACAGTGGGGTGTTTTTACACATGGTTTTTCCAGTAGTCATGTATGGATGTGAGAGTTGGACTATAAAGAAAGCTGAGTGCTGAAGAATTCATGCTTTTGAACTGTGGTGTTAGAGAAGACTCTTGAGAGTCCCTTGGAGTGCAAGGAGATCCAACCAGCCCATCCTAAAGGAGATCAGTCCTGGGTGTTCATTGGAAGGACTGATGCTGAAGCTGAAACTCCAATACTTTGGCCACCTCATGTGAAGAGTTGATTCACTGGAAAAGACCCTGATGCTGGGAGGGATTGGGGGCAGGAGGAGAAGGGGACGACAGAGGATGAGATGGTTGGATGGCGTCACTGATTCAGTGGACAAGGGTTTGGGTGGAGTTGGTGATGGACAGGGAAGCCTCGCGTGCTGCAGTTCATGGGGTTGCAAAGCATTGGACACGACTGAGTGACTGAACTGAACTGAACTGAGCAATAGGGTGTATATGTATATGTTAATCTATAGTTTCTCTACTGCCATTTGTTCTTCAGAAACTTATCAACTCCAGTTTTATTCTAGATTGTTTGCTCTGTTAAGCACCTTTAATGCCAATAAATACTGACTTCTATAATCAGTTGTTCTTGTGTCAGAGAAGGCTGTTAGAGAAAGTCATATCTCAGCAGAGCCTTAACGTCTAGTAGAACTCAGAAGTAGACGGGTAATAAACTGTGGGAAGTTGGAGGGGGATGGAGTGTTTACTGTGGGAGACAGCGTTTCCATGAAGAGAGAAGTTATACCTGAACATCCAGAAGCTAATAGTCTTAGAGTTCAAGGTGGCATTGAGAGGAATGAGAGTGAAAAATACAGGGGAAGGGGAGAATCAGGTAGGTTGAGCAGGATAGTTCTTGCCAAACTGTCTCTCTTTGATTTTGCAAGCGCTCGATCTGAGATGTGTTTTTAGCCAGGTAATTATGTGATTGCATTGTTGTTGTTAGTCACTCAGTCATATCCAACCCTTTTGCAACCCCATCAACTGTAGTCCACAAGACTCCTCTGTTCATAGGATTTTCCAGACAAAAATACTGGAGTGGATTGCCATTTCCTCCCCAAGGGACTCTTCCTGACCCAGGGATTAAACCGCATCTCCTGTGTCGCCTGCATCGCAAGCAGATTCTTTACCAGCTGAGCCATTGTGACTGCACTGGGAACTTTTAAGAAAATCGTCCTGGCAGCTTTCCCTGGGCACATTAGCTCAAATTGTGTATTCTTTTTCTGCTAGGCTAAGATCTGCCCAAGGATGAGTACCAAGTCTCACCCAATTCAAAATCTCTAATGAGAACTAAAGTGCCTATAGCAGACACCCATTCCATGTGAATTGATAATGGATTGTAACAAGAAGTCTTCTCCAGTCATTTGCCATTTAATTATGTGTTAAGGTCATCATTGGAGTACTCAATGGTGCACATCTTCTCTCTTCAGCTAGACAGACTGCTGGATTTTTTTCTTTCCAAGCAAGGCTTTATTGGGTGTCCCTGTTGTAGCAGGGGGTTGAGAGGAAAGTAACATTTCCCTTTAGGCTTTTTTTAAAGATCTTTGTCCGGAATTTGCCCCAGCTGGGCATGCATGCAATTTTTAGTGCCATGTAGCTTCCTTGCATTATTTACCTATTACTTATTCATTTTTAGCTCTACATGGTCTTCATTGCTGCATGCAGCAAGTTGCAGCTGCAGCAAGCTGCATCACTTGCTAGTTTCAGCAAGTAGGGGACTCCTCTCTAGTTGTGGTGTGTGGGCTGTTTATTAAGTTGGCTTCTCTTGTTTCAGAGCACAGGCTCCAGATGTGGGGACTTTACTAGTTGCAGCATGCAGGCTGCAATAGTTGTGGCACACAGGCTTAGTTGCCTGTGGCACGTGGCATCTTCCTGGACCAGAAATCTAACCCATGTCCCCTGTAGTGGCAGGGGGATTCTTAACCACAGGACCACCAGGAAAGTCCCAGTTTCTTTGCATGTTGTTGCTGGAGAAGTTTGTCCAGATGCAAGCGTTGCAGCACCGCACCAAAACGTTTCAGGTACCTTTTAAAAAGATAACCGTTATTCCATGTGTGAGGTGAGCAGAAGTAACGCCATGGCAGGCAGCTTAGATTAGGAGTAGGCCTTCCTACTTCTGGGTGGTAAGATTATCAGGCCACCTGGATACAACCAATCAGCTTAACACTGACCGCTGTTTGCCAATTAGGAACGGGGCGGAAATCCCTGGGAAAGTCCCGCGTGCGAAAGTTTTGAGTCTGTTTGACCAATGAAATTGCTTTGCAAACTTGTAACCAATCCGCTTAAACCAACTACCAACGGCGTGTGCACACCCTATAAATTTGTGTAACAGCTTGGGCTCGGGGCTCTCTGACCCCGCACCACTGCGATGGATGCGGCGGGAGCCCTGACTCAAGTCAGCAATAAACTTCCCTTTTTGTGAGTTGCATTGTCTTGGAGGCCTTCTCTCTTCCCGCTCAGTGATTCAGACATCGGGCATAACACTATGTTTTACTATTAAATAAAATGTTATTTACGGGTAGTCTTCTCTGAACCAGAAACTGTTCCAGGAGCTGAAGACACACAAAGTGGGTGAGATGGAAGAGGCCATTCCTCTCCTTGCAGATTATACACTACGTCACTCATAAATCCCTCATAAATTGGAGAAATTGACAAACTCTATCATTCTTTCAAAAAATAATGCAGCAGCTGTTCTAATATAAACTTTCTGATGCTGTTAGAACTTGTTCCAAATTATATTTGCCTAACATGTCTGTTCTTCTAAAGGCCAGGAATGTCCCTTATTTCTGGTTCCAGCACATTCTTTAGATTAGTTTGTCATTGAATGTGTTAATTTTTATATATTTTGAAGTAGCGTGATAGATTTTGAAAAGTAACACTCTAACTTGTTTACATAGTTCAATTTGTAGCATCTGTTTCTTCTGCAAATATTGTGCTAACCTAAAACCCAAGCAGGGAAGAAGAAATAAAGCAACTTCTGCTCAGAACTATTTTCCTTAGGAACATTGGTTAATAATTCACTTATTATATCAGAGTGTGGCTTGTTCCAATAAATTATTAATGAACAACCATATTTTGTGTTGATATGAAAAACATGTCTCCAGCAATTATAAAATATCAGAGCCCTATTGTAAGCTATAGTGAAAGGCCGCATGGAGCTAAAGCTCCTATAGAAATATATATTTAGTTTCTTCATCATTGGGAAACTTTTACTAAGCAGTTAATTATGTATGACACAGTACAAAAAAAGCACATAAGCCTGACGTTTGTGCTTTTAAGCTTCATGTTCTGAAATAGTCCTTAGAATTTACTATTATTCAGTAAACATTTTCTGAGCACCATGGCAGATATTATACAAGCGCCTCAAGAAGAACAGAAATCTGCCTTTGAGGTGAACAGAGATAATGTTTAGTACACAACAATACTAAATGTGTTACCACTGCTGACCCCTCTGCCTTCCTAGGCTTGGTCATTTGGGGATCAGTTTCCCTCCAGGAGAGCAGGAAAACCTGGAGGAGCCCTCATTGCTTGGTTTGATGTCTCACCTCAGGCATTCCCTAGGCTTACGCTCCTCATAGCTTTGGTTTTCCACAGAGAAGCAATCGTCATTAGTTAGAACAAGTCAAGCAATAAGACAACTGTACTTATTTCTATTAACCCATCAAGTCATAGGCAGGCACAACAAGGACTTCCAGAGATCCAGGGCCAGCAAGATCTTGTGAACTGATTCCATAAAACACAATTCTTGACTGTTGTCCAAAGGAAGGGGACAAACTAGCACTGGGACTTCTTCACTGCACATACTATTTATTATGCTTGCATGTGAATTTATAGTCTGTAGCCTCTTACTCTTTACTTTTGCACAAAAGTCTATAAATAGTGTGCTGATTAAATATGATGAAATCCAACTCTTTTGTATATTGTATAACTATCTTTATCTATACCTATGCTTACACTTATATCAATAACTATAAAGAGACAAGGAATGAGCTTCACCATTGAAAGAAAGAATGTAAAGGGGAATTGACTCAGAGGAGAGGATACAAGCAATCATCTTGAACAAGACTACGATGAGCAGATCTTGGGATAATAGGAATCAGAATACCAGGTAACAGCAGAAACTGGAGAGGATAAAGGGAAGGGAGAGGGTGTGAGTCACAGCAAGGTAGGCTATACTGTGTCAGGGAATTGAAATAAGTGAGACAGAAAAGTGTACCCAAACTTTCAGTTTTGAGAGGAAGAAATTATTACGAATGTTTTCTCCTTGACTCCTCAGAGGTGAAAGCAGATCATTGGACTTACAACCCTCAGAGAGAACACTTCTTGCCGTCTCTTTTCATCTTCAAGAGACAAGTCAGGGAAAGATAGGCATGTAAGCTTTGGGAGCCTGGACTGAATGATTTCAAGAGAGGGCTCGCAAGTTGGGAACTGGTTGAAACTGAACAGAGTTATCTAAGAACTTTGGATCTGTGGGTGTGAAGAGCTGTCAGTGTGAATATATGAACAAGATTTTAGCCTCAACGAGTGAGTTAAAGGAACTGAGGTACAGCTGTATTTTCTAGGAACAAGTAGTTCCAGAAACAAGCAATCTTTGCTTATCTTCATATTGATGAGTTCAGAAGCAGGAAAGATATACATTATCCCAGAATTGTTTAGCAAAAAGATAGGAGGCTATCTTGGTTTGAGTTCTCATTGAATTTTGAAGGGTTAGGGTTAGGGTTACACAGGGTTAAAAAGTAAATGGGCTGAACTTCCATATGTTGAAGGAACACAGCGCCTGAGGACTCAAGAAGACATGTTCTCCTTTGCTGATTTTATTTCTAGTCTCCATCTGTTAATTCTGGAAGCTCCCCAATGTTTCTCTTTCCCTCTGAAGCTATGCAAAGATGGTTTGCAATATGTTGGTGGTGGAAGTGGTTTCACTCCTAGTCGGGAGTCAGTCTGCCTTCTCTGTGATGGAGAAGAGCCGCAGGAACCAACTTCCACAGCCACTGCCTCATCAATAGCGGCCTCGGGGTCCCCAAAGCCCCAGACTTCACACATTTATCTCTTCCTGTCCCATGTCAGTTTCAACAGTGGGGAATGCCCTGGGGCTGGAATAGACACAAGATCCAAATGAATCAATGTCCTGTAAGTCAAGTGTTACGCCTTCAAGCAAGGCAGAACAATTATTACCCAACACGGGTGCCCCTGCTGGTTCTCAAGGGCAAGCAGGAGAAGTGAATCCATCACAGCTCTCCCATTTGAGATGCATTTTAAATGGCAAAGGCTCTTCTGCACAGGCATTGTTCATTTGTGCTCCGTGTCGTTCTCAGTATTCTTTCAAGAGTGGCAATTTGCGGAAAGAAAAAAAAGGGTTAGTGGCTTTAAAATTAAAACTAAAATGGGGTAAAACCACTCTTACACAAGAAAAGCTCTTGTGTGAGAGTTTTTGGGGGCATATCTAGTTAAGTGTAAATTCTTCAATCCAGCTTGACAATGATAATCAAAATATGGACATTGTGTGTGTGTATGTGTGTGTGTGTGTGTGTGTGTGCATTTTCACTATGCATACAAAGAAGTCTTAGTTTGGTATTTAATTAACTTCTGTTGAGGAATATAGTGGGAGACACATGGGAATATCTTCAAGGAGATCACTTTCTGATGGTGGAAACAGAGAAGTAAATAGCAATTATAATAACAGTGATCAAATTAGCAAAAGAGATAGAGGAAGGGCATATCTGGAGTATGAAAGAAGGAGTTTGACACATCTGTCTGCCAGGTGTGCCTGAGCTGAGTTTGTAAGAGTAAGGAGCAAACAAAGACTAGGGAAGAGCATTCTGGACACAAAGAATCGTGTGATTAGAAAGAACATTCCCAGTTCAATTCCTGGGTCAGGAAGATCCACTGGCAAAGGGATAGACTACCCACTCCAGTGCTCTTGGGCTTCCTTTGTAGCTCAGCTGGTAAAGACTCTGCCCGCAATGTGGGAGACTTGAGTTCAATCCCTGGGTTGGGAAGATCCCCTGGAGAAGGGGAACATTCTAGTATTCTGGCCTGGAGAATTCCAAGGACTGTATAGTCCATGGGGTCACAAAGAGTCAGACACGACACAGTGACTGCCACTTTCACTTTCACTTGGTTAAAGGTAATGGCTCAGAGGCATTGAGAACAAGACCTGAGAAGGGCAAGAAAGCAGAGATGAAAATAGAAGCATAGGACCAGAAATAGGTGCACCTTCAGAACAACCATGATGCACCCCATTCTGGTTCTAGGAGAACAATGGACAAGTTTTTTTTGTAGCAGTGACTTGTTGCCATTCAAGGGCTCCATCTAACAGAAGGTACTAGGCAAGGGTTGTTTTATGTATCTAACCATTCTGGTTTGCTAATTGTTTTCTTACCTATAAACTTCTTGAAGTTGTTGCTCATTGAATTATTTGGGGGAATATATATACATATATATATATATATATGAATATATATATATATATATATATATATCCTTCTTCTTCTGCTTATTATTTTCTTTTTTTTCATCATATGATATGGTTTGGACTTTTCATTGGAAGTTCTTGAGATCATATGTCCTGGAAATGGCAATTTGCAGAAATCAGAAAACAAATCAGGACACCCTAGCCTGATGGCTGAGCATCTTAATTTGATCCCAGACAAGCAGGGTCTGGGAATGTTTCAGGGAGCCTGACTCAGAGAAGAGGCATGGCAAATTTTCAGAATGTAGACCAAGAGAACAAGGCAGACTTCAAGAGTGCTCATGCGTGCATTTAGGTTGAGTTTGAAGCAAAAAATGCTTGGGAAGCCTTCAAGTTGGAGTTGGTCAGTAAAAATCAGAAAGGCATATAGAATAACAGCATGGAAATATACAAACTTTGCAAATATTAAATTACAGTCATAGACTGTGGGTGCTAGAATTGAACAGAATTTAATGGTCCCATTTCAATCTGAACTGAAGGAAGGTTTAGACATCAAGGACTCAGAGAGATTAAGAAATTAGGACTATGAAAATCTAGACAAAACTTTAAATGTTACCAAGTCTTGTGATATTGAAAAGGAATGGTGGGCAAAGTGCTTACTGATGCCTGCAGGAGAGTTTCAGGCCATTGGAAGATTATGGGAAGGAAATAAGGTCATATAATGTACAAACATATTCAAGACTAAAAGATACTGACACAGACAATTCTGTGTCATTTAACTAGAATATGCCCTCTTTTCCAAAATATAATTTGCTAAGTATCCTTATATTTATAAACTTTATTATATAGTGTGGAAAATAAGACTAAAATGGTTTTTATTGAGATTCTAAAGATGAAACAAATAATATTTTTCTCTGTTTTCTAAGTGGGCAGTGGTGTTAAGTGCATGCTAAAAAGACACCAGTCAAAATTTTATGATGCTAAGCATCATGAAGAAGAGAGTGTCATATAATTGTCACCAGAATCATTTTCTATGGTAGACAGCAGAGATGAAAAATCATGGTATTTGAATTCAGCTATAAGGGTAATGGGAGAGAATTTTCACAGCAAGTTCCTCTGTTTTGCTGGCAAAACAGCTTAGAGAAAATTTTTGTCATAGCCTGAGGTTGCTCTAGTGACTGCCAGAGGAATCCTGCCCATATTTAACAAGAATTAGTCAGACCTCTTATGTAGCCACATTCTGTGCATGTGAGAGGATATCTGTGGATCCAGTGTAGATCTTGATTTGTCTTCCCCTGACATCAATACCCTCTGAAGGTAAATCAGTATACTGAAGACATTTATGAATATTCCAAAGTTGGATTCAGGTTCTCCAAATTATCATTTTTTTAAATCAAATATTAAATGTGTTGGATTCACTGTTAGAAAATATAGAAAAATATCTAGCATAAAAATTGTAATCACCATTCAGAATAGAAATTGTCTTGGTCAATGGCAGGAAGGAGAATAAGATATTTGAACAGAAAGAGTAAGTTGTTCAGATTTGCACAGCTAATGCTTGACTGAGGCATGTTAGAAAAACAACAAATGGCTTGTTATGATTGGAATATAGCATTAGGTGAGGATGAATGAATGGTGAATGAATCAACAGAGAAATCAGTTTAATGGCATGTCAGAAACCCAATATTTTGTGAAATCTGAAAGCAGTTGTTAGGTAGTTAGAATAGGAAAAGGGAGTCCAAACTGCCACGACTAAAAGACAAAGGGAAAAGCCCACAAAAATAGAACAAAGAAAGGTCCAAGAACCTTTTACCTGAGGACCTCAGGCAAAACAAACAGCACTCCTGGGAGCCCAATTTACATAGGGCAGGCCAGGGCAAGGAGAAAAAAATATGTAAAAAGAGCAGCCAGAATTGGGCCAGGGACTCTCTTCTCTTTGAGTCCTTTGGGTCAGCATTCCCTCACACCTCGAGGATGTATTTTCCATTACTTTTCTAAATAAAACTGAGCTGTAACACTGGCCCACCCAAGAGTTATAACACTGGTCCGTCCAAGGGCTGTAACGCTGGTCCATGCATCACTTCAAATTTTTGTTGACATGAGACAGAACCGAGGAAATTACACACTCCTCCAACATCTATGGTGCTGTTTCTTGGATTTAACCTGGCTGAAACAACCTCAGCAGGGTGGCCCACACAAAGAAGAGGCACAGTTCAGTTCAGTTCAGTTCAGTCGCTCAGTCGTGTCCAACTCTGTGACCCCATGAACCACAGCATGCCAGGCATCCCAGTCCATCACCAACAACGGGAGTCCACCCAAACACATGTCCATTGAGTCAGTGATGCCAACCAACCATCTCATCCTCTGTCGTCCCCTTCTCCTCCTGCCCTCAATCTTTCCCAACATCAGGGTCTTATCTAATGAGTCAACTCTTCACATCAGGTGGCCAAAGTATTGGAGTTTCAGCTTCAAAATCAGTCCTTCCAATGAACACCCAGGACTGATCTCCTTTAGGATGGGCCGGTTGGATTTCCTTGCAGTCCAAGGACAGCAGGAACCAAACTTGGTGAAAGCTCCCATGGTGGAAGCTAAACATGAAGAAAACTTAGCACAGGGGAAATAACAAGAAGCCAATCATGCTGGCAACCGGGACAGTGAAAAACAAACTCAGTAGAAAGCTCACTCAGCTCCGTCTCAGATTCCAGAAGACCTCCAGTTAAGGTAGGAGGTCCTTGCTCCTATAGCTGGAAGGCCATATGCCCAACAAAATCTTAATTCCTTTATAATCTTTCATTTCCTGTTTCCTCGAACCCCTTTGAACAGGTGAGCAGCAGTGGGTGCAGTTGAGGGGTTCTGGCAGGGGTTCTTCCTCATTGTGTCCCAAAGGCTCCACTATCTGCTGGGCCCCAGTAGCTGTTGCAAAAGTCAGTGGGAGTTTTTCTGTCCCTAATCTTCTTTGTGCTGTGATTCATGGGGTCACAAAGAGTCGGACACGACTGAGTGACTGAACTGAACTGAACTGAATCTTCTTTGTGCTAATGATTAGGCCAATGAAAACTGTGAGCACAGGCCAGGTATTTAACAGATTTTCTGGCAGGTTATGAAGGGGATTCCTCAGCATGTTTTCCCCAATGATTTGTCCTCCTGTCCTTCAGCTCCTCTATCCCGGGATTTGAGCCCAGCCAAAACCCATGGTGCCTAGATTCAGGATCTAATGAAGCTCAGGTTCTGATGTCTCATTGCAAAAATTCAGTTAGAGACACAGCTAGGTAAGAGGTGGATTTGTTCAGATTCAGAGAGCAGCACAGTCCTCAGGGCGTGGGCCATCACAGAGGGTAAGTGCTGAGGCCTTGGAATGTTGTGTGGCTAGGTTTTGGGTGAATTCACATGCTAATGAGTGGGAGGATCATCCCAATCATTGGGGAACCACCCACTCCTCTGTCTTTTAATGGTGCCATGGAACAGTCCTGTCACCTCTGAGTGTGTCATTTAGCTTACAGATTGGGGATCAAGGTTTAGTTGAATTTGGCTTGTCGTTTCGGACCCATTTGATTTTAATTGGTTTATGTTATGCCCTTGTCCTATGTAGTTCTTTCAAAAGTTTTGCCCTGGCCCCTTCCCTCCTGTTTCATGCTCTTTTCCTGAGCCCCATCTGGACCCACAATGTTGCCTCTACAATCTTCTAGGGAGACAACCAGAAAATAGTTGGCCCATGGGAGGGAAATACTGAAAAATATCCAATCCCTCGAGATATTCAGGCCTTCATCTTCCATGTTTCCTATGACGTGCAGCAACAGCATCTCTCAGTGAACCTGCTAAGGTGGTTGACAGGCACACAATGCCTGCTGGAAGTCCATCTGCTGACATCACTTCCAGGGCAACTGGGCTTCCAGGGATGTTTGCAGCTTTGGGAGTTAACCCTGTAGGCCTTTTGGGCCAAAACTCTAACCACCCATCTCCTAAAGTTACAAACATACCCCCAGATCAAATCTCCACTCCACTTTTATGGAATATATGGTCTGTTCCCTTTTATCAATCTGTTCTTAAGCCACTTACTAGCTCGTACAACCAGGATCCTTCCCCCTTGTAGGCAACATCACTTCACCCAGCCTGTTATTAAAATACTCTTAATGTCCCTAACAGGACCAGATAACCCACTCCTTTGTCATTACTTCTGTTATTACCTAAAGTGGGTCTATGACAATGGGATGTTTACCATTGGACACACCCTAAGCTGCTCTTATGGAGGACCAGGGGAGAAAATCATTGACTTACATTCTTTCAGAGCAATAAGATGTTAAGTCTTATGGCTGTTTCACCAGGTTCCTAGTCTCAGGGCACAGGCTTGGATTGGTTTACATCATGATATCTATTCCCATCTGCAGTGAACAAACTAGCAATGAGTTAGAATTATAACCCCTTAATCCTACCCAGCACTGGCCATGCTGGAGAACTTGGGGATGCTCAACTCCAGCCTGGGGGGTGTCCCAGGAGATTGACCTGCTTCAACCTGCCTAAGGATCTGGTCCCCGAGAGCTTGTCATACCTCAGCCTGCTTGGGGATCCATCAGCCTGGGATCACAGGAAGCCGGCTTGCCTAGGGACCTGGTCCCTGGGAGACTGTCACACTTCAACCTGCTCAGGGGTCTGCCAGTCCAGAGGTCCCAGGAGGTCAACATGCCTTGATCTGCTCAGGGACCCAATTCTCAGGAGGCTGACCTGCCCTGGTATTTGATCTCCAGGAGACTACCATGCCTTAAATTGCCTGGGGATCTGCACCCTGACCTGGGGATACCTGGTTCTCAGATTGCAACAGTACTGGGTAGGATAAACTTCAGAAAGACTCACCCCTAAGGAAGTCCACCAATGGAGATAGAAGCAAGCCTCTCACTTATGGGACTGTCACCAGTTTCAGCAATAACTCCGGAGCCCAATGAGAACCACATTGCCCATCTTGAAAGGCTAAAAGAGGCCCTCTGAAAGTTTACCAATCTGGACTTGGACTCTTGCGAGGGACAGGTTATTTTAAAGGAAAAATTCCTGTCCCAGTGTGCATCAGACATCAGGATAGAGTCACACAGCTACAGCAGAGGGCCCTGCTGCCTCTTTAGATGAGATGGCCCAGACAGCTACCAATGCCTTTTAGGACAGAGCACAGGAGAGGGAGGCCAAGGCCCAAGAAAGGGAGAGAAGGAAAGAGACAAGGCATGCCCAGGTGCTGGATGCCCTCCAGGGAAGCCCTCTGACAAACCCTGAGTCTTCAAAGGACGAGGCACAAGGGAAACACCTAATTTGTAGACAGGTGAGGCATTGGGCCAAAGAGTGTGCAAACCATGAGAAGCCTCCTAAAATGGCTTGCTACAAATGTCTTCAATTGGGACATTGGGCAACACTCTTCCCTCAGCACCCAGGAGCCTCCAGGTCAAGCGCCAAGCCTTCCCTCATGGTGGTTCAACAGGACTGAAGTGGCCCACTCCAGCCAGCCTGCATGTCACCAGATAACCATCATGGGGCCAGAGCCAAGGGTACAGCTGGATGTGGCAGGTAGCTCCGAGAATTTCTTGATTGACACAGGGACTATCTACTTTGTCCTGACCTCCTACTCCAGAGCTGTCTCCTCCCAAACTTGTACCATTTTGGGTACTACGGGGCAAACAATTACAGAAAGTCACCTGAGCACTTCTTCGTTGCTGGGATGGACAAATATTTTCCTGCCAGTTTCTGGTGGTCCCTGAGTGTCCTACACCCTTATTGGGAAGAGATCTTTCCTGCCTTTAAAATCTTGCTGCTATTGCAGTCCTGATAGAAGATGCTTTAAAACTCTCTCTTGGGGGCAAGCTATTTTTACCAGGCAAAAAGTGAAATAACTCCTGAATGGAAGAGGCCATTTATGGATGTCTGATCAAAGAATCCTCAGATATCAAGTAGTGTTGAAGGAAAATCCAGGCCTGACTGTATCCCCTTGTGTGGTTACTAACCCAGCCACCCTCCTGCCTACCCCCGAGGGCTCTCTCGCCTTTCACTCTTGCCTAGAAACCTTGGGCCACTGGACAAAACCCCGAGAGGGATTGTCGGAAGATCCTTTGGCCAATCCTGAAGAAATCTGGTACACTGACGGAAGCAACTTTATCTTGGATGGAAAAAGAAGAGCTGGATATGCAGTAGTCTCCCATTTCGAGACCATAGAGGCTAAACCTTTGCCACCAGGTACTACAGCCCAATTAGCTGAGCTCATGGCCCTGACTTGAGCTTTACAACTGGGAAAAGGAAAAAGAGTGGCCATTTACACTGACTCCAAGTATGCCTTTCTGGTGCTACATGCACATGCAGGTATTTGGAAAGAAAGGGGTCACTTGACCACCCCAGGGTCCCCAGTCAAATATGGTGATCAAATCCTTAGGCTCTTGGAAGCAGTCCATCTGCCTGCTGGGGTTTCAGTCTCCCGCTGTAAAGGACACCAGAAAGGGAGCACAGAAGTGGCATGAGGGAACCAAGCAGCCAATTAGGCAGCTAAGAGAGCAGCATTACAGAACCATGACCTAATTGGGATTTCCACCTTAGGTCCACAGACTAACTTGCCAGAAACTCATTCATATACTGAAGGTGAGATTCTTAAATCTAAGAGTGAAGGCTTTCAAGAGATCACATGGGGTGGTTCCAAAAGGAGAGACTCTTTTTTCTGCCTGGGAACCTCCAATGGAAGTTAGTTAACTCCTTACATGCCACCACTCATTTAGGGGAAAAGGCCCTTCAAAGATTACTAGAGAGTTCCTTCAGAGGAACAGGCCCCCAAATGACTATAAGGCAAGAGGTCTCCTCTTGTCCCACTTACCAATTAAACAACTCCCAAGGAGCTCGAAGACCCCAGCTGGCCCAGCCTGTCCAGAGATGTGGGCCCTACCCAGGAGAGGACTGGCAGATGGACTTCACCCAGATGCCAGTTTCTCAAGGGTATAAATATCTATTAGTCATGATAGATACATTTGCAGGATGGATTATAGACTTTCCCACCCAGACTGTGGAGAAAGCAATGGCACTCCACTCCAGTACTCTTGCCTGGAAAATCCCATGGATGGAGGAGCCTGGGGTTGCAATCCATGGGGTTGCTAAGAGTCGAACAAGACTGAGCGACTTCACTTTCACTTTCATGCATTGGAGAAGGAAATGGCAACCCACTCCAGTGTCCTTGCCCGGAGAATCCCAGGGAGCCTGGTGGGCTGCCATCTATGGGGTCGCACAGAGTCGGACATGACTGAAGTGACTTAGCAGCAGCGGCAGCAACCCGGACTAAGAAGGCTGAGGAGGTGGTAAAAAAACTGCTCCATGAAATCATTCAGAGATTTGGTCTGCCCAGGTCATTGCAAAGTGACAATGGGACATTGTTTACTTCTAAGGTCATCCAAGGGGTCTCTAAATCATCAGACATTACTTATTATCTCCATTGTGCCTTGAGGCCTCAATCTTCAGGAAAAGTAGAAACAGCCAACCAGTTCTTAAAATGAACAATAGAAAAGATAACCCAGGAGACCTCCCTGGGATGGAAGGAGGCTTTACCAGTAGCTCTCCTCTGCCCCTGCATTGCCCCTAAGGAACAGGTTGGTCTTAGTCCTTATGAGATGCTATGTGGGAGACCTTTTGTTTATGTCAATGCCTTCTTCCTAGATCCAGAGGCTCAGGCCCTCTGGTTTTATACCATGGCCATTGGGCAATTACAGCAGGACATGTGCTTGTGGGGTGTCAACGAGGACTCAAAAGACTCTAAAGTGTCACCTCTATATGTTTCAGAGATTCAAGTCTTAATTAAAGTCTGGAAAGATGGGCCCCCAAAGGCTCAACTTCAGCCCACATGAAAGGGCCCCTACCCTGTAATATTTTCTACCCCCACAGCAGTCAAGGTACCAGGACATGACTCCTGGATTCACTACTCATGAGTCAAGCCGTGGAAGAAAACAGAAGAGGACACTCAATACACCTTCAACAAGCTACAACATGCAATGCCAGTTCAACAAGGATGTACAAAATTACAACTGACCGCAGAAAATATCACTCACTCTTAGATGGACACCTCTATAAGGACTCTGAAGCTTGAGACTAGCAAGAGGGGGAGGCCCAATACCCCTCGTCATCCCAGTTCAGCAGGAAGTAGCCAGAAAGACCTCGATACCCCTATTCCCAAAGAATTGGGCCTCTCATCTCTTGAGGGGGGAATGTTAGGTAGTTAGAATAGGATAAAGGAGTTCAAAATGGCGCTGGCTAAAAGACAAAGAAGAGAAAAGCCCCAAGATGATAGAAGAAAGGAAGGTCCAGGGACCTCAGGTAAAACAAACAGCACTCCTGGCTAGCCCAATTTACATAGGGCAGGCCCTGGGCAAGGAGAAAAAACATATAAATAATACATGTAAATCCATGGCTAATTCATTCCAATGTATGACAAAAACCACTACAATGTTGTAAAGTAATTAGCCTCCAACTAATAAAAATAAATGGAAAAAAAAATAAAAAAATAAATTTAAAAAAAAAAAAAAAAAAAAAGAAGAGCCAAAATTGGTCCAGGGCTCTCTTCTCTTCGAGTCTTTTGGGTCAGCATTCTCTCACACCTCAAGGATGAACTTTCCTTTACTTTCTAAATGAAACGGAGCTGTAACACAGAGGTGGAACACTGGCCCACCCAAGAGCTGTAACACTGGTCCACCCGAGGGCTGTGATGCTGGCCCATGCGTCACCTCACATGTTTGTTGTGATGGGACAGAACCGAGGAAATTACACACTCCCCCGTCATCTATCCCCCATTAAGAGACACAACATTTTGTGATATCTGAAAACAGTTAACTGAAACACTATTTTAAAAATTCAAAACTTGGTAGGTGAGTGGTTGTCAGTGAAAATGCCAAACTAAGAACTTAAAAAATGCAAAAGTTTACTTCATAAAGAACAGTAAGAGAACCAGAAAAAATTGTCAGGATAACTTTTAAGTCTGGAAATTAACCAAAGACTTGCAGCTATTCAAGGAATGCTTATTCAATAAAAGTGGCTGACATTCAAGAGTAACAATGAACCATGTAGTATTTTAACTTGTGCTATTTCATTCCCAGCTTCATGGTAGCCTTAAAAATGAACAACCAACAGTCATGGTAAAACTGGCAGAGTGGCCACTGGAGGAGGAAAAATGGGATTGGTGCTCTTTCAAATCCCCATTTTCAAGAGTTGCTATTATTGCCTTCTCTAGCAGTTCCCCACTCTCTAGTCTATCTTCCTTTATCCTAACTTGGAGCTCAGTCTTTGTGAATAGCCTCTTCCCTGGGGCGTTGTTTAAAAAAAGAAGTAACAATTGTTTAACATTACAGCTGCTTGAGGCAGTGGATGGAAATGTGAACAAATAATATTTATGCAAAAATCTTTAAGGAAAAACTGGGGAATGAGATATTCATAGGAGGCTTTAAAACGCTCTGACATATTCTTGAGTTATAGAAGTCTGTGTGCTCTGCACTTGCTAAGGGCAAGACACGTGGTCAGAAGCCTTCAGAGGATGTTCTAATACCATGTGTGTGTGTGCATGTGTGTGTGTGTGTGTGTGTGTGTGCCCACATGCATGTTCAGTAGTGTCTGACTCTTTGCGACCCCATGGACTGTAGCCTGCCAGGCTTCTCTGTCCATGGGTTTATCCCAGCAAAAATGCTGAAGTGGATTACCATTTCCTTCTCTAGGGACTGGACTCATGGATGAAACCCATGTCTCTGTGTCTCCTGTATTGGCAGGCAGATTCTTTACAAAACTTGAGGTCCTACACATGCATAAAGTAAAGGCAGAATTGTCAACTTTCTGGCTTAGTGTTTAATGGGTGCCCCAAAACACATAGAGCCAATTGAAAAAGACTGGGATACTTGCTAGTTCCAGATATTTAAGGAAATTTTCATTCAATCATTAGATGATATTAAGATGTCCAAGTAGACTTCATTATACCTACATGGCAAAAAATATAGACTTCACAGAATTACTTCACAGAAGTTACTAAGCAAATACACAACAATAAACAGAAACAGCAAATACTAAGTAGAGAAGATAATTTTATTTCCAAAGTTACTACATGCAACTTAAAATGACCTAATTCAGCAAAAACAAAAAATTAGACCAAAAAATGAGAAAGTATGATGACGGACTGCTAAGTTGCTTCAGTTGTGCTCACCTCTTTGGGACCTTAGGGACTGTGGCCCACCCGGCTCCTCCGTCCGGCACTCTCCAGGGGAGAACACTGGAGTGGGTGCCATCCCCTTCCCCAGGAAGTATGGCTGATACTAAAACAAACAGACAGAAAAACAAACAAAAAACACTGAATCGTACCTTTTAAGTGGGTGACTTGTTTGGTCCATTGTTCAATTTCTCAGCCTTGTCCAACAATAAATGTTGCATCTGCTTTGAAACATTTTATGCTCCTCAAAAAATTAAACCTAAGGTTTACAAAATGATCCAGAAATTCTAGTCCCAGCTAAAAACTCAAAGCAATTAAAGCATATGTCATCCAAGAACTTGCAAATGAATCCCAAAGGTCTATCAGCTGATGAATCAGTAATGCAAAGTGTGGTATATTTATACAAGGGAACAATACTAATCCATAAAAAATGATGTATTGATACAAGCTACCTAGATGGACCATGAAAACTTTGTACTAAGTGAAAGAAGCTAGCCACAGAAGCATAGACATTTTATCATTCCATTTATGAGGAATATTTGCAGCAGATAAATCTATAAAGACAGAAAATAGATTAGTACTGCTTATGGCTGGAGGAAGAGGATGAAAGAAGATTGTCTTGGCTAAAGGATACAGGGTGTCTTATACAGGTGATGAAAATATTCTTAAATTGACTAAGATGACGGTGGTTGCATATATTTGTGATTATAATTTTGTTGTTCATCAGTCACTAAGTCATGTTCAACTCTTCGTGACTCCATGGACTGCAGCACCCCGGACTCGCCTGTCCTTCACTATCTCCCAGAGTCAGCTGAAAATCATGTCCACTGAGTTGGTATAAATTATGCTGTTTAAATGAATGGCTTATACAGTATATGAACCATGTATCAATAAAGCTATTAAACGACTTTTAAAGGTGCTCCTGACAAAGTTCTGGCTTTGTATTTTCATTTATATATTCAGGAGGTATTAAGAACTCTCTTTGGAAATAACAGAGTGAGCAGTGCTGACAGAACTCGCACTGCAGTGGGGTCTGGATCCATTTCTGCTCCCCCCAGAAGGAAATGACTCAGTTAATAAAGCGGATTTTGCTGAACACCAGCTGTACACCTGATCCTGAGATATCAAGGACCAGAACCATGGTCTTTGCCTTCAAAACAACTCATGTTCTAGAAGAACAGCAAAGAATAGTGTGGAGATGACACAGGGTGGGACTTTAATCTGGCCAGATTGTTTCAGGTCGCAGATGTTTCTGAAGCCTTCCTGAGAGATGTCACAGCTAAGCAAGCTCTAGAAGGTTCACTAGGTACTAATCACTCAGATGAGGAGCAGAGGGGGTGGGAACACTAGTGGACTGACAGGGCAAAAGCAGAGACAGGAGGAGAAGCTTAGATGTCAGAGGTCCCCACCTTAAAGAAAGATGATAGAGGATTAGCGAGAAAGCTTCTCTTTTGCTTCTCCATTCGATCTCTCTTCCAAATCTCCTGTCGCTTACGAAGAAGACACAAGCCTTGCTTGAGGTTTAGGAAAGTATCACTCCCAAGCACTGAGGAAAATCAGAAATAGTTGTAGCCTAAGGCAGAGGAAAAAATAGGAAGAGAAGAATTCCTCTGTGTATTAATAAAGATCCAGTGCTATGAAATCCTGCAGGATTAAGGATTTCAGAGACTTGAGTAAGTAGATCATCAAGAGTTGAGATATATAAGACAATACCTGGAGTTTATAGGGCACATTGACTTCCAAAGTACATCTCCGTCTATCTTCCTGCTGTCTTCCTGGCTGTGGGCAAGGAGCACAGGGCCCGCTGAAGGAAGAACTCAGATATTTTTCTGAGTTTGTGCCAGGGATACAACCTTCAATGGCCCTTTATGCCCTCCCGCTGCCCTTGGAATAAGGGAAAGTCATTTTCTGAAGCTTTCTGCAATCTCGACATGTTGGGGGCTCAAGAGGCATTTCTTCTTCTCAATAATCTGTTGAATTGTAGCCCCCTATTCCTACTGTGGAGGTTAGGGGTCACGAGGACTGAGTAACATGCTCAAGGCAATGCAGCCAATAAATTACAGAACTGAGACTCTTGGATAAGTTTGTGTTTTCTCCACCGTAGCATACTGCTTCCAAAAAAGGGAAGATTAGGTGTCTTTTGAAACTGCTGAATTTGAAAATTTTTTTTAATATATAGAAGGATTATAAATTATTTGAAGACATGGAATTCTTCCTCAAACTATGTGAAATTTCCCATTATCAGAGAGTCTTTGCCGGCATCATTATGTTTATAAACATATTCTGTAAATGCATATAGTGTATGCCTAGTATATGTTGATATTTATTTCATGTAAAATTAATCTACACATCCATATAATAAATATGTAAGAATTATAAATATACATGTACACACATACCCAGAGTTTTGCTGATACCCTAACCTTCTGTCCTCTGGCTGACCAGGGAAAGCTTGCAGAAAAAAAACACTTAGTCAGTTTTTAGGATCAGAGCAGCAGAAGTTAATAGGAGAAGCTCATGTTTCTTAAGACCTTAACTGGTGGCTCCTTTGTACCCTACAGTATCTGAATTTGTGTGTCTGTGTCTGTGTCTACATTGAGGGGTATTAGAAGGAGCTCAATAAATTCAGATTCCAGACCTTTGGTAACACAAAGGATAATCTTCAAGGTTGATTTATTAGGGAGTTTGCATGTTGGAATGCATTAAATTAGAAAGGTGACTACAGGAATGAAGCAACCCAATATAATATTAGGTGTGTATTGTTCTGAGACTTAAATCAGCACATTTCTTGTCTTCAGCATATATCTGAAAAGAGCTTATTCCTTTTTGGAGCAAACAAGTAAATTTAAGTGATAAAGCAAAGGTACCCCTCTAAGAAAACATAATATATAAGGATAAAAACATCAGCTATAAATCAATGCACATTGATTTAAATAAATAGGATCATTGCCCTCTTCTAACCTAACTTGGAGGCTAAGCTATCAGTATCTCTTGCTCAGAAACCCATTGGGTTTGCATTTCTAAGTATAAGGGCATTTCCTCTAAGACTTAAATGACCTGTACTATGTTACAGTTTCTGATTTTATCCAGATGCTATGCATATCCAAACAAAGCTATACAGAGGTGTTGGGCTATGGATGAGAAGAGCTTTGCTGGGAGGTATCTATGTCTGTCTTAAACCAAAATGAGGTATGAATGAGACACTTCCACAGGATAATTAAGGCAGCTGCACCAGGAAGTACAAACCAGGAGCACTTCAGTGTTACTACCCTGCTTGGCAAATAACCAGCTCCCAATTTCATCCCAGATATTGTGATAGAGCTTTACTTATATTAATTTTTAATTTAATATTCTTAATAATAACCTGGTGAGGCAGGTTACCATAAGAACCCTCTTGCACTGTGCTTCTGGCCAGCAAAGTTAAAGCAATATATTGTGACATATGACCACTTCATTCACAACCTCAAAAAAGTCACACAGCTCATAACAGAAAGAGCTGCAGTGGATGGGTCCGGGAGTCTGGGAATTCAGTGTTAATCTTCCCCATTATTAGTTCTGTGGTCTGTCATTAATTAGCTGTATGCTCTATAGCAAGTCCATTTTTTCTTCTGGGCTGCAGGCTCTTTCACTGAAAGGTAAGGATGCAATTTTCTGGCTCAAAAGTTCCCCATCCATTATTTCCCTTTGACTTGGGAAAAAGACAAAACCTAGCAGCAGGGGAGGCTTTTGAATTTTGGAACAAGAGACTTAGATTCGAATCCAGCCTCCCTTTTCCCTAGCAATGTGAAATTAAGCCACTCACTAAAGTTCATGATCTTTCTTTGTGAAATGGCAGCTTGAAAATCTGGTTGTCATTTGGGCTGACAATGCATTTAACCATAGCCTCTAAATACTAAAAGGGGACTCATAAAACGTAGTCAGAACTTTGAAGGGCAAGTTCAAGTGAAAGGTCTCATGTCTTGCAAAAAGCACATACAGGAGCAATGAGAAACTTCTTGCCACCGCCTCCACTCCCCAGATGCATTACACTGTGACAGTGTGATGACAAAGAGCCTTCCATCAACTCCACTTGTTTCCAAAATGGCTGGTCATACAGAACCTTCTGACCCTATTTAATAAGCTTTCTTCTTCCAAATTGTTTCCAAACAAATTCTTTCCCCCTTGTAGCCAACTGACTGACAAACGTATCTAAAAGCCAATTGGAAAAACTCCCAACTTTCTAAAATCCCAGCTTAATAGGATGCTTGCCCTTCCTCATTTCCCCTTTGTAACTTATAAAATCAACTCTGCTTTCAGATGCTTTTGAGACATTGCTGAAACAAAAGTGATAGTAAATGGGTTCCTTTATCACAAATTTATGAACAAGTGGCCTTTGTTAATTTTGTCTTAAATTTAGTTTTATCTCTGACAGCAAGAAACAGTTGAAGCAGAGGAAAAACTTTCAACACGTGGAGGCTGGCTCTTTCCCATAATCTAAATAAATAAGCACACCCATAGGTCAATAAATCCAAACATCATCAGTTTGGACAGTCAACATATTACAATTGATTGATGTAATATATGAATACGGAGTCTCCTGTTCCTCAGGGTTTTCCAAGGTACTGATACATTTTGACTGATGGATAATTAGATCAGTGCTTTGTCTAGGAGGTAGGTGATTACTGCCCATGATAAAGTCTGAAGGCTATGCAAGGTACTGAACCAAGTACCTATACCAGATACTAAGCAAGACATCACTCTCTTTATCTAGTTGAGTTGGTAGCCTTATATCAGTCACAGAAATTGTCTTATCAGTCTCCAAAGTTTCCAATTTTCCTGAAGCTTTCTCAGTGTGTCTTTGTTAAGCAGAAAACTCACCTTTATTGTAAATCCTATTCTATAATGAATTCCACCCAGACATTCATTTTTATAGACTTTTTTATACCAACATACTGCAAAGGTGTTTCAGATTGTGCCATATAAATCATAATGGTGTGTTGATGGGTTTTCTTCTAGACACTTTGTCTTTCCTCATACCTTTCCTGTTGTTACTAAATCAAACAAATGTTTACACATTTTGATGGAAATAACACAAAAAGACAAGATACCTTTGTGTTTGCTGAGGGGTTGACTAAATGCATCATTAAATCCAGCCTTGTAGACACATTCACACTGCAGATAGATACTAAGGGAAGATAAAGTTCAGAATATACATATGTAGATTATGCAAATAAACCTGCACCGTTAAAATAATATTGTCAAAGTCATAAAAGGTTAAATACTATTTGTTTAATGTTATTTTTGAAATAGAGATTTCACTGGTTGTGCAGAAAACTTCTGCCTATTACAAAAGTTTGTAACTTCATAGCCTACATTCTTCAGGAAGATACATACTGGCAAAATAAAGAAAGATCTAAAACTTGATTAGCCTTTTTAAAGCAGTAGGGTCAATTAAGTTCTCTCTTAGAAATTTCTAACTATTTTTTTCCTTGGTTCTTTTGTTTCCCCAGAAGAGTTAGGAGATCAAGAAGACTTCATTTATTAGATAACTTGGGAATTGTGATTTTAAAGACCAGATGGATGTAAACTTTTAATGATCTGAAGGAAAAGCACCACTGCAGTACAGAGAAAAATACTAAGGCCTTGACAAGTTAAAGGGACAGTAAGAAAAGTTAGATGATAATGTTGTGGTGTGTGTGTGTGTGCGTGTGTGTGTGTGTGTGTATGTGTGTGTGTGATCAGTTGCTCAATCATGTCAGACTCTTTGGATCCCATGGACTGTAGACTGCCAGGCTCCCCTGTCCATGGGACTTTCCAGGCAAGAACACTGGATTGGGCTTCCACCTCCTTCTCCCGAGGGTCTTTCTTGCCCAGGGATTGAAAGCTGCATCTCTTGAGTCTCCTACATTGGTATCTCTTGCATCTTCTCTACCACTGAGCCACCTGGGAAACAGAAGATGATGGGGAGGATACAATATGAAGGTGGGAGGGATGCTCAGGGTCCAAACATGTCAGGAATTCTGGGGCAAAATCAATGTTCATAGCTTATTTAAATGCAGCAGGCAGCCACCAGAGATTGCATGAGTAGGATTTTTATAAGGAAATATATAGCACTTCAGCTCAAAGAGTTCAGTGAAGGCTTTTTGGTTTGTTGTTGTTGGGTTTTGTTTGTTTGTTTGTTTTTCTTTTCTTTACATTTTTTACAATTGTAGAAAGACTTAGCCAAAAAGCAAGAAGAGATGTTTGGGATTCCAGGTATTAGCAACTTTTGGAAGCTGTTAACAACCCTTGGTCTGAGTGTAAAAATGAAGTGGTCAGTTTTACCAAAATAGACTCAGAGACATGGAAGAAAGCCTGCCTTCCAGAGTTATGTACCTAAAGAAACAGAGCTACTGCTGGAACAAACAAACAAAAGACAGAAAGGGAATCACTGTCTCAGCTTCACAATTCTCTCCTTTTTGCTCTCTGGAGAGCATGCAACCTTACTGTTGTAGTTTATTCAGGTCAAATTCACATAGTGCAGACTAAAGCAGACAAAGGTGAGGGTGGAGGGTGGCAAACAAAGATTAACCACACAGGGGTTTAAGTGGGACTCACAGAAGAAAACGTTTGGACTTTAAAGAACACTTAACCTAATAAGAACAGTGATTTTCTGAAAACTAAAATGACTTGCCATTTTATTTGGAGCACATTAAACTAAAGAAGTGTCAGAACAGTGATGTGAAGTCAGTAGAACAACTTCATGTCAGAGCATTTTTATCCCAAACAAACAGTATTAACTTTGTATGAAAAATCATCAAAGACAGATAAAGAGAATATTTAAGAACTGAGATGCACCAAATCTCTAAATGTAAACTGATTGTAAAGTACATAGTCATTTTGAAATCTGACTGCATTAAATTATTTTATCAGTTCTAAAAAAATGCAGATTTATCAACCACCACCACAGAAATATTGAATATTTCATCATCTCTCCAAATAATTCTGATTATAGTCATATTCGGAAATCACTAATGCAGTGCATACTGTTCATGGGGTTCTTTAGGCAAGAATACTGAAGTGGTATTAAAAAGCAGAGATATTACTTTGCCAGCAAGGTCCATATAGTCAAAGCTATGGTTTTTCCAGTAGTCATGTATGGATGTGAGATTTGGACCATAATCAAGTCTGAACCCTGAACAATGATGCTTTTGAACTGTGGCATTGGAGAAGACTATTGAGAGTCTCTTGGACTGCAAGGAGATGAAGCCAGTCAATCTTAAAGGTAATTAACCCTGATTATTCATTGAAAGGACATATGCTGAAGCTAAAATTCCAATCCTTAGGCCATCTGATGCAAAGAGCTGACTCATTGGAAAATACTGATGTTGGGAAAGATTGAGGGCAGGAGGAGAAGAGGGCAACAGAGATTGAGATGTTTGGATGGCATCACTGACTCATTGGACATGAGTTTGAGCATACTCCAAGAGACAGTGAAGGACAGGGAAGCCTAGCATGCTGCAGTCCATGGAGTTGCAAAGGGTTGGGCATGACTAGTGACTGAACAGTGACACATTCCTAATGACTGCACAAATAAGAGCTATTAAAGATGACTATGAACCACTCCATATACACAGATTATATGGATGAAATGAATTTCCTAGAAAGTGTAAAATTTTCTAAGCTGACTCAAAAAGAAGCAGGGAATCTCAGACAAATAGGTAGATTGGATCAGTAATAAAAAATCTCACTATTAAGAAAAATTCCAGAAGCAGGTGTCTTTATTTACAAATTCTACCAAATATTTAAAGAAGAATTACAAGCAAACATCTCAAATATTTTCAAAAGACACAAGAAGAGAAACTACTTCTTATTCTTCCTATAAGGTTAGCACTAAAGGAAGATATAAAACCGTCACCATTTGCAGATGATATGCTATACATATAGAAAACTCTAAAGCCTCTAAACAAACACTGTTAAAATAAATATGGGAAATCAGAAAATTTGCAAGATATAATATTAACATACAGAAACGGTTGCCTTTCTAACAATGATAATAAACTACCAGAAAGAGAAAGCAAAAAAAAAAGTCCCATCAAAATCACATCACAGAGAATAAATACCTAGAAATAAATTTAACCAAGGGAATGAAAGACCAAGATTATGAAAACTATAAAAGAATGGTATGGTGATCACCTATAAGCCAAGAGGCAAAGTCTTGGAAAGAAACCTACCTGTTAGCAGTTTGGCCTTGGAATTCTCAGCCTCTTGAACTGTGAGATATCATTTCTATTGTTTAAGCCATCTAGTCATTGACATTTTGTTATACCAGCCATGAACAACTAATATAATTATTTTACATTAAAAAATAGCAGCCATTTCACTAAGCTTAAAGTAGTATCACCTTATTGATCTGTTTTGCATTTCTCTATTGATTATATTGTCACCTTGCTTGTTTAACTTTGCAGAGTACAACATATGGAGTGATGGGCTGGATGAAGCACAAGCTGGAATCAAGATTGCTGGGAGAAATATCAATAACCTCAGATATGCAAATGACACCACCCTTATGGCAGAAAGTGAAGAGGAAGTAAAGAGCCTCTTGACAGAAGTGAAAGAGGAGAGTGAAAAAGCTGTTTTAAAACTCAATATTCAAAAAACTAAGATCATGGCAATGACTTTTGGTCCCATCACTCCATGGCAAATAAATGGGGAAACAATGGAAGTAGTGACAGCCTTCATTTTCCTGGACTCCAAAATCACTGCAGATGGTGACTGCAGCCATGAAATTAAAAGACACTTGATCCTTGGAAGAAAAGCTATGAACCAACCTAGACAGCATTTTAAAAAGCAGAGACATTACTTTGCAAACAAAGGTCTGTCTAGCCAAAACTATGGTTTTTCCAGTATTCTTGTATGGATGTGAGAGTTGGACCATAAAGCAGACTGAGAGGTGAAGAACTGATGCTTTTGAACTGTGGTGTTGAAGAAGACTCTTGAGAATCCCTTGGACTGCAAGAAGATCAAACCAGTTAATCCTAAAGGAAATCAGTCCTGAATATTCAATGGAAGGACTGATGCTGAAACTGAAGCTCCAATTCTTTGGCCACCTGATGCTAAGAGTCGATCCATTAGGAAAGACGCTGATGCTGGAAAATCTTGAAGGCAGGAGGAGAAGTGGACAACAGAGAATGAGATGGTTGGATGGCATCACTGACTCGATGGACATGAATTTGAGCAAGCTCTGGCAGTTGGTGATGGACAGGGAAGCTTGGCATGCTACAGTCCATGGGGTCACAAAGGGTCAGACACAATTGAGCAACTGAACTGAGCTGAACTAATCTCTTAAACATGCAATTTGAAAACACAGTCTCCCACTCTGTAAACTGTAGTTTCACTTTCTTACTAATGTTCTTTGATGCACAAAATTTTAAATTTGATAAAGTTCAATTTGTTTTATTTTGCAGCTCTTATTTTTGGATCATATGTAAGAAACTATTGCCAAATCTGAGCTCCTGAAGATTTATCCATAATCCTTCTTCTAGAGTTTAAATTTTGCCTCCAGTTTAGCTTTTTGTTTCACTTTGGGGGTTAATCTTTACATACGGTGTAATATCAGGGTTCAATTTCACTCCTGTGTTGGTGGAAATCAAGCACTATCTATTGAAGAGACTAGCCATTCCTCTGTGCATGGATTTTGCCATCTTACAAAATCCATTTGTCATAAGTGCATTCCCCTTTAACACTGTTATTAATAGTCTCTTCAGCTAAATATCCAGTTTCATTTCTTGCAAGTTATACTTTGGTACAACACTAAAATATGACTCAGTTAAGTTTTTTTGACACCTTTGTACAAAGTACTGCTTTTCCTCTAGTTTCCAATGATTTTTTTCATTTCCTTTGAAGATTTCTCCAGAATGATCTTCAATAACCATATTTCTACCAACTGCCTCTTCATGAAAATCTAGGTTTTTTCCCTGTATGCACATCAAAACTCATCCTGTCTCTATCTATTAGAGTCTTCAAAGTCCCGTACATATTTTAGACATTTGTCACAGCCTCACCCCACCCTGGCACCATTCATCTATATTCCTTGACTAAGACTGTCATACTAAAATGCATACACTGGGTAGCTTAAACAACAGAAATTTGTCTTCTCATTGCTCTGGGGACTGGGACAGATAAGATTAAGATGTTAGCAAGGTAGTTTTCATTCTGAGGCTTCTTCTCTTGACTTGTATGTGGTCACAATCTCACTGTGTTCATATAGCATTTTCTTTATGTGTGTGGGGGAGCAGAGTGAGCAAGATTGAGCAAGTGTGAGAAAGCGAGAGTGCTCTGATGTCTCTCCTATAAATTCAATGCTCAACTGTTATGACCTCCTTTATCCTAAATTGCTTTCTTAAAATCCACCTCTTCAAATACATTCACATCATGAGTTAGAGCTTCAACATATACATGGAAGGAGAGGGACATAAACACTCAGCCAAAGACAACAAGTATTGACAAGAATGTGAAGAAATTAGAACCCTGTGCATTGAAGTGTAGCTGCTATGGAAAAGAATTTGTAAAATCCTCAAAGAGCTAAACAAATGATGTTGCCTATGATGCTGCAGTTCTCTCTCTTAGATATATTTATTCAAATGAAATGAAGATAGGGACTTTAACTGATCCTTGTGTACCAATGTTCATTGCTATGTTAATGACAAAAGAAAAAAACAAGAACTACCTGACTGTCCATGAACAGATCAATGGCTAATCAAAATGTTGAATACACAAGCAACGAAATATTATTCAGCTATGAAAAGGAATGAAGTTCTTACACATGCCACAGCATGGATGAACCTAAAAAATATGCTAAATGAAATAAGCCAGATGGAAAGAACACATTTTTGCTTCCACTTATATAAAGTTTCTATGACTGGTGAATTCATAGAGACAGAAATTAGATTAGAGGTCTCAGGAGTTGAAGGTAAGAGGATGGGGAATTATTGCTTAATGGTTATAGTATCTACTTAGGTGATGAGAACAATTTTGCAGATAGTTGCACAATACTTTGAATGAAATTAATGACACAAAATTTTATACTTTAAAAAGTTAAAATGGCAATTTTTATGTTACATATATTCTACCAAAATTTTAGAAAATTAATACTGTAACCAACCCAGGGATTGAACCAGGGTCTCCTGCATTGCATGCTGATCTTCACCATCTAAATCACCAGGGAAATCTATAGTGTACCCAGAAAATCATTGAAATTCATACTTTAACTGGATGAATTATATACAATGTGAATTATATTTCAAGAGAAGGGATTTACAAAATAAGCTACAGACTGGAAGAAAATACCTGCAAAACACATATCTGATCAAGTTCTTATATCTAAAAAGTATACATGCAAAGAACATTTAAAACTCAACGATAAGAAATGAAACATTCTAATTGAAAAAATGGGCTAACAACCTGAATATTCTTCTTACCAAAAGAAATATATATGTGGATTGCTAAGAATATGAGAAGATAATAAATCATTTGTCATTAAATAACTGAATATAAATACAGCAATGGTATCCCATTATACAAGTATTAGAACTACTAAAATTCAAAATACTGAAAATATTAATTCCTGGCAAGGATTTGGAGCATAAAAACTCTCATTCTTTTCTGATGGGAATAAAAAAAATAGTACAGACAAATTGGAAGAAAATTTGGCAGTTTCTTACAAAATGAAACGTGGTCTTACCATATGTTCCAGCAATTATGTTTTTAGATATTTATCCACTGAAACTGAAATTTTATGTCCACACAATAATCTGCAGATAAATGTTTATAGTAGATTTATTCATAACCACCAAATCTGGAAACAACTAGGATATTTTTAAATAGGTGAATAAACTTCAGTATATCCATAAGATGGGATAATTTTGAGCAATGAATATACATGAGCTAGCTACCCACAAAAAGATGCATAAGAACCTTATACGCACATTGCTTAGTGAAAGAAGGTAGTCTGAAAACAGTCTGAAGATAGTATAAAGTGATTCTATACTATATAGAGTATAGTATGATTCCAGTTATATGACATTATGGAAAAGGCAAAGTTACTGTTACAATAAAAAGTTGAGCTATTTCTATAGGCTTGGGGACAGGAAGTATTGAGTTATTGAAGCACAGAAGATTTTTTTCTTAAGAAAGTAAAACTATTATATAGGATGCTGTAATGGCAGATATTTGACATAATGCATTTGTCAAACCCATAGACCTGTAAAACACATAAGGCAAATGTTAAAGTGTCTAAATTAAATACATGTGCTTTTACATAGGGGATACATAGGGGATCTCAGGATGGAAGGTGACAAACTAATCTAACCATACTGTAAGTGTATGAAAAAAATCTCATGGAAATGAGTAGGGGAAAAGTGCTGACATATGTAATATTGCGGGTGAGTGGAGTCTGTAGGATTAAAGGTTAAGACGCTATCATGAGCACTGTACTATAAAAGATAAAGTTATTTTCTAACTCCTTTATTGGATAATGAATTTCTAAAAAGGAACAAATGTATAGTAAACTTCATATTATGATAATTTTTTCAGAAATAAAATGGCATGGGCTTATACTACCACAACTTTTACTTAAAAATATACTGAAAATCTAAGATATTGTAATAAGAGAAGAAAAATAAGCATATATAGACTTAGAAAGAAAAGGAAGCAAAACTTGTTTATTTGAAAAGTGAAAAATTCAGGGCACCAATAAAAAGAACTATTTGAAATGCTGGAGTCAACTGGATGTCTTTTAGTCAACACTGGGAAATAAAGTAGATTTCTTCTCATCTCCATTAGCTGTCAAATAACTCATTGTTCTGGAGCAATGACAAAGTTAGTGAGAAATTCTCAGGGGGCAAGCCTGTGTCTGTATCAACCTCTATATATAGACTATTTTTTAGCTAGATATAAAATAGTCGGGGATTATAAAATGTATGCTGAAAATTGCCAATCTGTTAGAGACGGTGTCCTCTCTAAATTTTCAGCCTTTCTATCTTTGTGCACCTTTTCATTCTTCCTTGACTTTGTTTGTGGCTCAGTCTCAAATTTTACATTACATCAAAGAGGGGGAGATAAAAAGTTCCATGATTACTTTCTCCTAATTAATTTATCACTGAGAAATAAGAACATATATTAGAAATAAGTGAAGGCTTTATATTTTCTTAAATATTTATTCAAGTATGTAGTAGAAATATTTTCATTAATTTCCCAAAAGATTATCATTTTCTCTAAGCTCATATTCATTTTACTTGCTATCAGATCCCTAATATTCTATCATTATCCAAACTTTTATCTGCTCATTTATTCACTTCTGGCATGAACAAATTAAATCTGGAATAATTAATGAGGATGTATATTCATTTTACTGTAAATTATGCATCACCAACAATTACTGATTCACCTTTTTGGGACTTAGCTAATGTTATCTAAACTTTTTTCTTGTTTTATCTTTTCCCTGTTAATTTTCACAGAACTATTTCTCATTCTAGCAATTAGTAATGTTTATTTATAAGTTCATGAATTAATTGGAAAAATCCATCTCATTAAGAGATGAATTTCACTTAAAACTTACTTTTATTTTAATAGTGATTAATCCAAATTGAAATATAAAGTTATTTTAATCATTTGTCTACTACTAATAAATGTAATGATAGCTTAATCCAGAAAATGCTTAATGTTTTTTGATCAAAAGAAACACAAAGAAACAAAAACATCTAAATTTAAATACAGAGACATGTTTTATTGCAGAAATGCAGAAGAAGAAGATAAGTAGATTTTCAAGGATAAAAATGTATTACTTTAGGACTAAATTCTGTGAGAAAATAAGAAAAATACCAGATTAAAGATAAAGTGGAACACTATAAAATGTATGACTTAAAGTACTCCACCCGATCCCTCTGGGTCTTCCCAGTGCACCAGGCCCGAGCACTTGTCTCATGCACCCAACCTGGGCTGGTGATCTGTTTCACCCTAGATAATATACATGTTTCAATGCTGTTCTCTTGAAACATCCCACCCTCGCCTTCTCCCAGAGTCCACAAGTCTGTTCTATACATCTGAGTCTCTTTTTCTGTTTTGCATATAGGGTTATCGTTACCATCTTTCTAAAGTCCATATATATGTGTTAGTATACTGTAATGGTCTTTATCTTTCTGGCTTACTTCACTCTGTATAATGGGCTCCAGTTTCATCCATCTCATTAGAACTGATTCAAATGAATTCTTTTTAATATTTTTATATTTTTAGTATTTTTAGTTTTTAATGAATGGTTATATGTGTCTAATTGGTATGGTATTTCTATTTCATTGTATATATTTATGTAACAACTTAGTGTATTAAAAAGCAGAGACATCACTTTCCCAACAAAAGTCTGTCTAGTCAAAACTATCATTTTTCCAGTAGTCATGTACAGATATAAGAGTTGGACTATAAAGAAGGTTGAGTGCTGAAGAATTGATGCTTTTGAACTGTGGAATTGAAGACTCTTGAGGGTCCCTTGGACAGTAGAAAGATCAAACTAGTCAATCCTAAAGGAAATCAACCCTGAATGTCCATAGGAAGGAATGATGCTGAAGCTCCATTACTTTGGGCACCTGATACAAAGAGCCAGCTCATTGGAAAAGACCCTGATACTGGGAAAGATGGAGGAAAGGGGAAGAGAACAACAGAAGATGAGATGTTCGGATGGCATCATTGACTCAATGGACATGAGTTTGCTCAGACTCTGGAAGGCAAGGACAGGGAAGCCTGGTGTGCTGCGGTCCATGGCGTCACCAAGAACCTGACACATGACTGAGCGAGTGAACAGCAGCAGAACTTGTCGACACAGACTTCTCCCTTACAGGCTGAGCCAGCTTTCAGCTTTCGCTCAGACGCCTCTCTGCGCCTGACAGTTGGCGAAAATGCCTCTCACCTCCCAAATCCAGCTTCTGCAGAACATTCATTCTCCGAAGGTAACCCTGGCCGTGCTCTTCCTCATTTCCCCCAGTACCGAGCCTATACAACCTTGTAATTATCTTACCATATTGTAAGCAACTCATTGCAGGAAACCACCCTAACGGGAGGTCCCTTTCCCTGTCATTTTAATAAAGCGATATTGTAACTAACATTTAAGCCAGGCACTCCCCTGGCTTCACTTATCTCTACACCAAGCATACCTTTCAAATCTTTCAATCACACAATACTTTATCTAACTTGTGGGTTCTTTCTATAGATCAAAGAAGTAGAAATGGAGAATAGTAATTAGTAGATGATCAGATTTCTTCCCTGGCTTCCCCTTCAGTGAAGTAAAGTGAAGCGAAAGTCACTCAAATGTGTCTGACTCTTCATGACCCCATGGACTATACAGTCCATGGAATTCTCCAGGCCAGAATACTGGAATGGGTAGCCTTTCCCTTCTCCAGGAGATCATCCCAACACAGGGATCGAACCCAGGTCTCCAGCACTGCAGGCCGATTCTTAAGCAGCTGAGCCGCAAGGGAAACCCAAGAATACTGGAGTGGGCAGCCTATTCCTTCTCCACAGGACCTTCCTGACCTGGGAATCAAAGCGGGGTCTCCTTCATTGCAGGTGGATTCTTTACCAACTGATCTATCAGGGAAGTTCTCAAAAAAAAAAAAAAAAAAAAAAGCTGCATGGCCAAACTGTGTGAACAACATAAAGGAAGATCATGAGGAGACAGAGAGCTTGTACCCAGTGGTAGGTTACCCATCTCAGTAACTTCCTGAGATTTTTTTACCTGCTTCCCTTTAAAATGTCACACGGTAGAGGAAAACCTTCGGAGGTGGTTTTTGGAGGATGCTGAGTCCATCAACTCCCCAGATTGCTAGCAGTCTGATTAAAAGCACCTTTCTCCTATACCATTTATGAGTATGTAGTGATTTTGCAAGCAGTGAGCTGTGAGACCTGATTTATTCAGTAACAATACTTCAAAAATCTGTGTTCCTGTCCATCTCCTTTATCTTTACTCTTGATTTACAACAAGGTAGGAACATAAAGTACTCACTCTAAAGATGCTCATCAATTCTTCTTTCTCTCCATATGCAATCAAAGTGTTGAAGAACACACAGCTCATTTGTCTTTTAAGCTCAAAATTTAATCTAACTGAATATTTAGTTTGAAGATTTGAAATCAGAGAAAGGAGTTGGGGACTAGTTCATGGAAATTCACGTAAGTACCTTAGGCCTGTAAGTTACATTCTGTCCATAAATCATTTCATTTAACCCTCATAAGAAGGCTGTCAGTTAGGTATTATATAGACCATCTGATAGATATATGTACTTATAGAAAGTAACACAAATGCAACAGTGTATCCAGTTTTTTTTAAAATTTTTTTTAGTTGGAGGTTAATTACTTTTCAGTACTGTAGTGGTTTTTGTCATACACTGACATGAACCAGCCATGGGTGTACATGTGTCCCCATCCTGAACTCCCTCCCACCTCCCTCCCCACCCCACCCCTCAGGGTTGTCCCAGTGCTCCGGCTTTGAGCGCCCTGTTTCATGCATCGAACTTGGACTGGTGATCTATTTCACGTATGGTAATATACATGTTTCAATGCTATTCTCTCAAACTTATCCACCCTCACCTTCCCCCACAGAGTCCAAAAGTCTGTTCTTTATATCTGTGTCTCTTTTGCTGTCTTGCATATAGGGTCATTGTTACCATCTTTCTAAACTCTGTACATATGTACTAATATACTGTATTGGTGTTTTTCTTTCTTTATTCTGTATAGTAGGCTCCAGTTTCATCCACCTCATTAGAACTGATTCAAATGAATTCTTTTTAATGGCTGAGTAATATTCCATTGTGTATATGTACCACAGCTTTCTTATCCATTCATTTGCTGATGGATATCTAGGTTGCTTGCATGTCCTGGCTATTGTAAACAGTGCTGTGATGAGCATTGCGGTGCACGTGTCTCTTTCAATTCTGGCTTCCTCAGTGTGTATGCCCAGCACTGGGATTGCTGGGTCATATGGCAGTTCTATTTGCAGTTTTTTAAGAAATCTCCACACTGTTCTCCATAGTGGCTGTACTAGTTGGCATTCCCACCAACAGTGTAAGAGGGCTCCTTTTTCTCTGCACCCTCTCCAGCATTTATTGTTTGTAGGCTTTTGGATAGCAGCCATTCTGACAGGCATGAGATGGTACCTCATTGTGGTTTTGATTTGCATTTCTCTGATAATGAGTGATGTTGAGCATCTTTTCCTGTGTTTGCTAGCCATCTGTATGTCTTCTTTGGAGAAATGTCTGTTTAGTTCTTTGGCCCATTTTTTGATTGGGTCATTTATTTTTCTGGTATTGAGCTGCATGAGATGCTTGTATATTTTTTGAGACCAATTCTTTGTCAGTTGTTTCATTTGTTATTATTTTCTCCCATTCTGAAGGCTGTCTTTTCACCTTGCTTATAGTTTCCTTTGTTGTGCAAAAACTTATAAGTTTAATTAGGTTCTATTTGTTTATGTTTGCTTTTACTTCCCTTACTTTGGGAGGTGGGTCATAGAAGATCCTGCTATGATTTATGTCAGGGTTTTGCCTATATTTTCCTCTAGGAGTTTTATAGTTTTGGTCTTACATTTAGATCTTTAATCCATTTTGACTTTATTTTTGTGTATGGTGTTAGAAAGTGTTCTAGTTTCTTTCTTGCACAAGTGGTTGACCAGTTTTCCCAGTACCACTTGTTAAAGAGATTGTCTTTTCTCCATTGTATATCCTTGCCTCCTTTGTGGATAAGGTGTGTGGATTTATCTCTGGGCTTTCTATTCTGTTCCATTTATCCATGTTTCTTCTTTGTGCCACACCATGCTGTCTTGATGACTGCGGCTTTGTAGTGTAGTCTGACGTCAGGCAGGTTGATTCCTCCAGTTCCAGTCTTCTTTCTCAAGATTGCTTTGGCTATTTCAGGTTTTTTGTAATACAACTCATTTCATCATGCCATGACAGTAATGTGAGATTCATTACTTTAACAGGGGTGGTGGAAGTGGTTTAAAAAAGTTTAGACCTGGTAACTGTCCAGTCATGCTAAGTGACATCAATTCAGTGAGTGCAATTCCCCATTTGATCTGACATTTCACAAAGTCGTCATTTTAAATAAATCCATCATGTTAGCAATGAGAAGGGATAGGAAATTACAGAAAAGACACTTTTTCCTACAAGTACTTTTTTAAAAATTTTATAAAATAAAGAAAAATCTTTAAAATAATTTTAAATATTTCATTCTAAAACTGTCACTCTTCTCCAAATGACATAGATTTCCACTTCTTTCAATAAATCCACTGCCCATAATTTAACACCTTGGATGGCATGACTGACTCAATGGACATGAGATTCAGCAATTTCTGGGAGATGGTGAAGGGCGGGGAAGCCTGGTGTGCTGCAGTCCAAGGAGTCACAAGAAGTCAGACACGACTGAGGACTGAGCAAATTATTTTACTATCCTTGGTTTCCCTTGTGGCTCAGATGGTAAAGAACTGCATACAATGAAGGAGACCTGGGTCAGGAAGGAGATCCCAGGGTCAGGAAGAGCCCCCAGAGAAGGGAATGGCTATCCACTCCAATATTCTTGCCTGGAGAATTCCATGGACATAGGATTTGGTGGGCTACTTTCCATGGGGTTGCAAAGAGTTGGACATGACTGAGCGACAAACAGACACATTCTTTTACTACTCTTGAACTGCAGACATCCCCAGCACTCTGTAGAAACATTTTTTTCTTAAGTTGTCACAGAAGATAGATACACATAGAAAGTTTTCTTACAGGAATTTGCAAAGTCCCACTTAGTATTTTATCACTTCTTATTTTAATTGTCCCCAGTCTTGTCCACAGTGATCTTTGATACGATTATGCATCAGGTTTTATCAGTACTAGTAAAGTCATCACAAAAGTGTACAGATATTTCTATTGACATACTTTAAACCTAAAGTCTTTGGGATAAATTAATCTATCATTGTATTTCTTTGGTAGGAACAGGTGGGAAATACAGGTAAAAAAATGATGCCTCCTCTGTTGTGTGATTCTCCAGGTAAACTGCTACCTGAAAAGTCCAGCTTTCAATTTTGTCTGACTGAAATAATTTATTTTCTACAGTGTTTTGTTTAAAATGTATTATATCACAAAGACACATTACAATGTAATTCATCCATTTATATGTCTGCCTTCTCCATTAGAAAGATAAATTCTGAGAAAAGGTAAAGTGTCTGCTTCATCTTTATATTCTATGCCCTTGGATGCTTGTAGGGGCGTAGACAAATCCCGTTAAAATCTGAGTGAATAAATGCATGGTAGCTCAGAGTTTTCTGTCTCACTAATTCTATATATTCCTCCTTTCACTCAAATTTATTCTTAAAAGGGAATGCTTTAATCTAACAATTTTTTGAAGTTAAACCATGAGAAGCAATGTGTATTGGCAGGTAGAAAGTTTGTCTCATACAGGATCTATACTGGCCAGTCTAAAATAGTTACTACTTCCTCCAAGGACAATTGTGAGCCTACACATACTATGGAGAACTCCAAGGATGCAAGAAGGAGGAATGATACCTGAACAGTCTTGATCAGACAGCGCTTGGCCAGAATAGGAAAAGGTCAGTGCGAATAGCACATCAACTGTGTAAGAATGTTGAAATAGGAAGAGGGGAAAAGATATATAGGAGAAAAGTTCACCTGAGTCTGATTCCACAGGATAAAAGATGATGCTTCTGTAAAATGAA
The DNA here is from genome assembly GCF_023699985.2 of Odocoileus virginianus. Taxonomy (NCBI): domain Eukaryota; kingdom Metazoa; phylum Chordata; class Mammalia; order Artiodactyla; family Cervidae; genus Odocoileus; species Odocoileus virginianus. The sequence continues at coordinate 66,570,194 of NC_069686.1, read as the reverse complement.
ATACTCTGTATGGCTCTCTAGATGTGTATATGTTTGATGATTTAGCTGGTGTTCTGTTCATGGATTATGCCTGGTTGCCTTTCTGGACATTTGAAGGGTATAATGCTGGGATCACAAAATGAAAAAGAGATACAAAGGATTATCTCTTTGTTGAGAGATACAAAGGAATTAAAAGATGAGTTAACTGGTGTTCTATTCATGGACTGTGCCTGCTTGCCTTTCTGGACTTTTTTTTGGGGGGGTGTAATACTGTATTAATTTTTTTAAACACCACCCTTATAGAGAAGGGGGACACAAAGAAGCAAATGTTGAAAAATATGGGAAACCTATTGAAAATGTGTCCATTTCCCCAGTACCCCTCGACTCCCCCATCCTGTAACACAAAATTAGTGCAGCTCACATTTCCATCAAAATCCTGCTGTAACTCTCAAAGTGAAACAGAGATACAATAGAATTAAAATTGTTCCCAGATACTGTCCTTATTTTACTAAAAAAAAAAAAAAAAAAGATTCAAGGGTCAATTAATTCCCCAACTACCATTTCACAAATTCATCAGATCCCTCATAGATATCTCATCTCTGGAAAATATTGTTTTATAAAGCTTTCTTTATATGCATTTCTCTAGCTTACATGGCCCATAAAACATCCATGTTTACAAATTCCATCTCTAAGCTCTCACCTGACCCACTGACCTCAATCACTGACCAGAAAAAATTACTTCAGTTTTCTTGGAGAATACTAAACTGTGCATGTGAAATCTAGTCTCAGAATGCTATATTTTCTATAAGGCTCTAGCGGGATTTGGTTTTCTTCTCCAAAATCTAAACAATATAATCATTTTACTGTAATATATTCAGGAGTGAGGCATATAAAGAAGCTGTCCTATATCAGCCATATAAAGTTAATAGAAACAAAATGAAAAAAGAATTTGAAAAGGCAAAGAGGCAAGAGGAAAAGACTTTCACCAGAGTTAAATGATTGATTTTATCAAACATTATCTAAATTGTAATTCATTCACGTTAATGTACAATGAAATCCAATAGATAAAATAAAGTAACAATAATGAAAATCATAGTGTTCAAAAATTATGTGTGTGCACCACTTTATATTTATGTCAAAATGTACAAAAGATTCTATTTCACAGGCATACTGACTTTCTTTGCTACAAAGAAAATAGAATGGTATGTAACTCTAAGGGAGATAAATGTAGCAAAGGTGTTTCACTGTCTAGGAGAGGAAAAGAATAATGATGGGGATCATATCTTAATCTGAGAAATCCTGAAGTATAGGAGAAAGAGATAACTGAATAAAGGGTATACTAAACCTCTCATTTAGTCCAGCGGATTGACTTCATATTTTCCTTCTCTTTCTACTTTTGTCCTTAATGGATAAAAAAGATGCAACAACAAGAACAACTACAAAAAAGATGCAACACATATACACAATGAAATATTACTCAGCCATAAATAATGAAGCAATGCCATCTTCAGCAACATGGATGAACCTAGAGATGATCGTACTAGGTGAGGTAAGTCAGACAGAGAAAGACAAACACCATATCACTTATACATAGACTCTAAATAAAAGACACAAAGGAACTTATTTACAAAACAAATCCATGTACAGACATAAAAATCAAACTTCAGGTTACCAAAGGGAAAGGGGGAGAGATAAATTAGAAGTTTGTTATTAATATACACACACGACTCCATATGGAATAAACAGCTAAGGCCTACTGTATAACACACGGAACTATACTCAATATTGTGCAATAACCTATAAAGGAAAACAATTGGGAAGTACATACATGGGTTCCCAAGGGGTTCAGAGGTAAAGAATCTGCCTGTCGAGCAGGAGACATGGGTTTGATCCCTCAGTCAGGAACATCCCCTTGACCAACCCACTCCAGCATTCTGGCCTGGGAAATCGCATAGACAGAGGAGCCTGGCAGGCTACAGTCCATAGGCTTGCAGATAGTCCGACACAACGACTAAGCGACAGCAATAGTGTATATACATGTATGATTGAGGCAGTTTGATGTGTACCTGGAACTAGCAAAGCTTTGTAAGTCAACTGCATAAATTTAATAACAGAAGAATTATGAAGCTACAATTGTGGGAAGGAGCCATGAAAAAATTCTGACACCTTGGGCAAATGTCGTTCTTTAAAAAAAGAGATAAGTGACGAAGCATGGTCATCCTCAAGGCAAGCGCTACCAATTGTCTTCAAGTGGTGAGGCACTCTACACTCCATAAAATGTAGAGGGGCTGAACAGCCTGGGAAGCCCATGGATATATTTCCCAATTGTTTTCCTTTGTAGGTTATTACAAAATATTGAGTATAGTTCCCTGTGCTATACAATAGGTCTTAGTTGTTTATTTCATTTAGAGTAGTATATGTATATTAATACCAACTGATCCTCAAACGAATTTGGTTATGAAGTAGTTAATAATAATGAGATCCAACCTGTCCATCCTAAAGCAGATCAGTCCTGGGTGTTCATTGGAAGGACTGATGCTGAAGCTGAAACTCCAATACTTTGGCCATCTCATGCGAAGAGCTGACTCATTGGAAAAGACCGTGATGTTGGGAGGGATTGGGGGCAGGAGGAGAAGGGGATGACAGATGATGAGATGGCTGGATGGCATCACCGACTCTATGGGCATGAGTTTGAGTGAACTCCGGCAGTTGGTGAGGGACAGGGAGGCCTGCCGTGCTGCGATTCATGGAGTCGCAAAGAGTCGGACACGACTGAACTGAACTGAACTGAATACTAATGGTACTAATTATGAAAATGTACTGTAAAACATTTGATCTACAGGAGAAGTTTTATGAACAGAAAAGTTGAGTTAAAAAATTTATTTAAGTAATAAATATTTCTTGCAAGCCAGACATGGATCATCCACTCTAGGAAACCTTATGAGTACCACAGTTAAAAATCTGCAATCTTGGGGTTCACATACTAATAAACTAAAAGAAGCTGGAAGAAGTCAGTATACACAATTTAAAATATGTACATTTCTAAAAGACATGTTTTAATATGTGCCATTAGCAATAATTTCCCTGTATTAAATTTATTTCACCAAATACTAGTAGTCAGTAGAGAGAAGTAAAAAGGGCCAGGGGAGGGACAATGTTTTTATAAATATGTTTATAGGATAATTTTTTTAATTGAGAAAATTAATTTGTATGATTGTTTCCTTCTTTTTCTTCCTTTTCTGTGAATTAAAATGACCACCATTATTGTATAAAAAGAAAATATGTAAGTAAAGAAAAAATTTAGTCTGGTTTGAAGTATAGTTGATAACTATTGAGACAGGAAACAATTCAGTCAACTGGGACTTGATGAGCAAGAATACTAGTTAATAGAAATGATAAAAATGTTAGGAAGCAACATCTGAACTTCTCAAAAATAGAGATAAAATATGATACAACAATACCACATCTGGGTGTACATCCAGAGAAAGCACTAATTCAAAAAGATGATGCACTTCAAGGTTCATAACAGCAGTATTTGCAACTGCCAAGACATGGAAGCAACCTGTGTCCATCATCAGCAGAACGGATGAAGCAGGCATGGTGCATACATGCCAGTGGGATAGTACTCAGCTGTAAAAAAGAAAGACGGAATGCCATTTGCAGCAACATGGAGTGATCCAGAGATCATCATACTGAGTAAAGTAAGTCCAGCAGAGAAAGACAAATATCAGATGATATCACTTATACATGGAATCTAAAATAAAGATAAAATAACTTACATATAAAAGTTTCTGTATGTAGATCACAGACATAAAATAAAATAATCACTTTGCTGTACACTTAAAATGAATATACTATAAATAAACCATACTTCAATTTAACAACATAATCTGAGCATTTTGTGGGTTGCTGTGTTCCCTAGAGGTAGCTGGGGATGGTTCTCCAAATTCAAGTGGGCAACAGAGCTGAGATGCGCCAAAAGCATCGAGGACAGGAAGCTACGCGTGTCGTGCGCGGATCAAACTCAAGAGGCAGCGACTGATACAGGGGCGGGGCCACAGCATGATGATCCAAGGACTGGGATGAGATGCAAGGGTCAGGACCGAACCACCTGGAGGAAGAACTTCTTTGTGTTCTTGTGATCAAACTCACACTGATACAGGGCTGGGGCTACAGCATCATGATCCAAGGACTGGGATGAGATGCAAGGGTCAGGACCGAACCACCTGGAGGAAGAAGTTCTTTGTGTTCTTGTGATCAAACTCACACTGATACAGGGCTGGGGCTACAGCATCATGGCTGGGGCTACAGCATCATGATCCAAGGACTGGGATGAGATGCAAGGGTCAGGACCGAACCACCTGGAGGAAGAACTTCTTTGTGTTCTTGTGATCAAACTCAAGATGCAGCGACTGATACAGGGCTGGGGCTACAGCATGATGATCCAAGGACTGAGAGGAGATGCAAGGGTCAGGACCGAACCACCTGGAGGAAGAACTTCTTTGTGTTCTGAGAACTGAGTCACATGGGATGATAGCTACTTGCCACATGTAATTACTGCACACTTCGAAGTATGGCTAGTTCGGAGGTGGGTAGTAAGTGTAAAACACACACTGGGTTTCCAAGATACAGTACAAAGTATATAAAACAATGTAAATAATATCACAGATGCAATTACATTTTATATGTCAAAAGGATAATATTCTAGATATGTTAGATATCATAGTCTTTCTTTTAATGTAGTTTCTAGGAAATGCAAACTTATACATGATGTTTATATTTCTACTGGACAGCATGTTTAGAGAGTTGATTCCCAGCTTTTTTGAACATGTATCCTGTCAGTAAATACAATTTATATATATCTTCAACATTTATTTTTAAATGACGAATCTGCTAAAGTCTATAAAAAGATAATATATTTTTATAAAATGTGTGGCAAAATAGAAAATATAAGCAAGTAAAATAAAAATAGAGATAGAAATTCTAACACACTTTCTTCCAGCTATATGTGGATCACATAATGCACTCTTTTGGAAACTAAAAATTCATATTTCTAACGTGGATTATAAAAGTCAGTCTTAGATGGATGATCAAGACAGGCTTACAGGACCAGAAAGAATCCAAAATAAGTGTTTACTTTTAAGTATATTTTAAGTCATATTAAAAATTTTGTGTTGGATTGAAATACAATGTTATATTAAATCCATTTAATGTATTTGCATAAGTACTAAATTAACATAAATATTAAATTAGCAAAAAATAAAATATAATTTTATATTTCACTGAACAAGTTTAAGGAAAATCAGAGTGCTGAGATGGGCAAATTTATAGCTATGAGACTAATGTTCATCTGCTGGTTTATCTAATTTTGAAGAAAAATAAGGGAATATGAAAAGAAAACCTTATAGAGAATATGCTGCTAATTTATTAAATGGGAAAAAAATGCCCAATTATCTCAAATACAGAGCAATGTATCCTAAACACAAATATTATTTAACTGATGCAAATTTGGATTATAGACACTCAAAGCTGCAGGAAAGTCAACAAGCATCTCTGCCACTCTTTAAAGGTGAGCATGCAGGGGACCAGAATCCCAGTGATGGTCAGGCATCACATGGTGGAAGGTTGTGGGGGTAAAACCACACCCTGGTGTTAGACATAGACTCTGTCTCCTTCCCAATCAATGACATCGTCTGAATTCAGAGCAATACGAATTCATATTTATACAGAGACAGTTGTGTGTTTTTTTTTATATATTCACTTTTGTTTTGAAATTTCTTTGATTATTCCACATTCTCCTTTCTCATGCACAACACTTTTATAACTCATAAATAAAGTTATTATTTCCACATTTTTCCTAACCTAAAGTCAAATGTATCATGTTTGGATAACCTTAATTATCCCAAACTCTGAAGGGTCTGAGTTAATAGGATTTTACTGAATGTTACAGCAAGGAAAACAGCTCCTGGTTCAGTAGCCCATTCTCTACCCACTTCATGCTGTGCTTTTTTGTTTGATTAAATGAAACATTATGAATTCCCCAAATAACCTCAATATGTTTTTATGATAAAGTACACCATTATGTTCAAATATTTATCTTACTCATTGTAACAGTAATGATGTGGGCAGTACTTAATATTCTATTGCACCTTCCCTGTTGATATTCTGAATTGGAGTGGAGCAGATGTTCATATATAATAAACCATATTCTAAAGTGCACATGTGCAAACATCAACTTGCACATCAATTTTTCAGTATGACAATTTTAAAGAAAAAAGAAGCAAAGTATTTGGTAATTATGGTTTTTACCATTTACAGACAAAATTTTATACACTTTCCTTTGGTATGAAAAGATTAACATTATAAAATGAAGAAATCATTAGAAATTTTTTTTTTGGTTTTAATCAAATCCAATGTAATCATGTCAATGGCCTTTTTAGAAAAAGACTGCCAATTTTATTTTGCCAGTATACAATTTTTCTAATCAAATTTTGTAAGGAAAGAACATGCTACTACAACCTATGAGTGACATTTTAGTTTAGCACATAACCATAAAGAAAATTGAGTTTGAAAAACACTTTTAGGAATTATTTTTCCAAGTGGTCAAAAATATCTCAGCATTTCAGTGAGTTTCAACATTTCAGTGAGTTTACCATTTAAATTTCCAACTAATTTTCTCTCTAATTACATGGTATCATATTACATGATTTCACAGGATTTAATAATTAGTACATTCCAACAAAGTTACTAGTTTGATGAACAGGAGATATATTGATGATGTAATATTGAGTGCAAATAGTTTTATAATTAGACATTTCTTTAATGAATATTTTTCTTTTGTAAAAACTGTGTGTGTATATATGTATGTATATATATATATATATATATATATATATATATATATATGTAATAAGTTTCAACTTCTGGGATTCTTATAGAGCAGTGCTACTCAGGGAGTGGTCCCTGCATCATGGGGAGTTCTGGATTTACTTGACATTGGTCAGTTAGCAGACAATTGCAGAGATTGAGAGCTTACATTCAGGAAGACTTTAAACACTTTGGCACTGTTGTAACTCCCCATCCCTGCCTGGTGGGAATCAGCAAAACCTAGCTCAAGTGTTGTCAGACTTGTGTCCAGAATTACACGGTTGGCACTCACACACAGTGATGTCGGCCTGGTGTTGGGATCTGAAGTGGGCTGGAAAAATTACTTAGCAAAATGAGTTTTCTTTACTTGTATCCTAACAAGAGAGCTAATCCCTACTCCCTGAGATGAGGGAGCTGTGTGGCCTAGTGGGGTGACTACTCACCACCTGTGGCTTTGGAGATGCTGAGTGTGGCTAGTCCAAACTGAAATGTGCTGCACTTTATGTGTAAATTTCAGACTGTGTTCTGAAGCTTTCATATATGAAAAAAGAAAAGTATAGCATTAACAATTTAATATTGAATCCCTATTGATAATTCTCTTGATATTTTGGATTCAACAAAATAAGTATTACCTTTAGTTTCACCTATTTCAATTTATTTTTTTTTGTGAGGCCACTAGAAAATTTGACTTTGAAATGTGGCTTTCATTTTATTTCTATTGGATGGTGCTGCACTAGAATACCTTGAGCAGACAAGCATACAATGACATCTAAGTTTTGTGGTGAACACTGGGTAAAACTTATTCTACTCCCAGACTTCAGACAATACTGCAAAGCCGCAGTAATCAAAATGGTGTAGTATTGGTACAAGAACAGACGTGTGGGCCAGTGGAACAGAGGAGCAAGCCCAGAAGCAAGCCCACACCTGTGAAGTCGATTAATCTTCAACGAAGGAGGTAAGAATGTAAAATGGGAAAATGTTTCTTCAGCAAGTGGTGCTGTGAAGTTTGAACATTTGCATGCCCATCAATGAAGCTGGAACACACTCTCATGTCCTGCACAAAAATAAGCTCAAAATGACTTAGAGACTTAAATATAAGATGTGATACCATAAACTCCTAGATGAGAGCCTAGGCAAAATATTCTCTGACATAAATCATAAAAATGTTTCCTTAGGTCAGTCTGCCAAGGCAATAGACATAAAAAGCAAAACATGCAATGGGATCTAATCAAACTTACAAGATTTTGTACAGTAAAGAAACCATAATGATGGAATCAGAAAAAAATTTTTTTTTTCAAATGATGTGACAGATAAGGGCTAAATCTCCAAAATATACAAGCTGTTCATACAACTCAACAACAACAACAACAAACAATTAAAATGTGTAAGAAAACCTTAATAGGCATTTCTCCAAAGAAGACATACAGATAGCCAATAAGCACAGGAAAAGATGTTCAACATCATTATTTGAAAAATGGCCTCCTAGGTGGCACTTGTTATTCTGTAGCACAGATGTGTCCAACTCTTTGTGACCCCATGAGCTGCAGCGCCCCAGACTCCCCAGTCCTTCACCACCTCCTGGAGTTTACTCAAACTCATGTCCATCGAGTCTGTGATTCCATCCAACCATCTCATCTGTTTTCCCTTTCTCCTCCTGCCTTCAGTCTTTCACAGCATCAGGGTCTTTTCTGATGAGTCAGCTCTTCTCATCAGCTGGCCAAAGATTGGAGCTTCAGCATCAGTTCTTCAGGATATTTAGGACTGATTTCCTTTAGGATGGACTGGTGTAAACTCCTTGCTATTCAAGGGACTCTCAAGAGTCTTCTGCAACACCACAGTTCAAAAGCATCAATTCTTCAGCACTCAGCCTGCTTTACGGTCCAACTCACACATTCATACATGACTACTGGAAAAAAATATAACTTTGACTAGACGGAGCTTTGTTGGCAAAGTAATGTCTCTGCTTTTTAACACATTGTCTAGGCGTGTCATAGCTTTTCTTCCAAGGAGCGAGCATCTTTTAGTTTCATGGCTACAGTCACCATCTGTAGTGATTTTGGAGCCTAAGAAAATAATGTCTGTCACTGTTTCCATTGTTTCCCCATCTATTTGACATGAAGTGATGGGACCAGATGCATGATTTAGTTTTTTGAATGTTGAGTTTTTTTTTTTTTGGATCAAAATACACTTTATTTTAATTATACTAGCACAGCAAGGCCCAGAAAGGCCATGAAGTCGCACACAGAATGCTCAGCGCTAGCGGAAGAGCCACCGTGGGTGGTGGGTGCCCGCTAGCACACGAGCCCCTGCCGCATCTGTATGATCTGCAGTAAGGCGGCCTGCACGTCCTCATCCATGTGACCCTGCGCAGCACTAAGAAGGTGTGTCCGATAAATTGCAATTACTTCTTGGTGCTGTCTGTCGGCATCCGCCAGCTACTGCTGCAGGGACCGGACCTGCCGCTGCAGGCCGTCAATCAGCTGACTCTGCCTCTTGCTGGGACTCCCACTCCCATAGGATGTTGAGTTTTAAGCCAGCTTTTTCACTCTCCTCCTTTGCCTTCATCAAGTCGCTTTAGTTCCTTTTCGCCACCAGGTGATGCTAGTGGTAAAGAATCCGCCTGCCAGTACAACAGATGTGGGTTCCATACCTGAATTGATATCTCCTGGAGGAGGAAATGGCAGCCCGCTCCAAAATTCTTACCTATCCCATGGATAGAGGAGCCTGGTGAGCTATAATCCATGGGGCCACAAAGAATTGGACACAGCTGAGCGACACACACACATTAGAGAAATACAGATCAAATCTACAGTGAAGTACCACCTCACACCGGTGAGAATGGCGATTATTGAAAAGTCTATAAATAACAAATGCTGGAGAAAAAGACACCTTCATACACTGTTGATGTGAGTGTAAGTTGATGCATCCACTATAGAAAATGGTGTGGGTGGAGGTTTCTCAGAAAACTAAAAATATAATTACTATATGATCTAGCAATCCTACTCCAGGATATATACCCAGACAAAACTATAATTCAAAAAGATACATGTACCCCTATTTCATAGCATCACTATTCACAATAGCTAAGACATGGAAGCAATCTATATCTTCATCAACAGATGAATGGATAAGGAAGATGTGGTACAGACATATATTCCATACAATGGAATACTAATCAGCCATAAAAAGAATCAAATCATGCCATGGACAGCAACATGGGTGCAATTAGAGATTATTGTACTAAGTAAAGTAAGTCAGAAAGAGAAAGACAAATACTACATGATATCACTTTATGTGTGGAATCTAAAATATGGCACATATGAACTTATCTACAAAACAGAAACAGACTAACGGATACAGAGAACAGCCTTGTGGTCGCCTAGGGGTGGGGGCTTAGGAGAGGGAAGGATTAAGAATTTGGGGTTAGCAGATGCAAGCTATGACATACAGGAAACTAAAGGACAATGTCCTACTGTGTAGCCCCAGGGCATGTTCTCAGTACCCTTTGATAAACCATAATGGAAAAGAGTATATAAAGTGATTCTATGTGCATATAAATGAGTCACTTTGCTGTACAGCAGATTGCCACGACATTGTAAATCAACTATGCTTCAATTTAAAAATAAAAAAGAAAAACAATAGCAACAACAAGATAAACTTACTTTAACCCATGATGTTATTTGGCTTTCTGAGCCTTCTTTTATATTAAAATTTACCAGCATGCAGTGAATCAGTTTAACTGCATGAAAGTTTGGCTTGAGTTGGTTAGGATAGAAGTTGAGTATATAGGAGGATTATTTTTAATCTGTTAAAGATTTTAGCTTTAGTATACAGTTACTTATAACAATCCACTTATTAAATGCCTGAAGAAAAAATCAAAGTATGTAAACTAGATTTTCCAGGTTCAGACAATAGTAATAAAAAATTATATTTTAACTTATAAATAGAAAAGTGAAGAAAGAAAGTAAGCATTCATAGAGCCATGATCTTAATCACTGTACTTTATTAATGTAGGTTATGATTGTCATATCAAAAGTGTATATAAAAATATTATACAAATAGAAAATATTCTATTTACTACATGTGCCCAGAAAATCTCTCAGGTCTGAGCCCTAGGATTAGTGTGTTTTTTGTTATCCTAGGAGCCATAAGCATTTGAAAATGAGTCTATATTCCTCCTTGTTTTCATTGCTGGGGAGTTGTGAGCCCTTTTTATGGCCCAGCTTGATCAACTGTCTCAGGAGGAAGGGCCCTACTCTGTAATCCTAATCTCATGGTAGACTTAACTAATTCTTTTTCAATTATGTCTTCCTTACTCAAATACTGGGTTAAATAAGGTTAAAAGAAAAACAAAAACACACAAAAAACCCAAAAGGTGTTAATGCAAGTACTGTTTCTAAGACATTTGCTGAACAACTCATGCCTATAGTGATTCTGCCACGCTTTGTCCAGACACAGGCAAGCAGCCCTTTAGCTTCTTCATGTTTGTCTGTTTTTGTTCCCCTTAACCCTTAATTATAAAAATGAGATTTCCAGAAAACATTTACCCTAACTCTTGACTTATGCTCTATTAAATGTATGCAATACTCTGCCTAACCTGTTGCTTTCTCTTCGGGATTAAGGACAGAATGACGAATTGAGTAGACACAGAATGGCTGACCCTCGATCTCAAGACTCCCCCCAGTAGATCTGCTCATGGCACTGCAGACACAAGTGGCTCATGTAGACAAGAGACTATCCAGTTGTCAGCAGACCACACGGGCAAGACAGTTTACCTAAGAGATCAGAGAATTCAGCATGTCTGCACGCCATGGAAAAATGATAAGGAACCTGACCTCCTATCAATGATTAATTGGGATAGCTTGCCATATTTCCTTTAAAAACTGTCATGGTTGAGAAGGATATTCAAAATTGGTATCTGGACAAGAGTCTACCTTCTCCCCAGATTGTTGAATTTTCTGGACAAAGTACCTTTCTTCTCTACCAACACTTGTTCTTTGATTGCTGGCTTTTGAGCTGGGAACAGCTGGACTTGAGTTTGGTAACACATAGACAACCCTGGCAGGAAGCCCGTTTCACTCAATCATATAATCAAAGCATCTGACTAAGTCAGTACACACACGAGAGATGGATCACCATGTATAGGAGCAGAAGAATATAGGACCAAATGCTTTTATGTGTTTAGGAGCACAGAGAATATTCCACAGACTCATTTTTTTCAGGAGGAAAGCAAAAATTTTGTTTAATACTCAAATATAAAACTTAAACTTTTCCCTTTAAGAAAATAATCACCATAAGAGGACCACACAAGCTGTATAATTAGGAATTGTGTAGTCTGAACCATCTTATTAATTGCTTTGTGACTCTCTTTCTTTCTTGAGTTAAAAAAAAAAAAGTGTTTATTTTTCAGAATTCATGTAATTGGATCTTGGGTAGTTAATAGCCATATTTGTTATTATTTTTTAGATGGTAATCAGATGTTGATATCTTTACAGGCTGTAAAAGAATATTGATCCTCAGGAAGAGGACAAGCACTTGGATAAACTCCTCTGCTTTTCCATTACGTATTTAAACCTCCATGGTTTCTGCAGCCTCTAAAATTCCATTGTCCATGGACCTCCACCCTGGACGAAAGGCAACTGAACAACAGGCAAGGATGCATAATACTCAAAGCATTAAAACGCCTATTTAAATATCTGGCTTTATCCTTTATTCCATTTCCTTCCTTTATCCCTCAACTCTATAATGTTAATTATTCAAGTCTTAGAAGACTATCATAATTATTCAATATTGTGATTTTATTTACTTTAGACAGAAAGAAGATATTTCTTAGTTAAATGTAAAATAGCTAAAATGTCTCACTCTGAGAGAAACAGTATGGCCTGTAATATATACCTGTTAGGTTTCAAGATTTCAATAACTTGCTGCTATTAAGTATATATTAAGTGATGAAAGGGCTTACCCAGTGACTCAGTCAGGTAAAGAATCTACCTACAATGCAGGAGATGCAGGTGCCATCCCTGGGTTGGGAAGATCCCCTGGATAAGGAAATGGCAAACCACTCCACTATTCTTGCCTGGGAAATCCCTTGGATCCTCTGAACCTGGGGGGCTACAGTCCATGAGATCACAAGAGCCAGACACAACTTAGTGGCTAAACCAACACCACCACCAGTGATGGGAACTCAAGGATCAGCAAATAGTAGGATTAAATGATAGTGATTAAGGAACACAGGAGACGTTTTTTGACCAAAAGTCCACAAGCCAAGGAAAGTGTTGAGAAGCAGACAGATATCAAACAATACGGTAGGAACCTAGTTCTAAGCGCTGCATCACCAAGCAGCTATGCTGGAAGCAGCCTTGTGATGGTCTGAATGTGAAAGCAAGACACATGTTTCTGTCAAGAAAGAATATAGAAAGAGTTTAGTCTGATTCTTGAAAGTCTACACTTAAAGGCCTTATTTTTTCTTTCTAGTTTATTAATATGGTCATGTAGTAAATAGATTAATCATGGTTGTGAATATTATTATCCCACCATAGCTAGAAAGTTCTAGAAGCCATTTAATGTTTCCTTGTCTTGTGCTAGATGCTTGTCATAACTATTTGTTCACTCATCCATTAATTCATTCACACTTTTTTTTTTTTTAAACTGTGTAATAGATTCCCTGCTTGGGATAAGAGAGTGGAAAAAAAATTCAAATTCCCCACAGAATTTACAGATCTGGAGGTAAACCTTCTCTTCCCCTGGTAAAGAATAATAAATGAAAGAAAAAGAAAAAAGTTGTTCAGCAATTTCTTAAAAATCAGCACTTGATATGTTTTTGTAGTCTTCTAGTTCATTCTACATTCTCTATTTAAAAAAAAGAAAAGAAAGAAGGAAGGAGCACTTTTAGGAAAAAAAAAAAAAACTGCTCTTTAAAAGACAAGAAGCATATGTGTCATTTTCTGCTTAACTTAAATTGCTGATTTATGGGACCAGCCTCTGTACTGATCTTGCAGAAATGCTCCCTCTTGTTTCAAAAGCATTGCTGCTCATAATACAAACTTATATCATCACAATGGATTATTGACCATTGGACTATAGCCTTGGAGAAATTTTCCTGCGGTTTATATTCAGCAACCTTCTCCATGAGCAGTGGTAGAAAGCAGCAAAAGTTGTTCTTTCCTTGTTGAAGGACTAAGGACACAGACATAAAGAAAGAATAATGGCCATTTAATAAAAATCTGTCAACTTTAAATAAATCTAAACATTTGGTGGGAGAGCTCTAACTAGTAAATATTTTGCCTATATTAATTAATTTTCTTTTACAGAGTACAAATATGTTAACACTCACTATTTTTAGATAAGAAATAACATGGGCACTGAGACGAGCCTTGGCCAAAAGGATTGAAAGACTTTAACACTGCTAATAAGCTTAATCACATGGAAATATTTGCACCAATCAAATAGAATGTATGTATCATTTCAAACATATATGATACAGCCACAAAAACCCCACAACAAATATTAACAAGTTAATTATAATGCAACAAGATTTTTAAAAAAGTAAAATAGAACTGAAATCCAAAAACCACTGATCAGAATATATTAAAATTAGGAATAAATAGAAAATAAGGGAAAAACTCTGCAAACCTAAAAAATCATGCAAGTTTTAAAGAACTCTTGACACTAAACACCATTCATTAATTAATAATAATACAAAATACTACAGATGAATCCCTCCATATACAACCAAAACATAATCAGAAAAAACTGATAACAAAATATTTTCAATAAAAACTCAAAAGCCTGAAAAAAAGAAGTAAATTAACCCTAAATCCCCAAAGTGCATCTTTAAATAGTAAAATAAACTTAAAGAGGAATAATAAATATTTTTAAGAAAACAGCAAAGATTAAGAAAATAGTAGATTTGATAAGTGTAATGACTATATATTTTACAAATTCAAAAAAGGTAAAAAAGAGAAATGTACAAATAAATAATATTTATATATATATATATAAATTATTTCTTAAGTAATAAAAATAGAGAATATTTAAACCATTGTTTTTGAAAAATGTATGGTAATAATTGGTAAACTAAACAAGTCATGAAAGTTTTTGTTTTTCTTTTTCTCAAGGAAGTGTAAAATCTTGTCAGGCTGAAAAAATAAATTTCATGGAAAGTTTCATACTTCTATTTTACACACACAGAAGCACACACGTGTGTACCAGCTGCTTCCCAATAAGTTTTACTTCTCATGTTCTACTCTGACATCAAGAAACAGATAATATGCATATTACATATCTTGTTTCATAGTCTAGTAGCTATGAAAGAAACACATGCACAGCTAACTAAATTGCTATTAAAAATGTGACATTAATTCCCAAAGGGACATGTAAGATATTTCTGGTCCACTATAATTATGATATCATCAGTGTCAATGTTAATTAAGCCTTGCCAAACTGAAACCAGAGCATATCAAAAGAAGTCCTTGATTTCAATGTATGACAAAAACAACTGCAATGTTGTAAAGTAATTAGCCTCCAACTAATAAAAATAAATGGAAAAAAAATAAATAAATAAATAAAAGTTAAAAAAAAAAAAGAAGTCCTTGAACAACCCATCCTAGTGTTTCCAGAGTCACCAGTATACTCAGTATTAGAGAAAAATTACTGCAAAACACTGTGTTAGTACATTACAGGAAATATAAATAGAACAAAGTGAGTGGTTAACCAAATCATAATGATTGCAACGCATAATTCCAAACTAAGTGCCCAAACTCAATATTCATAGCAAATAATAAATTAAAGGAATTGTTCTCAATTTGTTAAACATCAGTTCAGTTCAGCTGCTCAGTCGTGTCTGACTCTTTGTGACCTTGTAGTGTTATGATGTTTGGTACAATCAATGAAGTAATATCAATATGTAATTATTAAATCAAATTCATATCTCTTCGGATTGCCTTAGTTTTTACCTTAGCTTCTTTTTCTTTTCCAAGATCCAATCCAGAATAGCAGACATTTAGTTATTATACCTTCTTAGATTATTCTCAGCTGGGACAATTTCTCAAATTTCTCTAGGTAATCGTGGCAGTTTTGAAAGTATTGGGCAGGCATATTATAGGATGATTTTTTTATTGGACTTTTTCTGCTGTTTTTCTTATAATTAAAGGAGGGTTTATCATTTAGGGGAGGAAGATCACAGAACTAAAGTGCATCTCATCATATCATACTGGGGAATAGCTATCCACTTGATTGATGACCAATGATATTGAACTTAATCACCTAGTTGAAGTAGTGTCATTAAATTTCTCCACTGCAAAGTTACACTCCCCTGGTTTTTTCAGACTTAACTCTTTCAGAGAACATTTCCATGCAAAAGTCACATTTAAGAAATGGGTATTTCTTTCTTTCTTTCTTTCGTGTATTTATTTATTTATTTGTTGTGAGTCATTTTGCTCATCTTCAAAATTGTTAGTAATTTTTCTTGCTATTTTTGCTTTTAATTACTAGCTTAGTTTCACACTGTGGTCAGAAAACATCAACTGGATTATTTCAGTTTCTTGCAATTGTTGAAATTTGCATTACTACTCATTCTATTGGAAATTTTTTTGTAAATATATTATACATTCTTGATAATAATGTGTATTTTCTAATTGTTAGCTACAAAATTCTATATATTGGATTATACAAATTTGTTCATCTCTGTTCAAATCTTTTAAATCTTTACCATTTTTTATGTTCCTATTATCAAAAAAGATATATTAAAAATTATTTTCAGTTTGTATAGACAAAATTTAGCAACAAAATGAAGTACTATTGGATTATAACCCAAACTTTAAAATGAATAACCATGAATCCAAACTGATATAAATAAATGACTGCCTAAATAAAAGGGAGGGAAGAGACAAATTTCTCATGAAGAAGAATTTCAAATAATTTATGTAGATATATGCTCTCAAGGAAAAGAAGCATAACAAACATACACAACTGACAAATACTACTTCAGGCAGGTGATCAAGTTCAGTATCTACAATGATATGTCATATTTATAATATGTACACTTTATATGACATGATGAGAATGGTATTTCACCTCTGTGGTCTTCCTCCAAAAGATCATAACCCCAGCCTAACCAACAGAAAAAAATCAGCATCTTTGACATAAATCAGTCAAAAAAGTCTAGGAAATATCAGAATATATGACATATTTTGGAGCAGATCATATATTCAGAGGAATAGAGCTTCCTTGGATAAAATTAAGGGGGTTATGTGTATGTGGGAGTTTGATACAACAGACAGAACACATCACATAGACCACACAGACATAGTAGGCTGTGTCCTGTTCTACTATACATTTATGAGGGAAATAGTGGAGAAGTTTCTGATAAGCAACTGGAGTTCCATGGGGGAAATTCCAAAATCAGGAGTTTTAGAGACCTAGACAAGATGGTTCTCTTTTTGGATTTTATAAGTATTGGGATTTCAGCTTCAGGAAAAGCTGGAGTGTAGGAGAAATAATCTACTTCTTGGGAGGAGAAAGGATAAGTGACAGAAAGGAAGAAAGCCAAAAGGTAAAGAAGAATAGAAAAAAGAAAGTACATTATGTTAGAAAAAAATTAATAAAAGGAATGAAGAGTAGAAGCTAACATTTTGTTGAGCACCTAAAATGTGTAGACCCTTTATTTGACCCTCCTCTGTGTATCATTTAGATTACTATGATATTGAATGGTTTCCTTGGAAATAAACAGAGATCATTCTGTCATTTTTGAGATTGCATCCAAATACTGCATTTCAGACTCTTTTGTTGACCATGATGGCTACTCCATTCCTTCTAAGGGATTCCTGCCCACAAGAGTAGATATAATGATCATCTGAGTTAAATTCAACCATTCCAGTCCAATTTAGTTCTCTGATTCCTAGAATGTTGACATTCATTCTTGCCACCGGCTGTTTGACCACTTCCAATCTGCCTTGATTCATGGACCTAACATTCCAGGTTCCTATGCAATATTGCTGTTTACAGCATCAGACCTTGTTTCTATCACCAGTCACATCCAGTCACATCCACAACTGTGTATTGTTTTTGCTTTGGCTCCATCCCTTCCTTCTTCCTGGAGTTATTTCTCCACTGATCTCCAGTAGCATATTGGGCACCTACCGACCTGGGGAGTTCCTCTTTCAGTATCCTATCAGTTTGCCTTTTCATACTGTTCATGGGGTTCTCAAGGCAAGGATACTGAAGTGGTTTACCATTCCCTTCTCCAGTGGACTACATTCTGTCAGATCTTTCCACCATCACCCGTCCGTCTTGGGTGGCCCCACACGGCGTGGCTTAGTTTCACTGAGTTAGACAAGGCTGTGGTCCTGGGATCAGATTGGCTGGTTTTCTGTGATTGTGGTTTCAGTGTGTCTGCCCTTCGATGCCCTCCCACAACACCTACTGTCTTACTTGGGTTTCTCTTACCTTGGACGTGGGGTATCTCTTCACAGCTGCTCCAGCAAAGCCCAGCCGCTGCTCCTTACTCTGGACGAGGGGTATCTCCTCACGGCTGCCCCTCCTGACCTTGTACGTGGAGTAGGTCCTCTCGGCCCTCCTGCCCCCGAGCAGCCGCTGCTCCTTGGACATGGGGTAGCTCGTCTTGCCAGCCGCACAAGACCTCAGGCATGGGGTAGCTCCCTTGGCCACCACCCCTGACCGGGGGGTAGCTCCTCACGGTCACGCGTCACAGCTGGACCTTACTGCCAAATTCAGACTTAAATTGAAGAAAGTAGGGAAAACCACTACACCATTCAGATATGACCTAAATCAAAGCCCTTATGACTATAGAGTGGAAGTGGGAAATAGATTTAAGGGACTAGATCGGATAGATAGAGAGCCTGATGAACTATGGATGGAGGTTCGTGACATTGTATAGGAGACAGTGATCAAGACCATCCCCATGGAAAAGAAATGCAAAAACACAAAATGGCTGCCTGAAGAGGCCTTACAAATAGCTGTGAAAAGAAGAGAAGTGAAAAGGAAAGGAGAAAAGGAAAGATATTCCCATTTGAATGCAGAGTTCCGAAGAATAGCAAAGAAAGATAAGAAAGCCTCCCTCAGCGATCAATGCAAAGAAATAGAGGAAAACAACAGAATAAGAAAGATTAGAGATCTCTTCAAGATAATTAGAGATACCAAGGGAACATTCCATGCAAAGATGGGTTTGATAAAGGACAGGAACGGTATGAACCTTACAGATGCAGAAGATATTAAGAAGATGTGGCAAGAATACACAGAAAAACTACAAAAAAGATCTTCATGACCCAGATAATCATGATGGTGTGATCACTCACCTAGAGCCAGACATCCTGGAATGTGAAGTCAAGTGGGCCTTAGAAAGTATCACTATGACCACAGCTAGTGGAGGTGATGGAATTCCAGTTGAGCTATTTCAAATCATGAAAAATGATGCTGTGAAAGTATTGCACTCAATATGCCATCAAATTTAGAAAACTCAGCAGTAGCCCCAGGCCTGGAAAAGGTCAGTTATCATCCCAATCTCAAAGAAAGCAATCCCAAAGAATGTTTAAACTACTGCACAATTGCACTCATCTCACACACTAGTAAAGTAATACTCAAAATTCTCCAAGCCAGGCTTCAGCAATACATGAACCATGAACTTCCAGATGTTCAACCTGGTTTTAGCAAAGTCAGAGGAAACAGAGATCAAGTTGCCAACATCTGCTGGATCATCGAAAAAGCAAAAGAGTTCCAGAAAAGCATCTATTTCTGCTTTACTGACTATGCCAAAGCCTTTGACTGTGTGGATCACAATTGTGGAAAAGTCTGAAAGAGATGGGAATACCACACCACCTGACCTGCCTCTAGAGAAACCTATATGCATGTCAGGAAGCAACAGTTAGAACTGGATATGGAACAACAGATGGGTTCCAAATTGGAAAAGGAGTACATCAAGGCTGTATATTGTCACCCTGCTTATTTAACTTATATGCAGAATACCTCATGAGAAATGCTGGGCTGGTAGAAGCACAAGCTGGAATTAAGATTGCCAGGAAAAATATCAATAACCTCAGATATGAAGATGAAACCACCCTTATGCCAGAAAGTGAAGATGAACTAAAAAGGCTCTTGATGAAAGAGAAAGAGAGTGAAAAAGTTGGCTTAAAGCTTAACATTCAGAAAACTAAGATAATGGCATCTGGGCCCATCACTTCATGGGAAATAGATGGGGAAACAGTGGAAACAGTGGCTGACTTTATTTTTCTGGGCTCCAAAATCACTGTAGATGGTGATTGAAGCCACAAAATTAAAAGACAGTTACTCCTTGGAAGGAAAGGTATGACTAACTTAGAGAGCATATTAAAAGGCAGAGACATTACTTTGCCAACAAAGGTCCGACTAGTCAAGGCGGTGGTTTTTCCAGTGGTCATATGTGGATGTGAGAGTTGGACTGTGAAGAAAGCTGAGCTCCAAAAAATTGATGCTTTTGAACTATGGTGTTGGAGAAGACTCTTGGGTGTCCTTTGGACTGTAAGGAAATTTTACCAGTCCCTCCTAAAGGAGATAAGTACTGGGTGTTCATTGGAAGGGCTGATGCTGAAGCTGAAACTCCAATACTTTAGCCACCTCATGCAAAAAGTTGACTCATTGGAAAAGACCCTGATGCTGGGAATTATTGGGGGCAGGAGGAGAAGGGGACTACAGATGTTGAGATGGTTGGATGGCATCACTGACACGATGGACATGAGTTTGAGTAAACTCAGGGAGTTGATGATGGACAGGGAGGCCTGGCATGCTGCGGTTTATGGGGTTGCAAAGAGTCAGACTCGATTGAGCGACTGAACTAAACTGAACTGTGTATCATTGGGCTTCTCTGGTAGCACAGAGGTTAAACCGACTGCCTGTAATACGGGAGACCTGAGTTCGATCCCTGGGTTGGGAAGATTCCCTGGAGAAGGAAATGGCAACTCACTCCAGTATTCTTGCCTGGAGAATCCCATGGATGGAGGAGCCTGGCGGGCTAGTCCATGGGGTCACAAAGATTTGGACATGGCTAGCGACTTCACTTTCACTTTGTGTATTATTTCTTTTAATATTTTCATATAAGTCCTCCATAGGGTCACATAGTCTGACAGGACTTAAGCGACTTTAATGCTCCATGGAGTAAACAGAATGTGTTGATAGGAAATTGTTGCTGTTGTTTAGTTGCTAAATCATGTCTGATTCTTTCTGAGGCCATGAATTATAGCTCACCAGGCTCCTCTCTCCATGTGATTTCCCAGGCAAGGATACTGAAGTTCATTGCCATTTCTTTCTCCAAGAGATATTCCAAACCCAGGAATCAAACCTGTGTCTCTTGCAATGCAGATGGAGTCTTCACCACTTAGCCACAAGGGACGCCTAGAAAACAACCAAATAGTAGTGGAAGGAATTGGCTTTGGAGTTCAGAGTTATTCCATTTTAAAATATTTTTCTTAAGGACCGGATTTGCTAACTTATTTTCTGAATTGTCTGTGTTCCTCATTCTGTGAGACTTCAGGAAAAACACAGGAGCCAAGAAGAGACCATCCTCATGAATAAGCAGCCTTCCCTTTGCTTTAGTTTCTGCCTACAATGAAGGAACTCTTCCCTTTCCCACATCACCACTTCAGTTCCGATTTTGAACACAGATCCTGAAATCTCATTTTCTTTTTCTTGTCTAAGCTGCTGTGGTGCCACAGTCTCTTCAAACATTGGTTTTCCTCAAACTAAATATTAGAGTCCCTTACATTTTTGAATTGGGCCTTATTTCATATAGCTTACCCATGTGATTTTCTCTTTCCAGAATAGAAACACCATCATTAGAAATGCCATATTTGATGACTCTTAAAGACATATCTTCTTCCCAAGAGTTTTTTGAGTTCTAGACATGAATAGAGTTAATTCCTTATCTTTTGTGGATTCTATATTTACAAATCCATCTACTTGACAGATTTTGTTTAACCATCAAATTAATACTTTCAATACTTTTGTGGTCATTTGTGGACATGAACAGAGCTACAAAAATTTTGATGTTTACCATTTCACACCTTCCCAGTTGAGGTCAGAAAGGCAATCCTTTGTCTTCTTGTTTCAGCTCCTACTGTAAAGAAGTGTCCTCTTTTAAATCTATTTAGTGTCATTTTTTCCCCACTCTTTATGGTTTTTGTTTATGACCTATCTGTTTAAAATGACTTCCAAGTTACAGTGTTGAAGCGTTTTCTAGTTATCCTAAGAAGAGAATCAAAAAGCAAAGGAGAAAAGGGAAAATATAACCATTTGAATGCAGATTTCCAAAGAATAGCAAGGAGAGACAAGAAAGCCTTCTCAGTGATCAATGCAAAGAAACAGAGGAAAACAATAGAGTGGGAAAGACTAGACATCTCTTCAAGAAAATTAGATACCAAGGGAACATTTCAGGAAAAGATGGGCTCCATAAAGAACATAAATGGCATGGACCTAAGAGAAGCAGATGAAAGTGCTGCACTCAATATGCCAGCAAATTTGGAAATCTCAGCAGTGGCTACAGGACTGGAAAAGGTCAGTTTTCATTCCAATCCCTAAGAAAGGCAATGCCAAATAACATTCAGACTACCACACAATTGCACTTATCTCACACACTGGTAAAGTAATGCTCAAAATTCTCCAAGCAAGGCTTCAGCAATATGTGAGCTGTGAACTTCCAGATGTTCAAGCTGGTTTTAGAAAAGGCAGAGGGACCAGAGATCAAAGTGCCAACATCCATTGGATCATTGAAAAAGAAAGAGTTCCAAAAAAAAAAAAAAATCTACTTCTGCCTTATTGACTATGCCGAAGCCTTTAACTGGGTGGATCACAGTAAACTTTGGAAAATTCTGAAAGATATAGGAATACCAGACCACCTGACCTGCCACTTGAGAAACCTGTATGCAGGTCAAGAAGAAAAAGTTAGAACTGGACATGGGGCAACAGACTGACTCCAAATAGGAAAAGGAGTACGTCAAGGTTGTATATTGTCACCCTGCTTATTTAACTTATATGCAGAGTACATCATGAGAAACTCTGGCCTGGAAGAAGCACAAGTTGGAATCAAGATTGCTGGGAGAAATATCAATAACCTCAGATATGTAGATGACACCACCCTTTTGGCAGAAAGTGAAGAAGAACTAAAGAGCCTCTTGATGAAAGTGAAAGAGGAAAGTGAGAAAGCTGGCTTAAAGCTCAACATTCAGAAAATTAAGATCATGGCATCTGGTCCCAGGACTTCATGGCAAGTAAAATGGGGAAAGAGTAGAAACAGTGGCTGACATTATTTTTGGGGTCTCCAAAATCACTGAAGATGGTGACTGCAGCCATGAAATTAAAAGACGCTTACTCTTTGGAAAGAAAGTTATGACTAACATAGACAGCATATTAAAAAGCAGAGACATTACTTTGTCAACAAAGTTCCATCTGGTCAATGCTATGGTTTTTCCAGTGGTCATGTATGGATGTGAGAGTTGGACTATAAAGAAAGATGAACACTGAAGAATTGATGCTTTTGAACTGTGGTTTTGGAGAAGACTCGAGAGTCCCTTAGACTGCAAGGAGATCCAGCCAGTCCGTCTTAAAGGAGATCAGTCCTGGGTGTTCATTGGAGGGACTGATGCTGAAGCTGAAACTCCAATACTTTGGCCACCTGATGCAAAGAGCTGACTCATTTGAAAAGACCCTGATGCTGGGAGGGATTGGGGGCAGGTGGAGAAGGGGATGACAGAGGATGAGATGGTTGGATGGTTGGATGGGATGGTTGGATGTCGATGGCATCACCGACTCAATGGATGTGAATTTGAGTAAACTCCAGGAGTTGGTAATGGACTGGGAGGCCTAGCGTGCTGCGGTTCATGGAGTTGCAAAGGTTCAGACAAGACTGAGTGACTGAACTGAACTGAAGAACAAAAAGGCTATGGTGTGCTGTCAAGCAGGAACACTTTTTTTTAAAGGTTACATATTGATTCGTTGATGAAATCGTACCTGACGGCTAGCAAGAACCTAACCTTGTGTTTCCCTTGGGGGCCGTAGTTCAGTACTGGTGAATTCAGCTGGGTCACAGTTTATTTAATTGGATTCACAATTTATTGTGTAACACACTGAGCCCTTTTTCGTCATTCACCATCTCGTTAACCTGTAAATAGTATCGTTACACTGTTAGTTAACTAAGCTATAGCTCTGCTACTTTTTTTTTCTATGTGTTCTGCTTTCCACATCCAATCTGGTATCTAATCCTCTTGATTCTATCCCCCAAATTTATACAGAATATAACCATTCCTCACCAACATCTCTAAAGCCAGCCCCTCTATTCCCTTCTCTTAATTCAAGGCAATGCAATTTTACCAGATTAGGTTCTGAAGTTCAGAAAGCAGAACTGTTAACTATTCTACTTAAATCCTTTCAATAAATTCCAAAGTCTTTGAAATTATTTATATGTCTGACATGTTCTTTTCATTCACTACCTATGGGGGAAAAATGTAAGGCTTTTTCTGGTGACTCAGAATATAAAGAAACTGTGTGTAATGCAAGAGACCTGAGTTTGATCCCTGGATCAGGAAAATCCCCTTAGGATAGCTACCCAGTCTAGTATTTTTTTTTTTTTTTAATTTCACATTAAAAAAAAAGTGTATTTAAAAAAGTTCTAGCAGCAAGAACAGTAACAAAACGAAAAGAGAGACAGACAAACAAAACAAAAGGAGGTTGTGTCCCATGGGACTTGTCTCCACTCTTGAATCGAGTTCTTTATAGCGAGCAAACATGACGCTTCGCACAGCATCTCGGTAAGTCTCATTGGACTGTCTCTTGCTGGTTCTTCCTGGAGCTCCCACATTGGGACCCCTCGTCCGACTTTCACCTCCTCCGCCGAACCCGATCCCGGATGGCCATATCCGAGGCCTGCCCCCTTCCTCCAGCCAGTGGCCTGTTGGACATAGCCTGCTTTGCTGCTACTGTCGACGCCTTCTTTACCAACAGGCTTACGATTGCTGTCAGTTTCCCTGGAGTACTTAATGCGTTTCCTTTCTGGAGAATCCAAAGACTGGAGCCTTTCCCTGCGATCATTTCCTCTTTCTTTAAACCTTCCCTCCCGTTCTCTCCTCTCCAGATAGGCTAACTCCTGCTCAGACTGTTTTATCTTCTGGTGGATTTCCAGGTTTTGCTTGTGCAGATCTGAAAGCTGCTGGTGTTTGATTAAAACTTCTTTGTTGGGGAAGTGCCTTCTGCAGAGCAGGCAAGCCAGTTTATTCCAGTCAGTGAGTTTGTCTTCTCCATTCTCCTTCTTGGTTAGCTCCTCCCGCTGTGGGGGCTGTGCTGTGCGGGGCTGTGGAGGAGGGGTCTGCTCCTCCCCCTCTTCGTCCTCATAGTCACTGTCTCCTCCATGTTCACCCAGGAGGCCGATCAGAGGGTTTACTACCTTAGGTGGTGGAGGACTCTTCCTTCTTTACAGTGGGAGGCAGATACATCTTCTGGGGGAGCTGTCCCCTCGCTGGCATTTTCCTGAAACCTCGTGACTCCTCGGTCTTTTTTATCCTTGCTATCTCTTTTAGACGTTTCCTTCTTGCTACTTGACTTTCCTTGACTACTGGGTTTCTTCTCTTTGATATCTTCTTCCTCAGGGGACCCAGGATCCTGGGGTACATAGACTTCTTGCTGTGTATTGGGGTCATAATAAGTTCCTGCCAAGGGGTCATAAGAGTAGCAGTAGCAGAATCATATATATAGCAGTCAGATGAAGACTGTTGTCCTTGTCGATTTACATCGGAAGACCAGTCTGAATTTCTGCCACCTCCCCGCCTATCTCGGAAATATTTTTTACCCTGATAGTAGTGCATATGGTCAGAATGGTCCCCAGAATCATTTCTTCCTTTTCCAGTGGCCAGGTTTACAGCTACCATTTTCCCAGCAATGCTAAATGGTGGATCAAGGTTCTGGAAGATCTTCACTACTCGAAGAGCTTCTGCATGGGAGTCCAGGTCAATAAAGCCATAGGTGGCCCATGTGGCCCGTTCTGTTCTTGATGATACGGATGTTGGCAGTAGTGAGGCGGACATACGGCTCCAGCACTTCCACTATCACCTCAGGTGGAGTGGAATGATAGATGCGTTTTAGCATGATTGTTTTGCTTTCCCCATCCTGGCGTGTGTCCCCAGACCATGGCTCCTTCTCTCGGTCTTTTCGGAAGGTGAGTCCTTCCCGTCGAGGAGGCAGATACCTTTCTGATTCTCTCTTTTGATGTCCCAAGCGTGGTGCTTGTCCTTCTTCCCTCTTCTTGGGTTCAGATTCCTTATCAGCTGACCTTCAGGGTTGGCTGGTTTGTTTTTCTGATAGTGCTGGTATGGATGTTTTCTGAGGCTGAGGGTAGGTTACTGATTCTTGCTTGGCTTCTTCCCTCAGGCACTTGCAGAATGAACATGAAGATCGGTGTCCGCCAGTGCTGGCCTTACACCATTTGCAGAACCAAAAGTCCAGGCTTGGTACATACACCAGCGTGACCTCTTTGTCATGGATCATTAGAGTTCCCTGGTTGGCCTCCATGCATCCGATGGCATCTTCCAAGAGTGAAAACTCCACGCAGACATAGCCATAGTCGAAACCTGTGTTATATTCTTTTAACTGCAAGTCCTTCACAGGCATGCCATCAGGAGTCCAAAAGGCGTTAAGAATCTCTTCCTTTGTGGCATTTTCAGGCACCCCATTTAATCGAACAAGCTTGCTTGGTTTCTCCTCACTTGGGCCAGTCCTATAATCTTGATCCTGAAGGTCCCGTTGGGCATCTTGGGAAGTTTTGCCCTCGGGAAAAGACTTGCTCTGGCCATAGCCAAATATCTGGCTTCCGGGCAGTCTGTGATCCACATCACAGTACTCCATGCTTCTGTAATCAGTGTCCTGACGGCCAAGGAAGTCCAGACCACCTTCTTCTTTAAACATACCAGCATCCGAGCTCTGTTGTTCACCTCCAGAATGCTGTGACTTGTCCTGGTCTTGAAGAGGACTTTGGCTGTTCTGAAAGTCTGGTGGAGATGCATGGTCAAAGGCTACACCTTGTTTTTCTCCTTCTCCTGTTTCTGAATGCTCAAATTCTCCCTTCTGAAGGCCAAAAGCAGGTCTTTCCGTTGTATGGTCATGTGCAGATTCTTCTCTCTTGTTCACATTCATACCAGAATGTTCTCTGTTTTGTGTGGAGGGCTGAACGTAATCCAAAATATCTGGATCTGCAGAGGGCATCTCCCTATCTTTAAATTCCATACAAGTTCCCCCCTCTCTGCTCCTAAAATCCTGATCAGTCCTGGATCAGTGTCTACCTCTGAAATCTGCATGTGGTGTATTCCTGTCCCTAAAGTCTAGATCACTAGTACCTGAACCTCAGCCTCTAAAGTCCACCTGGGTTCCGTCTTTGTCCCTGAAGTCCAAATCAGATACATCTCTATTCCCAAAATCAGAACGGACTGATCTCTGGCCCTGAAATCCAAATCTGATAAATCCCTTCCCCTAAAATCTGCATGGGCTCCATCCCGCCCTCTAAAATCTAAGTCGTAAGTGCCCCGGCCCCTGAAGTCAGGAGGAGGAGCATCCCTACCTCTAAAGTCACCAGTATGAGCCTCCCTGTCTCTGTAGTTCATGTGAGATGTCTCCCTGCCTCTGTAGTCCAGAGAAGTACTGTCTCCACCCCGATAGTCCATAGGTGGCCCTTCTCTATCCCGAAGGTCCCCAGAATGGATGTCCCTACCTCTGAAGTCCAACTGCGATGAATCTCTGCTCTGGAAATCAGAAGATGAAAAATCTCCCCCCCCTGAAATCATGTCCATGGCCCTCCCCTCCTCGATAGTCACCATGCTGTCCGTCTCTAGCTCCATAGCTGAAAGAATGCTCGTCTACATTTGCAAAGGGAGGCCCCGAATGCCCCTGGAAATCAAAGGGAAGTGAATCTCTGCCAGGAAAGTTGCCAGAGTGTCTCTCTTGAGGATGACTCTTAAGGGGAGGAGGAGGATAATCCCTGTTCCACCCGGGAGCAAACCTTTCTTCTTGGCTCCCACTGTAGAAGCAAAGACAGTGTTATTCATATTGTCCAGAGAGTTCGAAATCGACACACCAGCATATTCTTCTCTAATCACAGCACATTCTTCTGTAAACAATTTTTTTTTTTTTGGCAGAGTTCTGTAACAAGGTCCTAGATCTGCAGAAAAGAGCAATGTTTTGCTATTTTAAGACGAAGTGGCGGAGTAAACTTTTAAGTTCCCATTTCAGAACACGAGGAAAGTCAACACAAGGTTTTCAACATGACTGCTGCAGAAAAAGCTTTCACCCAGTCCGAAACGGTCCTGTTCTGTTAGCAGATCGAGAATCCCCCCACATCTCTTTCTATGTCAAGAGGGCCCAAAAAGTAGATCTTTTAGCTACCAAACTCTGGTTACAGCAGTACCGAGGCAGCGCGGCCTCCACGGCCCGCTCGTCCTCATCCTCGGCCGCCGCCACAGGCCCGGCGTCGCGGAGACCGGAACTTCCTCCGCGCCGGGCCGCGGGCTCCACAAAGGCGCCGCCGCCTTTAGTGCTCGGCCCGCCGGGACATGGGGCGGTCTAGTATTCTTGCCTGGAGAATTCCATGGACAAAGGAGCAGTTGCAGGAGCTCCATATACACTGCGGATGTTAACCTCTTGTTAGGTGTACAGTTTGCATGTTCTCCCTGATACTGCATCATATTATATTATCTCTGCACTTTCCAGAAGTTCAAGGTCTCGACCTTATTCTCTTTGCATCATCCACTGGGCCTTGTAGAAAACTACACACAGTTTTACTACACACAGTAAGTGTGAAAGTAAACGACTTAATGTAGGCTGAGGGGACAGTATTATAGCATCACGTCAACTGAACCAGGTCAGGGGGTTATTGACTTCTGCCTATATGAGAAGCATGGTAAAACCAGCTAGCATGTCTCTCTTAACAGAGATGTGACTTTGGTTTGGGCTTTGGTGTGTGGGTCACTGAAAAATGTTACTCATTCCGTTTTAGATTCTTTTGATTTAGCTGGCACAATAAATTGAAGTCTGATTTTATGTTCATATTGAGACCCAAATGAGTCTTATATTTGAAATACTAACTATCCTTAGAAATTTAATGTAGAAAGATTGCTATCAGTAAATCCTTTTGAAAATGGAAATTCAGTAATTTTGCATAGTTTTTAAGTTTTTGGTTTTATAATTTCTTTCCTTCTCTATTACTATTGTAACTTCCTTTCAAGGTAAGAAAGAAAGAGAGTGGCTATTTGTTCAAGGTAGGAAAGCAGCAATAAATATAAAAAATAATTTACTCTCAAATACATGCTAATTAAAGGCATCATATATTGAATCAATACTTGTGAGGCTTTGACTTACTGAATTGCCTTAAACACTTGACTTTAGTAATGTGCTTAGCAATAATAAAGTTATATTTTTGACAATATTTAGTGACTGAAGTTAAGGTTATTTTTCCATACTTATTCTTAAATAGCTAAAATTTTATTTATATTAATATATTCCCCACAAAATACATTTTTGTCAGTGTCATCAGTTCAGTTCAGTTCAGTCTCTCAGTCATGTCCGAGTTTTTGCAACCCCATGGGCTGCACCATGCCAGGCTTCCTTGTCCAAAACCAGGTCCCAGAGTTTACCCAAACTCATGTCCATTGAGTTGGTCATGCCATCCAGCCATCTCATCCTCTATCACCCCGTTCTCCTCCTGCCTTCAATCTTTCCTAGCATCAGGGTCTTTTCAAATGAGTTAGCTCTTCACATCAGGTGGCCAAAGTATTGGAGTTTCAGCTTCAGCATCAGTCCTTCCAATGAATATTCAGGACTTATTTCCTTTAGGATTCACTGGTTTTACCTCCTAGCAGTCCAAGGGACTCTCAAGGGTCTTCTCCAAACTACCACAGTTCAAAAGCATCAATTCTTCAGTGCTCAGCTTTATTTACAGTCCAACTCTCACATCCATACATGACTACTGGGAAAACGATAGCCTTGACTAGACAGACCTTTGTTGGCAAAGTAATGTCTCTACTTTTTAATACACTGTCTAGGTTGGTCACAACTTTCCTTCCAAGGAGTAAGTGTCTTTTAATTTCATGGCTGTAGTCATAAGATATGTTAAAAACAAATAAATAGAACAATGCACATGTTTTTAATAAGAAAAGAATACTCAAAATGTATTTCATAGAGCAGAAGAAAGCCCATGACTTATCTAAGTTATGGACTCTTGTTTTCGTGTTGCTATCATGAACATTTCTAGCATAGCCTGGATTTTTACTAATATCAAGCCTCCTTGATAGCTCAGTTGGTGAAGAACCCGCCTGCAATGGAGGAGGCCTCAGTTGGATTCCTGGGTTTGGAAGATTCTCTGGGGAAGAGAAAGGCTACTCACTCCAGTATTCTGGCCTGGAGAATTCCATGGACTGTATCCATGGGGTCACAAAGAGTTGGACAGGACTGAGCAACTTTCACTTTCACTTCAAGCCTACTTACGTAAACAGTAGCCTCTACCAGAGTCCCAAAGAAAGGCAATGCCAAAGAATGTTCAGACTACTGCACAATTGCACTCAAATGTTAGCAAAGTAATGCTCAAAATTCTCCAAGATAGGCTTAACAGTACATAAAGTGTGAACGTCCAGATGTTCAAGCTGGGTTTAGAAAAAGCAAAGGAAGCAGAGATCAAATTTCCAACATCTGTTGGATCATCGAAAAAGCAAGAGCGTTCCAGAAAAAAAAAATCTACTTCTGCTGTATTAACTACACCAAAGCCTTTGACTGTGTGGATCAAAAAAAAACTGTGGAAAATTCTTCAAGAGATGGGAATACCAGACAACCTTAACTGCCTCCTGAGAACTCTATATACAGGTCAAGAAGCACCAGTTAGAACTGGACATGGGACAAGAGACTGATTCTAAATCAGGGAAGGAATATGTCAAGATTGTATATTGACACCTTGCTTGTTTAACTTCTAGGTGGAGTACATCATGTGAAATGCAGGGCTGGATGAATCAAGATTGCCAGGAGAAATATCAATAACCTCAAATATGCAAATGACACCACCTGTATGACAGAAATCGAAGATGAACCAAAGAGCCTCTTGATGGACTGAAAGAAGAGAGTGAAAAAGTTAGCTTAAAACTCAACATTCAGAAAACTAAGATCATAGCATTTGGACCTATGAGTTCAGTTCAGTTCAGTTCAGTTTCTCAGTCGTGTCCTACTCTTTGTGACCCCATGAATTGCAGCACGCCAGGCCTCTCTGTCCGGCACCAACTCCCGGAGTTTACCCAAACTCATGTCCATCGAGTCATTGATGCCATCCAGCCATCTCATTCTCTGTCGTCCCCTTCTCCTCCTGCCCCCAATCCCTCCCAGCATCAGGGACTTTTCCAGTGAGTCAACTCTCTGCATGAGGTGAACAAAATATTAGAGTTTCAGCTTCAACATTAGTCCTTCCAATGAACACCCAGGACTGATCTCCTTTAGGATGAACTGGTTGAATCTCCTTGCAGTCCAAGGCACTCTCAAGAGTCTTCTCCAACACTACAGTTCAAAAGCATCAATTTTTTGGTGCTCAGCTTTCTTCACAGTCCAACTCTCATATCCACACATGACCACTGGAAAAACCATATCCTTGACCAGACGGATCTTTGTTGGCAAAGTCATGTCTCTGCTTTTAAATATGCTATCTAGGTTGGTCATAACTTTCCTTCCAAGGAGTAAGTGTCTTTTAATTTCATGGCTGCAATCACCATCTGCAGTGATTTTGGAGCCCAAAAAAATAAAGTCTGACACTGTTTTCACTGTCTCCCCATCTATTTCCCATGAGGTGATGGGACCAGATGCCATGATCTTAGTTTTCTGAATGTTAAGCTTTAAGCCAACTTTTTCACTCCTCTTTCACTTTCATCAAGAGACTTTTTAGGTCCTCTTCACTCTCTGCCATAAGGGTGGTGGCATCTGCAAATCTGAGGTTATTGATATTTCTCCTGGCAATCTTGATTCCAGCTTGTGTTTCTTCCAGCCCAGCATTTCTCATGATGTAATCTGCATATAAGTTAAATAAGCAGGGTCTGATCCCATCAGTCCGTGGCAAATAGATGGGGGAAACAATGGAAACAGTGAGACACTTTATTTTGGGAGGCTCCAAAATCAATGCAGATAGTGACTGCAGCCATGAAATTAGAAGACACTTCCTCCTTGGAAGAAAATCTATGACCAACCTAGACAGCATATTAAAAAGCAGAGACATTACTTTGCCAACAAAGGTCTGTCTAGTCAAAGCTATGTTGTTTTCCAGTAGTCATGTATGGATGTGAGAGTTGGACTATAAAGAAAGCTGATCACCAAGAATTGATGATTTTCAACTGTGTTGTTGGAGATGAGAGTCCCTTGGACTGCAAGGAGATCCAACCAGCTAATCCTAAAGGAAATCAGTCCTGAATATTCACTGGAAGGACCGATGCTGAAGCTGAAATTCCAATATTTTGGCTACCTGATTAGTTGAGATAGTCTCTCTTGGTGTTAAAAAAAAAAATCAACTTAGTAAATTTGAAGATCAAATTGGTTTTGCCAAGCAATTCATGAACCAGGTAGAATACAATCCAGCGCCTAGGAAGGAAGGAGATACTAATAATTACAGGAAAAGTAAGGCTTTTAAAGGCAGGATGTGGGAGGGACAAGGAAGTCACAAATAAAAGAAAGGGTTATTTTAGACAAGGCCACCTTCCTATAGGTGATGGCACGGGTCTACAAGATGGATCACCTCACTAGTGCTGGCCAGGAAATTCCAGACTGACTGTGAAGATGACTTTCTTAAGAGAGGCTGAAACTACAATTAGATTAGGCATCAAGTCTTGGTTTGGTGTGAAGGAAATGGCAACCCCGTCCAGTACCCTCGCCTGGAGAATCCCATGGACAAAGGAGGCTGGCAGGCTATGATCACAAGTAGGGTCACAAAGAGTCAGACAGAACTCAGTGATTACACATATACTTGGTTTGGTGACATAGTTTAGCACAAACAAACTCCATTTTGGACCTACTTAAGAAACAAAATAACAGTTTACAGCATTTTGGGGGTTGGGGGGGTAAAACTATAAATGCTATTAAGTATGCCAATACAAAATAGAATACTGTCAAATAAGTTTGGAAGCTTATTAAATAGCGATGGATGAACATTGAAGAGTAACAATAAATTGTTAACTGCTAATTTGCCTTATATTAAAAGATATATGATAAATCATTCTATACTTTAATATCTACATATTTATAGTCTTATTTCTATATTTTAAAAAATAGAATAAAATCATCACTTAAGACAAATAGTGATGGACAAACCATAGTTAAGTCATTTAGTTCAGTTCAGTTCAGTCGCTCAGTCGTGTCCAACTCTTTGTGACATCATGGACTGCGGCACGCCAGGCTTCCCTGTCTATCACCAACTCCTGGACATTGCTCAAACTCATATTCATTGAGTTGGTGATGCCAACCAACAATCTTATCCTCTGTAGTCCCCATCTCTTCATGCCTTCAGTCTTTCCCAGGATCAGGGTCTTTTTCAATGAGCCAGTTCTTCACATCAGGTGGTCAAAGTGTTGGCACTTCAGCTTCAGCATCAATCCTTCCAATGAATATTCAGGACTGATTTCCTTTAAGAAGGACTGGTTGGATCTCCTTGTAGTCCAAGGGACTCTCAAGAGCCTTCTCCAACACCACAGTTCAAAAGCATCAAGTTAAGTCATTGGGTAGCATCAATTTTGTAGAAGAGCACATCCAGGAAATATTAATAAACTCTGAAACACTAGACTTATAAAAAGAGTTCAAATGATTAAAATCCTTACAAAGTACTGTGACCTTATAGCTGTGAAACTTTTCTGAAAAAATACACCGGGCAAATTATATTGAACCAGTATGCCCAAACAACGCAAGAAAATAAAATTTCACTATTTGTTAGAATGTTATAATGCAGGAGGCTCTAGTTTCTGAATATTACAAAGATTGGATTTTAGACAATCCATCTTCCACACAGCCTAGTGCCTTTGGACCACTCACTGCAATCAGCCCGCCTTGCCTCACATGCAGGCCAGAGGACTCAGTGGCCCCTGGGGGAACTGGAGCATCTGAGGCGTGGGAGCTTAGGTGCCCAGCCGGGTCTGAATCCATGTGGCTCCATGGCCTGTGTCCCACTGGGCTCCTCTGTCCGTAGGGTCCTCCCGGCAAGAGTACTGGAGTGGGTAGCCAGTCCTCCTCCAGGAAATCAAGACCTCAAGTTATCCCTTTAGTTCCCACATTTTTCCCAAAGGGAGAAGAGTCAAGAAGGGACATGCCCTTATTTCAAATATGAAAACTGAAGGCAAAAAACATCATTCCTTTCCCCACATATCTCCAAATAAAAAATGCAGTCTGTTATCCTTTGCATTTGTCCCTGAATACTCACTCCTGGTTAGTATCCCCACCTGTCACGTGGGAGACCAGATTCAATTCCCCAACAGGGATGCCAGATGACATTGGTGCTTCCCAGGTGGCTCAGTGGTAAAGAATCCAGCTGTCAGTGAGAGAGATGCAGGAGATGTGAGTTCAATCCCTGGGTTGGGAAGGTCCTCTGGAGAAGAGAGTGGCAACCCACTCCAGTATTCTTGCCCGGAAAATTCCATGGACAGAGGATCCTAGTGGGATCCTGTCCATAGGGTCGCAGAGTCAGACATGACTTAGCGACTAATCATGCACTCACTCTTCTCTTAGACTACCTTAAAATTCCAGGTCATATTTATATTCCATGGAGAGGAAGTTTAACAAAAACAAAAAACAAACAAACAGACAAAAAAAAACCTCCCTGCAATCCATATGCCTATTATGGAACCGTCCTAATAAAAGTCACTAGATATACAATCTTATAGAAGGCATGACTCTTCAGAGCAGCTGATAGGGGAGAAATCCAAATTATAAAGAAAACAAGTATATAATATTTGTGTGTGTGTGTGTATGTGTGTGTGTACACAGAGAAATAAAGGCATTAAATTTGAAAAACAGCAAAAAATCTTAAGACACAAAGTCTTATAGCAGAACTTTGTAAGTAGAATGATTCTCTTATCCCATCAATTGGTTTTTATATTCCTCAAGGATTGCATTCCATCCTTTACTTTTAAACCTACTTTCCAGCACCAAGGAATGAACAAAGCCTTTGCAATAGCGTAAACAGCAACAATAACAGCAAAAACAAGTGCCTTCGAGTCGATTAATTGATTTCACAACATGGCTTTGCATTCTTTATTCATTCACGTGTAATCATTCTTTCATTCACTTTTAATTAATTATTTCATTAATTTGCAGTTTACTCTGGTTAGATAATAAAACTGTGGAACAAAATTAAAACAATAAGAACATTTAAGCCCTTCACAGTCACAAAAGCGTTGCTCTTGATTGCTTTTGTTATCTCTTCTAACAAGAAGGCTGCAATGAAATTACCACATGGGTAAGAGACTGGGGAATCGATATGCTTTGTTATCATTTATTCCCAGCTGTGGTGCTGTTGTTGCCCTGGCTGCCAAGAACTCTAACCTCCCGGGAGACACCTAGAGAGGTTAATTAGTTTACAGCTGGCCATAATTAGGATCAAAAGGCAGCAAGAAACTCTTAAGCATCCTGACAGGAAGCATATGCAGAGGTGAAGCTGTCAGCTTGAGCAAACTCCAGAATTTTAACTAGAAATTAGACTTAAAAGTTTAAAAGTTTGAAAGTTGTTAGGTAGGAATGCCAAGGGAAGATAGAAATAGGAAGGATAGCTGCTTCCAGGAATATGAGGGTCTCCGGTAGCTGCGGCATCAAGAAGCAGACATCTGGGCTTCACTGGTCATGGCTATCTCTGTGAGCCAGCCTTTTCAAAAGTGAAATGAGGTGGTGTCTTGGGACAGTGTACAGGCTTCAAAGCCCAGTCTCTACATGACTAAAAAGGAACACAGGAGGCGTTCCAATGAGAGATAAAGGCTTGGGTCAGTCAATTCCTAGCAACAATAGCAATAGCTACCAATCCTTTATCTTCCTCAGTGGCTCACTGGTAAAGAACCGCTGGCAATTCAGGAGACGCAGGAGATACTGGTTCAATTCCTGGGTTAGGAGGATCCCCTGGAGGAGGAAATGGTAACCCACTTCAGTATTCTTGCCTGAATAATCCCGTGGACAGAGGAGCCTGGCAGGCTACAGTCAATGGGGCCACAGAGTCAGACACACCTGAGCACACACACAGCATTTAATATTTTATTTCATTTCCACAGCAATCATAAAAGTGGAGGTTAATGACATCATTATACAGATGTCAGAAATGAGATGACAAAAAGAGAAGTCACTCCTCTAGATCACATCCTCAAGAGTGAAGCAACTGAAATTCAGACAGACAAGTTTCAGTGACTATCCATTTAACTCATCTAGCTTATTTTCCAGAAATCTAGAGTACCAGTAGAGAAAGGAAGATATAAATCTCGAGTGAAAACTAACTAGTATAACTGGATATCATTTTTCTCCAAAACATTCTTTAATTGGCAACAGAAAACAGTGTTTCTTCAGTTGCAAAGTCATGTCTGACTCTGCAGCCCCGTGGATTGCAGCACACCAGGCTTCCCTGTCCTTCGCTATCTCCCAGAATTTGCTCAGACTCATGTCCATTGAGACAGTGATACCATCCAACCATCTCTTCCTTTTATACCCCCTTCTCCTCCTGCCCTCAATCTTTCCCAAAGTCACAAACTTTTCCAATGAGTCAGCTGTTTGCATCAGGTGGCCAAAAGGTTGGAGCTTCAGTTTCAGCATCTGTCCTTCCAATGAATATTCAGAGCTGACCAGTCTAGGATTGACTGGTTTGATCTTCTTTCTGTTCCAGGGCTCTCAAGAGTCTTCTACAACACCACAATTCAAAAGCAGCAATTCTTCAAGGCTCAGCCTTCTTTAAGATCCAACTCTCACATCTGTACATGACTATTGGGAAAATCATAGCTTTGATTTTTATGGAACTTTGCTGGGAAAGTGATGTCTCTGCTTTTTATTACACTGTTTGTTATAGCTTTTCTTCCAAGGAGCAATGTCTTTTAATTTTTTGGCTACAGTCACCATCCGTAGGGATTTTGGAGCTCCAGAAAATAAAATCTGTCACTGTTTTCACTTTTTCCCCATCACCAACTCAATGGATATGAGTTTGAGCAAGCTCCAGGAATTGGTGATGGACAGGGAAGCCTAGCGTGCTGCAGTCCATGGGGTCACAAAGAGTCAGACACAACTAATCGACTGAAGTGAACTGATGAAACTGGATGCCATGATCTTAGTTTTCTGATGACTGAGTTTTAAGCCAGCTTTTTCACGCTCCTCTTCCACCCTTATCAAGAGGCTCTTTAGTTCCTCTTCACTTTCTGCCATTAAGGTGATATTACCTGCATATCTGAGGTTGTTGACATTTGTCTCAGCAGTCTTGGCTCCAGCTTGGGATTCATCCAGCTCAGCATATTGCATGATGTGCTCTATATAAATGGCAAATAAGCAGCGTGACAGTATACAGCTTTGGCATACTCCTTTCCCAATATTGAGCCAGTCTGTTGTTCCATATTCTGTTCTGTTGCTTCTTGACCTGCACACATGTTTCTTAGAATACAGGTAAGGTGGTCTGGTATTCCCATCTCTCTTAAGAATTTTCCACAGTTTGTTGTGATCCGCAGAGTCAAAAGCTTTAGTGTAGTCAATGAAGCAAATGTTTTTTTCCTCTGGAATTCTTTTAGTTTCTCTAAGATCCAGGGAATGTTGGCAATTTGATCTATGGTTACTCTGCTTTTCTAAATCCAGTTTATACATCTGAAATTGGAACAAAATGCAAATCCCAGGGAAGGAAAAGGAAAATGCCTTAGCTATGCCTTTAACATCATTTTCTCAACTTGTTCACATAATTCTTACGACTTTATAACTACCTTTCCTTATCAGAGCTTTTTTTCTTCATTGTTTCAAATTTTTCTTCATGGCATTTTGTCTGTCTCTTATAATGCAATGTAAGCTCAATGAGGGCAAGGTACAGGAGCATTTTGTTTAATACTTTTTGCCTGGAACCTAGACTCATAACTGGAGCAGAGAAGAAACTAAACATATTTTTGAATACATTATTGAATGAATGAATAAATAGATGGATGAATGAACAATGAATGAACATTTTATAAATGGGGACTATGATCTTCCTAGAAATTAAGTAATTTGCACAAGTTATATCATTAATAATTCTATGATGAGATCTCTGACCTGTTTGCATCCTGACCAATATCCAGTATACTTTGCCATCCTCCCAAGAATGACATGGTACTTGCAAACCTCTATCCAGCCAAGAAAATTATCAGTAGCTTTCTGATATCCTACACAGTTCAAATGAATAAAAATAAACAGTGGCCCGTAATGATTTCTTTTCAAAATCATCATGATCCTTAGAAGCTATATCCAGGTCAGGAAAAGATTGATTCATGGAAGTAAATGAAAATAGTCTTACCAGAGCCCATCATATTAGTTCTTGAAATCCATTTACCAATATGTATCAAAATTCTTTAATGGCAACTTCCCTGGTGCTCCAGTGGTTAAGAATATGTCTTCCAATGAAGAGGATATAGGTTCAATGCCAGGTCAGGAAACTAAGATCCCACAAGCTCCAAAACTACTGAACTAGTGCACTCTA
This sequence comes from Odocoileus virginianus, assembly GCF_023699985.2. Classification (NCBI taxonomy): domain Eukaryota; kingdom Metazoa; phylum Chordata; class Mammalia; order Artiodactyla; family Cervidae; genus Odocoileus; species Odocoileus virginianus. Next base: position 66,531,649 of record NC_069686.1, on the reverse strand, counting down.
GAGCCCTTGCTCCACGACTAGAGAAAGCTCACTTGCTCTCCAACAAAGACATGGGGCAGCCAAAAGCAACAGCAAACAAACAAACAAAAAGCCTCTTTAATGGGTTCTTAACCTGTGATGCACTAACTTCACACCTGGAAATATATTCTAAAGCATAACTACAAAAAAAAAGATAGATATGTAGGTTTATTTATAACCACAAATCTTTTTATGAAGAATCTAAACGCCAAATAATGTTACACCAATGAAATGTTTTGATGGCACGTGAAAATTGTTATGAGTTAAAGTTAGTTGATTAAAAAATAACTGTAACTGTAAATAAAAAACCATATGCATGCAATCGGGCTCAGTTGCTTCAGTCATGTTTGACTATTTGCAACCTTATGGAATGTAGCCTGCCAGGCTCTTCTGTCCATGGGTTTCTCCAGGTAAGAATGCTGGAGCTGAGTATTATACTGACCCAGGATTAAACCCACGTCTCTTCTGTCTTTTACTTTGCAGGCAGATTCTTTACCAGTGAGCCACCAGGGAAGCCCAGAAAAGCCATAGATCACATATGACATGCTGGACAAGGCAGCATTAATCGTCAATGTGTGTGACCATTTTATAAGTACTTTACAGAAAAAGACTCTTACATTGCTGTTATATGAGTTTTTAATGGGTGCATTGTTTTATACAGAATGCACAAATAAAGCAGAGTGAGACAAAAGCAAAATTAAATTAACAAAATCACCTCCGTCTAATCAATTTGTGATTATTTTCAGTATATAATTTACTGAAAATATGATAACAGCCAAATGTGAATTATCTTGCAAAATTAGCAAATATGATTATGGATCAACACACAGCCATGATCAGTTTGTACTATAGATTGAATGCTTTGTCCCCTCAAAATTCATATGTCTAACCGTAATGGGACTGTATTTGGAGGTGAGAACTTGTGAAATTTATTAGGTCATGAGAGTGGAACCCTCATATTAAGATTAGTGTCTTTACAGAAGAGACCGCAGAGAGCTTTCGTTGCTGTTGTTGCTTCTTGCCGTGTGAAGGTGTTAGTCTCAGTCCTATCGGACTCTGTGACCCCATGGACTGTAGCCGCCAGGCTCCTCTGTCCATGAAATTCTCCAGGCAAGCATACTGGAGTGGGTTGCCATTCCCTTCTTCAGGGGATTTTCCCACCCCAGGGATCGAACCCAGGTCTCCTGCGTTGCAGGCAGAATCTTTGCCATCTGAGCCACCAGGGAAGTCATGTAAAGTTACAGTGAAAAGCTGCCATCTATAAATTAAAGAGCAAGCCCTCACCAGACACCAAGTCAATCTAAACCTTGCTCTTGGATTTCCAGCCTCCAAAATGATGAGAAAAAAGTTCTGCTTTTTATAAGTCACTGGTATTTTGTTACAGTAGTCCACATGCTTATTGTCATTCTTTTAATTTTCCATCTAATTGGGTCTTCATTTGCAAGTTCTACAGGTGAGTCTAGGGGAAAACTACAGAAAAAGAAAATAAAATTAGGACAGCTACATCATAAGATGAAGTTTTATGAAAAGAGTAGTTTCTTTTCTGTTTATCCTGTGAAACACATTCAATATTTCTGAGTTATACTCTGACACAGCACAGTGGCTTGATAAAGGATGCTATATTAACAGCAAGTCAGATACTTTAAACATACAAAAAATAATAAATTTAGAAGAGCACATCTATTGAAATAATACCAGAAGAAATGGATACATTGACAAGTGCGAATCAAACCCAACCTTTCGATGTCAGCAGAGGAAAAGAAGAAAGGCTGTTATGAGTCTTTAAACAGTATAATACCTAGAAAGAGGCAATCAGGGGGATTTGAAATGCAGCGTAGAATTCAGTGTTTTGTTTCTTTTTCAATATATGCAATTACATATTTGAGCATCATGATTGGAAATAATAGATCATTAACTTACCTAGGATTACAATAGGAAGGCCATCTCAAGATAAGATATTAAAGCAGTTGATGCAAAAATAACAGCAGAAGCTCCAAAAGCATCTGCTTTTTATTGGCAACTTGGTTAGAGACACATATAAAACGACTTATAGGAAGATGCTGGAAAGGAAATGTTTTTCCTAGACAACTACATTTTTGGATGCGTGCATCATTCCTCTTTAGTACCATCTTTCTCTGCCCAGAGTGATAGGTGTGTCAGTGATGACTCAAGCCTGATTAATATTTTATTTCTCCCAGGAAATGTCCGAAAATTCTGTTCAACCAACCAGACTGTCTGTACTCATTACTCCTTCAAATACTAACTCAGTCACATGGCTTTATTGAGTGCACACCACAAGCCAGGCTCAGAGCTAGGCAGAGGAAAGCAGAGACAAATAAGGGAATAGCCCTGCCTTCACAGACCTTACAGTCTAGTGAGGGGGCAGTTACGATAGAAGTAGGCAGATGCTGAATATAGTCATGAGTGCGAAGTGATACTCAACCTAATCTAGAGGAATAGAAAAGGCTTCCTAGAAGAAGAGACAGCTGAGCTGAGAATTTAAAGAGCTTAATCTTGATAAGAAAAAGAGCAAAATTAAGTGAGGGCATTTCTGACAAAAATAAAAATTAAAATTAATTTCATGCTTTTGGAAATTTTCCCATGCCTTGACAGTTTTCCATAATTATAAATTATTTGAATTCCTGATTTCACTGTTTCTCCCTTACCTCTATTGTCTGCATTTTAATTCTGGGAGACAGTTTCTAGATGTGTGGAGAGAAACCTAGTAATAAGTAGATTGTGGCAACCAGCAGTGGAATGTTAATATATCAACCAGCTTCTGGAAGCATAGACTGGGTTTCCTATCTTCAGAACTTTAGAACCAATCAAAAGATAGTGAGAACCAAGCAGGTGCAAACCTGTATTTGATCAGTTTAGGTGCCTGCATGTGTGACAAGCTGTATGCAGGATATGAAGGAAGGGTTGAGAAGCTTACACTGACATCATAGTTTATCTCTAGCTCAGGAGCTACTCTGTTTGGTAGATGATTATACATTAACCGAGGAACCATTAAGTACTGGTAACTGTGCTAGAGAAAAATAATGAAATAAACACAGATGACGCAGAGTGAGAAGGTGATATATTGCAGAGTATACTAGGAAAATCAAGGAGTTGAGTACACATAGAGTGAAAGAAAGCTCATCAGATTATGCTGGAGAATCTAAATCGTGAAATCCTGTTTCTCACTTAATTAATTATCTTGAAGGCAGGGAGGAGACCCTAAATTATTATTTTTAAGTAGATGACTATGGATGAAAAGTAGTCATCTTATCCTACTTGATAAGTCAAGTAGGATTACCATGCTCTAGAAACTTACAGTTATTGCAGTAGCACCATGCCAGGAAAATGAATATCAAACTCCATGCTACCTATAAAACACATAATGCTAAGGTTTTCAGACAGAGACACTTTTTCTTCAGACATATCAAGCTTATTAACAGTATTTGCTGCAGTCATAACACGAAAACTCTATATCCGTTTTCAGAGAATTGCTCCAGTATCAGTGATTCCTGTATCATTGTGAGAGCTGTCACTCAGTCGTGTCCCACTCTGCGACCCTGTGACTGTAGCCCACCAGGCTCCTTGTCCATGGGATTTTCTAGGCAAAAACACTGGAGTGGGTTGCCATTTCCTTCTCCAGGGGACCTTCCCCATCTAGGAATCAAAGCAGCATCTCTTATGTGGCCTGCATTGTCATGTGTGTTCTTCACCATTAGTGCCACCTGGGAAGCCCTGATGTCTGCATCAACTCCCATCTCAAATGATTGCAACATGAGTTTTGATGATTTGAATTTAGTGAAAAGTATGTTAAGTTTAACTTAATATGGAAAACATGACTGGTGTCTGTGGCTAAGGAGGGTATAGAAATACAAATTTTAGCTGTAGGGATCATGCTCTATTTCAAGCTTCATTTTGTATAACTGCACCTGGGAGAAACACATTCACTTCTTTTAACTGACATCAAATGATTACCTTCTTTCTTCTCGTCTCTTTCTCATTATTTATAGTTCCTTAGTTATGTCTACCATTGTATTTAAAAAGAACTATTTCACATTGCTTGGCACAAGACAACAATATTTAAATTTTCTACTTCAATTCGTTCAACTTCAACATTCATAATTTAATTTCTATTGACTCAAGAAGTGCCAGTAACCAAAATATCATATTATAATGAGGGACACTGTATGGAAATTCTGTGTGAAGTCATCATGAAAAAAAGGGGAATAGTGAAGGCTTAAAAAAAGAGGATGCCATTAAAATATGATAAATACTTCAGTTACTGTATCATCGCTATAAACTTGCATAAGGAGAAAAAAACAAAAACAAAAAAACAGAACCTTCAGATTAATCCTCTGTTGAGGTGAGTCTTTGACTTTTTCTAGTATTGTCCACTCAGCTACTTTATTTCCTTTCTGTCACTGAGAGCCAGATCACTTCCCCAGGAAACTAGCATGTGGAGGTGTCTCATTATTTCCAGAGAGAACTCAGTATTAGCAAAATGCATTGCAGGAAAGGCATGCTGTCATACTGAACTGAATCGGAAAACATGAGCTCTTTATTAACGAAAAGTATGGATTAAATTTTCACATTTAGAAATTGTAGAACACTACTAGGAAGCTACATATTAATCAGCTGAAAAACTGTTTATTGATATGTATGCATGTGTGTTTTTATTAACATGTGTATACTGCCAGTCACCACAGAAATGACATTAGAGGAAAATAAAGCCAATTTTGTGAAAGACCAAGACTTACTTTCCTAACTCACCTTGACATCTTTGAGAGATTAAATTCCTGCTCTTGGTGTGTGATCTAGTCAGTATCCTCCAGACTAGAAATTTTGACTGATGCTTTTGTTGAGAAAAAAAAATCTTAATTCACTTGTTATTCCATCCAGACTAGATAAATTGTTTGTTAACTGAGTACATCATATGCATCAGGTGAAGGAAAGACCCGGTGAGCACAGAGTTGGCAGATTCTAAGTCTTTCCAAATTCTTCACGTTAAAAAAGATAAAACCTTCCCCCCCCCCCCCCCGCCCCCCCCCCCCCCCCAGAGAAGCCCTGGAAGATTTCTTTTTAGAAACTCAGTAAAAAATTTAAAGAGAATTGACTTCCAATGTCAGATTCAAGACTACTATCAGAGCTTCCTTTCCAGCACACCATAATTCTGAATTTTTTTCTTTCTACAAGCCCATGCCCATGAACTTCTTAATAATCACTATTAATAATTTTGCCTATTTTTGCATAATTCATGAATAGAGTTTATATTATTATTTTCATCAGTTTTTCTTAGAATGATTTTTTAGTTTTGGTTTTGTTAAATCTAAATTCTACTTTTGCTATACATTTGTAGATAAATACTGCTCATGAAAAGATTTCTTAAATAATATGTGAAATTATTTTTTAAGTAGTTTCTTTGTAATATTTGGAGAAATTTAAATCATAGTCTTTGGTAAACTACACAATGAAGCTATGAATTAAAATCATATTACTAACTCTAACAAAATAATGACTGTATTCATTGAATTAGTTTACCTGCTAATTATTATTTTTTAATTTCTCTATCTCAATTAGAAAATCCAGGTAAATAAAGACATGATTCCAAATTTCCTTTATAAGTCAGTAAATCTCAGAAGAACATTGTGCCACATTTATTTTTGTGCAGCTTTCGTGTAGTCATGTGTGAATTTCTTTTTTACACATTGTTATATTCAGCTTGGTCACTTTTTTAGTTCTCGAGGTCACAAAGATAAACAAGTCTTAGATTCTGACCCTGAAAGCACAAAGTCTCATAGGGGTAGGCGAACACATAAACCAAGAATAGAAATGTGGGTTAGAAAAGATTGTGGCAATATATACATAGATTTCCATGAGAAGTCAGAAAGAAGAATAGTTCTGTATGATTTGAGAAAAACTTCAAGGTGGGTTCTCTTGAAGATGGATCTTAAAAGAATGAATAGATATTCAGAGAAGAGTGGGAGGGCCATACTAACAGGAAGAACAGCATTTTCAAAAGTACAGAAACATCTGGATTATCCCAGGGCCATCAGTGTCAGAGGGGACTGTAACAGCAAAGTTAGGGTCAGATTAAGAGCTAATAGACATCTATGTTTTCCTAGGGAATTTGTGTTTTTTCTTATAATCATAAATCAAGTTTTGCATTTTTATTATCTAATCTTTTCCCACAGTAGTGTGAATATAGCTTAATTTATCTAAATTTTGGTATCTTCATCTACTAATATAGAAATAGGCTTTTTTTAGCCTTGTAATGAATGATGAAAATTATATGAGCATGCTAAGCATGACTTATAAGTATAGTTGCTTATGAAAGTTAGTTACATCACAATTTCCATTCTTATTGCAGAACTGCTAGTATCAAATATGTTTTAAAATGATTATTGTAGGAATTAAAACAGATGACATTTAAAAGTAGGAAGTCAACCAGGAGTCTAATTCAGAAATATATATATAGGTGGAGTGAGAGTGTGAAATGAGAGTTTAGGATAAGAATGGCATGAATAGGAGGCTAATTCAAAGTAATAATAATAACAATAACATTAGCTACCATTACTAAGTGCAAGTTCATGAACTCTCCTGGACACTCTATACGTTATCTCATTAGCCTTCACAGCAACTTGTAGATAATATTCCCCTATTTTTGATGAAAAAATGAAATAGCATAGTTTGCCTGTGCTCTGTTGTGTCCAGCTCTTTGTGATCCTATGGACTGCAGCATGCCAGGCTCCTCTGTCCACAGGAGTCTCCAGGCAAGAATACTGGAGTGCGTTACATTTTGTCCCCCAGGGGTATTCCAGACCCAGGGACTGAATCTGTGTCTCTAATGTTCCCTGCACGGGTGGGTGGATTCTTGACCACTAAGGCACCTGGGAAGCCCCCAACATAGTTCACATAAGGTAAATACCCAAGGTAGAACTGAATATCAAATCCTCATTATTTTAACTTAAAAGTCATTTTATGGTGTGATGTTACCTAAATCACAACTTAGCAGACCCCAGAGACTATACCCCTTAAAAGATCAATAATTAGACTGCTGTCTTTGAACAAAAGCTACTCCATGAGATCTCTGGAAACTACTTTAAAAGCCTCAGCAACATAGCAGAACAACAACAACAAACCATGAGAATAACCACACAAGAAGAGAAAGAATACAGCTTCAGATTTGTGCATCATCACATCCCCGTAGCCGCATTGTTCAGTGCCAAGAAATTGGCAGCTAGAAAGAGTTCACTTCACTGAGAAAAGAAGCATAGGATTCCCTGGTATTTTGTGCATCACGTGAAAGTCTCATTTCAGTTTCAGCCCACCCAGATGGGCAAAGCTGAGACTATAGAGATGGCCAAGAAGAGGGAAATAAAGGACTATCTGGGACAGCCAGACATGGGAATGGTCACATTTTACAGTGACCCACTCTGCAAAACAAATATAGCAGATTCTGCCACTGAAGAAACTTATCAGCTGGCATACCCACTCTGAAGCCCCGCATAGAACAGTCTTCACCACACAGGTATTTGTGTTCACTGACATTGGATCCCTGAGTTCTTAGGGCCCACTTCCACTACCTCCACTGGAGCCAAGAAACACTGGCAGCTAGTTCAGGCTTCTTCAGCGGCATCAGGACAAAAAGCCAGCATAGACCCCTGCATCACTTAGGAAGCATCACTACAAACAAAGCTAGTGGGGGCAATGGAATTCCAGCTCTGTTATTTCAAATTCTAAAAGATGATGCTGTGAAAGTGCTGCACTCAATATGCCAGCAAATTTGGAAAACTCAGCAGTGGCCACAGGACTGGAAAAGGTCAGTTTTCATTCCAATCCCAAAGAAAGGCAATGGCAAAGATTGTTTAAACTACCACATGATTGCACTCCCCTCACAGGCTAACAAAGTAATGCTCTAAATTCTCCAAGCCAGATTTCAGCAGCATATGAACCATGAACTTCCAGATGTTCAAGTTGGATTTATAAAATGGAGAGGAACCAGATATCAAACTGCCAATATCCATTGGATCAAGAAAAAAACAAGAGAGTTCCAGAAAAACATCTACTTCTGCTTTATTGACTATGCCAAAGCCTTTGACTGTGTGGATCACAACAAACTGTGGAAAATTCTTCAAGAGGTGGGAATACCAGACCACCTATCTGCCTCCTGAGAAATCTGTATGCAGGTGAAGAAACAACAGTTAGAACTGGATGTGGAATAACAGACTGGTTCCAACTAGGGAATGGAGTAGATCAAGGCTGCATGCTACCGCCCTGCTTGTTTAACTTAAAGGCAGAGTACATCATGCGAAATGCTGGGATGGAAAAATGACTAGCTGGAATCAACATTGCCAGGAGAAATATCAATAACTTCAGATATGCAGGTGACACCACCCTTTTGGCAGAAAATGAAGAGGAGAGTGAAAAAGTTGGCTTAAATCTCAACACTCAGAAAACTAAGATCATGGCATCTGGTCCCATTACTTCATGACAAATAGATGGGGAAACGGTGTAAACAGTAGCTGACTTTATTTTTCTGGGCTCCAAAATCACTGCAGATGGTGATTGCAGCCATGAAATTAAAAGACGCTTACTGCTTGGAAGGAAAGTTATGACCAACCTAGACAGCATATTAAAAAGCAGAGAGGGAGGTGGGAGGGGGGATCGGGATGGGGAATACATGTAAATCCATGGCTGATTCATGTCAATATATGGCAAAACTCACTACAATATTGCAAAGTAATTAGCCTCCAACTAATAAAAATAAATGAAAAAAAAAAAAGCAGAGACAGTACTTTGCCAACAAAAGTCCATCTACTGAAGGCTATGGCTATGTATGGATGTGAGAGGTGGACTGTGAAGAAAGCTGAGCGCTGAAGAATTAATGCTTTTGAACTGTGGTGTTGGAGAAGACTCTTGAGAGTCCCTTGGACTGCAAGGAGATCCAACCAGTCCATCCTGAAGGAGATCAGTCCTGGGTGTTCATTGGAAGGACTGATGCTGAAGCTGAAACTCCAATACTTTGGCCATCTCATGCGAAGAGCTGATTCATTTGAAAAGACCCTGATGCTGGGAAAGATTGAGGGAAGGAGGAGAAAGGGACGACAGAGGATAAGATGGCTGGATAGCATCACTGACTCAATGGACATGTGTTTGGGTGGACTCCGGGAGTTGGTGATGGACAGGGAGGCCTGGTGTGCTGCGGTTCATGGGGTTGCAAAGAGTTGGACCTGACTGAGCGACTGAACTGAACTGAACTGATGCCATGACCTTAGTTACCTGAATGTTGAGTTTTAAGCCAATTTTTTTGCTCTCTTCTTTCAGTTTCATCAAGAGGCTCTTTAGTTCTTCTTCACTTTCTGCCATAAGGATGGTGTCATCTGCATATCTGAGGTTATTGACATTTCTCCCAGCAATCTTGATTCCATGTTGTGCTTCATCCAGCCCAGCGTTTCTCATGATGTATTCTACATAGAAGTTAAATAAGCAAGGTGACAATATATAGCCTTGACGTACTACTCTCCCTATTTGGAAACAGTCTGTTGTCCCATGTTCAATTCTAACTGCTGATTCCTGACCTGCCAACAAGTTTCTCAAGAGGCAGGTCAGGTGGTCTGATATTCCCATCTCTTTAATAATTTTCCACAGTTTGTCGTGATCCACACAGTCAAAGGCCTTGGCATAGTCAATAAAGCAGAAATAGATGTTTTTATGGAATTCTCTTGCTTTTTTGAAGATCCAACAGATGTAGGCAATTCGATATCTGACCAACCTAGACAGTATATTAAAAAACAGAAACATTACTTTGCCGACAAAGGTCCATCTAGCAAAACTATGGTTTTCCAGTAGTCATGTGTGGATGTGACAATTGGACTATAGAGAAAGCTGTGTCGACGTGTTGATGCTTTTGAACTGTGGTGTTGGAGAAGGCTCTTGAGAGGCCTTTGAACCGCAAGGAGATCCAACCAGTCCATCCTAAAGGAAATCAGTCCTGAATATTCGTTGGAAAGGCTGATGCTGAAGCTGAAACTCCAATACTTTGGCCACTTGATGGGAAGAGCTGACTCATTGGAAAAGACCCTAATGCTGGGAAAGATTGAAGATGGAAGGAGTAGAGGACAACAGAGAAGAGATGTTTGGATGGCATCGCCAAGTCATTGGACATGAGTGTGAGTAAGCTCTGGGGGTTGGTGATGGACAGGAACGTGACACCAAACCAAATTACAGCTAAGCCAAAAATTCTTCACCCACTCTCAGATGGTGTTTTACACCATGGTGTTAAACCTCATGGTGTTTAGTACAAGTTTCTCCTGTCTCAGCTTGACTTCCTCCACCCTATACCACCTTTAATAAAAGGAAAAATTCTAATAAGATTACGGACTTTGGGGAATTTAGTGGTCACTCCCTGAAGAGTTACCATTGTATGGAATCAAGTTTGGTTATTGAAGTCCTCTTTTTCCCTTGAGATTCATTTGTTTTTTCCTCTATTAGAGTAAGGAGGTCAATAATGCCAAGTGAACAGTTCCTAGAGACCAGTAACAATGTGGTAAGGAAATGTCATCTATTCCTTGGTTTACAGAAAGCAAATATGCAGCTCATATTTGTAGGAACAACAGAAAATACCTTCTTAATGATAATACCAAAATTTCTAAGAGTTGGGCTCCCATAAGTATACCACTGGCTATACTCCAAACTCTCTAACACCCTGACACTATTATAAGCTCAATTTTTCAAATGAGAGAAGGCTTTTTCAAAGTCATTCAATTATTTAATGGTAAGGTCAGGGTTCTTTCATGTACATCTTTAACTCCAAAGCTCATGCTTTTAGCTACCATGCTTTGATACCTCAATAAAGTGTTCCTGAGTATGTTGACTGTATGTTCATGGGGAGACATAGTGGTTGGCATTAGCAGATGGTTCAAAAGAAAAGAATTAAGTCTTCCTGTCTTCTTCAACAGCAGACAGAGGTTAAAGGACAGAAAATGAACAAAATGGGTGCTCTGCAGTGTTTGACCATATTCACTAGGTTTTGAGTTAGACATCAATATAGGCCAAATTCCTAACAAATAATTGTGTGTCCAGGATTTTGCAAAACTTTGAGAATGGTAATTATTAAGAAATAAATATGTGGATCCTGTTTTTTATTTTATTTTTTAGGTTTAGTTATAACTCCTTTTTTTTTTTTGAAACCACTGTCACCAACAAGAAAGTGAATGTTTTGTTATTGCTGTTATTGCCTATGCTCCACTTTTAATGTAATCTTCTAGAGGATCTCAAACACAGTTTGGCCACTTTATGAATATTAAGATAATCAGTCAATCACAAGCTCTTGTGATTTTCCAAGTATCTTCAGCTGGTGTAATAAATAGTTTTCCTTTCAGAAGCTCACTTATCTTCAATATGCATTTCTAATTTAATGATGAATAAATATTAATTGTCAATTATTTATAAGAAATATATTTAAAACTATAATAATAATGATACTGATATCTTGCACATTGTTTTTATTGCAAAAGTCAAGACTAAATCAGTCATCTAGAACATGGCACTTAAGATCAAAGACAATTCTAAAATTAAGGAAAAACATTCAAATATATATATAAGGTTGTATTTCTTCACAAGAGTATTGAGTCTGTGCTGACTCACTGCTTCTCTGAATCTGGTAATCATCCCCTATAGCTGGGAAAATGAACTCTATGTGAGTGTGTTTACTGACTGCCGTTAGGAGAGGACCTCTCAGTTACTGGCCACATCATTCTCCCTTGTCCTGAAACCCCTGCACTCAAAATAGCTTTTTACCTAAAATTCTCCTTCTTTTATTTATTTATTTTTAATTCTCCTTCTTTTAATAGATAGTCAGTCTTCCAGTCAGTCCCACTGATCCTTCCATCATCTTCCTCTTAACTGTTGCCTTTAAATGTCTAATTTTAGATCCTGCCTCAAAAGACTGAGCTCTCTAAAGCTTGTCTCTGTCTCATTTAGTCTGTTAGGCAGGCATTCTCCAGAAGCTTATTTTTTTTTATTAAAAAATCATTTTATATTGGAGCATAGTTGATATACAATGTTGTGTTAGGTTTGGGTGTACAGCAAAGTGATTCAGTTATATATGCATGTATATTTTTCAGATTATTTTTTGAAATGTTTTTTGACAGTTCACACTTTTACCTTGTCATCATGCTGATAGAGGGATTCAAACCTTTTATGTTTTGCTTTTTCCTAATTGGGTACAAACAAACTAGTTCTGTTTTTAAAAAAAATCCAACTGGCAATGTCCTCTATTAAGGGGATTACACCAATGCTTATCTTTTCTTCTCTTCAGTATGGCTTGCTGTTCTACTCAAACACCTTCCTTCTGTCTGCCATGGCTATTTTCACCACAGAAACATTGCTCATATATCAGTTCATGAATGATTCTTCCTCTTCTCTTTGTCTATCCAAACCCTATCCTCGTACTGGAGGGGAAATGATGCCATGAAGTGTGTATATTGGAATGTACACAGTGTCAGCCAAACATATCCATAGGATTGAGAGAAATGATGCTGGACATGTGTTTATAATGGATGCTTAGAATTTGTGAGTAAACATAATTGAATAATTGGATAATTGAGGAAAAGTCTTTTCATTCTTTGTAACTTTCATACCTTACATTCAAAAGTGAGGTTTAGACACTCTATGCTCAGATTGTTATTTATTTATTTGGGAGGAAGGGTGAAATAGAAAGGAATAGTTTTATTACCTACCAAGTAAAGGGGGCCATAGTGAGCTAATATCATCAAAACAGTGTGTCCCAACCCAGGGTGTCTGTGGATGCTCAGATTTAAAAAAAAAAAACATGTTCCATGTTCTTCCCTTGGGTCCCTTTACAGTCACTGATCCATTCTTATTTCTGATATCTCATCAATTTTGTTAAATTATCTGTTGTAGTAAATTCTCAGCAGCTTCCTCTAATTTTGCTCTCAATATTCCAACCAACTCCAGATCCCTAATCTGATCCATTTCTTGTGATTTGATAAATCCACTTCATTCACTGATCGTCTGAATGCAAAAAGCATTGTAAACTAGATCTGAAGGGAGATGGACAAATGTGCACAATGGTTTCTCATTATATCCTTGATAGGGCAGCATTGTAGAAAGAGCACCAATTCTTGAGGCAGGGAACCACAGTCTCTGGTTTTAATATGCACCTGGGTTTAGATTCTGGGTTTCTGTAACTTTGGGTTAGATACCTAATACTGAAAAATGATAGATTTCTCAGTAAAGTAATACAAAATAGCTCATGTGTTTATCATGAGGATTCAATTGGATGATGCCTATAAAAGGTTCAGCACAGTGCCAGGTCCATAATGATGCGCGCTAGTAATTGTCATTGCTATTTGTTGCTGCTGTTTGAAAGTAGGACTGGGTTAAGTTGCAAGCTAACTGTCTTGGTGACAGTCAGAGAAATACAATAGTGACACTTCAAATGCTAAGTTTTCTAAAATCTGACACAAAGCAGGTATTTAATAAATCTGTGTTTCCACCTTTGCCAGACAATAGTAATCAAATGGTATGCTTAATGTTCAAATGGGTAGGAAAAGAGGAAAAGTTCAAAAGGATGTTTTTATGGATTTATTATTATTCGGAATTCTTATTTGTTTATTTTTTTATTTATTTATTTTTTACTGTCCTTCATTAACTTATCAGAAACAGTAATTTTGTTTATTCTTATTTTTACATGCAGACAGTCTCTAATGGACATAGCACCTCCACATATAATATTTTCTTCTGATAATAAACCAATCAAGCTGTGCCTTTCTTTCCTGCAGATTTGATTGACATGATAATCACAATACACTAGTTCCAAAATAAATTTGTCTTTTAGCCAACCCACAACTTCACACTCTGTGAGATTACAGTTAACGTTGGATAGCTTTGCATAGCCAAGCACTGTTTTGTTAAATTCTGAATCATTTAATTAAAATTTCAAACCTATGTATTATCACTCTGAAAATTTGCAATTTGTGAACACAGGAAATGCTATTTTTTTAGAAAAGCTTGGGGTTTATAGAATAACATATGAAAATTATATCATTTCACTGTCATAAATTGCACGAACAATCTTAAAATTGCCTAAAATAGTAACATGGCTTAGAACATTTGGAAGACAGAGAAGACAGTAGTCTGTTCTCTTGTTCTGGAGTCCTGGCCAGTTCATGCAGTGCTCATGCAGGGGGTGGAGATGTTTGAAATAGCAAGACAAATTTTTATTTCATTTATTCAATAGCTATTTATTTACCATCTATAATTTGCCAAACTCGAATATAATAGGGGGACAGAAATATATTTTTTTTAGAAAAATCATGTCATCATTTGCTCATATTCTAGTTGATAAAAGGTAAATAATCAAAACAATAAACAATAAATTAGCAATAATTTAAAATAACAAAAGCTTCCAACAGGAAAATACAGCAGAGTAGTGTGATTGTCTTAAGTGGAATGGTCAAGGAAGATCTCTGAGGAGTTATGAGTTAAGTGCAGTAATGGAGCAGGCCACATGAAGACCATTGAGAAGGTGTTCCAGGAAGAGGGGAGAACAAATAGGCTGTAGACTAAAATTATGCTCACCCAAAATCCCAGAGGCGCATGGTCTGTCTAAGGAAAGAGAAGGCTAATAGCCAGAGCTAAGTGTACACAAGAAAGAGAATAAAGTGCTGCGGTGATGCCAGTGTGGTGATGAGACATTACCCAACTCAGAAAACAGAGTGGAGTTGGGCTAGACTGAATCGGATGTGGAAATGACAAGGGAGAACCCAGCGCACAACGTGTCTGAGATTTGGGCCTGAGACATTGTGTGGATGATGGTACTAGTGACCAAGACAGAGATACCCAGGACATTTCTGAGTGGAGAACGCGTTTAGCTTTTTTTGTGTCAGAGGTCAGGTCTTTATTAGACATCCAGGTAGAGATGCTATTATTTGCTCTTGGTAGAGAAGCAGTTTCTCCCCTTCCTGGGGCAGAGAGGAGGAGCTGGAGATGGGCATTGTGAAGGTGTTGGGATACTGACTAAAGCCATGTGACTGAGAAAACAGGGAGATGATATGGGTAGAGCAAGGAAGGGCACTGTGAGCTGAGAAAATGATGAGCATCTGGAAAGAGACGCGGAGAAAGAGAACCAAAACTATAGCAGAAAACCTAGAGAGGTGTGGCGTTCAGATGCCTGGAGAAAGGGATTGTGGAGAACTAAGACTGGTCAATGAGGGACTTCCCCGTTGGTTCAGTGGTTAAGACTTGGCGCCCCCACTGAAGAGGAGTGTGGGCTTGATCCCTAGCTCAGGAACTAAGATACCGTATGGTGCATGGTGTGGCAAAAAATAAAGGTTGGTCAACTATTAAAAGTGTATAAGAGCTCAAATAAGGAATGGGTGAGGAATTAGCCAGTTGAATTTAGCCAATCAGGATTTTGTGAATGAGTCTGATGACCCTCCTGGGTCAGTTTGTTCAACTTGTAACCATTCCATTTATAATACAGTGTTTTAGCTGGAATGGATCAAATTATTATGTTTACTTAATCATTGTTTCCTTGTAATAAGATCATACATTCATACCCTTTGCGTTGGGACTTTGCTGTGCCTCCAAGTAAAGCAGGCAAAGTGCACATCCCTCTCTTTAGATTTAGAGTTTGATCATTTAACTGGTCATACATACAGGAGAGATAGAAGGAAATCTGTAAAATTTAAATCTGCTAGTTGTCAAGAATGTCACCTGGAGGCCAGATGATTGCAAAATATGTAGTAGAGGAAAGCTTAGAAAGAAGTAGGCATCTTTTGCCCATGGAGTGGGAGGAAGGATCACATATATATGAAAAGATGCAAGCAGGTTAGTGAATATGTAGAAAGACAGGTTATAATCCTTATCTCCCTGCTCAACCTTCTCTAAGTCATCTCTGATAAAATTTATAAGGACTCTGCTCTTCTAGATCATTAAAGAACATTCTTACTAAGCAAAGTAACTCACGAGTTTAGATGAGATCACTTTTACTGAGAGTGAGGGGGTTACTTTTGCAGCACCGGCCAAAGCCAGGGGTTCTAGGTATTTAGCAATCTGAGTCCTATTGGGTTGGCCAAAAAGTTCATTTGGGTTTTTCCACAAAATGTCATAAAAGCCTGAACAAAGCGTTGGCCAACCCAATACATAAAGCAAAGGACTTTTGCCTCCCTCGTGTTATTTAGGATAAGAATAGACTCCAGAAACAGTAGACAAAGCAGTGTGTGATGGCTCAACACAATGCATCACAGGACTCTCTAAGAAGGAGGCTCTTGATAGATGATTGTTCTCCCAGACCCCTTCCAACATGCGACTCCAATCTTCCTACAGCAGTGGCTTCTCAGACTTTAACCTGTTTTGGGGTCATGTGGAGGGCTTGCTAAAATGCTGACTTCTGCATCTCGTTTCTGGAGTATCTAAGTAGTTCTGTGGCAGGATTGGAGAGTTTACATCACTAAGAACTTCCTCATGTGACAAGTCCACTAACCTGGGAGCAATGTTAGACGCAGTGCCCTAGACCAGTTATTACTGGCTCCAGCTAGATGGTAACAGTGGAGAGAGGGTTTGGGTGTTTGCTGAGCATCTTTGCTGCGCTCCTTTTTATCCCCTCATTGTTCTTCCTCAAGCTTCTCTAAGCCCCAAGAGGCCAGTCTGCACCAGTGGACCTCCTTGATCATTGGAATTCAATTTGGCTTAACTCCTAAGGAACACGAGCAAGCAATGAAAGTAAGAGAGGTGAGAGATTCGATTGTTTATTCTGATCCCAGTGTGACTGCGGTTAGCTGGTTGTGTCCACAATCCATGTTCTAACTCTAGCAGACAGCCCCCTCTACACAACTCTCTCCCTTCATTCTTCTGATGCCTGTACCCGCCTCTTGGGCTTCCAGGCCTAGAGAGTCCAACGGCCTCTCTGCTACCAGCCTCAGGAGCTGCAGTTTTCTTTATGGAATCTTATGTCTCACCCAGTGAATTAGTCACCAGTTCAAGCCAGAGGAACATTAGCATTTGATTTCTTTACTATGTCTTCTAGTATAGTTTTGCATAAATATTTACATACTGAATATATATTATTTTATCTTTTTCCTATTAAAGATAAGGAATGATATTGATCTGTCATTTAAAACTATATTCCTTAAGTTAAATAGAATTATGATTATATTATAGCTTAAATGTGTGTTATAAAAAATGCTCTGAGTTTTGTAGGGTAGAGAACAATATTTTATTAATAAAAAGACTTTTGAAAAGATATGTGTAGTTAAACACATGTGGGAAACCAGAGTGTGAATCAATGAATCAACATGAAAGAAAAGAAAAAGGACATGTGTCAATAACATGCAAGTGACAGTTGAATGGAAGCCACCAGACACTCCAGCCTCAGAAATTTTGGAGAATGGCAGTGCTGTTTGCACAAATTCCCCTGAATTTGAAAGCTGTCCTTATTACTGAACCTTACAACTTTCCCAGTCACAGACAACTGTACCTAATTTGGGCGTTTGATTTCTGAGAACAATTTGGAAAGCCCCAGAAGGAAGGGTTAGATCCACTTTATCTGTTCATTAACTAGCATAACTTCAGTAACAGCCTGTGGTATTATTAATACTGAAGTGTTTTCCTTCCTTTGATCATGTAGGGATTTGTTTAGAAATTAGGGCCAAAAATGAAAATAAAATATTAATTTTTGTACCTCCATTGTAATAATAGAAAACAAAGACTGACAATATAGAGATTAAAAACAAAGAAAAATAAAAAACACCTTTAGTGTTAAAGCGTAACATGTACATGTTACTGATAATATCTTATATGCTTGTTATTTAGAGTTATTTGGAGCTTATAAATGAGTTCTCATATATTACTTCATTTTTCCTTTACCATGGCCTTGTGAGATAGTTATTACTATAATTAATCCTCTCCTAAAGAGAACATGAAATTCAGAAGGGCTAATTAAATTGTCCAGCATTCCTAAATTAGTAAAGTCCAGGAGTTAGGAGGAAAGATTTAAAATTCCAGTGGCTATTCTTATACCACAAGCAATATCTTCCTTCATGCTGAGTTTGTGTCTGAAACTTTTGAAGTGATGAAAGACAGAACACCTTGAATTTGATCAAGAAACTAGACAGATTCTATAAACTATGTAAAATATGCCTTAATCTCTGACTGCCCTTCAGTCCTCTGTATTTGATTTTTTTTTTTTTTGTATACTAAACCAATGAAATTGTTTACTGATAACCTATTTTGATAACTAATAGAGTCAATTCCTTTCCTCATTTTCATATAATCCCTGAAATCTTAACTTTGACATTTTTCAAAACATATATATATGTATATATATACACACACACATTTATCTGGGTTACTTATCAACATTCATTAGAATAAAATTAAAACCGCATCTGCATATACTCTTCTTGGATGAGTCCAGCTACTCTGGTGGTTTACATGGCCATCTACAGACTGGTGGCACTCACAACTTTTCTCTGAGATCATGACCTCAGTCTCTAATTAGTGACTCAAGATCTTCTCTTAAATATTTCATGGACAATTCAGGCTCAATATGTAAAATATGACCTCTTTGTCACAGTCCTTCCATTCACCCTTCAACATACACACATCCTTCATACACCCAGCAAGTCTTCCCTTATCCTTTTATGGATCTTGAGTTCTGAAAACCTAAGATGCATCCTTGCCTTGTCCTTTACTCAAATCATTGCTGCTTCATATATTAATCATCACACCTCTTATTTTTGTGCTCTTATCCTCATGACCACTATCTTAGCTCTGCTCCCTGTCATTTCCTAAGCAAATCACCTCAAATCCTCCTAATCTTCTTGATCTCAGGATTTCCACATTGTGATCCACTATTTATGTTGCAGTCATGGTAATATGTTTCAAATAAAAGTCTGATAATATTACTCCTCTGTCCTCACTTCTAGTCAGGTATACCACAAGAACTAACAGGGGTATAAAGTACCATGTTCTCTCTCTCTCTTTTTTTTAATTGGGGTATAGTTGCTTTATAATATTGTGTCAATTTCTTCTGCACAATTAAGTGAACCAGCTATATGTATATGTATACCCCCTCCCTCCTGGGCCTCCCACCCATCAGCCCTCTAGGTCGCAACAGCACCCACCTGAGCTCCCTGAGCTAGAAGCAGGTTCCCAACGGCTGTCTATCTTACACACAGTAACATACATATGTCAATCCCATTGGCCCACATGTCCATTCTCTACATCAATGTTTCTATTCCCGACCTGCAAATAGGTTAATCTTTGCCCTTTTCTAGATTCTACATATATGTATTAATATTTTTTTCCCTTTCTGACTTAATTCAGGCAGCATGATAGTCTCTAGGTCCATCCATATCTCTACTAATGGGCCAGTTTCATTCCTTTCAATGGCTGAGTAACATTCTATTGTGTGCAAGTATGATGTCTTCTTTATCCGCTCATCTGTCAGTGGACATTTAGGTTGCTTCCATGTCCTCACTATTGTAAACAGTGCTGCAATGAACACTGGGGTGCATGTGTTTTTTGGAGTTACGGTTTTCTTAAGGTATAAGCCCATGATCTCTCTTGTTGGCTACTGCACATTGTGATTTCTACATCTAGAAGCCTTCAGCCTTCTCTTGAACAGATCTCATCAACTTGGGAGGTTATTCTTGATCACAGACTTATCATTATCATGGGACTTTTGTTACCACTTTAACTGATATGCATATTTATTTATTTCACTCACTCAACTTTAATCAACCTGAGATAAGATTTTGCATCTTATACATCAGTGTAACCCCAGAAGGTAACAGTATCTGACACATAGAAGACATCTGTCAATATTAATCAAAAGAATGAAAGAGTTACTGAATGAATGGATGTATGTGAGTAGAACACAAACTGTTTGTGCAGTCACATACAGAGGTGTCTCTCTCCTTCCTGGTTTGATTAGAGCTGACAATCCTACAACAATGTTGCTTACCCCAAACCTGAATGATCTTGACTTGAATCAAAAAACATGTGAATAAAGACTATGAAAGAATTATCTCTGTAGTTTAATGGAAGGAGAAACTTTTACACGAGTTACATTGATTCTCTGCGATTGTCTCAGATAGACACACAAACACACACACATCAAATACTGCTGTTTACCTCGCAGGTTGTTATGAAGAGTATATTAGGTTGTAGATAGAATTTATATGGTGAGAACCACTTAATAAGAGTACTTTTGGAAGTGTCATTGCTCAAAGATATTGGTTCAACCATTTCAATGGAAATCAATTTTGATTAGAGTAAGTGGCAAACTCAATAATTCAATCAAGTTAAATATATCCCACAAAATTAACTGCAGGATATCAGTGCAACTGTGTAAGAATGTGATTCCACTGAGACCATCATACATTTCTTCCATTTGTGGTTTTAATAATTTACAGTCTGAGTATGGGCTTTGAGAATTTCCCTTCTACAAAGTGAATGGCTTAAAATGAATGCTCAATAATGAAAATTATTTCTGTTATTATTTATTAT
The DNA here is from genome assembly GCF_023699985.2 of Odocoileus virginianus. Lineage (NCBI taxonomy): Eukaryota > Metazoa > Chordata > Mammalia > Artiodactyla > Cervidae > Odocoileus > Odocoileus virginianus. Next base: position 66,511,096 of record NC_069686.1, on the reverse strand, counting down.
TAGGAGAAGATTATTAATGGAAGAATATTCAAATAATGTTTTTAAATAATTTAATAATCTATAAATATTTTACATTTATTAAGGTATTGTTTCAAGGAATGTCTGTAATCCATATTTTTGTAACACTAGTGATGGGCTTCCGTGGTAGCTTGGTTGGTAAACAATCTGTTTGCAATGCAGGAAGAGCCCAGTTTGATTCCTGCATCAGAAAGACCCCCTGGAGAAGGGATAGGCCACCCACTCCAGTATTCTTGGGCTTCCCTGGTGGCTCAGATGGAAAAGAATCCTCCTGCAATGCAGGAGACCTGGGTTCCATCCTGGCTGGGGAAGATGCATGGAGGAGGGGATGGCAACCCACTCCAGTGTTCTTGCTTTGAGAATACCATGGACAGAGGCGCCTGATGGGTTACATTCTGTCCATGGGGTTGCAAAGAGTCAGATACAACTGACTGACTAAGCCCAGCACAGCGCACATAAGTGACACTATAATTAATATGAAAATTCTTAAAATTAGGTAATAAAAGATACACTGCCATACTTTATCTTCAAGGCAGCTCTACTTTTTAGAAAGTGTGTGTGTGTGTGTGTATTTAAGAGAAACAATACAGAAGAGAGCACTAATTTATCTATCACTGGGTAACAATTTGGGAAGTTTTCCAGCTCCAAATTTAATGAGATAGCTGCAGTTTCAGCCTAACTTTGTAATTTGTGCAGTTTCTGTTTTCCCAGGACTTGATTTGATGGACTTTGAGGGCAGAGGCAACACTGATTATACAACAGTATATGAGAAATAATTTCCTTTGTAACCTTAAGAAGGGGCACAAATCCTTGATAAACTAGCCTTGGACCTTCTGATAAGTAGAAATCAGTAGCAGGTTTGCTTGTCATATTCTTATTTTCTGTTGCATTATAAAAGAAGTTTGCACTTGAAGAATATATAGATGAAGGTTTAAAATAAGCAATTTCTGAAAAGTAAATTGTAAGGTTTCTGTGTCCATAGGATTCTCTGAGGTTGTTTTTGGCCATCACGCCATCCTACTCACTCCAAATTGAAGACCATCTTCAGTTAGCAGGTGGTCATGGATATATACAGTTTCAGAGTGAGAACTTTGAAAATTCCTGTTTCATCTCATTATGAAAGTTCTCTCAAGCATAATTCAAATACCAGATCAGAGTCTCTCAACAAATCCCTAGAAAGTCTTGGAGCAATACCTTTTGATACAAAAAGAAACAGATATAGTGAGATCTGAAAATGATGTAGGGGGTTGAAAGAGAGGAAGTCCATGCATTCCCATGTTAATGGGCTCCAAATAGTTATGTGTTTTCCCCAAAATAGAATATCTGTGCCTCAGGGTAAAGATAATTATTATATCAAATACCTAAACAACATATTTAGAGGTATAAATCTCTTGAGGAATATAACATAGTAATAGTCCATTTCCCTTTGTTTTTGTTGGTTTAATTACTTTTTCATTTTTGAAAAAAGTAAATATATAACACATGGAAGAATAAATAACATGAAATCAAATTTTGTTCACAAAATGATAGAAATTATATTTGATTATCTATTCTTTTGATTTGCCTAGGCTACACTGGTGTTAACAGTCCATTTGGAGTCAAGGACTCTGGCAAAAACTTCAGAGTATGTTCATATCTAATGGAAACCACTCCCATTCAACAAATCATTTCAGTCACTGTCACCTTAACATTTTACAATTCAGTAATCTCCTTACTACATTATGTAAGTGATTCCAAAATGTAAAAACATTTTGTAAGGTACTTATTTTAGATAGTGTTTACACAACACTTTCAGAATAACTATTTGATGGATTTTAAGTTACAAAAGTGGTGGATTCATCACTCAACTGAGGTAATGAATTTCTACCAACTGATCACATGACATTAGCTTAATTGTGTAGGAGCATCAGCCCCAACAGAGGCAATCTAGCTCCCAGTTACAAAGAAAAATAAGTGTCTTATCTGATTCAGGCTTGCTTGGCAAACTTGACTTCCAATTGCAGTAGTAACTGACAAACACAGCCTTCTAGCATTGAGATGAGTATAAAGTATAAGAAAAGTACTTGTAGATAAAGCTTGATTCATACCCCAGGTCAATCTCTTCCCAGCTGTGTGACTAAAATATTGAAAATTTTCATCATTTTTCTCACCTGTGAATTGACATTGAAAAATATCATTGCTGAACACTTTTATAAAGTTGAATTTTACACATATACAAAAACTTGGCTCCCTTTGGGCCAAGGGATGTTATATGCAAATAACATCTATACTTTCTCACTTTCTTCTTTGGACTACTTAATTTTGTTTATTTAGTCTTCATTCATGTATTTCTTCAAAATACATGCAAAACACTCATCAGGACATTTAAACTTTATTGGCATTTGCATCCCTCTATTAGAGTGTGTACAACCTCAGACAGTTAGTTCAATCGCTCAGTTTCTGACTCTTTGCGAACCATGGTCGGCAGCAGGCCAGGCGCCCCTGTCCTTCATCAAATCCTGGAGCTTGCTTAGACTCATGTCCATGGAGTCGGTGATGCCATATAACCATCTCACCCTCTGTCACCCCCTTCCGCTTCTGCCTTCAATCTTTCCCATCATCAGGGTCTTTTCCGAGTCAGTTCTTCGCATCAGATGTCCAAAATATTGGAGTTTCAGCTTTAGCATCAGTTCTTCCAATACCTATTCAGGACTGATATCTTAGGATTGACTGGTTTGATCTTGCAGTCCAAGGAGCTCTCAAGGGTATTTTCCAACTTCACAGTGCAAAACCATCAATTCTCTGTCATTCAGCTTTCTCTATATTCGAACTCTCACATCCATACAAGACTACTGGGAAAACCATAGCTTTGATTAGATAGACCTTTCTTGGCAAAGAGATGCATCTGCTTTTTAAAATACTGTCTAGGTTGGTCACAGTTTTTCTTCCAAAGGAGCAAGCATCTTTCAATTTCATGGCTGCAGTCACCACCTCTATTGATTTTGAAGCTCCCCAAAATAAAGTCTATCACTGCTTCCATTGTTTCCCCATCTTTTGGCCATGATGTGATGGGACCAGATGCCATGATCTTAGGTCTCTGAGTGTTGAATTCTAAGCCAAATTTTTCACTCTCCTCTTTCACTTTAATCAAGAGGTTCTTTAGTTCTTCTTCAATTTATGCCATAAGGGTGGTGTCATCTGCAGTTACTGACACTGATATTTCTCTTGGCAATCATGATTCCAGCTTGTGCTTCTCCAGCCCAGTGTTTCTCATGATGTACTCTGCATATAAGTTAAATAAGCAATGTGGCAATTTACAGCCTTGACATACTCCCTTCCCAATTTGAAACTTGTCTATTGTTCCATGTCCAGTTCTAAATGTTGCTTCTTGACCTGCATGCAGATTTCTCAGGAGGCAGGTAAGGTGGTCTGGTATTCCCATCATTTAAGAATTTTCCGAAGTTTGTTGTGATCCAACATTCAAGGGCTTCAGTGTAGTCAGTAAAGCAGAAGTAAATGTTTTCCTGGAACTCTCTTGCTTTTTTGATGATCCAACAGATGTTGGGAATTTGATCTCTGGTTCCTCTGCCTTTTCTAAATCCAGCATGAACATCTGGAAATTCATGGTTCATATACTGTTGAAGCCTGGCTTGGAGAATTTTGAGCTTCACTTTGCTAGCATGTGAGATGAGTGCAATGAACCTTCCTTGGCATTGCCTTTCTTTGGGATTGGAAAGAAAGCTGACCTTTTCCATTCCTGTGGCCACTGCTGAGTTTTCCAAATTTGCTGGCATATTGAATGGGGCACTTTCATGGCATCATCTTTTAGGATTTGAAGTAGCTAAGCTGAAATTCCATCGTCTTCTGTCTAGCTTTGTTCATAGTGATGCTTCCTAAGTCCCACTTGACTTCACATTCCAGGATGTCTGGTTCTAGGTGAGTAATCACACCATCATGGTTGTCTGGGTCATGTAGATCTTTTTTGCATAGTTCTTCTGTGTATTCTTGACACCTCTTATTAATATCTTCTGCTTCTGCTAGGTCCATATCATTTATGTCCTTTATTGTGCCCATTTTTGCAAGAAATGTTCCCTTGGCATCTCTAATTTTCTTGAAGAGATCTCTAGTCTTCCCATCCTATTGTTTCCCTCCATTCCTTTGCATTGATCAATAAAGAAGGCTTTCTTATCTCTCCTTGCTATTCTTTGGGACTCTGCATTCAAATGTGTATATATTTCCTCTTTCCCTCAGCCTTTAGCTTCTCTTCTCTCGTATATAACCTACCTTGTGCTTTATGTTTCCACGCCTCTTTCAAAACCATGAACTTCTCATCAGTGAGAAAAATCTCTCATATCCAGCCTTTAGAATTTACCCAGGCATAAACTGAAGACTTTCTGAAAACCAACACTGCACTGTGAAAGTTTCTAAAACACAGTTTAATTCTGTGGATGCCTGCTTAAGAATAGAATACACTTGATATATTCACTCCCTAGCTATCAAACAGCATTATAGTTCCTATGTTGGACAATAGATAAATGGATGTAATTCATCATCTATATCCAATAAATCTCCATTTCCCCTGCTCCAGTTACCTGGAATCCAGATAGCTGGAGTGTTAAAAAGCTAAGAGATACTCATGAATGTATTTTGTCTGCCTTTGTTCATTCAAATGCACTTTCCCCTATAAGTTCCTTACTAACAAGGTATTATCCAAACACGAACTATTCTATAAAACCATTTCAAGACTTAACATCATCATGAGCATGTGTTCTATTTTCTTAACCTGCCCATCAGTTCAGTTCAGTTCAGTCACTCAGCCGTGTCCAACTCTTTGTGACCCCTTGGACTGCAGCATGCCAGGCTTCCCTATCCATCACCAACTCAAGGAGCTTACTCAAATTCATGTCCAGAGAGTCAGTGATGCCATCCAACCATCTCATCCTCTTTCATCCCCTTCTCCTCCTGCCTTCAATCTTTCCAAGCATCAGGGGCTTTCCCAATGAGTCAGTTCTTTGCATCAAGTGACCAAAGTACTGGAGTCTCAGCTTTAGCATCAGTCCTTCCAATGAATATTCAGGACTGATTTGCTTTAGGGTTGACTAGTTTGATCTCCTTGCTGTTCAAGGGACTCTCAAGACTCTTCTCCAACACCTCATTTCAAAAGCATCAATGTTTGGCACTCAGTTTTATTTATGGTCCAACATCCATACATGACTACTGGAAAAAAAAAACAAAACAAAACATAGCTTTGACTAGATGAGCCGTTGTTGGTAAAGTAATGTCTCTGCTTTTTAATATGCTGTCTAGGCTGGTCATAGCTTTTCTTCCAAGGAACAAACATTGTTTAATGTTATGGCTGCAGTTTCACCATCTGTAATGATTTTGGAGCCCAAGAAAATAAAGTTTCTCATTATTTCCATTTCATCCATTTGCCATGAAGTGATAAACCCGATACGATGATCTTCAGTTTTTGAATGGTGCATTTTAAGCCAGTTTTTTCACTCTCCTTTTTCACTTTCGTCAAGATGTTCTTTAGTTCCTCTTCACTTTCTTCCATAAGAGTGTTGTCATCTGCATATCTGAGGTTATTGATATTTTTCCCTGCAATCTTGCTTCAAGCTTGTACTTTATCCAGTCTGGCATTTTGCGTGATGTATTCTGTATATAAGTTAAATAAGCAAGGTGACAATATGCAGCCTTGTAGCTTGTATCTCTTAATCCTCTCCCCATTACTCTCCCTACTGGTAATGAATGTTTTTCTTCTCTGTATCTGTGAATCTATAACTATTTTGCTGTTTTAATTTTGTTTTGTTTTTATATTCCATATGCAAGTGAAAAGCTCTTTATCTCTCTTTCAATTATGAATGATACTTTTGTTGGGTAGAGTGTTCTAGGTTGTAGGTTTTCCTTTTCAGCATTTTAGTTTTTTAATATATTTTTTTCAAGTTTTATTTATTTTTTGGCCACACTGTGAGCATGTGGGATCTTATTTCCCTGACCAGGGATCAAACCTGTACCCAATAAACTGGAAGGCAAAATCCTAACCACTGGACTACCAGTGAAATCCCCCTTTTAAACATTTTAAATATATCATGCCATTCCCTCTTGGCTTGCAAATTCTCTGCAGGAAAAAACTGCTGGTAGTCTTATAGGGATTTCTTTGTACATGATTCTTTCTTAGATCAGGCCACTAGATTGTTTTTAAATATAAGTATAAAAAGAAATAAAGAACTGATTTGAGAAAAAAAATGCAAAGACTTTCTAATAAATCCACAAGGAAATTTGAGGTGGATGCAAAATGTTTATCTTCATTTTTCTGCCTTTCAAATTAAAGGTATAAATAACAGGTGGATGCAAATTCATACTATCAGTAATGAGAGAGGGGCTATTACCATACAGCCCACGGATGTTGGAAGGATAATAAAGGAATATTGTGAAAAACTTTATGCCACAAATTTGATGACATAAATTAAATAGCCCAATGTTTTGAAAACTTTTTAGTAAACTAGGAAAAAGGGAAACTTTCTCAACTTGATAAAGACTCATAATTAAAAAAATAAAACAAAAGAAACTATAGGTAACATCCTACTTGATAGTGAGAAACTGGAAGCTTTCCCAGTAAAATTAGGTACAAGGCAAGGATATCTCCTCTCACTACTGCTTTTTAACATCATACATAAAGTCCTAACTAATACAAAATGATGACAATATAAAAGGTATACGGGCGGGAAAGAAAGAAATATGCATTTCTTTGTAAATGACATTATTAAAGCAGAAAACATGAAAGAACAAAGGCCTGCAATTAATATGTTGTAATATCAATGGCGTAGTTTATAAAGCCAGTAAACAAAAATCAATCACTTGTCTATAATTTATTAGCGAGCAGATAGAATTTGAAATTAAAATATAATATTGTTTATATTAATAACTGAAGAGATGAAATGCATATGTATAAATCTAATAACATATGTAGTATGTCTATGCAAAAAAAACTCCAAAATGATGAACAAATTAAAAAAATAATAATAAATAGAGAATATTTCATGTCCTGTAATAAGAAGACAACATTGTTTAGATGTTAGTTCTTTCTAATATCACCTATAGATTCAACTGGACGAGGCGCATCTTCTCGTGGCCGCCCCTCCTGACCTTGAACGTGGAACAGCTTCTCTTGGGCCTCCTGTGCCTGCGTAGCAGCCACGCCTTGGAGGTGGGAAGCTGAAGAAGCTGAAGCTGAACGGTTCTATGAAGACCTACAGGACCATCTAAAACTAACACCCAAAAAAGATGTCCTTTTCATTATAGGGGACTGGAATGCAAAAGTAGGAAGTCAAGAAACACATGAAGTAACAGGCAAATTTGGCCTTGGAGTACAGGAAGCAGAGCAAAGGCTAACAGAGTTTTGCCAAGAGAACGCACTGGTCATAGCAAACACCATCTTCCAACAACACAAGAGAAGACTCTACACATGGACATCACCAGATGGTCAACACCAAAATCAGATTGATTATATTCCTTGCATCCAAAGATGGAGAAGCTCTATACAGTCAGCAAAACAAGACTGGGAGCTGACTGTGACTCAGATCATGAACTCCTTATTGCCAAATTTGGACTTAAACTGAAGAAAGTAGGGAAAACCACTAGACCATTCAGGTATGACCTAAATCAAATCCCTAATGACTATACAGTAGAAATGAGAAATAGATTTAAGGGACTAGATCTGATAGAGAGCCTGATGAACTATGGATGAAGGTTTGTGACATTGTACAGGAGACAGGGATCAAGACCATCCCCATGGAAAAGAAATGCAAAAATGCAAAATGGCTGTCTGAAGAGGCCTTACAAATAGCTGTGAAAAGAAGAGAACCGAAAAGCAAAGGAGAAAAGGAAAAATATTCCCATTTGAATGTAGAGTTCCAAAGAATAGCAAGGAGAGATAAGAAAGCCTTCCTCAGTGATGAATGCAGAGAAATAGAGGAAAACAACAGATGGGAAAGACTAGAGATCTCTTCAAGAAAATTGAAGATACCAAGGGAACATTTCACACAAAGATGGGATCGATAAAGGACAGAAATGGTATGGACCTAACAGAACCAGATGATATTAAGAAGAGATGGCAAGAATACACAGAACTGTACAAAAAAGATCTTCACGACCCAGATAATCATTATGGTGTGGTCACTCACCTAGAGCCAGACATTCTGGAATGTGAAGTCAGGTGGACCTTAGAAAGCATCACTACGAACAAAGCTAGTGGAGGTGATGGAAATCCAGCTGAGCTATTTCAAATCTTGAAAGATGATGCTGTGAAAGTGCTGCACTCAATATACCAGCAAATTTGGAAAACTCAGCAGTGGTCACAGAACTGGAAAACGTCAGTTTTCATTCAAGTCTCTAAGAAAAGCAACACCAAAGAATGCTCAAACTACTGCACAATTGTACTCATCTCACACACTAGTAAAGTAATGATCAAAAGTATCCAAGCCTGGCTTCAGCAATATGTGAACCGTGAACTTCCAGATGTTCAAGCTGGTTTTAGAAAAGGCAGAGGAACCAGAGATCAAATTCCCAACATCCTCTGGATCATTGAAAAAGCAAGAGAGTTCCAGAAAATGCATCTATTTCTGCTTTGTTGATTATACCAAAGCCTTTGACTGTGTGGATCACAATAAACTGTGGAAAATTCTGAAAGAGATGGGAATACCAGACCACCTGACCTGCCTCTTGAGAAACCTGTATGCAGGTCAGGAAGCAACAGTTAGAACTGGACATAGAACAACAGACTGGTTACAAATAGGAAAAGGAGTATGTCAAAGCGGTATATTGTCACCCTGCTTATTTAACTTATATGCAGAGTACATCATGAGGAACGCTGGGCTGGAAGAAGCACAAGCTGGAATGAAGATTGCCGGGAGAAATATCAATAACCTTCGGTATGCAGATGACACCACCCTTATGGCAGAGAGTGAAGAGGAACTAAAAAGCCTCTTGATGAAAGTGAAAGAGGAGAGTGAGAAAGCTGGCTTAAAGCTCAACATTCAGAAAACTAAGATCATGGCATTTGGGCCCATCACTTCATGGGAAATAGATGGGGAAACAGTGGAAACAGTGGCTGACTTTATTTATTTTATGTATTTATTTATTTTTGGCCCCAGAATCACTGCAGATGGTGATTGCAGCCATGAAATTAAAAGACGCTTACTCCTTGGAAGGAAAGTTATGACCAACCTAGATAGCATATTAAAAAGCAGAGACATTACTTTGCCAACAAAGGTCCCTCTGGTCTAGGCTATGGTTTTTCCAGTGGTCATGTATGGATATGAGAGTTGGACTCTGAGGAAAGCTGAGAACCAAAAAATTGATGCTTTTGAACTGTGGTGTTGGAGAAGACTCTTGAGAGTCCCTTGACAGCAAGGAGATCCAACCAGTCCATCCTAAAGGAGATCAGTCCTGGGTGTTCACTGGAAGGGCTGATGCTGAAGCTGAAACTCCAGTACTTTGGCCACCTCATGAGAAGAGTTGACTCATTGGGAAAGACCCTGATGCTGGGAGGGATTGGGGGCAGGAGGAGAAGGGGATGACAGAGGATGGGATCCTGGATGGCATCACCGACTCGATGGGCCTGAGTTTGAGTAAACTCCGGGAGTTGGTGATGGACAGGGAGGCCTGGTGTGCTGCTATTCATGGGGTCGCAGAGTCGGACACGACTGAGCAACTGAACTGAACTGATAGATTCAATGTAAACTCAGCCAAAATACCAGGAAGCTTGTTGTAGAAATTAACAAACTGTATCTAAAGTTTATATGGAATTTCAAAAACCCAGAATAGCCAACACAACATTGAAGAAGAACAAAGTTGGAAGATTGACATTATCTGACTTGATTTACTATGAGGTTAGGGTATTCAAGACAGGATGTTACTGCAAAAACAATAGACAAATCAATGAGCCAAAATAAGAAGCCCAGACATAGAGTCAATTATATGCAACTGATCTTTGAAAATGGAATGAAGACAATACAGTGGTGCAAATGGATCACAATAAAGGTGGCAATTTAAATTAGTGTTTATTTCTCACTGTAAAGTCACCAGGTATAAATGAAATTCTCCTTTCCTTTACCAAAGCAGTGCCTAGCCACTTAAAGCGTATTGAAAGTGGATGCAGCAACAACAACAACAACAGTGTATTGTATTGTACACAAGTTGTTCATTTAATTTAAGGTCACAAATTGTTAAGGTCACTTAAATTATCCTGATGCATGGATGAAGACTGTGCACATCTTGCATCTTTGTCTCTGAATTTCTGTTTTCGGTTTTCTTAGGGCTATTCTCCTGCTGTTTATTAGTTTGCTTGTTTTTCTAAAAAGTTCCTGAAGAGAATTCTGATTTTTCACTTTCTCCATCACTCCACAGGACCTAATTTACTATTCATTATGTGAACTATCTGTTACAATTGCTTTGAAGAAAAAGATTGGAACTTAGTCAAATAACTTGTACTGCTTGCTATATTGGGCATATTACATGTATCCTTTAGATTGCAGTTCCATTTAAAATTCAAGAGAATTTTATAAGCATACAGGTTTTCTTTATCAGAATTCCTTTTTTTTATTGTGCTTTGCAGATGTTGTGCTTTTTACATATTGAAGGTTTGTGGCAACCCTTCATTAAGCAAGTCTATTAATATCAGTTTTCCAACAATATCTGTATACTTCACATTTCTTTGTCATATTTTGGTAATTCTTCCAATGTATTAAATCCTCTGGGCTTCTCTGGTGGCTCAGCAGGCAAGAATCTGCCCTCAATGCCAGAGAAACAGGTTCGACCCATGGGTCCAGAAGATCCCCTGGAGAAGGAAATGGCAACCCACTTCAGTATTCTTGATTGGGAAATCTCATGGACAGAGGGACCTGGTGGGCTACAGTGAATGGGGTTACTAAAGATTTGGACACAACTGAGTGACTAAACAACAAGATTAAATCCTCCACCAGCAAAACTATTATAACTTGCTGAAAGCTCAAATAATGGTTGGCACTTTGTAGCAATAAACTATTTTTAATTAGGATACACAGGATATACAAACTGTAGTTTTAGACCCAATGCCATTTCACACAGAATATAAGATAGTGTAAATGTAATCTTTTATATGCACCAGGAAATCAAAAATAATTGTGTGAGCCACTTAATCATGATATTCGCTTTGTTGCAGTTTTCTTGAGCCAAACCAGAAATGTTTCCAAGGTGTGCCTGTATATTTCATTATTTTATTGAAATAACAAGTTTTTAGATTCATCTAACTTTCTGAGCTGTAAATTCCTCACATAGGGTCTTGTTTCATATTTCAGGTTTGCAAGAAATGTTTACCAAATTTGAAGTATTGGATATGTTCCCTTGTTTATTTAAAAAAACAAAAAATAATATCTACTAAGGTCAACTATAAGAAATATTTAAATATTCCAAAGGAACTTACTAAGCTGAATGTTTTCTTACTTTAGTCATCTTTATCATAACCATACATTCTAACCAAGTAAAACGTAACTTTAAAGTTTTTATAACTTGTTTTTAGTAATTTATAGCAGCATTTTTTTTTTCCTCCCAGACCTCATGTTGATTCTCTCCATACTTCCACTTCTGCCCATTTCATCCAAAATACTGAGCAGTAACTAATGTAATCATAGGTAGAAACTTAGGACACGATTTCCTTCCTTCACCAATCTTTAAGCAGGTCCTGTGAATCCTCTTTATAGCTAGGTACCCTCAGTCCAGTCGTAGCTTGCCTTTAATGAGAATCGGTTTTAGGCCCATTTAGCAAGGCTCTTCCTACCCTAGATTTCTTACCAAGTTCCTGTCAGTAATTTCCATCTGCTCCCCCTCACTGTGCCCATTGACTCTAATTATTAGCTGTCTGTGATGTTCTCAGAATTGAGCTCATGTCTACGCTGAAATCTCTCTCCTCTATTGCAGTGGCTTGCATAAAATATGTCTTACCATTTTAACAGTGTCTTTGAAACAATTTTTCTTCTACTTATGGAAAAAGTAAAAATGCTAGCTTTTTCTTAAAGAGCTTTTGGAAAGAAACTTCTAGATTCAAAGACCATATTGTTAAACTGGATTCTGTATAACCCTTCTCAGAGTCCATTATTCATATTATTTATGAAGTGAAAATGGTCAGTTAAGATTTTCTCCTGTACAAAGAAGTTATGATATCCTGAAATTTGGGGCACACTCAGGAAAAGAGAGAGACTTTTATTCAGGGGTGGGGGATATGCTGTGTTTAGTCGCTCAGTTATGTCCAATTCTTTGCAACCCCATGGACTGTAGCCCACCAGGCTCCTCTGTCTGTGGGCATTCTCCAGGCAAGAATAGTGGAGTGGGTTGCCATGCCCTCCTCCAGAGGAACGTCCCAACCCAGGATTTGAACCCAGGTCTCCAGCATTGTAGGTGGATTCTTTACAGTCTGAGCCACCAGGTCAAACCAAAATCTTCCCCCAATGCAGAAAACATTTACAAAGATAGAAGACCAATAAAATGTTATTGAATAAGCATTAAACCAGATTGTGATGAGACACACTTCATAGATAAGCAATCTGCTAAAGAATTTGCAAAGGCAGAAATAAATTTCATCCTTTCATAACTAATTGGACATAATCCATTCAGTAAAGGATGTAGGCTTTAAAATTCAGAGTCAGATGACACCTGAAATAAGACGCATCTCCTCCCAGCGAACTAGGATGTATAGCAGTATTTTCTTTGATGATTACATTTCAAAGATAAGGCTCTCAGATCCTTGAAGAGAAATTGCTGAGTTTTGAAATTGGCAACTTAAAAATTTGCATAAATTTGGATAGAACCAAGAGAGAAATTCTAAAAGAAAAAAGAGGGTGAGTCTGTCCTCTTATTTTTATCTAGAAATAAGTCTCCCGTGTTCAATTTGCACTCACCCTTACACAGTCCCCTGCTTCTGCTAAGTCCCCTCCACAACCACAAAACAGCAGAGCCTGTATTCCATGTAGAACTCCCATCGAACAATGCATTTCCCCAAAACAATAAGCAAAAGATCATTCATGAGTAATATCAGTAAGGTAATAATAGCTGCTAGCAAATAATTATTTGTTAAATTTACTACACCTTAGAAAATACAGCAGCTGTTTTACAAAATATTATCTCATTGTCTAAACCTCTAAATAATGTTATGACTTTGCTAAGCAAGCCCAGTCTCTCATTATTGGCTCAAATGTTCCTGTCCCTCTCAGCTATGCATCAGTTATCAAAATGTGTGTGCATGTGTGTGTGTGTGTGTGTGTGTGTGTGAGAGAGAGAGATCATGATAAGGGGTGGAAGAATGTATACATTTTGGACTTGTTCTGAAGAAAATACCTTGTTAGCTCAGGTCTTGAATGAAGGCTTCTAAAATAAAACATGAGTCCAGCCCATTCATTTTAATAAAATGCATATTCTTTTTTCCATATGGTAATATTTCATCTTTAAAATATTTTTACATAAGTCAACCCTATTTCAAATAAATTTAGCTTGAAAAATCAAATTCAGTTTCTTTTCTATAGTAGAAAATCTCCTTGTAAAATAGTAGTAAACATAAGCATTCAAGTGAATAAACTAATGATCCACATGGCTGCTAGGAAACCCAAAAATTAATTGGATTTTTTACTCACTCAGGATAAATCCCTGGAGTTCTTCAGGCAATGACCAAAGATACTTTTACTTTGCTCATGCAAGGTAATGGGATTACCAACTAGTCTAAACCTTTAATCTCTGTTGATAAAGTACAATGAATACTCAGGAAATACGGTAGTTGGGCTTAAATTGCCAAAAGAGAAAGAGAGAGAGGAGGAAAAGCCTAAAGTGTTAGATTGTTTATCAGGGAAACAGAATTAATTGAAAGCACATTTACATAGCTGAGGAGAATTTCTAGCCATAGTTGAAAGGTTTAAAGTTGGTTGTCTAATGCAAGTAGTTGACATTATAATGAGCAACCTAATTTGTGTTCTTTCATTTCTACTCCTCTGACTGGAATATGATATTTTGCTGTTTTTTTGTACATCTGCACACATTATTTCCTTTAAAAAGAGAAAGAAATAATTTCTTTGATTTTCTTAATGAGAGAAATGAATGTATTCCTTCTATTTTAGTTTATACTATTTTTTCTTTAGTATTTTGTTTTCTTTTCACTTCAAGTTGCATATATTAACTATTAGGTTTGCTAGAGGATAGCTTCAAGCAACTGATTTGTTTTTCAAGTTGGCTAAATATTATGCATTTTTAATAAATGCATTTTACCATGTTTGATAATTTTTTCATATAATTGATGACTAGCATAAACATGCTATTCTTTATTAAAATAATTTAGCTTTTTAGGATATCAATTTAAAAAAAAACATTAAATTTTATCCATTTGAAAAAGTGAATTGGACCTACCTAAAATAGAGGACAAAACTAGTTTTGGGATATTTGTTTTACCTAAAAATAAGCAAGCAAATAAAACTCTGCAATGCAGACTTTATTTTCAAGTTCATAAGTCTCACGCTTAGAAAGGTAAACTACTTTGCCAAGCCCATACAGCTAGTAAATGGTGGAGCCAAGAATGCAAGCTCTTAACTCCTGTGATTATTATTTCTGAACATGTTCTACTCCTCACCCCCAAATATTGCCTTCTGACACCTTATTAGTCTAAAGTATCTATGAATCATTGTGTGATCTTATTTGTAAAGATGTCTTTCTACATATGGTAAACAGCAAATTTTGTTTGATGATAAACCTGAGAGTCACAAAGGTACAAGGTCAAATACATCCACAGAGTTACACAAGTAGATATCATATATCCACAGACATTTCTAAGTCAGATATCATCAGATTCTTCAGGGACACAGCATTTTAATCAAGCCACACCTCTAAAATTTCAAGAAAAATTTTTGAAGGTAGGATTTTATACTTGGCTAAATTTTTAATCTTAAAGATAAATGAAATATATTTTCAAAGTCCTACTTTTTAAAATAAATATATATTCTTTACAGACTAAACTTAGCAGGAACAGAGAAAGAAATCCAATCATGGTCATCACATTACCCATATCAGTGGCTTCCCCCTTTACACACAATGGCTACCAGAGGCACCATTTATGTTTCCAGTTAGAGACGTCTCCAAGTGTAAGGGCACAGATGTACTTCGGTTCACTAACTTGATAGAGCATCATCAGATAGAAAAACATAGCTGGAAGAAGAAAAACCATAGCTGGCACTTTGTCTACCTACTGACAAGGCCAGTCTTACATTTATTTCCCACCTGGTAAATTCATGGTTAACAAAATTTGCATCTGCATTTCAAAGAACACTAAAACAAAATAAGATTTGTGTTTGGATTGATACTCCCTCACTGTCAGATTGATAATCTGCTAATTTGAATCAATCAATTTTGAAAAATGATTAATAATTTAAGATATGTAGAGTACTCTCTTAAAGCTAAGCATGATATCAATCTTTTCCATATATTTCCTTCTTTGATACTCATTAAAAATGTCTTTTCAATCTCCTTATTAGGAACTTCAGCTTCTTCCAGAACCTGAATCCTTAACCATGAGCAAGGCTGTCTGCCTCTATTTGAATTCAATGGGGAAATAGCTGGAACCAGACTTCAGTACTTGCTTTCTTTGAAGAAAGAGTTCAGCAGAGACCACGACTGTGAAACAGTTAAAATGTTTATTACAAGCAAAGTGCACGTGAGAGAATGCGCATGGGTGAACTCAAAGAGTGAGCTGCCCCTAATGTCACTGTTACTCACTGAATCCTGCTGGGCTCTTTTGTGACCCTGTGGACTGGAGGCCACCGGCTTCTTCCAAAAGAGGGGGCCTACCCTGGGGCCGTCCTCCGGGTATCTCCAGCCAGTCGCCTTGCTTGTGTCCACATTTGACCTCACTCAGCATCCTTTTGGATGGAATACGTGCATCTCTCAGCCACGATGGATTCCAACGCGAAGGTTTCTGGGGGTTGGCAAGACATATTATGGGGTGGTGGCTTCTCCCTTCATTGGCCTCTCCCTAGACTGAGGATCTTCTCTGCACACAAGTTATCTGGAAAATGCTTTTGACCTCAAGATTCAGGAAATTGTAATCATTTTGTCTTCCACCCAATCAGAGCCCAATGCTCCTGCTCTTGTCTCAAAGTGTTAGTAGGAGATTGGTTACAACTGCTCAGTCTGGATCCATCTATTTGCTGCTTCACATCTTCCCCACCAAAAAGGAAGCCCAGGATCTAGATTTACATTCTCTCACACTCAAGGTAAAGGTACAAAACTAAGTAGTTCCTGCTGAGATCTACTATGGGTTATTTTAAGACTGTATCTCATCACACTTTAGCACCACTGCCTCATTTGATTTGGCAATTCAATCAAATTTCACTGATTTATATAAACTGTGTGTATGTGCATGAGTGTGCTTTTCCAGGATAGCAATTTGACCTAGTGATTATGCCAACTGGAAGATATGACTGGTGATCTATACTTTCCTACAATATGTTCTTATGTAGAGTCTTTCTCCTCAGAAATTCCATGTTATCCATTTTGGCTTTGACCTTGGAAACTGAGTCCTCGTCTGTTTATCCGTCCTTTGCTAAAGGACAAGTATCAAAACACCTCATTTTGTACAGCATTTATAAATGTATTCAAAATAGATGCTCATTAGTGTTTGATATCCTTGTTCATACTTTAATTATTTCCAATTAGTCTCTCCACATAGATACATATTAAAGAAAAGAAAATGGACATTTTAATCAGAGGGAGACTGCTTTCTAAAGACTCAGCAATCTCTCTCTTTCCATGCAAGAGTGTTTAATTATAGTCATTCATACTCTTTGTTTAAAGTAGACTCTAGAATTTGAAGCAAGTGTTCACGGAAAAGCTTAATTAGTTACAAAAACCTTTTTTTTTGGGGGGGGGGGCTTAGTTTTCTTCAGAACACACATACATGCACACACACATTAGTTTGCCAGAAAGGAAAAATTTTAAACATTGTCATTTGATTCTTCTAAATCCATCTGTCAGCAAATCGGTGGAATTTTGCTGCTGAAGAGCCAGGGGGAAACATGAACATCTGGTAAAACAACTGCGCATATAGAGAGGACACACACATTGTTCCACATTTGTAAGGATGAGTCAAATTTGGACCTTTTCCCCCCAAGCCTTTAATCTGACTCAGAGGAACCTCATTCTGTGGTTAACAATTGTGATAACACAGTTTTTATTAAACAAATGGCAAGATTAAAAAGCTACCAGAGTAATAACAAAAAGAATCCTTATTTCCTAACAAGTTTTTCCACTGTGAAAGGACCTCAAATTCTTTCCCAATCCTGCAGGAAATTTTTCTGGGATTTTTGAAGGATATCAGCTCTGAAACTATGCAGAACACCCTTTTCAGGTGGACTTAAATTATAACTTCTGTGAACAGGGAAAGAGGAAGTATCCAGTGAATTCATTTATTTCTCTAGAAATCCTCAATATCTAAGTGTGGGTGCTCAGGTCAGTATCTACAGAATCTGAATACTGTGGCATTTAGGCTCCATTTTGTATTTATTAATTCTCTCCATAGTAGCAATTTATTTGTGCTCTAATAGGTTCCCTAATGTTGCCTAATAACATGCTGATCCCTCTCTAAGCCTCTCTCCTTTTCCCCAGGTGCACCCGACCTTCTAGCTATATTCTAACTAGCTATATTTGGTGTCCTTATTGTTTTATATCTGATTGAGAAGAACAAATCATTTTTAATAGTCTGGATTGTCTTGCCTTGTGTTAATAATCTTGAATTGTATTTATGTTATTAAAATGTAGTTTGCTTTAAAAAATACAGGAGAGATGAAAAGAGATTAGATTAGGGACAGTGTCACCTGTTTACTACTTTTCAACCATTTATACCAAAGTCTGTAGTGGCTTCCATTGCAGCTCAGCTGGTAAAGCATCTGCGGCAATGTGGAAGACCTGTGTTTGATCCATGGGTTCAGAAGACCCGTGGAGAAGGGAAAAGTTACCCACTCCAGTGTCCTGGCCTGGAGAATTCCATGGACAGTATAGTCCATGGGTTTGCAAAGAGTTGGACATGACTGAGAGACTTTCACTTTCACTTTCTATGTGTAAGGGGTTCAGTTCATTTCAGTTCAGTTCGGTCACTCAGTCGTAAGGGGTAGTAGCACTGATAACAAGGGATCTTAATCTCAGAGTATCATAATGTTAGGATAAACAGTAAAATACAAGTAATAGAGGTTTTTAAAGGCATTGTCTTGCATTTATCATTCTTAGCACTGTTTTATGTATTGTGTTAGTCAAAACTAATGAAGTAAATTAGTGGTAAAACATGCTCTGTGATATATGTGAAGACAAGGGGGGAGACTGGGAAGATACCATATTTTTAAACCATAATGTGAAATGAGCCAAGAACGTACTTATTATTGGATTATGGCAGATGCTATTAATATTCCATCCATATGCCTTCAGCCTACTCACCGTCCATCCTTGCATTCCAGTCTGAATTTTAATGACCAGCATCTGCAGTTTTGTTAGAGTGTTTCTCTCAGGTTGCAGGAAGCTGTTGTATGTAAACAAATGTCCTTCTGGGGGGAAGCCCTTAAACAATGAAAGACAGATGTTGGGAGTTAAAGAGTTTTACCTTTTTGACCCTTAGCAAGATGTGTCTCCTAGTCAGGGCTATGGTTTTTCCTGGAGTCGTATATGGATGTGAGTTGGACCATAAAGAAAACTGAGCATGGAAGAATTGATGCTTTTGAACTATGGTGTTGGAGAAGACTCTTGAGAGTCCCTTGGACTGCAAGGAGATCCAACCAGTCCATCCTAAAGGAAATCAGTCCCGAGTGTTCATTGGAAAGACTGATGTTGAAGCTGAAACTCCAATACTTTGGCCATCTGATGTGAAGGACTGACTCATTTGAAAAGACCCTGATGCTGGGAAAGATTGAAGGTAGGAGGAGAAGGGGATGACAGAGGATGAGATGGCTGGATGTCATCACCGACCCGATGGACATGACTTTCAACTCTGGGAGCTGGTGATGGACAGGGAGGCCTGGAATGCTGTGGTTCATGGGGTCAGAGAGTCAGACACGACTGAGTAACTGAACTGAACTGAACTGAAGAAGTGTGTTAAGGTGACCTTTGAGTTTTTCCACAGGATTAAGCTTAATCGCAATCTGAAGTCACCAGTCTTTCCTTTGACCTTAGGGTTAGGGCTTGGGCTAGTGTGAGGGTTGCCTCTCCCTTTCTTCTTCCTGGAATCACTTTCTCTCCGCTGCTGGTGTCCCTGCACTTTCTGCATAAACCCCATGCACTCCATTCTATTTCAGAGAGAGTAAAAGTGCTCTGCTTCCAGAGGTCAGGACAAAGGATCCAGCAAGCCAAGACAGCTTGGTTAATCATTGACCTAACAAATATTTTTTTTCTAGTAGCACAAAGAATGGAGAATGATCTTTATGTTAATGTTTATATGATGAAGAGGACCACACACACACACACACACAAGTTGAGGTTATTAATGGAGGTTTGCCAAGTTGAAGCCATGGACGTGACTTTGTGTTGGGAGAGAATAAACAGAAAATAGGAATTCTATATTAAAGAGCCCTGTTCTATCTGTGTGAGAAAAAAGAAGAGGAATGTACAGGAGGAAAGAGCAGAGTACTTGAAGAGAAATTTGGGAAAGAAACTGGTGAGGAGGCTGACAAAATTGGGGCAGTATGGGAGAAAAAGAAATTTGTATTTACTTTCCACTGTATCCTAGCACTCGTGTTGGTGACTTTTTAAAGATGTATATTTTATTTTTTATCTTTAATAGGCTGACTTTTATTTGCATGGCTTGACTATTTCCTATGCTCTAAATGGCAGTGAAATGGTTGAATAAATTTCATGTTTTAGCACCATCTAATCTTCAGAACTAGATTACTTCTTTTCCCTCTTTGTTTCCAGTCCTCTAAAGTCAGCATCATCCTCATTTTTTAAGCACCTGCAGTCCATTTGCAGTCTCATCTTTATCATGTAAGCTCTTCAGTTCTCATATTTTATATACATTTATTTTATCTCATGTATTTTATTTACTAAAACCACTATAAGGCATTCATGTAGCTATAAAAGAAATAACACTTTAATAATAATTTTATACTGAGTCTCTTGAGTTTTGTTGTTTTTCTGGTACAGAAGTGTTTCAGTAATGCTCTCTGACGGTTTTACCCTTGAGATCTTCACGAAAATGAGACATGAGGGTATGTCTTTATGAAATCATACCACTGAACCTGTCATTAAGTGGATATAGTACTTTCACTTTTCACTCTCATGCATTGGAGAAGGAAGTGGCAACCCACGCCAGTGTTCTCGCCTGGAGACTCCCAGGGACGGGGGAGCCTGGTGGGCTGCCGTCTATGGGGTCACACAGAGTCGGACACGACTGAAGCGACCTAGCAGCAGCAGCAGTACTATTCTTTCTTCTAACAGCCTGAGTTTTCTAAAATGAGTAAAGACTGTGTCACATCCTCAAATCAATTGAATACAACACTATTGATTGAGGCAGCTTTGCAAGAGTAGGGATTTGTATTCTAGAAGGGAAAAAAAGGTGCAATAGAGGCCTGGGATCTGCTTCATGGTTTTCTATGCTTTTTATACTCTTCTCAAAATATGATATATCATCTCATTTTTCAGTGGTATAACAAGTAACCATGCCTTATCTGTAAAACATGCCAAGAATGCTTACATCTTTTACTTTCAGTATCAAAAACAGCGTCAGCTGTCAGTGAGGAGAGGTGGCCTTCCTAGCTAAGATACTTGGAGCTGTGCTGAGATGCTCTCAAGTAAAGGGAGTGCCCTCATTTAAAGGCCCCATTCTCAGGCAGCCTGGAATGAATCATTGGTCTGCATGCAGTATAAATGATCAGGCTGCAGCCGAATTTGGGACAATTCTGAATAGTCATCTCAGCTTCAGAAGTCATAGTGGGGTCAGCTGAAAGGTTTGTTGAGACTATGTTGCAGACCAGCTTCTGTCTATTCAGCCCCCAATAGTCATCTCTAGTTTATGACTCTGATAGCATCCTTCAACAAATTTATTCATGATAATTTCCATCTCAAAGCAAGTTTGTCAGCTAACCCAATATGAAAGAGATGGGGAAAAAAAAAATAAGTGGGAGAGAGCTCTGAGATAGGTCATTAAGAGTTCTATTGACTCTAATTGAATTGTGATAATAGATCTATGTTGTGAATGTCATGCTTTTTTGAAATAATAATACAAAAAAGCATAGAAGTTGAAAAATTTGGCCAAGACCACATAGCACATTTTGTTAAGTATTTTTTCTTCAATAACAGACATTTTCCATTGTCCCATTAATAATAAACTTTAAAATTAAAATGTTTAACTCTGAAAATTATTTTTTCCTTATGCTTCAGGTAGGTAATACTGTGATTTTTAAGAAATATACATTTGGTCATTCAGATGACCAAATTGCATTTCTCATATATATTTGATCTTTGTATAAAGTTCCTGACTCGCAGCTCCCCAAACCACTGAATTTTCCTAAGTTGGAACTACAAATGTTGAGAATGATAAAGATGTCTTTTTTTATTTGAATGAAGTGATTTTTGGAAAGCTCATACTCTGGGGAGCTGATTGCCCAGGGGAAAATCATGTGGTTACAGGGTTGGGATTTTCATTTCCAACCCCTGACAGAAGAGGGAATGAAGAGTAAATCGATTGCCTGTGACCAATGATTTAATCAGTTATGTCTATAAATGAATTTTCCATAAAAGTTCAAAAGGAAGCTGTTCAGAGAGCTTCCAGACTGCTGAGCACGTAGAGGTGCTGGGAGAGTGGCCCGCCTGGAGGGCGCACGACGACGCCATAATCTTGGCTCTCTGTACATCAATGCTGAACATTCCATACAAAGTCACAGTTTTAGAGGAGCGAGCAAGGGTAGCTTTATTTTTGCCAGGCAAAGAAGGAACACAGCGGGCTAGTGCCTCAAGAACTTGCTCCCTGGGGAATAGGGAGACAGCTTACAGTCAGGACTCATGATCAGGAGTATGTAATAATGATCAAGATAGTGACAGCCTTGCATTCTTCGGATGCCTTAGTGGTGAGGTAAGCAGGAGTCAGCATCATCAACTTTCAGGTTTCAACTCTTCTGGGGTCTGTATGTTTGTGGGCAGCATAATTAATTGTTAGCTTCTGTTACCTAGAGGGGATTTCAGTATCTGAAAGATCGTTCAAAGATATTGCTATGTGAATCCCTTGATGGGGAACCAGGATCCTGCCCCAAGGCTGCATTATTATTTCTCTCAACTATTTGTTTCTCCCTCGTCTGGCATTCCCTCCCGTCCTTAATTAATAACTGCTGGAAACTTCCCATTGGAAATTTTGGAAGATCATGGAGGCTGCTGCTGCTGCTGCGTCGCTTCAGTCATGTCCGATTCTGTGTGATCCCACAAACGGCAGCCCACCAGGCTCCCCCATCCCTGGGATTCTCCAGGCAAGAGCACTGGAGTGGGTTGCCATTTCTTTCTCCAATGCATGAAAGTGAAAAGTGAAAGTGAAGTCGCTCAGTCGTGTCTTACTCTTGGCGACCCCATGGACTACAGCCTACCAGGCTCCTCCATCCATGGGATTTTCCAGGCAAGAGTGCTGGAGTGGGGTGCCATTGCCTTCTCCTCATGGAAGCTGAATGAAGCCTATTTCTTGTCATCACAAATGGAGGAAGCAGAAAGGATTTGTGCCCAAGAGCCCCAACAGGTCCTGCTTGGTATCAGTGGGAAATCCAAGCCCTTTTCCCACATCTTGCTATATACATCTCTTTCATCTGGCTATTTCTGAGTTACATCCTTTTTGAATAAATCAGTAATCTGGTAAGTAAATGTGCAGTGCTCTAGCAAATTAACCAAGCCTCTGATTTATAGCCACTTGATTAGAAATATAGTACCTGGACTTGTGAGTGATATTTGAAGACCAAGTAGGGATCGTGGAAACCTCTAATCTATACCTATTTAGTTAGAAGCACAGATAATATCCTGAACTTACAACTGGTGTCAGAACTGGGTAGGGGGTCGGGTAGGGCGGCAGAAACTTTACCCTGTGAAATTGTTGCTATTGAAACTGAGACAGGACTCTGTGGGGCGCCTGGATACAAATCCTTCATGTCCCTTGTTTCTTGTTCGTAGGAAATAGGCCTCATTCAGCCTAATGAACCTTCCCTGAGATCCGAAGAGCAGACTCAAATAATCACGAATCGTGGAAGGGAAGGAACGCAGATAAAGGAGGGGCAGTCAAGAAACAGCAGCGCAGCCTTGGACCAGGCTCCTGGCTCCTCCTCAGGGAATATACACGACAACGTGTTTGAGTTCCAGTGCAGAGAGTAAGGTCCCCATCCAGGTAGAGGATGGTAACTTCAGGCTGAGCGCAAGATTCCTGGAGAACTTCCTGTTATCTCACCACCAATGAATCAGAAGAAATAACATGCCTTACAGCAGCCCTAACCCCAAATTTATCCTATAAAAACTTTTCCTGGACTGCCCTGGTGGTTTAGGGTTTGGGAATCTGCCTTCCAATGTAGGAGACGTGTTCAATCCCTGTTCCAGGAAGATTCCACATGCCACAGGGCTACGAAGTCCATGTGCCGTGAGTAGTGAGCCCACATGCTACAACTACTGAACCCCTGAGCCACGAGAACGGAGAAAGCTCATGTGCAGAAATGAGAACCCAGTGCAGCCAAAAATAAAAATAATAAAAAATAAATAAAAATTTCCCCCCAAATCCATCAGGAAATTTGGGTGTTTTGAGCACAAACCACCTGTTCTCCTTTTTTGGCCCTGCAAGGAAGATTTCTGCACTGCACACTCGAACACTTTGGTCTTTCTGGCCTTGCTGTGCCTCAGACATAGGAACTTGGGTTTGCTTACACAATCTCCAAGTAGACAGTGTCAGAATCGAATTGAATTTAGGGCACTAGGTAGTACTTGAGAATTCCCTGATGTATCAGAAGCTCCCTATCCTTTCATCACACTTTAGAATTGGTACCACAATCAATTTATTTAAATAATTTTTAAAGTTTTTATCTTTTAAAATTAAATGACTAATAAAATTTAAGTATAATGGAGTTGTCATCATTTTAGCTGGTATTGATATTGATTTATCACTATTTTGTTGTTGTTTGTTTAATCAAGCATCTCTGTGACTATTATACTATTTCAAGTCTCTGTTAGCAATGATAAATCCTAAGATAGCCATGACAAATGGCTGCGGTTCTCTATTTGTTGTTAAATCTTGCCTTAGATTTTAACTGCTATTTTTCATGTTAACTTTGGAAAGGATGTTGGCAAATGCTGAAATTTAACCAATATCCTGATCACTCTAATATATACATTTTTACTTCTTCTGAGCATTCCACTGAAGAGCCTAGGAGCCTATTTTATTTATTTAAAATATCTTTGGTTTAATGCTTCAAATTAGCATTGGGGAAATCTGAATGGGAAGAAGAAATGTGTATTGTTTAGAATGGAAATCCTTTGTTTCTATTTATGTTTTTTTTTTCTTCTCTCTTTAATTTCTAGATTATTTAGTTTTGTTCCAGTGAGCATTAATTACTACTTTTCTGTATCATTTATTTGGCAATTTAATATTGAGTCAAGTATATTTATTGCATTGAAACATCTTACAATAAACTTAAAACACACACCATTCTACAGTCTAGAGAGGTGGTAAACAAGGCTATCTAGAAATTATGACTGAACTTTTCCTGTGCTACCTGGGATGAATAAAACAGTGCCTCTCGGTTACAGTTTTTCAAGTTAAGAAATGGAGAATTAAAAGCATAATATCTAAATAGCAAATCTTAATATTTAATCAGTAACCATTTACCGAGTTCCTACTATGTGTCAGAGACAGAGAAATTTAGGATGGATAAGCAAGGCATGCTTCAGGAGCTCATGTAAAATGGAAGATCACCTGAAGGCTTTTGGTGACTCCTATTTCTGTCCCTCAAATTTTATGCACTTTTTAAAAAATCCTGAAATAATAAAAAATCCACTGAAGATCAATTGAATTAACCTTATATTTTTGTTAGTAAACAGGGGCATGGGGAATGTGAGAGGTGCATACTATTCAGTAATCACCGTTAGCATTTCTTCCCCTACCCTTCAACAGCTCCACTTCCTTAACTCTGTTCTCTCAGCCCTTTCTCCAGGTGTCTTATAATATTAGGTCTTCTGCTGTTCCTAGCAGCTTCAATTGTTATTATTTGCTTGAATAATTCATAAAATTTTTATTAACCATAGTCATGTATTCTTCTTCTAACAAAAGCTTTGGGAATCTCAATTCAACTTCAAAGTGACAGGTAAACACATTTTTATAATTCACATCATAAGAGCATTAAGTAGCTATATTCTAGGAATAATGGTGGCATCATTTTATTTATTCATTCACCAAAGTTTTATTGGTTTCCTAGGTGTAGCAGGCATGGTGCTAGATCACAGGACTGTTATATGATGAGCAACAATAAAGCCTTTGCTTCACGGTATACTGGCTTGGCAACTGGGCTGACTTTGTAATACCTCTGGATTGTCACGCAATGAATCAGTAATCAAATACCATAATAGGCAGTAAAATGCATATACATTTTAGAGCTATAAATCTATACACACTCATACATTCATAAAGAACTTTAAAAACAAGCAAAATCTTCATTTACCTTTTCCAAGAATTTACTTTAGGATGATGTTCTAACTCTAAATTTAGTCCAGTATTCTACTAATTTGCCACACTCACTTATCTAAAGTATTAATTGAACCTTAACCAAAATGTGGGCATCTCCTTTCAAGACTTCAAACAATCAACAAACCAAAAATAAACAAATAGAGGGAGAAATGTATTGAGAAAAAACTGGATTAATGCAAAAAGTAAGCTTTTAAATTGTTGGAAACCAATGACTTCTAGTAAAAATGGATAAAAGATTATGCCTGCTTATGGGAAGATGAAGTGGACATAATTTTCCTATTCCTTCTACTAAACAAAATTAGAAACCTTAAACACTTTCCTAAAAACAACATAAAAAAAACTAAACAGTGGTGGGGAAATGTAGTAGAGCATCAAGGTACCCTAGGATCCAAAAAACAAAAAAAAAAAGAGGTGCAATAGTAAGTTTCTTTTTCTTTTTTTTATATTAATATCCCAGACTAAGAGCTGAATAAATCAGTGAATGCAAATGACAATAAGTACAGATAAAGAAAAAATACACAAGAGCCAATTCTCTCTGTAAATGATCAAGAAAATGTCAATCTAGCAAGACAGAAAGCACTTTTAAAATAATTGTTCTATTACAGCCAACGCCACAGAAATAAACTGGATGTCCCATGTGGTGCTGATACTCACCCACATCAGCAAGGGCCTTTTGGAAAGTCTACTCTTCTGGCTTCGCCAGAACCTAGTGATGAATCCCAATATATCTGCGGGGATAATGTCAGAAAAACCAAGTAGGAAGCTGAAATAGTCATGGCACTGTGCAGGGACACTGCCCCTCCTCAGTGTCAATAACAACTACCTGGGGAGCCTGGGCTTGCTGTCAATCAATGGCAAAGAGGTAACCCTCTAACTTCCCAATGAATAGGGTCAAAGAAATTTTAGTGGCGAGTCAAGAATTTTGTCCATGCCCAACAGTAATGAAGCCATCAGCCCATGTCAATAGGGGCCACGTGGTGAGTGATAACGCTATTCTCCTACTCTTCCCATTGAATGCGTGAGCAGAGGCCCAGTGCTCAACACTGCCCAGCAATAACAAGAGTCTCTCTCAGGTGTCAATGGGCTATTTCTACCCACACCGGGCAGAATTGAGGTGGTATCCTCTCTTCCCTCGTTAGACAAGTTAAAACAGAAGGTTAAATAACATAATGCCTAACATGTTCAGGTTTCAATAGAAAAATCAGTCACCTCATTAAAATCGGGAAACTCCTTAGGCTTGAATGAAAAGAACATCAACAGATACCAACACTGAGATGACAAAGATGTAGAATTATCCAATAAAAATCTAAGCCAATCATAACAAAAAGTCTTTACGAAGTAATTATAGACATTATAGAAACAAAAAAGTAAAGTATCTGTAAATAGATTGAACATAGAAAGAAAAATAAAATGGTAAGTTAGGACTGAAAAACAATTACTAAGTATAAAACTGAATGAAAATTCTCAATAGTAGAGTGTGTGGCATATAAGTGGAGTTAAATTTTCTAACTTCACAAGAACTTGTAAAAGACTGAATACTAATGGATTGTGTTATGTCAAAATATATGTAGCAGTAGGAAGAGAAAGCACTAATAGAAATATACAATGAGATATACTCAAAAGACTTAAATCCAAATACAATCTAAAAATTGTTCAAGAAATCCACAGTTAGAGAGAAAAAGGAAAACAAAACACAGAAAACAAAGAAAACAAAAAAAAAAAAAAAAAAATAAAATTTTATTTAAGCCTTAATAATTACATTAAATATAAATGCTGTCAGTAGAATAACTGAAAAGCATTGACAGAGTAGATTAAAAAACAGACCCTACGCTATGCTCTCTACAGACTTCATTCATATCAACTATGACAATGGAAATATGTAGAAAGTAAAAACATGGAAAATTAACTATCATGTAAATATTAATCCAAAAAAAATGCAAGGAGTAATAGTAATATCAGACAGTGTAGACTTCAGCTAAGAGAGTTGCCAGAGACAAAGGAAAACATTAGATAATTAGAAAAGGATGAATCAACCACGAAGACGTGGCAGTTCGAAATATATTTGAATCAGTAAATTTAGCTACCAAATGTGAAAAGCAAAAACTGATAGAACTGAAAGAAAAACAGATAAGTCCACAGTTAGAGTTGGAAACTTAAATACTTCTCTTTCAAAAATAGATAAAATAGGGGGACCTGCAAGATGGCAGAGGAATAGAATTGGGAGACCACCTTCTCCCCTACAAATATATTAAAAAAATCATCTGCGTGTGGAAAAACTCCCACAGAACATATTTTGCATGATGGCAGAGTACCCCAGACTTCCAAAAAGGCAAACCAATCTCCTTGGAATGGGGTGGGGGAAAAGATAGATGCAAAAAGGGAGACAGAGGAGTTCAGGATAGGAACCTGCACCCCAGGGATGGAGTCAGGAAGGAGGAGAAGTTTGCACACACAAAGGTGTCACAGGCCAGGCCAGGGAGGGGAATCTTTGGAACCTCAGAGGGCAGCAGGACAAGTTCTCAGAAAGCGAAATGGAGAGAATTCAGCACAGAGATCACGCCAGACCACACTTATGAGCTGAGATGTGGCTCATAGCCACTTGTTCTTAGCGTTGAGATGGAGGCCTTTTGCAGGGCTCTTGACTATAATGTTCCATGGGGTCAGGAGTTCTCTGTTGGTCCAGATTCCTGGAGCTGAATCTCCTGCCCCTGGGGTTCAGTCCCAATCCCTTACAGTAGCCTTAAGACTTCACAGACCAAACAGATCAGAAGGCAAAACTCCTAGACTAGTGGTAAAACATTCTCATCAGACAAGAACACTGAAAGAGATTCACACATTTGTATAGGGAAGAGAGATTTTTAATAACAAAAACAGCAAGGGAAAAGCAACATAAGGCTAACAGATGATCTTTCAACAGAAACTCTGCAGGACAGAATGGAATGGCAGGATATACTTAAAGTGATGAAAGGGAAAAACCTGCAACCAAGATTACCCTATATAGCAAGCATCTCATTCAGATTCAGAGGAAAAATCAAAAGCTTTAGAGACAAGTAACAAGGAAAAGTTAAGAGAAGTCTACCCCATCAAACCAACTCTTCAGCAGATGCTAAAGGAAATTATCTAGACAGGAAACACAAACAGAAAGGGCCTACAAAAACAAATGCAAAGCAATAAAGTAAATGACAACACGATCATACATTTCAATAATTACCTTAAATGTGTAAGGGATGAATGCTCCAAGCAAAAGACGCAGATTTGCTGAATGGATACAAAAGCAAGACTCCTATATATGCTGTCTACAAGAGACCAACCTCACACCTAAGAACACAGACCGACTAAAAGTGAGGGACTAGAAAAAGATATTCCATGCAAGTGAAAGTGAAAGTGAAGTCATTCAGTTATGTCCGACTCTTTGTGACCCCATGGAGCCTGCCAGGCTCCTCCATCCATGGTATTCTTCAGGCAAGAATATGGGAGTGGGTTCCCATTTCTTTCTTCAGGGGATCTTCCCAACTCAGGGATCAAACCCAGGTCTCCCGCACTGCAGGCAGACCCTTTACCATAAAGGTGATTATAACAAAATGTCCATAAAACTAAAAGCTGGTTCGTGGAGAAGATGAACAAAATTGACAAACCTTAAGCCACACTAATCAAGAATAAAAGGGAGAAGACTCAAATCAATAAAATTAGAAATGAAATTAAAAAAAAAACTATGACAACACAGCGAAGCAAAGGATCATAAGTGACCACTATGTGCATATCAATAAAATGGACAACCTGGAAGAAATAGACAAATTCTTAGAAATGTATAACATTCCAAACCTAAACCAGGAAGAAATAAAAAATGTGAAACAGATCAATCACAAACAAGAAAATAAAAATTGTAATAAAATTATTCCAACAAGCAAAAGCCCAGGGCCATGTGCCTTCATGGGTTTCCCTGATAGCTCAGTTGGTAAAGAATCTGCCTGAGGTGCAGAAGACCTGGGTTCGATCCCTGGGTTGGGAAGACCCCTGGATAAGGGGAAGACTAGCCACTCCAGTATTCTGGCCTGGAGAATTCCATGGACTATATAGTCCATGGGGTTGCAAAGAGTTGGACATGACTGAGTGACTTGCACTTTCCCTTTCACACTTTCACATGGCTTCATAAGTGAATGTTATCAAAAATTTAGAGAAGCACTAACACCTATCTTGATCAAACTCTTCCAGCAATTTACAAAGGAAGAAGAACTCCCAAACTCATCCTATGAGGTTACCATCATCCTGACACTAAAACCAGACAAAGATGCCACAAAAGAAGAAAATCACCTGCCAATATCACTGATGAACATAAATGCAACAATCCTCAACAAAACTGTAGCAAACAGAATCCAACAAAACATTAAAAAGATCATATATCCCAACCAAGTGGGCTTTATCCCAGGGATACAATGATTCTTCAGTAGATGAAAATCAATAAATGTCATATACCATCTTAACAAACTGGAAGATAAAAGCAAAATGATCATCTCAATAGGTGAAGGAAAACTTTTGACACAATTCAACATCCATTAATGATAGAAACTCTCCAGAAATTAGGTATAGAAGGAACATACCTCAACTTAATAAAAGTCATATAAAACAAAGTCACAGAAAATGTTATTCTCATTGGTGAAAAGCTGAAAGAAATTCCTCTAAAATCAAGAAAAAGACAAGGATGCCCACTTTCACCACTATTACTCAACATAGTTTTGGAAGTGCTAGCTACAGCAATCGGAGAAGAAAAAGAAATAAAAGGAATCCAGATTAGCAAAGAAGTAAAACTCTCACTGTTGGCAGATGGCCTGATTCTTTATACTGAAAACCCTAAAGATGCCACCAAAAGATTACTAGTGCTAATCAATGAATATAGAGCTTTCCAGGTGACACTAATGACAGAGAACCTGCCTGCCAATACAGGAGATGCAAAAGCTGGAGGCTTTATTCCTCAGTCAGGAAGATCCCCTGGAGAAGGAAATGGCAACTCACTCCAGTATTCTTGCCTGGAGAATCCCATGGACAGAGAAGCCTGGAAGGCTGCAGTCCATAGGGTCACAAATAGTCAGACATGACAAAGCAACTTAGCATGCAATCAATGAATATAGAAAAGTTGCAGGATACAAAAATCCCTTGCGCTACTATTCACCAACAATGAAAAATCAGAAAGAGAAATTAATGAAACAGTCCCAATCACCATTGCAACAAAAAGAATAAAATACTTAGAACTGAATTTACTGAAAGAGACAAAATAGCTATTTGCAGAAAACTAAAAGACACTGATGAATGAAAATAAAGACAACACAAGCAGTTGGAGAGATGCACCATGTTCTTGGATTGTAAGAATCAGTACTGTGAAAACTACTATCGAAAGCAATCTATGATTTCTTTTGTGGAATACCTATAAAGTTACTCAGTGGCATTTTTCACAGAACTGGAACAAATAACTTCACAATTTGTATGGAAACACACACAAACAAACAAACAAAAATAAAACCAAATAGGCAAAGCAATCTTTTGCGAAAGAAGAGTGGAACTGAAGAGATCAAGCTTCCTGACTTCAAACTATCCTACAATCATCAAGACAGTATAGTGTTGGCACAAAAACAGAAATATAGACTAATGGAACGTGATAGAAAGCCTGGAAATAAATCTACATGACTATGGGCACCTCACTTTGCCCACAAAGTCAAAACCATGTTGTTGTTGTTTTTTTCCTGTAGTCATGTATGGATGTGAGAGTTGGCCATGAAGAAGACTGAGCACCAAAGAACTGGTGCTTTCAGACCTGTGCTGGATATGACTCTTGAGAGTCCTTTGAGCAGTAAGGAGATCAAACCAGTCAATCCTAAAGAAAATCAACCCTGACTATACATTGGAAGGACCGATGCTGAAGCTGAAGCTCCAATATTTTGGCCACCTTATGGAAAGAATTGACTCACTGAAAATGCTGGGAAAAAATGATGGCAGGTGGAGAAGTGGGAGACAGAGAATGAGATGGTGGGATGGCATCATTGGTTCAATACACATGAGTCTGAGCAAACTCCAGGAAACAGAAGGACAGGGAGGCTTGGTGTGCTTCAGTCTATGGGGTTGCAAAGAGATGGACATGACTCAGTGACTGAAGAACAGCAATGGGCACCTTATCATTGCCAAAAGAGGCAAAACCATGCAATGGAGAAAAAGACAACCTCTTCAATAAGAGGTTCCAGGAAAACTAGGCAGCTGTGTGTAGAAAAATGAAATTAGAACTCTTCCTAATACCATACACAGAAATAATGGATTAAATTATTAATCAAATTGGATTAAAGATATAAATATAAGATCAGAAACTATGAATCTCCTAGAGGAAAATATAGGCAGAATACACTTTTACATAAATCATAGCAAGAACTTCTATGACCCACTTCATAAAGTAATGGAATAAAAACAAAAACAAACAAATGGGACCTTAATAAACAATTTTTTTTTCACAATGAAGAAAATTATAAGCAGGGTGAAAAGACAACACTTACAATGGGAGAAAGTACTAGCAAATGAAACCACAAAGTATTAATCTCCAAACTATGCAAGCAACTCATGCAGCTCAATATCAGAAAACCAAATAACCCAATCAAAAAGTGAGCAAAAGTCCTAAACAGACATTTCTCCAAAGAAGATATGCAGAGAGCTAATAAATACATGAAAACATATTCAACATTGCTCATTATTAGAGAAATGAAAATAAAAACTACAAGTAGGTATCTCTCACACCAGTCAGAATGGCCATCATCAAAAAGTCTACAAGCAATAAATGCTGGAGAAGGTGTGGAGAACAGTGTACCCTCTTGCGCTGTTTGTGGAAATGCAACTTGTCAACCACTATGGAGAACAGTAAGGAGATTCCTTAAAACACTAGGACTAAAACTACCATGAAAGTGAAAGTGAAGTAGTTCAATCACGTCCAATTCTTTGTGACCCCATGGACTGTAGCCCACCAGGATCTTATGTCCACAGGATTTTCCAAGCAAGAGTGCGGGAGTGGGCTGTCATTTCCTTCTTCAGGGGAATCTTCCTGACCCAGGGACAGATGCTTTACCATCTGAGTCACGAGGGAAGTCCTAAAAACTACCCTATGACCCAACAATTCCACTACTGAGCATATACCTTCAGGAAATCATAACTGAAAGAGACACATGCACCCATTGCTCACTGTAGCACTATTTACAAAAGGTAGGGCATGGAAGCAACCTAGATGTCCATGAATGGCTAAAGAAGTTTTGGTACATATTCAGAATGGAATATTTCTCAGGTATAAAAAGGAACACATTTGACTCAGTTCTAATGAGGTGGATGAACCTGTAGCTTATAATGCAGACTGACGTAAGTCAGAAAGAAAAAATCAAATATTGTATATTAACACATATTATATGGAATCTAGAAAGATGGTACTGATAATACTTTTTGGAGGCACCAAAGGAGACACAGACATAGAGAACAGACATTTGGTCACAGCGCGTGAGGGAGAGGATGGGATGACTTGAAACATTAGTATTGAAGCATATACTTGACCATATATAACATAGATAGCCAGTGGGAATTTTCTGGATAATGTCCCTATTTTGATTTAGCTAACAAAAACTAATTTTCTTGTCCTAGAATTTCATATAAATAGCAAATGCAGTAAAAAAAAAATAGAGAAAATAATTGAGAAACTGTGTAATAATAATTGTGAAACAGGGAGGCCTGGCGTGCTGTGATTCATGGGGTCACAAAGAGTCAGACACGACTGAGCGACTGAACTGAGCTGAATGATAACCCTGCATGCAAGACAGCAAAAGAGACACAGATGTATTGAATAGTCTTTTGGACTCTGGGACAGGGCGAGGGTGGGATGATATGGGAGAATGGCATTGACACATGTAAATTATCATATGTTAAACAAATCGCCAGTCTAGGCTCAATGCATGAGACAGGGTGTTCAAGGCTGGTGCACTGGGATGACCCAGAGGGATGGGATGGGGAGGGAGGTGGGAGGGGGGACTCAGGATGGGGACACATGTGCACCCATGGCGGATTCAAGTCAATGTATGGCAAAACAGATACGATATTTTAAAGTAAAATAAATAAACAAATAAATTTTTTTAAAAGTCTTAATGACCAGGATAACCATGATGATATCACTCACATAGAGCCAGAAATCTTAAGAGTGAAGTCAAGTGGGCATTAAGAAGCATCACTACAAACAAAGCTAATGGATGTGATGTAATTCCAGCTGAACTATTTCAAACCCTGAAAGATGATACAGCTGTTACATTGCTGCACTCAATAAGACTGGTAAAGGTCAGCTTTCATTCAAATCCCAAAGAAGGACAGTGCCAAAGAATGTTCAGACTACCAAACAATTGTATTCATTTTTCATGCTAGTAAGGTTATGTTCCAAATCCTTCAAATTAGGCTTCAGTAGTATGAGAACTGAGAACTTCCAGAGGTACAATCTGGGTTTAGAAAAGGCAGAGGAACCAGAGATCAAGTTGCCAACATTTGTTGAATCATAGAGAAAGCAAGGGAATTCCAGAAAATATCTACTTCTGCTTACTTAAAAGACTTAACTGTATGCATACACACACACACACACAAAAAAAAAAAAAAAAAAAAAAAACCTGTGGAAAATTTAGAGGTGGAAATACCAGACCACCTTACCTGTCTCCTGAGAAACCTGTATGCAGGTAAAGAAGCAACAGTTAGAACCTAACATGGAACAACTGACTGGTTCAAATTTGGGAAAAGAGTACAATATATTGTCATTCTGTTTATTTAACTTATATGCAGATTACATCATGCAAAATGCTGGGCTGGATGAACTACAGCCTGGAATTGAGGTTGCTGGGATAAATATCAACAACTCAGAGGTTAAAGCATTTGCCTGCAATGTGGGAGACCTGGGTTCGATCCCTGGGTTGGGAAGATCCCCTGGAGAAGGAACTGGCAACCCACTCCAGTACTCTTGCCTGAAGAATCCCATGGACAGAGAAGCCTGGTGGACTACAGTCCATGGGGTCACAAAGGGTCGGACATGACTGAGCGACTTCATTTCAGATATGCAGATGATACCACTCTAATGGCAGAAAGAAAACACAAACTAAAGAGCCTCTTGATGAAGGTGAAAGAGGAGAGTGAAAAAAACTGGCTTTAAACTCAACTTTCTAAAAACTAAGATCATGGCATCCAGTCCCATCACTTCATGGCATATAGAAGGGGCAAAAGTGGAAACAATGACAGATTTTATCTTCTTGGGCTCCAAAATCATTGTGAATCATGACCACTGCCCTGGGATTAAAAGACATTTGCTGCTTGGAAGGAAAGCTATGACAGACCTAGACAGCATATTAAAATCAAAGCCATCTTTCTGATGACAAATTTTGGATAGTTAATGCTATGGTTTTCCCAGTTGTCATGTAAGGATGTGAAAGCTGGACCATAAAGAATCTCTGCACTTAAGAATTGATGCTTTCTAGCTGTGGTGTCAGAGAAGACTCTTGTGAGTCCCTTGGATGGCACAGAAATCAAATGAGTCAATCCAAAGGAAATCAACCCTGGATAGTCATTGGAAGAACTGATGCTAAGGTTAAAGTTCCAGTACTTTGGCCACCTGATGCAAAGACCCTACTCATTGGAAAAGACCCTGATCCTTGGGAAGATTGAAGGCAAAAAGAGAAGAGGGTGGCAGAGGATGAGATATTTAGATAGGATCATTGGCCAATTGGGCATCAGTTTGAGCAAACTCTCGGAGATAAAGACAGGGAAGCTTGGTGTGCTAAGTCCATTGGATTGAAAAGAGTGGGACATGACTTAGGGACTGAACAACAACAGCAAATCCTATAACTATTGAAAAAGTTGAATTTTTAATTAATAGATTCCTCAGAAAAGAAACATTCTGGCCAATATAACTTTACTATGAAATTATATATAACTTTTCAAAAGAATTAACATCAAATATTTATCATCTCCTCTAGAAAACAGAAGAGGAAGGAATACTTCTCTCTTTATTCAATGAAGGCAAAAGCTAAGAGTATCATAGGAAAGAAGCAAAAGGAAGGGGGAGAGTGAGGAAATTAGACAGGGGAAAGGGAGGAAACAAAAAGAAAATTAAGACATTAGTATTTCTCATGTATAAAAAAGTAAAAATTATTTAAAATAATAGCAAATATGATTCATCAATACTTGATAACTATACTGTACATCATGACTGTATGAGGTTCATTCCAGGGATATAAAGACTGTTTAATATTTGAAAATAAATCAGTATAATCTACCATAGAGCAATCTGAAGAAAAAAATCACATGATTATATATCATTTGATGTAGGCAAAGTACTGGACAAATCTCCGAACATACCTATAATTAAAAACTTTCAGAAAAGGCCAGGAAAAAAATGAAGTATCTTAACTTAGCAAAGAGCAACAAAAACTATAGTGACCTACTGTATACTCTATAGTATACACTTTTACTTAAAGGTGAAAGACCAAAACTGTTCCACATGAGAACAGGAAGAAGGCAAAGAAGTTTGATCTCACTATTCTTATTCAATAGAGTATTATAATTATTGTATAGTGTACATTGTTCAGTAAAGCAAAAAGAGGAAGAAGTTATATAGATGATGTTGGAACAATAAGACAGTCCTTATTTGCAGATGGCATAATTATCTATGAGGATAATCCAATGTAATACAGAAATTTTCCTAAAATTAATGAGCTAAACTGCTACAGGATAAAAATGTACTAAAAAAAAAAAAAGGAAAAAAAGTCAAGTTCATTTCTATATACTAAAAAGTAGAGAGAAGTTTGGCTTAAAGAAGTACTTTACATGTTTTATTAAATAAACATGTAGATAAGCATATTTCATATAATTAATTATTGCTATAACATTTTTTGAAACCATGAACAAATTTTATTGTAGAATGTATATGTCACTCTTAATCTTCTGTAGAATACAGATTTTATTTTATTTTATTTATTTTTTTCATTTATTTTTATTAGTTGGAGGCTAATTACTTTACAATATTGTAGTGGTTTTTGTCATACATTGACATGAATCAGCCATGGATTTACATGTATTCCCCATCCCGATCTTATTGCTATAACATTTTATAAACACTTACAATGAGGTTTTTTCTTATAAATAATATAAAAGAATGCTGGGCCCTAGGAAATTTAGTTTCATTCCTTTTACTTAGGTAAAGAACAAATGAAATGTTCTAGTCATGTATTTATCAAGATTTATTATATCTCAAAAAAGGTTAAAACATTGGTAGTGAAAGACTTCAGTTCAAAAATTCTAATGAGTATTTAACTTAAATGTCGTGACTTTTCAATTTTGTATACCTTTTCATAAAGTTGTTTTGAAACCATAGAAATAGCATTGTTTATTTTGAGGAAACAATTCAGGTAAATAGTCATTTGATAAAATCAAAATTAAAATGTCATAAGAAAGAAATGACTTAACAGCAAAACCCTTTTAAATATTTGACAAAATTTCAGTTTAGATAGCTTGCACTTCCCCAAACATTCAACAAATTATAGATGTATTTTATGTTTATTTTTGTTTTATGTTTAATTGATTTTCTGTAGAGATGCCAGGACAATTCAATAAGGAAAGAACATTCATTTCCACATGTGGCTCTGGGACAGCTGGACATCCAGAAGCAAAATAGTAAATTTGGACCCTTATGTGACATCATAAACAAAAATTAACTCTAAACTGGCTTGTGGACTTAAATGTAACAGCTAAAAGTATACAACTAATAGAATAAATCATAGATGTAAGTCTTGGTGATTTGGGTTAGGCAGTGGTTTCTTAAATATGACTTCAAAATCACAAGTGACTAAAAAAAAATAGACATATTAAACCACAAATATAAAAATATTTATATTCCAAATTATATTACAAGAAAGTGAAAAGGCAACCTAGAGAATGATTGAAATATTTGCAAATAATGTGTTTGATGGAGAACTTATACACAGAGTACATAAAGAACTCTGCAATGAATAGTAAAGAGACAAACAACTGTATTAAAAGTGGGCAAAGTATCACTTCGAACCATTCAGAATGCTCATCATTAAATAGTCTATAAACAATAAAATTTGGAGAGGGTGTGGAGAAGAGGGAATGCTCCTACACTGTTGCTGGGGATGTAGATTGGTACAGCTTCTATAGAGAACAATATAGAAGTTTCTAATAAACAAAAACAAAACTAACAATAGAGCTCTCATATGATCTAGAAAGCCTATTCCTGGTTATATACGTGAAGAAAACCAAAAATAACCATCTGAAAAGATGTGTGCACCCCAATATTCACAGCAGCACTCTTTATAATAGCCAAGATGTGAAACAGCCCAAGTGCCCATAAACAGATGATTGGCTTAAGAAGATGTGGTGCATGAATACAGTGAATAATTCTCGATCATAAAAAAAGTAATGAAATATAGTCATGTACTGTAACATGGGTGACCTAAAGAATATTATACTTAGTGAAGTAAATCAGAGAGTGACAAATACTCTATGATATCCATTATATCTGGAATCTAGGAAATAATATAAATGAATCTACACAAAGCAGAAACAGAGTCACAGACATAGAAAACAAACAGACTTATCAAGGAGAAAAAGGAAAAGTGGAGTAAATTAAGAGTATGAGACTGACAGATCCAAACTATGGTATACATGAGGCCAATAAGCAACAGAAATTCTCTGTACAGAATAGGGAATTTTATTTCATATCTTGTGAGAGCCTGTAATGGGAATATATCTGAAGAAAATGTGTAACTGAATCACTTTTCAGTACTCCTACTATACGCCTGTATTATATTTTCAATATAGTAAATCACTATGCTTTAATTAAAAGTGAACAAGTTATTTGAATAGAGATCTCTCTAAACAAGATACACAAATAGTGAACAAACTCTTGGGGATACGCTGAACATATCATTAACAGTGCTTGCGTGTATGTTGCTTCAGTCGTGTCCAACTCTTTGTGATTATTCAGTTCAGTTCAATTCAGTCCCTCAGTCGTGTCTGAATCTTTGCGACCCCATGAATTGCAGCAGGCCAGGTGTCCCTGTCCATCACCAACTCCTGGAGTTTACACAAACTCATGCCCATTGAGTTGGTGATGCCATCCAGCCATCGAATCCTCTGTCATCCCCTTCTCCTCCTGCCCCCAATCCTTCTCAGCATCAGGGTCTTTTCCAATGAGTCAGCTCTTCACATCAGGTGGCCAAAGTATTGGAGTTTCAGCTCCAGCATCAGTCCTTCAAATGCACACCCAGGACTGACCTCCTTTAGGATGGACTGGTTGGATCTCCTTGCAGTCCAAGGGACTCTCAAGAGTCTTCTCCAACACCACAGTTCAAAAGCATCCATTCTTCAGTGCTCAGCCTTCTTCACAGTCCAACTCTCACATCCACACATGACCACTGGAAAAACCATAGCTTTGACCAGATGGACCTTTGTTGGCAAAGTAATGTCTCTGCTTTTTAATATGCTATCTAGTTTGGTCATCACTTTCCTTCCAAGGAATAAGTGAGATCGTGCTCATTAGGGGAATGCTAATCAAAACTTCAAAGAGATATTACTTTACACACACTAGGTTGACTATAATCAAAAAGTCAGAGAATTGTAAGTGTTGGTGATGATGTGGATACATTGGAACTCTTATACACTGCTCATGGGTAAGTAAAATGAGATAGTCACTTGAAAAATAGTTTGAAATTTCCTTAAAAAGATTAAGTATGAAGTTGTCTATGACCCTGAAATTTTACTCCAAGGTAGATATCCAAGAGAAAGGCAATATATATCTACAAAACATCTAGACACTAATATTCACAGCCAAAAGGTAGAAACAACCTAAATATCTATCAGCTGCTATGGATAAACAAAATGTGGTATGCCCCTGTGATGGAATATTTGTCATCAATAAAAATAAATGAAGTATTGACAATATATGCTGCAACATGGGTGCAGCTTAGAAATGTGAAGCTAAGTGAAAAATAAGGCAGTTACAAAAGAGCACATACTGTATGATTTAATTTAAATGAAATGTACAGAATGGGCAATATATAGAGAGAAAAAATAGGTTAGCTTTTGATAAGACTGGTAATATGAGGGAGGAGGGTAAATGGGAGTAACTGCTAATGGCTTTGCTTCTTTTTGAGATGAAGAAAATGATGTAAATTAGATCATAGTGATAATTGAGCAACTTTGCTTACAGTAAATTCTAAAAACTACTTTAGAATGGATAAATTTTATGGCATGTGATTTATGGCTTAAGAAATACGTCAAAAATAATTACAACTATTTGTATTATTTCTGTTCGATTTTGGAAACATGAAGAGGAAAAAAAACAGTTCTAACAGTTTGTGGAAGGCATTCTTCTGAATTACAACCAAGAAGACACTCACCCCACGCCTCAGACTATCTGAGACGTTACCAATTTCAAATATTTTACCTCATTGTCCCTTGGGCAATTGTACTTGTTTGAAGATGTAATATGCCTTTTCTGTTTGACATTTATGATTACAATAACCTTAACTGTGGTTCTTTGATCAAGTTCAGCTTTTGATTGCTGTAATTCTTTTTCAATTGTCTTTCATTCCTAGATATGTCTTAAAGTAGACGTTTACAGAAAAGAAAAAGAATGTTTGAAGATAAG
Organism: Odocoileus virginianus; assembly: GCF_023699985.2. NCBI lineage: Eukaryota > Metazoa > Chordata > Mammalia > Artiodactyla > Cervidae > Odocoileus > Odocoileus virginianus. The sequence goes on along the minus strand of NC_069686.1, from coordinate 66,470,651 downwards.
ACCTATAAAAATAAACTTTTCTTCTTGTCAGTGCATTTCTTTCTACAGAAGAAAAAGATGGTTTTGACAGCTTTCACTGAGGACAACAGCTGATGAGATACCGGTGCCCTTCGTTCAAAGTGGTCTCCTCGTGAGGACACGCGCTGGCCTCGGGGGGCTGGCATTGAACCGGAGCCGGTGTGGGGGCGGCTGGTGAGGGGTGAGCGCCCACGTGAGGATCTGGGGGCAGTTCTGCAGGCAGGGTGCTAGCGAGGGCTACTGAAGGAAGTCAGATTCTCTTTGTTGTTTGAAATTGAGGAATTAAGCCCTATTTTTATTTATTAATTTTTATTAAAGTGTAGCTGATTTACAATGTTGTGTTAGTTTCAACCTAATATATATCCTATATAAGCCCTAGGTAAACCTATATTCTATCGTGTGTGTGTGTGTGTGTGTGTGTGTGTGTGTGTGTGTGTCTATATACATATGTGAGCCCTACTTTAAGAGCACAAGGGAATGAAAGTCTGTGTGTAGTGCCTTTCACTAATCTTCCCTGCATGCTTTGATGCCCAGGGTATACCTAGCTGCCTCCTTGTTCTAGATTTTGGATCAGCTTTTTGAAAGCACTTCAGTCATTTACTAAGGCTGTCTGTATGATGTGCAATGTACTAACATGTTATTTTTCAGTATTTAATTATTTATAATTTTCTATAGTTAGTTAAAAATAACCAAAAATGAGGCCAGCATATCTGGAGAATTCTGTCTAGAGATTTTATTAAAGCAACTCTGTAAATTTACAGGAGTCATGATATATATTTGACTCTAAAGTGGTTGTTCTAATTCATGTCACCTAGAAACCATTTATTTAACAATGTGTTTAGAATTTTTCTCTATTATTTAATTTTTTCTCTTGACCAACGAACTAGGGTAAGATTGTTAAGAGTTGTAAGAGAACTTCCTGGTAGTCCAATGGTTAAGACTTCACCTTCCAAAAAAAAAAGCCTTCACCTTCCAATGCAGGGGGCTTGGGTTTGAGCCCTGGTTAAGGAGCTAAGATCCAACACAAAACATAAGCAATACTGTAACAAATTCAATAAAGACTTTAAAATGATTCACGTTCCAAAACAAGTCATAAAGAAAAAGTTAGTTTTGAAATTCTGCTAAAATTGTCAAAGTAAATGTAATTATTTTTTAAATCTTTCCAATTGCCTTTACTCTGCCATCCCAATTAATTTATTTACACTTGGAACATTACGAGCTCTAGTTCCTTAACAGACATAACATTACACTTCCATTTCCTGGAAGCAATTCTGATATCACATTGCATTGTGCAAATGCTCTTCTTATAGTGATGTTTTTAATGCAAAAGGCAGGCAACAAATGTTCTCAATTATTTTTAAACATATCCAAATCACAGAGGAGATATTTACAAAGTTGAAGGGATATAATGTTTGCAATTTCTCTCTCCTGTAAAAATACACTAGAGCCAACCATTTCTGTATAAATATCAAGAGTGATCTGTATAACTTTTTGACTCAAACATTTCCTGTCAGACTCATTTTGGCAATGCCTGAAAGTAAACCAGTTTCTTTATTTCCTTCTGTTTTTTTAAATTTTTATTTTATAAGTAGTTGGAACCACCACATTTATTGTTTGTTTATTTTCCCATTCATGCATTCATGTATGAATTTACCACACAGCAGAAGCTAACATTTGATCCCAAATCCCAATTTTAATTCCTCTTCAAAATTCTAAATGAAATGTGTCACTAGTAGAAAATACCCCAAACTGGGGAATATCTGAGCCTCCTCAACTCTCAACTACATAGCCATAAATGCCAATGAATTTGCATCCTTTAGACTAGTATTCCCTCCTGCATAGTGGAGATACGTATCTTTATTATCTTCAATACCCTCTGCTTCATACACTAAAAAGCTTTTTATGAAATCACTCAGCCTCCCAGAACTTAATGAAAAATTGGAATTTTACAGCTAATGAAGTAAGCCAGTCCATTTTAAGTCCAGGTTTAATTTACCTTGGATATAGAGAGCAAACACCTCTGCAGTGGGAAAAAAGAAAAAAAAATCTGTAACAACTCTTCTTACTCTTATATCATGTCCCAGTTACGTTGCCAATGTACAGATCTGCACTTCAACAAGCCAGAGGATTGCATCCTTGCTTCAAGGTGGGGACCAGAACAGCCTTCTCAAGTCAGTCACCCTAATGGAAATCATGCTATCAGTTCTTGCAAGTTGGAACTGCTTATTCTTTTTTTGTTACTTTTTTCCTTGATTCCAACCTGACTCCAACAGAAAAAGAGAGTGAGAATGAGGAATTTCCCTTTGGCACAGCTTCATTTGAGACAAAATGGCATCAGTAACACTCCATTTATTTTGCATCATGCAATATTCAGTTTCTGCACAGCAAGATAGAAGACTAGGTCCCTAACTTTCTCTCCTAGAACCCATTAATATTAATATTTTGTAGTAGGGATTAAAAGCAGCTCTGAGTGGGGCATACAGACTCCTCTTTGTTTGGTGAATTGTCCCAACTACCCCTTTCTTTCCATCAGTAAGCACTTTAAGTTGAACTATACACACGAGGGGTTTACTGATTAATAACTATTTTTTATTACGACTTGCTGTGGTGGTAATTTTGTGAAGACAAAGAATTTTAGAATTTCATAAACTCTCAATAAGCACACACAGAGACACACAAATATATACTGTATCATATATATCATCCAACATCCAAAACAAAGAAGAAAGTAGTAATTGTAAAGTAGCAATGTAAATTACATGTTTTAAACAACTTTACTTTTTCATATTCTGATTCTTTTAATTGTAGTCCACTTGCTTTCTCTTAAGTAGTATATTGCAAATCTAGACTACTAGATACCATTTATTGTTGTCAAAGAAATGTTTGTAATCATTTTTCATTTTATTTATTTATTTATTTTTTTTAATTTTTATTAGTTGGAGGCTAATTACTTTACATCATTACAGTAGTTTTTGTTATACATTGATATGAATTAGCCCTGGATTTATATGTATTCCCCATCCCAGTCCCCCCTCCCACCTCCCTCTCCACCCGATCCCTCTGGGTCTTCCCAGTGCACCAGGCCCGAGCACTTGTCTCATGTACCCAACCTGAGCTGGTTATCTGTTTCACCCTCAATAATATACATGTTTCAATGCTGTTCTCCTGAAACATCCCACCCTCTCCTTCTCCCAGAGTCCACAAGTCTGTTCCATACATCTGAGTCTCTTTTTCTGTTTTGCATATAGGGTTATCGTTACCATCTTTCTAAAGTCCATATATATGTGTTAGTATACCCCAATGTTCATCGCAGCACTGTTTATAATAGCCAGGACATGGAAGCAACCCAGATGCCCATCAGCAGACGAATGGATGAGGAAGCTGTGGTACATATACACCATGGAATACTACTCAGCCATTAAAAAGAATTCATATGAATCAGTTCTAATGAGATGGATGAAACTGGAGCCCATTATACAGAGCGAAGTAAGCCAGAAAGATAAAGACCATTACAATCATTTTTCATTTTAAATTTAGTTTTGGAAATCTATTTCATTTGATATGTTTGAAAAGTCAGACTAAGTGATGTGTCTAAAACATCATTAAGCTTGACCTCCACTGACCTCTGTCCTCTATGAACTGCTGTTATATTTATGATCTATCTTTAATTATGATGTTCTGAACTGTTTCAATTATAGCATGCTTTTTCTTTAAAATGAAATTTTGTAAAGGCCAGAATTTCTGTGTATAAACAAATATATATTTATACACATACACACACATACAGTGATATGTCTACAGATATAGTAATACATATAGAACATGCATGTAAAGTCACTTCACTTGTGTCTGACTTTCTGCAACTCTATGGACTGTAACCCACCAAGCTCCTCTGTCCACGGGATTCTTCAGGTGAGACACTGGCGTGTTGCCATGCCCTCCTGCAGGGGATCGTCCTCACCCAGGGATTGAACCCTCATCTCCAGCATTGACAGGAAGGTTCTCTACCACTAGTGCCACCATATGTGTATGTATATGTACATCTACATATGTATGTACCCTAATGCATATATATATGTGTGTGTGTGTGTGTGTGTATATGTATACATGTATATATGTATATGGCTTGGCTAAGAACTGTTCAGTTCTAATATCAAGGCAGGTCTTATTAAATGTATGACATTTGCACTGATCTATTCTAATCTATAAATGCTTTTCTTTCAACCCCCTATCTAATTCTGAGTTCTACTCACTTCTCTATAATCTGCTGACAATTTCCAAGTTCGGTGCTTTAAAGCCTTCTTCTAACCTATTACAGTAGCTTCTATGTTATCTCTCTGTTGTGGGTCTTTCACTCTCCAATTCATCCTACAAAGAGCTGTCAAAATTATCTTTCTTAAATCAATATCCTTTCCTTAAATGACATCAAAGAACACATATGGTGTTAACTGGCCTTCAAGGTCCTTATAATCTGACTCTTCTAACCCATCAGTTATGCTATACGTGTTCTGCACTGCCTATCTTTGCAGGATGCGATAAATCTCAAATTTCACGAGCATTTGATTTGACTATGTTCTATTTTCATTCTTACTCATTTGTCCTTTATAAACTTGGTCAAATGACTCTCCAAAATGATCTTCTACCCTGCAGCTCTCGATTCTTCTCTCCTTTGTTGCCTGCTGTAGCATCTATTCTATTAAGTTCTATTCAAGCTGCCTAATTTCCTGTATATCTCACTTCTCTATCTGGAAAGGTCTTCGGGAGTGAATCTTTACACTCAATGTAAACAGTGTCTGCCAGATACTAATTGCTCAAAATATTCTGTTTTGATGAGTGAATGATTGAATGAATGCATTAACATGCTGCTGAATTTATGCTGAAATAAAAATTTTAGAAAGTAGTACCTCTATTCACTTCTCATATATAGCTGTCATTGTCACAAGTTTCTAAATGCTTTTATTTTCTTTACTGATTATAACTTAATATAAGCTTGAGACTAGCTAGTTTAATCAGATAAAGTTCTGTGAGTATGACAGACCAGGCAAATAGAGTTTTAATAAAACAAAATACTCAAGAGGTTGGGAAGGGATAAAGAGAGAGTTTTGGATTAGCAAATACAAACTATTGTATATGGAATTATAAACCACAAGGTCCTACTGCATACCACAGGGAACTATATTCAATATTCTGTGATAAACCAAATGAAAAATAATGTATATATTTATAAAACTGAATCACTTTGCTGTACAGCAGAAATTAATACAACATTGTAAATCAGTTATACATCAAGAAAACAAAAAAAAAAAAGAAAAATAATCAAAATATACCTTTGCAAAAATATAATAAATAAATACATGAGTGGTAAGTTGCAAAGGAAAAATGAGGCAATTATTAACTGAAAAAAACCAGAGATGCTCTGAAGGGAAGTGTACCTGTTCAGCAGTTCTTCGCTGAATATGGACTGTGGGTCGGGAGCAGGTTAGACTCTGGACTTACAGGGTGAACAACAACAAAGGAATCACAATCAGCACAGATCTCATCCTCTAGGGACTTCGTGTGTAATCACTTTTTATACTGCAATTGACAGCTAATTTTTAGCTTAACTGCTGTAAAACTTGACTACTTTTTTTCAGATTCAAGACTAACTATATTCTAGGAGGAGGAAGACTGGAGAGTGACTGTGCCTGTGTGTGAGTTATAGAGCTAACTGCTACTTTATCATAATAGGCAACCAACACTGACTGTATGAATAATAAATTAAGAGATTGTGGTAGAAACATAGCATTTGGAGAGCTGGTGGCAACTTACAAACAAAGCAGCTCACTTGAACTAATTGTATCTAGAGAATGAAACTAAAATGCAGATTGAGGCAGGTAGATCTTTTGCATGATTTCATTTAAAAACATGGATGCATTCTATCTGCACTGGGATGACCCAGAGGGATGGGATGGGGAGGGAAGTGGGAGGGGTTTCAGGATGGGGAACACATGTAAATCCATGGCTGATTCATGTCAATGTACGGCAAAAACCACTACAATATTTTAAAGTAATTAGCCTCCAACTAATAAAAATAAATGGAAAAAAATATATATTTCAAGAAAGAAGTAAAAAAATAATAATAAAATAAATGGAGAAAAAATAAAAACATGGATGCATTCTTTCGGTGACCATTTAAAAACACCAAAACTTTGAAAGAAAAAGAGCTACACCATATGAATAACACACTTTGCTATTTGTAGGACTGCATTCAATGAGTTACTTATGATATGATGGTATGCTTTTCTAAAAATAAAATCATCAAAAGAAAAAAAATATTTTGCTCAAAGATGATATAATCAATTATATCATCATTACTGTGATGAACAACACTCCTTACATAAGCTGTACTACATGGGAAATTTCCATTAAACATATTGCTAGAATAAAAAAATATGTACATATTGCTAGAATAAAATGGAGTATTTTTTTTTTTAATTATCAGTTATCTTCTCTTTATTGGGGAAATACAATGTAATAGCACATAGTCCTTTATGACTTGGCTGCTAGGGAGAACTCGGTGAACCAAATATATTGTGGCAACTTCTTTTTTTCCTCCTTTTTAGTTTCTGATTAAAAAAAAATCTAGTCCTCTTCTACAGCCTTCGTATTTATGACTTTTATTGTATTCTGCCTCAAACCCTAGGAAAGAAGTGACACATGAATAAAGTAACAAGGTGCGCTACAAATATAAATGTGACAAGAAGATGCTCACAGGTCCTAAAAGGATTTCATAGTTTAGAACGTGAAATTCAGGAGTCATGCTAAATATGAGTGTGAGATAAGTCAGCATGGATGTGTAGCAAAATTATTATAGCTGTAGACAGACCAGGGAGAGTTCATAGTTGAATTCAATGCATTTAACTAGATAGTAATATTTTGTTCTAGTAGGACTAGAGTGATATTGAGGAAAGAAAAAAAAAAAAAACTACAGTAAAGGGGGAAAAAAAAAATAAATGCAACAGCAATAGTGAGCCTAGGTTATGATCCCTCTGTTAGGAGATTAACAGAAAATGATGGAGAGTTTTCTATCAACTCTGAAAAGGACAAAAAAAAAAAAGTGAGGGTCGGAGGAGGAAGGGGTCGGACGAAGGGTTGAGGGAAGAAGAGGAAGGGAAAGAGAAACATGAGGAGACTGCAAATATCTAGATGGGTTTCTTGCACCCTAAAACCCAGTCATCTTTTCTATAATAAGAAGGAACTAAATGTTAGAGTCAGAATGTCATTCATATTCAGTCTCACAAAAATTTTCACACTTTGCACATAAAGACCCATGAAAGAAAACTGAATCGCTGCTCTTCTTCCTAAATTATTCAAGCTATGGTCTTCAACAACTTCATCTCACTGCCCTCCTCTCTCTTCCCCTCCATGCTGCCAAATAGAAGTTCACCTGGCAGGCATATTTTAATTCTTACTGATCATGATCACTAGGTGTCTCTTGATTATATTATTTCACAATCTTTTGACAACCACGTTACCACCTTTCCAAAATTATTGTGCATCTTAAATTCTGCTAGGCTAAAACTGTGTAAATGAATAAAAATAGATTAAGGATTTTTGAGCATAAATTCAGTAGCATACTGAGAAGTCATAAGCCTGTTGATTGAGTGACCAATATGTTTACCATTCTTGTTTTGTAGCAATGATGCGGAAGCAAAGCAGGACCCTAAGGTCTTTGCTCTTCCATGTGCTCTGCCTGCCATCTGTCTGTGGAAAAACTTTAGTCAAAGAATAGGTGTAATCAGAGAAGTGAGTACATGCAGAAACAAAGGAAAACAAAGGAGACCAAATAATAATAGGGTCATTAAGCAGATTCAAGGGTGTTTTGTTCCTTCTCAAGGGCTGCAGATAATATTCTGAGTTATATGCTGTGAGCTCTCTTATAGATGCTGAAACCCCCACCAGGTGGAGAGTTTAACTATATGGAGACCAGACTCTAGTCGTGACATAAACTGCCACAATTCAGAGAATTTGCCTCAAAGAAATGTAAATAAACTGGGACCATGGAACTGACCTAAAACAGCCAAGATGACACTGATCAGACCATTGATGATCAATCTGAAGGTGATTATCTAAAGCTAACTTTCCTTTCTACCACCCCAGCCTTTTGATTGGCTTTTGAGCAGAAGGAGGCAGACCCTGCTTTTCAGAAACAATATCATTTTGCCACAATTTTAGAATTATTTCCCATTGGAATGGGATAACATTAACCCACTATGTTAGCTACTGTTCTAAGTCTTTTTCTTACTCTACAACACAGAAATATCTTTCCCACTTTAGAGGTAAGAAGGTGGAGGGACAGAGAGGCAAAACAGCACAATCAAAGCAGAGACAGGGGAAAAAACTGGATCTGTGCTTCCCCAAAGTTAAAGCAGAGGACTGAATGGTCGGATGGCATCCTCGAATCAATGGACATGAGTTTGAGCAAACTCATGGGAAACCTCCAGTACTTTGCTTTGCCAATACTTTTCCAATACAAAGCTCCAATACTTTGGCCACCTGACGCGAAGAACTGACTCACTGGAAAACACCCTGATGCTGGAAAGATTGAAAGCAGGAGGAGAAGGGGTTGGCAGAGGATGAGATGATGGATGGTATCACCACCTGGATGGACATGAGTTTGAGCAAGCTCCAGGAGTTGGTGATGGACAGGGAAGCTTGGGGTGCTGCAGTCCATGGGGTCACAAAGAGTCAGACACGACTGAGCGAATGAATAACTACATAAGTTAAAGCTTCCCAGGTGTCTCTAGTGGTAAAGAGCTCACCTGCCAATGCTGGGTGTAAGACACAGAGGTTTGATCCCTGGGCCAGGACCCATCCCAGTATTCTTGCCTGGAGAATCACACAGACAGGGTCCCTGGTGAGCTACCGTCCATGGGGTCTCAAAGAGCAGGACACTACTGAAGCAACTCAGCACATTCAAAGCAGATTCTTTTTCTCGTAAATGCAACTGAAGCACCAAATAATAAAACCCCAATAACATGCACTTCATCAAGACATGCTTATCGAGGGGATGAAAACTGGATCAAAATTTCTTATTCTCCTTTTTTTCAGAGGAACTTTTTAGCTTGCTACTTAGATCTGTAAATCCTCTATAATTTAGACATTGCGTGCTATATGTTGGGTTAATATTGCTATGAGAATTTTTTTTTTTTATATTTATGACACTTTATTTTCAAATTGTCAATTTTATTGTGCCATTAACACTGGTACTGTGTTTTTTAATCATTTATTTTAAAAAGAACCCTTCAGTTCTGGTGATCCAGAATAACATATCTGATAGGTAATTCAGTGGGAAATAAAACCCTAGACACAAGCACATTTCTGTCCTGGTAAGGAAAGATTTCCCAATAAATCAGATGTGCTGACTTTCTCTTTATTAACAATAAATTACTGGCTAGAATTTTAATCTTTTCCTATTTGTGATATATTTGGAAGTATCTCTATCTAAAGATATAAGTTTAGACTAGCTGTCTTTCTGTTTCTCATTTCTGGCCCACCACACTGAAGATGCTTTGTATGAAACAGTCACCTGAATTATCCACATACAGATGAGGGATAGGCAGCAGGTGCTGAGGCAGAGGAACTGAATTCCAGCTCATCACTGTTTGTTGTTCAGTCATAAGCTGTGTCTGACTCTCCATGACCCTATGGACTGCAGCCCGTCAGGCTTCTCTAGCCTTCACTACCCCCTGGAGTTTGCTCAAACTCATGTTCACTGAGTTGGTGATGCGATCTAACAGTCTCATCCTCTGCTACCCTCTTTCTCCTCTTGTCTTCAGTCTTTCCCAGAGACTTGAAGACTAAAACCACAGAGATGAGTCAGTGACATCATTTTAGTGGTTTAACTGAAAATACAAAATGCAGTCATAAAGGCACTGGACTGTGTTCAAGAAAAAGTTCTACCAATTAGGAACTGGATCAGTTTAGAAACAAACAAACAAAATCTCCGGCTTCCTCATCTGTAGAATGGAAGTATGTGTACCCAGAATGGAACTAGAAGGCTTACAGATTTTCATGAGCTTATGAATTTTCTTGACTTACTAGTATTTATTGTAAAAACATTGTTTATGTCACTGAACCATGGTTGTTGTAAATACCTTTTATGATTGCATGGGAAACTATGTTATATGTAAAATAAAACTTTTAAAATTCATTTTATACTAAGCTAGAGATAGAGAAGTTGGAATATAGAATTTTTACTTCCAAAGTGCTTAAAAAAATAAATGTTGACAAAGAAAGTCATTATCTTAAAAGACTATAAAGTACAACATAAATTATTTAGCTTAGTTCTTTCTTTTTCAAGTACTAAGAGCTCCTGTTTATATGAGCAGTTTTCTACTAAATGCATCAGTCATGCCTAGGGACTGAGGAATTTCTCTGTGAGCTCTTACTTAGTGGCTCCTTTGTAGTTTAGCGCAAGTTATTGTATAACTTTTAAGTCAGAAAATAGCACCTATGAAAGTAAATTTTTATAATTCCAATTTTGGCTCTAGCTGATGATCTAACTACTGAAAGTGGGTTAAATTAGACTTATACTGTGGAATGCCTGATATTTTAGGTATAACTCAGAAAGAAAAAATACTTACTAATTGACTCAAAAAAATTCTGGATTAGTTTTTTCCATTGCTGGGAATTTTTCCATCGTATTTCTCACTGTGAAGTTTGTAACAGAAATGGATGATATATAAATAATGGTCATAGGGAAAATATTCTTATCTCTTATATACTACTTATTAATTTCACTATTTTTCTTATAACATTTGCCTCATTTAACTGAATCCTCATAACAACTTTGTGAACAGAGGAAAAAAGGAAAGAGATATTAAGTAAATACATCAATCAAAATATCAATGGTTAACAGAGGATCCAGGATATAGGACTGAAACATGCACACATTACACTGCATAGCACTGACATATTCAAATGCATTTAACAATTTGAATTGTTCCTATTCCAGTTCACTTTATCTATAATCATGGATTTGAAATTATGGGGTTTCAAATTAATCCAATTATTTTGAAATAGTGTAATGAAATTTTCTAGATTTAAATTACCCACAGCCAAGAGGATGCACTAATGAAAGCAGCTCTTTTACCTCTTTCCTGTTTAACCATTTACACCCATCTCTAACTTTAAAAACCCAGTTATAGGAATGAGATCAGCAAGCAACGAAAACCAGCGCTTGACTTATGCTTCCCTGAATGCACACTATACTGTGCCTAAACTGTAGATTCTTTTTATTGAATAAAATGAAGTGAGAATAAAGCGTTAAGCACCTAAAAAATGACGAGCTCTCTACCTGTCTCAGTCCCCTAAGGGATTCTGCAAGCAGATCACATGGGCAAGATAACATCTGAAGAGAGTCTGTCAGTCTGCACACAATGGAGAAAGATGCAAAATGGAACCTCCCGCCTTAACCATTCACTAGGATTCTTCCTCGCCTTTCCTTTTTAATAATGGTCACGGCCAAGCATAATCTTCAGAGTTGATCTCAGAACATGAGTCCACCTTCTCCTCAGATGGCTAGTTTTTTCTGATTAAAGCATCTTTCTACTGACTCTTGTCTCTCAAATTACTGACTTTGAGTGGGGAGCAGTTGAATCTGAGTTTGGTAACACTCAGATATATCTGTATTAAAAAATTATACATTTTTAAGCTAAATTTACTTTTTTCCTATGTAGTAAGCAAGTTGCTCTAAGCGCGAATATGGCATCTGCACCTCTTTTAGAATTACTTTTTACTGGAGGATGTTTGCTTTCCATTACTGTGCTAGTTTCTACTGTAAAGAAAATGAATCAGCCAAACATATCCACACATCCCTTCCCTTTCAGACTCCCTTCCCATCCAGATCACACAGTGCACTCAGCACAGTTTCCTGTGCTATATAAGACGTTCTCATTAGTTATCCACCTCATGTATAGTTTCAGTAGAGTATATGTGTCAATCCTAATCTCCCAATTGCTCCCCCACCCCCACTTTCTCCCTTGGTATCCATGCGTTTGTTCTCTACATGAGTGTGTCTCTATTTCTACTTCACAAATAAGATCATCTGTATCATTTTCTCTAGATTCCACACATGGATGTTCATATATTTGTTTTTCTCTTTTGATTTACTCTATGTAAGAAATCTATGTCAGTCCATGTCTCTCTCTACCAGTAATTCAATTTCTTTCCTTTTTATAACTGAATAATATTCCATTGTGTGTATGTAGCACATCTTTATTCATTCCTCTGTTATCTCTATCTCTTTTGTTTGCCTGAAAAATAAAATTATAGGCTGCTCATATTTTAGTACCTTAAAATGAGAGAAGTTGCTATCGAGATAGAATTTCCTACTCTTGCACGATCTAATGGAGTGACAAGAAAAGCTCTCAGGCAAACACATGGTTTGGGGAAGAACTTGCCCTTAACAAAATGACAAACACTGAAATTTGCTCTATCTGATAACTTCAAACCCCTGTCTGAACACATGAACCTTATGAAGCCTAAGAAAAACGGCTGAGGTCTTTCCACCTGTTATCAGGGTCATCTTTCTTCTCCCACGTGGTAGACATGAACTGCCTCCATATGATATTCCTACAGGTGAGTGCTGCTCAGTCACTCAGCCATGTCAGACTGATGCAGCCCCATGGATTGCTTCCTGCCAGATTCGTCTGTCCATGGGATTATCCTGGCAAGAATACTGGAATGGGTTGCCATTTCTTCCTCCAGGGGATCTTGCCAATTCAGGAGTCTCCTATGGTTCCTGCATTGATAGGCAGATTCTTTACCACTGAGCTACATGGGAAACCCAATTCTTAAGAGAGCTTCCCCCAAACAAAGTCTATGTTGGATTTTTTTTAGGGCCTTATTCTCTGTAGTCTTCTGATTCCCTTGAAGGAATGAGCTTAGAGAGATTTCAAGTGTTTATGTGACTTTTTAAACCTTCACAAGGAAGTGGCAATAGTGGAACTCCAGATATGACTAAATGGACAGAAGCCAAGATTGTTGAAAAAAGGACACTGATTTCTATTTCTCTGCAATTCCACCTTGTATTCAGTTACTACTGGAGAGTATTCATGAAATCAGGCAAGAACATAAAAGCAGTTGCATCTAAAAGTTTTATTAATCTGGCCATAAATCTTTAACAGCTAACTAACTGTCAAAGTCTTATCAATAAAACAAGGGGGAAAAAAACCTATGATGTTCTATTATATAATGTGACATCATCATGCTTCTGCCTAGGATATAGTAATCATCAGTACTGTTTGTGAACACCAAACTCAACCTAAAAGTTAAGACCACTAGGAGATGTTCTAAGGGCTCTTCATTTAAAAGTTTCCACTCACTGGAAACTTTTAAAGAAGATGTGGCATATATATATGTGTGTGTGTGTGTGTGTGTGTGTGTGTGTGTGTGTGTGTGTATGTATATATATAACTGAATATTATTCAGTCATAAAAAGAATGAAATAGTGCCACTTGCAGCAACATGGATAAACCATTAGATTATCATATTAGGTGAAGTGAGACAGTCAGTTCAGTTGCTCAGTCATATCTGACTCTGCAACCCCTTGAACTGCAGCACACTTGGCTTCCCTGTCTATCATCAACTCTTGGAGCTTGCTGAAACTCATGTCCATCAAGTCAATGATGCCATCCAACCATCTCATCTTCCATCATTCCATTCTGCTCTTTCCTTCAATCCTTCCCAGCATCAGGGTCTTTTCAAATGAGTCAGTTCTTCGCATCAGGTGGCCAAAGTATTGGAGTTTCAGCTTCAGTGTCAGTCTTTCCAATGAATATTCAAGACTGATTTAGAATTGACTGATTTGATCTCCTTGCAGTTCAAGGGACTCTCAAGAGTCTTCTTCAACAGCACAGTTCAAAAGCATCAATTCTTTGGCATTCAGTTTTCTGAATGGTCCAACTCTCACATCCATACATGACTACTGGAAAAACCATAGCTTTGACCAGACAGATCTTTGTTGGCAAAATATTGTCACTGCTTTTTAATATGCTGTCTAGATTGGTTATAACTTTTCTTCCAAGGAGCATGTGATTTAATTTCATGGCTGCAGTCACCATCTACAGTGATTTTGGAGCTCAAGAAAATAAAATATGTCATGTTTCCCATTTTCCCCATCTATTTGCCATGAAATGATGGGACTGGTTGCCATGATTTTAGTTTTTTGGGTGCAATATAAAAAACTACAGAATGATCTGTGTTTCCAAGGCAAACCATTCAATATCACAGTAATCCAAGTCTATGCCCTAACCACTAATCCTGAGAAGCTGAAATGTTCCATGAGATATTAAAGGACCTTCCAGAATTAACACCAAAAAAGATGTCCTTTTCATCATAGGGGACTAGAATGCAAAAGTAGAAAGTCAAGAGATACCTAGGGGAACAGGCGAGTTTGGCCTTGGTGTAAAAAATGAAGTAGGGCAAAGGCTAACGAAGTTTTGCCAAGAGAACACACTGATCATAGAAAACACCCTGTTCCAACAAAAGAAGAGAAGACTCTACACGTGGACATCACCAGGTGGTCAATACCAAAATCAGATTGATTATATTCTTTGCAACCAAAGATGGAGAAGTTCTACACTGTCAGCAAAATCAAGACCAGGAGCTGACTGTGTCTCAGATCATAAACTCCATATTGCAAAATTCTAACTTAAATTAAACAAAGTAGGGAAAACCACTTGACCATTCAGGTGTGACTTAAATCAAATCCTTAGCAATTATATAGTAGAAGTGACAAATATATTCAAGAGATTAGATCTGATAGAGTGTCTGAAGAACTATTGATAGAGGTTCATAATATTATATAGGAGACAGTGATCAAAACTGTTCCCAAGAAAATGAAATGAAAAAAGGCAAAATGGTTGTCTGAGGAGGCCTTATGAACACCTGAGAAAGGAAGAGAAGCAAAAGGCAAAGGAGCAAATGAAAGATATATCCACCCTAATGCAGAGTTCCAAAGAATAGCAGGAGAGATAAGAAAGTTGCCCTAAGTGATCAATGCAAAGAAATAGAGGAAGTGAGACAGAAAAGAGAAATATCACATGATATCACTTACATATGGACTCTAAAAAAATAATACAAATGAACTTATTTACAAAACAGAAACAGACTTACATACTTAGAAAACAAATTTATGGTTACTAAAGAGGAAAGGTAGGGAAACAATAAATTAGGAGGTTGGGATGAACATATACACACTACTATATATAAAATTTATAATCAACAAAGGCCTACTGTATAACACAGGGAACTCTATTCAGCATTCTGTAGCAACCTATGTGGGAAAATAATCTGAGAAAGAATGGATATATGTTTAGGTATAAATGAATCATTTTGCTGTACATCTGAACACAACATTGTATCAATAAATCAACCATATTGCCAAATAAAATAAAAATTAATGAAAAGTTTCATTCTGAAGAAGAAAAATCTCACTGTGCTCATGTGGAATTATAATTGCAATCAAACACAAGTTTTCTGCAGTTGTTTCAAATATAATTAAATTTTCAGTTTGTATCCAACTTCATTACTAAGCACACAGTGCCTAAAAAGTATGCATTATATACCTATTATTGCAATAACAAATTGCTACCCACTCAACAGTGGTTTAAAATAACATAAATTTATTCTCTTAGAATTCTGGAAGTCAGAAAGTCAAATTCAAATCAGTTTCACTGGGGCTAAATCAAGGTGCCTTCAGGGAGATGCTTCCTGTAAGAGCCCTAGGGGACAATCTATTTCCTTTCCTTTTTCAGCTGCATTCCTTGTATTTCTTGGCTGATGGTCCCTTCCTCCATCTTCAAGTTCAACATTGTAACATCAAATTTTTGCTCCCATAACTGCATGGTCTTTTCTCATCTTTTCTTGATTTTGACTCTCTTGCTTCTAATTTGTAAGAAACCTTATGATAACAAATGTGAGCTTGTGTGACTAATCCAGCATCATACCCCGGTCTTCAGTTCAGTTCAGTTGCTCAGTCGTGTCCGACTCTTTGCGACCCCATGAATCGCAGCACGCCAGGCCTCCCTGTCCATCACCAACTCCCAGAGTTTACTCAAACTCATGTCCATAGAGTCAGTGATGCCATTCAGCCATCTCATCCTCTGTCGGCCCCTTCTCCTCCTGCCCCCAATCTGTCCCAGCATCAGGGTCTTTTCCAATCAGTCAGCTCTACACATCAGGTGGCCAAAATATTGGAGTTTCAGCTTCAGCATCAGTCCTTCCAATGAACACCCAGGACTGATCTCCTTTAGGATGGACTGGGTGGATCTCCTTGCAGTCCAAGGGACTCTCAAGAGTCTTCTCCAACACCACAGTTCAAAAGCATCAACTCTTCAGCCCTCAGCTTTCTTCACAGTCCAACTCTCACATCAATACATGACCAGTGGAGAAACCATAGCCTTGACCAGATGGACATTTGTTGGCAAAGTAATGTCTCTGCTTTTTAATATGCTACCTGGTTTGGTCATAACTTTTCTTCCAAGGAGTAAGCGTCTTTTAATTTCATGGCTGCAGGCACCATCCACAATGATTTTGGAGCCCCAAAAAATAAAGTCTGACACTGTTTCCACTGTCTCCCCATCTATTTCCCATGAGGTGATGGGACCAGATGCCATGATCTTAGTTTTCTGAATGTTGAACTTTAAGCCAAGTTTCACTCTCCTCTTTCAATTTCATCAAGAGGCTTTTTAGTTCCTCTTCACTCTCTGCCATAAGGGTGGTGTCATCTGCATATCTGAGGTTATTGATATTTGTCCCAGCAATCTTGATTCCAGCTTTTGCTTCCTCCAGCCCAGCGTTTCTCATGATGTTCTCTGCATATAAGTGAAATAAGCATGGTGACAATATACAGCCTTGACATATTCCTTTTCCTATTTGGAGTCAGTCTGTTTTTCCATGTCCAGTTCTAACTGTTGCTTCCTGACCTGCATATTGGTTTCTCAAGAGGCAGGTCAGGTGGTCTGGCATTCCCATCTCCTTCAGAATTTTCCACAGTTTATTTTTAAGATCCGATATTTGTAAAATTATCTTTCATGTAAAAAGAAACAAATTTACCAGTCCTAAGGATCGAACATGGCCACCTGTTATGTGTGTGTGTGTGTGCACGTGCATACACCCATGTCAAGGAGACTTCTCTAGCCTACCATGGCATACAATATGGTCAAAAATGTGAAATAATATAGGAGAAATATATTTGAGGAAGACATAATACTTCAACTCTGTGTGATATTTTTTAATAATTTCCATTTTTTGAGGTAATTTTAGACTCAGATTTGAAAATCTTATATAGCTATTATTCAGTTTCCATTTATATTAATATCATACACAATCACAGGAAATTAACCTAAGGTATGAAATTAAACTTGGTACAGTATTATTGACTAAACTATAAATTTTATTTGGATTTCACCAGTTTTCCATTATTGTCCTTTTTCTGCTCCAGAACCCAG
Source organism: Odocoileus virginianus (assembly GCF_023699985.2). Taxonomy (NCBI): domain Eukaryota; kingdom Metazoa; phylum Chordata; class Mammalia; order Artiodactyla; family Cervidae; genus Odocoileus; species Odocoileus virginianus. Next base: position 66,453,138 of record NC_069686.1, on the reverse strand, counting down.
TATCCCACATTGAATTCAAATATCAAGTTTCTTTAACCTCTCCAATCTATGATATTTAGTCTCCTCTTGCCTGTCATAATTTTGACTTTTTTGAAGAGTCCCTTATCTTCACATCTTGGTTGACTAAAGTGCATAATGTTCAAATTTTGTTTTATACAGTTTTACGGGATTTCAACAAATGAAGACAATTCTGCTCCTCCACTAAGATTTTTCCATACTAAATATTTCTGTCACCTCACTTTCTCTCAAGCTCTTCACTGCAGATAATCCCTGCCCTCCCATCCACAGACTTTCTTGCTTCTTTCTAGTTTTGATTTATTTTATAGAATTATAAAATATGTACCTTTTGGAGTTTTTCTTCTTGCAATTCACAGAAAAACATTTAACAGCCAACCAACTTACTGCATGAATCAAGAGTTCTTAAGTAGCATTTTTAATGTATGGCTATATCACAGATTGTTTATGCATTGATGGATTGAAAGACATCTGGAGGCTTTCAGAGTTTGATATTATTAATAAAGCTCCCATAGACATTCATGTATAGGTTTTATATGAACAAAATGTTTCATTTCTCTAGAGTAGAAATCTAGAAGAGAGATTTCTGGGTTGTATGATAGAAATATGTTTAACTTTACAAAAAAAAAAGAAAAAATATTTTCAGATATAGCTGTATCATTTTATATTTTCACTAGCAATGAAAGAATGTACCCTAAAAAAAGATTTTAAATTGAAATAAAGTTCAATTTATCATTTTTCTTTTACCAATCATACTTTTGGTGTTGTGTATGCCAACTGTTTGGTTAATCCAAGATTAGAACTTCTTCTCCTGTGTTTTCTTCTAGAAAAATTTTATAGTTTTAGGTCTTACATTTAGATCATGAACCACTTTGAATTAATTTTTTAGTAGATGTAAGCTAAAAATTGAGAACTATTTTCTTAGAAACTTAGTGGCTCAGTTAAGGTAAAATACACATACCATATCACTTCCCCATTTAAACTGTGCAAATGAATGCCTTTTAACAGAGTTGTACAATATCACTTCAATCAATTTTTTTAACATATTCATTGCCATAAAAATAAATTTTGTGTTTTATAACTGTCACTCCCAATCCCCATAGTCTGCATATATGTACTATATATACTGACTAGTTTATCATTATATAATGCCCTTCTTTATCCCAAATTAAATTCCTTATACTGAAGTCTATTCTATCTAATATTAATACTTTCTTAAACTTTCTTCTGGTTAGTGTCTGCATGATTAGAATCAATTCTTACCTTTTTAGGCAAACTCTCAGTACCTGTCTTTAAATTGGTGAATCTCTGCTATTCATATTTTGTTTGATTATTGATATCAGTTCAGTCCAGTTCATTTGCTCACTCATGTCCAATTATTTGTGACCCCATGGACTTCAGCACAGCAGGCCTCCCTGCCCATCACCAACTCCCGGAGTCCACTCAGACTCATGTCCATTGAGTTGGTGATGCCATCCAACCATCTCACCCTCTGTCGTCCCCTTCTCCTCCCACCCTCAATCTTTCTCAGCATCATGGTCTTCTCAAATGAATCAGTTCTTCACATCACTCAGCCAAAGTATTGGAGTTTCAACTTCAAAAACAGTCCTTCCAATGAATATTCAGGACTGATTTTTTTTTTTAGGATGGACTGGCTGGATCTCCTTGCAGTCCAAGTGACTCTCAAGAGTTTTCTCCAACACCACAGTTCAGAAGGAGCAATTCTTCAGCACTCAGCTTTCTTTATAGTCCAACTCTCACATCCATACATGACTACTGGAAAAACCACAGCTTTGACTAGATGGGCCTTTGTTGGCAAAGTAATGTCTCTGCTTCTTAATAGGCTGTCTAGGTCGATCATAACTTTTCTTCCAAGGAGCAAGTGCCTTTTAATTTCACGGCTGCAGTTACCATCTGTAGTGATTTTGGAGCTCCCCCCCCCAAAAAAGTCTGACACTCTTTCGACTGTTTCCCCATCTATATGCCGTGAAGTGATGGGACCAGATGCCAAGATCTTCATTTTCTGAATGTTGAGTTTAAGTCAATTTTTTCAGTCTCCTCTTTCACTTCATCAAGAGGCTCTTTAGTTCTTCACTTTCTGCCATAAGGGTGGTGTCATCTGCATATCTACAGTTACTGATATTTCTCCCTGAAATCTTGATTCCAACTTGTGCTTCATTCAGCCCAGTGTTTCTCATGATGTACTCTGCATATAAGTTAAATAAGCAGGTGACAATATACAGCCTTGACATACTCCTTTCCCAATTTGGAACCAGTCTGTGCTCCATGTCCAGCTCTAACCTTTGCTTCCAGACCTGCATACAGATTTCTCTTTTGTGTGGATCTAATTCCTTTTATTCCCTCTCGCCTACCTCCAGCCCTTTGCCTAGGGCTTTCAAGTTCTGGCTAAGCATTTTATCTAAGATTCTTTACATGTTTGGTAGCTGCAGCTTTCCAGTAAGGGAACAATAGCTATTTTTTATTTTGTTTTATCTTTCTCCTGGATTTTAAAGAGTCTCTCATTATTCTTTTTTTTTTTTTTTTTAAGAATACAATCCTCTCCCAGTCTCCTGACTCGTTTTACAAGCTAGACTTGCAAAGTTCACAGAATTATGTGTTCAGCCAACTCAGTCTTCTCACTGATGTGGCCACATACTATGAAACTTGGCTCTAGCAGTCTCGTCTGTCCTGCCACTGTGAGTATCGATAGAGTTGAGCGATATTCTTCCATCTTGCTAGCTGTTTCTCAGTGTGCTATAGTGACACGACCTGAGGATGGATGCCTGGGGTCCTTGAGCGAGGACCAGATGCCAGCATCTCAGTGAGGGCGGCTTGAGAGAGAAGCTTATTCACCAAAAATGTTTGGTAGGGCCACAGGAGAAGACGGGCAGCTATCCAACCCAGATGTTGTGTGACTTTGAGGACGGCTTGAGAGAGAAGCTTAGTCACCAAAAATGTTTGGTAGGGCCACAGGAGAAGACGGGCAGCTATCCAACCCAGATGTTGTGTAACTTTTTTTTTCCCTAAGAAAATGGAAAAAGTATATGATTTATCTGTGGGAAGTAAGTTCGAAGACCTCTGGACAGATCTGAAAGAATTTGAGCCCATTGTGCCAGTTATCTTTACATCTAGATAAAATTCTTTTTATTCCATCTTTGCGTGTTTGAATTATTTATTTATATAAAAATCATAACATCAAATGTCTATTATCTATGCACTCAATAGCTTCCTGATACCTTTAAATCTTCCTATCTTTTTCCAGAAATTCCTGCTCAGTTTCTCAGTAATTTATGTCCCTCTTTGGGTAAAGATATATTTTTTCACCTCCATATTGCCAATAATTAGCAAAGTATATAGAACTTGGTGACTACAGTTCAGCTTTTCTGGTGGAGGAAATGAAAATTATTATATAAATTATATTCAAAATTGATTGGTAATGATGCTAGTGAAGAGCAAATATATTCCCTTTCTATTTGAGGCTTTTAGGAAAGAGATAAATCTTCACTTATTAAATTGTCAAATGCTTATATTAACTGAGGATATTAGAATGTACATTTTTAAGTTATTTTGCAAATACTGATACAGACTAAACAAACTAATTTTTTATAGAACATTGAGGCCAGTATGCCAAGTCAATTTCCCAATATATACATATAAAGATGTGAAGAAAATAAGTGTTGTAATGTACATAGATAAAAAATCTTAAGGATAGACAGCAACACCAAGACTTAGGAATTAAGGTTAAGAAACCCCTCTATGGAATAGCCAAAACCAAATTAAGGATTAAAGCTGTTTCAAAATAATCTGTGGAATTTTAATTAAAGTTCTGTTTTCTATGCAATCACTTCTTTTCCTGAAAAGTGAGGAAGAATGCCACGATTGTGACTTGATTAATGAATACTGAATTCATTAAGTAGAGAAAAGATGGACTGCAGAAGACCAGGTCTTTACACACACTAAGACATGTAGACTTTGTCATCATCAGTCTACTCACTTATTCACCTAAATTCTACCCATCTAAGAATCAACTTAAAGAGACAGAGTATACAGTACATAGCACACCAAAGGGAAATGCACAGTAGTGGCTCAGAGCATTAGCTTTGGAGCTAGAGTGACAAATCATGCTCTGTCTCTGCTTTTGTATCATTGCATAATCTTTAGCAAATTACTTAGTTCTCTTGTCCTTAGGACCATGGGGAATGGTATTTTATCTTCCCAAAAGATTTTTTATGAGGATTAGATGACAGAAGCTGTCTTACAAAAGAAACCGGCTCATAGTGCTTTGCAAGTATACGTGCATATTTTCATAGTTATTACAAAGCCATGTAAAACACCAGATAGACAATGAGCTAAATAAAATGCAAAAGATAAGAATAAGAATGTTACTTACATTAAAAATGAGGTAAGGACTTCTCCGGTGGCCCAGTGGAATCTGCTTGCCACTGTAGGGGACGTGTGTCTTATCCCTGGACTGGGGAGATTGTATGGCAATCACATCTGTGAAGCACGGTTACTGAGCTCACACGCTGGAACCACCACCCTGGAGCGCGTGCTCCCTGCAGCCTGTGAGCTACAAGAGGAGCCGCCACAGCAAGCCCGGGCACAGCAACTGGAGAGCATCCCGGGCTTGCTGCCACCAGAGAAGGCTTGCTGCAGCAACAAAGGCCCAGTGCAGCCAGAAGCAAATCAGTTCATTAAATCTAAAAATTTAGGAAGCCTTACTTTAAAGAAAATGAGTTAAAATATATACTGACAATCTTTCTATATGTGGGTGACATATTTGATTCTAATATTTCCAGAACCCAACCTAAAATTTTGGTAAGTTATACTCTTCATTGGGATCCTAAAATTAAACAGAAATTAACTAGTTAGTGGATAAATAACTTCTTGATGGTGAAGTAGACTATTTCTTCCAAGGTTGCTCACAAAGAATGCTGCAATTTCATAAAGATGTCTTTAGGGACGTCCTTACAATGGACACAGAGGCTGGCTTCATGGAGATGCTTTTAGAAAAAGGTTTTGGGACTCTGATTTAAACCCCATTCAAATAAGGCCTTTCTCTGGAGGACTAGGCCACTCAAAATCCAGTCCCTGCTTTTTCCACATGACTTGGGCAATTAGAGGGAAACAAAGGTTAAAACACTGCAATAATTCTGAAATGGTGAATTTAAAGTGGGGCTTTTAGGCAAAGAAATTCACTGTTTCATTAGAATTAAATTGTTAGTGGGATATTGGAGATTTTTTCCTTGTGATTAATGTTCAGTTCAGTCCAGTTCAGTCACTCAGTCGTGTCTGAATTTTTGTGACCCCAGGAATCGCAGCATGCCAGGCCTCCCTGTCCATCACCAACTCCTGGAGTTTACTCAAACTCATGCCCATCGTGTCGGTGATGTCATCCAGCCATCTCATCCTCTGTCATCCCCTTCTACTCCTGCCCCCAATCCCTTCCACCATGAGTCAACTCTTTGCATCAGGTGGCAAAAGTATGGGAGTTTCAGCTTCAGCAACAGTCCTTCCAATGAATGTTCAAAACTGTTTTCCTTTGGGATGGCCTGGTTGGATCTCCTTGCAGCCTAAGGGACTCTCAAGAGTCTTCTCCAACACCACAGTTCAAAAGCATCAATTTTTTGGTGCTCAGCTTTCTTCACAGTCCAACTCTCCCATCCATACATGACCACTGGAAAAACCATAGCCTTGACCAGACGGACCTTTGTTGGCAAAGTAATGTCTCTACTTTTTAATATGCTATCTAGGTTGGTCATAACTTTCCTTCTAAGGAGTAAGAGTCTTTTAATTTCATGGCTGCAATCACCATCTGCAGTGATTTTGGAGCCCCCAAAAATAAAGTCTAACACTGCTTTCATTGTTTCCCCATTTTTTCCCATTGAAGTGATGGGACCAGATGCCATGATCTTAGTTTTCTGGATGTTGAGATTTAAGCCAACTTTTTCACTCTCCTCTTTCACTTTCATCAAGAGGCTTTTTAGTTCCTCTTCACTTTCTGTGAAAAGAAGAGAAGTGAAAAGCAAAGAAGAAAAGGAAAGATATTCCAATTTGAATTCAGAGTTACAAAGAATAGCAAGGAGAGATAAGAAAGCCTTCCTCAGTGATCAGTGCAAAGAAATAGAGGAAAGCAACAGAATGGGAAAGACTGGAGATCTCTTCAAGAAAATTAGAGATACCAAGGGAATATTTCATGCAAAGATGGGCTCGATAAAGGACAGAAATGGTATGGGCCTAACAGAAGCAGAAGATATTAATAAGTGGCAAGAATACACAGAAGAACTATACAAAAAGGATCTTCATGACCCAGATAATCACAATGGTGTGATCACTCACCTAGAGCCAGACATCCTGGAATGTGAAGTCAAGTGGGCCTTAGAAAGCATCACTATGAACAAAGCTAGTGGAGGTGATGAAATTCCAGTTGAGCTATTTCAAATCCTGAAAGATGATGCTATGAAAGTGCTGCACTCAATATGCCAGCAAATGTGGAAAACTCAGCAGTGGCCACAGGACCACTGTGAAAAGGTCAGTTTTTATTCCAATCCCAAAGAAAGGCAATCCCAAAGAATGCTCAAACTACCACACAATTGCACTCATCTCACATGCTAGTAAAGTAATGCTCAAAATTCTCCAAACCAGGTTTCAGCAATATGTGAACCGTGAACTTCCAGATGTTCAAGTTGGTTTTAGAAAAAGCAGAGGAACCAGAGATCAAATTGCCAACATCTGCTGGATCATCGAAAAAGCAAGAGAGTTCCAGAAAAACATCTATTTCTTCTTTATTGACTATGCCAAAGCCTTTGACTGTGTGGATCACAATAAACTGTGGAAAAGTCTGAAAGAGATGAGAATACCAGACCACCTGGCCCACTTCTTGAGAAACCTGTATGCATGTCAGGAAGCAACAGTTAGAACTGGACATAGACCAACAGATTGGTTCCAAGTAGGAAAAGGAGTACATCAATTCTGTATATTGTCACCCTGCTTATTTCACTTATATGCAGAGTACATCATGAGAAACACTGGGCTGGAAAAAGCACAAACTGGAATCAAGATTGCTGGGAAAAATATCAATAACCTCAGGTATGCAGATGACACCACCCTTATGGCAGAAAATGATTCATGTTACCCAGAGACCTTTAAGTTCCTGGAGTTTTTGTTACCAGATATACTGATAAGCACTCCCAAACACCAAAGTTTTCACTGAAATGGCTAGATAGAAATCTCTTCATTATTTCCCTAAGGGTTCTGAAACAAATTAAATCAATATGACTTGAACTGTCAACATTTTCTCTAACATAAATGGCTAGAAACCTCTTTACTCAACTGTATTCCCTACAGATGTCAAACACCAGTAGAATGAGTAAGATTTTGTAAGTCTAAACTTAATATCTGTAGTTGAGTTCTTGAAGATATTCAAATACTGTTTTGAAAAAATAAACATTATATATTAACTTCAAGAAATATTTGATAAATAAGAACTCTAGAGAATGAGAATAAAGACTAAATATTTATTTTCAAAGAAGTTGCAGATGAATAATAATTCAACTGTCTTCAAATTTTCTGGATACATCTAGCAATAGTCATTGTGAAAGTCTGAATATATGTACAATGTGTTGATCATTTTCATATCCCTGATAAAATGTTTTTAAGGATAAGGATTTTTAATGCATATCAGATTTATCAATTTGTGTAAATTAGTAGGAAAAAACCTTGGACCACAGAGGATTCCATTCCTGGCTTTAATTGGTGCATCTTTTTAAAATGTGGAGAGGCACCTTCCTTCTATAAGGTGAACTACTGTCACTGGCTAATTCTAACTCATATCTAAAGAATGAAGGATACAATGTTTAGAAATGCACTGCTATGATTTAAATGAACAATTGATCCTTAAAAGAGCAACACTAATAGCATTCAGTAACACCCAGAATATGGTTTCATTCAAATATAATTTAAATATATATTTATATGCTACCTAATGGTCCAACAGTATAGATTCCCTCTTGTAGCTCAGTGTCAGTTTCTTCTTGCTTGCCCTAATTTGTCTAATATGTTACAAGTAATTTTGGCTTTCAGCAAATCCCAAAACTGAATGGATTTGGAAATAAATGAATAAATATTTGATTTTTCTCTTCAAACAACAACAACAATAAAAATAAGGTTTCATGGAAAGATGGAATAAAGAGATAAACACTTTAAAAAAATACCTTTGCCTCATTTCTTCTACCATAATTATGGCTCTGTTTCACCTAACATTACTTCCTAAACATTTATTTTTCTTTCACTTTATCTCATTTCTTACTTGATCTTCCTTTTCCCCATCTTTCTGTTTTTATCTTGTATTTTATTTCTCCAGCCAATTTTCTCTACTTATGTATCTACTTACTTTCTCCAGGAAGTGCTTTTTTGTGGGAGTATATACAAAGTCAAATGGGCCTTAAGAAGCACTGCTGTTAATAAAGCTAGTGGTGTGATGAAATTCAGGAAGAATGATTCAAATTCCTAAAGGAGGATGCCATCAAGGTTTTACATTCATTATGTCAGCAAATGTGGAAGACCCAGAAGTGGCCACAGGACTGGAAAAGGTTAATCTTTATCCCAACTCCCAAGAAGGGTAATACCAAAGAAAATACTAACCATCAGACAATTGCGCTCATCTCTAATACTACTAAAGTCATGCTTAAAATCTTGCATGTTAGACTTCAGCATTATGCAAACCAAGAACTTCCAGATGTCCAATGTCCAACTTCCAGATGGTTTCAGAAAACAGAGAGGAACTAGAGATCAAATTGCCAACATTTGCTGGATCATAGAGAAAACAAGGGAATTTCAGAAAAACATCTCTGCTTCATCAACTATGCTAAAGCCTTTGACTGTGTGGATCATGAGAAACTATGGAAAGTTCTTAGAGAGATGGGAATACCAGACCATCTTACCTGTCTCCTGAAAAACCCGAATGTGGGTCAAGAAGCAACAGTTAGAACCTTGAATGGAACAACTGATTGGTTCAAGATTGAGAAAGGAGTATGACAGGGCTGCCTGCTGTCACCCTGTTAGTTTAACCTATACACTGAGCACATCATGAGAAATTCTGGGCTAGATGAGTTACATGTTGGAATCAAGATAGGTGAGAGAAACATCAACAGCCTCAGATATGTGGATGATGCCACTCTAATGGCAGAAAATGAAAAGGAAGTACAGAGCCTCTTGATGAGGCTGAAGGACAAGAGTGAAAAGCAAAAACAACAACAAAAAAAACTTAGATCATGGAATCCGGCTCCATACTTCATGGCAAGTAGAAGGGGAAAAAGTGGAAGTAGTGACAGAGTTCCTCTTCTTGGGCTCCAGAATCACTCTGGACGGTGACTACAGCTATGAAATCAGAAGACAATTGCTTCTTGGCAGTAAAGTGATGACAAACCTAGTCAGTGTGTTGAAAAGCAGAGACATTACTCTGCCAACAAATGTCTGTTTTGTCAAGGCTATGGTCTTCCTAGGGGTCACATTCTGTTGTGAGAACCATACCGTAAAGAAGGCAGAATGCCAAAGAATTGATGCCTTCAAACTGTGGTGCTAGAAGACTCCTGAAAGTTCCTTGGACAGCAGGAAGAACAAAACAGTCAATCTTAAGGGAGATCAACTCTGAATATCCCCTATAAGGACTGATACTGAAGCTGAAACTCCAGTATTCTGGTCATCTGATGCAAACAGATGCCTCATTGGAAGTCCCTGATGCTGGAAAAGACTGAGGGCAGAAGCAGAAGACGGTATCAGGAAATGAGATGCAATAAACGTAAATGTGGGCAAAAGGCAAACCCTGAGAGGTGGTGAGACACAGGGAGGCCCGGCATGCTGCAGTCCCTGGGGTCACAAAGAGTTGCACGCACCTGGGCAATTGAGCAACACGCGGGGATGTGTCAGATTGAGTCAGAGCAGAAGAGAATGTCTCCAAACGGTGACAGGGTCTGTATTTTTTTTTTTCTTTTTCTCAGTTAGATTTGTGAGTCACTTCCATGATTGATTTTTACATAACCAATTAGTTTCTAATTTACTTTACATTTTGTTAAGAACATTTTGTTTAAGCAGAATCTAAGTTTATACAAATCAGGTTAGCTACATGGAACATTTATTTATCCACCCACTGATTTATTTATCTATCCATTAACTTACTTATCATCTGACTTGCCCAATCAGAGAGAATGCTTTGAAACTGAATACATGGAAAGCCCTGAATGAGACATTAAATATGAATCTGAGTGGTATCTTCCTCAATTGGTTTACAGTTTAGATATAAGATGCACACATTTACTAATAAGCTCAACAAAACCTCAAGGATTCCAAGTTAGAAATTCACACTAATTAACCCAATGCCTCAAAAAATGGAATTCCTTCCTGAGGAAATGATACTGAAAGAAATGTCATTATGGAATTTGTGAAACCTTGAAAGAGGATTTTTTGTTTGTTTTGTTTTTTGTTTTACAAATAGTGCAAAACAGTCAAAGTTGTCCCTTGCAGGAGCAGAATGAATTAAAAAAAATCCTGGATGACAACCTTCTTCGGTTTCTAAAAGTTGTAAATTGTCCCAATATGTGATTTACTGTCTCAAAGCAGTGTTTCTAAACTGGAGGGCAGTAACTTATCCCCCCAGGGGTCAGTTGCAACCTCTGGAGACAGTTTTGATTGTCACAATTGGTTTGGAGAGCAGGGGGGCTACTGGCAACCTGTAAGTAGAGACCACAAATGCTGATAAGCATCCAACAATGAATGAGCTAGACCTTTGTTCCCAAAGCAAAAAGCTTAACATGGTAAGAATGCCAAGAATACCAAGGCTCAGCAATTCTGATTTAAAGTAAAAATGTAAGCAAGTAGAACTGCTGCAAAATGATAAATATGGCTAAAGATGCTCCACAAACAAGATAGTAGACAACCTTGTAGACTATGCTAAATAATTTGGAATTTACAGGCAAGGGTGGACACGGAAGGTTTTTGCATTATATGTAAACATCATTCTTACCTGTAACAGAAGCTTTGAGGGTGGAATACTGAAGTCCAGGAAGGGAGAACAATCAACATTAGGTAAATTTTTATACATATTCAGATTTTATTAGGCTGCGTGGCTCTAGTAATATTATTTATTCAATTTCTGTCTGTTTTCTCATTTATAAAATGAGAGATTTGAACTAGATAATCTATCACCCTAAAAGTATTCAGGTCAGCCTCTCAGTCGTGTCCAACTTTGTGACCCCATGGACTGCAGCACATTAGGCCTCTTCTGTCCATCGCCAGCTCCAGATGTCCACTGAGTCAGTGATGCCATCCAACCATCTCATCCTCTGTCATCCCCTTCTCCTCCCACCTTCAATCTTTCCCAGCATCAGGGTATTTTCAAATGAGTCACTTCTTCGCATCAGGTGGCCAAAGGACTGGAGTTTCAGCTTCAGCATCAGTCCTTCCAATGAATACCCAGGACTGATCTCCTTTAGGATGGACAGGCTGGATCTCCTTGTGGTCCAAGGGACTTTCAAGAGTCTTCTCCAACACCACAGTTCAAAAGCATCAATTCTTCTGTGCTCAGCTTTCTTTATAGTCCAACTCTCACATCCATACATGACCACTGGAAAAACCATAGCTTTGACTAGATGGGCCTTTGCTGACAAAGTAATGTCTCTCCTTTTTAATATGCTTTCGAGGAAGGTCATAACTTTCCTTCCAAAGAGTAAGAGTCTTTTAATTTCATGGCTGCAATCACCATCTGCAGTGATTTTGGAGCCCAAAAAATAAAGTCAGCCACTGTTTCCATTGTTTCCCCATCTATTTCACATGAAGTGATGGGACCACATGCCATGATCTTAGTTTTCTGAATGTTGAGCTTTAAGCCAACTTTTTCCTTCTCCCATTTCAAATATCAAAAGACTTTTTGGTTGATCTTCACTTTCTGCCATAAGGGTGGTGTCATCTGCATATCTGAGGTTATTGATGTTCCTCTCGACAATGTTGATTCCAGCTTGTGCTTCCTCCAGCCCAGCGTTTCTCATGGTGTACTCCGCATATAAGTTATACAAACAGGGTGACAATATACAGTCTTAACGTACTCCTTTTCCTATTTGGAACCAGTCTGTTGGTCCATGTCCAGGTCTAACTGTTTCTTCCTGACCTGCATACAGATTTCTCAAGAGGTATATTGGGTGTTTTGATATTCCTATGTCTTTAAGAATTTTCCACAGGTTATTGTGATCCACACAGTCAATAAAACAGAAATAAATGTTTTTCTGGAAATCTCTTGCCATTTCAGTGATCCAGCGAATGTTGGCAATTTGATCTCTGGTTCCTCTACCTTTTCTAAAACCAGCTTGGACATATGGAAGTTCACGGTTCACGTATTACTGAAGCCTGTCTTGGAGAATTTTGAGCATTCCTTACTAGCGTGTGAGGTGAGCACAATTTTGCGGTAGTTTGAGCATTCTTTGGCATTGCCTTTCTTTGGAACTGGAATGAAAACTGACCATTTCCAGTCCTTTGGCCACCTCTGCGTTCTCCAAATTTGCTGACATATTGAGTGCAGCACTGTCACAGAATCATCTTTTAGGATTTGAAATAGCGCAAGCCGAATTCTATCACCTCTACTAGCTTTGTTCTTAGTGATGCTTACTAAGGCCTACTTGACTTCACATTCCAGGACTTCTGGCTCTAGGTGGGTAATCACACCATCGTGATTATCTGGGTCATGAAGATCTTTTTCGTACAATTCTTCTGTGTATTCTTGCCACGTCTTCTTAATATCTTCTGCTTCTGTTAGGTCCATACCATTTCTGTCCTTTATCCTGCTCATCTTTGTATGGAATGTTCCCTTGGTATCTCTAATTTTCTTGAAGTGATCTCTAGTCTTTCCCATTCTATTGTTTTCCTCTATTTCTTTGCACTGATCACTGAGGAAGGCTTTCTTATGTTTCCTTGCTCTTCTTTGGAACTCTGCATTCACATGGGTATTCTCCTTTGCTTTTTTGGCTTCTCTTCTTTTCACAGCTATTTGTAAAGACAACCGTTTTGCTTTTTTGCATTTCTCTTTCTTGGGGATGGTCTTGATCTCTGTCTCCTGTATAATGTCATGAACTTCCATCCATAGTTCATCAGACACTCTGTCTATCAGATCTAATCCCTTAAACTGATTTCTCACTTCCATTGTATAATCATAAGGGATTTGATTTAGGCCATACCTGAATGGTAAGTGGTTTTCCCCACTTTCTTCAATTTAAGCCTGAATTTGGCAATAAGGAGTTCATGATCTGAGCCACAGTCAGCTCCTGGTCTTGTTTTTGCTGACTGTTTAGAGTTTCTCCATCTTTGGATGCAAAGAATATAGTCAATCTCATTTCAGTGTTGACCATCTGGTGATGTCCATGTGTCGAGTCTTCTCTTGTGTTGTTGGAAGAGAGTGTTTGCTGTGACCAGTGCGTTCTCTTGGCAAAACTCTGTTAGCCTTTGCCCTCCTTCATTCTGTACTCCAAGGCCAAAATTACCTGTTACTCCAGGTGTTTCTTGACGTCCTATTTTTTGCATTCCAGTCCCCTATATTGAAAAGGACATCTTTTTTGGGGTGTTGTTTCTAAAAGGTCCTGTAGGTCTTCATAGACCCTTATTAAAATTCTTTAATATTTTTGGAAAAAACATAGTGCAATAAAGTCTTGTTCTTAATTTGTATGCTTTTTATACTCTGAGTCCCATGGACCTGTGCAAGCACACACACTCAAATGTATGTCCTCCCAATCTCCTGATTTTAAAACCAGTTTTACTTAGTTAAAAACAGATTACAAAACCAGTTTACTTAGGTGGACTGACAAATACTGGTGAAGCCTGACATAAACTCCTTATGTATTCTTCTCTAAACCATACATGAATGAATTCTCATTGTCTTATCTGAAATCAATACAATAACCAAATAACCTTGAAAGTGCATTTTTGTCATATAAAGACAATTGTCTAGTACATGTAAGATATGGGAGAATTTTTGAACCCTCATGACATATAATGTAAGAATTTTCATCACAACCTTGGTAAGTATCAGCTATTGCTTCTCACTAAATGAAAACATTGTATTGTCTGTTGAAAAGAACTTTATTTTTACAACATTGTAAAAGACTTAACATTAGAAAATTATGCCTGTAGCACATTGTCAGAAATGAAGCATAATAAAAAAAATTAATTTGTGTGAAGTATGGGACCAAGGCCTAGAAAGAATGGCAGGGGCTTCAATATTCTGCATGACTTTCAAGATAGAATTCGAACACCCATTGTCTAACAAAAGTATCATGAGACTAAACCTCTTAGGGTTTCCTATGGGTAAGGGAGTCATCAGAGTGTTAGGCTGGGTAACTTGATCATAAAAAGAGACATAAAACCCTAACAAAACCTAGCATCAGGTGCATGGTGCAAAATATGACTGAATAAACATTTGCATCACAATGGGTTAATCAGAAGGACCAAATTTTATTGCATTTTATCAAGAAGTAAATATTAAAGAATAAGACATTGCCAAAACACAAAATGAAGAATGTTAGAGGAAATAATTTTGCTTTAAAAGTAAAGAAAACAATGAGAAGGAAGCTAAGTTCCCAAAATGTCAGCTTCCAGACACCTCACATTTCCCAGCTGCAAATGCCTATGTTGATAGCATAAGATTCATGTGGCTTTGTTGTCATCTTGTCTAATCAACCCGGGGAATGTGGATTTTTATGTATGGCTCTGAAAGTGGAAATTAAACACTAAGTTTTGAGGAAATAGCAGAAATAGCAGAGGAGTTTCAATTATGCTCAGGATGAGCAAAGATGACAGCTGTGGCCTTGAGGCAATTTTTGAAATTCTGCAAACTCCATTTAATATATTCTTTGGTTAACCCCTAAACATATCTATTCAGTGGCAGGTTAGTGCAAGAAGGTAGCAAAGGATAGCTTCTAAAGATAATGGAGCTTAGTTATAAGAAAAAAGGAATCACAAAAGGGACTAGCACCCCTGGTGGGAAGCTGAAGGTGAAGAGAGAGTCCCACACTCAGAAAAACCCTCTCATAGGGAAATTAGCTGGGACAGAAAGGGACCTTTGGTGAATCAAAGGAAAATGCAGTGGATGGTGTGAGGAGGGCAGGACTAAGTGAAAACTGGGCTCATGCTCCATGCCTCAGCCCTGCGCATCCCAGCGTGAGTCCTGAGTTTCCTGTTGTGGAGGGGTATGGGTGCCGGAAAGTGGGGCTTGAAGTGTGAATCTAGGGGGGTGATAGCTGCTGGCTGTGAAAGGACAACCTGGGGGGACAGGAGTAAGAATCCCTGTAACTGGGAATGTTTGAAGAGGAAGCCCGGGACACCAGAGAAGCAAGGTGTCATTATTGGCTGGTGCACAAGCTGGGGGCAAGGCGGGCACCAATGCAGCGCCTTCCCCACCCTCTGCCATCTGCGTCTGTGGGCCCTGGGAGGGGCACTCTTTTGAGCAGGATTGCTCATGCCTCAAACCAAGGCCTCCTCTACCAGCGTAGGCTCCAGGTTCCTGAGCGCTGCCCATGCCAAAACCTCCTTCAGAGTCAGCTCTGGGTGTCCTTGCCTGAGATGGGAAATGCCCTGTTCTGGCAGGGGCCAGGTGGTGAAGTGTGGAGGGGGAGACTGCCTCTAGGGAGATGACAGCTGTTGGCTGTGCGAATACTACAGAGGGAAGGGGGATGAGGGGCTCCGCGGCCAGGATACCCCCAGAGGAAGTGCAGTCTGCTGTTGAGTGGCATGGAAGGGACTCCCACCAAGGCCAGCACGTCCCAGTCGGTTGCAACTGCCTGCCAGTATCTGCCACCACACCCCAACTGTGGCCACTGCACCCCTCCCAGGCTGAGTGAGTATCCATACCGACAAGAAGACCTGGCTCTACCCAACGGCCCGGAGGCTTCAGTGCTGGACACCTCGCAATAAGCAACCAGAAAGACAGGAACGCAGCCCCACCCATCAGCAGATAGGCTGCCTAAAATCGTAGTAAGTGCACAGACACTCCAAAATACATCCCCTGGTGCAGCCCTCCCTATCAGAGGGAAAAGACTCAGCTCCATTCGTCAGAGTGTAGGCACCAGTCCTTCCCACCAGGAAGCCTACACAAGCCCTTGGACAAAATCCATCCACTAGGGAGCAGGCAAGAGAAGCAAGATGAACTACAACCTTCAGACTATAGAAAGGAGACCAAAAACACATTAAGTTAAAGAAAATGAAATAACAGAAAAATAAGTTGCAGATAAAGGAGCAAGGTAAACCCCACAAGACCAAATAAATGAAAAGAAAATAAGCACTCTAACTGAAAAATAATTCAGAGTAGCGATAATAAAGATGATCTAAGATCCTGAGCTTGGCCTTGTTTCATGGATTTGCTCAAGTGTGACTTTTGTCTAAATTAAAGAGTTTTAAGGACACCTGGGTTTTGCATTTTCTCTGCTGAGCCATGAAATGCAACCCTAGGGCCCTTTATGCACAGAGAGGATGCTCTCCAAGCATCATGAGAGGCAGTGTATCCTGTGTGCACCACGCATCTGATACTCCAGTAGAAACAGTGCTCAGGCCACTGGTTTGGACACCCCCACCCGCGGCTGCCTGCTTGTTCCCACAATCAGCATGGTGACCACGCTGTTGCTGCCTGCAGTCTTGACCCACTTCAGCTCCTAGAGCTGCTCCAGCGGGTCACGGTTCAGTGCTTGGCTGGCAGAGAGGCCATCCTGAGGCATGTGTCGCCAGCATCTCAGAGGACTCACAGCTGCAGTGCTCACCCAGAGGGGACTGGCACCACTAGTTGAACTGAATACTTCTCTTGGAACAAGGGTGAAACAAAGAAGGAGTTACTGGACAAATTCCTGCCAAGGAAAACGAAGTTTGTTTGGAAGATGGAAACTGTGGATAGTCCTATTCATGGAGAATATGTCACATCTGTTTTAATGAGAAAGAATGATGAGACACACTCTCATCACCACATCGAGATGGACTGAGTGGTGGAATGCAATGGCCAACAAAGAGAGTATACAGATAAATGAGCTTAATTCCAGTTTGGCCAGGAAGGTGTATTTCAATCACATCTTCAAGGAAAGATTTTGGTCTTTGGTGGACATGCTGGAGTAGAACATATGCTCATCTTCTAGTGTGAGAACTGGAAACTTACAACTCCCTACTGAACAACCATCAGCAGGAGAATGTTGGATACCACCAAAAGAATACACCCCACATCTGAGGGCAAAGGAGAAGCCCGGGTAAGATGGTAAGAGGGGAAAAATTGCATTTAGAATCAAACCCCATACCCACCAGCGATGTTCAGAGGGCTCAAACAAAACCTTGTGCGCACCAGGAGACCCCACAGAGACTGAGCCAGACCAGTCTTTAAGTGTTTGAGTGTCTCCTATGGAGGTACCAGTCCACAGTGGCCTGATGCAGGGGCAGGGGCTCTGGGTGTGGCAAACCTGGGTGTGGCATAAGCTCTGTTGGGGGAGGCGCCATCAACCCCATCATGGAGCAAATGACCCACAAACTGCAGAACAATTATACCAAATAAATTATTGCACTGTTAAGAAAGTTCTAGGATAGGCAAAATATTTCCCAACCTGGGGATCTGGCAAAGGGACTGAGAACCCTCCCAGGGAGTTTGACTTTGGAGGTAGTGGGATTTGATTACAGAACTGACACAAGACTGATGAAGCAGACTTTTGGAGAGCACAGACAAAATCTCTTGCACACCAGGACCCGGGAGAAGGAGCAGCGGCCCAACAGAGACCGACCCAGGCTTGCTTTGAGCGACCAGGAGTCCTCAGTGGTGGTGTGGGTCAGCAGTGTCCTGCTGCATGGTCAGGGGCAGAGAGTGCGGCAGTGCACGCACAGGACTTTTGAAGGGGATCACCGTTATCTTCATTAACTCCACCATAGTTTGGTCTTAGGTCAAAGGACAGGGCGGGAACACAGCCCTGCACATCAACAGAAAATTGGATTAAAGCTTTACTGAGCATGGCTCTGCCCATCAGAACAAGACCCAGTTTCCCCCACTGTCAGTCACTCCCTCAGGAAGCTTCCATAAGCTTCTTATATTATCCTTCAAAGGGCAGACAGAATGAAAACCACAATCACAGAAAACTAATCAAACTGATCACATGGACCACAGCCTTGGCTAACTCAATGAAAGTATGAGCCATGTCATGTAGGGCCACCCAAGATGGATGGATCATGGTGGAGATTCTGACAACACGTGGTCTACTGGAAAAGGGAATGGCGAACCACTTGAGTATGCTTGCCTTGAGAACCCCATGAACAGTAAGAAAAATAAAAAAGATATGACACTGAAAGATATACTCCCTGGGTCAGTAGGTGCCCAAAATGCTACTGGGGATGACTGGATAAATAACCGCAGAAAGAATGAAGAGACAGATCCAAAGCAAAAAGAATACCCAGTTATGGATGTGACTGATGATGGAAGTGACCAATGATGGAAGTAAAGTCTGATGCTATAAGATCAATATTGCATAGGAACATGGAATGCTATGTCCGTACTGTTACTGTACTCTTAGTGTATGCAATCAGTCGTGTCCAACTCTTTGCCACCCCATGGACTGGGGCCCACCAGGGTCCTCTGTCCACGGGAGTCTCTAGACAAGAATACCGGAATGGGTTGCCATTTCCTCCTCCAGGGGATCTTCCCAACCCAGGGAGTGAACCCACGTCTCCTGTGGCTCTTGCATTGGCAGGAAGATTCTTTGCCACTGAGCCACCTGGGAGAAACAAAATTTGCTGAACCTCACAAAGGGATGGAGAGTGAAGTTGCTCAGTTTGTCAAACTCTTCGTGAACCCATGAACTGTAGCCTGCCAGGCTCCTCCATCCATGAGATTTTCCAGGCAAGAAAACTGGAGCACATTGTCATTCCCTCTCCAGCTGATCTTCCCAACCCAGGTCTCGAATCCAAGTCTCCTGCACAGCCGGCAGACTCTTTACCATCTGAGGCACCAGGAAAGTGTTACATCTATGAATCAAGGTAAATCGGAAGTGGTCAAACGAGACGGGAAGAGTGAACATCCACGTTTTAGGAACCAGTGAACTAAAATGGCCTGGAATGGGTGAATTTAATTCAGATGACCACTATGTCCACTACTGTGGACAAAAATCCCTTAGAAGAAATGGAGTAGCCATCACAGTCAACAACATAGCCCAAAATTCAGTACTTGGGTACAATCTCAAAAACAACATAATGACCTCTGTTTCCAAGGCAAACCATTCAATATGTCAGTAATCCAAGTCTATACCCAAACCAGTAATGCTGAAGAAGTTGAAGTCGAATGGTTCTATGAACACCTTCTAGAAATAATACCCCCCGATATGTCCTTTTCATTATAGGGGACTGGAATGCAAAAGTAGGAAGTCAAATGAAATGCCTGGAGTAAAAGGCAAACTTGGCCTTGGAGTACAAAATGAATCAGGGAAAAATCTAGCAGAGTTATGCCAAGAGAACACACTGGTCATAGCAAACACCCTCTTCCAATAACACAAGAGAAGACTCTACACATGAACATCACCAGATAGTCAATACTGAAATCATATTGATTATATTCTTTGCAGCCAAAGATGGAGAAGCTCTATATAGTCATAAAAAAACAAGACTGGGAGCAGACTGTGCTTACATCATGAACTCCTTTTTGCAAAATTCAGGCTTAAATTGAAGAAAGTAGGGAAAACCTCTAGACCATTCAGTTATGACCTAAATCAAACCCCTTACAATTATACAGTGGAAGTGACAAATAGATTCAAGAAGTTAGGTCTCGTAGACAGAGAGCCTGAAAAACTACGGACAGAATTTTGTGACATTTTACAGTAGGCAATAATCAAGAACATCCCCAAGGAGGGGGGATACAAAATGGCAAAATGGTTATCTGAGAAGGCCTTAAAGTAGCCGAGAAAAGAAGAAAAGGAAAAGGAAAAGGAAAAAGGTAAAGATATACCCATTTGAACATAGAGTTCCAAAGAACAAGGAGAGATAAGAAATCCTTTCTCAGTGATCAATGCAAAGAAATAGAGGAAAAAATAGAATGGGAAATACTAGATATACTAGATATCTCTTCAAGAAAATTAGAGATACCAGGGGGATATTTCATGCAAAGACAAGCACAATAAAGGCTAGAAATGGTATGGACCTAACAGAAGCAGAATATATTAAAAGGCAGCAAGAAAACACAGAAGAACTGTACAGATAACCACAATGGTGTGATCACTCACATAGAGCCAGACACCAAGGAATGCAAAGTTGAGTGGGCCTTAGGAAGCATCACTAAAAGCAAGTTGGAGGCCATTCCTCTAACTAGCTCAAATGGAATTCCAGTGGAGCTATTTTCAAATCCTAAAAGTGCTTCACTCAATATGTCAGCAAATTCGAAAAGCTCAACAGTGGCCATAGGGCTGGAAAAGATTAGTTTTCACTTCAATCCCAAAGAAAGGCAATGTCAAAGAATGTTCAAATTACTGCACAATTGCACTCATCTCACACACTAGCAAAGTAATGCTCAAAATTCTCCAAGCCAGACTTCAACAATACGTGAACTGTGAACTTCCAGATATCCAAGCTGGATTTAGAAAATGCAGAGGAACCAGAGATCAAATTTCCAACATCTGTTGGATCATTGGAAAAGCAAAAGAATTACAGGAAAAAAAATTTTTTTTTGCTTTATTGGCTACATCAGTGTCTTTGTGTGGATCACAACAAACTGTGAAGAATTCTTAAAATCATGGGAATATCAGACCACCTTACCTGCCTCCTGAGAAACCTGTATGCAGGTCAAGAAGCAACAGTTAATACTGGACAGGGAAAAATAGACTGGTTCCAAATCGGGAAGGGAGTACATCAAGGCTGTAAATTGTCATCCTACTTATTTAACTTATATGCAGAGTACATCATGTTTGAAATGCCAGGGTGGATGAAGCATAAGCTGGATCCAAGATTGCCAAGAGAAATATCAATAACCTCAAATACACATTGATGGCACCACCTTTATACCAAAAATCAAAGAAAAACTAAAAAGCTTCTTGATGAAATTAAAAGAGGAGAGTAAAAAAGTTGGCTTAAAACTCAACACTCAGAAAACTAAGAGCATGACATCCAGTTTCATCATTTCATGGCAAATCAATGGGGAAATGATGGAAAACAGTGACAAACTTCATTTTCTTGGGCTCTAAAATCACTGCAGATGGTGACTGCAACCATGAATTTAAAAAATGTTTGCTCTTTAGAAGAAAAGCTGTGACCAACCTCAATAACATATTGAAAAGCAGAAATATTACTTTGCTGACAAAGGTCCATTTAGTCAAAGCTATGGATTTTCCAGTAGTCATGTATGAGAGTTGGACTATACAGAAAGCTGAGTGCCGAAGAATTTATGTTTTTGAACTGTGGTGTTGGAGAAGACTCTTGCAAGTCTCTTGAACTGCAAGGAGATCAAACCTGTCCATCCTAAAGGAAATCAGTCCTGAATATCCATTGGAAGGACTGATGCTGAAGCTGAAACTCTGATACTTTGGCCACCTGATGCGAAGAACTGACTCATTGGAAAAGACCTTGATGCTGGAAAATATAGAAGGCAGGTGGAGACAGGGATGACAGAGGATGAGATGTTTGGAGGGCATTACCAACTCGATGGACATGAATTTAAGCTGGCTCCAGGCATTGATGATGGACAGGGAAGCCTGACGTGCTACAGTCCACGGGATCCCAAAATGTCAGGCATGACTGAGTGACTGAACTGACTGAAGATCTTGAAAATTGAATGAAGGCATAAATCAAGAAGACAGAGAAATGTTTAACAAGGAGCTAGAGGAACTAAAGTACAAATAATCAGTGATGAACAACACAATAAACTAAAATTAAAATATGCTTGAAGAAATCGATTGCAGAATAACTGAGGCAGAAAAAAAAAAGGAAAGTGAGCTGAAAGATTGAATGTTGAAAATCACTTCTGTGGTGCAGACTAAAGAAAAAAAAAATTGCATAGAAATTAGCACAGTCTCAGATACTTGTGAGACAACTTTAAACAAGCTGAAATTTGAATTATAGGAGTCACAGAAGAAGGCAATAGAAAGGATCTGATAAATATTTGAAGAGATTATAGTTAAAAATGTCGCTAACATGAAAAAAGATAATTTTTACCCACGTACTCCACTCAGCAAGGATCTCATTCAGATTTGATGAAGAAACCAAAAACTTTTAGACAAGCAAATTCTAAGCAAATTCACCAAACTAGCTTTACAACAAATGCTAAAGTAACTTCTCTAGGCAGGAAACACAAGAGAAGAAAAAAATACCTAAAAAGCAAGTACAAAACAATTAAGAAAATGGTAAAAGGATGCACATTAATAATTACCTGTGTAAATGGATTAAATGCTCCAACCAAAAGACACAGACCAGCTGAATGGATGCAAAAACAAGATCGGTATATATGCTGTCTCCAAAGGCCCGCTTCAGACCTAGGGGTATATACAGATTAAAAGTAAGCAGATGAGAAAAGATATTCCATTCAAATGGAAATCAAAAGAAAGTTGGAATACCAATGGTCATATGAGACAAATTAGATTTTAAAATAAAGAGTATTATAAGAGACAAATAAGGACACTACATGATGATCAAGGGATCAACTGAAGAAGATGTATCAATTTAAATATTCATGCACCTAACGGGAGGACATCAATACATAATGCAAATGATAACAGCCATAAAAAGGGAAATCAACAGTAACACAATAATAGTGGGAGACTTTAACACCTGACTTACACCAATGCTCAGGTCATTCCCACAGAGAATTAATAAGGAAACACAGGCCTTAAATGATATGTTAGACTAGATAGACTTAATTGATACTTATAGGGCATTCCATATAAAAGCACAGAATACAATTTATTCTCAAGTTCACATGGGATATTCTCTAGGATAGAGCACATCTTGGGTCACAAATCAAACCTTGATAAGGTTTAGAAATTGAAATTGTGTCAAGCATCTTCTCTGATCACAACTCTATGAGATTAATAATTAATTACAGGAAAAAAGACTGTAATAAATACAAATACATGGAGGTTAAATGATATGCTACTAAATAGCCAAGAGATCACTGAAGAAATCAAAGGGGAAATTAAAAAAAAATCTAGAAATAAATGACAATGAAAACAGGACAACCCAAAACTAGGGCATGCAGAAAAACCAGTTCTAAGAGGGAAGTTTATTGCAATACAATCCTACTCCAAGAAACAAGCCAACAAAAATAAACAACCTACTATTACACTAAAATCAACTAAAGAAAGAACAAAACAACCCCAATGTTAGTAGAAGGAAAGAAATTATAAATACCATAGCAGAAATAAATGAAATAGAAGCAAAGAAAACGATAGCTAAGATCAATGAAACTAAAAGCTCGTTCTTTGAGAAGATTAAATTGATAAATCTTTAGTCAGACTCATCAAGAATAAAAGGGAGAGGATCAAATAAATAAAATTAGAAATAAAAAATAAGTTACAATGAACACCACAGTATTGCAAAGGACCATAATAGACTACTACAAGCAACTATATAAAAATAAAATGAATGACCTGGAAGAAATGGACAAATTCTGAGAAAAGTACAGACTTCCAAGAGTGAAACTGGAAGAAATAGAAACTATGGGCAGATGAATCACAAGTAATGAAACTGAAACTGAATAAAAACATTCCAGTAAACAAAATTTCTGAATCAGATGACTTTGCAGGTGAATTCTATCAAACATTTAGAGAAGAGTTAACATCTATTCTCCTCAGATTCTTCCCAAAAGTTGCAGAGAGAGGAATACTCCCATCCTCATTCTATTGGATCATCATCTTCCTGATACCAAAACCAGACAAAGATATCTCACACAAAAAGAAATGACAGAGCAAATCAGGAAGAATTACACTTCTTGATTTTGTAATACACTAGAAAACTAAAATAATCAAAACAATATAGTACTGTCTTAAAGAGAGATACTTAGACCAGTAAAACATAATATAAAGTCCTGGAAATAAATTCACATTTCTACAATCCATTTCTCTTTAACAAAGATGCAAAGAATAACCAATGGAAAAGCAGTAGTTTTTTTCAATAAATGGTGTTGGCAAATCTAGGTATCCAGGTAGAGAATTATGAGATAAAATTTGTTTATCTCTTGCACTATAAACAAATTCAATTCAAAACAGATTTGACTTAAATGTAAGATCTGAAACTGTAAAGCTCCTAGAAGAAAAAATGGGGGAAAGATTTATGACATTGGTCTTGACAACAATTTTATGGCTATGAATCAACAGCACAGTCAACAGAAGCAAAAGTAAATAAGTAGGATGCCATCAGTTAAAAACATTTTTCACAGCAAAGAAAACAACTGACAGAGTAAAAAGTTAATCAACAGAATGGGAGAAAACATATGCAAATTATACATATATATATATAAAGGAGAACATCGAAGAAACTCAAAAGCAATTACAATCAATTAATACAATTAATGCAATTTTCAAAAGGGCTACAAACTTGCATAGACATTAAGAAGATCTGTAGTTTTCAGTGTAGCCACCCATCAGGGAAATGTGAATCAAAACTAGATAAGATGTCACCTCATACCTGTCATGATGCCCCTTGTTAAAATAACTACCATTAAAATCATAAAGACAAGTGGTGATGAGGATGTGGAGAGATTGGAGCCCTTGCGCACTGTTGACTGTAGCGCAGAATAGTGACGTTGCTATGGAAACAGTATACAGCTTTCTCAAAAGCTTAAAACATGAGCCACTATATGATCTAGCAGTCCCTCTCTGGGTACTTACCTAAACAAATTGAAACCAGGGTCTTGAGGAGATACTGACAGTCCTTTGTTCATTTCAACCCTATTCATGATAGCCCAAATGTGGAAACAAATTAAATGTCCATAGACAGATGATTGGATAAAGAAAATGTGGCATATACATACAGAAAACACTATTAAGCCTTTAAAGGGGCTTCCCTATTGGTTCAAATGGTAAAGAATCTGCCTGTGATGTGGGAGACCTGGGTCTGATCCCCGGGTCAGGAAGATCCTGGAGAAGGGATTGGCAACCCATTGCAGTATTCTTGCCTGGGAAATCCGATGGATCCTCTTAATTTGGTGGGTTACAGCCCACGAGATCAAGAGTCAGACATAACATGGAGAGAAGAGCCTGGCAAACTATAGTCCAAGGGGCCACAAAGAGTTCGACATACCTCCGTGACTAACACACACAAGCCTTTAAAAAGAACTAGTTCTGGATATGAGACAACACAGGGGAGCCTTCAGGATATTATGCTAACTAAGATAAGTCAGGAACTGTAGACAAATATTGTATGATTCCACTTTTATAAAGTGCATAAAATCATCAATTCATAGAATCAAAGAGTGGAGTGGAGGTTGCCGGGAGCAGTCACTCAGTCAGTCAGCTCAGTTGCTCAGTCGTGTCCGACTCCTTGCGACCCCCTGAACCGCAGTGCACCAGGCCTCCCTGTCCATCACCAGCTCCCGGAGTTTACTCAAACCCATGTCCATCGGGTCGGTGATGCCATCCAGCCATCTCATCCTCTGTCTTTCCCTTCTCCTCCTGCCCCCAATCCCTCCCAGCATCAGGGTCTTTTCCAGTGATTCAACCCTTCGCATGAAGTGGGCAAAGTACTGGAGTTTCAGCTTCAGCATCAGTCCTTCCAATGAACACCTAGGACTGATCTCCCTCAGGATAGACTGGCTGGATCTCCTTGCAGTCCAAGGGACTCTCAAGAGTCTTCTCCAACATCACAGTTCAGAAGCATCAATTTTTCAGTGCTCAGCTTTCTTCACAGTCCAAATCTCACATCCACACATGACCACTGGAAAAACCATAGCCTCGACCAGACAGACCTTTGTTGGCAAAGTCATGTCTCTGCTTTTTAATATGCTATCCAGGTTGGTCATAACTTTCTTTCCAAGGAGTAAGTGTCTTTTAATTTCATGGCTGCAATCACCATCTTCAGTGATTTTGGAGCCCCCCAAAAATAAAGTCAGCTACTGTTTCCACTGTTTCCCCATCTATTTGCCATGAAGTGATGGGACCAGATGCTATGATCTTAGTTTACTGAATGTTGAACTTTAAGCTAACTTTTTCACTCTCCTCTTTCAATTTCATCAAGAGGCTTTTTAGTTCATCTTCACTTTCTGCCATAAGGGTGGTGTCATCTGCATATCTGAGGTTATTGATATTTCTCCCAGCAATCTTGATTCCAGCTTGTGCTTCCTCCAGCCCAGCATTTCTCATGATATGCTCTGCATATAAGTTAAATAAGCAGGGTGACAATATACAGCCTTGACATACTCCTTTTCCTATTTGGAACCAGTCTGTTGTTCCATGTCCAGTTCTATCCGTTGCTTCATGACCTGCATACAGGTTTCTCAAGAGGCAGGTCAGGTGGTCTGGTATTCCCATCTCTTTCAGAATTTTCCACAGTTTATTGTGATCCACAGAGTCAAAGGCTTTGAGGTTGTCAATAAAGCAGAAATATATGTTTTCCTGGAGCTCTCTTGCTTTTCCTGTGATCCAGCAGATGTTAGCAATTTGATCTCTGGTTCCTCTGCCTTTTCTAAAACCAGCTTGAACATCTGGAATTTTATGGTTCACATATTGCTGAAGCCTGGCTTGGAGAATTTTGAGCATTACTTTACTAGCGTGTGAGATGAGTGCAATTTTGCGGTAGTTTGAGCATTCTCTGGGATTGCCTTTCTTAGGGATTGGAATGAAAACTGACATTTTCCAGTCCTGTGGCCACTGCTGAGTTTTCCAAATTTGCTGGCATATTGAGTGCAACACTTTCACAGCATCATCTTTCAGGATTTGAAATACCTTAACTGGAATTCCATCACATCCACTAGCTTTGTTCGTAGTGATGCTAAGGCCCCCTTGACTTCACATTCCAGGATGTCTGGCTCTAGGTGAATGATCACACCATTGTGATTATCTGGGTCATGAAGATCCTTTTCGTACAGTCCTTCTGTGTATTCTTGCCACCTCTTCCTAATATCTGAGGGGAGGTTAAAATGTGGAGTTGCTAACCAACGAGAATAGTTTCATTCAGTTAAGCAAGATGATTAAACTCTAGAGATCTACTCTGAAACTTTGTACCTATAGTCTACGGTAACAGATTGCATACTTGAAAATTTTTTTAAAGGGTATACCTCATGTGAAGTGTTTTTGCCACAATAAAGCAACCAAAATAAATTCCATAAAGGTGATTTGGAGACATGAACAAGTTAATACTAAAATTTATGGGAAAAATAAAGCCACTTTGAAAAAGAATAATAAAGTGAAAGATTTACTCCATGTAGAACTAAGCCTTATTTTATTGTTTCATTAATCAAGGCAGTGTGATGTTGGCAGAGATAAGGACACATAAATTAATGGAACAGAATAAAGAATTCAGAAACACACCCACACTAATTGACACAGTGAATTTTTGTATGAACTTTGCATAACAGTTTAACTGGAATATAATTTACATACCTTAAATTCATCCTTTAAAGTTTATTATTAAGTGATTTTTCTCTATTCACAGAGTTTGTAATTATTACCACTAATTTTAGAACAAGTGACTTTTGACAAAGATGGAAAAGCAATGTGGCAGAGGAAGTACAGCCATTTCAACAAATAAACCTCAAGTTGAACATCTTACCTGTGTGAAAATTAGAGTCAGATCATGGACTTAAATGTAAAATGGAAAATTATGAAATTTTAGAAAAAGAAGAAAATGAGAGAAAATCTTCAGAATTTAAGACTAGGAAATTATTTCTTAAGTTTGACAGCAAAAGCATGAGCTATTAACTTAGACAATCTGGAAATAGAACTGCCATATGACCCAGCAATCCCACTTCTGGGCATACACACCAAGGAAACCAGATCTGAAAGAGACACGTGCACCCCAATGTTCATCGCAGCACTGTTTATAATAGCCAGGACATGGAAGCAACCCAGATGCCCATCAGCAGACGAATGGATGAGGAAGCTGTGGTACATATACACCATGGAATATTACTCAGCCATTAAAAAGAATTCATTTGAATCAGTTCTAATGAGATGGATGAAACTGGAGCCCATTATACAGAGCGAAGTAAGCCAGAAAGATAAAGACCATTACAGTATACTAACACATATATATGGACTTTAGAAAGATGGTAACGATAACCCTATATGCAAAACAGAAAAAGAGACTCAGATGTATAGAACAGACTTGTGGACTCTGGGAGAAGGTGAGGGTGGGATGTTTCAAGAGAACAGCATTGAAACATGTATACTATCTAGGGTGAAACAGATCACCAGCCCAGGTTGGGTGCATGAGACAAGTGCTCGGGCCTGGTGCACTGGGAAGACCCAGAGGGATTGGGTGGAGAGGGAGGTGGGAGGGGGGACTGGGATGGGGAATACATGTAAATCCATGGCTAATTCATTTCAATGTATGACAAAAACTACTGTAATGATGTAAAGTAATTAGCCTCAAACTAATAAAAATAAATGGGAAAAAAAAATAAAAATAAATTAGACAATCTAAATTAAAAACTGTTGCTTGGTGAAATATCTTGTTAAGATAATGAAAAAAAACAAACTACAGATGGGGAGAAAAGATTTGCAAACCACATGCCCAATGAAGGACTAATATCTAGAATACATAAAAACTCAAGACTCAATTAAAAAATGATTTCTTTAGAAAAATGGGTAAAATATATGAGCATTTTAGTGCCAATTAAGCATGTGAAAATATGTTTGATATTATTAGTCATTAGGGAAATGGAAATTATAATAATCATGAGATATCACTATAAAGTTATCACTTTCACTAAAATGTAAAATAATTATAATATCAAATGCTGATGATTATGCATAGAAATTGTTTCACTAACACATTATTGGTGGAAATGTGAAATGGTACAACCTCTCAGGTGCAATATCTTATAAAACTAAATATATAATTAACACATGAAATAGAAAATATGGTCATTTATTTCAGAGAAATAAAAATTTGTTTTATGTTCATATGCAAACCTCTACACAAATGTTCACAGCAGGTTTATTCATAATACAAATATACATGAAACAGTTCAAATGGCCTTCAGTGGGTTAACAGTTAAGAAACTTCAAAAACCTCAACCTCCATAAAAAGGATAATACCCAAAAATAGAAAAAAAATTCACTTAATAACTTGATGAAATATCCAAGGAATTATGCAAGTGAAAAAAGCCAATCCCCAAATGCGTATCTCATATGATTCCTTTATATAGCATTTTTAAACTTATCAAATAGTGGAAAAGAAGAAGGACTTGGTGATTGTCAGCAGTTAAGAGAGCAGTCAGGAAAGAAAAGTGGGTATGGCTATCACAGGGCTGTGTGAAGGAGTCTTCTGGTTGTGAAACAATTTTCTGTTATGACTGAAACATTGTCATTATTTACAATAGTGAGGACATGGAGAAACCTAAATTTCCATTGACAGATGAATGGATAAGGAAGATGTGGCACATATGTGCAGTGAAATGTTAGTCACAAATGAGAACGGAACTGGGTCATTTATGGAGATATGGAAGGACCTAGGGTCTGTCACACAGAATGCAGTAAGTTAGAGTGAACGCCAGCTACAATGCGTGTATGTGGAGTCTAGAGAAACGGGCGAGCTGAACCTGTCTGTAGGATAGGAGCAGAGATGCAGGTGTAGGAAACGGGCACGTGGACATGGAGAGGAGGGGGCACGGTGGAGCGGGAGACTGGGATCGACGTGTGCACCGTCACGAGTGACACCACCAGTGGGAAGCTGCTGGATAACACGAGGAGCTCAACCGGGAACTCTGTGATGCTGAGCCGGGCAGGCCGGGGCGGGCAGGAGGGAGGCCCAAGACGGGACTGACGCGTGTGTGCGGGGCCGGGCCCAGTCGTGCCTGACTCTGCGACCCCATGGGCTACAGCCCTCCAGGCTCCTCCGTCCACCGAAGTTTTCAGGCAAGAGTACTGCAGTGAGTTGCCATTCTGTCCTCCAGGGGATCTTCTCAACCCTGATACAGAACGCGGGTCTCTGTGTCTAGTATACATACAGATTATTCTTGTAGACCAGAGGCTAACACAGCACTGTAAAGCAACTATGTTCCAATTTAAATAAATATATCACTGGGTAAATTTTTTAAAAGGAGCATGTGATCTCTCTGTATTATTTCTGACAATTGTATAAAACCTACAGTTATCTCAAAATTAAAAAAAAGTTTAATAATGATGATGATGATGATACTACTTACTACCACTGCTACTATTAATAAAAATACAAGATAAGAGGAAACGCAGTCCTGGTCTTTTCATTCTGGAGTGTGCAGTAAAATGGAAGGCGGATGAACATGCATAAAAGATAACGAAAGCAAATAAATCTGGGGTGAGATACTTACTACAGTAACACAAACCGTTCCGTGAGGTAATCAAGGCTCTTTCGCACTCAGGAGCAAGGATGCACATTATGATTCATCCTTTACAAACTGGAAAATCCTGATTGAGCCTCCCAGCCTACCTGGAACTTATTCTTCATATGTGGAGGAACCATCCACGTGCCCTTCAGTTAACTGCATAACACAAGACAAATTGTGTCAGCACCAAACACTTCAGTTTTTCTTGGCAGTTAACTCTGCCGCATCTTCTTATTTTTCTAATGATAGGTGCCTACTTGCAATGCAGCAGTATCTCAAGGAAATATACATGTAATCTGAGACTAATGCTCTAAATCATTTGATTATCCAGATATTTCATCTCCAGTCCAATAATGTGTTTATGTAAAGCCAAGTGTTTCAGTAGAAAGTTGGAAAAAGGATCAACTTCTCATTGTTAATAGTCATTTTAGAATGTTGGCACTGAAGAAGATATCAAAAATCATTTCCCTTAAATTCTTCATTTTAAATGTGTGCCAACAAGTCCAGATAGAGGGATAACTGATGTCATAGCCTATATATTTAATGGTAGGGGAAGATAGAATGAGGCATGCTCCCATGTTAGGAAGCTCCACCCTCTCATACCTGAAACATCTAGAAAGCATACCCATCTACGCCACATGGCAAAGAAGAGAGAGAGTGCATGAGGAATTGTATAACAGCACTTACATGCAGGCACACCTCACTGATAAAACAAGTAACAATTCCACTGTGTCTAACCCAAGAGGATATACAACTGCAGCCCTGCATGTTCCCTGCTCTGAATGAATAATGAAATCTCACTGGAAATGGGGATGATGAGAAAGACTGTTTGAGGCCCCACTGTGAGTGACAAAATGTTACAGAGATGCCGTGAATCAACTTAAATTTATTTTGTATCTTTATATTTAGTCTGCTATAAACAATTGCATAAGAGTGATTTGCTAAATTATACCCACATGATTATATTCATGATGATTGTCTTTCATTACCAAGCAAAATGCATCACTTCTTGACAAGTAAATTTCTTGATTTTCTCACTGCACACAGAAGCCTCTATTCCCCATTCTAGCATTTGTAATCCACCAATATTTTCTGGCTGAACTTCTATGTTTTTTATGCTAGTGGTTCATCTGTCTGTAGCAAGTTTTCTCAACCTCACCAGTATTAACATTGGGGGATGGACGATTTTGCTTTGTGGAGGGCTGTTTTCTACACTGCAGGATGTTTATT
Source organism: Odocoileus virginianus (assembly GCF_023699985.2). NCBI lineage: Eukaryota > Metazoa > Chordata > Mammalia > Artiodactyla > Cervidae > Odocoileus > Odocoileus virginianus. The sequence goes on along the minus strand of NC_069686.1, from coordinate 66,421,406 downwards.
AGCATCCATGGCCTTGACCCAGGAAGTGCCAGTTACTACTTCTCATCAGGTATGAGAATGAAAAATCTCCAACATTGCCAAAATCCCCTGGGGTCAAAAACCTTTATACATTCAAAGACTGAGAACTTTTGGTCTACAACTTACGAACTGTCAGTTCCTTTTCTTTCCATTGCCATTGAAAGCTCTTTTTCTTCAATGCCTAGCTGAAATCCTACTTTCTAAATAGATATTAAGATGTCTCCTGTTTTCTTGTTTTTTTCTTTTGAGAAAGTTTCGATTTGTAATATTTTTCTCATTTAAAGTACTTTAACTTGTTCACTCATGATATAATACTTCCACAAAATTTGTTGACTGCAGCACTATTTATAATAGCCAAGACATGGACGCAAGTCTTGACACATGAATGGATAAAGATGTGGCACATATGAACAACAGAATATTACTCAGCTATAAAACAGAATGAAATTATGCCATTTGCAACAGCATAGGTGGATTCAGAGATTAACATACAAAGGGAAGTAAGCCAGATAAAGACAAATATCATATGGTATCACATATATGTGGAGCTTTAAAAAAAGATACAGATGAACTACAGTGTAAATAAACTAGCAGGCATAGATAACAAACTTATGGTTACCAAAGAGGAAAACGGGCTACATTAGGAGTTTGGGATCAACGTATGCACATTATTATGTATAAAATAGATGACCGATAAGGCCCTTCTATATAGCACAGGGAACTATACTCAATATTTTATAATAACATATAAAGAGAAGGAATCTGATGTGTATCCACACACACATATAACTGAAACGCTCTGCTGTACACCTGAAACTAACACAATACTGTAAATAAAGTATACTTCAATTAAAAAAAACACACACACAAAGAAAGCAATTCCCAGAAAAAGTAAAGAACTACACCATTATTACATAAACTCTAAGTGACAAACTATGCTTTGTAATGTGGCACCAAAGCATTAGCTGCAATATTAAGATAACTTGCTAACTCCATGGAATTTTTCTAGTATATTTGTTACCTTAGTCTTATTTTCACTGATTTTTTTTTTATGGATGCTTATTCTGCTTTTGTTAGAGAGAAAATAGTACCAGAATTCCATTAGGATCTTTTGCTTTTTGTATAATATTTTATGTCATATAAAATATTTTCTATTAATTGATTATTTATGTGGGGCCGGAAAGACACTTGCAAGAGGCAGTTTAGTTCTTATGGCAAAACTCTATGATTTGACAACTAGTATCAGCCTTATTTTAGATATGAAGAAATTGAGCGTCAAAGAGTTAGTGGTAGGTATTTGACAGGATCTGTACTCTAACCCAGGCTGATTGAATTCATAGCACATATTCTGTAACTGCTACCATTAAAGAAATAAACAGTATTTATTGCATTATTTTCACTCCCATTGTCTTAATTTGGGCATAACTGCACAAGGCCAAGTATACCTGGTGGCCACAGGCAGATCAGCAGAAGGCAGCACGATGTGGCAGACTCACCTTCTCATGTCAAAGTGCCCTGGTCCAGTGGGGGCTGTCAGGCCCCAGCCTTGCCCATCGGCAGCCCTTTGAAACACTTTTCTTAACCTTTACTCCAACGATGGACTGCTACTCAACACCTAGAAAAATGGAATAAGCAAATGAGAAATCACTCTCAAGTATATATATTAGGATGTGACTTGTGTCCTTTTTAATTGACTGGATAAATGTCACTTTGTATTATGGACCATTCTGTAGTGATGAATTGTTTGTGACTCAAAGTTCTTTATTTCTTGAAACCCTATAAGCACAAGACCATTTGTTTTGCCTGCATTATACAAAGGTTCTATATTCTTTTCAAAAGGTGGACTTATTAATTTAGCAAAACCAACATGTTCCTCTGACTTCAAAATCATAACATACTATCTGACATGTGTGAAAACAAGACAGAAAGTTTGAAACTAGAGCTTTCCTGAAAGAGTAATTTCAAGAACAGTTGCTATAATTGCAGATGTTTGTTTTACAAGGTTAAGTTAAGGTAATCTATTCAAAACATAAATTCAATTTAGAAACCAAAACTTTCTTAAAGACCTTTGATTTTCATCCTGTAGTTCCCAAGCCCAGGCTACTTGGTATTTCCAAATGACTGAAGCTGTCTGTGATCCTTTTCTGTTATCCATTCTGCACATGGCACGGATACACATTCAGAATTAATGAGCCAGGGAAGAGCCTGCACTTTCACTTCTAACACAGTCCTTTCTGTTCTGATGGAACTATTTGAATAATCTCAAAGCCTGTTCACAGTGTGAACTCCGGGACGTTTCCCTTCTGAGGATGAGCTCGGGCCAACCTGTAACACCCCTGCTCCCAGCGCACAGATCAAAGAGCTCCTCCATCTGTTCCCAGGGGAGAGATTTGTAATAGGGGAGATAATGAGTCTTGCTCCCCAAGACTCTGGTACCCGGGCTCACCCAGGGCCCCTCTCCCTCCCTCTTATTCCTCACCTGCAGCCCTAGACCTTGCATCCAGGAAGGGAAGAGCTGGCTGCTCTTCCTAGACCCAGTGTGGCCGCTGCCAGCACGCGGGCGGCAGTGGCGGGCTGAGCTGAAGCCTGCAGCCTTTGCGGCTCCATTTCCACAGGGGTCCCAGCCCCGCGAGCCCCAGGGGAGCAGAACCACTCAAACAGCCCCGCCGCCCGCACAGGGGCTCCACAGCCTGGAGCAGCTCCAAAGGCAAATAAACTGCCAGACTCAATGTGACCTGTTGAGCCAATTCTGCCTCTGTGGCTTCAGCAAGCATCTGGTTTCTTTTCTGCATCTTACAATTTGCTTCAATTTCTATCTAAATAATTTTTCACTCCACTACATTTTCTTATCTCTTAAAGAAACATCATTATTTTAGGGAAATTGCCTTTTCAAGAGGAAGGAAAGGAAGAAGGGAGGGGAGATGGAAGAAATGGGGAGGAGGAGGCAGAGAGGGAGGGAAGGAGGGACTAACCATTTATCAATAAAGTAAATAATACAGCTCAGCAATATAACGTTCTTAAAACATTAACAGTGAAGTTAAATACATTCTGTTAGTCTATCTACAAAATAAGTACCAAATGTCCTGTCAAAGAATGAGGTGTATATCAAATTCACAATAAATAGGGTGTATCTCTGGTTCCAGCCCTTCCCACAAATCCTGCCTCACCCAGTCTTCAGGACCAAGCATTTCTCCATGTGTCTCATGCCCTTGCTCCAGTCTGCACCTGTGAATAGCAAGCTTTGTTCTTACAATGAGCTCCTCTGCCTGCAATACCTAGCAACTCAGTAACCCTGAAAAGTCAATCCTAAAGTCATCTTGTCCATGAAGAGCTCTTTCCTAGTGCAAGTGGTTTTTGTTTTTGTATCTTCCTCAGATCTCTTCTCAGACAAACACTGGCATGGCCATGACGGGTTGAGTTATTGGTCCAAATTCATCACTCCATCGTAACGTTATACTTTCACAGCCTTGCCGAGTGCTGGTGTTACTCCCCAGTATCTTTATTTGACGAGTCCAGGCGATGCTCTGTCATCACCATGAGAAGACATACCCTGGATCACTGCTTGCCTTTCAGCCCAGATCTCAAGAAAGACACATGCTGCTGCCGCTGCTAAGTCGCTTCAGTCGTGTCCGACTCTGTGCGACCCCATAGACGGCAGCCCACCAGGCTCCTCTGTCCCTGGGATTCTCCAGGCAAGAACACTGGAGTGGGTTGCCATTTTCTTCACCAATGCATGAAAGTAAAAAGTGAGAGTGAAATCTCTCAGTCGTGTCTGACTCTTAGCGACCCCAGGGACTGCAGCCCACCAGGCTCCTCTGTCATGGGATTTTCCAGGCAAGAGTGCTGGAGTGGGGTGCCATCGCCTTCTTCATAAGACACATGAAGCACATAACAATCTGATGTGCAGTCTGAGCCAAGATTCTGGACCAAGCCTAGATTAGCTAACCCCCAACTAATGCACACAGTGAGGAGTGAGCAAAATAAATATAGCAAAAAAAAAAAAAAAAAAAATTGTGATAATTTTGGGATATTCAGTGGTCATTTAAAGTTAGCATTATTGTGGCAACATCTCACTAATAAAATATTCCTCCTCTGTTAAGAACTCAAGGTCAAAAACTTATTTTCCTATGTCTTGAGAAATTCCTATTAATTTAACTACATAAAATAATGATGCTCCTATTGTGATTGATATAAAGTGGGCTGGCCTATGTGTTATGTCTTCACAAATCGTAATTGTCAGGTAGGACTGGTAAGACACACATACATGTAGATGAAACGCAGAAGAATGTAATGTGTCATGAGACTCCTCACAGCCAAACTTTACAGTTTCACTAAGGAAGTTTTCGTGACTGTATGTAAGTGTCTGAGTGGAATTTTGAAAGCGGACAGAATTTCAGCAATCAGAAATAAAATGAATATTGTAAAAGAATGGGACTAGACTTTCAGGGAAAATGGAAGGGCTTTCATAGACAGATACCTTAACAAAAACACAAGGAAATTCCCTCATTGAAAATTCTAGTTGGGCTAGTGTGTGGAATAAATAAAAGTATCATGGAACCAAGATGGAAATACTGAATGACAATCCCAGAATTGTTCATTTTAAACAAAAATATGTATATATATAATATATATATATTTCCTTCTTTAGGCAATGACGAACCATTTCAGTTTTTTCAGTTTTCTCAGAAGGTGAGTGAATTCATTCTTTATGTATTAAGATAAAAGAGTTTTAGGCACTGACAGGTTGAGCGCTCTAGTCTGACCGGACCCCATGGAGGGCGGGCCGTAAAAGCCCGCGCTTTGTTCCTCTTTGTTCCAAGCCCGCGCTTTCTTCCTTATATGGACGGTCCAGTCGGATATCGACACGAGCCCGAGGACACTGACTACTGTCGAAGTCAGCACCTCTTTCGAAAGACCCCGCCGGAGCGCCCGCCCTGGCTATAAAACCTTTCCCCACCTCCCATACCCCGCAGACCCCCTTTGTCTCCGCTCACTGGGAGCTCTGCCCGAGAGCGACCGCCCAGTAAAGGCCTTCACCAGCGGTCCTCAGACGTGGCTCTTTCTTCCCGCAGCGTGTTCTAACAGCCATGACACATGATATTAGGATAAAATTCTGTGTGGAAAGTAGTGCAGAAGTAAAAATTCAAAGACATCAAGATATTTAAAATTTCTAACAGTTAATCAAGATAAGTATATTCATGTATATTTTAAATGTATAGGTAGAAAATCACTATGATATTCAGACTCTATGACGTGAATTTTAAAAAGTGATATAACACCTTTTTAGTTTTCAGTGTCAGCTTTTACAGTGTGAATTTTTTTTTCCTTGCAATTAATTATAGTTGAAACATTTCAGGTGTAAACTTCCTTTGTGAAAGGAAATGCAGAACCTATCAAAAAATTAGGAAGCAGTAGAACAAAAAGATTTGAAGACCACCACTTGTCCCCATTTGCTAAGGGGTGAAATGACATTAAACTATTCTCCTTGCCTTATAAATTTTGGAAATCCTATGTGAACAATGCATCCCCTGCCTGTACAATGTACATTAGCATTTTTAAGTTTATAGAAATTACTAACTGTACTTGACCACAGATCTTTCTCCTGTTTTTTGTTGTTGTTCAAATAATGATTATTAATAATTAAAGCAGGTGGTTTTCTGTGGGGTACAGTCCAAAGAAACATTTTAAAGTGGAAAGGATTAACAGTTACTTAATCTGGCTACATATGGACAAAGGTTACTTTGGGGACTTGGGACAAAAGCACATTTCTAACTGCTACCACGCTTAAAAGCTCATTCCAGCCCTGGTTAAGAGTGGGCTTTGCGAAGCAACAAGAGAGGAGCCACACGCCTCAGGGCCTAACATTGAGGTTAATTTCATCAGTAAAAACAGAGAATGGCTGAGGCAGGAGACAAAGGAAATTCCTGCAATAAATATATTGAGAGATAATTATTTGAAACATTAGTGACTTAAGAGAAAGCAAAGGTTAAAATTAGGATTGCTCTGGAGTCACTGATATTTTTAAAGGAGTTAAGAATTTTTTGTTTTGTTTTGTTTTCAGTTGATGTGTGAGCCAAAACAATTCTATTTCTCCCTTTAGCTTAAGACTCCAGTTGTTACAGAACACGGGCTGTCTGCTCACTGCTCAGAAATCAGTACTGGAGAGAAAGAAAAGCTGCTTTTAATCATAATGCTGCCAATCTGAGGAGTCAGTGGACTCGGGGTCCCCCAAAATCCATCTCTAAAGATTCTACTCAGCCATTAAAATCTTTTAAAGGGTAAAAGGGATGTCATTGTAGTTAGTTATTGAGATAAGGAGTCGGAGTCATCACCGTTTCCCACTGCATGCCGGTTTGTTGACTTCTTATTATCTTTCTTTAGATCCTATCTTATTCTCTGTGCACAGTTTGTTCTAAAGGGAAAGCTTGGGAAGCGATCTGATCATTTGTTAATTAATTTTCCTTCATTTCTCCTCCTTTGATCTACAGAAATAACCAATAGGTTAGACAAAGTATTGTGTGATTAAAAGGTTTAAAAGGTGTGCTAGGGCTTGAGATGAGTAGCTCAGGAGGGTGCCTGATCTAAGGTAGTTGCAGTGTATCTTTGCTTAAAGTGACAAGAAAAGGAGTTTCCTGCTGAGGGCCCTTTCCTGCAAAGAGCTGCTTCCACAGATTTTGGGTAACTAAAAGATTCCTTAGTTAATATCATTGCAATGTAGTTTCAGAGTAATTTTTCTAATGAAGCAGATGCAAATCATATGTATGTACTTTAATATGAAATATTATGTTCCAAACTATCAAAAATGTTTATTTTTTATCATAGAACTACAGAAACATGCAGATACAGAAAATCATAACTAAAACAACAGAACAGATAAACATAACAAGAATGAAAAAGAAAACCTAGGGAGCTTAAGAACCCTAACCCTAACTTTAAAATATCAATTAGTACCTTCAGAAAGGTTCAAAAGGCTAACTACAGATAGTAAAATAAAATTTTTAAAACAGTAGAAAAATAATCTGCTATGAAAAATCAGAGACTGAGAGTCTTGGAAATTGAAATCAAAATTCAGCTCAGTTCAGTTCAGCCTCTCGTTCGTGTCCGACTTTTTGGACCCCAATGGACTGCAGCACGCCAGGCCTCCCTGTCCATCACCAACTCCTGGAGTTTATACAAATTCATGTCCATTGAGTTGGTGATGCTATCTTACCATCTCATCCTCTGTTGTCCCCTTCTCCTCCTGCCTTTAATCTTTTCCAGCATCAGTGTCTTTTCAAATGAATCAGTTTTCACATCAGGTGGCCTAAGTATTGGAGTTTCAGCTTCAGCATCAGTCCTTCCAATGAACACCCAGGACTGATCTCCTTTAGGATGGACTGGTTGGATCTCCTTGCAGTCCAAGGAACTCTCAAGAGTCTTCTTCAACACCACAGTTCAAAAGCATCAATGCTTCTGTGCTCAGCTTTCTTTATAGTCCAACTCTCACATCCATACATGACTACTGGAAAAACCATAGCATTGACTAGATGGATTTTTGTTGGCAAAGTAATGTCTCTGCTTTTTAATATGCTGCCTAGGTTATTTGCATTAAAAACTTTGTTAAGTTTTTTTCCCTCAACTAACTCCCAAATTTTTTGAGACCTTCTACTGGTAATGAGTCACTTCCCCATCCCCCACTCTCCCACTAACAGCTCCCTTCAATTTTGGCACCAAAGTGTTTATTTATACCTCTTTGTTGATATTTTTACATTCCTACATTTTATAAAGCAGCTTCTTTTTCTTTAATTTCTCATGTTCTTCCCCTGCAATAATTCAACCTTATTTTCCCTGCCCTGTATAAGTGTTAACATTCTGCAACTTTTTTTTTAGTCTCTTTTAGTAGTATCTTTTCTCCTTAGTTCTCAAACTTTCTACCTTACAGTATATCAACTTATGAAACCTCAGTAATAACACAGTCCACAAAAGTTTGATTTCCTTTTCCTTCCACAAGACATCATTCTGCCCCATCACCTCATTGGTATTATGCTGAATGACCTTGTGAGTAAAAAGCAGTGACACTTCTAAACACAGTGGTAAGATATTTTATTCTCAGAAAGTGGGGGATAAATTTCATTAAAATTCAGGGGCCTCCCACCTCAGTGAAACTTCTGAGAATCCAGTGATACATGGCATGCCAAGGTATTTCTTCTAAGGTGAAGGGTAATTTGTTGCATCTGGCTCCTCCTAAAAGCCAAACAAGGCATGATGTCTAGTGGAACTCTTGAGATTTTAGAGACAACATATTTCTCATTTGGGTATGAGACTCCAGCCCATGTACCAAGTAACTCAATAAAGTTGATCCTGGAACTTCCCTGGCATCCATCTGTCAGGATTCTGTGCTTTTACTGCAGGAGACATGGGTTCCATCCCTGGACAGAGAACTAAGATCCCCCATACTGCAAGACCAAAAACCAAATGAACAAAAAGTTACTACTTTTTAATGTGGCCCACTTGATACCTGATAGAGATGGTATCCATTATGGTAATATCATCCAGCAGATCATATGGCCATATGGCATTTGAAATGTCAATGTTTTTGGCAAAGTTTTTTTGCAGCAGGATTTTGGAGTTAAGCTTTGACATACTCTGGATAACTACTCTCCTTTTTTCTCAAAAAGCTCTTGGATTGCTACTGGGCCTTTGCAGAGACTGAACACTTAACCATGTACCACCAAGTAATCATGTTTTCTGAGCTGCCCGTCATAAACAGGGTCTTATATGATTCACCAAAGTATTAAGTTGGGCATGCACATTAGTTCTCCAACAGCACTTGAACAAGCATTGAGATACCTGTTAAATTAGGGGGAAGTGGCACAATTTCCCCTTGTCTTCTTTCTCCAGCCTGTCCTCATGAAGAGTTTAGACTCATGAGGAGTTTCCTATAATCTGGTGACAGAGAAAGAGAAACCTTCGGTTTTATTTGCAGGTGGTTCCTCCAGTATTCTTGCCTGTAGAATCCCGTGGGCAGAGGAGACTGGCGGACTACAGTCCATAGGGTTGCAAACAGTCAGACATGACTGAAGTGACTTAGCACGCACGCACTGCAGGATAGGCAGAACGCCCCCAACCCCAGAGTGGTGCCCGTTTCTTGGACATCCATAGAGCACAAAGTTTCATATAGTCACAGCTATGCTTTTTCCAGTAGTCATGTACTGAGGTGAGAGTTGGACCATAAAGAAGGCTGAGCACCAAAGAATTGACGCTTTCCAACTGTGGTGCTGGAGATTTCTAAGAGTCCCTTGGACAGCAAGGAGATCAGTCCAGGCAATCCTAAAGGAAATCAACCCTGAATATTCACTGGAAGGACTGGTGCTGAAGCTGAAGCTCCAATACTTTGGTCACCTGATATGAAGAGCTGACGCACTGGAAAGACCCTGATGTTGGATAAGATTGAGGACAGGAGGAAAAGGGGGTGGTGGAGGATAAGATTGTTGGATGGCATTATTGACACGATGAACATGAGTTTGAGCAAACTCCAGAAGATAGTGAAGGACAGAGAAGCCTGGCATGCTGCAATCCGTGGGGTCGCAAAGAGTCAGATACAACTTAATGACTGAACAACAAACGACAGTGGTGAAGAGAAATCCTCTCACTAGGTACTATTTTAAGCACACTTGTTTTTGTTTTTGCCTCAAAGGATAAAAGGCCAGAGGTATAATTTTAGTAGTTGCAGGAGGAGGTGAAAAAGGCAACGCAGCTTCAGAGGCCAAGATCAGTGCACCTAGTCTAGTCATAGAAAAAAAAGTACACAGGCACTCAGAGAAATGTACAGAAATGATAAAAGGGATCCTGGGGGATCTGGGCAAAGTAATGGAAGCATCTTCACCAAATACAAATCTTATTTTATTACTTTTCCTGAATGTAGCACCATCTACAGGGCTTAGTCTATTAAAGAATAAAAATTTAAGCTGCTGATTTGATATATAGTTCTATCATATACCAAGCTCCCATTTATGTGTGGATCCATCTATCTAAATGTTTCCCCTGTATCAAATGCAGCACTGTTTTAATTACTGTAGGTTTAAAATGCCTCATAGCATATATCATCAATAAAGAGTCGTCAGCTTCAAAATTATGTCAATTCTTAAGCCTTTAATTTTTCATATGAATGCGAAGGTCAATTTCATACTTTCACTTCATCATTGCTATTAGGATTTTAATAGGAATGTCACTGGATTTATAGATTAATTGATGTATTTCTAACACTGAGCCTTGCAATTCATATGCATTCCTGTTTCATTTATGGAGGTGCTTTATTTTTTCAATAGGTTGTATCATCATCTCTAAGAACATCTTGTTTCTATCTTTTTGATTGATTTTAAGTACTAAAGTTTTGTTACTATTTTGAATAGTTTATCTTTTTAAAATGAGATTTTACTTTCACTGTATAAATATGGCATTAATTTTTATACATGGATTTTATATAGCAACCTTGATGAACTCTTTGATTAGTTATAATGTATTATAAATTCTATCAGATTTTTAAATGTAAATAATATTATCTGCACATAAAGTATTATGGCTCTTCATTTCTGTTTTTATATCTCTTGTTTTTCTTTGTTTACTTTCTTAATGAACACCCTTAATTTCTTAACATTCTTAATTTACTTTCTTAGTGAACAAAAGTTTGCAGTTAAATAGACTTAACTTATTCTTTTCCCTTCCTACATAGATAAGGATCATTTTTACTGTGACAGGGTGTTGATTCTTATCAAATTATTTTTATTTCTCCATTGAGATATTTGCATAAATATTCCAAGTATGGTAATGTGGTTTTACATTAATATGTTTTTTTTAATTTATTTATTGAAAAGATAATTGCTTTAAAGAATTTTGCTTTCTGTTAAACCTTAACATGAATCAACTATAGGGATACATGTATTCCCTCCTTTTTAACCCTCCCTCCCATCTCCCTCCCCATCCTATCCCTCTAGGTTGATACAGAGCCTGTTGTTTGCGTTTCCTGAGACACAGCAAATTCCTGTTAGCTCTCTATTTTACATGTGGTAAAGTAAGTTTCCATGTCACTCTTTCCATATATTTCATCTTCTCCTCCCCTCTCCCCATGTCCATAAGTCTATTCTGTATGTTTGCTTCTCCACTGCTGCCCTGTAAATACATTCTTTAGTACCATTTTTCTAGATTCCATACATATACCTTAGAATATGCTATTTATCTTTCTCTTTCTGACTTACTTCACTCTGTATAATAGGTTCTAGATTCATCCACCTCACTAGAACTGATTCAAACGTGTTCCTTTTTATAGCTGAGTAATTCCATTGTGTATGCACCATAACTTCTTTATCCATTCACCTGCTTCTGTTCTAGCTATTGTAAATAGTGCTGCAATGGACAATGGGATACATGTGTCTTTTTCAATTTTCGTTTCCTCAGGGTATATGACGAAGTGTGGGGTTGCTGCGTCATATGGTGGTTTTATTTCTAGTTTTCTTAAGGAATCTCCATACCGTCTTCCATAGTGACTGTAACAATTTACATTCCCACCAACAGTACAAGAGCGTCCCCCTTTCTCCACACCCTCTTCAGCATTTATTGTTTTGTAGACTTTTTGATGATGGCCGTTCTGACCGGCATGAAGTGATATCTCATTGTAATTTTGATCTGCATTTCTGTAATAATGAGTGATGTTGTGCATCTTTTCATGAGTTTGTTAGCCATCTGTATATCTTTGCAGAAATGTTTGTTTAGGTCTTTTTCTCACTTTTTTATTGGGTTGTTTGTTTTATTTTGGTATTGAGTTGTATGAACTGCTTGTGTATTTTGGAAATCAATCCTTTGTCAATTGCTTAATTTGCTGCTATTTTCTCCCATTCTGAGGGCTGCTTTTTCACCTTGCTTATAGTTTTCTTTGCTGTGCAAAGGCTTTTAAGCTTGACCAAGTCCCACTTTTTACTTCTGCTATATTTCCAACACTCAAGGAAGAGGGTCATGGAGAATCTTGCTTTGATTTATGTCGGGAGATCTGCTTATATTTTCTGCTAAGAGTTCTACAGTTTGGGGTCTTACATTTAGGTCTTTAATCCACTGTGAGTTTATCTTTGGTCATGGTGTTAGGAAGTGTTCTAATTTAATTCTTTTACATGTAGCTGTCCCGTTTTCCCAGTACCATTTATTGAAGAAGCTCTCCTTGGCCCACTGTGTATTCTGACCTCCTTTGTAAAAAAATAAGGTACCCATAGGTGCATGGGCTTATTTCTGAGCTGTCTATCTTATTTCTTTGGTCTGTATTTCTGTTTTTGGGCCAGTACCATGCTGTCTTGATGACTGTAGCTTTGTAGTATAATCTGAGGTCAGGAAGCTTGATTCCTCCAGCTCCATTCCTTCTCAAGACTGCTTTGGCTGTTCAGGGTCTTTTGTGTTTCCATATAAATTGTGAAATATTTTGTTCTAGTTCTGTGAAAAATGCCATTGGTACTTTGGTAGGGATCATATTGAATCTGTAAGTTGCATTTGGTAGTACATTCATTTTCATGATATTGATTCTTCCTACCCACGAACATGGATAATTTCCCATCTGTTTATGTTGTTTTTTATTTTTAGTGTCTTATAATTTTCTGTGTACAGTTCTTTTGTCTCCTTAGGTAAGTTTATTCCTAGATATTTAATTATTTTTGTTCCAAGGGTGAATGGAATTGATTTCTTAATTTCTCTTTCTGATTTTTCATTGTTAGTATATTGAAATGCAAGTGATTTCTGTGTATTGGTTTTGTGTCTTGCCACTTTGCGAAATTCACTGATTAGATCTAGTAATTATCTGATATTATCTCTAGGGTTTTCTGTGTACAGCATCATATCATCTACAAACAGTGACAGCTTTGCTTCTTCTTTTCTGATCTGGATTCCTTTTATGCTTTGAATGCTGTAGCTAGGACTTAGAGAACCATGTTGAGTTATAGTGGTGAAAGTGGACACCCTTGTCTTGTTCCTGGTCTTGGGGGAATGCTTTCAGTTTTACACCAATGAGGACAAAGTTTGCTGCTCAGTTCAGTTCAGTCCTTCAGTCATGTCCGACTATTTGTGACCCCATAGAACATAGTATGCCAGGCCTCCCTGTCCATCACCAATTCCCAGAGTTTACTCAAACCCATCTCCATTGAGTCGGTGGTGACATCCAACCATCTCATCCTCTGTTGTCCTCTTCTCCACCTGCCTTCAATCTTTCCTAGCATCAGGGTATTTTCAAACAAGTCAGTTCTTCACATAAGGTGGCCAAAGTATTGGAGTTTCAGCTTCAGCATCAGTCCTTCCAATGAACACCTAGGACTGATTTCTTTTAGGATGAACTTGTTGGATCTCCTTTCTCTAAAAGGGACTCTCAAAATTCTTCTCCAACACCACAGTTCAAAAGCATCAATTCTTTGGCACTCAGCTTTCTTTATAGTTCAAATCTCATGTCCATATATGAACACTGGAAAAACCATAGCATTGAATAGATAGACTTTTGTTGACAACATAATGTCTCTGCTTTTTAAAATACTATCTACGTTGGTCATAACTTTCCTTCCTTTTAATTTCATGGCTGCAGTCACCATCTGCAGTGATTTTGGAGCCCAGAAAAATAAAGTCTGACACTGTTTCTACTGTTTCCCTATCTATTTGCCATGAAGTGATGGGACCAGATGCCATGATCTTTGTTTTCCTAATGTTGAGTTTTAAGCCAACTTTTTCACTCTCCTCTTTTACTTTCATCAAGAGGCTCTTCAGTTCTTCTTCACTTTCTGCCATAAGGGTGGTGTCATCTGTATATTTGAGGTTATTAATATTTCTCCCAGCAATCTTGATTCCAGCTTGTGCTTCATCCAGCCCAGTGTTTTTCATGAGGTACTCTGCATATAAGTTAAATAAGCAGGGTGACAATATACAGCCTTGATGTACTCCTTTTCCTATCTAGAACCAGTCTGTTGTTCCATATCCAGTTCTAACTGTTGCTTCCTCACCTGCATACAGATTTCTCCAGAGGCAGGTCAGGTGGTCTGGTATTCCCATCTCTTTCAGAATTTTCCACAGTTTATTGTGATCCACACAGTCAAAGGCTTTGGCACAGTCAATAAACCAGAAAAAAGTTTGCTGTAGCCTTATCATATATGGCTTTTATTATGTTGAGGTATGTTCTTTCTATGTGTGTTTTTTGAAGAGTTTTAACCATAAATGGGTGCTGAATTTTGTCAAATGCTTTTTCTGCATCTATTAAGATGATCATATGGTTTTTATCTAGCAATTTTTTTATCTAGCAATTTTTTAATGAAGTGTATCACATTGATTTATTTGCATATATTCAAGAATCCTTGCATACCTGCAATGAACCCAACTTGATCATGATGTATGAGTTTTTTGATGTGCTGCTGAATTCTGTGCTAAAATTGTTTGAGGATTTTTGCATCTATGTTCATCAGTGATATTAGCCTGTAGTTTTCTTTTTGTGTGTTGTGTTTGTCTGGTTTTGGTATCAGGGTGATGGTGGCCTTGTAGAATGAGTTTGGAAGTATTCCTTCCTCTGCAATTTTTTTAAAAGAGTTTCAGAAAGATAGGCATTAGCTCTTCTCTAAATGTTTGCTAGAAATCTCCTATGAAGATACCTGGTCCTGGGCTTTTGTTTTTTGGGAGATTTTTGATCACAGCTTCAATTCCAGTGTTTGTAATTGTGTTGTTCATAATTTCTATTACTTCCTGGCTCAATCTTGGAAGGTTGAACTTTTCTAAGAGTCTGTCCATTTCTTCTAGGTTATCCATTTTATTGTCATATAGTTGTTCATACCAGTCTCTTATAATCCTTTGTATTTCTGTATTGTCTGTTGTAAACTCTCCTTTTTCATTTCTAATTTTTGTTGATTTGATTCCTTTCTCTTTTTTTCTTGATTAATCTGGCTAAAGATTTGTCAATTTTATTTATCTTCTCAAAGAACCAGCTTTTAGTTTTATTTATCTTTACTATTATTTCTTTCATTTCTTTTTTCATTTATTTCTGCTCAGATATTTATGATTTCTTTCCTTCTACTATTTTTTTTTTGTTCTTTTCCCAGTTGTTTTAGGTGTACAGTTAGGTTGTATATTCAATGTTTTTCTTGTTTCTTGAGGTAGGATTGTATCACTATAAACTTTCCACTTATAACTGCTTTTACTGCATCCCATAGGTTTTGAGCTATTGTGTTTTCATTGCCAGTTGTTTCTAGAAAATTTTTGATTTCCCTTTTGATTTCTTCAGTAACCTGTTGGTTATTTAGAAATGTGTTGTTTAATCTCCATATGTTTGTGTATCTTATAGTTTTATTATTATTGTAAATGATATCTAGTCTTAGAGCATTGTGGTCAGAGAAGATGTTTATATGATTTCAGTTTTCTTAAATTCATTGAGGTTTGATTTGTGACCCAAGATGTGATCTACCCTGGAAAGAGTTCCATGTACACTTGAGAAGAAAGTGTATCCTTCTGCATTTGAATGGAATGTCCTGAAGATATCAATGAGATCCATCTCATCTAATGTATCATTTAGGATGTGTTTCCTTATTCATTTTCTGTTTTGATGATCTGTCCATTGGTGTGAGTGGGGTGTTAAACTCTCCTACTATTATTGTGCTACTGTCAATTTCTCCTTTTATGTCTGTTAGTGTTTGTCTTATGTATTGAGGTGCTCCTATTTGGGGTGCATAGATATTAACAATTGTTATGTCTTCCTTTAAGATTGATCCCTTGATCATTATGTAGTGTCCTTCCTAATTTCTTGCAATATTCTTTATCTTAGGGTCTATTTTGTCTGGTATGAATATTGCTTCTCAAGCTTTCTTTTGCTTCCCATTTGCATGGAATACATTTTTCCATTCTCTCACTTTCAGTCTATATGTGTCTTGAGGTCTGAAGTGGGTTTCTTGTAGGTAGGATATATATGGGTCTTGTGTTTGTATCCATTCAGCCAGTCTGTGTCTTCTGGTTGCAGCATTTAATCCATTTACATTTAAAGTAATTATTGATATATGTGTTCCTATTGACATTTTCTTAATTTTCTGGGGTTGATTTTGTAGATCTTTTTTCTTCTCTTGTATTTCTTGACTATATAAGTTCCTTACATTTGTTGAAAATCTGACTTGCTGATGTGGGAGTCTCTTAACTTTTGCTTGTCTGAAAGGGTTTTTATTTCTCCATCAAAATTTTGAAAGAGATCCCTGCTCGATACAGTAATCTTGGTTGTAGTTTTGTTTGTTTGTGTGTTTGTTGTTTGTTTGTTTCCCCCTTTCAGTACACTAAATATATCCTGCCATTCCCTCTGGCCTACAGAATTTCTGCTGAAAGATCAGCTGTTAAGTGTATGGGGTTTCCCTTGTATGTTACTTGTTGGTTTTCTCTTGCTGCTTTTAATAGTCTTTCTTTGTGTTTAGTCTTTGTTAGTTTGATTAGAATGTGTCTTGGTGTGTTTCTGTTTGGGTTTATCCTGTATGGACTCTTTGTGCCTCTTGGACTTGGTTGACTATTTCCTTTTCCGTGCTGGGGAAATTTTCATCTATAATCTCTTCAAAAATTTTTTTTTCTCTTTTTCTCGGACCCCTATAATTTGAATGTTGGTGCATTTGATATTGTCCCAGAGGTGTCTGAGACTATCCTCAGTTCTTTTCTTTTTTTTTTTACTTTGCTCTTCAGAAGTTATTTCCATTTTGTCTTCCAACTCTCTAATTCATTCTTCTGCTTCTAATATTCTGCTATTGATTCATTATAGAGTATTTTTAATTTCAGTAATTGTGTCATTTGTCTCTGTATGTTTACTCTTTAATTCTTCTAGATCTTTGTTAATTGCCTTGCATTTTCTCCATTCTATTTTCAAGGTTTCTGATCATCTTCATTATCATTATTCTAAATTCTTTTTCAGGTAGCTTGCCTAATTCCTCTTCATTCATTTGGACTTTTTAGTTTCTAGTTTCTTCCTTCATTTGTGTAGTATTTCCTGCTTTTTTACTATTATTTTTTTTTTAACTTATTGTGTTTGAGGTCTCCTTTTCCCAGGCTTCAAGGATAGTTGAATTCTTTCCTTTTAGTCTCTGCCCTTCTAATATTGGTACAGTGGTTTGTGTAAGCTTCATATTGGGTGAGATTAGTGCTGAGTTTTTGTTTGTTTTTCCTCTGATGGGCATGGCTGAGTGAGGAGGCGATCCTGTCTGCTGATGATTGGGTTTGTATTTCTTTTTTGTTTGTTGTTTAGATGAGGCGTCCTGCACAGGGTGCTACTGGTGGTTGGGTGATGCTGGGTCTTGTATTCAAGTGGTTTTGTTTGTGTGAGTTCTCACTATTTGATAATCCCTACGGTTATTTCTCTGGTAATCTAGGGTCTTGGAGTCAGGGATCCCACTCCAAAGGCTCGGGGCTTGATCTCTGGTCAGGAACAAAGATTCCACAAGTGGTTTCTTATGGCATTAGGTGAGATTAAAACCATTATCCAAAAATAAGAAACCAAAGATGAACCCCAAACAAGTGGCAGTTACAAAATTAGGCAGAGAATAATTGAAATAATGGAATACACACATATACATATACATATACACCCGTGAGCAAAGTCAAAACAGTCCAACAAAAATAAAGTACAGTAGATTGACCCAGAAAACAAAGGAAATCAAAGATTATATTTACCAGTTAAGAACAAGACTAACTAAAGTACAAACTGGAAAATAAAATTAAAGCAAGGTGCCAAGTGGGGAATAAAGCAGTGAAAACAAAACTAACAAATATGTTGATAGGAAATGAAAGAAAGAGAAGAAAGAATAGATATGCAAAGTTAAATAGAGGTAGATGAAGAAGATTTATATACATTAAAGATTAACTGCAAGGGAAAAGAACAGTAGGAAAGGCAAACAAAGGAAAAAAATATAAAAATATATAATATGTTAAAAAAATTAATATTATAAAAAAGAGAAAAGAAGAAAATATGGAAGGGGAAAAAAGAAAAAACAAAAAACTCCTCAAAACTGCAGAAGTTCAATGTAGAGGCAGAGGTTTATAACAATAAATATTGTGACTGAATATACACGTATACATATACACCCATAGGCAAAATCAAAAGAGCCCAACAAAAAGAAAGTACAATAGATTGATCCAGCAAACAAAGGAAATAAAAAATTATCTTTAGCAGTTAAGAACAGAACTCATTAAAGCACAAAATGGAAAACAAAACTAAAGCAAGGTGTCGATTGGGAAATAAAGCAATGAAAATAAAACTAATATGTTGAGAGGAAAGTAGAGAAAGAAAAGAAAAAATAGATATGCAGCGTTAAATAAAGGTAGAAGAGAAGATTTATATACATTAAAGATTAACTTCAAGGGAAAAGAACAGCTCAGTTCAGTCGCGTCTGACTCTTTGTGACCCCGTGAATCGCAGCACGCCAGGCCTCCCTGTCCATCACCAAATACCAGAGCTTACTCAAACTCATGCCCATCGAGTCGGTGATGCCATCCAGCCATCTCATCCTCTGTCGTCCCCTTCTCCTCCTGCCCCCAATCCCTCCCAGCATCGGGGTCTTTTCCAATGAGTCAGCTCTTCACATCAGGTGGCCAAAGTATTGGAGTTTCAGCTTCAGCATCGGTCCTTCCAACGAACACCCAGGGCTGATCTCCTTCAGGATGGAATGGTTGGATCTCCTTGCAGTCCAAGGGACTCTCAAGAGTCTTCTCCAACACCACAGTTCATAGCATAAATTCTTCAGTGCTCAGCTTTCTTCAGAGGCCGACAGTCACATCCAAATAAGACCACTGGAAAAACCATAGCCTTGACCAGACGGACCTTTGTTGGCAAAGTAATGTCTCTGCTTTTTAATATGCTATCTAGGTTGGTCATAACTTTCCTTCCAAGGAGTAAGCGTCTTTTAATTTCATGGCTGCAATCACCATCTGCAGTGATTTTGGAGCCCAGAAAAATAAAATCTGACACTGTTTCCACTGCTTCCCCATCTATTTCCCACGAAGTGATGGGACCAGATGCTGTGATCTTAGTTTTCTGAATGTTGAGCTTTAAGCCAACTTTTTCACTCTCTTCTTTCACTTTCATCAAGAGGCTTTTTAGTTCCTCTTCACTTTCTGCCATAAGGGTGGTGTCATCTGCATATCTGAGGTTATTGATATTTATCCCAGCAACCTTGATTCCAGCTTGTGCTTCTCCCAGCCAGCATTTCTCATGAGGTACTCTGCATATAATTTAAATAAGCAAGGTGACAATATACAGTCTTGACATACTCCTTTTCCTGTTTGGAACCAGTCTGTTGTTCCATGTCCAGTTATAACTGTTGCTTCCTGACCTGCATACAGGTTTCTCAAGAAGTGGGCCAGGTGGTCTGGTATTCCCATCTCTTTCAGAATTTTCCACAGTTTATTGTGATCCACACAGTCAAAGGCTTTGGCACAGTCAATAAAAGAGAAATAGATGTTTTTCTGGAACCCTCTTGCTTTTTCAATGGTCCAGTGGATGTTGGCAATTTGATCTCTGTTTCCTCTGCCTTTTCTAAAACCAGCTTGGACATCTGGAAGTTCACAGTTCACGTACTGCTGAAGCCTGGCTTGGAGAATTTTGAGCATACTTCACTAGCGTGTGAGATGAGTGGAATGGTGAGCTAGTTTTATCATCCTTTGGGATTGCCTTTCTTTGGAATTGAAATGAAAACTGACCTTTTCCAGCCCTGTGGCCACTGCTTTGTTTTCCAAATTTGTTGGCTTATTGAGTGCAGCACTTTCACACCATCATCTTTCTGGATTTGAAATAGCTCAACTGGAATTCCATCACCTCCTCTAGCTTTGTTCATAGTGATGCTTTCTAAGGCCCACTTGACTTCACATTCCAGGATGTCCGGCTCTAGGTGACTTATCATGATCAAACCATTGTGATTATCTGGGTCGTGAAGTTTTTTTTTTTTCTTTTGTACAGTTTTGTGTATTCTTGCCACCTCTTCTTAATATCTTCTGCTTCTGTTAGGCCCATACCATTTCTGTCCTTTATCGAGCCCGTCTTTGCATGAAATGTTCCTTTGGTATCTCTGATTTTCTTGAAGATATCTCCAGTCTTTCCTATTCTTTTTTTTTTTTTCTCTCTATTTCTTTGTATTGGTCGCTGAGGAACGCTTTCTTATCTCTCCTTGCTATTCTTTGGAACTCTGCATTGAAATGGGAATATCTTTCCTTTTCTCCTTTGCTTTTTGCTTCTCTTCTTTTCATAGCTATTTGTAAGCCCTCCTCAGACAGCCATTTTGCTTTTTTGCATTTCTTTTCCATGGGGATGATCTTGATCCCTGTCTCCTTTGCACTGTCACGAACCTCCGTCCATAGATCATCAGGCACTCTATTAGCTCTAGTCTCTTAAATCTATTTCTTACTTCCACTGTATAATCATAAGGGATTTGATTTAGGTCATATCTGAATGATCTAGTGGTTTTCCCTACTTTCTTCAATTTTTGTCTGAATTTGGCAATAAGGAGTTCATGATCTTAGCCACAGTCAGCTCCTGATCTTGTTTCTGATGACTGTATAGAGCTTCTCCATCTTTGGCTATGAAGAATATAATCAATCTGATTTCAGTGTTGACCATCTGGGGATGTCAATGTGTAGAGTCTTCTCTTGTGTTGTTGGAAGACCAACACCATTGTGTTGCTATGACCAGTGTGTTCTCTTGGAAAAACTCTATTAGCCATTGCCCTGCTTCATTCCATACTCCAAGGCCAAATTTGCCTGTTACTCCAGGTGTTTCTTGGCTTCCTACTTTTGCATTCCAGTCCCCTATAATGAAAAGGACATCTTTATTGGGTGTTAGTTCTAAAAGGTCTTGTAGGTCTTCATAGAATCATTCAACTTCAGCTTCTTCTGCATTACTGGTTGGGGCATAAGCTTGGATTACAGTGATGTTGAATGGTTTGCCTTGGAAATGAAGAGAGATCATTCTGTTGTTTTTGCATCCAAGTACCTCATTTCAGACTCTTTTGTTGACCATGATATGGCTACTCCATTTCTTCTAAGGGATTCCTGCTTACAGTAGTATATATAATGGTCATCTGAGTTAAATTCACCCGTTCCAGTCCATTTTAGTTTGCTGATTCCTAGAATGTTGACGTTCACTCTTGCCATCTCCTGTTTGATCACTTCCAATTTGCCTTGATTTGTGGATCTATCATTCCAGGTTCCTATGCAATATTGCTGTTTACAGCATTGAACCTTGCTTCTATCACCAGTCACATCCACAACTGGGTATTGTTTTTGCTTTGGCTCTATCCCTTCATTCTTTCTGGAGTTATTTCTCCACTGAACTCCAGTAGCATATTGGGCACCTACTGACCTGGGGAGTTCCTCTTTCAGTATCCTATCATTTTGCCTTTTCATACTGTTCATGGGGTTCTCAAGGCAAGAACACTGAAGTGGTTTGCCATTCCCTTCTCCAGTGGACCACATTCTGTCAGACCTCTCCACCATCACCCGTCCGTCTTGGGTGGCCCCACACGGCGTGGCTTAGTTTCACTGAGTTAGACAAGGCTGTGGTCCTGGGATCAGATTGGCTGGTTTTCTGTGATTGTGGTTTCAGTGTGTCTGCCCTTTGATGCCCTCCCACAACACCTACTGTCTTACTTGGGTTTCTCTTACCTTGGACGTGGGGTATGTCTTCACAGCTGCTCCAGCAAAGTGCAGCTGCTGCTCCTTACCTTGGACAAGGGATTGGATTTCATGGTGTTAATAAAATCAACAACTACAATCTAGGAGGGAAAAAGAAAAAAAATCGAAAAGAATCTACGTAATAAATCATAACATACGAATAATACATGTTTGTGTGTTTTTTTTTTTTTTTTTCCGAGTCTCTGCTGTCAGAGTCCTTTCCCTCGCTGAGAGTCCCAGTCCAGCTCGCCTCCCTGGGATGCCCTCCGACACTGTGCTGATTCTTGGACCTGCCGTGGGGGCAGCTCAGTCTCATCTAGTCCCACTCCTGTGTGTTTCTGCCTCCAATGTCCACGGCTATCAGAACGAGTGCGCTTTCTTTTGTGGCAGCTCTCAATCACCTTTTGTATATTCCGTAGACACAGAGTCTGCCTATTTGGTCACGTGGATTTAATCTGCATCTGTACAGCTGGTGAGAAGGTTTTGGGTCTTCTTCCTTAACCACACTGCCCCTGAGTTTCAGTTGTGATTCTATTTCCACCGCGGCACGTGGGTCGTCCACCGGTGGTTTGTTCCTCAGGCCTCCCTGGAGGACTTGGGTTTCCCAAGAGGCAGTTCTGCCCCAGTGAGAGTTGAGCATGAAGGCTGCACAGCTGCTTGGCCTCCAGGGGCACCGGCGGTGCCAAGCGTGCAGGACACGGACTGCCTCTGTAGCAGGAGTTATGTTTCTGTCAGGGTCTTTTTTTTTTGAGCCTCTTGTAGCTGGCGGTCAGATGGCCTCTTTGGCCAGTCTTTCTCCATAGCTCTGCCCACTCAGGCACTTACAGGGCTTCCTTGCCTGGAGTCCTTCTCTTTTGTTCAGCACCTCAGCCACATAGGGGGCCTCCCTGGCTGGGGTCCTGCTCTGCAGATTGGTGCATTAGTCTCTTAAAGGGACACCTGGGTGGGGTCTTGGTAGTTCAGCGCAGGCATTTGATGGGCCAGCCTCTCTATTGTCCAGCTGCCGATGCTGGCATGTGAAAAGAGAGAGGCTGTGGTGATAGCTCCACCCTCCACGCGTGACTCAGCAGTATTACCTTGCTTCCGTGGCTGCCTGGCTTTCCTCCACCAGCATTTCCCACCACAATCTCCTGCCTCACATCCCCTCAATCTGTCTCTCTGCAGTCAACAGCAGTCCTTGCCCTAGGCTTGCTCCACAATCCCTAAACTCCAGCTCCCGGATGCTGCGCCTTCCAGGGAACCTGCCTCCCTGTCCGGGGTATGTATGACTGCAGCAAGCACTGTCTGATTCTCATTCCATTTAGGCTCTCATGGATCAGCTGTTTCACTGTCAGCCTTATTTGTTTCTCCTCTGACTCAGACAATTGCTCCGATGTGGGGATCGGACCCCTGCTTTAGGTCCCCCACCTGCAGAGGGCAGGTCCAGTCCTACTAACACTTCTGTTTCCCCCCCCTAGTTCCCTTGTCCTACCAAGTTTTGCATGGTTCTATATACTCTTTTCCACTGGCCAGGTCCTCCTGTCCACTCCCCACTGGTGTTCGCCATGCACTTCTGCGTCTGCAGGGGTACTCCTGACGTATCCGTGGAGAGATGGACCCCATGGCCACCTATCCCTCCGCCCACATCATTATGCTTTAGATGGTGGGCCACTGTTTTCTGTTTCTCCAGTGACTCTTACTTGGCTTTTGTAAAGTTAATTAAGTTTCATGACCTTATTTACTATTATGTCATTGCTCTTTAAATTAGAAAATAAACACTTATTGTTCTTTTTCCAAAGTAAACTGATTTTGAAGGATAACTAGCACACAGAAAATTGTTCAAAATGTTAATATATACATTTCATTAAATTTTGATAAAGAAAACACACCTTATTTTTTTTTTTTACTTAATAAAATTATATCAATAACATTTATTTTATTTCTGGCTTTTTAAATTCACCCTTATAAAGATCCATTCATCCCTATAGTTTAGAGATATAATTTGTTGACTTTTGTTTTATATGAATAAACATTGACTAAGTATATTTCAGTTTATTGATTTTACTGTGATAAGTATCTGAATTACATCTAGTTTATGGTCATTACTACAATATAAATATTGCTGTCATACCTTTGCTTATTTTTCCTTAAAGGTAAAATTGATTTAGTGAAATGAACAGATCTAAAGTTCATTACAAAAATAGCTATGAAAAATGTTCAACACCTCAGTTGT
Source organism: Odocoileus virginianus (assembly GCF_023699985.2). Taxonomy (NCBI): domain Eukaryota; kingdom Metazoa; phylum Chordata; class Mammalia; order Artiodactyla; family Cervidae; genus Odocoileus; species Odocoileus virginianus. The sequence goes on along the minus strand of NC_069686.1, from coordinate 66,397,516 downwards.
AATATAGAACATTTTCATCACTCCTGAAAGTTCCATGTGTATCCCTTTCATGCATTTCCCCCTTTTAAAGGGGAAGCTTCTGCTAGTCATGAAAAATAGTCGTCACCATGAAGGGTCTTAATGTTTTTTCTAGAAATAAAAAGATAGAAGCATTGGACTCATAAAATCAGCTCCCGATCGTATCTAATTACCTGAAGACCTGTCCGGCCAGTTTTCTGAGAACATGTGCTGTGAGCTAAGTCACTTCAGTCCTGTGACCCTATGACATAGACGGCCCACTTCTGCTCTCTGCCCTGAACTCCTCAGGGGGTGTTGGAGGTCAGCAGCTACGGCAGCACATGGCATGATCCCTGTAGAGGCAGAAGGCAAGTGGCCATGGCAAGTGCCGGTTTGTGGTTGACACAACCTTAATGTGTTCTTCCAGATACGGAGAGAACGCAGATCAATTATATCTGCAAATGTTTGCCTAGAAAGAAGTTGAATGACTGATCAAATCATCAGGATTGGAGCTAGAAGAATCAAGGAAAAATGTGAACTCTCTGTCATTAGAGTTGATCCATTGGTGTAAAGTTTCTACTTCTTGAAAAATATTTTAATCCTTTGTATCTTGCTTATATCCCAGAATGGAATGTTAAATTCTTAAGGGTAAGGTCTTTGTCACATATATAAATAGTTTATTTTCTGCCTACCACAATGCTTAGTACAATTTAGGAAATCAGTAAATCTCTACTGCTATATTTTAGTTATAAGTTTAGTTAAATATGTGTTGGCTACTTCCAAGTATAGTATCAGTTCTTTAAAGACCAGAGTAATATATTAAGATTTTTAGCACACAATGCAAAGGACTGTTTTTTCAGAGACCAATAAATTGTCCTGACTGACATGTTTCTATACAGTTGCATGATATAATTTATTGTCATGACTAATGTAACTGATTTGACAATATTTGACTGAAACTAAAAAGAATTAGAAATTTTAAATGCTTAATCCTTTATTTATAATTTCATTAGGAAAATTGTTAAGCATCTATATGTACCACACACTGCACTAGGAGTTATCAGTTAAGAATGCAACCACAAGTAGAATCATCCCTGTGTTCAAAGGGCTATGTATTATGTTCTATTTTATTTGGAAGTGAGGTATAAGCAAGGAAACAAATAATCACAACACAATAATATATGTTAAAATATAGGTAAGAACACATTTCTATGGGAGGAAGGAGAATAAATACAGTTCTTTTAACCTAGGAAAGTGGAGGAGTGTCAAAGAAGAAATGCCTCTTAGGGATATTGGCAAGTTAGCTGAATTGTAGAGGCTTATTCAGAGTCAGCCAATTAAAAGGGACCTGTGCATCCCTAACAATGGAAAGTTATCTTCAAAGGCATGGCTGTGAAAAAGAGTGTATGGTATTTTGAAAAAATAACTAACAGCATAGCTAAGTTTGATGCATAAGGAAAAAGAGGGAGGACTGGAGAGTTAGATGACATCTTGATAGACTGGGTTAGATGACATCTTGATAGACTGGCTATGTGTCATCTCAAGTGTGGAATTATAGCCTAAAAGAGAATTTTTACCCACTTAATTGTATGATTTTTCAAAGTCTCATGAGAGCCCACTCCCTAAACCCGATAGATGAGACCCCCAAAACTTACTATTCAGTATTCTTTCCTAGAAGTGTTTATTCAGGTTCTGAATTTTCCCTAGTTCTTTGTAGATTGCCAGAGGGAATGAAACCCTGAGTTTCTTTCAGAATAAAATGCCAGGCATACAGTTAACATTCATAGTAAATGTCCCATTTGGAGTTTCAGCCAAAAGAAAGCATTACTGTAGGAGGCTTTGCCTAAAAAGATGTTAATCTGGTATATTTAAATAAGGGGAGGAGATTTTAAAAAGTGCCTCATTTCAGACTCTGCAGTGAGTGACTGAGCGAACACTGTTGATAGGCCTTCCTGAACTCCAATCACTGCCAATAAGCTTCTGATACTAAACGCCCTTAGGTCTAAACCCAAATGCTCTAGCTCCCTTCTCAGGCGATGTCACATTTATACTTCTGTTTCATATGCTGGCTTTATTACAGCATTCCTAAGGGAGTGCTGAATTGCTGGGAGTTTTCTTCGTGCCTGACTTTCAACATTAACCTTTAGGCTATCAAATTGCCTAAATTAAATGTTATAAAAATACCTTTAGGTTATCATATTGCATAAATTATGCATCATAATATATAAATAAACAGACTTTAAACTTGATTGCATCCCCTGTGAAGCATGCAGAAAGAATTCTCCACAAACATGCTTTATTTTGCAAAGCTGCTAAAATATATTTCATGCAGTTTCTGTTCAGGCTTGAATTCAGGCAAAAGGAGAGTTAAAGGTGCCTTTTCTATATTGCAGCCTCCACGCCCAGAATGAGGAGAAGAAACACTTTCTGTTTTTAAATAGTGATATGGGTTGGGTTGTGACATTGCAGCCTGAGCCACACGGATTGAAAGACCCTGTTATAGCATGAACTGTGTACATGTCTGATTCATATGTTGAAACTTTTATCCCCCAGTAAGGTTGTATTGATATTTCAAAATATGGTCTTTAGGGAAGTCATTAAGATTAAATGAAGTCATAAGTGTGGGGAAGGTCCATGTGAGAACCCAGAAAAAAGGTGTTTGTTGACAGGCTAGGAAAAGGAGATCCGCCAGAAACCAACCTCACTGGCACCTTGATCTTGGACTTCAAGCCTCTTGGACTGTGAGAAAATAAATATTTGTTATTTAAGCCTTCTAAACTGTGGTCTTTTTTAATGGCATTCCTAGCAGACTAACATAAACCTTTTAAATGGAGGCACTTGGGTGAAAGTACAGTAAGCCCCCTACATACGAACATTCAAGTCGAGGACTTTCAAAGACGTGAATGTGTGTAGCAGGTGTGAGTGAAATTACACCTTCCCCTACATCGCCTATTACTGAAGATCCTTCCGCCCCCCCTTCAATCAATACATCGTTCCCTGTTCACTCGATGCCAGACTTTGTATGCTAGCTATTGTACTGTATTACTCTACATTTCAACGTACTGTATTATGAGATTTAAAATGTTTTATTTATTTTTGTGTTTTTCATGTATTATTTGTATGAAAAGTATTTTAAACCTATTACAGTACTGTGCTATGTAGCTGATTGTGTAAGCTGAGTATCTAGGCTAACTTTGCTGGATTTATGAACAAAGTGAATTTATGAACATGCTCTCGGAACAGAACTCGTTTGGATGTAGGAGACTTAATGTATAAGACAGTTTAGGGAAAATATACTGGAATGCCTCTACAAAGACTCAGAAAATACCTTAAAGGATATAATTAAATACCTTTCTTTAGTTACTGTTGTTTGTAGCCTCTAAGATGTTCCCCAATGAACCAAACATACTAATTTTCATGCTCTTCTATAATCCTCCACCCGTTTGAGTGTGAGTTGAGACTAGGGATTAGCTCCTAGTGAATAGAATGTGACAGAAGTCATGTTGCTGTGGTTTAGTCCCTAAGTGATGTCTCAATCTTTTGTGAACCTATGGACTATAACCTGCCAGGATCCTCTGTTCTTGGGGTTTCCCAGGGAAGAATACTGGAGTGGATTGTCATTTTCTTCTCCAAGGGATCTTCCCAACCCAGGGGCTGAACACACATTTCCTTCATTGCAGGTGGATTCTTTTTCACTGAGACACCTGGAAGCTTGAGAAAAGTCATAAGATGTTATTAACTTCACTTTGTCAGAATTTGCAAGCAAAAATTCAGGATGCCCAATTAATTTTAACTTTCAGGTAAATGACATTTTTTAGTATATATTTGCCACATGTAATGTTTAAATATTCTTGGAAAAGTATTCTTTATCTAAAATTTAAATTTAACTGGGTATGCTGTATTTGGCGGTCTTGCCTGGTGGCTCAGAGGTAAAGAATCTGCCTGTAATGCAGGAGACCTGGGTTCGATCCCTGGGTCAGTAAGATCCCCTGAAGAGGGGAAGGCAACCCACTCCAGCACCCTTGCCTAGAGAATCCCATGGACAGAGGAGCCTGGTGGGCTGCAGTCCATGGGGTCACACAGAGTCAGACATGACTGAGTGACTAAGCTGCAGCATCATGCTGTATTTTATCTGACAATACTAGACCAGTTCACGTGGAATGTGAAAGAAATGATGGGATATCACTCCCAACATAATGCTACAAACATCTTCTGGTTTCCATCCTGGATGCGCCCACCTCTCTCTTTTTACAGAAAAGGAAAAATAAATAAAACATTTTTCTTTTCCACAATGAAGAGCAACAGAAAAAATTAAATGATTTCCCACATATCATTTTCTTAAAACAAGTCTGCAAGGACATATTTAGCACTAAATGAAAAAGAAGAAAAAGAGAGAGAAACTACAAATGACCATAGAATGTAATCTATGAAGCAAACATTTAATGCTGTACTTTGTTTTGCTATCTTTTTGGATTTTACTTTTCCTAATTGAAAAATCAAGTATCTGTCTTGAATACTGGAATACATTTGTGAACCTCATTCTTATATCAGAAATAGACCAATATGTAGAAGGAAGTCAAGTTTGATGCCTTCTGGGTGTGCTTTTTCCTAGTTATCCAGGAAAACTAGGGAAGGCAGTTTTTCTATTCTGAGCTCTCTTTGGAAAGTAACCAAGTGTTGTCTCTGCCCAAGAAAGAGGTCTGGAAACCTCTTGAGAGTGAGTCATGGGAGTGAGTTTTGAAGCTGATACTTCCACATAAAAGCCTAAAGATGATTGCACCCCTGATCAATACCTTCATTATAGCCTCTCAGATTCAGAGAGATCAACTAAATTGTGCCCATATTGTTAATCCATAGAACAATGATATGATAATTGTTTAAAGCTGCTAAGCTTTCAGAATTTTGCCATGCAGTAATAGGCTTCCCTCATAACTCAGTTGATAATGAATCTGCCTGCAATGCAGGAGATTCTGGGGTGATCCAGGTTCAATTTTTGGGTTGGGAAAATTCCCTGGAGAAGGAAATGACAATCCAGTCCAGTATTCTTGCCTGGAAAATCCCATGGACAGAGGTGCCTGGAGGTCTAAAGTCATGGGGTCGCAAGAGTCAGGCATGACTTAGTGACTAAACCACCACAATAGGTAATTATTACAGAAGCTGAGCCCTCTGCAAGTCAGTCATTTCTTCAGTCTTCCCTCTTCTTTACTTGTTAGTACACCTCGTTATCCTGTAGTGCAGGGATTCCCACCTTCCAGGATCTAAAGTCTGAGGATCTGAGGTGAAGTTGATGCAATAATAATAATAGAAATAATGTAAAAAAGAAAAAGAAATGTGCACCACAAATGTAATGTGCTTGAGTCATCCTGAAACCACCCCTCATGTCCCAGTCCATGGAAGAATTGTCTTCTATAAAACTGGGGCCAAAAATGTTGGGGGCCCCTGCTTTAGTGTACAGCTTAATGATCACCCCTTCTAAGAAGCTTTCTCTGCATTTGAAGGATCTCCTTATACATATCCATAATACACTCAAGGTAGTCTTATTGCATTTACTACCACCCTATACTTCAATTTTACTTTTTAAATTGTTTGTTTCCTTTTATTCTCCGACTAGTTGCAAGTTTTCAGGCTAGCACTATGTATGTTGATTAGTAAGTGACAGCAAAGAGTAGATACATGAGAATGATCAGAAGCACATTAAAAATAATGAACAAGTTTTGGCCTAACTCTTCAGGATTTTTGGAAGGGGAATGAACTCTGATTGTGTTCTCTTCCAATTAAAGTACAGGGGATATTCACTAGAGAGAAGTCTGGGTGTGAGATTTCTGGAAACCTTCACAACCAAGAGGCATTAGGTGGATAAAGTTATGAAAAGAGAGAAGGGAATGGCACTCCTTCTGTTTTCCAAGTGGCTGAACTCAGAACATCAAGAGATGTTATATTTGATCAAGAGTGTGGGCCAGACAATCTGAGTCCTGCTTGTATGGCACTGTTGCCTTCAGAAAATACCTGTAGCTGTCTATACTTTACCTCTCTCACTAATAAGATAAAGGTACAAGAAGGCTGAGTGCTGAAGAATTGATTCTTTTGGATTGTGGTGCTGGAGAAGACAATGAAGAGTCCCTTGGACTGCAAGGAGATCAACCAGTCAGTCCTAAAAGAAATCAACCCTGAATATTCATTGGAAGGACTCATGCTGAAGCTGAAGCCCCAATTCTTTTGTCACTTGATGTGAAGAGCCTACTCAACAGAAAAGACCCTAATGCTGGGAAAGATTGAGGGCAGAAGGGGAAGGGGGCAACAGAAGATGAGATGGCTGGATGTCATCATTGACTCAATGGACATGAATTTAAGCAGACTCCGGGAGATAGTGTAAAACAGGGAAGCCTGTGTGCTGCAGTTGATAGGGCTGCAAACAGTCAGGCATGACTTAGCAACTGAGCAACAGTGACAACAGTAACGAAAAGTTGATGTTTGGTAAGTGTTAAGAGTAGGCTAAAAAAATGGCCCCATTGTAATAAATATTTCTATTATAATGTATATATGCATTATAAGAAAAAGCATACGCGTATGGACACTATATAACACAGTATGGCATTTCCTCAAAAAAATTAAAAAGAATTGCCATATGACCAAGGAGTGCCACTCTTGACCGCCTAACTGGAGAAAACCATATTAAAAAATAAAACAAAACTGCACCCCAATCTTCATAGCAGCACTATTTGTAAGACATGGAAACAATTTCACTGTCCATCAACAGATGAATGGATAAAGAAAAGTTGGTACATGTATACAATGGACCATTACTCAGCCATAAAAAGGAGGAAATAGTGCCATTTGCAGGAAATGGATGGACTTAGAGATTGTCACACTAAATGAAATAAGTCAAGCTGATAAAAAATGTTATATGATATTGCTTATATGTGGAATCTAAAGTATGATATGAATGAACTTATTTATAAAATAAAAATAGACTCACAGACATAGAAAACAAACTAGGTAATTTTTTGTATTGCAGATGGTCTAGTGAAACATAATGCAATTAAGTTTTTTATCCAAGGTCACAGAACTAGTAAATGTTGACCCTAAGACTTGGCTGCAGCCATGAAAATAAAAAAAATTCTGTTCCTTGGAAGAAAAGCTATGACAAAACTAGCAGAGGCATCATTTTGCCAACAAAGGTCCATATAGTCAAAGCTATGGTTTTTCAGTTGTCCTGTACGGATGTGAGAGCTGAACCATAAAGAAGGCTGAGTGCCAAGAATTGATGCCTTGCAACTGTGGTGCTGGACTCTTCAAAGTCCCTTTGACAGCAAGGAGATGAAACCGGTCAATGCTGAAGGAAATCAACTCTGAATATTCATTGGAAGGACTGATGCAGAAGTTGAAGCTCCAATACTTTGACCACATGATGCAAACGGCCAACTCACAAGAAAAGACTCTGATGCTAGGAGAGATTGAAGGCAGAAAGAGAAAAAGTAGACAAAAAATGAGATGTGTGATTGCATCACTGACTCAATGGACATGAGTCCGAGCAAACTCCAGGAGAGGGTGAAGGACAGGGAAGCCTGGCATTCTATAGTCCATGCGGTCACACAGAGGTGGACATGACTGAGCAACTGAACAACAAAAGTCTTGACCACACATAATCAGGATTCAGAGTCTGGGCTATTAATTAATCATTTCACTACCCCTTCTCACCTGAAAAGTCAGTTTTCATTTCCGACATCAATTCTAGCATCTGCTACCTAAGATTTTTATCTTGGTGGAATGTTGAGCTAGATATCATTTAGGATTACCACTTTTTTGTTTGTTTGTTTCTATAATTATTTCCTTTATCTTTCTTACCTCCACCACTACTTTGGCCTCAGGTCAAATAACATGGAGGAAAATCACCCTCACCCATCAACAGAAAATTGGATTAAAGATTTATTGAGCTGGAATCAAGATTGCCTGAAGAAATATAAATAATCTCAGTTATGCAGATGACACCACACTTATGGAAGAAAGTAAAAAAAGAACTAAAGAGCTTCTTGATGAAAGTGAAATAAGAGGCTGAAAAAGTTGGCCTAAAACTCAGCATTCAGAAAACTAAGATCATGGCATCCAGTCCCATCACTTCATGGTAAATATATGGGTAAACAGTGGAAACAGGAGAGACTTTATTTTTTTGGGCTCCAAAATAACTGCAGATGGTGACTACAGCCATGAAATTAAAAGATACTTGTTCCTTGGAAAAGCTATGACCAACCTAGTTAATATTAAGCAGAGACATAACTTTGCCAAAAAAGGTCCATTTAGCCAAAGCTATGGTTTTTCCAGTAGTCATGTATGGATGTGAGAGTTGGACTATAAAGAAAGCTGAACACCAAAGAATTGATGCTTTTGAACTGTGGTGTTGGAGAAGACTCTTGAGAGTCCCTTGGACTGCAAGGAGATCCAGCCCGTCCATTCTAAAGGAAATGTAACTAGAACACTTTCTAACACCATATACAAAAATAAACTCAAAATGGATTAAAGATCTAAATGTAAGACCAGAAACTATAAAACTCCTAGAGGAGAACATAGGCAAAACACTCTCCGACATGAATCACAGCAGGATCCTCTATGACCCACCTCCCAGAATATTGGAAATAAAAGCAAAAATAAACAAATGGGACCTAATGAAACTTAAAGGCTTTTGCAAAACAAAGGAAACTATAAGCAAGGTGAAAAGACAGCCCTCAGATTGGGAGAAAATAATAGCAAACAAAGCAACAGACAAAGGATTTATCTCAAAAATATACAAGCAACTCCTGAAGCTCAATTCCAGAAAAATAAATGACCCAATCAAAAAATGGGCCAAAGAACTAAACATACATTTCTCCAAAGAAGACATACAGATGGCTAACAAACACATGAAAAGATGCTCAACATCACTCATTATCAGAGAAATGCAAATCAAAACCACAGTGAGGTATCATTACATTCCAGTCAGGATGGCTGCTATCCAAAAGTCTACAAGCAATAAATGCTGGAGAGGGTGTGGAGAAAAGGGAACCCTCTTACACTGTTGGTGGGAATGCAAACTAGTACAGCCACTATGGAGAACAGTGTGGAGATTTTTAAAAAAACTGGAAATAGAACTGCCATATGACCCAGCAATCCCACTTCTGGGCATACACACTGAGGAAACCAGATCTGAAAGAGACACGTGCACCCCAATGTTCATCACAGTACTGTTTATAATAGCCAGGACATGGAAGCAACCTAGATGCCCATCAGAAGACGAGTGGATAAGGAAGCTGTGGTACATATACACCATGGAATATTACTCAGCCATTAAAAAGAATTCATTTGAATCAGTTCTAATGAGATGGATGAAACTGGAGCCCATTATACAGAGTGACGTAAGCCAGAAAGATAAAGACCATTACAGTATACTAACACATATATATGGAATTTAGAAAGATGGTAATGATAACCCTATATGCAAAACAGAAAAAGAGACACAGATGTACAGAACAGATTTTTGGACTCTGTCGGAGAAGGCAAGGGTGGGATGTTTCGAGAGAACAGCATGTATATTATCTATAGTGAAACAGATCACCAGCCCAGGTGGGATGCATGAGACAAGTGCTCGGGCCTGGTGCACTGGGAAGACCCAGAGGGATCGGGTGGAGAAGTAGGTGGGAGGGGGGATCGGGATGGGGAATACATGTAACTCCATGGCTGATTCATGTCAATGTATGACAAAACCCACTCCAATGTTGTGAAGTAATTAGCCTGCAACTAATAAAAGTAAATGAAAAAAAAAAAAATTAAAGGAAATCAGTCCTGAATATTCATTGGGAGAACTGATGTTGAAACTGAAACTCCAATACTTTGGCCACTTGATGTGAAGAACTGACTCATTGGAACAGACCCTGATGCTGGGAAAGATAGAAGGTAGGAGGAGAAGGGGCTGACAGAGGGTGAGATGGTTGGATGGCATGACAGACTCAATGGATATGAGTTTGAGTAAGCTCCCAGAGTTGGTGATGGACAGGGAAGCCTGGCATGCTGCAGTCCATGGGGTCACAAAGAGTTGAACACGACTGAGTGACTGAACTGACTGATAATTGTTTTACCTCAGTCATCCATTTTTTATTTTATTCATATAATTACTTTTAAAAGGCAATTTGAGGTTTTGTTTGTTTTTGTTTTTGAGAAGGCACTGTGGAAAATAAAATTATGTTTCTGTTCAGCTTGAATTTGTTTTCTTTATGTTCTAGAAAAGAAAGGCAATGCATTTTGACAATACAATGTATTTATCCTTTTTGTTGAGGGTTGGAAACAAAGTATAGTCCCATCTTAGCTATCAAGTTTTATTATCTAAGAAATAATGTAAGGATGGTGTGGACATCAAGTGCAGTTTTTTCCTGTTGTGACGGGAGGAACACAAAGCCAAAAACACCCAAAGAGAATAGTGAATCAAAAAGGTGTAGGCAACTGAGTCTAGAGTGTTCAGTAGATCATGTATCATATTTAAGGCATTCTGGTGTCACTTTTCTATGAGTGAAGGGTTTAAAGTGTCATAGCCTCTGAAAAACCATAGCTTATTGCTGTGCTTGAGCTATGGATCAAGGATTGAATATCCTTTCTTGTATATGTAATGAACATCTATCACCTGGGAGGCAGAGTGGTGCATAGTAAGAATACCGGGGATAAATGTATCTCATATACCTGATGAGTGGGAAATGGACATAACACATAGGCACACCTCAGGCACATAGCAGGTTCAATTGCGCACACTGCATTAAAGCGAATATTACCGCAAAGTGAGTCACCCAAGTTTTCTGTTTCTCGGTACATATAAAAGGTGAGAAGTGAAAGTGTTAGGCACTCAGTCATGTCCGACCCTTTGCGACCCCATGGACTATAACTCACCAGGCTTCTCAGCCATAGAATTCTCCAGGAAAGGATACTGGAGTGAGTAGCCATAACCTTTTCCAGGGGATCTTACCAATCCAGGGGTAAAACCTGGGTCTCCCACATTTCAGGCAGATTCTTTACCATCGGAGCCGCCAAACAAGCTTACACTCTAGTCTATTGAATGTGCAATTGTATTATGAGTATACATGCACTAACATAAATATACATAAAGATTATGCATATATACACAAAAATAGTACACATAAACTAACTCAAAAATACCTTACTGTTGAGAAAAAAAAAGAAGGTAACCGTCATCTGAGTCTTCAGCAAGTTATAATCTTTTGCTGCTGGAGAGTCTTGTTTTGACGTTGATGGATTCTGAATGATCAGGGTAGTGATTGCTGAAGCTTAGGGTGGTTGTGGCAATTTCTTAAAATACAACAATAACAAAGTTTGTCACATTTATTGACTTTTTCTCCCATGAACAATTTCCCTGTAGCAGGCATCATTGTTTGATAGAATAGTGCCCAAGAAAGAATTTTTTTTTCAAATTGAAGTCAATTCTCCTAAACTCTGCTACTGCTTTTTCAACTAAGTTTATGCTATAGTCTCAACTTTGTTATCATTGCAACAATCTTTTCAACATTTTCAGCAAGAGCAGTTTCTATTACCAGAAACAACTTTCTTGGCTCATTCATAAGAAGTAGCTCTTCTTCTGTTAGAGCTTTATCATTAAATTTAGTCACATCTCTAGGTCCCACTTCTAATTATAGTTCTCCCGCTAGTTTCCCCACATCTGCAATTATTTCCTCCACTGAAGCCTTGAAGCCTCAAGCCATCCATGAGAGTTAGAACCAGTTTCTTCCGAAATCCTGCTAATAAGCTCACCTCTTCCCAAGAATCGTAAATGTCCTTAATGATACCTAGAATGCAGAATCCTTTCTAGAAGTTCTTCAATTTACTTTGCCAATATCCATTAGAGGAATACCTATATTTGGCAACTAAGTCCTTGTGAAATGTATTTGCATCTCCACTAGAGATTTTGAGTTCCCAGGTACAATATATAATATTTTGAAAAGAATCTTTTTTTTTTTCTGAGAATCAGATCTCAATAGTGGGCTTAAAATATTCAGGAAACCATGTTGCCAACAGATGTGCTATTGTCCTGAATTTTTTGCTCCATTTATAGAGCACTGCCAGAGTAGTTTAAGCATAATTCTTAAGGGCTCCAGAATTTTCAGAAAGCTAAATGAGCTTTGGGTTCCATTTAAAGTCATCATCTGCATCAGCCCCTAACAAGAGAATTAGCCTGTCTTTTAAAGCTTTGAAGTCAGTCATTGACTTCTCTGTAGCAATGAAACTCCTTGATGTCATCTTCTTCCAGTATAAGAAAATTAAGTGTTACTTCAGTGAACACATAAGTGATAAGAAAGAAAAACTGATTGCTGATGTAGAAGATGCTTTTGTGGTCCAGATAGAAGCTCAAACTGGCCACATTACTTCCTATTTTGTCTATATTGAAAAATCTGTTTGTAATGGAGCACTCTTCATTAGATCTCTTAGCTGAATCTTCTGGATAACTTGCTACAGTTTCTATTAATACATCAGCATTTACTGCTTCACCTTGTGCTTTTATGTTTCAGAGACAGCTTCTTTCCTTAAATCTCATGAACCAACATCTGCTAGTTTCAAACTTTACTTCTACAGCTTCCTGTTCTCTTTCAACCTTCATAGAGTTAAAGAGTGTTAGGGCCTTGCTCTGAATTAGGCTTTGGCTTATGGGAATATTGTGGCTTGTTTGATCTATTCAGACTACTAATACTTTCTCCATATCAGCAATGCAGTTTTTTGCTCTCTTAGTTTTGTGTTCACTGGAGTAGCACTTTTAGTTTATTTTAAGAACTTTTCCATTGCATTCACAGCTTGTCTAGCTGTTTGGTACAAGAGGCCTAGTTTTTGGCCTGTCTCAACTTTTGGCATCCCTTCCTCACTAAGCTTAATAATTTCTATCTTTTGATTTAAAATGAGACAAGTGTGACCCCTTCGTTTCACCTGAGCACTTATAGGTCATCATAGGGTTATTAACTGGCCCAATTTCAGTATCATATTTTCTCAGGAAATAGGATGCCAGAGCAGAGGGAGATAAATAGGAAACTGCTGATTGTTGGAGCAGTCAAAATACATACATTCATAAGTTAAGTTTTCCATCTTACATGAATGTGGTTCACAGGGCCTCAAAACAGCTACAATAGAGACATAAAAAAATCGCTGGTCATAGATATCCATAAGAAATATAATAATGATGAAAAACCTTGAACTATTACAAGGATTATAAAAATGTGATACAGAGACATGAAGTGAGCAAATGCTATTGAAAAAATGGCGCCAATAGACTTGCTTGTGGTAGGGTTGCCACAAACATTTAATTTGTTAAAATACTAATCTGTGGGATGCAATAAAGCAATGTGCACCAGAAGGAGGCCTGCCTTTAATTCGTGTGATAATGGAGGTATGTAAGAGTTGCCAGGGAATAGACAAAGTGTAGTATATTATAGGGTGGGTAATTTTTTTCTTGCACATTGGAGGGCAGTCTGTCAGATTGGAGAGGGCATTCCAGGCACAGAGTACAAAATAGGCAAAGACATCACCATAAGGAAGAAAGAAAATTATACATTTTGGAAATGGCAAGTGCCTCTATGTAGATGAGATGGGGAAAAAAATGAGTCTTTCTAGAAGATGAACACACACTGGCTTATCTAAAGGCCAGTTTAAGAAAAGCATTTTTATTTCAGAAATTTGACTGTGTTGGTGGTAGGGGTATTTAGAATCAACAGGAGTGCAAAGAAAGTCACTGATATGATCAAGTGAGAAATGATATTAACTCTAAAAATAGGAATGGATTATCAACAGTTTGACAATAGAAAAGAGTAACTTGTTGATCAATTAGGTGATGTGAGTAAGGGATAGTAAATAATCAATGTTGACTCTAGATTTCTAGCTTGGACAGCAGTGTGAAATCTTTAGTGTGTTTAGATATCTACTAGGAAAGTATCACACTCATCTTCTTTGAACTAAACATTTGAGGGTATTGGCAAAGAGATTGTTTTCTGTTCACATAAGAATTTCAAAATTAGAGTTCATAACTAATATAATAAATTTAAGAAGTTGTAATCAAGCAAGACCCTATGGAGCCTTCCCAGGAAAGGCCTCTTGATGTCCTCTGCCTGCTTCTTGCTTGTATAACATCTTTAGCTCTGCAGGCCTCCTGTGAGCCTGGCTCAAGAGTTACTAATTGAAAAAAAAAATGAATATGTGGTAAGAAAAATAGCAGTTGGGTCAGGAAAACTAGTAAAATGTTTAATGTTTATTTTTTTTAAATAAGTACTAAATCAGCTATATAATAGCTACAGAGTCTTTAGCTCCTCTATGAAGGACATAAATAATTTCTAAACTACATACCTGAGTTGTTTTGCAGATACTAAAATCCTCAGCAGATGGAAAAACTTAACTACTTGATGACCATGAGACATAGTACTCAGACTGGTTGGAATCAGAGGGCTGATGATTGAGATTCATATAGGATACATCCTGTTACTTCACCACCAACCAATTAGAAGACAGTCACATATCCTGCAGCCCTTTCCCCCAAATTGCCTTTAAAAACTTTTCCTTGAAACCTATCAGGGAGTTCAGGTCTCTTGAGCGCAAGCCACTAATTCTCCTTACTTGGTCTTGCAATAAACCTGTCTGTGCTTCAAACTCTGTTTGGCCTCACTGTGGATCTCGCACACAAATGTGGGTTTAACAATGATTTCATCAGAGATCTATTCCTTTTCTCTTTCTTTTAGCCATTCTGTAGGCTGTTGCCAGCTATGAGGTCACCTTATAGTTCAAAGTTGGTACAAGAATTTAAATTTTCATACATATTGTGTAGGTTAAAAATGAAATGAGAGGAAATGGCGGGGAAAATCAACTATGAACTATTCTTCCTTTTTTTAAAGAGCTTTCTTGAGAACTTTATATAACACTCTAGTTATAGATCTCATCCATCAGACCTGAGTCATAGCACCACACCTAGGTATTCTATAGGTGTGTGTGTGTGTGTGTGTGTGTGTGTGTGTGTGTGTGTGCTAAGTCACTGCTCCAGTCGTGTCCCACTCTTCGTAACCCTCTGGACTGTAACCCACCAGGCTCCTCTGTCCATGGGATTCTCCAGACAAGAATACTGGAGTGGGTTGCCATGCCCTCCTCCAGATGCTGACTCCTTATTTGGTAACAATGTGCATACATTCAATTTAGAGTCCTGCTCCTAAAACAGAAGAGGATGTGGGGACAACTGTTGGTCTCAGTAACAAATAAAGGAAACTTGGGCTTGAAAGAAAAGAATACCTTATCCAGGGATTTAAAGTATACAAAGCCTACCAAATGTCATCCACAGAAGAGAGCCTCAGTAAAAGTTGTGTTTTGAACCATTTTTACCACATGGATTTTTCCTTTATCATCCTTGAATATTCATTTGTTTTGTGAAGTGAAGTCAAGTCACTCAGTTGTGTCTGACTCTTTGTGACCCTATAGACTGTAGCCCACTGGGCTCCTTTGTCCATGGGATTCTCTAGGCAAGAATAATGGAGTGGGTTGCCATTTCCTACTCCAGGGGATCTTCCCAACCCAGGGATTGAACCTGGGTCTCCTGCATTTCAGGCAAATTCTTTACCTTCTGAGCCAACAGGGAAGCCCGTTTTGTAAATGCTACCAAATATTTAAACCAAAATCACATGTTTGGAAAAACTGGGATAGTTTACCTTTGTTTCTTGGTTCTTCTAAGGGTAGAATTTAGTTTGGAATTGTATGTATGTTTTGAGGGACATTGAAGGAGTTATAAAGTTGGGCATAGAGTTAAGAGTGAGACTATTTCATTCTACTTAATTTTTTGAAATATGTTCCCTACCACTAGCACCACAGAGACACAAGTAAAATACTACTTCTTTTTTGCTTTACTAAATTGTATCTTCATTCTTTATTGTAAATAGAGCTGTTGATTTTGTTGCAATCTTCATGTTTTCTGTTTGTTATGCTTTACTTCAATTTTCAAGAAAGAAAACAACTTTATCTTTTTCTCAGAGGAGGAAATATTATAGCATTTTCTGCATAAAAAGGTTTATGGTTTAAATCCTTGTCTACACTGGTGAAAATGTACAGATATATATTTGCTGAACAGATGTTAAATTCTCAGCAATAGTAAACCAAGGATTTCAGTATTTAAGCTGTCAGTAAATTTCCCCATAGAACGTGTCCCAAAGGTGTAATAAGTATAAAAGTACCAAGGCGATCTGTTTTACAATAGCCATTATTATAAAGTTAACATAAGAGTCTGGCTAAAGTCAGGGCCTGGAAGTGTGCATGCCTGAGAAGCTTGGGGTAACTACATTAGACAATTTCATTACCTCCCTGGTAGATGATAGCATTACTTGGCTCAGAGATCATGTGAGGGTGAAACTATGTGACCAGTTCGGGTCAAAGAGTCTTCAGTGACTGTGAAAAACATCATATAATTGCTGGTGAAAAGTTCTCTGGAGAGCTCTCTTCTCTACTATAGAAGAAACTGAAGAACTTCAAGATGGTAGCAAAATAGACTTCCCAGAACATGAGGGTCATATAACATGAATAAGGATCAAATTGTTAGGTAATTACAATAAGAAAAAGGAGTCCAGAATGGCTGTGGCTAAAAGACAAGAAAGGGAAAAGCCTACAAAAATAGAGCAAAGGAAGTTCTGAGACCAGAGTGAGGATCTCAGGTAAAACAAGCAGCAGTCCTGGCAAGCCCAATTTACATAGGGCAGGCCCAGGGAGAGGCCAAAAAATATATGAAAAGAGGAGCCAAAGGCCGGGCTCTCTCTCTCTCTCTCTCTTCACAGCTTTTGGGTCTGCATGCCCTCACTCCTCAAGGATGTAATTTCCTTCATTTTCTAAATAAAACTGAGCTGTAACACGGAACTGTAACACTGTTCCATCCAAGAGCTGTAATGCTGGTCAGTTGCTTCACATTTTTGTTGTGAGGAGACAGAACTGAGGAAATTTCACACTCCCCTGACAAAATCAAATTCCCTCTTTTTACTATTATTGTTGTTGCTATCGTTACTGTTACCTCAATACAACCTGTCTGTCTTGAATAAAACATCTCAAATAAGACTTTTCTGGTGGCTCAGATAGTAAAGCTCCTACAACACAGGAGACCCGGGTTTGATCCCTGGGTGGGGAAGATCCTCTGGAGAAGGAAATGGCAACCCACTCCAGTACCCTTGCCTGGAAAATCCCATGGGAGGAGCCTGATAAGCTACAGTCCATGGGGTCGCAAAGAGTCGGACATGACTGAGCAACTTTACTTACTTACTAATGATCTTTGCTTTTAATGAACATGAGGAAACAACCATGGAATAATAGATGGTATTTTGCTTTTAATTTACCAAGAAAGCCTGTTTGCTAGAAGTGATCTAATTCACGACGTGTGAGAGATTGGATGTTGGGATTTCATAATGGGATTGCTTGAATGGAATTCTTATAAACAAAAAAAAAAAGAGAGATTCCTATTGTCTTTATTTGATAACCAGACTCCCCATCTTGTTTTTCAAAACCCTCAACACTGGCTACAGCCAACTTACCCTAATTATCCCACAAGTTCCCACTGCTTCTGCTCAACAAATTGCTACATTAATTAGCATATTCTATGTTAATTCCTGCTTTTATGCTTACACCTGGGCAGATGCCTTCACCTTTATTGCTTTCTCTTTTCCCTTCTTTATAATTATATCCTGCAGGAATATAAGTGGAAATAACAAAGACCCCCAGAAAATCTCTTCTTAAAAACAATGAAGAAATTGCAAAATGGTAAACAGCATTTAGGCAATCTAACATTTTGACATTTGTCTGATTTTTTTGTCTGTCTCAGGGTACTCACAGGCTGAAGTTTAGACTTTCCCTAACCTGTTGAGGTCAGAGTCTTAAACACAAATTGTCCATTTAGCCCCAGCTTCTATTTCCTCAGAAAAGGATGTTATCCTTGGAGCCCTCTGAGTAAAGACTAAAGCCTAAATTCTGGGCCACTGGAAGCCTAGGCCCCCTTGCTGTGAACCTGGGGCCTGACTGATCAGATTCTGGTGTTGTCTTGTTGTAAAAAAGAAGAACCAAAGAATGAATGATGGATAGATGGAGAACCATGCATGCAGATTACTGTGCACATATGTGTGCACACAAATCCCTGGGTAGAAACATTTCATGAGCACAAGAGCCTGCAGAATGTTAACTGAAAATGTCAACTACAGGTTTGCAGCATTTGTTCAAGAAAAAGAGCTAAATCTTGGTAAGGACAGTATGGTAATAGTATTTTAAATTGTCTTTCTATACTCCTCTTTTCAACTGCAGGGTGACCTTACAAACCAACTATTGCATCCATGTTAAAGCCAGCAGCAGCTGACCAGAATAAGAAAAAAGTGAATTTTTAGTCCCTTTATAGCCTCATCTCAGAGAATTGTCATTATTTAGCCTGGGTGGTGATTCACTGGAAGAGCACATTTTCAAGATTTCCTTTATCAGACCTTACTTGGAACTTGCTCAATGAGAAAAGTCTTTTTATAGGAATGTTTGTCAGCAATTATAAAAGAAATCTTAACTTCACACATGCATGAGGCAGGGCATAACAGTTGAGAAAAATCATAGGTTAACCAAAATGCTTAAAACTTGAGCAAGGAGCTATTCATAGGAAATTGGAATGTTTGTGATGAATTCCTTATAATCTAGAAAGCCACATACGTGTATAGGGCTGTATGTCTACCAATTAAACAACTAGCAGAGATCTAAGCATTTGCTTTCACTGTGATGCTGAGTTTCTGTGCAAATAGAGAGTGAAGGTTGAGCCTGAGTGGTAAACTGCCTCTATCTTAGGTGACGGTGTGTCCCAACATGCACTCAGAACTCCTCATCAAAGGCAGGGAGACTCACTGCTTCCAACAGTTTAAGGAAATCTGTCTCTGACCATTAAGATAACTGAGCAGAAATTTCAATGGCCACACATGTTTAAGACTACATGTATTATAGAATTGAATCAATATATCCACTAAACTTGAGAAGAGCAGAGAAATAACTCCAGGAAGAATGAAGAGATGGAACCAAAGCAAAAACAATGCCCAGTTGTGGATGTAACTGGTGATGGAAGAACAATATTGCATAGGAGCCTGGAATATTAGGTCCATGAATCAAGACATATTGGAAGTGGTCAGACATGAGATGGCAAGAATAGACATTAACATTTTCAGAACCAGTGAACTAAAATGGATGGCAATGGGTGAATTTAATTCAGATGACTATTATATATATTACTGCAGATAAGAATCCCTTAGAAGAAATGGAATAGCCCTCATAGTAAACCAAAGCAATCAAGATGAAGTACTTGGGTGCAATTTCAAAAATGACAAAATGATCTCTCTTTATTTCCAAAGCAAACCATTCAATATTGCAGTAATCCTAGCCTATGCCCAACCACTAATGTTGAAGAAGCTGAAGTTGAATAGTTCAATGAAGACCTACAAGACTTTCTAGAACTAACATCAAAAAGAAAGAAAGAAAGAAAAAAGATGTCCTTTTCATCATAGGAGAGTGGAATGAAAAAGTAGGAAGTCAAGAAATACCTGGCATAACAGGCAAATTTGGCCGTGGAGTACAAAATGAAGCGGGTCAAAGGCTAACAAAGTTTTGCCAAGAGAATACACTGATCATAGCAAACATCATAATCCAACAACACAAGAGAAGAGGCTACACATGAACATCACCAGATGGTCAATACTGAAATCAGATTGATTATAGTCTTTGCAGCCAAAGGTGGAGAAAATCCATAGAGTCAGCAAAACAACACTGGGAGCTGACTGTGGCTCAGATCATGAATTCCTTATTGTGAAATTCTGGCTGAAATAGAAGAAAGTAAGGGAAACCACTAGATCATTCAGTTATGACCTAAATCAAATCCCTTATAAATATACAGTGGATTCAAGGAATTAGATCTGATAGACAGAGTGCCTGATGACCTATGGATGGAGGTTCAAGACATTGTACAGGAGGCAGGGATAAAGACCATCCACAGGAAAAAGAAATGCAAAAGGCAAATGGTTGTCTGACGAGGCCTTACAAATAGCTGAGAAAAGAAGAGAATCTAAAAACAAAGGAGAAAAGGAAAGATATACCCATTTGAATGCAGAGTTCCAGAGAAGAGCAAGGAGAGATAAGAAAGCCTTCCACAGTGATAAATGCAAAGAAATAGAGGAAAACAATAGAATGGGAAAGACTAGAGATCTCTTCAAGAAAATTAGAGACACATAAGGAACACTTTATGCACAGATGAACTCAATAAAGGACATAAATGGCATGGATATAACAGAAGTGGAAGATATTAAGAAGAAGTGGCAATAATACACAGAAGAACTATACAAAAAAGATCTTCATGACCCAGATAACCATGATGGTGTGATCGCTCACCTAGAACCAGATATCCTGGAATGTGAAGCCAAATGGCCTTAGGAAGCATCATTGTAAACAAAGCTACTGGAAGTGATGAAATTCCAGCTGATCTATTTCAAGTCCTAAAATATGATGCTGTGAAAGTGCTCCACTCAATATGCCAGCAAATTTAGCAAGTTCAGCAGTGACCACAGGACTGAAAATGGTCAGTTTTCATTCTGGTCCCACAGAAAGGCAATGCCAACGAATGTTCAAACTACCGCACAATTGCACTCACTAGCACAGTGATGCTCAAAATTCCATAAGTGGGGCTTCAACAGTATATGAGTCAAAAATTTCCAGATGTTCAAGCTGGATTTAGAAAAGGTAGGGGAATGAGAGATCAAATTGCCAACATCCATTGGACCATAGAAAAAGTAGGAGAGTTCCAGAAAAACATCTGCTTCTGCTTTGACTGTGTGGATCACAACAAACTGTGGGAAATCCTTCAAGAGGTGGGAATACCTGCCCACTTTACCTGACTCATGACAAATCTATATGCAGGTCAAGAAGCAACAGTTAGAACCAGACATGGAACAACAGACTGGTTCCAAATTGGGAAACAAATACAACAAGGCTGTATATTGCCACCCTGCTTATTTTACTTATATGCAGAGTATATCATGTGAAACACAGGGCTGGGTGAAGCACGAGCTGGATTCAAGATTGCTGGGAGAAATATCAATAACCTCAGATATGTAGATGACACCACCCTTATGGCAGAAAGTGAAGAGGAACTGAAGAGTCTCTTGATGAAAGTGAAAAAGGAAAGTGAAGAAGCTGTCTTGAAACTCAGCATTCAAAAAATACAGATCATGGCTTCTTGTCCCATCACTTCATGGCAAATAGATAGGGAAACAGTGGAAACAGTGAGAGACTTTATTTTCTTGAGCTTCAAAATCACTGCAGATGGTGACTGCAGCCATGAAATTAAAACACACTTGATTCTTGGAATAAAGCTCTGTCAACCTACACAGCATATTAAAAGCAGAGACATTACTTTGTTGGCAAAAGTCCATCTAGTCAAAGCTATGATTTTTCCAGTAGTCACATATGGATGTAAGAGTTGGATCATAAAGAAAGCTGAGTATGGAAGAATTGATGCTTTTGAACTGTGGTGTTGGAGATGACTCCTGAGAGCCCCTTGGACTGCAAGGAGATCCAACCAGTCCATGATAAAGGAAATAAGTCTTGAATATTCATTGGTAGGATTGATGCTGACGCTGAAGCTCCATTATATTGGCCACCTGATGTAAGCAACTGATTCATTGGAAAAGACCCTGATACTGGGAAAGATGGAAGGCATGAGGAGAAAGGGACAATAGAGGATGAGATTGTTGGATGGTATTGATTTGATGGACATGAGTTTGAGCAAGCTCCAGGAGTTAGTGATGGACAGGAAAGCCTGGTATGCTGCAGTCCATGGGGTGGCAGTGTCAGACACGACTGACCAACTGAATTCAACTGAAGGGATCCACTAAACAAGCTACAGTGTCAATAACAGTATCAACAGCAAAGAGTAACAGGAATAATTCCTGGGGTGAGGGAAGAACTTTATTTCCATATTTAATTCACAATATTTTATAGAAGGTTTTGTTTTCAACAAAAATTATGAGATATATAAATACACATAGAGAACTGCAAGCTGTAGATCAAACAGAAAAAACAAAATCTATTAACAGAAATTGTCCCTCAGAAAGTTAAAAAAAAAAAAAAAAAAAAAAAAAAAAAAAAAAGAACTTAATAGAAAAGGCTATAAATGAATTATATTAGTCAGTCAGTTCAGTTTCTCAGTCATATCCAACTCTTTGTGACCCCATGGAGCCCAAAAAAATAAAGTCAGCCACTGTTTCCACTCTTTCCCCATCTATTTGCCTTGAAGTGATGGGACCAGATCGCATGATGTTAGTTTTCTGAATGTTGAGCTTTAATCCATCATTTTCACTCTCCTCTTTCACTTTCATCAAGAGGCTCTTTAGTTCCTCTTCACTCTCTGCCATAAGGGTGGTGTCATCTGCATATCTGAGGTTATTGATATTTCTCCTCGCAATCTTGAATCCAGCTTGTGCTTCATCCAGACCAGCATTTCTCATGATGTACTCTGTATATAAGTTAAATTAGCAGGGTGAGAATATACAGACTTGACATACTCCTTTTCCTATTTGGAACCAGTCTGTTGTTCCATGTCCAGTTCTAACTGTTGCTTGCTGACCTGCACACAGGTTTCTCATGGGGAAAGTCAGGTGATCTGGTATTCCCTTGTCTTTCAGAATTTTTCACAGTTTATTGTGATCCACACAGTCAAAGGCTTTGGCAGAGTCAATAAAGCAGAAGTAGATGTTTTTCTGAAACTCTCTTGCTTTCTCGATGATCCAGCAGATGTTGGCAATTTGATCTCTGGTTCCTTTGCCTTTTCTAAAACCAGCTTGAACATCTGGAAGTTCATGGTTCATGTATTGCTAAAGTCTGGCTTGGAGAATTTTGAGCATTACCTTACTAGTGTGTGAGATGAGCGCAATTGTGCGGTAGTCTGAGCATTCTTTGGCATTGCCTTTCTTTGGGATTGGAATGAAAACTGACGTGTTGCAGTCCTGTGGCCACTGCTGACATATTGAGTGCAGCACTTGCACAGCATCATGTTTTAGGAGTTGAAATAGCTCAACTGGAACTCCATCACCTCCACTAGCTTTGTTCATAGTGATGCTTTCTAAGGCCCACTTGACTTCACATTCCAGGTATCTGGCTCTAGGTGAGGTCAGGAGTGGCGGCTGCATGATGGCACAGGAGTGGCAGAGAGGAACTACCCCAGGTCCATAATCAGGGGCAGCAGCCACTGGGAGCTGCCCCTCGCCCAAGCTCAAGGGCAATGGCCAAGAGGAGCTACCCCATGCCCAAGGCCGGGGCAGAGACCGAGGGGAGCTGCCCCATGCCCAAGGCCGGGGCAGAGGCCGAGGGGAGCTACCCCATGCCCAAGGCCGGGGCAGAGGCCGAGGGGAGCTGCCCCATGCCCAAGGCCGGGGCAGAGGCCGAGGGGAGCCGCCCCATGCCCAAGGCCGGGGCAGAGGCCGAGGGGAGCTATCCCTCATCCAGGGTAAGGAGCAGCAGCAGTGCTTTGCTGGAGCAGCCGTGAAGAGATACCCCACAGGCAAGGTAGAGAAACCCAGGTAAGACGGTAGGCACTGAGAAAGGGCATCGGGGGCACAGACTGAAACCACAATCACAGACAACTAGCCAGTCTGATCACACGGACCACAGTCTTGTCTAACTCAATGAAACTAAACCATGCTGCGTAGGGCCACCAAAGATAGAGGGGTCGTGGTTCATGGTCTGACAGAAGGTGGTCCACTGGAGAAGGGAATGCAAACCACTTCAGTATTCTTGCCTTGAGAACCCCATGAACAGTATGAACAGTATTTAAAATGAATTATATACATCCAAATAGCCAAAGGAAATTGGGTCTAACCAACCAAAGAGAAATATGAAAATAAACTGTCCCCAAATAGAGAATATAAATAAAAATATAGAGATTACTCTGAAAAAAACAGAAATTCTAAAAATTGAAATATATGATACTGAAAAAAAAATCATAATAGGGGCTTTGACCAATTAGAAGAAAAAAATCAGTAAACTTCAAGATACATCAACAGAGATCAACCAATCTGAAAAATGTAAGGGAAAAAGAATAAAGAAAAATGAACACAACAGAATTCTGTGAAGCATATCACAGTACCATAATGGGAACCTGAGAAGAGGAAAGACAGGAAAAGGCAAAAGGAATGCATAAGAATAGACTGGTTGTTTAATTTCTCCAGGAGTTCTTCCCCAGCTCAGGGTCTCTCAGCAAAGAAAATGTGGAAGAGATTCATTGTGAAATTTGGAAGATTGGGTAGAAGAGGCTGTACTGGAATCCAGGATGAGCTGTTACTGAGGATAAAAGTGGGCAGCTAAGAAACTCGAATCAGAAGTGTTTCTAGTTTATTTGAAAAATTGGATTCTATTTATTGTTGTTTATATACAATACACAGAATTACTGCTTTGAGAAAACAGTAAACAAGAGTTTTGTACCTTATGAAAAGTAGAATAATCCATTTATTTCAGTCTTATTTAGCTAGGTAAACCCGTCATGCAATGAGGAAAAGCTGTGAATAACCATAATAACCAAAAAAAAAAAAAAAAATAGTAACCAACAACACTGGAAATTTTGATACAGTCAAGATATTCTCTTTCCAACTTTTGAACATAGTCAAGTCTTCCCACTCTTTGGTAATCCATTAATATCTTAAATCCTAAGTTTATAAAATAGTAAGATTTTAAAAGCCTCTTTTATTGTGTGATATAGGAAAAAAAATAGAACTTTAAAATGATTGACTCTAATACTGACAGCCATTAAAAATGTGGTAGAGTTATACTTTCCCAAAGGACATTTAAAAGTAGATTATTTTATTACACCCCCCGAATGAGCTAGATAATTAATTAGGTATCCTAATGTGATTTATTAATAGGTGCTCAGTATTAAATAACATCAGCCTTTTTCCATAGGGAATTAATTTGTATTCTGAGTAACCAGGAATGAGCAAGATATGAAACAAATGATGTTTTGGTAGCAAATGAAATCAGTTATAATAACTTTACATAAATAAAACTACTTTCAAGCCTTTCCTTGAGTTGTATTTGTGTCTCCCCAAGGCAGGGTTGCAGTGCTCTGCTCTTGTGGAAGGCCAGGGGCAAGAGAACACTGATTACACTTTCAATAATCTTGACTGTTTCATATGCATCTTATTATATGTTACACTTTGGTAACTGAGGTAAAAAACAACCTAGTAAAAGTCATCATTTAGCACAAACTAGTAACTGATATTAAAACAAAACAAAAAAAACAAAAAACAGCCTGGTAAAAGTCATAATTATCAGAGAGGGGCCAGAGTCTGCCGACTCCTTTTCAATGCCATGTCTTACTATAAGAGAATTTAACACTTTGTAGGGAGAAAAATAAGTCAGAGAGATGGCATTTATTTTGGGGGTATAAATGTTATTTTTTTATTTTTATTTTATGTGCATGTACTATTTATGGAAATGTATTTCCTTGTGTTTTCCTACTAGTGAACAGTTTTTGTTAGAGCAGTGATTTTTTAAAATTAATTTTTACTGGATTATAAAATATGCGGCTTCGATCCCTGGGTTGGGAAGATCCCCTGGAGGAGCACATGGCAATGCACCCCAGTATTCTTGCTTGGAGAACTCCCCAGGGACAGAGGAGTCTGGCAGGCCATAGACCATAGGGTCAGAAACCACTGAAGCAGCTCAGCATGTAACACGCAGCTGTTTTCCAATGCTGCGTTAGTTTCTGATGCACAGCAGAGTGAATCAGGCATCGTCCTTAGTCTCTAAGTCCGTCCAACACTTTGGGACCCCATGAACTGTAGCATGCCGGGCCCTCTTTCTCCACAATCTACTGGACTTTGCTCAGATTCATGTCCTTTGAGTCACTGATGTTATTTAATCATCTCATCCTCTGCTGTCCCCTTCTCCTTTTGACTTCAATCTTCCCCAGCATCAGCGTCTTTCCCAGTAAGTTGGCTCTTTGCATCAGGGGGCCAAAGTATTGGAATTTCAGATTCAGCATCAGTCCTTCCAATAAATATTCAGAGTTGATTTCCTTTAGGATTGACTGGTTTGAGCTTTGCAGTCTAAGGAATTCTTGAGTCTTTTCCAGCACCACAATTCTAAAGCATTGATTCTTTGGTGCCCAGCTTTCTTTATAGCCCATCTCTGACATTTGTATATGACTACTGGAAAAACCATATCCTTGACTACAGGGACCTTTGTCAGCAAAGTGATGCCTCTGCTTTTTAATATGCTGTCTCGGTCTGTCATAGCTTTCCTTCCAAGGAGCAAGCATCTTTTAATTTCATGGCTGCAGTCACCATCCACAGTGATTTTGGAGCCCAAGAAAATAAAATCTCTCACTGCTTCCACACATTGCCCTTCTATTTGCCATGAAGTGGTTGGGCTGGATGTCATGATCTTACTTTTTTGAATGCTGAGTTTCAAGCCAGCTTTTCCACAATCCTCTTTCATTTTTATCAAGAAGCTCTTTATTTCCCCTTCACTTTCTGGCATTAAAGTGGTATTATCTGCATATCTAATGTTTTTGATATTTCTCCCAGTAATACTGATTCTAGCTTATGACTCATCCAGTCTGGCATTTCACATGAGGTGCTCTGAATACAATTTAAATAAACAGGGTGACAACATACAGCCTTGTACTCTTTTCCCAATTTTGAACCAGTCAGTTGCTGCTTCTTGACCTGCATGCAGGTTTCTCAGGAGACAGGTAGAGTGGCCTGGTCCTCTCATCTCTATAGGAATTTTCCACAGTTTGTTATAATCCACTCTGTTAAAGGCTCTAGTGTAGTCAGTGAGGCAGAAATGTATGTTTGTCTGGAGTTCCTTTGCTTTCTCCTTGACCCAATGATTGTTGACAACTTGATATCTGGTTACTCTGCCTCTTGGAAACCCAGCTTATACACCTGGAATTTCATGGTTTACATACCACTGAAGCCTAGATTTAAGGATTTTGAGCATACCTTACAAGCATGTGAAATGAGTGCAATTATGTGGTAGTTTGAACATTCTTTGGCATTGCCCTTCTTTGGGATTGGAATAAAAACTGATCTTTTCCAGTGCTGTGGCCACGGCTGAGTTTTCCAAATTTGCTGAAATACTGAGTGCAACACTTTAACATCATCATCTTTTAGATTTGAAATACCTCAACTGGGATTCCATCACTTCCAGTAGCTTTGTTCATAGTAATGTTTTCTAAGATCCACTTGATTTCACATTCCAGGATGTCCAGTACTAGATGAGTGCACACACCATCATGGTTATCTGGGTCATTGAGACCTTTTCTGTATAGTTCTGTTTATTCTTGCCATCTCGTCTTAATCCCTTATACTTCTCTTAGGACCTTACCATGTCTGTTCTTTAGAGTGTCCATCTTTGCATGAAATGTTCCCTTGATATCTCCAACTTTCTTGAACAGATTTCTAGTTTTACCCATTCTGTTGTTTTCTCATATTTCTTTGTGTTGGCCATGTTGAAGTCTTTCTTGTCTTCCCTGGCTCTTCTCTGTAACTTTGAATCTAGTTGGCTATATATTTTCCTTTCTTTCTTCCCTTCCCCTTCTCTTTTTTTTTCCTCAGCTATTTATAAAAGCTCCTTAGAAAACACTTTGTCTTCTTGCATTTCTTTTTCTTTGAAATTGTTTTAGTCAGGGCCTCTTATGTGATGTTACAAACCTCTGTCTATAGTTTCTCAGGCATTCTGTATACTAGATTTAATACCTTGAATCAATTTGTCACCTCCATTGTGTAATCATAAAGGATTTGATGTCATACCTGAATAGCTAGTGATTTTCCCTACTTTCTTCAACTTTAGCTTGAATTTTGCAATAAGGAGTTCATAATCTGAGCTACAGTCAATTCCAGGTCTTTTTTTTTTTTTTTTTTTTTTTTTTGCTGCCTGTATAGAGCTTCTCCATCTTTAGCTAAAAAGGAAATAATCAATCTGATCTCAGTATTGACCATCTGGTGATGTCGATGTGTAGAGTTGCCTCTTGAGTTGTTAAAGGGTGCTTGCTGTGACTAGCATGTTTTCTTGACAAAACTCTGTTAGCTTTTGCCCTACTTTGTTCTGTACTCCATGGCCAATCTTGCCTGTTATTCTGGGTATTTCTTGACCTCCTAATTTTGCTTTTCAATTCCCTATCATGAAAAGGGCATCAGTTTTTGGTACTAGTTCTAGAAGGTCCTGTAGGTCTTCATAAAAATGATCAGCTTCTTCAGCATTACTGGTTGGGGTATCGACTTTGATTACTGTGATATTGAATGATTTGCCTTAGAAAGGAACCAATAGCATTCTGTCTTTTTGGGGACTGCTTCCAACTATTGCATTCTGGACTCTTGTTGACCCTGAGGGCCACTCCCTTTCTGCTAAGAAATTCTTGCCCATAGTAGTAGATATAATGGTCATCTGAATTAAATCCACCCAATCCCATCCATTTTCGTTCACTGATTTCTAAGACGTTGATGTTCATTCTTGCTATCTACTGCTTGACCATGTCTAATTTACCTTGATTCATGGACCTAATATTCCAAGTTCCTATGCAGTATTGCTCTTATAGCATTGGACTCTCCTTTCACCACTAGATACATTCACAGCTGAACCTCATAAGTGGTTTGGCCCAGCTTATTCTTGGTTTGTTTTTAATTTTCTTTTTATTGAAGGATAATTGCTTTATAGAATTTTGGTGTTTTCTGTCAGACCTCAACATGAATCAGCCATAGGTACATCCCCTCCCTTTTGAACC
Source organism: Odocoileus virginianus (assembly GCF_023699985.2). Taxonomy (NCBI): domain Eukaryota; kingdom Metazoa; phylum Chordata; class Mammalia; order Artiodactyla; family Cervidae; genus Odocoileus; species Odocoileus virginianus. Next base: position 66,368,715 of record NC_069686.1, on the reverse strand, counting down.
TCCCTCCCATCTACCCCTCCCTTCTCCCACCCACCCCCACCCCCATCCCACCCCTCTAGGTTATACCCTGAGGAAACCAAAATTGAAAAAAGACATATGTATCCCATTGTTCATTGCAGCATTTCTTTTTTTTTTTTCCCCCGAACTATTAGTAATTGCCCTCTGCTCTTCCAGAGTAACATTTTGGACACCTTCTGACCTGGGAAGAATATCTTCCAATGTCATATATTTTCCCTTTTCATGCTGTTCATGAAGCTCTCCAGGCAAGAATAATGGAGTGGATTGCCGCTTTCTCCTCAAGTGGACTGCCTTTTGTCCGAACTCTTCACCTTTATTTGTTCATCTTGGGTGACCCTGTAAGGCATAGCTTCTAGCTTCATTGAGTTAAGCTAGCCCTTTGCCATGATAATGCTGTCATCTATGAGCCATTTATATACACTCATCTCCCACTTCTGGATTTCTTGCCCATCTAGGTCACTGCAGACTAGAGTTCTGCACTTTAGACAGGGTATTCTCATTGGTTATTTATTTTATACAGGCTTCCCTCAGCTCAGTCAGTAAAGAATCTGCTGAAATGTGGGAGACCCACGTTCAATTCTTAGGTCAGGAAGACCCGCTGGGAAGGAAATGGCAACCCATTCCAATATTCTTGCCAGAGGAGCCTGGCAAGCTACAGTCCATGGGGTCTGAGTTGTATACAACTTAGCACTGACCACCACCGCCAGTGTATATATGTCAGTCACAATCTCCCAATTCATCCTACCTCCTACCTTTCCCCATTGGTGTACATATATCTGATGTTCACATCCTTGTCTCTATTTCTGCTTTGAAGAGGTTCATCTGTATCATTTTTCTAGATTCCACATATAAGTGGTATCATACAGTATTTGTTTTTTCTCTTTCTGACTTCACACTTCCATATCTTGGCTATTGTAAATAGTGCAGCAATAGTGCATGTATCTTTTTGAATTATGTTTTCTTTGGGTATAATCCTAGAAGTGGGATTTCTGGGTCATATAGTAGTTCTATTTTTAGTTTTCTGAGGAAAGTCCATACTGTTTTCCATAGTGGCTGTGTCAATTTACATTCCCACCAACAGTGTAAGAGGTTTCCCTTTTCTCCTCACCCACTCCAGCATTTACTGTTTGTAGACTATTTTATGATGGCCATTCTGGCTGGTGTGAGGTGATATCTCACTGTAGTCTTGGGCCAAGAGGAGCTACTCCACATTCAAGGTCAGAAGGGCCGTGGGGAGATACCCCTCGTCCAACGTAAGGTGCAGCGGCTGTGCTTTGCTGGAGCAGCCGTGAAGAGATGCCCCACATCCAAGGTAAGAGAAACCCAAGTAAGATGGTAGGTGTTGTGAGAGGGCATCAAAGGGCAGACACACTGAAACCACAATCACAGAAAACTAGCCAATCTGATCACATGGACCACAGCCTTGTCTAACTCAATGAAATTAAGCCATGCCATGTGGGGCCACCCAAGATGGACGGGTCATGGTGGAGAGGTCTGACAGAATGTGGTCCACTGAAGAAGGGAATGGCAAACCACTTCAGTGTTCTTGCCTTGAGATCCCCATGAACAGTATGAGAAGGCGAAATGATAAGACACTGAAAGAGGAACTCCCCAGGTTGGTAGGTGCCCAATATGCTACTGGAGATCAGTGGAGAAATAACTCGAGAAAGAATGAAGGGATGGAGTCAAAGCAAAAACAATACCCAGTCGTGGATGTGACCGGTGATAGAAGCAAGGTCTGATGCTGTAAGAGCAATGTTGCATAGGAACTTGGAATGTTAGGTCCATGAATCAAGGCAAATTGGAAGTGGTCAAACAGGAGATGGCAAGAGTGAATGTCCACATTCTAGGAATCAGTGAAATAAAACGGATAGGAATGGGTAAATTTAACTCAGATGACCATTATATCTACTCCTGTGGGCAGGAATCCCTTAGAAGAAATGGAGTAGCCATCATGGTCAACAAAAGAGTCTGAAATGCGGTACTTGGATGTGATCTAAAAAACAACAGAATGATCTCTGTTCGTTTCCAAAGCAAACCACTCAATAACACAGTAATCCAAGCCTATGCCCCAACCAGTAATGCTGAAGAAGCTGAAGCTGAATGGTTCTATGAAGACCTACAAGACCTTTTAGAACTAACACCCAAAAAAAGATGTCCTTTTCATTATAGGGGACTGGAATGCAAAAGTAGGAAGTCAAGAAATACAGGGAGTAACAGGCAAACTTGGCCTTGGAGTATGGAATGAAGTAGGGCAAAAGCTAACAGAGTTTTGCCAAGAGAACACACTGATGATAGCAAACAAACTCTTCCAACAACAAAAGAGAAGACTCTACACATGGACATTCCCAGATGGTCAACACCAAAATCAGATTGATTATATTCTTTGTAGTCAAAGATGGAGAAGCTCTATACAGTCACCAAAAACAAGACCGAAACTGTGGTCATAAACTCCTTATTGCCAAATTCAGACATAAATTGAAGAAAGTACAGAAAACCACTAGATCATTCAGGTATGACCTAAATAAAATTCCTTATGATTATACAGTGGAAGTGAGAAATAGATTTAAGGGACTAGATCTGATAGACAGTGCCTGATGATCTATGGATGGAGGTTTGTGACATTGTACAGGAGACAGGGATTAGGACTATCCCATGGAAAAGAAATACCAAAAAGCAAAATTGCTGTCTGAGGAGGCCTTACAAATAGCTGAGAAAAGAAGGAAAGCGAAAAGCAAAGGAGAAAGGGAAAGATATTCCCATTTGAATGCAGAGTTCCAAAGAATAGCAAGGAGAGATAAGAAAGCCTTCCTCAGTGATCAATGCAAAGAAATAGAGGAAAACAATCAGAATGGGAAAGACTGGAGGTCTCTTCAAGAAAATTAGACATTTCAAGGGAATATTTCATGCAAAGATGAGCTCAATAAAGGACAGAAGTGGTATGGACATAACAGAAGCAGAATATATTAAGAAGAGGTGGCAAGAATACACAGAACAACTGTACAAAAAAGATCTTCATGACCCAGATAGTCACGATGGTGTGATCAGTCACCTAGAGCCAGACACCCTGGAATGTGAAGTCAAGTGGGCCTTAGAAAGCATCACTATGGAGTGGAGGTGATGGGATTCCAGTTGAGCTATTTCAAACCCTGAAAGATGATTCTGTGAAAATGCTGCACTCAATATGCCAACAAATATGGAAAACTAAGCAGTGGCCACACGACTGGAAAAGGTTAGTTGTCATTCCAATCCTAAATAAATGCAGTGCCAAAGAATGCTCAAACTACCACACAATTCCACTCATCTCACACATTAAAGTAATACTCAAAATTCTCCAAGCCAGGTTTCAGCAATATGTGAACCGTGAACTTCCAGATATTCAAGCTGGTTTTAAAAAAGGCAAAGGAACCAGAGATCAAATTGCCAACATCTGCTGGATCATCAAAAAACCAAGAGAGTATCTATTTCTGCTTTATTGACTATGCCAAAGCCTTTGACTGTGTGGATCACAATAAACTGTGGAAAATTCTGAAAGACATGGGAATACCAGACCACCTGACCTGCCTCTTGAGAAACCTACATGCAAGTCAGGAAATAACAGTTAGAACTGGACATGGAACAATAGACTGGTTCCAAATTGGAAAAAGAGTACGTTAAGGCTGTATATTCTCACCCTGCTTATTTAACTTATATACAGAGTACATCATGAGAAATGCTGGTCTGGAAGAAGCACAAGCTGGAATCAAGATTGCTAGGAGAAGTATCAGTAACCTCAAATATGCAGATGACACCACCCTAATGGCAGAAAGTGAAGAGGAACTAAAAAGCCTCTTGATGAAAGTGAAAGAAGAGAGTGAAAATGTTGGCTTAAAGCTCAACATTCAGGAAACTAAGATCACGGCATCTGGACCCATCACTTCATGGGAAATAGATGCAGAGACAGTGGAAACAGTGACAGAGTTTATTTTTCTGGGCTCCAAAATCACTGCAGATGGTGACTGCAGCCATGAAATTAAAAGACGCTTACTCCTTGGAAAGAAAGTTATGACCAACCTAGACAACATTTTAAAAAGCAGAGACATTACTTTGCCAACAAGGGTCGTCTAGTCAATGTTATGATTTTTCCAGTAGTCATGTATAGATGTGAGAGCTGGACTCTAAAGAAAGCTGAGCACAGAAGAATCGATGTTTTTGAACTGCGGTGTTGGAGAAGGCTCTTGAGAGTCCCTTGGACTGCAAGGAGGTCCAACCAGTCCATCCTAAAGGAGATCAGTCCTGGGTGTTCATTGGAAGGACTGATGCTGAAGCTGAAACTCCAATACTTCGGCCACCTCATGCGAAGAATTGACTCATTGGAAAAGACCCTGATGCTGGGAGGGATTGGGGGCAGGAGGAGGGCATGACAGAAGATGAGATGGCTGGATGACATCATCGACTCGATGGACATGAGTTTGAGTAAACTCTGGGGGTTGGTGATGGACAGGGAGGCCTGGTCTGCTGTGATTCATGGGGTCACAAAGAGTTGAACACGACTGAGTGACTGAACTGACTAATAATTTTTGATGTTGAACAGCTTTTCAAGTGTTTGTTGACAGCATCAAAATTCTTAGTGAAAGGTTTTTTGTATCTTTAGTTGGTAAATGGGTGACAAGTAGATGTTGAGATATGTTTTCACAAAACAGGCTATTAGGGTTCTCCTGATTGGGATGCAAGTTTCAACATCCCAGAGTTAGACTTTGGCAAGGTTGTAGTTACAAAGATAAAGAAAATTATCTCAACTGTTCATCTCTCTTTTATCTCTCCTGTCTTTTTCCATACCAAATCCTCAAAATTCTGTATATGTTTTCCTATAGATTTCCTAGCCTGCTATTTTATTTACTTTTCTTTCTTTCTTTCCTTCTTTCCCCCTCTGTTAGCTGTCTGTGCTTACCTGGAAAAGAATCTGCAAGTTTCCGTCTTTTCCGTTCACTTTACTTTTGTGTCTGTTCTGCAGACACTGAGGTGTTTTAAGCAAATTGAGGACTTGTGGCCACTTTTCCTCCAGCAGGCCTGAGGTTGTCATTGCTTCAGTGGCATTTGTTCACTTTCTGTCTCTGTGTCATAGTTTGGTCATTCTGGCAACATTTCAAAATTTTCCATTATTTTTATATTATTGTTATGATCAGTGATATTCGATGTTAGTATTGCAATTGTTTTGGGGTCCCACGAACCACATTCATATAAGATAGCAAACAATTGATAAATATTGTGTGTATTCCATATTCATGTCTTAGTTGCTGCTTTAAAAAATATTGGCTTTAATTTATGGAAACAAAAATTACTGGTGGGTTCCTATTTCACACAGGTCAGGTAAAAATATCTTTGACAAGAATCTTTTCCAAAATACTTTTATATTTAAATTACAAAATATGTGTGTGTGCATAGTTGCTCAGTTGTGACTGACTCTTTGTGGTCCTGTGGATTGTAGTCCACTAGGCTCCTCTGCCCTCTGGAATTCTTCAGGCAAGAATAGTGGAGTGGGTTGCCATGCCCTCCTCCACAGGATCTTCCCAACCCAGTGATCGAACCCACGTCTACCACATTGCAGCAGATTCCTTACCATCTGAGCCACCAGGCAAACCCATATTATGAAATAGATACTCATAAAATATACATTCTCTTTATTATTCTGAGGCTATAAGTGTACCTTTTTATTTTATAAATTATGTATCTCAGCAGGTAGAGGTGTCTTGACCTGCAGTTATTCCTAAATGATTTACTACCTGGTGAGGTCACAGCTGCAACATATTCCATTTCATTTCACAGTCTAAAATTTCACTGTCTACTCAACTGGAATAAATTGTTCTCTATTTTGTTCTACTTAACTCAACAAGCAGTTGCTGAGGTGGTTCTATGACCTACAATAAATGCTGGAATGCTAGTAAAGAAGAGGCATCTGTTCCCTACCACTGCTCAAGTTCACTAGTAGAGAAAAACCGGTAAACAGATTCATGGTGTGATGTGTTTCTGAAGACAAGTGAGTGCAGACTGCAGCTGCTGTACATGGAGGGCATGGCTACATATGTTCACATGCTGGTTCAAAGGAGAATTCGTCATTTCAGTGGAGGTTTCAGAGGGGAGATTCTATACTCTTAGGATCATTCATGGTGGATGTGACATTTACACTCTGGGTATATCAGTGTCAATTTATCAACAATATCAGGCCTCCAAAATACAGGATAACTTCTATCTTGTATTAAACTGCTTTTTTTCAAAACATATAGGTTAAACCTTTTTCCATTTTCTGACTTGTCAAGAAAAACAGTATGTATAAGAAGAGAAACAAAGATATAAAACTTTCAAAAAGATTCTTCTGGATCTTCTAAAAATCCACGCTTTGTTAATGCATTGTGATGCTCTCAAAGAAACTGATCACAAGAAAAAATTTGGAGCAATTCTTTACTTTACTTTATATTGTGTGAGTCATCTTTCTTTTTCAAAACCTAAATAAGTTTCTAAAGGGAAAAAACCATTTACTGGCACACAGAGTAGGAAGCTTATTTTATTTTATTTATTTTTTTTTTTTTGTATTCGGGTTTTCCTTCAAAAGGAAAAAAATAACTAAATGTAATTTTTAAGTTCTTCTGACACACAGAGGTCTTTCTGAATTCAAAAGATTTAGAAACCATCATGGAGCTCATTTAGAAATGTAATCAAGTCCAGCTCTCCTATTACTTGATTACATTTGAAGTGACATTTTACACTTGTTTCTCTCCTATTCCACATTTTTTTTGTCCAATATTGTTTCTCTTAGGTGCCAGCAGTGAATTCAAAATTTTTGTACATGGTGTGATATAAGTAATATTTAGCTCACTATTTATTACATTTTTCTTATTTTTTAAATGTGCCATTTATATTTCATTTTTCCATCTTTTTAAGTCATAATTCTCACTTGGTATATTTATTAAAAAGTTGTAAAGAACATTTATAATATTTAAGTAATATTTTTGAAAAAAAAATCATCCTTTACATGATGCATAATAGTGCATGCATAAAGTATTCCACATATGTATTTATAACAATTTTTAAAAATCCACTCATCAGTTGATAGGTGTTTCGACTGTTTCCACTTTAGACTATCATAAATAGTCCTTCTATGAACATACATGCATCTATTTACCTATATTTCTTTGAATGTGTTCTCCATTTATTTGGATATAGATATTGGAGTGGAATTAATGAGTCTTATGATTATTTTATGATTATATTTTTGAGTCACCAATAGTCACCAAACTCTCTTCAGCAGCTGTGGAGCCATCTTAGATTCCTACCAGCAACATTCAAGGGTCCTCATGCCCACCTTTCCTCTCACTTTCTCTCTTTCTCTTTATAGCTACCCTAGTAAGCATAAAGTTATACCTCATTATTGTATTCATTTTCTTTTTCTTAATGATTAATAATGCTGAGAAGCTTTTCATATTCCCATAAGGCATTTGTATTGTTTGTCTTTATATGGCTCAATTTTAGGAGTTCTTTACATACTCTGGGTATTATATATACACATATACACACATAATTTCAAAATATTTTCTCATATTCTGTAGGCTGTACTTTCACTTTCTTGATAAGGTCATTTGGTAAACAAAAGTTGTTGAGTTTGGATGATGCCCACTTTATTTCTTTTTCTTTTTGCTGCTCATGTTTTTGGCCTTAGTATCCACAAATTCGTTGCCAATTCCAAGGTCATGGGTGTTTATTTCTGTGCTTGTTTTCTTCTTCATCAATGTTTTGACTATTCAAGGCTCCTTGAGACTCCATATTAACTTGAAAATCAATTCAATTTGTCAAAAGGCCAATAGAATTTTGATTGGGATTGAATATTTCCATGCATTGTTCAGAATAGACAAGTAAATAAAGACAGAATATGAACTCATGGCTTCCAGGGGATTGGGAGAGGGTAGGATGGGGAGAAACTGCTTGATAGAAATTAATGGAATTTAATTGTGGAGTTAGAAAAATGTAGTTGTACAATGTTGTCAGTGTATTACACATCACTGAATTATTCACTTTAAAATTATTATTTTTTGTTTTATGAATTTTATCTCAATATGTTAAAAATTATATAGAAACACCAAGATGAAGAGCAATCAGTGTAATCTAGAAAAAGTAGAACTAAATTGAAAGAAATACACACTGTAAGATATTGAAACCAATCACAAAGATATAATGTAAAATGTGGTAAAAACCCAAGGATTAAAAAACAAATGAATGGTATAGAATTGTCTGGAACAAGAATTCATATATATATATACTTATTCAAAAGCATTGGGAAAAGACTTAACTTTTCACTTAATAAGTTTGTCATTTGGAGGTGTGTATTGGGAAGAAAATAAACAAATGAAATGACCTTCATTATAAAATATACTATATATTACATATATTATGCTTATTAACATGAATGCACCTAACCCAAGCGCCCTTAAATACATAGCAAGCACTTAAATATATTCTTTCTTCACATATAGGAAGAAAAATGAGGAAAGCACAAACAGGTGGAGTCTGAAGAACATGCTTATGGAAAACCAGTGGGAAGAAATCAAAGGAGAATCAAAGCAATCTGTTAATAGTATCTACTAAATTTGAACAAAAGTATTGCTTATTTTCCAGCAATTTTGCTTCTAGATATATTAATATAATAGATGAAAATATGCTCATCAACAGACATGTACAAGGATGTTCATAACCACGCTATTTTAACTAAAAATTAGCAACAAACTGAGTTTTCAACATTGGTGAAATGGATAATTTGTAATACACTAACCTGAATTTCACATAATATTGAAAATAAATACTTTGTTATGCTAAACCATATGGATGATTATTGCAACATACTTTTGAGTGAACAAAGCCAAAAACCAAAATTACATGCTAAAGAATTTAGTTTCTATAAAGTTCAACAATAAGTTGATCTAGTCTAGACTGTTAGAAGCAAGGGTGGTATTTATCACTGGGAAAATCATGGATTGTAGAAACTAGAGGGGCTACCCTTAGGATGTTGGAAAAAAGATTGTTTCAAGTGGTGGTTATGTGTGTGTGGTTGCATTGTGATAATATATAGATCTCTATACTTATGATATCCTTTTTTGACTGAATGTGCTATATTTCAATTAAGTGATTTATTTCAAAAAGCTAATTACTGATAAACATACTGAGATATTTTTAGTAAAAGTAGTATTAACCAAGTAGGCACTGGGATGAAGGTCAACAGTCATGTAAATGTCATAGTAATCTGACAGAATTTGGAGACTTAGCAGATACTGTAAACTGCTTTATTGGATTTTAACTTGATGCACACCATAGCATATAGTGCTCTTACCAGTAAACTAATTGGAATGTCTTACGGTTTAATTTTTTATTGTTTTGGCTCATTTAAACTGCTTTGTTGTCAACATTTTCTTGTTACTCTGTTCTTGATTCATAATCATGCCTTAAGAATTATGCTTGAACCTGAAATTAAATGGATTAAAAGAGTATATTATGGTTCTTTGTTTTCTTAGAATTATGTTTCTGTTGGAGAAAACATAATTCTCAACTTATAAATAGGCAATTGCTACAAAGTGTAGTAAAAGCACTTGTAAGATCAAGCATATTATACAATAAAGAAATGGAAATCTCATTTGTAAATTGACCATCTGATAATTAATTTATTAAGATGCTCAGTTATCTGCATCTGAGAAGATAAATGAGGGAATGTCAGTGTCGACTTGGGAAAGCAGCACAGCTGAGTCACTCTCAGACCAGTGAGCTCCTGCAGACGAGTGAGTGCCGACATGAGGGTTCAATACGGTACACAGACGAGGCTTCTCTTCCTGTCTCCATGAAATGGTTAATCTTCTACACCACAGGATTATTTACTTAGAGACTTATAGGTATTTTAAAGTAGCACTAAAATACCTAGATTCTGTGATATTGGAAATTTCATTCCATTTGGAATCAAATTCATATCCACACTTAGCTTGATGAGTAGTTTTTAGTTCACAGAAGAGGAATTGCAAAGAAGAAAGTTATTGCAAACTGAAAGTGTTGAAGGACTTGTCTTCATATATTTAAGTAGGAAATCATATTGAATTGTTACTTTATAAGTGTGTTTAATCCTGGAAACATGGTTTCACTCATTGTTTCTAAACCTACAGGTATCATAATAATTTGCACTGTTATTTAGATATTTTCACTGAGTTATGCATAGATGGGGAAACAGTGGCAGAATTTACTTTTCTGGGCTCCAAAATCACTGCTGATGTTGATTGCAGCCATGAAATTAAAAGACGTTTGTTCCTTGAAAGGAAAGTTATTTCCAAACTAGACAGCATATTAAAAAGCAGAGACAATCGTTTGCTAACCAAGGACCGTCTAGTCAAGGCTATGAGTTTTTCCAGTAGTCATGTATGGATGTGAGGGTTGAACAATAAAGAAAGCTGAGCGCCGACGAATTGATGTTTTTGAACTGTGGTGTTGGAGAAGACTCTTGAGAGTCCCTTGGACTGCAAGGAGATCCAACCAATCCATCCTAAAGGAGATCAGTCCTGGGTGTTCATTGGAAGGACTGATGTTGAAGTTGAAACTCCTTTACTTCGGCCACCTCATGCGAAGAATTGACTCATTGGAAAAGACCCTGATGCTGGGAGGGATTGGGGGCAGGAAGAGAAGGGGACGACAGAAGATGAGATGGCTGGATGGCATCACCAACTCGATGGACATGAGTTTGAGTAAACTCCAGGAGTTGGTGATGGACAGGGAGGCCTGGCGTGCTGCGATTCATGGGGTCGCAGAGTCAGACACGACTGAGCAACTGAACGGAACTGAACTGAACTGAATTAAAGCTTACTGATTTTTATAAAGATTTTTAAACAAAAATAGTTTCTCTAACAGTAAATTTTTAGCCTCCTAAAGTACTGTCTCCTAAATAATACTGAATAATTGATTCTTTTGAACTGTGGTGTTGGAGAAGACATTTGAGAGTCTCTTGGACTGCAAGGAGGTCAAATCAGTCAATCCTAAAGGAAATCAGTCCTGAATATTCATTGAAAAGACAGATGCTGAAGCTGAAACTCCAGTACTTTGGCCACCTGATGCAAAGAACTGACTCATTGGAAAAGACCCTGATGCTGGGAATGATTGAAGGTGGGAGGAGAAGAGGATGACAGAGGATGAGATGGTTGGACGTCATCACAGACTCGATGGACATGAGTTTGAGCAAGCTCCGGGAGTTGGTGATGGACAGGGAAGCCTGGCGTGCTGCAGTCCATAGGGTCACAAGCAGTCGGACATGAGTGAGTGACTGAACTGAACTTAAAGTACTGCACAAGTATTTTGATCAATTAATTATATATTAAATGCCATTATGTACCAGGCCATGATCAGGGTGAAGGAAAGAAATAGATAATCGCCTCAGGAAATTAGTTATGATAATGAAGACATTTATATATGTCTATACATTCCATGTGTACATGTATGGATATATATGACATTTATGTGTACACACATAGATATGCATATGTGTAATATGCCAAAGATATTCAGTATTAGAAGAAAAGGTTGACTTAACTGTTTGAACCATTATTTCTAAATAATGATTTACTTGAATGTATTATAATGGTATCTGTTCTTTAAAAAGAAAAAACTGTCAGAGCATAACATAAAAAAAAAGAAATTACTTCAAATGGCTCCATCTAAAAGTGCCCAGTGTCAAAATGTGGTAATGATACCAGTAAGAAACAGCATCCATTCCAAAGAGTTTAAGGAAAAAGCAATTTATTAAAAATCTTTGAGAAGGCTGAAAAAACAATTCTAGGATAAATATTAAGCCACAAATATACTGAGTGAACAAAGGAGTTGCTGCATTTGCCAATGGCAAGAAAAAGCAGTTCAGTGAGCCACCACTATAGGCCCTTCCATTATAACCATGTCCCTTATATCAAGATGGGCATCGACAAAACAGATGACCTGCATTCTACCTCTCCCACATAACTTTAGTCAATCAGTTCAGTCCCTCAGTCATGTCTGACTCTTCATGACCCTATGGGCTGCAGCACTCTAGGCTTCCCTGTCCATCACCAACTCCTGGAGCTTACTTACACAAACTCATGTCCATCGAGTTGGTGATACCATCCAACCATCTCATCCTCTGTCATTCCCTTCTCCTCCCACCTTCAATCTTTCCCAGCATTTGGGTCTTTTCCAATGAGTCAGTTCTTCCTATCCGGTGGCCAAAGTATGATATATCATAGTAGTCCCTATAACTATTTGTTTTTCCAAATATAGGCAACCTTCTGAATTGGGCAACTTAAGTTGCAATTGTGATTTTTCAATATAGCTGTTATATTTTGTATTGCCATGTGGAAGTGGAAGTGTTATTCACTAACTTGTGTCTGACTCTTTGCGACCCCATGGACTGTTGCTCACCAGGTTCTTCTGTTCTTGGTATTTTCCAGGCAAGAATACTGGAGTGGATAGCCATTCCCTTCTCCAGGGGATCTTCCCAACTCGGGGATCGAACCCGACTCTCCTGCACTGTCAGGCAGATTCTTTACCATTTGAGCTACCAGGTTAAAACAGCTTGTAGCCCACCATTCAGAGTCAAATTGCTGTCTCGAAGGCCCTCCTAAATTGTAGTTGGGGAACCATTGTCACAGAGCTAGTATAAAATTTTTTTTTAACTCTGGAATATTGTGAACACAATTATATCACCACCCCAAACATGATAATAATAGAAAGTTAAACAACTGGACTAGTGTGGCAATAAAACAGAGGAAGAGAACTTTCTTAAAAATTACCCTACAGGAAGATTATTATTGTTGCTGGTCATAGGAATGATGTTAAATTGTTAAGTTACCATAAAATCATATTTTGTATATGTGGGACAAAAAGAATGCCCTTCTCCAATTTGGAAATTTATCGAGGATATAAATATAGAGAAAGGATAACAGTAAATACAGAAATGTATATGCTGATTTTCAGAAAGTGCATGATGATCTTAAGTAGACTTTACATTAGTCATTCAGTTTTATGTGTAGTTTGCGACAAAAACAAACCTTTTCTTTTGGAAATAAAACTTCAGAACTCAAAAACATGTCCCTAGGAAAGGGCAGCCAAGTTAAGCAGAATTGTCTACATTTCTTTAGTAAAACTGTAACTTACTTAAATTCCAGCCTCAATTTCACAAATTCAAATTATTTCTCTGCTTTAAAAGGTTTACTTGAGAAAGGTTAGTCTATTACATCTAATGTCTTTCAGAAAGGGATTTCTTAAATTTTACTAATATATCAAATATATATTATTAGAAAGAGAAACAAGTAGAAAAATACTGTATCACGGGACAGAAAAACTGTTCAATACCTTTTTTGTTGTTGTTGTTAAATATATAACCTCTGTTTACTTAGTCTTATTGTAATGATGATTTCCCTATAAAAAGTCAGAAACAAAAGACCTACACATAGAAAACTATAAATCACTGATGAAAGAAATCAAAGAGGACACAAACAGATGGAGAAATATACTGTGTTCATGGATTGGAAGAATCAATATTATCAAAATGGCTATACTACACAAAGCAATCTATAGATTCAATGCAATCCCTATCAAGCTACCAATGGTATTTTTCACAGAACTAGAGCAAATAATTTCACAATTTGCATGGAAATACAAAAAAACCTCGAATAGCCAAAGTAATCCTGAGAAAGAAGAATGGAACTGGAGGAATCAACCTGCCTGACTTCAGACTATACTACAAAGCCACAGTCATCAAGACAGTATGGTACTGGCACAAAGACAGAAATATAGATCAATGGAACAGAATAGAAAGCCCAGAGATAAATCCACAAACCTATGGTCACCTTATCTTCGACAAAAGAGGCAAGGATATACAATGGAAAAAAGACCACCTCTTTAACAAGTGGTGCTGGGGAAACTGGTCAACCACCTGTAAAAGAATGAAACTAGAACACTTTCTAACACCATACACAAAAATGAACTCAAAATGGATTAAAGATCTAAACATAAGACCAGAAACTATAAAACTCCTAGAGGAGAACATAGGCAAAACACTCTCCGACATGAATCACAGCAGGATCCTCTATGACCCACATTCCAGAATATTAGAAACAAAAGCAAAAATAAACAAATGGGACCTAATGAAACTTAAAAGCTTTTGCACAACAAAGGAAACTATAAGCAAGGTGAAAAGACAGCCCTCAGATTGGGAGAAAATAATAGCAAATGAAGAAACAGACAAAGGATTAATCTCAAAAATATACAAGCAACTCCTCCAGCTCAACTCTAGAAAAATAAATGACCCAATCAAAAACTGGGCCAAAGAACTAAACAGACATTTCTCCATGGAAGCCATACAGATGGCTAAAAAACACATGAAAACATGATCAACATCACTCATTATCAGAGAAACGCAAATCAAAACCACAATGAGGTACCATTACACACCAGTCAGGATGACTGCTATCCAAAAGTCTACAAGCAATAAATGCTGGAGAGGGTGTGGAGAAAAGGGAACCCTCTTACACTATTGGTGGGAATGCAAACTAGTACAGCCGCTATCGAAAACAGTGTGGAGATTTCTTAAAAACCTGGAAATAGTACTGCCATATGACCCAGCAATCCCACTTCTGGGCATACACACCAAGGAAACCAGATCTGAAAGAGACACGTGCACCCCAATGTTCATCGCAGCACTGTTTATAATAGCCAGGACATGGAAGCAACCTAGATGCCCATCAGCAGACGAATGGATAAGGAAGTTGTGGTACATATACACCATGGAATATTACTCAGCCATTAAAAAGAATTCATTTGAATCAGTTCTAATGAGATGGATGAAACTGGAGCCCATTATACAGAGTGAATTAAGCCAGAAAGATAAAGATCATTACAGTATACTAACACATATATATGGAATTTAGAAAGATGGTAATGATAACCCTATATGCAAAACAGAAAAAGAGATACAGATGTATAGAAGGCGAGGGTGGGATGTTTGAAGAGAACAGCATCGAAACATGTATATCTAGGGTGAAACAGATCACCAGCCCAGGTTGGATGCATGAGACAAGTACTCGGGCCTGGTGCACTGGGAAAACCCAGAGGGATCGGGTGGAGAGGGAGGTGGGAGGGGCGATCGGGATGGGGAACACATGTAAATCCATGGCTGATTCATGTCAGTGTATGACAAAAACCACTACAATATTGTAAAGTAATTAGCCTCCAACTAATAAAAATAAATGAAAAAAAAGTCAAACATTTTGATAGCTTAAGAATACATGATAATAAAGCCAACAAAGTTTAAATACTCAATGAAGAATTGAAATATAAATAAAATAAATATTAAATAAGTGTTAGAGAGTAGAAAAAAAATTATAAGATATTGTTATGTTTCTCTACCACATTGTTGTAGTAAAATTGCTGTAATACACTCAGTATGACTCTTTGCAACCCCATGGACTTTAGATTGTCAGGGTTCCCTTTCCTTATCTCCCAGAGCTTGTGCAAACTCATGTCCATTGAGTTTAATCATCTCATCCTCTGTCCCCTCTCCTCCTGCCTTCAATCTTTCCCAGCATCAAGGTATTTTTCAATGAGTTGGCTCTTCCCTCAGTTGGCCAGAGTATTGGAGCTTCAGCTTCAGCATCAGTCCTTCCAATGAATATTCAGAGTTGACTTCCTTCAGGATTGACTGATCTAATCTCCTTGCAGTCCAAGGGACTCTCAAGAGTCTTCTCCACTCTGTATAATGGGTTCCAGTTTCACCCATCTCATTAGAACTGATTCAAATGAATTCTTTTTGATGGCTGAGTAATATTCCATGGTGTATATGTACCACAGCTTCCTCATCCATTCGTCTGCTGATGGGCATCTAGGTTGCTTCCATGACCTGGCTATTATAAACAGTGCCGCAATGAACACTGGGGTGCACGTGTCTCTTTCGGATCTGGTTTCCTCAGTGTGTATGCCTAGAAGTACAAGTGCTCAGGCCTGGTGCACTGGGAAGACCCAGAGGGATGGGGTGGAGAGGGATGTGGGAGGGGGGACCGGGATGGGGAATACATGTAAATCCATGGCTAATTCATTTCAATGTATGACAAAAACCATTGCAATGTTGTAAAGTAATTAGCCTCCAACAAATAAAAATAAATGGAAGAAAAAGAAAAAAAAAAGTCTTCTCCAACACCATAGTTTGAAAGCATCAGTTCTTCAGTGCTCAATCTTCAATATGGTCCATCTCTCAAACACATATGTAATTACTGGAAAAACCATAATTTTGACTATACGGACATTTGTCAGCCAAGTAATGTCTCTGCTTTTTAATACACTGTCTAGGTTTGTCATAGCTTTTCTTAGAAGGAGCTTGCGAGTAAATAGTATTTGTTTAACTAACCCTAATATGAATTACTACTAGTTGTCACTAGTAACTAAGTATAAGGTTGTTTTATTTCATTAACATCATTTATGTAACAAAAGTAAACATAATAATATATAATTTTAAAAAAATGTCTTCTTTATTGTTAGCTTAAATTATATATATGTGTGTGCATGTGTATACAATATTTTCCCTTGATATGGATCTTCTTATTATTGGCTCTTTAAAAAGCTGGTTACTGTATGATATCATGAGAAATGCTGGGCTGGATGAAAGCACAAACTGGAATCAAGATTGCTAGGGGAAATATAAAAATAACTAAGATAGATGACACCACCCTTATGGCAGAAGGTGAAGAAGAACTAAAGAGCTTCTTGATGAAAGTGAAAGGGGAGAGTGAAAAACTTGACTTAAAGCTCAACATTCAGAAAAATAAGATCATGGCATCTGATCCCATCACTTCATGGCAAATAGATGGGGAAACAGTGGCAGACTTTATTTTGGCAGGCTCCAAAATCATCGCAGATAGTGACTGTAGCCATGAAATAAAAAGATGCTTACTCCTTGGAGGAAAATTTATGACCAACCTAGACAGCATGTTAAAAAACAGAGATATTACTTTTCCAACAAAGGTCTATCTAGTCAAGGATATATATTTTTTCCAGTACTCATGTATGGGAGTACATACATGAGGATGTATGTTCTCCAAGAGTTGAGTTTACTGAAACTCAACACCACTGAGTCGGTGATGCCATCAAACTATCTCATCCTCTGTCGTCCCCTTCTCCTCCTGACTTAAATTTTCCCCAGCATTTAGTCTTTTCAAATGAGTCAGCTCTTCTCATCAGGTGGCCAAAGTATTGGAGTTTCAGCTTCAACATCAGTCCTTCCAATGAACAGTCAGGACTGATTTCCTTTAGGATGGACTCATTGGATCTCCTTGCTGTCCAAGGGATGAAACACATGTAAACCTATGGCTGATTCATGTCAATGTATGGCAAAAACCACTACAATATTGCAAATTAATTAGCCTCCAATTAAAATAAATAAATTAAAATAAATGTCTTCTCTAACACCACAGTTCAAAAGCATCAATTCTTTGGCACTCAGCTTTCTTTATAGTCAAACTCTCATATCCATACATGACCACTGGAAAAACCATATCCTTGACTAGACAGACTTTTGTTGGCAAAGTAATGTCTCTGCTTTTAAATATGCTATCTAGGTTGGTCATAACTTTCCTTCCAAGGAGTAAGTGTCTTTTAATTTCATGGCTGCAGTCACCATCCGCAGTGATTTGGGAGCCCAAAAAAATAAAGTCTGACACTGTTTCCACTGTCTCCTCATCTATTTCTCATGAGGTGATGGGACCAGATGCCATGATCTTAGTTTCTGAATGTTGAGTTTTAAGCCAACTTTTTCATTCTCCTCTTTCACTTTCATCAAGAAGCTCTTTAGTTCTTCACTTTCTGCCATAAGGGTGGTGTCATCTGCATATCTGAGGTTATTGATATCTCTCCTGGCAATCTTGATTCCAGCTTGTGATTCTTCCAGCCCAGCGTTTCTAATGATGTACTCTGCATATAAGTTAAATAAGCAGGGTGACAATATACAGCCTTGACATACTCCTTTTCCTATTTGGAACCAGTCTTTCATTCCATGTCCAGTTCTAACTGTTGCTTCCTGACCTGCATATTGGTTTCTCCAGAGGCAGGTGAGGTGGTCTGGTAGTCCCATGTCTTTCAGAATTTTCCACAATTTATTGTGATCCACACAATCAAAGGCTTTGGCATAGTCAATAAAGCAGAAATAGATATTTTTCTGGAACTCTCTTGCTTTTTCAATGGTCCAGCAGATGTTGGCAATTTGATCTCTGGTTCCTCTGCCTTTTTTAAAACCAGCTTGAACATCTGGAAGTTCATGATTTATATACTGTTGAAGCCTGGCTTGGAGAATTTTGAGCATTACTTTACTAGCATGTGAGATGAGTGCAATTGTGTGGTAGTTTGAGCATTTTTTGGCATTGTATTTCTTTGGAATATTTTTGTTATAAATTACCTTATTTATTATAAGAACTTGTTCATACTAAATCTTTATCAATTTAATATGCACTAATTTTAATAATGCTCCCCCTTTTTTCTTAACATTGGTAACTTTCAATGCTTCTACTGAATTTTGTCCCCTGAATTTTAATGACTAATAAATGTGTCAAAATATCCAGCTTTGATTGTGGATTTGTAGCTCTCTATCTTGAGACCTGTAAATGGGTATTTAATAATTTGTAAGCTTATTTAATATGTTTATATATTTATAGTATTTATATTGCAAAATGTTGATCTCATAACTTTTTAAAAATTTTCTGTGTTTTTAATAGAGTCATTCCATCTTTTTTTTATGTTTATATGACAGAACTTCTACCAACATTTTCCTTCAAATATTCTGTGCCTTTATGTTTCTTGTATATAGTACATAGTTAATCTTATGATTTATTTTGACTTGTACTCTTATTTATTTTAGTTTTCTTTAATCCAGTCAATTATTTATGCCTTTTAATTTGCATTTAATCCAATTATGCATAATGTAAACATTGATGTGATTGTATTTACATTTCTCATATTTGTATTCCTGTGTATATATATATTTTTTAATCCCTGGAGAAAGGAATGGCAATCCACTCCAGTATTCTTGCCTGATATTCTCTGTTGAGTTTTTGTTACATATCAATGCATTATTATTCTATCAATTGTTTTAGATCTTATCTTCAAATTATGAAAGCACATCTTTAAATAATACACTACCTTATGTGAAGTGTAAAAAGCTTATGTGACTATAACTTTGTTGACCTCCTTTAATCTTTTCAATTCTCTTGCCTTAAATTGTATTTCTATAACTACACTATAAGCATTACTAATTTTAAACTATTTTAGCTTTCCTCAATAGTCATTTTCAAATATACACATAATTATTTAAAAGCACATTTCATGTTTACCAAAATACTTCTGGCTTCTGTTTTCATTTCTTCCTAAATATCTGGACTTGTTCCAGGTATCTTTTCTTTTTAATCTGACAAATATTTGCTAATATTTTATGTTTGGCAAATTTGCTTGAAAAATTTTATTCCAAATATTAACTCTATAAGAATGATTTCATTTTATCTTCAATTTTGAAGCATAGTTTATCCAGATTCAAATTTCTACTTTGATAGATTTTTTTCTCTCTTCTTCATTACCTTCAATATCTCTCTGCAATCTAACCACCTTTGTTTATTGGGAGAAGTCAGCCTTCTTACCATTGCTTTTAATATCTGATCTTTACCTTTGTTTTACAAAATCCTCAAATGGTGTGGCTATCTTTTTTTTTTTTTTTTTTTTGTATTTATTCTTTTGCAATTCACCCAGCTCTTTGAATTTACAGATGAATTTATTTTCATGAATTTTGGAAAGTTCTTCATCATTTTCTCCTCAAATTGTATTTCTGTCCATTATCTCTCATTTCCCTTTTTGGAATTCCAGTTATATATACATATTTTTGCTAATTTCTATTAAAACACAAATCTCAATTTTCTGCTTCTTTTTTTTTTTTTTCCCTACAGGTGGTTGTTTCAGTTTGGGTTTTATCTTTCAATCTGTCTTCAATCTGAAGACTTTCATAGATTATTTCCCCTGTGCTCTTCATTCTGTTATTAAGCACAAATCATAATTTATAATACTGTATTTTCATTTCCAGCATTTCTAGTTGGACACTTCTAACATTTTTGCGCCTCTACTGAAGTGACCTATTTCTTCACACATTACTCACATTTTCTATTATATTCTTTATCATTTTTCTAATAATTACTTTAGATCTTGTTAAGAATTCCAACTTTTGAATCTTTAATTATTAAATATTTTCTCTTTTAACCATGGACATTTTTCTTTGCCCATTCTGCAACTTGTATTTTGATATATTATACACAATTATACAATACATACATATGTGTATACATGCATATGTAAATGTATAAATAAGTGGATGAGTTTATACATGGCTGCCAAGCTTTTAAGTCACTGAGATACATTGTTTTCCAGCCTTGTCCACTGTTTCCCACATAATCACTTACAGCCTTATTTTTCCTTCCAAACATTTTGAAAGTCATATGGCAGATATAATCGTCTCCTTAAAGGTCTTGAAGCCCCTGAAACATTGCTTTTTCTTTTCCTCTTCTGTCCCATATTCATCCCTCTTCTGTCCCATATTCATTCATTCAGTGATTCAACACTGGAATGCTGGACAACTTACCTCAGCTTTCCTTTCCAACCCTCAGCCTTCTTCAGCTGGAAGCAAAAACACTTCTAATGGACTTTTTTTTTTTTTTTTTTCATTCACCATCTCTCCTCCAGCCTTATTTGGGACTTCATACCTAGGAGAGATTCCCCATCCTCAGGGGAGATCTCTCTTAACTCTTCTTTGTAGCTAATCCACTTTGACTGCCCTCTGTCAATTCATTCATTGAAAATGACTGGGGAATGCAAACTTGTTCTGAGGTTAGGACTTTCTTAGATTCTAATCTGTCAGTTCTACAAACATGATTGTTAAAATTTGTTAGAAAGACATAGTTCCTTTGGGTTTTTACACTTCTTCTCATTCATTCATTCATGCAACACATACTTCATGAGCACCCGCCGTTTGTCTCAGATGACTCTGTTGACATAAAGTGCAAAATAGAAATAATTCTGACCTCTTGAGGCATAAAGAAAACTGGGGATTAATAACATTCAACTTAATACTTTTCTCAAGATACTTTTCAGAGAATAGTGAAACAAGGTAGAAATGAGTATTCTGAAATTCTTTGTATGTGGTGGTGTCTACAACAACTTGTTTCCAGAAAGAGACAACACACAAATATTCATAGGTTTGTTTGAACTATGTACTCATACTGTGAATAATTCAAACATATTTTCAAGTATGAGTAAATATTCAATTCAAATTGTGTTTACTTATTCACAAGGATTTGTGTATTACATAATGGTACAATATTTTTGTGCTGTACTTTTGAAAACTGTCAGTTCTAGTGAGGTGAATGAACCTAGAACCTGTTATACAAAATGAAGTAAGTCAGAAAGAGAAAAACAAATATCACATGTTAACACATATATGTGGAATCTAGAAAAGTGGTATTGATGAACCTATTTGCAGAAAAGGAATCGAGATGCAAATGTAGAGAATGAATTTGTGGTCACAGAGGAGAGAGTGGGAGGAATGGAGGAAGTAGGATCGACATGTATACACTGCCCTGTGTAAAACAGATAGCTGGTGAGAGGTTATTATGTAACACCGGGAACTCAGTCTGGCACTCTGTGATGACCTAGAGGGATGGCCTGGAGGGCAGGGAGGGAGGCTCGGGTGGGAGGTGATATTTATATAATTATGACTGATTCACATTGTTGTATGCAAAAACCAACACAACATTGTAAAGCAAACTTCTTTCAATTAAAAAAAAAAAACCCTCAGGATTTAATTCCATTGTGGGGTTTCTTAGTGTACACTCTTCAAACTCATTCATTTATGATCGATGGCTTATGGTAATTGAGATAACTAGCCATGGTTCATACTGTCATCTCTATTCATCTGCAAACTTCTTCACAAATTCTCTGTAATATTACTTTAATAGACTATAAAGATACCAGAATATAACAAAGAAATAATTCCTCCCAATTATTTTGTTTCTTAATATGTATATAAATCATAATATATGTGGTAAATCATGACAAATGAAAAAATGAAGAATGGAGCTTGGTGCATAAAGCAGAGGCTGTGAACTTCAAAAACAGTAACTGTGTGATGTTGGCAAAATGGTAGAGCAGGCAGCTTCAAGCTCTAGTCCCCTTTGCAGGAACAATGAGAAGAAAGCAGAAGCTGTCAGAACCAACTTTATCAAAACCCTGGCACATAGCTAAAGTGTACAAGGGAATGCTGCATCAAGAAAAAGGCAACTTGATGAGACTACCCTCCTGGTCCAATGGCTAGGATGCTTCCCTCCCAATGCAGGGTCTTAGGTTTGTTCTCTGGTTTGGGCTTCCCTCGTGGTTCAGCTGGTAAAGAACCCACCTGCAAACACAGGGTACCTGGGTTCAATCCCTGGGTTGGGAAGACACCCTGGAGAAAGGAAAGGATACCCACTCCAGTATTCTGGCCTGGAGAAATCCATGGGCTGTATGGTCCATGGGGTCGCAAAGAGTCAGACATAACTGAGCAAATTTCACTTTCATACTTTCACTTTGGGAATTAGATTCCACATGTTGCAACTGATTTCCCAGGTGGCGCTCACAGTCATGAAAATGCCTGTCAATGAAAGAGATATAAGAGAAGTTGATTCAATCCCTGGATTGGGAAGATCCCCTGGTGGAGGGTATGGCAACCCACTCTATATTTTTGACTGGCAAATCCCATGGACAGAGGAGCCTGGCGGGCTACAATCCATGGGGTCGCAAAGAGTCGGACATGACTGAAGTGACTTAGCATGCACGCATGCATGCAGCAACTAAAAGATACAGCATTCAGCAGCACAGTGAAGGTCCAGGGAGCTGCAACTAAGACCCGGTGCAGCCAAATAAAACTTTTAACAAAGATAAAGGCAACCTGAAAGTAACTAGAAAGCCTTGTGTCATTTCACTTGCCCTTGCCCTATGCCCTCTCGTTTGTGACTGTCTGTTGAATCATCATCCATAGCCTGGGTTCCCAGCATGGAATCCTCCTCTCTGGTTTCAGAGTGAGTAGAATAGAACACATTAGCAAATTATTGTATACATCTTTTCCAATCTGCCTGGGGGCTAATTAAAAACACTGACAAAGGTAGATAAACAACACACTCCTAATGTACAGAACAGGGAGCTATATTCAAAATTTTGCAATAATTTAAAATGGAAAAGAATCTCAAAATGAATATGTATATATAGATATATATCTATGTATACATATATGTGAATCAAAGCACTGTACACCAGAAAACTGACAAAACATTGTAAATCAACAGTAGTTCAATAATAAAGCAGAAATAAAAACTAAAATCTGACACAAAGCCCTCTTGTCTGTTTCACCTAAGTAGGAACCTGGATCATATATAAATATGTATATGTATGTGTTCCTTTGTAGTCGCTGAGTAGTGTTCAATTCTTTGTGACCCTTTGGACTGTAGCCCACCAGGCTCCTTAGTCAATGGGATTCTCCAGGCAAGAATATGGGGTGGTTTGACATTTCCTTCTCCCAAATATGTATATGTGTGTATATATATACATATGTATATATGTGTGTGTGTGTATATATATATATATATATATATATATATACACACACACAAAATATGTATCCACCTGCAATGCAGGTGATGCAGGAGATGACAGTTCAATTCCTGGGTTGGAAAGATCCCCTGGTGGAGGGCTTGGCAACCCACTCCAGTATTCTTGCCTGGAGAATTCCAAGGACAGAAGAACCTAGTGGGCTACAGTCCATGGGATCACAAGGAGCCAGACAAGACTGAGTAACTAACAGTAAATAATTTATATATGTGTGTGTATTTGTATATATGTATATAATCACAATATAACAATTCAAAAATAAATGAGTAGGGTATCCACTTAAGGATAACCATCAGCTCTGCCCCATGTAGCTTTGTATGACTACTTTGGTGAAGGGTTTTTCAGGGTAGTCAGCATGTGGATAGCCCTGCTATATGTAAATTTTATTCATTAACTTAATCATTAATGAAACATTCCTGTTACCAGTACTTTGACATTCATGTCTCTAGAAGCTGATCATAAAATGATAGATAAGATACCACTTCGTTCCTCACAGTACTTAAGGTTATTATGGGAAGTTCAACAAATAAGCCGGCTGTAACCGAGAAGTATCCTGAGTGAAAGATACAGGGGAGATAAACTAACCAGCAGTATAGCACAGGACTGACCATACAGAATGACCCCCAGGTACAGCACTAGAGCGTGACCATGCAGGTCTTGTTTAGTTGTTGGATTGGGGGCAGTGCATCATATGTGAGGAGAGGTTTGTCCTCCTTCACTTGGCCAGGGAGACTTAGGTCATCATAGTGGGTCACTTGTAGGGCTTAAGGCAACAGCTGTTTACCAACTGGTATAGAATTCTCTAGACAGTCTTTCCATCAGTACGCCTCTTGCAGGGTGCACTGTCTATCAACCCCAGGGAATACTAAGCAAGTTTCTCTAAGGATGTAGAGCTAAGACACTTAGTTCAGAGTTTAGGCATTAGTTCAGCAGGTTTTGATAGGTGTATGACATCTATAGTAAGGCATGGGCAAGAATTATTCACATGGAAAAAGAAAAGAAGGGTGATCAAATTCACTGGGCTAGTGGAGTGCAAGGGCAAACAAGCTCCAGAGCATGTGGCGGTTAAATTCAGTTGGTATAAAGTACACTATGTTTGAGGATGGTGAACAGAAGTTCATAAAGCTTTATAAAGTCTTGTATATAATGCCAATTTTATCTTACAGGAATCAGAGAGTGTTCATGAATTGTATGAGAAACTAAAATATAGCATTGTCCTCTCAAAACCTCACTCTTTTTATTTTTTAAGATCTTTTTCTGTGAACCATTTTTTTAAGTATTGTTTGATTTTTTTTACAATATTGCTTCTTTTTTTTTTATGTTTTGGTTTTTTGGCCATCAAACATGTGGGATCTTAGCTCCCTGACCAGGGATTGAATCTACACCCCCTTCATTAGAAGGAGATATATTAACCACTGGACCACCAGGGAAGTCCCAGAACTCTCACTCTTGAAGCCATATAGAAGATAGTTTGGAAGGAAGAAAGGAAAAAACATGGAAGCAAGAAATCTATTATGAAAATCAAAGTAATGTTCGTCATATTACAATATATAAGTGTGCCAAATAACATGCTCTACACCTTAAGCATACAACATGCTAATGTTTTGCTTATTCAATAAAAAATGTATTTCATACAAAAAAAAAAAAAAACAAAACTAAGTGATAAAGGTTGAGAGCCCATATATTAAGACTGGCAATGAAAAAGAGAGAATAGAGTTGAATAACATTTAAAGTGTTAAAATATATTATATTGGACAAAGAGTCCAGGAGTTGGTGATGGACAGGAAAGCCTGGCATGCTGCAGTCCATGGAGTCACAAAGAGTGACACAACTGAGCAACTGAATTGACTTGCGGGGAGCCAGCCTGACTGCTCAGGCTCCTTCTTGGCCCTGAGAGAGATCAAGAGGTCCCCCTCTGTCCCACCACCCCTGATTTATTAAAGTGCAGGTTGGCCTTTCTCACCTCCCTCAAGGAAATTGCTGTAGCGACCTTTTACCCATTTTCCTGACGAGATTGTCAGGCTCATGTGTATGGTTTATGTCTAGGTAATCTTTAGATAATCTTTAACTGATTGTAATCATGATAATCTTTAACTGATTGTAATCATACTAAGACGCCAGTCCCTTGCTCTGATAGTCTTAAAGAGTTAAGATAAAATTTCTGAGCGAAGACTAATGCCTGCGATTCTGCACATATACATGTCCTTGATCTAAATTTAGTGAGTCCTGTTAGCATATATATGCATGTTACCCCTCAATAAAGTTGTCGGTTTCAGTCGAGAGCTGACTCCGTCCCTCTCAACCCCATCTTTCCGAGTCTTTATTTCTTAGGTATTTCGGCGATTGCACCCGTGACTGGTTCGTTTGCCGGCAGGCTCTGGCATTGACTATGTCTCATTATTGTAAACATGGAATAAAATGGATATAAGATTCAACATTTGCACTAGTGGCACAGAGAGTTCATCAATATTCATGTCCTCTCTCCTCCAGTTCACCTCAAGACCATCACATCCAATGTCTAGTTAAAGAATGCCTCCTCCTGCTGTCATATTGGATTAAGTTTCTTGTAGCATCTTACCTCAGTAAGTCTGTATATTTATCATCACCTTTTAGATGGTGAAACTAAAACATAAGGATGCTACTTAAATTTACAAATAGAGTTTAAATTTATAATGAGTTTTGTCTCTCATCTTTGAGTCCACTCTTTTTGCAATGTTAGCTCCTTCCTTCTGAGAGCTGAGGGGAATTCTGTTGGTTCTTCTTTATTGGGAATTCTCTATTTTCTGTCTCTGGTGACACTTACATGTCTTCCTATCTTCAAAATATATATGTGACTTTCACAAGAGATACTCATAGCCTCCTGGGCTCCACAAGGGATATATTTACCCCTGATCAATTTCATGGTCTATGGGGAAAATACATACATGACAAAATCTGCCAGAAATCCTTACTTATCCTGTTACAGCCTTATAATTAACAAATTAATGTTCCGTTCATCATTAGTAAACCAAGTTACTTACTTAATATAACTCAAAGGACTTGAAGTTACCTCTCTCTGATTATAAAGTCTATAGCAATAGACCAGATCTTTTGCTAAATTAGATTTGTGCTGAGAAGACAAACTTCCTTAGTTTCTAAGAAATGATAATGAATACATTGTTCATAATAAGTCTGGTTTATCAGGGCTCACAGTAAGGTTAGATACCAAAAGTTGAAAAATGTGAATCATATCTTTTCAGTTAGTGATCCAGTATATGAATTGCAGGAATAGAACAGGAATTATATAGACATTTACATTGTATCTTAAATAGATATTTATATGTATACTTCTAATTTAAATAGATATCCATATCCATAAGCTTATATAGCTATCTGGCCCTTTAAATTTCAACACATATAAATGTTTATGCCCCTAACTTACACAGCTGTTTCCCTAAACTTGTACAGAGGATTATACCTCAGGTTTGTGTAGATATGTATGCCTTTAACTTATATAGCAACCTACTATCTTAAACTTATAGATATATTTATAACTTTGAATTTATATAGAGAGCTATGACCCTGTAGCTATGATCCCTTACATGGATCTCAATGCTCTTAATATATAGATATTAATATAACTAATTGAATTTGTTTACACTTCTAAAATTACATAGATGTTTGTATCCCTAAATTTAAATAAATATTTACATATCTAACTTATATTGATAGCCACGCCTCCAAAGCTGTAGTAGTAATGGTAGCAGTAATAGTGATGGTATTGAAGTCTTACTAACCATGAACTGGGAGCAAATTTAGTGATAGAGCTAGGTTTCCCTGCTGTAAGGTTCTTATATTGAAAGACAGATATCATCCTTGATGAGTGGTTATGCTGTCCTTTAAGAAAAAAAATAAAAATAAAAAATAAAGTCAGGATTTTTTTTTCCTAAAGCTCATAACTTCCATCTGCATAACTTTAATCCCATTTGCCCATCTGGCTAGTCCAGATGGAATATGTTGCTCTTATACAACCATCTGTTTAGAGATTGACTGATATTACTTAGATTAATAATTAGATGAAGATATATAAGAGCCTTTGTGAAATCACCTTGTGGATATAATGGCTCTGTTTGGAATAAGTTTTGATTTGTGACTTAATTAAATACAGCACAGACTCTCCATTGAATTTGAATAATTACTTATCAGAGGAAGGAAGACAGAGAGAAATGGTCTCATGTCTCCTGGAACAGAGGGAGAAAAACTAAAAGTCTCCTGGCCACAGAGTTCCCCTCCCTCTTCTCCACTCCTCCACACACTCCCCATCCAAATAATAGCATTAGCAGACTGAGAGGACTCTTTAATCTTAAGAGTCGTGGTCTTAGCTGAGCATAACTATCTAGGTCATTGATAGACTGAAGAGTGAGGTTAAAAAAAACAAACAAAAAACTGGGATGAATGGATGCATTAATGTAGCATGTTTGACAAAAAGAAGCAGCAAAGTAGCTAACTGTCCCTTAAAGTCCGGTCTGTGTATTTAGTAAAAGTTCTAAAGTTAGCCTCCCTAGGACCTGCTAGGAAAGAAGCATCATTAGGAGCCTAGGTTCCCCATGCATCTACTCAGCCATTAGAGTATGCCTGCCTTTTATTTCTAAGGTTGGGTCATCAAGGTGGCCACTCTCAATGTCTGTCTTACATGTTGTCTTCACAGATTTGCATAAGGAAATATTATTTCCAGATTCTATTTTCACTTTTCATCCTGGAGTAAAATCCTTTCCCAGAATCATGTCAGCATACTCACCCTTTACTTCACTGGCCAGAAGGGTTGCATGCTTACTGTTAACCCTATTAATAGGATTGATCAGATTGATCTGGACCAATCAGGATTCACCTCTAATTCAATGGACACAGTCACACTAAAAACTGAAACAACATACCCTTACAGTAACTGCAAAATGATCTCAGAAAAATTAACATCTAAGATGATACCATGAAATTAAAAGATGCTTACTCATTGGAAGGAAAGCTATGACCAACCTAGACAGCATATTAAAAAGCAGAGACATTACTTTGCCAACAAAGGTCTGTCTAGTCAAGGATATGGTTTTTTCGGTAGTCATGTACGGATGTGAGAGTTGGACTATAAACACTGCTGAGTGCCTAAGAACTGATGCTTTTGAACTGTGGTGTTGGAGAAGACCTTTGAGAGTCCCTTGGACTGCAAGGAGATCCAACCAGTCCATCCTAAAGATCAGGCCTGGGTGTTCATTGGAAGGACTGATGCTGAAGCTGAAACTCCAATACTTTGGCCACCTGATGCAAAGAGCTGACTCATTGGAAAAGACCCTGATGCTGGGAGGGATTGGGGGCAGGAGGAGAAGGGGACAACAGAGGATGAGATAGTTGGATGGCATCACTGACTCAATGGACATGAGTTTCGGTGGACTCTGGGAGCTGGTGATGGACAGGGAGGCCTGATGTGCTGCAGTTCACGGGGTCGCAAAGAGTTGGACATGACTGAGCGACTGAATTGAACTGAACTGAAGGTGATACAAATTTTATCTGGGAAGACTGATACTCAAGCAATAATGTGTACTTTCACAAAACTCTTTTACATTTTCTGTATAATGTACTCTTCTACAGCATCTTTAAAGAGCTAAAATTTGGGTGACCTTTTCCAGGTTGTGAACCACGCCACGACAATGGGATCTCTGATCAGCAGAAAAGCAAAATCAAAAATAGGTAAAATTTATTTTTAATACACAAAATCTGAGAGATTCTGAAAGAACCCTGGACCTGATACTTTGGATTTTGACCTGTCTGGGAGAGAATAGAACATTTTTGTGGCTAACCACAGTGCTGTAGACTGAATATTTGTGTTCCTCCAAAATTCATATCTTGAAGTTGAACCACCAATGTGATGGTGTTAAAGGGCAAGACTTTTGGCAGGTGCTTAGGTCTGAAGAGTGAAGTCTTCATGCGTAAGATTAGTGTTCTTATAAGAAAAGATAAGCCACCTGAGCATACAGCGAAAAGGTGACACTATCCAAGACAGGAAGCTGGATTTCCACAGGAACCCTAACTGCTGGCACCTTGGCCTTGTACTTCTCAGCTTCAGAATAAAGAGAAATATGTGCCTGTTGTTTAAATACCCTCAATCTATTAAAAAAACCTATTCTTTAAATAACTATTCAAACTGACCGAAATGCGTGAGCTGAGCAAGCAGAAAGAAGGCTAGATGGTTACTCTGCACCCTCAGAAGCACACGTGTCACCTTCCCCCTGTACTTAACCTGGTCCTGTGGATCCCCGAGCATCCCATCTGGCTGGCCATTACTTCCCCACTAGGCTCCAAAACCTATATGTTCCAGTTCCAACACTTACATTTGTATAAGGCAAAGCTACACAGAAAAATTCTGGACCTTGGTTGACAATAAACTTTAAGCTGTTTGCTTAAAGTTCTGGATTTCTGTCTTCTTTCCAAGGGCCAGTATACATGTCAAAGGAAAATGTACAGATTGAAAGGGGAAAGTAGAAAAGCCTCTACCACTTCCTATGGTGACATACATCATCTCACCTTTGTAAGTTACATTACTAGAAGCTGATGAAAGATGTGAGAAAAGCTCTAGTGCTGTCACTTGATTTTCAGGTGGCCTTGTATTAAAGAAATCAATTCAGTACTTTGAAAACTTACATAAAATCAGGGCTAAATGATTTCTATCTTAATTTCTTTTTCTTTAAATTTTAATGCAATGCATGTTAAAGGGAGACTTTTTTAGTCATTGACTATAACTCTGGCAGACCTCATAAATAAGTCAGTGAAGTAAAGTGAAAGTCGCTTAGTTGCACCTGACTCTTTGCAACCCCATGGCCTATACAGTCTATGGAATTCTCCAGGCCAGAATATTGGAGTTGGTAGACTTTCCCTTCTCCAGGAAATGTCAATACTTCATGCCACAAATCATTATTTGACAGCTTCACACTTTCAATCTCTTCCTATTTAAATGTCCTTTCATATATTCTGATTCCATCAAGGAGAAAGTTTCAGTTGGGCACTAATGATTTTAATTAGTCTGTTCATCACCTGGTTATCTTTTTTTTTTTTTTTTTTTTTTTTAGGGTTTTGAAAGGGAGAAAATACAAACAAGAAAAAGGTAGTACGGAACACAAAAGATGCAGGATGTGAGAGGTAATGCTGGAGTAACTCCAGGACATGATTTTGTTAAATATTTGAAAGCAAATTATTGTACCTGATCAATAGAGAAAGACTCTGTGAATGAATACATAACCTACACCAATTACAAATTTTTGGGACTGGAGTCTGAGAACTCATGTCTTTGATTTTCCCTTCTTTTAAGAATTAACAAATTGAAGCATTGAGACACAGAGTTCTTAGGTAAATTATAAGAGATGATTCAGGCATTTTCTGACAGACCATGCCTAGAAACTTGAAGAATCAATTCAGCATTCTTTCCGCAATACTACATTACATCTTATACAGAAAAATTGATGGAGCACTAAATAGATTTTACATCTCCCTTTGTTATGATATTCTGCAGCATTTGCAGAAATGATGGACTTTTTCACATAGCCCTTGCTTAGTCTTACTGGATGTACCAAGTCTGCTCACGTGAAGCAGCATTAGTGATATGAAGATAGTTAAGATTTCATACTCACTCACCTTTTCTCTAAGTTAAATCACCCCAATAAATCATTGTCACAGAGAATATCTGTATTTCTTCATTTTTCTTATTCTATGCAAATGGTGTCATTATTTTATAAGATGCAAAAATAGTCACCTCCCTTACAGAGTACAGTTGGTATCCATCAGGGCAGACTCTGCTTTCCCACAATGGATTCATGACAGCATATTTTCTGCTTATACACATATCTATTTCTTCCTTCTTGTAGTTTGATGTAGCCATGTGAATATATCCAATTTTGGGATTAAGTAGGGCCTCCCAGGTGGTTAAGTGGTAAAGAATCTGCCTGTCAATGCATGAGACACAAGAGACATGGATTTGATCCCTGGGTTGGAAAGATTCCCTGCAGGAGGAAATGGTTACCCACTCCAGTGTTCTTACCAGGAGAATGTCATGGATAGCCGATCCTGGCAGGCTACAGGCCACAGAGTTGCAAAGAGTTGGACACAACTGAGCACACAGTGAACACACCACAAGGCGGGGGGTTAGATGGGCCAGGCTATGTCATTTCCAGACGCAGACATTCTTAATGCAGCATCCTTCTGCACTATTTCCCATGTCAACTGAGCAGACCACAGGTTCCTGATGGTGAAACTACAGGTTGAAGGAGCTACTATCTGCCTGGATCTCAAAGAAGATGAGTGGTCCCAGAAAACTGCTACAGCCCATGGCAGACTTCACAGGAGTGGAAAGGAAAGCTCTGAGATTTGAGGTTCTTTGTTGCTAGAGCTTTATTTAACTTATCCTAGATAAAAGTTTTACTCCTTGGAAGGAAAGTTATGACCAACCTAGATAGCATATTAATCAAAGAGGACACAAGCAGATGGAGAAATATACCATGTTCATGGATTGGAAGAATCAATATTGTCAAAATGGCTATACTACCCAAAGTAATCTATAGATTCAATGCAATCCCTATCAAACTACCAACAGTATTTTTCACAGAACTAGAACAAATAATTTCACAATTTGTATGGAAATACAAAAAACCTCAAATAGCCAAAGTAATCCTGAGAAAGAAGAATGGAACTGGAGGAATCAATCTGCCTGACTTCAGACTCTACTACAAAGCCACAGTCATCAAGACAGTATGGTACTGGCACAAAGACAGAAATATAGATCAATGGAACAGAATAGAAAGCCCAGAGATAAGTCCACGAACCTATGGTCACCTTATCTTCGACAAAGGAGGCAAGGATATACAATGGAAAAAAGATAACCTCTTTAACAAGTGGTGCTGGGGAAACTGGTCAACCACCTGTAAAAGAATGAAACTAGAACACTTTCTAACACCATACACAAAAATAAACTCAAAATGGATTAAAGATCTAAATGTAAGACCAGAAACTATAAGACTCCTAGAGGAGAACATAGGCAAAACACTCTCCGACATAAATCACAGCAGGATCCTCTATGACCCACATCCCAGAATTTCAGAAATAAAAGCAAAAATAAACAAATGGGACCTAATGAAACTTAAAAGCTTTTGCACAACAAAGGAAACTATAAGCAAGGTGAAAAGACAGCCCTCAGATTGGGAGAAAATAATAGCAAATGAAGCAACAGACAAAGGATTAATCTCAAAAATATACAAGCAACTCCTCCAGCTCAACTCCAGAAAAATAAATGACCCAATCAAAAAATGGGCCAAAGAACTCAACAGACATTTCTCCAAGGAAGACATACAGATGGCTAACAAACACATGAAAAGATGCTCAACATCACTCATTATCAGAGAAATGTAAATCAAAACCACAATGAGGTACCATTATACGCCAGTCAGGATGGCTGCTATCCAAAAATCTACAAGCAATAAATGCTGGAGAGGGTGTGGAGAAAAGGGAACCCTCTTAAACTGTTGGTGGGAATGCAAATTAGTACAGCCACTATGGAAAACAGTGTGGAGATTTCTTAAAAAGCTGGAAATAGAACTGCCATATGACCCAGCAATCCCACTTCTGGGCATACACACAAGGAAACCAGATCTGAAAGAGACACGTGCACCCCAATGTTCATCGCAGCACTGTTTATAATAGCCAGGACATGGAAGCAACCCAGATGCCCATCAGCAGACTAATGGATGAGGAAGCTGTGGTACATATACACCATGGAATACTACTCAGCCATTAAAAAGAATTCATTTGAATCAGTTCTAATGAGATGGATGAAACTGGAGCCCATTATACAGAGCGAAGTAAGCCAGAAAGATAAAGACCATTACAGTATACTAACACATATATATGGACTTTAGAAAGATGGTAACGATAACCCTATATGCAAAACAGAAAAAGAGACTCAGATGTATGGAACAGACTTGTGGACTCTGGGAGAAGGCGAGGGTGGGATGTTTCAGGAGAACAGCATTGAAACATGTATATTATCTAGGGTGAAACGGATAACCAGCTCAGGTTGGGTACATGAGACAAGTGCTCGGGCCTGGTGCACTGGGAAGACCCAGAGGGATCGGGTGGAGAGGGAGGTGGGAGGGGGGACTGGGATGGGGAATACATGTAAATCCATGGCTAATTCATATCAATGTATAACAAAAACTACTGTAATGATGTAAAGTAACTAGCCTCCAACTAATAAAAAAAAAAAAAAAAAAAAAAAAGCAGAGATATTACTTTGCCAACAAAGGTCCGTCTGGTCAAGGCTATGATTTTTCCAATGGTCATGCACGGATGTGAGAGTAGGACTGTGAAGAAAGCTGAGCGCTGAAGAATTGATGCTTTTGAACTGTGGTGTTGGAGAAGACTCTTGAGAGTCCCTTGGACTGCAAGGAGATCCAACCAGTCCATCCTAAATGAGATCAGTCCTAGGTGTTCATTGGAAGGACTGATGTTAAAGGTGAAACTCCAATACTTTGGCCATGTCATGTGAAAAGTTGACTCATTGGAAAAGTCCCTGATACTGGGAGGGATTGGGGGCAGGAGGAGAAGGGGACGACAGAGGATGAGGTGGCTGGTTGGCGTCACCGACTCGATGGGCATGAGTTTGAGTAAACTCCGGGAGTTGGTGATGGACAGGGAGGACTGGCGTGCTACAATTCATGGGGTCGCAAAGAGTTGGACACGACTGAGCGACTGAACTGAACTGAACTGAACTGACTGAGAGAAAAGTTTTAGTCCAAATACTTTCCCTTTCTCCTGAATGTTTTTAATATTTTAATTTCAGAGAATAAATTCTGATCATTACTTTACCTAGTCATTCATTTATGATATCTGTTTGATTCCATGGATTTTGTTAAGCACTAAGAACCTCAAAAAGAACATAACCCAACTATAATTGGGGTGCTTCACAATCTGTGGCAGAAAACAAACAAATGTATAACAAAGGGATAGATACTATTGGGTAAAAGTTGCCAGAAGGACAAAGCACAGGAGGGAAAGAACAAGTGCATTAGAGGCTCAGAGTGAGAAAGCAAGGTATTTCGATAAAGTTTTTTGACATAGCTAAAAAGGGCTATCATCAGAGATTAAGTTTGAGTAGTAAGTAGGTGTCCAATTATGGAGGGCTCACATGCTACACAGGGGGTTTTATTTTTGTAAGTTTATTTTGGTAACTAAGGCAGGTACTCAGCAATCTGGATGAAACAAGAAGAGAGGATTTGACACTTACTGGAAAGTCACTGTGGCTTTATGAAATATTTTGCATGAGAGCAAGAAAGGGATGAACACAAGTTCTGCTGCTGCTGCTGCTAAGTCGCTTCAGCCGTGTCCGACTCTGTGTGACTCCATAGAAGGCAGCCCACCAGGCTCCCCCGTCCCTGGGATTCTCCAGGCAAGAACATTGGAGTGGGTTGCCATTTCCTTTTCCAATGAATGAAAGTGAAAAGTGACTGTGAAGTCGTTTAGTCGTGTCTGACTGCTGGCGACCCCATGGACTGCAGCCCACCAAGCTCCTCCATCCATGGGATTTTCCAGGCAAGAGTGCTGGAGTGGGGTGCCATTGCCTTCTCTGGAACACAAGTTCACTTATTGGGTAAAAGTTGCCAGAAGGACAAAGCACAGGAGGGAAAGAACAAGTGCATTAGAGGCTCAGAGTGAGAAAGCAAGGTATTTCGATAAAGTTTTTTGACATAGCTAAAAAGGGCTATCATCAGAGATTAAGTTTGAGTAGTAAGTAGGTTGTCCAATTATGGAGGGCTCACATGCTACACAGGGGTTTTATTTTTGTAAGTTTATTTTGGTAACTAAGCTTTATCTTGACTGCCATCAGTCAGATTTGCAGTTGGTATCTGAAGCTCTGTGCTGAGATGAAGTCTGACTGTGTTTATATTAATGCTTAATTTGTAAAGCCCATCATGGGAGTGGGGTATAGCAATAGCATACATGATCAGATCTTTGCAACAAATTAGCATCAACCCAGTACACATAGTAGTTCTTTTTCTGAGGACTCCACAAATATCCAGGGTTTTACTTCTTTGTTTTGTTAAAGCAAACAAATAACAATGGCCAAATGCACATACACATACAAGTTCTATAACTTCTAGATTATTAAGAGAATGAGATAGAATTCTGAATACATCTTTTTAGAAACAATAAACAAAAGGAATACAATTTTTAAGTGATCTATAAGAGTTTCTTCCATTGTTTGTTTTGGCACTACAAAGAGAAAGTATAATTATTCCCCCCACCAAAAAAGTGAAACAGGGAAGTTCAAATAAGAACTTGGAAAATAATACATGGTCTCCAAATTCCACTGTCCAGAAATGAATGTCATTAACAATTGAGGGGTCCTCATTCTAGACAGCATTTCATGTGCAAACACACATAAAATATTAGGAGATGATTTGTATGGAAATTTATGAGATGAGCATGCAAAGCTTATGTGTATGAAATTCTATTGTTGGCTATTGTGTATTTATTTACTGGAAGTGATACTATTTTATGGAACATTCCTAGGTGGAAAAACCTAATGACTGTAATGGAAGCAAGTAAACTAATCTCCATAGGCTTAAACTGTGGTCCATGCAATATACCACTCTACATATTTAAAAACTGAGGAAACTAAGATGAGTCCTTAGTTCAGGGTCATGCAACTGATGGAAACAATTATAAAATTCATGCCTCACCTAATGTAAAATTTACTTGCCCATGCTGACTGTGTGGAGCAGATCTTTATCAAAACTACTGATTTGAGATTTATCTCCACCTATAAGGAATTTGTTTCTGAAAACTAGAAGAAATATTTGTCTAGAGAAATCATGTCTTTCTCAACAGATTGTTAAACCCTCAGAATCTGAGACACCATATCCTTATCATGTGTTTCCTTCTAAGAACAGTCTATAAATATTATATATAAAAAAAAATCTGGATTGCCTGAGCAGGCCACTATTTATTATTAAATTATATTATAAACAGACTTCTCTGATTTTTATATTTGTAAATTATCTGGGAAGTGATTGTTCTCATTGCATTCCAGTAAGAGTGTTACTTGGTTCCCACTTTAACCTTGTCTTCATTAAAACCAGCAGCTTCCAATTCTTCTTGTGGATCTGGAGATATGAGTGTGGTGCGTACAACAATCAAGAAAAAATCATAAACAATAATGAAGAAAGGGAAATAATGCTCCAGGATCTAACCTGACAACCAAAAAGCTCAAAGACTTGATTTTATATATAAAACTGCTATTAAAAAATGTTTCCCACCAGAGCATAACAACACTCAAAGCAAAAAAGAAATCCAATGTTTAGAAATTTCAAAGAAAATTATATTTAAATTGACAACAACTTCCAAACAACCCATAGTTTATTGTCCGAATTTACTGTTCAGTTTTATATGACTCTAAGAAGACCACAGTCAATAGATTGATGCTATTACATAAAGAAGTAATGAAATCAATTATAATCTGACTATTTTAACATGGAATTATGAAGTCAAATTGATTTAAGAATATCTAATAGTTCATATTTTAAGACTATCAGAAGAAGTATAAGAGCAAAGGGGCCAGAAGAAAGTGTCAAAGTGAACACCTGCTTTTCAGATGATGGAAAGGAGGTGCCAAAGACTGCATTGCTTTCAGGTATGATATTTCCCTTAAGAGAATACTTTTGGATTACTTTAAAGGGATATCCACTAATCAATAAGAAGGTGATACCCTAACATATATTTTATAATTTAAAAGAAAAACCTGGCAGTTTCTTGACATGGAATTACAGCTTCTAGCATCTCTTATAGTCCACAATATGACACAAATTTACTTTTCTAATGCAACTTGAGTAAATATATATCTGGTGAGAAATATTTTATTTGATGGACATTTCAATGAAAAAATTTTATTTCTAAGATGGCAGGAACTTAAGGTGGTCATAGAAATATAGCCATAATAAAATATATGTATTCTAGGGAAACTGAAGAAATAGCAGCAGCCAAGAGAAAATCCAGAATAGAATAAATTGTTTGTAACTAAAAAACATGATAAGAGTCTTAATAGACTTATTTATTTGAAAACTGTAAATGCCAAGAGAGGTGTTTTGACAGTTCTATATTTTTTGTTTGGGTTTAGAAATATTAACTGTAATGGGGTGAACCGTAGAGGTAAGATGAATGTACAGTAAGGGACACATGAACTGTATAAAAGCAGATTAACTCCACACTAAAAATTCAAGGGATGTGGAGTCTGAGATGAAAAATGATATATTTAATCTCCAGGTTTGATTGCCTTCAAATTGATAGGATGAGAGAAAAAAGAAACACTGTGCCAGAGACAAGATACAAAGTCACAGTCTCCTAATCCTTAATTCAGACACCTGGGAAATGGACACCTCAGATTCGTAGCATTCACAGGAATGCAATTACTTTGTAATCTGGCCCCGCCCTACAGGGAGGTCCAGGTCTGGGTTATCTCATGCCAAGTTTCTCATTCAAAAGAATCTTTGAGGCTGCAAAAGCTTTACTCCTGTACTGAAAAGGGAATTAGACAGGCACTCAGGGGATAAAGCAAAGCAATAGAGAAAAATAACAGATCTCCTTCCAAATGATTGAGTTCCAGTCAGTTTCCGCTTGTGTTTCTATTCAACCTCCTATTTCCATTCTCAAACACATTTCACAGAAGCACTAGCCATCCAACTCAACAGAGCTATTTAAATAGAATGCAATACTGACAATGATGGCAATAATGGTGAAAAAATTAGTGTGATACCACTCAAAATTTTGCATTTTCATAGAACTTTTGGTATTCAAGGCAAATTTTAAATTTATGACTTTACTTCATTTTACAAGTTATATCTCAGAGGTAACCTCCAAACAAATTATTCTAGAGAATCTACTTACTGAAAGCCAAAGTGTGAAATCTGAGACTAGTGGAGTCCAGTAGATTATGTCTTGTTGAAATGGCTCCTTTTAGAAGAGATAAAATGACAGATTTATCCATTTAAACAAATAATTTGAATAGTGTATAATATACTGCCTTGATCATGGATAAAAAAATAGTTCCTCTCACCAAACTCAATAGGGATATAGAAATTGAAACATATGAGTGAGTTAACATGCAACAGTATTTTTTGTGTGTGCAATGACTGGGGTATGGCGTGTCAACTAAAAAGGATGCACAACATGAGAATTGCAAGTCAGTGTTTTATTTGTGGAAAATGAGGATTGCATCCTGGGAGACTGCGCCTCAGACAACTCTGAAAGCCTGCTCCAAAGAGGCAAGGGGGAGGTCGATAGATAAGCTTTTGGTGAAGGGGGAGTTCAATGTACTCAGGAACTTACTTTACAAAAGGCTTTCTGCTAGCACAAGGAGTTGATATCACCATGAAGGGATTTGGTGATTTCTAGATAAGAGGAAATGCAAAGATTAGGATCTTGAAATCAGTTCCTGAAAATATGTAGCTATCTAAAGGCCTGTTCAGTTTCCCTGGAGCACAGAGTGCCTCATTCCCCACCCTGAAATCCCCTGCAGCCACACAGGCTCCGTCTCCACAGAGGCAGGCGGGAGACACTGCTGTTGTTCTTCAGTTCAGTTCAGTTCAGTTCAGTCACTCAGTCGTGTCCCACTCTTTGCGACCCCATTAGCTGCAGCACACCACGCCTCCCTGTCCATCACCAACTCCCAGAGTTTACTCAAACTCTTGCCCATTGAGTTGGTGACGTCATCCAGCCATCTCATCCTCTGTCGTCCCCTTCTCCTCCTGCCCCCAATCCCTCCCAGCATCAGGGTCTTTTTCAGTGAGTCAGCTCTTCGCATGAGGTGGCCAAAGTATTGGAGTTTCAGCTTCAGCATCAGTCCTTCCAATGAACACCTAGGACTGATCTCATTTAGGATGGACTGGTTGGATCTCCTTGCAGTCCAAGGGACTCTCAAGAGTCTTCTCCAACACCACAGTTCAAAAGCATCAATTTTTCGGCACTCAGCTTTCTTCACAGTCTAATTCTCACATCCATACATTACCACTGGAAAAACCATAGCCTTGACCAGACGGACCTTTGTTGACAAAGTAATGTCTCTGCCTTTTAATATGCTATCTAGGTTGGTCATAACTTTCTCTCCAAAGAGTAAGCATCTTTTAAATTCATAGCTGCAATCACCATCTGCAGTGATTTTGGAGGCCAGAAAAATGAAGTCTGACCCTGTTTCCACTGTCTCTCCATCTATTTCCCATGAGGTGATGGAACCAGATGCCATGATCTTAGTTTTCTGAATGTTGAGCTTTAAGCCAACTTTTTCACTCTCCTCTTTCACTTTCATCAAGAGGCTTTTTACTTCCTCTTCACTTTCTGCCATAAGTCACTGGCAAATGCTCTTGGCAAGTGTCAATTTGTCTTTGACGAGTGTAGAAAGGTTATGTAGGAGGGAGTGATGTCCGTTTTGTTAAAAGGAGGAAGAATCAAATATTTTCTGGAGATAAGAATGCTTTCAAATGGTATTTAACACTTTGGAATCTTTATAAGAAGTGGATGTTGAGTTTTCTGCTTGAGAAAAAATCATTGAAGTTCAGTGAAAGTACTACTCAATTCAAAAAACATAGTGAATCCTCACTTTACACCAGACATACAGTATAAATACAAAACATTGTGCATGTCCCCATGAATTTAATTAAATGTAAAGAGATATAGTCATATAGGAAAATTCTTTCAATATAACATGGCAATGCTCTCATAAACAGTAGCATGGTGTATGTTGAGGGGCTCAGCAAATTTAGTCTGCAAACTCCTTGACCTGAACGATTATACAGAATGGAGGTCAGAGGAACTTCTAAGAAAATAATATCTGGGCTGAGTCCTGATTATTCAATAGGATTTAGCCAGGAAAAGAGAATAGTAGGATTGGTGGGAAAAGAAAGAAGAGTGTATAGTGGTTGTAAAAGATACATTCCAGAGAGAATAAATAGCATTAGAATAGAAGCGTGTTCTACCATGGGGAGTGCAA
The DNA here is from genome assembly GCF_023699985.2 of Odocoileus virginianus. NCBI lineage: Eukaryota > Metazoa > Chordata > Mammalia > Artiodactyla > Cervidae > Odocoileus > Odocoileus virginianus. The sequence goes on along the minus strand of NC_069686.1, from coordinate 66,327,908 downwards.
GGAAATATCAGTTCTGTGCATAGAGGGGCCTGGAGGAAGTAAAGGCCTGGTGGGTTGCCTGCGATTGAAGGAAGTGGCCATCTTAGTATTTCAATTCAATCATACTTGCTGTTTTATATATATATATATGTATATATATATAATGAAAGGAACAATATTTGAGGCAGAAGAACAGATAGAAGGTATATTAGGGATCCAGGTGAGAGTTATGATGAACTGAATAGGATTGCTAGAAAGAACAAGTTCAAATTCAAGGCATATTTTGATGATAAATTAATGAAGAATCTTTATTTTTGTGGGAAGGTGGGAGTTATGGGACCAGCCAATTTGGTGGTTCCACATGGAAGTAATTTAATGAAACAGTAGCTTCATTTCCTTGTTTTGTGTTTCTTTTTTGAATAATTTTCCACCCATAGAGCATGATTCTAAAGGTGTTGTTTCTTTCATCCCATGTAGCCAAAAAATCCATATATGTGTGTGTATTTATGACTCTAAAAGTCTATTTATTATCTATCTACATATCTATCTATTAATATATCCATAACCCATTTATCTTTGTTTTAAAGCTTTTCTTTCCCCTCAAACAGAAATATAATTCTAATGTATATCATTGTCAGTTTAAAGCACTGAGGAATAAAACTTAAGGTTTGCCACTCCTTGATAATATAAGCTAGTCACAATTTCACAAGCATTTGCACTTTTTGTCCCAATCATTTGAATATTTCTCCATTTTCATTAAAAAAATCTTTTTTATTTTTCAGAAGGTCTTGAAGGGTGAAGTCCATGTATAAAGGTAGAACATTTACTTGCTCATTACTGGTCGCTTTAATAATAGTTTCATGCATTTCATTGATATTTATTTTAAAGGTTATGCTAATTCAGCTGCCCTGGGAAGCCAGTTATGAAGACAGAGTAAAGTGTGCAGGAAATGTATTGGTAAAAAATACAGTGGGAGGAAGTACAATTGAGCATTTGTTTTCTAAATGCTGCGTAGGTCTGATATTCATGAAATAAAAGGATTGAGAAGACAGAAGTTGGTGGGAACACCTCACTGTGCAGTGGAAGAGTTCTACTTAGAGCAGAAATGGCCAGATCCTCCTGTCTTCATGCTTTCATTGCTTAAGAGAATGTGTGTCCAGGAAGGGATCCCCTGGTAGATCAGCTGGTCAAGAATCCATCTGCAATGCAGGAGACCCTGTTTCAGTTCCTGGTTTGGGAAGAACCCCTGAAGAAGGGATAGGCTACCCACTCCAGTAGGCTTCCAGGAAGAGTGTGTTCTCAGATTTAATGCTATGGAAGAGTCTCATAGTTCAACAACAGGCCCTCCTTTGGCGGGGAGCTGGATGAAGGACTCCCTTGGCTGTGGCCAGTCATCCACATACTATGTGAATCCACACCTTTGACACACTTTGGGGAACACATCCCCTGGCATCCCAGTATGCCTTTCTTAATTTAGAGGCTGTGAAAACAGAAGTATTGGGAGGAATGGTGCTTGCCAACACTGAAGGTAGGCACCAGGTGCTACTCATTTACTCCCTCCCTTACACTGCATTCTAAATGCTCCTTGCTCTCACATATGCCTGTTGGTCTTGGAGGTTTGCTGAAGGGTGTGATCGACATCCTCATTTTGAGGAAGTCTGAAACTCTGATAGCCACTTCCTTCTCATGAGCTAATTTCACAGTCTGGCAACAGAATACTGGATGCCCTGAGTTACCCACATTCCCCCCTGCCCTCACTGTGTATCAGCAGCTAATCATAGCTAATCACTCGGTCATGGCAGCGACTCCTCTTCTTGCCTGCTGGCCCGTGGACACAGCAGTTCAGAAGCACCGTCAGCTGTTCTCTGCTGTTCTATGAGACTCTAGTTTTGTCCCTTTGTAATAGTGCACTATGTTTAGGGACCAGGACCTCTCACTTTGCAAAGTCCAGAGTTGAATAGATGGGAAGAAAAAGTTCCCCAGTGGCTCAATGACAGTAATGCTAAATATGCTTCTGGCCACTTTTTTCCTGCATTCATATTTCTTCCTGCTGGGACATGGTATGTTAAAGATGTTGATTCCATGAGTATATCACAACCTGGAAGATGTTTCCTGTTCCTGTTCACTCCTCCTAAAGCTGTGACTTCAAAGACCATCCCATGCTCTATCAGACTGCTTTTGAACAATGCACTGTGAAATACAATCAGTGGAACCTTTGGAAGAGGGCCCAATACTACAGCTTCTTACCTGTAAAATGGGTCCACTAGTCAGTAGCTATGTTATATGGGGTTCAACATCTGTGGACCAGGAGCTTTGTCATTATTGATAGTGGTGATGATTGAGGTTTCCTAGGCAAGAAAGACAAACTTCAACAAAAATTTCAATTCTAGGAAAAATAAACCTCAGACTGAAGAAGTGAAGTAAACCTACCATCAACAGGCTGTTAGGTCTTCCCAAGGGAAGGTAAGACACTGGGAACTTGGTACTGGACTCAGTGTTGTCAGGATGACCATTCAGAGGTGGCAACACCTAGAAGACCCTTGAGAGTAGAACTCCACACTTCAGAGACTATACCTTTGCCCTTAGGCCACTCATTTTATGTGTCTATATGTGCATAGCAGATGACCAAATCTGAAAATATAAAAAAGCCTTGTCTTTTCTCTTTTTCTTAGACAGATTTGTTAGAGGTTTATCAATTTATTATTTCTTTCAAAGAACCAGTTGTCCTTGATTCAGTTATTTTCTCTATTGTTTTCAATTTCATTTAATTTTGCTCTATTTTCCCCCTTTTTCCTGCTTACTATAGGTTTAAAATGCTCCTCTTTCTTTGGTTTTTAAACTGAAAGTTGGGAATCTTGATTTGAGATCTTTATTTTCTTGTATGTGAATTTAAAGCTATAAATCTCCCAATAAGCACTGCTTTAGATGCATATCACACATTTTGTTTTTAATCTAATTTAGAATGGTGTTTAAATTTCTTCTGAAACAATTCTTTGGTTAACAGATTAAAGAAGTTTCTAATTTCCAATTATTTGGGGACTTTCCAGCTATCTTTTTGTTGATGTCTTGTTTACTTCCACCATAGCTTAAAAATATACTTTGTGTTATTTCTATTCTTTCACAATTATTAAAATTTTATTTATGTCTAGAATGTGGTCTATCTTGATGAATGTGTCCTATCTTGATGAACATGCCATGCGAGCTTAAGAAGGATGTATATTGTACTTGTTTTTGATGGCATATTCTACATATATCACTTGATTCAGTTGACTGATAATGTTGTTCAGGTCATCTATATACTGTTACTGAGTTTCTGTTTGTTTTATCTGTCAATTACTAGTTGAGATGTGTTAAGGTTCACAACTATAATAGTGATTTATTTATTTTTTCAGTTCTATCTTGTTTTGCCTTATATACAAAAGATGCTTACTCCTTGGAAGGAAAGTTATGCCCAACCTAGATAGCATATTAAAAAGCAGAGACATTACTTTGCCAACAAAGGTCCATCTAGTCAAGGCTATGGTTTTTCCAGTGGTCATGTATGGATGTGAGAGTTGGACTGTGAGGAAAGCTGAGTGCCAAAAATTGATGCTTTTGAACTGTGGTGTTGGAGAATACTCTTGAGGGTCCCTTGGACTGCAAGGAGATCCAACCAGTCCATCCTAAAGGAGATCAGTCCTGGGTGTTCATTGGAAGGACTGATGCTGAAGCTGAAACTCCAATACTTTGGCCACCTGATACAGAAGAGCTGACTCATTGGAAAAGACCCTGGTGCTGGGAGGGATTGAGGGCAGGAGGAGAAGGGGACGACAGAGGATGAGATAGTTGGATGGCATCACTGACTCAATGGATGTGAGTTTGAGTAAACTTTGGGGAGTTAGTGATGGACAGGGAGGCCTGGCGTGCTGCGATTCATGTGGTTGCAAAGAGTTGGACAGGACTGAGCAACTGAACTGACTGACTGACTGATGGTGAGTTACATATACCTTTAGAACTTTATGCCTTCTTTGAGAAATTAATTATTTATGTTAATTATGTAATTTATCTCTTTATCTATTATAATTTTCCTTTAATGCTTTATAAACAATTCATACAACTATTCATGCATTCATTGGATTAATATTAACACGGTATATATATTTTAAATTTCTTGCAGACAATAGCTATAACATGTAGTTGATCTTGGCTTTTAGTTTACTCTGATGATCTCTGTATTTTAATTGCTATGTTTAGACAATTATCCTTTAAAGTGGTTATTCATATAGTTGGATTAAAATATACTATCTTTGAAACTATTTTCAGTTGTTCCTTCTGAAATCGCTAATTGTGCTGAAGACTTTAAATTCAGAACATGTTAATTTCCCTTGAAGATGGGGCATTGCTTTCTTTTTTTTTTAATTTTTGGCATCATACACTGTTGTAATTGATGTTTTGCAAATCTGTCTCTGGGAGCTGATGGTATGGTAAATACTGAACTATTTAGTATCAACGATACCTACATGAGTATCTCTCCATTAGCAATTTCTTACAAAGTATTCATTGAATGAAAGATTAATATATGACAAGCAAATACTGGGGATAATGAAAGAAAAATAGCTGAAATAAATATTAATAGCAGTTATAATAATTTTTAAAAATGAGACACTTATTATAAATTACACCCTACGATAAGTGGCCAACATGCATTACCATGTAATCCTCATGAAATGTCAATATTTCATGATATGTATATTCATTTTTACATTTGAAGAATATATACTTTTCAAAATAAAAGCTGACTGTTCAAAAAGTTAACAGGTTGTAACTTTCAGTGTCAAGATCCACACTAAGGTTTTTAAATCTCCAAAGATCAAACTGTCTGTCCACCAGACATGCTGCCCAGATGCCAAATGTTGCTCATGAGGCTATGAATAACCAAACATCTATCATTAAGCCCATTATTAACTAATCAGTTTAGATATACACATTTTGTAAAGAAGCCACTGCTAGCAAAACCAAGAATGCTTCATTTCCTAACTTGGGGATTTGCTGTCAAGACAACCCTTGCCTCAAGTTATTAGTGGTTTTCTTGAGATCATCCTTTTCTTCATTTGTCACTGGAGACTCGCTTCACCTTCGAGGAGTGACATAATGCCCCCCAAATATATTACTGTACATGAAATTCTCACTTCTGATGCTATTTGAAAAGCATATATGTATAAATATTGTGTCAGGCAGAAAATATTTGCTCAGATGGCCAAGTGAGTAAAAATTTATTTCTGGAGAAGAAAAACAGCAGGCAGGAGGAAGACATACGAAAGCAATAAAGGCGCCTGCCATGAAAGGCCCCGTTCACATCTGCAGAGATGTGGCCCGAGACGGAATAGATTCTGTATAGAAGCGAGAAGAGGTAAAAATGTGCTAATATATTTATCTGAAGGCAGAGTGCTATAGCAACGGGCTGGCATCTTCCAGTCCATCAGCAGATTTGACTTTCAGGGGGAAACATCTGCATGTGTGGCAGTGAGGCCCACAGGAGAGAAGCAGCACGGGTGGGCTGTCCCAAACTTGGGGCCAGGTCTGTGCTAACAGAGGGGGATGGATGAGCTGTGCTCAGTGCAAAAGGCTTGGAGCTGAAGTATTGTCTGCATTAGTTACAGCTAACTAGCTGCTTTTGAGGGGTCAGTATTGCATTTCTTAGAGCTTCAGTTTTCTTATCTGCAACATGGGGAAAATAACACTTTCAAGGTGGCTGTGAGGATGGCAGGAGATAACAGGTGGAAAACATGTAGCCTGGAGGCTGGTGCATGATGGATGCTCAAGCATGCCAGTGATTCGTCTTCTCAATTTTGGGGAAATCATCAAAGCAAAACCGTATGTTATTAATGCCGGAATAGTGAAATGTGAAACCTGAGTTTTTTTCACAGAGCTGAAGAAAGAATTCTGAAAACTTGCAAACAGTCACACATGCCAAGTTTATTTAAAGGCTAGAGATAAAACATTCACAGCATAGACACTGAGAGGTGGGTGAAGAGCCTCCCAAAGGTGGGGATTACAGTACTTTTATGTCTTTACTAGTATTGATCTGTATATTTTTGGTTGGCTTGTGACTTTAATATATGTCGTTTTTGACCAGTAGGTTTGAATGTCACATAGTCCAGTTGTCATTTTTATGGTTTTTTTTTTTTTTTTTAATTCCCCAGTTTCTCAGTTTCTCTAGACATTGCCATGCCATCCCTTAACCCTTTCTCAAGACCCTAGACTATTATTTAGGGACCAAATGCATGTTTAAGAGCTACATACATTTTGTAGATCTTAGAGTTTGTTTGTTTGTTTTCCTTGATAAACTAGACAGGAGTTAATGATTGTTTTGTCCTGGGTCTAAATGTTTTATGATCCTCCAGACCAGGGATAAATTCTGCTGAATGCATGGAAATTGGAACAAAGAGTGAGATGCTTACTTGAGAAGAGAAAAATAAAATTGAATTTAAAAAAAAAGGAAACTAGGTCTTAGAGTCATACTGTCTAGCAATTTCTGCCTAATTAGCATATATTCTCAATTATTGATATTTTACAAAATTCTCCCAAATGACATTTCTTGTAACAGTTAGATTTCCCATCATTAGGTATCTGCAGCCAGTTTCAGGACTGTGGGAGGTCTGCGAAGCCATGTGGGTTTCACACTCCTAAAAGCCTCTCTCTAAAAGAAAAGGACCCCTTCTTGCTAGCATAGTTCCTGTATGAGACTGCTCAAGCGATCTTGCTTCATCTCATACTATGTCCTGAAGTGTTTCTATCACCAGTCCTGGACTCACCAGTCCAGTCACTTGTCACTGCAACTGAAAAACACAGTCAATGTACTTCAGAGGAATCTCCCAGTTTAATGGGACGCGTTTTGCTGAAACTTTCTCATATCTCCTGTTGGCTTCTAGGTTCTCTAATCCATTTCCCCTGTCTATTCTGCCCCTCCCCCATCATGCCCATTGTTCTGCTTGATTTCTTATGGCTAATTCCTACAGCAGTTCTAGTTATTTCAGACACGAGTTGTGTTGTATTTCCTCATAAGCTCCACCTTTAAGATGCTAATGATGAGCTTTTGAATTTGTCGCCGCTAGGTCACCTGAACGTTGCCTGCTGTTCTACCCCATCAGCTGCTGCCAATCCCAGACTCTACAGTGTTTGGAACTTCAACTTGCTGTTGCCTTAATCCCTCATCAGTCTATCAATCTATTCACTCTTCTGTCCGGTTCTGAAAGCAGCCCTACTGTCCCCTTCCTGTTAGCCCATTTCTCTACCCCTCTGACCTTGAAAATACCTAATTATAGGAATGAGATCACCAGGCAATTTAACCTACCTCCTGACTCATGTGCTTCTGAATGCACACCATGCCTTGCCTAACCTGTTGATTCTTTTCCTGGATTTAAATAAATAAATAATTAAATATTTAAAGAATGACCAACTCTGTATCCCCCCCATCAGCCTCCCTTAGTAATCCTGCAGGCAGATCACACAGGCAAGAAGGCAAGATAACATCTGAAGGGAGAGTGAGCGAGTCAGTCTACATGCAATGGAGAAGGATGCAGAACGCACTCCGATTGTTGCAGGAAGTGGGACCACTGCCAGGGCCCGAAACTGGGCTCTTGTCTAACACTTGGAAATGAATTGTCCAAGGAGACACATGCTGACAAAGCAAGAGATTTTATTGGGAAAGGGCGCCCGGGTGGAGAGAAGTAGGTAAGGGGACCCAGGAGAACTGCTCTGCCCCTGTGGCTCACAGTCTTGGGTTTTATGGTGATAGGATTAGTTTCTGGGTGGTCTTTGGCCAATCATTCTAATTCAGAGTCTTTCCTGGTGGCGCACACGTCACTCAGCCAAGATGGATGCTAGCGAGAGGGATTCTGGAAAATGGACAGACACGCGGTGTCTCCTTTTGATCTTTCCTGAACTCTTCTGGTTGGTGGTGGCATATTAGTTCTGTATTCCTTATCAGGATCTCCTGTCATAAAACAACTCATGCAAATGGTTACTATGGTGCCTGGCCAGGGTGGGTGGTGTCAATCAGTGTGCTTTCCCCTAACACGATGATTCACTGAGATTCTTCCCTTTCTTTCCTCTTAAAAACTTTTATGGCTGAGAAGAACCTTTAGATTAAAATATATTTAACCATACATACATTAAAATGTTTATATTTGTCAAGTCATTCTTCTCTGGTAGTTGGTACTTTTTGAATCAGCAATGCTGATTAAGGAGCATATTCATGTGCAGTTACTTGGTCTCAGAACATGAGTGCATCTTCTCCCCACACTGATAGCTTTTCTGATTAAAGCACCTTTCTTTTCTACTGACATTTGCCTCTCAAATTATTGACTTCTGAATGATGAGCAGTCAGAATTGAGTTCAGTAACAATTTTAAAAAGAGAAAGAGACTAGAAAGATTATGCTGCTCTCATATTTGTATATTTATACTACTGGTTGTAATTATAATAACAAAACAAAAGAACACATTTTTATTTATTTATATTTTTATTCCTATAAGTCATTTTTGTAACATAATGTTCTTCAAGTAATTTACAAAATTTCACTGTGGGTTGTCACTAATGGCTTTACTGTGTTTCACCAAATCTTTCCACTGTTAGCAGTATTCAAAGTAACTCTGCATCTTTATTCAGCTACCACCTCATCTTCTGCTTTTTCTCCTATTCCTTTTTACTTTTATTGACAAGATTTTACTCATATTTATTACTTCATCATGCCCATGATTTGTTTCTTATTACTCCTTTCCTGAAAATTCAATATATTTTAGTGGAGGATGAATGGATAAGGAGAAGCCTGAGTCACTGCAATAGATACATTAAAATATTTATATTTGTCAATTCATTCTTCTTTGGTACGTTTTGGTACTTTTTGGATAAGCGATGCTGATTAAGGAACATATTCATGTGTAGTTACTTGGTCATTCTGGTCTTATTTAATTATTGACAGTATTCAGAAGAGATGTTGGCATAACCAATATTCTTAGAAGAGAACATCTGCAACTTTGATGTATATACTTTCTCTTAAAAGACACAGGAAATGAACTTTTGCTGACAATAATTTCACCACAAATCCAAAGTTCTAAGAAATCCTAGGCTGGTTTTTTTTTTTTTCCTTTTCCTCAGTCTGTTTAACTCAGTCCTTCAAAGACATCATCTGTATCTTTGCAATCTCTGGGTTCCTTCACACTCTCTGCATTCATCTATAGCTTTTCAAACCCTTAATGTTTTTCTCCATCCTCATGCATCCCACCTTTTTCTCCAGTGGCCCCTCATGTGCCTAGCTGGGTTAGCTCCCATAAGGCTGCAAGGGAATGGGATACTCCTTTCTTTCTTTAATAAATAGCAATTTCTGTTCATCAATTTTTGCCTGTATATCAGGTTGCAAAATCATAGAAACATTATTAGCTTTAAATTCCCATCTATTCTCACTTCCATGAATACTTGTTACCTCCCTCTTTGTCAACAATGCAGCCCTGCCTGGTTCCTCTCTAGTGGGAACACCTAACACCTATACTCTGAGCCAAGCTGCCGATGCTTACTTGCATTGTCAGTTCAGTTGGGGAATTTTACTTATTTATTTGTGTGTGTGTGTGTGTGCTTCATGAATGTTGACACTGAATTAAGACACAAGAGTGACCAATGCACAGCTTTCTAAAAGAATTCCCATTCTGGGGGTGGAAACAGCTACTTTGAATTATCATAGACTGTTCTGGTTATGAGAAATGTGCTTAAAACTGGCTTGGATAAAAAATGGGCATTTAATCAATTACTAAATTAAAAGTTCTAAGGATCTTTCCAGTGTCTTGCATGATAACATCAGGAACTTCTTTATCAAAAGGAATATCATAGTAAGTTTAGTAGTCAACATTGTACTTAGATTCCAAGGTGATCTGGTAGAAATAGTCTAAACTCCATATAAATTTTCAGACCTAACTTTGGCAATTGTTGAAATAGAAAATGATTTCTAAGTCCCCTTGAATTTTTTAACATCTTGAGTCTACTTAGATTTATCATTTTATCATTGCAAGTAGATTGGAAGTGATTCAAGGTTAATAATTGTGTCTTATATTTCTACATTCAAACAGTTCATTACATTGGGCATCATATAGGAGTTCAGTGAATATTTGATATATTTACTAATATACTGCCTACTTCATTGTTAGGAAAACTGAGAAAACAAATCAGTGTGTAGAAATGTCAGTATAGGTAGCAACCATATGTGTTTATTAGCGTCGGACTTTTGGGTATTGGTGGAAGAACACACACTTCTTGAGAAATATTTAATGGTAATGTCCAAAGTTTTACTAATGAGTATATTACTATCTAAGAGAAACTATTTTGTCTATAAATGGTTGGAATATTCATCATTTTTCATCTATCTGCCAGTTAATTTCACAGGTTTTCACGTTTAAGTGAATTTATTTCAATCATGTAAATAAAGCATTAAATAGATGTGAATTCCAAACTGATAACCGAACACAGCTTCTGTTAGTTAGCACATAAAAATACATCACCTGACTCTTATAAATATTTGCCTTAATTTTTTTTTCCAGTTTTCCAGAATATTTTCTAAGTGAAACCACGAGGTGGCGATTCACGGGCTCCAGAGAGCACCAGTCCTTTATGTCCCAGTGCAGAGAGAATTCACTCAGTGCAGTGAAAAGCAAAATGATAAATAAGAAGTGATTTATTAAAATAGGACTCTTGTGAGGCTTACAAGCACCTAAGTGAGAGGATGCCCCACTCCTAAAACTTATTGAGCTACAGTTTCCTATAATCAAAGGAAAGAGGGGAGGGTGAAAAAATACACCTTCTTTCTCATGAATAGACATCATGATTCCATCATCAACTCCTCCTCCAGGATGGGCAGGGGAGTTTTCTTGTCCCTACCTGGACAATCCAGGAGTGTAAAAACTATTTCCATTGCCTGTATAATGAGAACCCTTCAGTCCTAGAGATCATTAGTTTACTGAGATCACTGGGCAGGATGTGGGTTTCATGTCACCATTGTTTATTATTTTGAGGCATGTTTCATGTTTCTATTGCATATTTTTATGGTTAAGCCTGCTTCGTTTTGGCATGTTAAGCAAACCTGCTTTCTTAAGTAATCATTAACTTATACGGGTCTCCCATATTTTTTTTCTACTTACAATCCCCTAGTGAAATTAACTATTTAATCACCTAATCTGTTCCTTTACTCTGTCCTTATTATAAGCACTAGGCTGAACACTCTGAGTTTATGAGAAGGAAAATGGTAACCTGGGGATCTTATTTCTCCTGTAACTCCATAGGATTGAGTAGTATTCCAAGAATACATCTAATTACCATTTAAATATTTTGAGATAATTTGTGTGTGTGTGAGATAAGTTGCTTCAGTCATTCTGATTTTTTGTAACCCTATGAACTGTAACCCATTAAGCATCTCTGTCCACAGGATTTTCCAAGCAAGGATACTGGGATGGATTGCCATGCCCTCCTCCAGGGAATCTTCCTGACCCAAGGATTTAGCTCGCCGTTCTTATGTTTTCTGCATTAGCAGGCAAGTTCTTTACCACTAGTGCACCTGGGAAGTACCCTTGAGTTGGTTTCACTTTGAGATGACATACTACCTATTTTTTGAGCATGCAGCTATCATAATAAGGAGTAAACAAGAATGTATTGAGGTCACATTATGTGTGAAAAGCTTATCTTGAATAATTTTATTTAATCTGAGAAATCTGAGTTCTAATATGCTTAAAGTCCAACTATTTATGGCTCAAATTAAAGTCTTCAAAGACTTTTTATGTTGCTATTCTTTTTTAAATTGTAATTTTGTTCTCTGTTTATTATGATTGAAAAATAGGTTGATAATAACGAAAGAAATAACTAGCAACCATTATACTATGTCCTAGATAGCTATTATTAACATTTTGTTGCATATTCTTTATGCATATTTATATATTAACTCTAGTATATGCATGCTTTTCTATCCTTTTAATAATCAGAATTATGCCATCAGTATTATTCTATGCAAAATAATCTCATTATTATGTTTGACATCAATCTGCATGTGTGTCCTAGCTCTTTTTCAAGAATTTTTATCTAGTTCAAACTTGAAATATAACTTCTTTCTCTTTATAAGGAACTGAGGAGAAAGGTCCAAACTATTTCCTCTTCAGGTTATTTCTAATTTATATAAGTGGCTCTGTTATCAAGCCAATCTACCCACCAGAATGAGATAGACAAAGAATGAATCTTCATATGGAGTGATAGGGTAGTTAGAGAAGAAAATAGATATAGCAACCAATCAAAGGCAGATGCTATTTTTTTTCTCTAACCAAATATATGGCAGTCTATAACTTAAGAAAATATTCAATCTAAAAATTGGATGTCTCATTCACTTGATTCCTGAGATTTTTCTTTTGGATGACACTGATTAGGATGATTTTAAAAGTATGTAACAATGCATATTTACTGTAGGAAAATGAAAATGAGAAGTTTGGAATAACTTTGGGGATTGAAGTGTTTAAATGAATTTCCTACTCTCTGTGCAATTGTTTGAAAACCCTGAGGCACATTTTTCATTTGTTGCTAATAATATGCTCATATTTTTTGATGCTAACTGGATTTTAATATCTTTCTGGAATTGGAAATTTTTAAAAGAATACTGTATGTGAAAAATAAATATTAGCAAAGACTTTTCATCTATTTACATACCACACTGAGTAGGCTGTCACCTTATTTTATTCATAGGGTCTAACATTAAGCCAATCTGGAGCATCTGAAAGCAGCTATTCTGCCCCTTTCCTGTTTGCCCATTTCTATTTCTCTATAGCCTTAAAAGAGCCTAGTTATCGGAAAGAGATCACTAAGTAATTGAAATTAGCTCCTAACTTATGCTCTCCTAAATCTTTTCCTAGATAAAAAGAAGTAAGGATGAAGAGTTAAGCAGTCAAGAAATGACTACTTCTATACCCCTGACAGTCTCTTTAGCCAGTCACATGGGAAAATTAACATCTGGAGAATCAACCAGTCTGCATGCAATGGAGAAGGATGCAGAACCCAACCTCTTGCTTCGATGATTCACGGTGATTCTTCCCATTTTTTCTCTTTAAAATTGTCACAGTTGAGCAAAATCTTGGGAGTTGATCTCTGGACACAAGTCCACTATCTCCCCAGATTGTTGGCTTTCCTGATTAAAGAAACTTTCTTGTCTACTGATTCTTGCCTCTCGGATTATTGACTTTCAAGTGCTGAGCAGCCAAACCGGAGTTTGATGACCTGCCCGCAATGAACACTCCTGCCATCCCTGACAAGAAGTTCTCAGCAGCCGAGTGACTCTGAGTCAAGCGTCCTCAGGACCAGTCTCTGTCACTGCTGCTGGATCCCAGCGTGTCCACTGTCACGTCTCCAAAGGAGCAGATTTTGGCTCTCTGTCCCAGGATGTGATCTCTGCTTTGGCCCCTGTGGAACCGCTGTCTTTCTGAAACTCCCTGGAGATCTGGGCCATGCACCTGAAGTCCCTACTTCCTAAACGCCGTGTCTTCCTTTGTCTCATAGGGGTCCCTCTGTGACTATCCAGCCGTCTGGGGTCCTGTCCTGGTGCCAGTCACCACACCCTCTTCATGAAAAATTTGGGGAAAATATTATGAATCTCCTGTAAGAAATGATAGGGGTAAGCAATGTCAATACTATTGCCTTTTCTTATTCTTTTTGGCTAGCGGCTGGTGAGGCTCCTTATGTTCTTCTGTGATTACATATAAGGTCACCTGAAATCAAACAGCACCAGCACAATCCCTTGCACAGATGATAATGTCATGACTCACTAAGCATAATCCTCCCATGGTACAGTGTGCTAGATTAAATGTACCTACTAATCCCTTTCCTGATTAATTATAACTTTTAGTTCAGCCCCTGATGTCCCTAAGGAAGTTTGATTTTGTTGTATGGAATTCTCCTCATATGATTCATGGTGAATACCCCTTATTCTTCCTCAAGGTGGTCTTTTCAAGTCTGAACATCATAAGCTGTATGATAATGTGACAGGGTGCAGAAGACAGGCAACTCTGGATCCACCTGAGTGCACAGCAGAGTTTGACAGACTGGCTCCTCCTCAACATCCTTCCTCACCAAGCCTAGCCCAGGGGAGGCACAAATGAGACATTGCACATCATCGTGCCTGGACATAATTGTAACAATGAAAAGAGCCAATAACAGTCTCTGGACACTTGAGAGTAAGTTTCCAGAAGGCAGAACTTTCACTTTCTTGCAGAGACCATGGTCCTTGAGAACGTAAGTTCTCTGTCCTTGAAGCACTTCAGCCACCTGCCAGCTTTGTTTCAGACCCCATCAAGCTGGCTTGGAATGACTCTTCCTATGTACTCCTCCCTGCTTTGGGGGCTTTGGGATTGTAGGTGGGTACTGAAATACTGAGAGAAAGTGATCATTAAAAATGTCCCAAGACATACATTGTATTTTCAGGCATGATAGTTAACCTTGATATCTTGGCCTTTCTCCAATTTTAGTAATTGCATTCTGCCAAGCTCAAGCATATAATTTTAACTGAGGAAGAAGCCTTCCTTCTTCTCTTAAAACCTGTTCACGAGTTTATCCATGTCAGCAAAGCAGATGGACCACAGTGCCCCAAGGTATCCGCACCTGTGATTGGTGAGACAGTCAGAATTCTGAGAAGATAGTATTTTCTTGAACAATTGTAGTAGAACTTTGAAAAGAGCAATTTCATACAACTTATTTGCATATTAGTATCTGATGTTTATGATACCAACAAAAATCAAAGTATTAAAAAAAATGAGCTCACATTTAACATGAAGAAAAATTTAACTAATTGCCTATAATACACAAACTAATAGCAGAATGACCAGCTCTGAAATAGAGCAGTACAAAAGAAATGCAAACCATAGCTTCCACCCAAATGCTTTTTGTAGGTTGCTTTTCACAGGTTAAATGGAGTTTATCCATTTGTATGTGTCTGTCACAGGGTCAATAAAACCTCATATACAAAATACTTCAGTGATATTACTCTTTTCCTTATTCTAACATTTGCTTCAAGATGTTGAATGACCTGTAGATTGGCTAGATTACTTTTATATTTCTCTTACTTCTTCTTTTGCTTCCACTGTCAATTCCATCTTTTCTAGCAGTTGGGCAGTCATTATATTCTTGCACTGAGCTAAAAATATTAAATGTCTCATCTCATTTGATCCACACAGAAACCCTCCTCAATAATTACTGTTATTATGATTCTACAGATAGGAAAACTGAGGCTTCCAAGGATAGATAACTTGCTCAAAGTTGCCCAGTTACCAAGTAACTGAAAAAGACTTCAGAATATATATGATTCCAAAACCTGCACTCATTCTACTGTGCTTCCTGCTTCTCTTCTGCAGCTAGAGATAATTAGATATGAACATGATTAAATAAGCAAATGATAAAATGAAAAAGTGCCAAAAGTTTCACTGTCTGTCCATGCTGTACTGGAGATTTTAGTTAGGATGTTTGGTTGTTATTACAACAGTGCTTTATTTTAAAATTCTCAAAAACTGTAAAATCTGATCTATTTTTATATTTATCAAATACCAAGAGAGCATGCAACTGTTTTTATAAACCCACAAATCTCTTATCCTAGAAATCAGTTTTATGACAATATTTGAGAACATTAATTATGATCAAGACTCTTAGTTGAAATCACTGTCTAGCTTGAAAGAAATAGAGTGGAAGTTTATACAGATGCTCACTGTAAAAGAAATGTCTAACCCATTTGTCCATTTTGCAGGTGGAGGGTTAAAGGGCAGCTACCACTCAATGCATCTTTTATTTTATTTGCCTTGGTAATAAGTTAATAAAATAAGCATTTGATTATCCAGTAAAATGAGTTTCTTAATTCAATTTATTCATGTGATAGCAGAAACTGACATAAAATATAACACACACACACACACACACACACACACACACATAGCACAATAAATGGTACCAGTGAGACAAGCTCAGCTTTTTAAGTTTCCAAGGGAGATAATTGTCTAGTTTTGAACTTTTATTAAGCCACACCACATAGATGTTATAGCAGGCAGGAAGTAGATACGAAGAGAGAGGGAGATGCAGGCCATGTGGCAGAAAACCATGCATCTTGTAAGCAGTGAGTTTCCTTGGGCAGACAAAGAAAAGCAGGTACCTCCAGACTGACAAGAAATCAAAACTGTTGGTGTGATTAGTGTCCTGGAGGCAGACAAAGAAAGGTGGGAAAAGGATGAATCTTCAGCTTCCAAATGAAACCTTTTGCACATTATGCTCTCACTACAATAAAATAAGCCTTGCAGGTAAGAAGTCTCCATCATGCGCTGAGACTATGACAGTTCCCATCAGGACTAAATAAGGACAAAAATTCCTCTTCCTCTTGGGAAGGTGGAGCTAGGATGAAAATCAGGAAACACAACTCCCAAACCTCTCTCTCCACAATGAATACTTGTTCCTTCATTTCTATGCCCCACATAACCAGCTTGCCAAAGCAAATCAGGGCAGCTGCTTACCTGAGTCTCCTAGTCTCCCTTTGAGAGAGAACTGTCGCTTAATTAACTCTTCAGTTTGCTTTGTTGACCCCTCTGTCTCTTCTCTGAATCGTTTCTGCAGTGACAAGAGCAGATGTCAACAGAAGATGTCAACCAATGATTGCCTATCTCCAAAGCTTGCCTTCACTCCACTGTCTTCTCAAGAGAAATCACTTAATAAATGATCTTCACAAAAAGTCTTCTATTGTCTTCAAAGTGACCTTGAAGGAGCAAAGGATGAGGCGGCTTGAAGCAGGACCTTGGTCCTTGTCTTATTTGAAGAAAGTATTCAGCAAACAGACAGAGATTGTGAAGTAGATGGAGGACTGATTAGAAGTGAAGCGCCTGTGAAATAACACTGGAGTGGATTCAGAGTGAGTCGTGCGTAATAGGGATGGCTTAAACACACTTGCATGGGGACAGTTTTCTGGGCTCCTTTTAGCCAATCATTTTGAGCATGCTCACATTTGGTCTGACTCAGGGCCCTACGCAGTGTTCACACGCATCCTTCACCCGAGGTGGATTCTATCTTAAGGGTTTCTGGGAAGCTGGCAGCCTGGCGGTGGGTGTAAAGCTCTGATAGGGTAAAAACTACATTTTCGTTTGTTTGTTTTTTCTCATTTTGATGGTAAAGGAGATTTCCTAACCCACACACATTCCTAGAAGCCCCTCGGGTATCAAAGAAAGGAAGGAGATGCTGCCAAAATGAGAAAAAAAAATGTAGTTTTTACCCCATCAGAGCTTTACTTCCACTGTTATCTTGATATATCAGCAGGATGCTGGCTGCATCTGCTTCGCCTGGGGCCCATGTATCTCCTGCCTCAGAAGGATAATATTCTACAAAACATTGCCAATCCACAATGGCAGAATTTCTCCAACAATAAGTTGCAATTACTTTTCTACAAAATTATTGCCATAGAAGATACTTTTAAAAAGGATACTCAGAGCAACTAGGCTCCCTCAATTCTGCAGCTTCAAAATAGGACTAAGATTTAACTCTTCATGAAGTCAAGAAGGCTTTCAAGTAGAGTAAATTTCTGATATCTTGCTTCAATATACTGAGTTTCATTCATCTCTGAACTTTTCAAAGATCTTCAGCTACTGCTCTAGGAAAAAGGAATGAGACGATTTCCCTCCTAATTTCCCAACATTAAGTAGTGTTCATTCTGCAAAATTCTGCATATCTCCTAAGAGTGAAGTAGAATATACAGCACAGATGGAATTCTGTAAATGAAAGATCTGTGCTGATAAAAATTCCTTCAGATTTGGGAAAGCACAGGGCAGAAGGACATCAGCACCCCACTTCGCAGCTTTTAGTTTTCTTTTATGGAACTCTGCCTTTGGCTCTGAGGGATTCCACACATGTTTACTGAGTAGCATCTCTGTGTCAGACACTGTGATATCTGTTGGGAAATAATTGAAATGTAATCCTGTCTTAAAGCCTTCTTCACACTCACCTCAGGTGAGAAGCAATGCCTATGCATATACGTGAGGCAACCTGAGATTCTTCCTAGAGAGCCAGAGTGGCTTCACAAGTCCAGTTACAGTGCTGGTCCTCAAGGAAAAGTTTCAATTTCTCAGCAGAAAAGTAGATCATTAAACATATGAAGGCACAAAGGCTTTTACTCACAAGTCTCTTATTCCTCGAAACTCTTCGTTTCCAGGGGTGACTTCTGGGCATTTCTTCTCTTAACTTGTAACTGCAAAGGCTGCTGGGAAATACCTTGTTTCAGGACATGAATCTGAATTCCAGCTCTGATGCCAAGTTGTATAATCAAAAACTGATTAAACTCTCTGAAACTTGTGGTTTTTATATAACCAATATTAGTCATATTATATATATATATATATATAACTTACCTCAATAAGATGATTATGAGGGTATAAAGGAATGAAATATTTATTAATGTCTATGTAAAAGCAAAATACACTAGTTGGTATATCCTTTGTTAAAAACAAACAATAGCAGCAACAAAACTTCTAAATGAATGAGAGGGTAATCTGGAAAACATCTTAATTTGTTTTCAAGTCTGAGATCCTATGATTAAGCAAAGCATAGTCTTCTGGAGATTTGGATTTATTTGTATTTATTGATGTCAAATCTAGGTAAATTCAATAAAAGGTCATTTTTACCCTTTTCCTTTTGACCCAAAATAAATGCCCTTGTTATATTTATCCATTTAACTTAGTTCAAAATTTGACTTAATACAAATTAATTAATACAAACAGCTAATTCTTTACTTCATTAAACTGCTATTGAAATATCTTTTAAAAAGGCTTCAAATTGAATTACTTACATTCTCCATCTTAGAATATCTTGCTTCATATATGTTTCAAATAAGGGAACTTCTTCCTAACTCCTGAATAAAATCTTATGTTCACAAATAAAGCTCATTTTATTTTTATGATGTTCACATTTTTCTAGGTATAATTTTTTTCCACTTTGAGATAGAAAACTAAATGAAAAAAGTTTTATGAGAGAAAAAAGTGGCTTACATTCACACTAAAGAGGGACAGTTTGTTATCAAATCCTTCTGTCTGAACAGAACTTCTAGTGGAGGCATGGCAAGTGTTGTCTGTACTAGGAGAAAGCAGATGAGCATCTGAGTGCAAGAAAGCAGAAGATAGGATGGGAAATAAGTAGGATGAAGAGATTCTTAAAGAAAATTGAACTAACTGAAGGTTTTCACCAAAGGCTGTTTCTGTTCCTAAGGAAAGAGGCATTTCACTTACATCCAGGGAAGTTTCAAGTAGAGATTGAAACAAGGTCAGTACTGAAAAAAGCCTTGAGAGGTCACTTGTTCAGAAAGCTCCAAATTTAATTAACAATGTGAACCACAATTTTTACGCTTGTTTGTTTTTTTAACAAAGGTTCTACCAACTAGTGAATTTTGTTGTTGCATAGACATTAATACTTACTTCATTTCTAGAATCGACGCTCTCAAGTTTTACCTTAGATGTTCCTGGACTAGGTACAAGATACTTAGGTATGTGTCAGTTATTATTCTCAGTTCCAAGTGGATAAAACCAAGTTAGGTTGAATATATTAAAAGGGTAAATGGAAGTTCTTAGTTTCCCCAGGAAAGCTGGAGAACCAAATTCGGGAGGATTGGAGTGATGTAAAGTGGGAAGGTAGCCAGGACCACAGAGCATCCCCTGGGTTCCCCTTGCAGCCAAGCTGGGAGGCGCTGCTCCTGGCCCTCTCCTGACGCTGCATCGGCTGCTCCCCCGCAGCAGGACAGACAGCGGCTGTGACTGAAGACCAGGCATTCTCTCCTCTCGGCTCCCCTGTACTGCTAACCCCAGATTCAAGATCCAGGTGGCCGAATCTGGTTGGGGGCTTAGACTAGGTCATGTGTGTCCAGGCCCAATCGGTTAGGAGCACCTGAAAAAGTGAGATAAGTCTGTCTCTGATCCTGTAGAAGTAGTCTTCTGTAACATAATTATATAGTAGATTGAGAAACAAACATAGCAGCTAATCTCAAATAAGAAGTCTGAATGCAGAGTCTAGGGTTTGTTTGGTATTGGTTTTACTTTCCAAGTAGGGTGTCAAGGGCCAAGAAGACAAAGAAGCTGAGGACCTAAAAGAATTGTGCCTGAAAAGGTGACTTTGGAGCAGAGGCCTTAAGGAAGCGGTGGAATATCCTACACATGCCCTAGGGAAATGTGCTCTAGGCAAAGAACAGCAGATTCAAAGACTCTGAGGAAAATGCATTCCTGACACAAGCAGTGAATAGTAAGATGGAATGCTTAATGGATGGAGAAAGGAAGAAAGAGAGAATCCTGGGAGGTAGGATGGAGGGGCTGGCACATTTCAGCTGAGTCTTGTAAGCCATGAGGCTTTGTCTTTTACAAGGAGTGAGATAGAGAGCCGTGGAGGATTTGGGAGAGAGCAGGGATCTATTGCTCAAACCGAGTGCAGCAATTGTCTCTGTTTTATTATTCTATCCTCTACAACCTTTTAGCTAGTCACTCCTAAGTCTGATGTGGTTGGTATACTCCAGACAACATCTTCCCTCACTAATACCGATTTTGAGGCAAGAAACAAGATGGCAAGGGAAATTATCCTCAGAAAACTCCATTTTTTTCCAAGACAAAAATATTTCCCAGAACTTTCTCCCATTCTGAGTTCCAAGACTTCACCTCACATCTTCTTGTCTTCAGCTTGTTTACTTGCTATTTCCTAAATCACTTACTGGCCAAAGGAAATGGTGCAGATAGATCTATATTTATTTCGAGTTTGGAATAGTGACCTACCTTCTCCAAGATAGAGCATGCCAGGGTCTGAGGAAAACCTAGTATGAGTTAACTGAGACAAATGCAGGGTTGTAGGCAATAAATGGCATCTTTCAGAGCCAGGAATAACTTGAAAAGAAGAAAGACATCTGCAAGCTGAGCAGTCAAACAAGTACCTAATGGCCGGCGTTCTAGAGCCTTTAAATCCGCTGGGTGACTCTTGTAGTCAAGATCTCCCTGATGTTCGGCACACTGTTGGCCTTTGCAAGGACACATCCAAACATTCTTCTCCTTTTTAAAGAGAAAAATACATCCTGGCACTGTATATATTCCAAAGAACATATGTATAACAAAATAAGGACAGACATTCAATTCTTTTGATTTTTGGACCGACAGAGTATTCATGCCTTGCCAGCAACAGCTACTATTTCTGGACCACCTTTTAGTATCATGCTAACTAATATACATGCATTATCTCCAGTTTCTATAAGAACTCTATAATGTACTTGTCAACATGGAAAAATTTCCCAAGAGGCATTCATCTGTATTTTCCAAGACTAGAGTCAGAAGTGGTTAACCCGGGACTGCAAGGTCTGTTTCTATTACAGAACATCTGCAGTTTTAAAAAGCATCTGCACAGAGAAGTATCCTTCCTGTCTCTTAGGATACCTTTTTTCTTACTTTGAAAAATCTGTTTTTATTTTCTGAATTTAAAAAAAAAGTGAAAAAAATTTAAAAAAAAATAAAAAAAGGTGTATTCATGTTAAGCTTAGAATGCTTAACTTTCCACTGATCTCTCAAATACGATCCAGATATTGTCAACAGTGCTCAGAACTGTGTCAAAGTTAACATCCAATACCACATTTTAAAGAAAAAAGATTAACAGTAGGATTTATTTCTAAGAACCCTTTTCAAAGGTCAAGGCATTGGCAATTCTACTTTTAAAAGAAATTTAATCATTATTGGAAATTTAAATGACAATGGTCTTGAAGAGCTATAAATCAGATCTCTTTAAAACACAGAGAAGCTTTAATTTCTTAGGGACTTATACCTGATAACTTCAAATAAACATAATACTTCCGAAACTTCACTCCCAAATACTAAATATATTATTCCACCTTAACATTGAAAAACACTCCCTGTCTCATAAGATATAAATGAGCTTATTTCAGAGAGTCTGTGTGTGAGTCTGAGGTCTGTGTGTTTCTGGGTGATTTGGCCATTGCTGACATTACCTCTCCAATTATACTGTTACACAGTGCCTGGGTGTGTGGATTTCAAGCCCTGCTTTTCCGATGCCATCCTCCTTGCCCCATTACTTGATTTGGCCATTTTTTTCTTTTCTTTTGGCCACGATCACAGAGTGGGGTTCTAACCCACTGGCGTCACTTCTCTGCTTGTGTTTGAAGCCGTGTCAGGCTTTGACTTTATCATTATTTTTTGTAAATCTGTGAGCTGCTCTGATATCAAGGAGGAGTATGTCTTGTGACCCAGAAAAAATCTGACTGGCTTTCATAGAATATTCGCCGTCTAGGCTTGATGCCCATCAAAGATGAGGTACAAAGTAATCAAGGAAACCAGTCAAAAGAATTACCAGAGTTGCTGAATTCCCAACTGGAAAATCACTGATGCTGAGTTAATAGTGAAGGGAAATTCTTACTTTTTACTAAAAGCTTCTTGAATTTTCACTAACTGATAGATCAGTTATTTTTAATCTGAATAGTATTTCACTGTTCATATTAATACTACAGTATATCACTCACATGCTAAAGGACATATTTGTTACTTCCAACTGTTGGCAATTATGAACAAAACTGTTCTAAGTATCTCTGTACAGGTTTTTGTCTGGATGGAACTTTTTAACTCCTTTGGATAAATACCAAGGAGTGTTACAGCTGGATATTAGAGTAAAAGTGTGTTTCAGTTCAGTTCAGTTCATTCACTCAGTCGTGTCCGACTCTTCGTGACCCCATGAATCGCAGCACGCCAGGCCTCCCCGTCCATCACCAACGCCTGGAGTCCACCAAAACCCATGTCCATTGGTGATGCCATCCAGCCATCTCATTCTCTGTTGTCCTCTTCTCCTCCTGCCCCCAATCCCTCCCAGCATCAGGGTCTTTTCAAATCAGTCAACTCTTCGCATGAGGTGGCCAAAGTATTGGAGTTTCAGCTTCAGCATCAGTCCTTCCAATGAACACCCAGGACTGATCTCCTTCAGGATGAACTGGCTGGATCTCCTTGAAGTCCAAGGGACTCTCAAGAGTCTTCTCCAACACCACAGTTCAAAAGCATCAATTCTTCCGCATTCAGCTTTCTTCACAGTCCAACTCTCACATCCATACATGACCACTGGAAAAACCATAGCCTTGACTAGATGGACCTTTGTTGGCAAAGTAATGTCTCTGCTTTTTAATATGCTGTCTAGGTTGGTCATAACTTTCCTTCCAAGTGTGTTTAGCTTTGTACAAAACCACCACACTGTCTTCCAAAGGAGATGTAACAATTTGCATTCCTGCCAGCAATGAATGAGTTCTTATTCCATGTGTGTGCCAGCATTTGGAGATATCAGTGTTCTGAATTTTGGCCAATATATATTAGAAAATTTTAATAAGTCAAAGTATATTGGTATCACACTGCTGTTTTAATTTGCATTTCCCTAATGATATCTGATATGGCCATATTTTTATATGTTTATTTACTGTCTATATATCTTTGAAATGGTTGGTGTCTATTCAGGTCTTTGGCACTTTGGTTAATGAAGTTGCTTTTTTTTTTTTACTTTTTACTTTTTTTTTTTTTTAATCAGAACATCTTTCTCATTGGTTTTGCTTCTTATGAGATGAGGAGTACATAGTGAAGAATCTATTTTGAACTTGCAACCCTTGATTAATAACTCATTCATATTATTAAATATTAATTTATAATGGAGTAATATCCATAGAAAATAGGAACAATTTAAAATTTTTCCCTAGTCACCAACTTTTCTAGGGATTTGACAAGTTTCTTAAGGTAAAATTGCCCAATGGTCATACATTTGCTCATAGGTTTTCCTTTGTTCTATATATTTGTATCTCTGGTGGGTTTGTCAGAAATCTCTTTATAAGACGTCCTGACATAACTTGCTGATGTCCTTGAGAAATGGATTACTTCCTGCCATATCAGTATAAAAGGACGTCACCGCCATCTGCCATCCAGTGTGAGCCGCTGAGCCTTAAGAAAACTCAGGAGGCAAGGAATACCTGCCATGTAGGAGGCATCAGACTGCAGTCACTTCCCAAGTGAGTCCCAAGGAAACTCAGGATGTGAAAACACAGGCCCCAGACAGCTGAGGTGCGTATCAAAGGAAGGAAGGATTTCAGTGAGCCCAGACTCTTGCATCTTCCCATACATAGAAAAGCACTAAATTTCTTAACTTGCAATATCTGATTTTCTTTAATTTGTTTAAAAACAAAAATCTTTTGAAGTTTAGACCATCTGCTTTTTGTTACAAGACATCTACATAACCCGCCCCCCCCCCCCCCCGCTTCCTTGGACCAGTTCTCTCAGAGTCACTTGACATTCTGCCTCTCGAGCTTGAAGTCTTAAAATTTCCACCTAGTAAAACATAATTTTCAACTCTTAGGTTGCATATGTTTTCAGTCAGCATCCTTTTAAAGCCATCATAAGCTTTCATATTATTTTAAAAACTAAAAAACTTAGAATCTTCAAAAATGAAATGCTATTCATGGTTCCATAAATTCTGAGGTAGCTTGAAAATGTCAAGATGTATTTGTCATGACTGAAATGGATGACATTAAAAGCCACACTTTCCACTCTTCCCTAGATTGAGGAACTGAGTTTCTGGAACTTTATAAACCTAGGACAAAGTGTACTTATTTAATATAAGTTACCTGTGATGTGTCTTGACTTCTGAAGAATAACAACTTTCTCAAGTTTCTATGGGCTGTTAACAGCCATTTTTAGTTTACCTTGGAACTCTGGATACCATGCCCTGTGCATAGAACAAATGCTAAGGAAAAATCAGCTAAAACTATAACTATTTTCTTTTCCTCCCAATTTTCCTAATGAGTCATTTCTCTAGCACATGTATTTTTGTGTCTTGTAGCCATGAAAAATATTGCTTTAAAGTGAGTAATTTTGCTGCTGTCAAATTTTGATAGAATGTTAAATAAATTAACAGATCTATTTTTAGTTATGAATATAGGTACACCCAATTTTGAATATTTTAAATCCAGTTAGAGGTCAGACTATCTTTACTTAATTGATAAATAATTGAGTTAAGACATCGTAGTAGTCTTAGGTATGCAACTTAATGATTTGACACATGTATATATTGCAAATGATCACCACAATAGGTCTAGTTAACATCCATAACCACACACACCTCATCCTTGTGATGAGACTATTTAAGATATACTCATTTGCAAACAGTTAAATATTATTATATTTTACATTACATCCCCAGGACTGATTTATTTTATAACTTCCCGTTTCTACTTTTTGAGCTCCCTTGCCCATTTTGCCTTCCCCTCCTCCCACTTTGGCAGTCACTATTAATCTGGTCTCTGTACTGATAAGCTTCTTTCCTAAGTTCCATATATATGTGACACAATATGATATTTATTGTTTTCTCTCTGATTTGACTTACTGCACTTGCTAGTTTTTTCTTTGAGATCCACCTATGTTGCCAAATACGGCAAGAGGTCAGTTTTTTCTTATCTCGTTGAGGTATAGTTTCTTCATTTCTACTGTACAATGTAGTGTTCATTTGTACTGTACAATGAAGTGAATTAGCTATATGTGTATATTTTATATAGCTACATGTGTATATTATGTATTATATATAACTATATGTTAGCTGTATTTAATTAGCTATATATTCCCTCCCTCTTGGACCTCCCACTCCCCCCCCAGCCCACCCATCTAGGTTAGCACAGAGCATTGAGCTGAATTCCCTCTGCTATGCAGCTGATTCCTACTAGCTGTTCACTTCTGCACATGGTGCTGTACATATTTCAATTCAAGTCCCCCAGTTCATCCCAACCATCTCCTCCTACCCCATGTTCACAGGTCTGTTTTCTGTATCTGTCTCTCTCTCTCCGCCCTGTAAAAAGTCTTCTGTACCATTTTTCTAGATTCCACATATATGTGTTAATATATTTGTTTTTCTCCTGCTGAAATACTTTATTATGTATGACATTTCTCCAAGGAAAACTTATAGATGGCCAAGAAACACATGAACAGAAGCTCACCATTACTAATTATTAGGGAAATGCAAATCAAAAATACAGTGAAGTATCACTTCACACTGGTGAGAATGGCCATTATTATATATATATATATATATATATATATATATATATATATATATAAAATAAATGGTGGAGAGGGTATGGAGAAAAGGAAACCCTCCTACACTGTTGGTGGGAACGTAAATTGTTACAGTCATTATGGAGAATAGTATGGAGGTCCCCTAAAAAAATTAAAAATAGAACTACCTTATGACCTGATAATTCCACTCCTGGGTATATTTCCTGACAAAACCATAGTTCAAAAAGACACATACACCCCAAGATTTCATTGTTTTTTATGGCCAAATAATATTCCATTGCATGCATGCAACACATTTTCCTCATTGATTCATCCATTGATAGACGTTTAGGCTGTTTCCAAGAGTCTAGTATTGTTAACAATAACAATTAAGTAATTAATTAATAATTAATTATTAATTAATTAATATTCACTTAATACTAGGATACACATATCTTTTCAAATTAGTGCATTTTCATTTTATTTGAAGAAATACCTGAAAGTGGAATTGTAGGATCATGTCGTACTATTATGATTTAATTTAATTTTAAAGAAACATTTATACTGCGTAGCCTGGCATGGAGAATTTTGAGCATTACTTTGCTAGTGTGTAAGATGAAAGCAATTGTGTGGTAGTTTGAACATTCTTTGGCATTGTCTTTCCTTGGGATTGGAATGGAAACTGACCTTTTCCAGTCCTGTGGCCACTGCTCAGTTTTCCAAATTTGCTGGCATTTAGAGTGTAGCACTTTCAGAGCATCATCTTTTAGGATTTGAAATAGCTCAACTGAAATTCCATTTGAGCTAGTAGAGGAATCGCCTCCACTAGCTTTGTTTGTAGTGATGCTTCCCGAGGCCCACTTGATTTTGCATTCCAGGATGTCTAACTCTAGGTGAGTGATCACACCATTGTGATTATCTGGGTCATGAAGGTCTTTTTAACATAGTTCTTCTGTGTGTTTTTCCCACCTCTTCTTAATATCTTCTACTTCTTTTAGGTTCATAGCATTTCTGTTCTTTATTGTGCCCATCTTTGCATGAAGTGTTCCCTTGGTATCTCTAATTTTCTTGAAGAGATCTCTAGTCTTTCCCATTACATTTCTCTCTCTCTCTCTCTCTCTCACACTTTCTTTGCACTGATCATTGAAAAAGGCCTTTTTATCTCTCCTTGAACTCTGTTCAGAGTTCCAAAGAATAGCAAGGAAACGTAGGTAAAAAGTAATTTCTCATGGTTTTTATTTACATTTCCCTCATGATTAGTGATATTGAGCACCTCTTAATATACCTATGTGTGCATATTGACCATCTGTGTGTATTCTTTGGATACATACCTATTTGAAATCTCTGTGCATTATTTAATTAGAATAGTTAAAATTGAGTTTGATTGTATATATATATATATATGTGTGTGTGTGTGTGTGTGTGTGTGTGTGTGATTTACAAATATTTTCTCCCATTTGATAGGTTATATTTTTATTTTGTTGATTATCTTTGCTTTGCATAATTTCTGTAGTTTGATGCAGTCCCACTAGTTTATTCTTGCTTATATGGACTTTGATTTAGGAGTCAAATCCAAAAAAAAATCTCACTGCCAAGACTAAAGTCAAAGAGCTCGTTACCTGTGTTTCCTTCTAGATGTTTTATGGTCTTATGTCTTTAATCCATTTTGAGTTAATTTTGTGTATGGTGTTAGATATTAGTTCAAATTTATTATTTGGCATATTCTTTTTAATGCAACTCTAAATTTAATTTTAATGCACTAATAATATATCTTTCTAATAGCTTGGTATTAGAAATGCAGTGGATTTCAGTATATTGATTTTGTATCCTGCATCTATTTTGAATTTATTTGTTAATTCTAACAGGTTTTTGGTGGATTCTTTAGGGTTTTCTATAAAGAATTTTCTGACAATTGCACATAGTTACAGTTTACTTCTTACTTTCTAATTTAGATGCATTTTCTTTCTTTCTTTCTTTTTTTTTTTTTTGCCTAATAGCTCTAACCAAGATTTCTAATGTTATTTTAAATAAAAATTTGAAAGTGGGCACTTTTGTTTTGTCCTTGATCCTAGAGGAAAAGTTTCAGGTTTTTACCATTGCCTATGATGTTAACTCTCCTTGTCATATATGGACTTTATTAGGTTGAAGCATTTTTCTCTATACTCACTTTGTTGTTTTTTTTTTTTTTTAAATCATACATGGATGTTAAATTATGCAGAGACTTTTTATTTATCTATTAGATGATTGATGGTGGTTTAGTCACTAAGTTGCTTCCGACTCTTGAGAACCCAGGTCTGTAGCCTGCCAGGCTCTTCTGTCCATGGGATTCTTCAGGCAAGAATACTGGAATGGGTTGCTATTTCCTTCTCAGGGAATCTTACCAACCCATGAATCAAACCTGAGTCTCCTGCATTGCAGGCAGATTCTTTACTGACTGAGCCATGAAGGAAGCCCCATTATATTATTAGTTATTAATATATAATTAAAGAGAATCTATGACAAACCTAGACAGCATATTAAAAAGCAGAGACATTACTTTGCTGACAAAGGTCCATCTAGTCAAATCTAGGGTTTTTCCAGTAGTCATGTATGGATGTTAGAGTTGAATCATAAAGAAAGCTGAGCGCAGTGCTGCAGTCCATGGGGTCACAAACAATCAAACACAACTAAGCGACCAAACTGAACTGAACTGAATAATTAGATGGCTATATGGTTTCAATCTTTCATTTTGTTATTGTGATGTATCTCATTGATTGATCTGTGGACTTTGAATCATTTTTGCATCCCTGGAATAAATCTCACTGGATTATGATGTATAATTCTTTTAGAGTGCTTGACTTTCAGTTTGCTAGTCAGCTGTTTCCTTACTGTTGAGATTTATATTGTATATTTTGGAAAATGGCCCTTTATTGGATATAACTTTTGCAGATATTTCTCCTTTTCTGTGGCTTGTCTTTTCACTTTCTTGTCAGTGTCTTTTGCATGTTAGAAAATTTTAATGAAATCCAACATATCTAGATTTCTTTCATGTATTATTCCTTTGATGTTATACATAAAAATCATCATTAAAAGCAGTATCATCTAGATTTTCTTCTCTGTTATGTTCTAGGAGATTTTTAGTTTCACATTTTACAATAGGTCTAGAAATTGAGTTAATTTTCATAAAGTGTGTAAAGTCTATGTCAATGCTGTTTTTCAAATTTGTTTTATATGTGATATTCAGTTGTTCCAGGACCTTTCTTGGGAAAAAAAAAAAAAGGAAAGAAAGAAGGTACAGGTTCTTTGTTGAATTACCTTTCCCTCTGTCAGTGATAATTGAATACATTTTTATAGCTCTTTATTTTGTCCCATTGATTTTCTTTTGTTTGTCTGTTAGTTAATTTTTGCTTTGCTCAAACCCACATTGTCTTGATATGCAAGCTTTAAAAGAAGTCGATGTTGAGTAGAGCTAGTCCTCCAACTGTATTATTTCTTTTTTTAATATTTCATTGGTGGTTTTGGATTTTACTTTTCAAATAACATTTAGCACTAGTTTATCAATATCCACAAGATAATTTGTTGGGATTGTGACTGAACTTTTATAGAATTACAGATCAAGTTGGGAAGAACTGGCATTGTGACAATATCTGGTCTTTCTAGCCAAGAACATGAAACATTCCTTCATTTGTTTAGTTCTTTAACACATTTCCTTTGAATTTTATAGTTTCCTTTATATTAATATTATAGAAAGTTTGGTATACTTATAGCTTAATTTTTTTTAATTTGCTCATGAAGGTTTATTGATTTTATGTATAGGTTTGAACAGAAAGGACAGTGTGTTTTCCTATAAAGATGAGATAAGAAAAGACATCATCACTTGGCAGAGTCTGGAGGAAAATACTTGAATGCATAACCAAAATTATTGACAGTAACTGCCTTGTGTCTTTGGATAAGTTCTGACATCCTTAATCAGATGCATGTATTAACCTATAATGTGAGAACTCCTTCTCCTGTCTTAGCCTGCTATGGCTATATGGTTCTATAAATAAGTGTGAGGAATTGACTGTGTCTTTAAAGAATCCTGCTATTTTTTAAACAATAACACTTGTTAACAACAGTCACAACACCATGATCATTTCCACCACACCTATGTATATGTTAACTATTATATTTTGTTCTGGGCTTGGAAGCTACCAGAATAGATGAGTAAGTTGATCAGTAAGTTATCCTCAAGGATGGTTTCATGGTAAACTTCTATTGAATATCTATATTCATTAACTTCTCCCACCAACCTCTATCTCTCCCCATCCCAAAGTAATTGACTTTAATTTATACATGTGGAAATTATATCCATGTGACTTTCAAAACAGGACTGAACTTTGTTGTTTGATTTAATAAATACAATTCCATTATCTCATTCAATTATGTAACTTTAACAATGGTTTTGTTTTATAGCCAAAATCATACTGGTCATACGGAAGACATAAGAAAATATAAAGAATATCTTAATAAATATTTAATTACAGTTGTCCTTGAAACACCTTCAAAAAATGCCATGCATAATTTTCCCCCTCTTTTCTATCCTTTATCAAGTACATTTTTAAGTTTATCATGGGGAAAAAAAAGAGAAAATTGATATTTTTTTGTGATTAAACATATTTTCTAATTAATCTGGGCATCTCAATGTCATGACAACAAATATTATTAATTTAACTTCTTTTGACCTATCGGGGCATCTTTATAAAGAAATCTGTCTTTTGGCAAAGTTTTTTTTTTTAGGTCAAAAGATGGAACTCACCTCAAAAGTCTTTTAATTAAGAACTCCTATTAAATAATTTATTTCATTATGCTCATCTTTCCTCTTCATATTTAGTTTTGTTAATTCAGACAGTAGACAGGATATATATATATATATGTATATATATAATTTTAAATTTTCCACAGGGATTTACTTTAAACCATGAGTCACTTCCCTATGTGATCTCAACTTGAACTGAATCTTTGAGATTGGTCATGACTCTGCATTCACTTCGGTTAGAGGTAAGTACAACTGGAAAATAAACAGAGTTCAGAAACATTCAAAACATTCAGCAGCATTTGAATGTAGAACCAAATACAGACATTTAATATTGTGGGAATATAAATAGGTAGATAGATAGATTTAAAGAGCATTTTTATAGCAAAAATCCAACTGGTCTTTTAACTTTTTTTTTCTTTTTGTTTAAGTGAAGGATTACAGTTGAGAAGGGGCCCACAGCAAATACAATCAACTTCAATTATTCCACATTAATGTTCAGAAGAGGTTTAGATAATGCCAAGTGCATGTATACTTGACTGTAATTTGGGGGTTTCTATAGTTTTCTTAGACCCTTGTTTCTACCATTTCCTTTAAGAGGCCTTTGAGAAATTTCATGTTTAAAATCTCTTCACTATTCTCATGAAACACTTGGACACAAAAGAGAATAAATAATCTAAATTACTTCTTAGGACAAAGCAGAAGGGAAAATACATATTGAAAAGACCTAAGCAGAGCTATTCTGCTCAGAAGGCCCATATTTAAATATATAAGTTATCTTTCTGGCTGTCCTTGGCTTCCAGTGGCAACAAGTAATAGCCTCAGAAGAAGTTAGGTGTTCAGAGATGACTGCATCAGTGTCTAGTGAAAGTCTCTTTCTTTTTTACAGTAAATTGAACACAGGATTTATTTGTAAAACATATTATGGGCATTATTAAATTACTGTTTATGTCTATTTCATCTTTGGAACTACGGTGAATATAGCAATCAACAGAAATTTTTCAATTGTCTGAATGCTCCTTTCTGATATCTTACCTCCACTAACCAGATGATAAATTCTCTGGGGCTCATTACAGTGTTTCAATCAAACACGTTGAAAAACTTGTTCTTTAGTATTCCATAATGTTTCTGGAAATAGACTATAAATCACCCAGGGCTCCTTTCCATTATTAATTTCCTAGTGAGAAAAGTTGAAGGTAGCTAAAAATCAAAAGACTAAAATTCAAGGGTGCCATAGGTCAAGCATTAGAGAACTATAACTTACCTGTGTTCCTTGTGGCTCTTGAACAGATAACATATCTTGGGGAGTCACTTAGTCAACTTTGGAAAATGAGGTATCTTCTCAGAGGAAATGGAGTTAGCCCTTGGAGTTGAAGCCCAATTCTGTCTTTTACTGGTCTTATGACTCTGGATAAATCACTTAAATCTTGGGATCTTGTCTTCATCTCTAAAACAAGGGAAATGGTGATCAACACAGAGGGTTATTGTGAGTAACATTCAAAAAGTGGTGGATATGAAAGAATATCTTATTAGTGGGAAGACATCTGAATATTCTTTCCCCCAATATTCTCCTGGTATTTATGGCCATATTTAATCCCTTTATATTGAGTAATTTGGTTCTAGGTAAGAGAGTATGGATAGAACGATCCCCTTGTGATTAAGTTACCAAAAACTCTTATCTACTGACTCTCGATTGCTTGCTTTGATAAAGTAGGCTGTCTTGTGGAGAGATACACATGAGAAGGAAGTAAAGGTGGATTTCATTCAACAGTCTGCAAACAACTGTGATCTCCAATCCAACTGCAAGAAATTAAATCTTGTTTATAACCACATATATGAGCTTAGAAGCAGATCTGTCCCCATTTGAGCCTGGTGCTGAAATCACAGCTCTATCTCAGACCAAGACTGCAGCCAGTCAGAGGCTTTGAAGTAGAGGACCCAGCTAAGCCATACCCAGATAAGTGATCCCAGAAACAACAGTGAGATAATAAACATGTGCTGTTTTAAGTCACTAAGCTTGGGGATAATTTAAGTGATAGGCAACTAATAAAAACTGCCAAATAATTGACACATCCCTTGCTATAGGTGCTCAGTGCAAAAACCTTAGTCTTTTTGTATTCCATTCTTTCTACCATACCCTACATCTGATTTCTCAGTAAAACTCTTGATTCCTCCTGCAAAATATATCCAGAACCTACCACTTCCCTGTTACTCTCCGAAACAAGTCACCATAATCTCTCTACAGGATTATCAGTTTAAGTGTCCTAAAATCACCCACTCACCACTGGGTTTCCTGCTCTGTCACTTTCCTATGTGATCTATTCTCTCCATAATACCAGACTCTGCTCCTTCCCTGGATAAAAACTACCAAGAGTCCCTCCCATATGCTAATAAAAGACAAAATCCTAATGACTTTTGTGCCTCTAAACTGGCCCCTGAAACATCAGTGCCTTCATGTCCTGTCACATGCTCTCTCCACCCAGCATCACTTCTCTTAAGGCTTCACCAGGAAACGCTGGCTTCTACTGGATGAACTTTGCATCAGGACATTTGAGTTTGCTATTTCACTGAATATATGATGACCTTCCCCCAGGTAATATGGCTCAGGCTCATTACCTCACCTCTTTCAGATCTTTGCTGCACTTCACTTTCTCAGCATGCCTGATCCTAATTACCTTATTTAAAATCCCATATATCATCATTCTCTACCACCACTTCCCTGCTATATATTTCTCACTGTAAAGTCATCATCACTCTCTGAGATATTAAATGTTGTACTTATTTTTCTTCTCTTAGAATATAAATAAAATGAGGGCAGCCATTTTCCTTTTTAAAAATTATCATTTTGCATAACTTCAGCTCCGAAAGGATGGATTGGCTGAATGAAGAAATGAGAAACAGTAAGAAAATAGAGCAATGCATTAGAAATGAGACATTGAAGTGTCTTCTCAAACTTTCTAGTAGGTCAGAGATATATAAGTGGAGTTGTGTCTCAAGATCTGTGCTGCTAAACATGCAAGTATAATGTGCAGAAAATGCAGGGGTGTTTTTTTTCCTTTCAAAACAGAGAGAATAACAGCAATAACTAATATAACATATATAAAGCACTTGGAATAATGTCTGGGCTTTCCTGGTAGATCAGCTGGTACAGAATCGGCCTGCAATGAAGGAGACTCCAGTTTGATCCCTGGGTTAGGAAGACCCCCTGGAGAAGGGAAAGGATACCCACTACATGACCCAGATAATCACGATAGTGTGATCACTCACCTAGAGCCAGACATCCTGGAATGTGAAGTCAAGTGGGCCTTAGAAAGCATCACTATGAACAAAGCTAGTGGAGGTGATTGAATTCCAGTTGAGCTATTTCAAATCCTGAAAGATGATGCTATGAAAGTGCTGCACTCAATATGCCAGCAATTTTGGAAAACTCAGCAGTGGTCGAGGACTGGAAAAGGTCAATTTTCATTCCAATCTCAAAGAAAGTCAATGCCAAAGAATGCTCAAACCACTGCACAATTGCACTCATCTCACATGGTAGTAATGCTCAAAATTCTCCAAGCCAGACTTCAGCAATACGTGAACCGTGAACTTCCAGATGTTCAAGCTGGTTTTAGAAAAGGCAGAGGAACCAGAGATTAAATTGCCAACATCCACTGGATCATCAAAAAAGCAAGAGAGTTCCAGAAAAACATCAATTTCTGCTTTTTTGACTATGCCAAAGCCTTTGACTGTGTGGATCACAATAAACTGTGGACAATTCTGAAAGAGAAGGGCATACCAGACCTCCTGATCTGCCTCTTGAGAAACCTGTATGCAGTTCAGGAAGCAACAGTTAGAACTGGACATGGAAAAACAGACTGGTTCCAAATAGGAAAAGGAGTATGTCAAGACTGTATAGTGTCACCCTGCTTATTTCACTTATATGCAGAGTACATCATGAGAAATACTGGGCTGGAGGAAGCACAAGCTGGAATCAAGATTGCCAGGAGAAATATCAATAACCTCAGATATGCAGATGACACCACCCTTATGACAGAAAGTGAAGAAGAACTAAAAAGCCTCCTGAAGAAAGTGAAAGAGGAGAGTGAAAATTTGGCCTAAAGGTCAACATTCAGAAAACTAATATCATGGCATCTGTTCCCATCACTTCATGGCAAATAGATGGGGAAACTGTGGAAACAATGTCAGACTTTATTTTTAGGGAGCTCCAAAATCACTGCAGATGGTGATTGCAGCCATGAAATTAAAAGATGCTTACTCCTTGGAAGGAAAGTTATGACCAACCTAGATAGCATATTAAAAAGCAGAGACATTACTTTGTCAACTAAGTTCCATCTAGTCAAGGCTATGACTTTTCGAGTGGTTATGTATGGATGTGAGAGTTGGACTGTGAAGAAAGCTGAGCACGGAAGAATTGATGCTTTTGAACTGTGGTGTTGGAGAAGACTCTTCAGAGTCCCTTGGACTGCAAGGAGATCCAACCAGTTCATCCTAAAGGAGATCAGTCCTGGGTGTTCATTGAAAGGACTGATGTTGAAGCTGAAACTCTAATATTTAGTTCACCTCATGCAAAGAGTTGACTCATTGGAAAAGTCCCTGATGCTGGGAGGGATTGGGGGCAGGAGGAGAAGGGGACGACAGAGAATGAGATGGCTGGATGGCATCAACGACTCAATGGACATGAGTTTGGGTAAGCTCCGGGAGTTGGCGATGGACAGAGAGGCCTGGCATGCTGCGATTCATGGGGTCACAAAGAGTCGGACACTACTGAGCAACTGGACTCATCTGAACGGAGTGCAATTATTTGCATAAACAACTGCTAGCCCTTACTTTCATTTCATACTGGCTTTTTTTTTTATTTATCTTTATCTAAATTGTCTCCATTCGTTTATAATAAACCTTTGAATTGGTATGTCATCATTCTGCTTAATTTCTCCATTTTTATAAGATATCTAAGTTTTCACTCAAGATTTCAATGTGCATATTATAAAAATAATATTGTCTGCTAAATATAAGCCCAAGCAGCTGACTGTGCTCAAATCATGAACTCCTTATTGCCAAATTCAGACTTAAATTGAAGAAAGTAGGGAAAACCACTAGACTATTGAGGTATGACCTAAATCAAATCCCTTATGATTATACAGTGTGAGTGACAAAGAGATTCTAGGGATTAGATCTGATAGAGTGCCTGAAGAACTATGGATGGAAGTTTGTGACATTGTACAGGAGGCAGTGATCAAGACCATCCCCAAGACAAAGAAACACAAAAAGGCAAAATGCTTGTCTGACAAGGCCTTACAAATAGCTGAAAAAAAAGAAGAGAAGCTAAAGGCAAAAGAGAAAAGGAAAGATATACCCATTTGAATGCAGAGTTCCAAAATAGCAAGGAGAAATAAGAAAGCCTTCCTCAGAAACTAATGCAAATAAATAGGAGAAAATAAATGAATGGGAAGGACTAGAGATCTATTCATGAATATTAGAGATACCAAGGGAACATTTCATGCAAAGATGAGCAGGATAAAGGACAGAAATGGTATGGATCTAACAGAAGCAGAAGATATTAAGAAGAGGTGGCAAGAATACACAGAAGAATTATACAAAAAAGGTCTTCATGACCCAGATAAGCACGATGGTGTGATCATTCACCTAGAACCAGACAGCATGGAATGTGAAGTTGAGTGAGCCTTAGGAAGCATCATTTTGAGCAAAGCTAGTAGAGGTGATGGAATTTGAGTTGAGCTATTTCAACTCCTAAAAGATGATGCTGTGAAAGTGCTGCACTCAACATGCCAGAAAATTTGGAAAACTCAGCAGTGGTCACAAGACTGGAAAATGTCAGTTTTCATTCCAATACTGAAGAAAGTTAATGCCAAAGAATGTTCAAACTACCTCACAATTGTACTCATCTCACAAGCTAGCAAAGTAATTCTCCAAGTCAGGCTTCAACAGTATGAGAATTATGAACCTCCAGATGTTCAATCTGGATTTAGAAAAGGCAGAGGTACCAGAGATCATATTGCCAACATCTGCTGGATCATAAAAAAAGCAAGAGAGTTACAAAAAAAGATCTACTTTATTGACTACACCAAAGCCTTTGACTGTGTGGATCACAACAAACTGGAAAATTCTTCAAGAGATGGAAATTCCAGGCCACCTGACCTGCATCCTAAGAGATTTGTATGCAGGTTAATAAGCAACGTTAGACTGCAAGAAGATCAAACCTGTCCATCCTAAAGGAGATCAGTTCTGGGTGTTCACTGGAAGGACTGATGTTGAAGCTGAAACTCCAATACTTTGGCCACCTCATACAAAGACTTGACTCATTGGTAAAGACCCAATGCTGGGAGGGATTGAGGGCAGGAGGAGAAGGGGACGATAGAGGATGAGATGGCTGGATGGCATCACCGACTCAATGGACATGAGTTTGGGTAGACTCTGGGAGTTGGTGATGGGCAGGGAGGCCTGGCGTACTGCAATTCATGGGGTCACAGAGAGTCAGATATGACTGAGAGACTGAACTGAACTGAGAACTGAACATGGAACAACAGACTGATTTCAAATTCGGAAAGGAGTACATCAAGGGTGTATATTGTCACCCTGCTTATTTAACTTATATGAAGTATATGTTATGTGAAATGCCAGGCTGGATGAAGCACAAGCTGGAATCAAGATTGCTGGAAGAAATATCAATAATCTCAGATAAGCAGATGACACCACCTTTTTGGCAGAAAGAGATAAAGAGCCTCCCAATGAACATGAAAGAGGAGAGTGAAAAAGCTCCTAAAACTCAACATTCAGGAAACTAAGATCATGGCATCTGGTCCCATCACTTTGGCAAATATGGGGAAACAGAGGAAACAGTGAGAGACTTGATTTTGGGGGGCTCCCAACTCACTGCAGATGGTGACTTCAACCATGAAATTAAAAGGCACTTGCTCCTTGGAAGAACTATGAACAACCTAGACAGAATATTAAAAAGCAGAGGCATTACTTTACCAACAAAGGTCTGTCTATTCAAAGCTATAGTTTTTCCAGTAGTTATATTTAGATGTCAGAGTTGGACTATAAATAAAGCTGAACACCAAATAGTTGATGATTTTGAACTGTGGTGCTGGAGAAGACTCTTGAGAATCCCTTGAACTGCAAGGGTATCCAACCAGTCCATCCTAAAGGAAATCAGTCCTGAATAGTCATTGGAAGGACTGATGCTGAAGCTGAAGTTCAAATGCTTTGGCCACCTGATGGGAAGAACTGACTCATTTCAAAAGACCCTGATGCTGAGAAAGATTGAAGGTAGGAGGTGAAGGGGACGACAGAGGATGAAATGGTTGGATGCCATCACCTATACAATAGAAATGAGATTGAGTAAGCTCCAGGAGCTTTTGATGAACAGGGAATCCTGGTGGCTGTATTCCATGGGTTCACAAAGTGTCAGACACAACTGAGAGATCGAACTGCACTGAAATGAAATATCTGGAAGAATGAAATAGAACTGCATAGGAAAGAAAAATTAACAGATTAATAAAATCATCCTTCAAAGTAAATTATGGGATGTTTAAAAATTCAGATATTGAACAGTTCTACATTGATTTCCATTGATTAAGGGTGGCCCTGTCCATCCCCAGGCTCATCAGGAGTAACCATAGACTCTTTACAGAGTATATGTGATAACCATTTCATCTTCATTCTTCACCAGCCAAACCTTTTACAGACCCCATGAAGTCACTCTTCAGCAAGGGAAAATAATAAGTGTATCTTTGACATATTTACCACTGGGGTGCAGTGATAGAGTATGTTAATTCATAAAAGAAATATTGATGTGTGTTTGGCATTTTATTTTGGTAGTGAGTTTTTTTGATCCTTAAATGTGAAAGTAGGAATTTGCATTGTTTCAGCCAAGCCTCTGTAAGTTGTCTATTCATTCTTTAAAGCCATATTCATTCTTTAAAGCCAGATCTAAAGAATTTATTTTTTATTTTTTTTTTATAAAATTGACTGGTCTTGTATGGAGATTTCCTCCTCCTTTGGTTTTAGTGATGTGATTGTCTCTTCATTTATTTCCTATATAAATCAATATTTTACTCTTGACTTTACAAAATTAATGCATTACCCTAAAGTTATCCATGACTTCTCCCCCCCCCCCCCTTTTTTAAAATAATGCATAAGGAAAAATATCCAGGATAAAACTGCATTCAGAAACACTGTCTTGTGTCTCTGGAAAACAAGAAGAGCTAGTTAATATCAGATGTGTTTATATGCTAAAATAATATCTAGTCTCAATAAAAAAAAAAAGCACTTCTTTTTGATGCTATTTAGGAAATGGATCCTTGAGTTGCATTACTTTGCAGCTCAGCTCTTAACACTTCTGCCAATCTTTCTTTAATGACAGCAAATCTCTCCAACATAATGAGGCTTACATGGGAGGAAGGCTGTCAGCTAAGCAGGTACAGTGCTCTATAGCAAGCAGTAGGGTTTTAAAACAGCTCATTAAAAAGAACCCTAACCACCTGCTGAAATTATGCTAAATCCGTCTTAAAGGTGCAGGTGAAGAGATTGAAACACAAAGATATTTAGTCTTGTTCAAGGCAGATAAAAGTAGTTTAACAAGGTTTTGGTTGCTAGTTGAAAATCATCAAGGGAAACACACATATTTAATTGTGCAGCAATTAGCTGATGAGCTCTTATGGTTGACAGTGTTATAGCAACCCTGCAACTTTAACTCTTACTCCACATTTAATGTTTTTGACATTGTATTTTATAGTTTTATATGTTTATTTCTAACTACCTACTGCAGATATAGATGATTTTATCTGTTTTGTCTTTTAAGCTTCTGAATAGCTTTATTAGTGGTTGGTATAATAACTTTACTTATATTTTCCTTTACCAATAAGAATTTTTCTTTCTTAATTTTCGTATTTCTATTGATGGCCTTTTCTTTTCTGCTAAGTACCTGTAACATTTGTGTTAAGTCCCTTTAACATTTTTTTAAAGCTAGTTTAGTATTGTTGAACTCTTTTAGCTTTAGCTTGTCTATAACATTCTTTATCTCTCCTTCAATTCTGAATGATAAACTTGCTGGGTAGAGTATACTTTGTTGAACGTTTGTTTTTTTCTTTCATCACTTTGAATATGTCTTGCCACTCTGACATTCATTATTTCTGCTTAAAATTTAGTTTATATTCTTATGGAAGTTGTGTGTGTGTGTGTGTGTGTGTGCATTTAACATAACCAGTGTATATGTGTGTGCATGTATTTAATGCACATATGTGTACATGTATGCATATGTATTTAACATAACCAGTTGCTTTCTTCACTGAATTTGATTTTCCTTTTCAGTTTTGCCATTTTAATTTTGATGTGTTTGGTGTAGACTTCTTTGGTTTCATCTTGTTTTGGGACTCTCTGTGCTTCCTGGACATGAATGACAGTTTCCTTCCCCAGATTAGGGAAGCTTTCAGCATTGTTTCTTCAAATAAATTCTGTGCCCTTTTCTCCTTTTCTTCTCCTTCTAGAACCCCTATAATGGAAATGATAGTATACCAGATATTGCTCTATAGGCCTCCTATTTAAATTTAAATTTAGAATATATCCTCATTTTAAATTTTTTGCATGTGTTCAGTTTGGTGATTTCCATTACTTAGTCCTCCAGTTCACTGATTTGTTTTTTCTGTATCATCTAATCTATTTTTGATCATACTAGTACATTTTTAATTTCAGTTACTATATTTTTACCTCTGCTTGGTTCTTCTTCATATTTTCTAACTCCGTTACATTTCTTACAATGTTCATCCATTCTTTTCCCAAGTTTAGTGAGAGTCTTTATAATCACGTCTTGAACTCTTTATTGTGTAGACTGCTTATCTCTACTTCATTTAGTTCTTTTTCTGAGGTTATGTTTGATTTTTGTTTGAAATGTATTCCTCTGTTTCCTCATACTGCCCAACTTGTTTTTTCCAGTGTCTTAGGTAGGTCAGTCACGTTTCCCAATCTTGGAGAAGTGGACGTATGTAGAGTCTGTTCTGTGGCACCTAGAGCCATGTCTGCTCTGCCGAGGAGAGCTACCCGCCCTAGGAGCGACCCTCTGTGTGCTGCGTTAGCCTTCTGCTCCGGCGGGGCTGACTGCTGAGTAGGCGGGGCTGACTGCTGAGGAGGCGGGGCTGGGCTTTGGGCAAGTTTTCTATGAGGCTGTGCTTCATGTGGTGGCTGCAGGCCAGCTAGATGGCAATGTAGACTTTCTGAATGGCTGTCTGCCTGGGCCTCTTTTTGAGAGGGGAGGAGTCTTGGGGTTGGTGCTGTCCAGACAGAGGATGGGGCTCAGCCCCAGTATCAGTGTGTTGTACAACTCAAGGGGGGCTGGGGCTGGTACTGACCCACTGAATGGAGGGGACGATTCTTCCTATACTGTCTGCACGTGCATGGGGTTTTAGGGGTGGTGCCAAACTGCTGGTGAGTAGGGATGATTCCTTGGCTCTAATGGGCTAGTTCAGTTCAGTCGCTCAGTTGTGTCCTACTCTTTGCGACCCCATAAATTGCAGCGCGCCAGGCCTCCCT
The DNA here is from genome assembly GCF_023699985.2 of Odocoileus virginianus. Taxonomy (NCBI): domain Eukaryota; kingdom Metazoa; phylum Chordata; class Mammalia; order Artiodactyla; family Cervidae; genus Odocoileus; species Odocoileus virginianus. The sequence continues at coordinate 66,286,500 of NC_069686.1, read as the reverse complement.
GTCAATCACCAGCTCCCGGAGTTTACTCAAACTCATGTCCATTGAGTCGGTGATGCCATCCAACCATCTCATCCTCTGTCCTCCCCTTCTCCTCCTGCCCCGAATTCTCCCCAGCATTAGGGTTTTTTCCAATGAGTCAACTCTTCTCATGATGTGGCCAAAGTATTGGAGTTTCAGCTTCAGCATCAGTCCTTCCAATGAACACCCAGGACTGATCTCCTTCAGGATGGACTGGTTGGATCTCCTTGCTGCCCAAGGGACTCTCAAGAGTCTTCTCCAACACCACAGTTCAAAAGCATCAATTCTTCGGTGCTCAGCTTTCTTCACAGTTCAACTTACATCCGTACATGAACACTGGAAAAACCATAGCCTTAACTAGATGGGCCTTTGTTGGCAAAGTAATGTCTCTGCTTTTTAATATGCTACCTAGGTGGTCATAACTTTCCTTCCAAGGAGTAGGCATCTTTTAATTTCATAGCTGCAATCACCATCTGTAGTGATTTTGGAGCTCAAAAAAAATAAAGTCTAACACTGTTTCCACTGTTTCCCCATCTATTTCCCATGAAGTGATGGGACCAGATGTCATGATCTTAGTTTTCTGAATGTTGAGCTTTAAGCCAACTTTTTCACTCTCCTCTTTCACTTTCATCAATAGGCTTTTTAGTTCCTCTTCATTTAATGGGCTAGAGGGAGGATTAGATAATAGAAATTGCCAGCATCATTGTTATTGCAGTAGAATAGGCTTCAAAAAGTGACAGCTGCCAGCATCTATGTCTCTGAAAGAGTCTTAGCTGTCTATTTTCTCTTTTGGGGGTTCTCCAAGATCCATAAGCAAGCCTGACAAAAGGTACTTTCACCATTATCTCTGCTTTAGAACTCAGAGTATATGAGATTTTTCAGGTAACCTTTGAGTGTGAAGTCTCTGTTTCCTATAATCATTTACCTTTCCTGAATATGCACTCCACTGGTTCAAAGTCAGACTTCTTAGGAGCTCATCTTCCCAGGGTAGGGCCCTGAGGCTGAGAAGCTCAATGTTGAACTCAGTTCCTGTAGTCCATAGAGATAACCTTTATAATTATGATTACCCTTCCTGTTTGGGGTTTGCTAACTCAGGAATGTCAGTCCTGACTATACCGTGTCTCTGCTCTTCCTGCCCATTTTGTGGCATCTTCTTTTTGTCTTCTGTTGTGTAAAATATTTCCTGCTAGTCTTCAGGTTATTCTCAAAAATAGTATCTCTGTAAGTAGTTCATTTTAATATATATTTGGGAAGATTTGAGTTCAAGGTCTTTCTATGTTACCATCTTGGCTATCTCCTAAAAATTCTTAATAACCATTTATGATGCTCCTATGCTTACAAAAATGTTATTAATTTATTAATTGAAATCATTATTTTTAGATGTCATACATTCATGTATCCAGTCATTTTATGCCTATCATTATATAGTTTTGGGCCTCAGTTTCCTTAGTAATGAAAGTTAGGCTTTGGAACAGCTTGAAATTCCTCCAATCAGTCAAAAGCTATTTACACTTCTGTACTGGGCATTATATGATTTTGTATTTTCTGTAAAGGATTTTTCTTCATAATATAATAAGTCAGGGAAAGAAGGATAGACATAGCATCACAGACCCCTAATAAGCACAAGACAGTGAGCTGTGTGCATAAAAATTGATTTCTACAAAACTCTGCAAAGCCAGTGTTGCAGTGTGCATTTAATGGAAGAGGAAGAGCAAGGAATATTGTTGGGTCAGAATATTAACGGCTATGTTACAAAACAGAAGAACAATAATAGAGGTAGACAGGGACTTCTTAGATAACAGAAGACTGAGCAATCAACTCCTTTTTAGAAGTACTTTTTTTTTTAATATTAGTGAATCTACCAGAGTCTAGGCTATAAACATCAGAACTTTACAAAGTTCCTTCCTTGAAAATGAAATGGCTAAACATATATCACGGTAATAGAGATTTAGAAAGTGATTCTCATTCTATATATCTTTGCTCATTCAGTTCCAAACTTGGAATGCATCCTTGGAACGTGAAATATCATTATGCAGCCATGGCCCTTTCTCTAGTAGAATTTATTTGAGTTACTCTTTTTGATAGGCCACTCAACATTGAATGCTGGTCCTCAGTGTTTCCAGCATGTCTGTTTTGGCCCTAATGTCTTCGCATCAAAACTAGTGATGTTCTCGCTTCCACAGTGACCTCATCATGTTCATACTCTACTTCACTTTTTGCCAGGCAGGAAATACCTGTTTCCTGGTACCTATCCTCCTACTAATTTGGAAGGAATCTCCATTCATTACTTGCTTCAAGTCTATTAAACTCAATAACATCTTCTCACATATGAGATTTAACTGCTATTTTTAAAAGGAAACAAGTGATATGATCAGCAAAATATTAAAGACATTACTTGAAGCTGGAAAATGTCACCATCCAATAATTTTCACCAAGTATAGTATTATAAAATAGTCAATTCTATAGTCTAATAGTGAGCTTTAAATGGCCTTAACCATAAAATGAAACATAAATAATAGTTAGAAGTTTAAAACTCTTTGAGAAAAAAAAAATGCCCTCATGCCTTTTGGTTCTATGAGCTGGAGAGAGTGTTTTGAGAGGCATTTATTTTGCTAAATAAAGCAACAGTTATCTATGGTAGATGTTTCCAGAATATTGATGTTATTCAGTCAGGTCCAATTCTCTGTGACCTCATGGATTGTAGTCCACCAGGCTCCTCTGTCCCTGGAATTCTCCAAACAAGAATACTGGAGACAGTAGCCATTCTCCAGGAGATCTTCTTGACCAGGGATTAAACCCAGTTCTCCCTCATTGCAAGCAGATTCTTTACCAACTGAACCACCAGGAAAGCCCAAAATGTGCTTAGGAGAAACTTTAGAAGGAATTAATTCTATCTTACTTCCTACAGAAGGAAGTTTACCTCTTAGAATTAAACCATAAAATAATTGTTTGATTTTGGAATTTGAAGGTATGCAATGAGACAGAGTGAGGAGATAAACATTGACAAAAGCACAGAAAGACTTCAGGATCTGGCAAGTGACTGGAAAGCGCCAGAGAGTTATGATGTTACTTGCATGTTGCTGAAACACTGGAGAATCCATTCATGTCTTCATTCATTCAAGTTTATATTCATTCACTGCCCCTCCCTGTTGGGAACGTCTTCCCAGTTATGTATAGTGTGGGGGGTGAGAACTATTCCCCATGCCTTTCAGGAGAAGCAGACCCGCCTTGGCTTGAGCAGACAGGCTCATCATACTGGGCCTTTGATGGCCAATAAAAATACATAAAGATAATGAAGTATTTGTGATTCACAGCCACTATGTCACTGTCAAATATTACCGTCAGCTAGGTAGTAAAATACAAGTGATGATATACTGGTTAGACATACTGGCATACTGGTTACCAGAAATACAGTCAGGAGAATCCCCACCCGCACCCCCCAAAGAAATTCTAAACAATTTCTCAAAGAATGATTGGATGGTTGCTTTACACATGCACCCATGGCAGAATTAGAACTCAGCAATGGTGATTCACCATCCCAGCAGAAGCCAGAACCAAGCTTGCTGGGAAAAATATCAATAACCTCAGATATGCAGATTACATAATCTTTATAGCAGAAAACAAAGAGTAACTAAAAAGCCTCTTCATGAAAGTGAAACAGCAGAGCGAAAAGTCTGGCTTAAAAATCAACGTTCAAAATCTAAGACGGTGGCATCCGGTTCCATCACTTCGTGGTAAATAGATGGGGAAACAATGGAAACAGTGACAGAATTTCTTTTCTTAGGCTCCAAAATCGCTGCAGGTGGTGACTGCAGTCATGAAATTAAAAGACAGTTGCTCCTTGGAAAGAAAGATATGGCAAACCTAGACAGCATATTCAAAAGCAGAGCAGAGACATCACTTTGTTGACAAAGATCCTTATAGTCAAAGCTATGGTTTTTCCAGTATGCATTTATGGATGTGAGAGTTGAACCATAAAGAAAGCTAAGGGCTGAAGAATTGATGCTTTTGAACTGTGGTGTTGGAGAAGACTCTTGAGAGTCCCTAGGACTACACTTGGACTACAAGGAGATCAAACTAATCAATCCTAAAGGAGATCAACCCTGAATATTCATTGGAGGGACTGATGCTGAAGCTGAAGCTCCAATACTTTGGTCACCTGATGTGAAGAGCCGACTCATTTGAAAAGACCCTGATGCTGGGACAGATTGAAAGCAAGAGGAGAAAGGGATGACAGAGGATGAGCTGGTTGGATGGCATCACCGACTCAATGGACATGAGTTTGAGCAGGCTCCAGGAGTTGGTGATAGACAGGGAAGCTTTGCATGCTGCAGTCCATGGGGTCACAAAGAGTTGGACTTGACTAAGCAACTGAACTCAACTGTGTATACAATGTCTGTTAAATATTGAGTGTGTAAGAATAATTGTAATAATTAATATGTGGTTTTATTCATGTTCTTATTAAAATATGTATAGAAAGCAAAGTTTGTAGTACATCTGCATAGTCAAATGAAGTTCCATGGAAATGGACCCGCAGTGGGTCTAAAGTACACTGGTTGCTTAGTGAAACAAATGTGAGGATACCCAGATGAGGAGAAAATTGTAAGTGAAGACATGGAAGCAAGATGGAACAAGGTACATGGGGCACAGAAGTTCACTGAAAATGTCTGAGACACACAGAGATTATATACAGAGAGAGATGATAGATATATAGATAGATGATAGATAGATAGATAGATAGATAGATAGATAGATAGATAGATAGCCAGATGGTGATAGATAGTGACAGATAGGTAGAGATAGATAGAATATGGGTTGTACCACAATGAAGTGACTAAGGAACACAGAAAAGATTTTGTAGGTTTTCATTTCTCAAATACGGATTCAGAACATGCTAGTGCATTATCAGGTCTCAGATGAATCATAAACCTTTACTTGCTAAGAACAGTTAACATACTGATATTTTTGACAATTCACTTAAAAAATGAGAGAATTATGATCAAAAGGGAGGAATTTGTCATATAATCCTGCCAAATTACTGTTGAAATTATGCAGAGAAAATAAAAATGAATAAAGCAATAAAAGATATTTGAATGCAAAATTGACTTTGGACAGAGAGATTGGTAGCTTAGAGGTGTGGGCATGGGAGCACACTATTTATTATTAAAAAAAAAAACACTGCTTTGTTTGAATATCAAAGGAATATATCATTGCTAAAAAAGCTAAAGAAATAAAGAAATGAATATATAAATACATTTTCCCGTAGTAATATCACTCTAAGCAATTTGTACTTAGATATGCTTTCTTTGAGAAACAGTTATATATTCAGTTATGAAATATAGTCCATAAACCTGAATATTCCCATAGAAGAAGGTCTCACTTCTATTCACCATCTCTGGTGTGTTACAGGAAAAAAAAAAAAAAAAGGCAACCACAACTCTGGTTTATAGCAATACCACATTCAGTCAGCATTTATACTGAAAGCATAAAAAATGCATTTTCTTTAGTATACAAAAATTTCCCACTGTAGCCATGAAGAGCATTATGTTAGGATATTCTTGGTAAGAAAATTTCCAGACTTCATGGTCTTATACTGCTTCTTAGGAACTGAACGATTTACCTGTCACTATTCTTAAGTCCTTGAAAACTCTTTTCCTTTGAAATGCTTCTATTTCCACAATATGATATTAGTGATTATCTACACACACACACACACACACACACACACACACACACACACATCTGTTTTAAATGAAAAATTAAACCTTGGCCCCTAACATCATAGAGGGATCCTTAAGTCATACATTTATGGATATGGCTTCACAAACTGTGTACCAGTGACATGTGAGATCTTTAGCAATCCAGTTAATCAATAAGTATGTCAAAAAAATCCTTAAGTGCATGCCTGAATGTGCAATGCATTGTACCAAGTGCCTCACCTTTGACCAGATTCAATTGATGATATACTGCAAAGAATGTTTCTAAGTTGAAAATCCAATAAAATTTATTTGAGGAGAATCATTATGCAACCACTCAATAAGTGATCCTTCCCACCCTTTCCAACTGCCACTTCCTTTGTGCTGGTGCCATAGACCTGACTTAATCCCAGTTCAGCCCTAAGTGCAAAACTTCTTAAATGCAAATTTGATGAGACCCTTGCTCAAAACCTTCAATCATCTAGTATGATTAATTGTGTGAATCTGGTTAGCTGAAACAGAAATAATTGAATATAAGCACATTGGGCTTCCTTGGTGGCTCAGTGGCACAGATTATGTTTGCCAGTGCAGGAGACACAAGTTTGATCGCTTGGTCAGGAAGATCCCCTGAAGAAGGAAATGGCAACCCACGCCAGTATTCTTCCCTGGGAAATCTCATGGGCAGAGAAGACTGTCAGGCTATAGGCCATGGGGTTGCAAAAGTGTCAGACACAACTTACTGACTCAACAACAGCTGTATACATTACAAAATAAATGGAGAAATTTGAAGAAAATAGCTAGAAAAATGAATGGAATCCAAAGCTACTCTGTAGGACAAGATACTGGCAGTGTCATATACACTTGCTTAAGAATGGTGTAGAGATGGATATTATTAATATGCACATATACACTCTGCTGCTGCTGCTGCTAAGTTGCTTCAGTCATGTCTGACTCTTCGCAACCCCATGCACTGCAGCCTAACAGGCTCCTCCATCCATGGGATTTTCCAGGCAAGAGTAGTGGAGTGGGTTCCCATTGCCTTCTCCAACAAATATACTCTAGTCACCTGCTACATATGGAGTAGAACCAAGGGAAGGGGATTAACCATTGTGAGACCAGGCCTTCTGAGCTACAGTCCAGTTCCAGAGGAAACAGACTTCTTGACTTTTCTCTCAGTGTGGAATAAATCTCCTTCAGTGGGTGAAATTTTCTCACCTATAGCTAAGTGGAGACAGCTATCCTTTCGGGGTTGCCCAGGGCATCTGGAGCAGAAGTGGCTATAGTGGAATCTTCACAAAGGCACTGAGATCCAAGAATTCCAAGATGATGTCCCAAGGGCAATAAATCACAGTGTCTGTCAATGAAGGCTTATAGAGCACCACCAAGACTAAACTACAACTCAGCCTGAATTTGTTAACTCCAAGGACTGCAATATTTACCAGAAGCCCCATCAGACTCTGCAAAGCATTCTTCTTAGCAGCATATGCTCCTGGATCTTTACAGAGGAAAGACACTGAGCAAAACTACCCCAGGCCACAGGGATTCCTGAAGAAGCCAGAGGTACTGCATCTTGTGCTGTGGATGTGTTAGATTAGGTACTTGTGTCTCTAGTCACCTCTGAATTAAGGGACCAATGATAAGATAAATAAACTTTTGCCTGTTCTCTGTACATAGCCATCTACACTGTTACATTAGCCCTAAGTGAAACAGATCCAAGTCTATATCAGCTCACCATGTTCCTGTTCTTGAACCATCATCATTGTTATTCAGTCACTCAGTCCTGCCCAACTCTTTGCAGTTCAGTGGACTGCAGCATACAAGGCTTCCCTGTATGCAGACATATTCAGGACTGATCTCCTTTAGGATGGACTTGTTGGATCTCCTTGCAGCCCAAGTAGCTCTTAAGAGTCTTCTTCAACACCACAGTTCAAAAGCATAAATTCTTTAGTGCTCAGCTTTCTTTATGATCCAACTCTCACACCCATACATGACCACTGGAAAAACCATAACTTTGGCTAGACCAACCTTTGTTGGCAAAGTAATGTCTCTGCTTTTTATTATGCTGTCTAGGTTTGTCATAGCTTTTCTTCAAAGGAGGAAGCATCTTTTAATTTCATGGCTGCAAGTCACCATCTGCAGTAATTTTGGAGCCCAACAAAAGAAAGTTTCACTGTTTCCATATCTATTTGCCACAACGTGATGGGACTGTGTGCCATGATATTAGTTTTTTGAATGTTGAGTTTTAAGCCAACTGTTTCACTCTCCTCTTTAACTTTAATCAAGAGGCTCTTTAATTTTTCTTTCCTGTCTGCCATAAGAGTGGTGTCATCTTTGTATCTGAGGTTATTGATATTTCTCCCAGCAATCTTGATTCCAGTTTGTGCTTCATCCAACTAGGCATTTCACATGATGTACTCTCTATATATGGAGAAGGAAATGGCTACCCACTCCAGTATTCTTGCCTGGAGAATCCCAGGGACAGTGAAGCCTGGTGGGCTGCCACCCATGGAGTCACACAGAGTCAGACACGACTGAAACGACTTAGCGAGGCAGCAGCAGCACTCTGCATGTGAGTTAAATTAGCAGGGTGACAGTATATCACCTTGACGTACTCCTTTCCCAATTTGGAACCATTATATACGCAGTGCCTCTCTTATCCTTAACTCATCACAGCAATCCATAAGCTCAATATGAGTGATTCAATGCACAGAGAAGGAAATGTCACAAAGAGACTTAAAAATCTTGCTCTAGTTCACATGACTTTGTGATTCCAGGGCTGAAATTAGAGTAAAACTTAACCTAAACCCAAAGTCTACAGTGGATGCAATTTGTATCCCTGTACTGATGTTAATTTTTCTCAAGTTAAGTGTTAACTGTGTTACTGCACTAAATGTACTGAAAAAGTCATACTCTGACTTCTGATAAATTGTTTCTCAACTTCTTCTCTTCATTGTCCAACCACTGCTTTGAGGACACTGCATTCAACCAAATGATTAACATACAGTAGGGAGCTCAAAAAGTGTCTCTTGAATAAATGTGTATGCATACAATTAAGGTCATCCTTCGGATGATTGACCTACAAGGTTAAAGCTGTGTTGATTCCAGACTAAGATGACTAGAGAAAATTCAAAAGTATAATAGATGTGTCATTATAAGAATAAAAGTCAAATAATCTATTTTTTCTACTTTTTGGTTATTGTGTATTTACTGAATTTATCTGGCAGCATATTGAAGATAGTCAATACAGCTAATGATAGTATAAATGTAGCACTTAGAATCTCCTAAAGTCTGTTCTGAGGATTTTATTTTAAGCTTTTTTTCTTTGTAACTGTCAGTTTCTGAAGACTTCTTTATTTAGCATAACTTGGTAGGATTTGAGATATGACATTTTTAAAAAGAAAAAATATATATATGTTCCAAAGGATCTTCAAATATTATCCATTTTACCTTTAAGAAGATTTTGCTTCAACTTAAGGTATGAAAGTAGAAGAAAGAAAGTTATTTTATAATATAAACACACAAGGAGTCAAAGTCTCTTTCAGCAGAGAAAGCTTTGTGATTAGTGGAATGTATACAATTATAAACTTAATTGTTAAATCAAAACACATCCCAATCACACTAGCATGTCACTTTTAATGGGCAATACATTCCCTAAGAAGTCAAGTTCTCTGCTAACAATATTGAACCAAATCATCAAAATTCAAAGATGGGTCTATAAAATGCAAAATTCCTTCAGCCAAGTGCACAGTGGGTTGCAACGTGCAGATTAATGGGAGCCCTGTCAAGTATTTTAATGTATGCCTCAATCGTTGAAACACATGTGATGATTAGTAAAGTATTTGGTCTGAGCAGTAAAAGATATAAAATAAATTAAAGTCCTGACACCTTCTGAATTAATAAAGCATTTGGTTAGACTGTATTGACAAATTTCTAGCACAGATGAAAAAGCCCCATAACTGCATGCATCTTCCCCCCAGGCATGCTGAGAACCCACACTGGCCTCCTCCTATGGCATCTTTCTAAATGAGGAGCTCTGCAAAATCACCAGTGCTGTCTCTGAAGAATCTCAGAATTCGAACACTCACTGGTTTGAATATAAACCTACATTTATAACTGGCATCTCTCATATTTCTTTTGAGTTTCGTAAATGAGATTTCTTTTTCTTAAGTCTGTTTCAGAACTACTGTCACCTCGAAAGCAATTTTCATTATTTTCTTTGAAGTATATCCCTGGAAACACTGAAGCTGAAAAATGCACACTGAAGCAGAAGCGGTGGACTAAATAAATCTACTGTCACTTTGGTTAGTGGTATACATTGTGGAGATGGAGGAGGTGAAATGTTGAAGTTTTACTGAGGCAGATTCATTAGAGTGGTCAAGACAATGAAATCCAAAGGGTCAAGGAGAGTCACGTTGTTCTTTCATGTCAGGTTTAGGAAGTGAAGCTGCTGTGATAATTGGGTTAGTATTTAGTGCTCAATACCTACTTTGCCCAGCAGGGACACTCATGACTTGGAGGAGAGAGAAAAAAAATCTTAATTTTTAAATGGTGCCTTTTGGAGGCAGGGATATCCAGATGGAAAGGAACATTACTTTTATTGAGGGATTAAATTATATGCATAGATTGTTTTTTTGGGTTTACTACGCATTTCAAAGTTCTATTCAATCTGACATGAGAAGTTGAAGCACATGTAGGTATTTTTGCACTGAACATAATCACAGACTCAAGGATATTGCTTTTTATCACCTTGAAGTTTGAAACCTGATAGTTATTTACAATAATAGTACAAATTGAAATGTTATGATAAAACAAAGAAATGGATGATATGTAAATTATGTGGCATCCCACTGAATCCAAGTGGTTTGTGAAAACTGAGAAAATGTCTTTATAGAATAAGTACAAGAGGTTCATCTTGGACAGTGAAGATATTTCTGGACAAGGATATTGAATAAACAAATTGCTCTCACATGGGATGGGGGGTATTTATGTTGAGAAAAAGACACCAGGAGTGACAAGTAGATAAAAGTTTACACCATAACCTTTTAAAATTATTTCAAATTGGATGAATGTTTTCCCAATGATAAAAAGATGAGATATTTATCATGAAACACATTTTGCCTATAATATTTCTGTAACAGCTTTAAGAAAGTAAAAAAGAAACATTAAAGCAATGAGCTCCCCATCAATAAAGATGTTCAAGGGTTGAATGACAGTTTGAGGAAGTTGTTGAGGTTTTTCTAACTTAGCAGTTTATATTCCTATGAAATATAAGTAGCCTGTTTCAAAAGGGAAAACTACTCACAGAATAGTCATATTTAGGACAGTTAGAATTGACTACACTCATTGCGACTCTGACAAATTATTTATTTATTTATTTGGCTAGAAAAAAATTATCTTTTTGCAGGAGATATGTAAACACCTTGTCAGATATTCAAACACCTTGTCAGATATGTAAATACCTTGGTTTTGACATGGAGTATGCAATATATGTTTATAAACTTTATTTTTCATTTAACAAATTTTAATAGATTATAGAAGTTGGAATAATATTCTAGATGACCCAAATCTATAAGAAAGTTAACAACTGTCAAAACCATATCAAATATTTTTTGAATGATTGAATAAGAAATAAATGACTACTGCAGAAAATTTTGGGAAATAGGAAAAGCATAATGCACACAAAAATTATCAATTTTACTCTGGATTATCAGCTACATTTTTCCCAGGATATGTATTTTAGTATGGAATTGTCTAGTTTCTATGTTGTGTGCTGCTTTTTAACTTAGTTGTCTGTACTATGTTCCATATAATTAAGCATTACTGAAACAGGTACATTTAAAATACATACAATAATTTATCTCACATTTATGACATGATTCATTTAATCAGTCCCCAGTGTTAAAGATTTGACCTATTAACCACAATGTAATCAAACTGTCTTTTCAAATGGTATTTTCTAAGAACAGCCAGTTAAAACATCTGCTTCACTGAATATGCTTAAGTATTTGACTGTATGGCTCACAACAAATTGTGGAAAATTCTTTAAGAAATTAGAATATCAGACCACTTTACTTGTCTCCTGAGAAACCTGTATGCAGGTCAAGAAGCAACAGTTAGAACCAGACATGGAACAATGAACTGGGTCAAAATTGGGAAAGGAGTATGTCAAGGCTGTATATTGTCACCTTGCTTATTCAATGTCTATGCAGAGTACATCATACAAAATGCTGGGCTGGGTGGATCACAAGTTGGAATCAAGATATGCAGATGATACACTCTTAAGGCAGAAAGTAGACAGGAACTAAAGAGCCTCTTGATGAGGTTGAAAAAGCTGGGTTAAAACTCAACATTCAAAAAATCTAAGATCATGGCATCAAGGCCCACCATTTCATGGCAAATAGATTGGGAAAAAGTACAAACAGTGACAGATTTTCTTGGGCTACAAAGTCACTGTGGACAGTGACTACAGACATGAAATGAAAACAAGCTTGCTACTGGAAGTAAAGCCATGATAAACCTAGACAGTATACTAAAAAGCAGAGACATTACTTTGCCGATAGTCTGTCTAGTCAAAGCTGTGGTTTTTCACTAGTCATGTACAGGTGTGAGGGTTGGACCATAAAGAATGCTGAGCACTAAAGAATTGATGTTTCCAAACTGTGGTGCTGGAGAAGACTCTTGAGAGTCCCTTGGACTGCAAGGAGATCAAACTAGTCAATCCTAAAATAAATCAAACCTGAATATTTATTTGAAGGACTTGTGCTGATGCTGAAGCTCCAATACTTTGACCACCTGATGTGAAGAGCCAACTCACTGGTAAAGGCCCTGAGGCTGGGAAAGATTGAGGGCAGGAGGAGAAGGAGGCAGTAGGATGAGATGGCTGGATGGCATCACCAATTCAATGGACATGTGTTTGAGCAATCTCCAGGAGACAGCGGAGGACAGGAAGTCTGATGTGCTGCAATCCATGGGGTCGCAAAGAGTTGGACATGACTTAGCAACTGAACAACAACAGTTTAAAATGGTTTTATTTTATATAAAATTGTAGAAAAATAAATGACTGCATTTTTATATATATTTTTTAAAATATTGACATTACTAGGGACTAGGAGTAAATTACTTTATCTTTCACAGAAGTACCAATTCTTAGGAACTGAGTGGCCATACATGCAATTTATATCTCTGATCTTTGGTAACTGTGATTATTAAGGTAGTGGCAACATTTTCCATTCATTGAAATGTATAAGTTTGATTGATAAATCATATAATCAATTATATTAACAGTTGGCAGTGTAAATGCATTTCTTCTACATATTTAAATTTGTATACCTTGCACATATGCAAATTTTAAGTTTTTGTATAAATTGTAGCAACTTATTTAATAATTATATTCCTTAAAGAATTTTTCATAATAATTAACTCAGGCTCCTTCCTTTAATTTCTGTAGTATTCCTGCCTCAAAATAGATGAACAAGCTTTTATTAATACAGATGATAATAATTTCCTAATTATGATACTAAAGGATAATTTTTTTTAAATATATGACCACAAATTAAAAACATTTCAAAGACTTTCTTTAGTTAATCAGTTAATTAAACCAGGAAGATGTTTGAACTGGTTCAAAGAATTCAGCACAGACACACACACACAAAGACACACAAATACGGTCTGTGTCTGCACATCACAGTCACTCGCCTTGTCCTACTCTTTGTGACCCACAGACTATGGCCTGCCCTGCTACTCTCCGTGGGGTTTCCTGGCAAGAATACTGGCATGGGCCACCACTTCCTTCTTCAGGGGAATGTACCTAAATAAGTTTATAGATATGTACAAAATTACCAATATTTACACATCAAATGGATTAAACTGATTTGCATTTATATATAAATGAGCCTACTATTAGTTCACTACAGAATTGTTCAAAGATATGACAGGCAGAGATAACTTAGAGGGTGTGCTTGACAAACCACCAACTCTGTTTTGCCACTTTTAAAGTCTTACACAGTTTCTTCTGCCAATGGAATTTTAGATAGTATTCAGAATATTTGTCATTGTAAAGAATGCTACAGTAAACATTTGTCATGCGGACATACGTTTTTAAGGTAACTATCTAGAAACTGCTGGGTCAAAGATCCATGTTGATGTTTGTATTCTCTTCCTTTAAGATGTATTCACTTATTTTTAGAACGGCTGCTGAACTGCATTTACAAGTGCTATTTCAGTGTATTCTATCATGAACTTTCTATTAATGTACTGTTTTTCCTACATTAAAAAATATTAGGTTATTTTAATTTTTTCTTTAATCAGGTCATTATTTTGATTCTTACTCAATTACTGATGAGACTGACATATTTTCATGTATCTATCAGTCATTCATATTTATTCTAAATTAAATTAACTATTCATGTAATTTGTATTTTTTATTGTTTAAGTTTTATTCATATAAGAGAACACATTGCATGTTTTTATAATAGTTATTACCTTGTAGAAGTTTATTTATTTATTTATTTGTAGCTTATCAATTATCTTTAAAAATGTTTCTTTAAGTTATATTTTTGCATTTTGGTAAATATACATATTTATGTTTATCACTTAAATGATCTCCAAGAATATAACCCAGAGCCATTGTGCACATTCACAACATTGTGTAACCATCATTATCTATATCTAAATTTTTCTTTTATTCTCAAAAAATATATACTATCTATTAAAATGATAAGGTCCCATCTCTCTCACCTCTCAACCTCTACACTACTTTCTGTCCCTGTGAGTTTGCTTATCCTACATACCCAATATAGTTAGAGTTGTACAATGTGGGTCCTTATTGTATATGTCTGACTTTTGCCTGCAAAGTGGGAGACCTGGGTTGGGAAGATCCCCTGGAGTAGGGTATGGCAACCCATTCCAATATTCTTGCCTGGAGAATCCTGATGGACACAGGAGCCTGGTGGGTTACAGTCTATGGGGTCGGAAAGAGTTGGAAAGACTGAACAACTAAGCAAGGCACACAGCACGTCACATTTAGCATGGTTTCAAGATTTACACATATTGTAACATGCACATTTCATGCAAGTTCAGTTTAGTTGCTCAGTCGTGTCCCACAGACTATAGCACGCCAGGCTTCCCTGCCCATCACCAACTCTGGGAGCTTACTCAAACTCCTATCCATTGAATTGGTGATGATATCCAACCGTTTCACCCTGTCCTCCACTTCTCCTCCAGTATTCAATCTCCCCCAGAATGAGGATTATTTCCAGTGAGTCACAATGTCACATCAGGTGGCCAAATTATTGGAGTTTCAGCTTCAGCATAAGTCTTTCCAATGAATATTCAGGACTGATTTCCTTTAGGATGGACTGGTTGGATCTCCATGCTGTCTAAGGGACTCTCAAGAGTCTACTCCAACACCACAGTTCAAAATAATCAATTCTTCAGTGCTCAGCTTTCTTTATAGTCCAACTCTCACATCCATACATGACTACTGGAAAAACCACATCTTTGACTATATGGACCTTTGCTGGCAAAGTAATGTCTCTGCTTTTTATTATGCTGTCTAGGTTTGTCATAGCTTTTCTTCAAAGGAGGAAGCATCTTTTAATTTTATGGCTGCAGTCACTATCTGCAATGATTTTGGAGCCCAAGAAAATAAAGTCACATACTATTTCCATTGTTTCTCCATCTATTTGCCATGATGTGATGGGACTGATACCATGATCTTAGTTTTCTGATGTTCACTTTTGCGGGGAGCCAGCCTGACTGCTCAGGCTCCTTCTTGGCTCTGAGAGAGATCAAGACGTCCCTCTCTGTACCGCCACCCCTGATTTATTAAAGCACAGGTTGGCCTTTCTCACCTCCCTCAAGGAAATTGCTGTAGCGATCTTTCACCTGTTTTCCTGGTGCTGATAAACTCGTCATGATTGAAGCCTGTTATCTATCCAGTTAATGTTCTATTGATCTTAATCATGTTGGGCACTAGGGTGATGCTTTACTGATCTTAAGTGGAGGAATTTAAAACATCTGTGCCTGTAGCTCTGCACATATGCATATCTATTAGCAACTCCTGTTAGCATATATATAGGTGTGGTATTCTTCAATAAAGTTGGCAGAGTCAGACGCAAGCTGACTCTGTCCCTCTCAACCCCATCTTTCTAAGTCTTTCTAAGTCTTATTTTTCTCAGGTACTCTGGTAATTGCGTTCTCGACCAGTTCGTTTGCCGGCAGGCTCCAGCACACTTTTAATCCAAATTATTAGCTGTCCTCTTTCGTGTTCATCAAGAGGCTCTTCAATTCTTTTTTGCTTATTACCATATGGGTTGTGCCATCTGCATATCTGAAGTTATTGATATTTCTCCCAGCAATCTTGATTCCAGCTTGTGCTTCGTCCAGCCTGGCATTTCTCAAGATGTAGTCTGCATGCAAGTTAAATAAGCAGGGTGACAATATGCAGCCTTAAGGTACTCCTTGCCCAATTTGGAACCAGTCTCTTGTTCCATGCCCAGTTCTAACTGTTGCTTATTGACCTACTAACACATTTCTCAGGACGCAGGTCAGGTGGTCTGGTATTCCCAACTCTTGAAGAATTTTCCACATTTTACTGTAATCTACAGTCAAAGGCTTTGGCATAATCAGTAAAGCAGAAATAGATTTTTTTTTTTTCCTGGAATTATCTTCCTTTTTCTATGATCTAGCAGATGTTGGCAATTTGATCTCTGGTTCCTCTGCCTTTTCTAAATCCAGCTTGAACATCTGGAAGTTCACACTTCACATTCTATTGAAGCCTGGCTTGGTGAATTTTGAGCATTACTTTGCTAGCGTATGAGATGAGTGCAGTTGTGCTGTAGCTTGAACATTCTTTGACATTGCCCTTCTTTGTAATTGGAAAGAAAATTGACATTTTCCAGTCCTGTAGCCCCTGCTGAGTTTTCCAACGTTGCTGGCATACTGAGTGCAGCACTTTAGCAGCAGCATCTTTTAAGATTTTAAATAGCTCATCTGAAATTCCATCATCTCCACTAGCTTTGTTTGTAGTGATTTCATCCTAAGGCAGACTTGACTTTAGATTCCAGAATGTCTGGCTGTAGGTGAGTGATAACACCATCATGGTTACCTGGAATTTGAAGATCATTTTTGTATAATTCTTTGAATTCTTGCCACCTATTCTTAATATCTTCTGCCTCTGTGAAATCCATTCAATTTATGTTCTTTATCATGCCCATCTTTGCATGAAATATTTGTCTCTTATAAATACCTTAAGGTAATAGTCATTACAAGGGCAAAGAGGGGCAGAACTCTGTTTGAGTAAGGGGTTAAGGAATCTCCCTCCCTCCTCTTTTGGGACAAGGAGACACCACACACAGGCAGAAAGTTCTCCTTGTGGGTTAAAAGTCAAGGGATAACCCCAGGCCCTAATGAGTCTTTCTCTTCCCAGAAGCCTTCACTTCACGGTCCATCCTGACTGCAGGTTGCATGTGCACCCCAGGGGAGGGTCCCAGGACAAGTCAGGTATGGAAAAAGAAATCAGATAATTGACCTGAAGCAAGACAAAGATGCAGGAAAACTGACCTATCTAAATGACTGCATTCCTCCTCACTGAGGGGACGCCCACTGCTTTTATTCAGGATACGCGTCTCTGCCTTGCTCCTATCTCAGCTAAACAAGCCCTCTGTCTATGTGCTCTCCCACTTCCTGTTGTGCTATGCTTCTAGCAATAAACTTTGACCTGCCTTTACAGGTTATGCTTCCATGATAACGCATTTTTCACTGTGGGGAAAATACAGAGAAAATCAGCTTCTAGCCTCTGGTCTGATGGCTAGGATTTCTGATTTTCATCCAGGCTACCCAGGTCCAATTACCGGGCAGGAAATAGGATCTCACTTCAGGCTACCACTTGGTGCTGTGTTGTCAAGATCTAGGTGGCCAAAGTATTGGAGGTTCAGCTTCAGCATCAGTCCTTCAAATGAATACTCAGAGTCGATTCCATTAGGATTGATAGGTCTGATCTCCTTGCTATCCAAGAGAGTCTCAAGTGTCTTTTCCAGTACAATTCAAAAGCATCAATTCTTCATCACTCAGCCGTCTTTATGGTCCAACTCTCACATTTGTACATGACTACTGGGAAAACCATAGCTTTGACTATAAGGATCTTTGATGGCAAGGTGATATCTCTGCTTTTTAATATGCTGTCCAATTTTGTCACAGCTTTCTTTCCAAA
The DNA here is from genome assembly GCF_023699985.2 of Odocoileus virginianus. Taxonomy (NCBI): domain Eukaryota; kingdom Metazoa; phylum Chordata; class Mammalia; order Artiodactyla; family Cervidae; genus Odocoileus; species Odocoileus virginianus. The sequence goes on along the minus strand of NC_069686.1, from coordinate 66,268,575 downwards.
GAGCAAGCGTCTTTTAATTTCCCATCAAGATTAAATAAACACAACCCCGCCCCCCCCACCCCGTCTCCTAGGGAAGATAAAGCTGGGATGAAAATCAAAGAATTCAGTCATTTAACCCCTCTCTCAGTGAACACTCAGCCCTTCATTTTATGTTCTACAAAACATCTTCTATGCCAAGGAACTCAGGGAAGCGCTCACCTCAGCGTGTCCACTTGCCCCTTGAGAGCATACTATCCCTTAGTCAACTTTGCTCTCTAGAGCTCCCTGTCACATGTCTGAATTCCTTCTACATTGAGATAAGAACCTGCCCTCGGAGAACACAAATATGTGATATAATTCTGGAAGTAATTAAATAAAATTAAATGCTTTAATATCTTTCCATTTTCTAAGAAAAGGAAAAAAGTACCAGATAACTTGGGTGTTGATAAGACTTTATCAAAATTCTATGTTTTAATTCTTAGAATAATCAATAAAAGATTAGAAAACTGGGGGCATATTTCTAAATTTATAGAAAGTAATTAAATAAAAATAATCTATCCAAAAAACAATAAAAGAGTTAAGTGCCATAGAAGAAGCTACCATATAGAAAGTTCAGGATACAATCATATATTTAAATCTAAATAGCAGTATTATATTTAATATAATTTGTATAAATAATATAATTAAAATGAAAATTTTTATGTTAAACTTTAAAAATCATTATATGTTGCTATCAAAAGACATCTTCATATAAATTAACAAGAATATTGATAATATAAAATAGATATTTGGCCTCATAAATATCAAATGTTTCACTTGATCTAGAGGCATAATATTTCTAAATATGTATACCCTTGCATATTGCCACACAATAGACACAATTTCTTATGCCAAACACATGCTAAAAGTATCAATAAAATACATATACATTCATTAAGAAGAAAGCAAACTTTGGATAGAAGTAAACTTTCTTAAAAGATATCTAACTTTTATCTCATCAATAGTAAACATTATTGTTGGTAAAACATTAAAATTTGCATTGCTTTTTTGGGAAGAAAAGAAGGAGAGTATTCTCATGTCTTCTATTGATTTTTGGACAAAAGTTCCTCAGCAATGCAACAAAACAAGAAAATGCAGGAAAAAAGAAAACTGGAAAGAAGCAAAAATGTTACTATTTTCGGTTGATAAAATTATGATAAAAGAAAGGGAATTTAAGAGACACCATAGAAAAAGTTTGCATTGAGAAGGTATTTTAATGTTTGTTGAATTAAAAATTGATGTAAAATAATGCTTTATATATAGCATTGGATTTCCCTGATAGCTCAGCTAGTATAGAATCCATCTGCAATGCAGGAGACCCCAGTTCGATTCCTAGATCAGAAGATCCCCTGGAGGAGGGCAGGGCAACCCACTCCAGTATTCTTGCCTGGAGAATCCCCATGGACAGAGAGCCGGCGGGTTACAATCACTGGGTTCGCAAAGGGTCGGAAGCAACTGAGCGACTAAACACAGCACAGGACATGCTCTCAGGGTGGTAGTGAACCACCCTGCGGGTGGAGGAGTCACAGGAGACTTGGGGTCACTCCCTGGGTCAGGTGAATGCCCTGGAGGGCATGGCGGCGCGCTCCAGTATTCTTGCCTGGAGAATCCCGTGGACAGAGAAGCCGGCAGCCTGCAGTCCACGGGGTTGTAAAGAGTCGGACGCGACTGAGTGACTCAGCACAGCACAAGTACATCATAGCATTAGTTAGAAATTTTTAAAAACATGAAGTAGCCCTATAGTATGGAAAAAAATGAAGATTAGCATATAAAAGCAAGCAGAAACAAAACCTCTTCTAGATCTCTAAGCAGGGAACTTTAAAAACTATTGAAAAAATTTAAAATTGTGACTAAATGGAGTTGAAGATTCAGTCTTGTAAATATGTAATTGTTTACAGATTGACCTAAAGATTTATTTTTTTAATCAAAAATTCCAAATGTAAGAAAACAATCCCTTTTATAGTTACATCAAAAACAATAAAATATATAGGAATAGCATTAACCAAGGAGATGAAAAAGCTGTACTTTGAAAGCTATAAGACACCGATTAAATAAATTGAAGACCCAAATAGATGGAAAGACATTTTTGGCTCCAGGAAAATAAGGGTTAATATTGCTAAAATGTCTATAAAACTCAAAGTAATCTACAGAGTTAATGCAATCTCTATTAAAATTCGAAAGCAATTTTCTAAACTGTGCATGAAACTACAAAAGACACCAAATAGTTAAAGAAATCTTGAAAGAGAACAAAGTTAGAAGTCACACTTCCTGACTTCAAACAAAAGCATAGTAATCAAAGCAGTATTATATTGGCATAAAAATAGAATTAAGATCCATGAAACAGAATACAGAGCCTAGAAATAAACTCAAACATATTTGCTTAATCAGTTTACAATGAAACAGCCAAAAATATGCAAGGAAAAATGACAGTCTTTTCAACAAATGTTAAAAGAAAAACTGGACAGCCCCACGCAAAGGGATGAAAATAAACGGATATATCATCCACAGAAGTTAATGCAAAATGAATTAAAAACTTGAATTTAAGACCATAAATTAAAAAAAAAAAACTATAAGAAACATAGGTGTTAAGCCTCTTTACATTTGTCCTGGAAATGATTTCAGGAAGATAATACCAGAAGAAAAGTCAATAATAGCAGTATTCTTAAGAGTGGAGCTATATCAAATTTTTAAAGTTCTGCACAGCAAAGAAATCTGTCAATGAAATGGAAGGATAATTTACATGGAGAACATATTTGCAAATCATATGTTTGATCAGGAGGTAATATCTAAAATGTGGAAATTCAATAGCAAAAACCAATTAACGAATCTGAACAAAAATAGACAAAGAATCTGAATAGACATTTTCCCAAAGAAAACATACAGTTGACCAACACATACATAAAAGAAGATGCAATGTCATTAATCATTGGATAAATACATGTCAAAATTACAATAAAATATTACTTCACATTTGTTAGAATACATATTATCAAAATGACAAGTGTTGGTGAGGATGTGGAGAAAAGGGAACACTCTTACACTGCTGGTAGGAGTGTTGATTGGTGCATCGAGTATCAAAAACAGCATTGAAGTTACTCAAAAAATTAAAAACAGAGCTATCATATCATTCAGAATGTCCATTATTGAATTTCTGATAAAGGAGACAAAAATCACTCTCTCCAAAAGATATGTACACCCATAGGTTCATTTAAACATTATTTAAAATAATTAAAATCCAAGTGTTTATTGATTAATGAATGGGAAAGAAACTTGTGGGAAATATATTATGCACATATATACTATATTTAATTATACATATTTAATATATATTTATATAATATATAATTCAGTCATATATATATATATATATATATATATATATAATATAATCCAGTCATAAAAATTAAATATTGCTATTTAGGATAACATAGATGGACCTTGAGAGCATTATGCCAGGTGAAATAATTTAGGGAAAAACAAATAACATATGATCTTACATATATATGTGAAGCAAAGTGAAAGTCACTCAGTTGTGTCTGACGCTTTGCGACCCCATGGACTACAGACTCCATGGAATTCTCCAGGCCAGAATACTGCAATGGGTAGCATTTCCCTTCTCCGGGGGACCTTCCCAACCCAGTGATCAAATCCATGTCTCCCTCATTGCAGGCAGATTTTTTACCAGCTGAGCCAGAAGGAAAGCCTGCATACATATGTCATCTAGAAAACAAAAACTGAATTCATAGTTATAGAACACAGATTGGTGGCTGTAGGACATGGGAGGTGGGAGAGAGTTGAGTGTGGTGTGCTCAAATTGAGTATAAATTGAGTGAGTGTAGTCAAAATGTATAAAATTTCAGTGGTGAGATGAATAAGTCCTGAGGATGTAATGTACAGCATGATGAATATAGTTAACAGTATTGTATATTTGCAGATTACTAAGGGAGTAAATTTTGAAAGTTCTCATCACAAGGAAAAAATTATAACTGTGAATGGTGATAGATGCTAACTAAACTCATCATGGTATGTAACTTGCATACACACACACACATACACACATACACACATATATACAATCATTATGTTGTACACCTAAAATTAATAGAATGGGCTTGTGTGCTAAGTCATGTGTGACACTTTGTGACCCCATGGACTGTGAGGATTCTCCTGGCAAGAATAATGATTGGGTTTCCATTCCCTTCTCCAGGGGCTCTTCCCAACCCAAGGATTGAACCCAGGTCTTCTGCAACGTGGGCAGCTTCTTTACCGTCTGAGTCCCCAGAGAAGCCCAAGGTCACTGGGGCGGGCCGCCTGTTCCTTCTCCAGGGGGTCTTCCTGACTCAGGAATTGAACCTCGGTCTCCTGCGTTGCAGACGGATTCTTTACCAGCTGAGGTACCAAGGGAGCCCAATAGAAAGTGTTATGTTGATTATGTGTGTGTGTGTGTGTGTGTGTGTGTGTGTGTGTGTGCATGTGTGTGTGTGTGTGGCTCAGTCAGGCCTGATTGTTTGCCATCCCATGGACTTCAGCCTGCCAGTCTTCTCTATCCATGGGATTTTCCAGGCAAGGACACTGGAGTGGTTTGCCATTTCCTTTTCCAGGAGATCTTCCTGACCCAGGGATCAAACCCTGGTTTCTTGCACTTCAGGCAGATTCCTTACTGACTGAGCTACCAGGGAAGTCTCCGTGTCGATTATATCTTAATCTAAATAAATAAAATGGAGATTTATAGATATAGATTGATCTGATGTTAATAGATCTTTATAGGTAGAAAAATACATACCAAATTGCTGTTTAGTCTCTAAGTCATGTCTGACTCTTTTTGCAACCTCATGGACTGTAGCTTACCATGATTCTCTGTCCATGGAATTTTCCAGGCAAGAATACTGGAGTGGGTTGCCATTTCCTTCTCCATGGGATCTTCCTGACCCAGGAATCGAACCCACGTTGCCTGCATTGCAGGCAGATTATTTACACTGACCCACCTGAGAAGCCCATACACATTGAATACATACATGTATGTGTGCATTCAGCATGTGGTAAGCAATGTAATAGAGGTGGTAAACAAACTGATTTGGCAAGCAAATTAAGTGCTTATATGCCAGCATCACAATTTTATCCACAAAAACTTAGCAGTATGGTGATTCTAACTGTGAGGTACCATTTATTTTTGAAAGTTTTTTTCATTAAAGTTACTTAACAACAATGAAACAAAATGTTTATTTCCCTTAATTTATACATTTTGATATTATTTTAAAAAATTGTTTTTGTATCTATAGGGACATAACCAAGAAAGTTTAAAGAATAAAGTGTTAGGTAGTTAGAATAGGAAAAAGGGAGTCCAAAATGGCAGGTGATTAAAAGACAAAGAAGGGAAAAGTCCACAAAAATAGAACAAAGGAAGGTCCAAGGTCCAGAATGAAAATTTCAGGTAAAACAAACAGCTTCCTGGCTAAACCAGTTTACATAGGGTAGGCTTAGGAGGAGGAGGGAAAAAAAAAAAAAATACACACACACACACACACACACACACACACACACACACATAAAGAGGAGCCAAAATTGGGCAGGGGACTTCTCTTCTCTACTGGTCTTTTGGGTAGGCCCACCCTTACACATGAGGATGTGTTTTCCTTTACTTTCTAAATAAAACTGAGCTGTAACATGGAGCTGTGACACTGGTCCATCCGAGGAAATTACATGGGACTGTAACACTGGTCCATCACTCACTTCAAATTTTTGCTATGATGAGACAGAACCGAGGACATTACAGATAACCACCAAATTCCTTTTATAACAGAGAACAGGAGAGGGAGGCCAAGGCCAAGGAAAGGGAGAAAGGAAAGAGACAAGACATGCCCAGATGCTTGCCGCCCTCCAGGGATGCCCTATGGCAAACCCTGAGTCCTTGAAGGACAAGGCATGAGACAAATGCCTAATCTGTAGACAGGCAAGACTTTGGGCCAAAGAGTGTCCAAACCATGCGAAGTCTCCTAAAACAGCTTGCTACAAATGCCATCAATTAGGACATTGGACAGCACTCTGCCCTTGGGACTCAAGAGCCTTAAGGTCAAGTGCCAAGCCTTCCCTCACGGTGGCTCAACAGGACTGAAGCAGCCCACTCCAGCCAGCCCACCTGTCACAGATAACCATCACAGGGCTGGAGCCAAGGGTGCAACTGGATGTGTCAGGTAGGTCCAAGAATTTCTTGGTTGACACAAGGGCTACCTACTCTGTCCTAATCCTAAACTTTCTCCTCCCAAATCTGTACCAATTTGGGTGCTACAAGAAAAGCAATTACTAAAAGATTAACTGAGCAATTCTTTGTTCCTGGGATAGACAGATATTTTCCCACCTGGTTCTGGTGGTCCCTGAGTATCCTACTGCCTTATTGGGAAGAGATATACTCACTAAACTGGGGACCACCCTTGTGATGGGAAGCTTTTCAGCTCCTAGAGCCCTACAGCTTCTGGTTACTACAGAGGAACCCATTACACCTTCTCCAATAGGGAGGGATGAAAAACTATGGAAGGACAAAATTAACCCCCAGGTGTGGGACCAGGGGACTCCTGGATGAGCCCACCAAGCTGAAACAGTCACCATTGTCCTCCAAGATCCCACTCAGTTTCCAAACCAGAAACAACATCCCCTCAGAAAAGAAGCTTGGGAATGACTACAGCTTCTAATAAATAAATTCTTGCCTGTGGACTATTGGTCCCCACCAATTTGCCGTGTAACACCCCGATCCTCCCTGTAAAGAAAAAAAGGACAGGACCTGGTGAATGGTTCAAGATCTGTGGATCAAAAATGAAGCTATAGTCTCCCTCAATTCCACAGTACCCAATCCCTATGTAATCTTGGGAGAAACCCCCCACCCCCAGGGCCAAGTGGTTTACAATCTTGGATCTCAAACATGCATTCTTTTGCATATCACTGGCTGAAGAATCACGATAACTTTTTGTCATTGAGTGGGAGGCTCCAGGAGAAAGTCACCAACAGATGACTTGGACAATATTACCTTAGGGATTCAGAGATAGCCACCACCTGTTTGGGCAGGCTGTTAGCTGGGATCTCCTTTATCTGGACCCAGACCTAATGGGAAAATGTTACAATTTGTAGATGACCTACTAATCTGCTCTCCAGATGAGAAAAATGTCCAACAACATTCAATTCAGGTTCTAAACTTTTTGGCAGAGAAGGGATATAATGTCTCCTGTGCTAAGGCACAGATGGTCAAGACAAAGGTCACTTACCTGGGAGTTCAGATTACAGATGGACCCAGGAGGCTGTCCTCTGATTGGGTACAAGGAACACTCCAGTTGTCCTCCCCCAGGACTTAAAAACAATTGCAAGTTTTCCTGGGGCTAACTGGGTATTGTATAATCTGGATAACCAACTATGGTCTAATTGCCCTTATGTGAAAGCTTGAAGGGATGCAATGATTCAATCCCACTGAGTTCCCCTCGGAACTCTTCAAAAGAAGTTGGAGGCTAAACTAAAACAAGCCTTAACTCAAGCACCTGCCTTGAGGTTGCCAGAGCCAGAAAAAGCATTCCAACTTTATGTCCACAAAAAAGAAGGAATAGCCTTGGGAGTGTAAACTCAAAGGTTGGGACCTGAGCCTCAGCCTGTAGCTTACTTATCCAAGAGGCTCGACCCAACCACCTGAGGCTTGCCTCCCTGCCTTTGAAATCTTGCAGCTATTGCAATCTTGATAGAAGATGCTTTAAAGCTCTCTTTGGAGGTCAAACTAACTATTTTTACCAGCCACCAAGTGAAACAACTCGTAAATGGGAGAGGCCATTTACGGATGTCTGATCAAAGAATCCTCAGATATGAAATAGTACTGATGGAAAATCCAGGCCTGATTATATCCTTTTGTGAGGTTCTTGAACCAGCCACCATCCTACCTATCCCTATAGGGCTCTCACCCCTTTCACTCTTGCCTAGAAACATTGGACAATTGGACAAAACCCTGAGAGTGATTGTCAGAATATCCTCTGACCAATCCTGAGGAAACCTGGTACATTGATAGAAGCAGCGTTGTCTTGGATGGAAAAAGAAGAGCCGGATATGCTGTAGTCTCCAATTTTGAGACCATAGAGGCTAAACCTTTGCCACCAGGTACTTCAGCCCAATTAGCTGAGCTCATAGCCCTGAGTCAAGCTTTAGAGCTGGGAAAAGGAAAAAGAGTAGCCATTTACACTGACTCCAAGTATGCCTTTTTTGTGCTACATGCACATGCTGCTATTTGAAAAGAAACAGGACACTTGACCACCTGAGGGTCCCCAATCCATTAAGGTGATCAGATTCTTTGGCTTTTAGAGGCAGTCGATCTGCCCGCTGAGGTTTCAGTCTCCCGCTGTAAAGGACACCAAAAAGGGAGCATGGAAGTGGCACGAGGGAACCACACAGATGATCAGGCAGCTAAGAGAGCAGCGTTACAGAACCATGACCTAATAGGGGTTGCCACCTTAGGTCCACAGACTAATTTGCCAGAAACTCCTTCATATACTGAAGGTGAGACTCTTAAAGCTAAGAGTGAGGGCTTTCAAGAGATCATATGGGGTGGTTTCTAAAGGAGGGGCTCCTTTTTCTGCCTGGGAACCTCCAATGGAAGTTGGCTAACTCCCTACTTTCAACCACTCATTTAGGGGAGAAAGCCCTCCAAAGTTTACTAGAAAGGTGCTTCAGAGGAACAGGCCTCCAAACGACTATAAGGCAAATGGTCTCCTTTTTTCCCACATGCCAATTAAACAACCCCCAGGGAGCTCAAAGACCCCAGCTGTCTCAGCCCATCCAATTACGTGGGACCTACCCAGAAGAGGAATAGAAGATGGGCTTCACCCAAATGCCAATTTCTCAAGGGTATAACTACCTATAAGTCATGATAGATACATTCACAGGATGAATTAAAGGCTTTCCCACCCGGACTGAGAAGGCTGAGGAGGTGGTAAAAAAAAACAAACAAAAAAAAAAACTGCTGCATGAAATCATTCCAAGATTTTGTCTGCCCAGGTCATTACAAAGTGACAATGGGATATCATTTACTTCTAAGGTCACCCAAGGAGTCTCTAAAGCATTGGGCATTACTTATTATCTCCATTGTACCTCGAGGCCTCACTCTTCAGGAAAAGTAGAAAGAGCCAACTAATTCTTAAAATCAGCAATAAAAAAGATAACCCAGGAGACCTCCCTAGGATGGAAGGAGGCTTTACCAGTAGCTCTCCTCCACACCTATATTGCCCCTAGGGAACAAGTTCGTCTTAGGCCCTATGAGATGCTATGTGGGAGAGCTTTTGTTTATGTAGATAGCTTCTTCCTAGATTCAGAGGCTCAGACCCTCCGGTCTTATACCATGGCCATTGGGCAATTCCAACAAGATGTACACTTGAGGGGTATCAACCAGGGCTCAAAAGATTCAAAAGAGCCACCATTTTATGTTCCAGGGACTCAAGTCCTAATTAAAGTCTGGAAAGATGGGTCCCCGAAGTCTCAACCTCAGTCCACATGGAAGGGCCCTCACACTATAATACTTTCTATCCCCACAGCAGTCAAGGTTCTATGACACGACTCCTGGATTCACTACCCACGAGTCAAGCCATGGAAGCAAACAGAAGAGAACACTCAATACACCTGTGAGCCCCTGGGAGATCTCAGGTAGTTATTCAGAACTACAAATGAGTTTCATGCTAATGAACACCACTGAAATTAAGTTTCTGGGGATACGATTTCTCAGGATAGCTCTAAAGAGCCAACAGCTTGGCAGGGGTTGTACTCCAAAACAGACAGGAGATATATCTCCTGATCCCTGAATAAGGAGGGACTTGAGCCATCTTGAATGAGATGTGTTGTTTCTGGGTTAATACCTCCGTTTAAATTAAAGAAAATCTCACAGTTCTCAAGAAAAACATTCAGATCTTATAGGGTCTCAAAGAATGAGCTGGAGAGTTCTCAGGTGTGGCTAGAATCTCTCTTTAGGGGATCCTTCTGCTGGTGAAGGAGAACTTGGAGTTGGCTAATGCCCCTACTAATCTCTGTTATCACCATATTGATGCTGCTTATGATTGCTCCATGTATTATCAATTGTCTAACCCATTTTTTCTCTGCCCAGGTCAACAAGCTACAACATGCAGTGCCAGTTCAACAAGGATATATAAAACTACAGCCGACCAGAGAAAATATCATTCACCCTTGGTTGGACACTGATATAAGGACTCTCAGTCTTAAGACTAGCAAGAGGGGGTTGCCCAATGCCCCCTTGCTGTCCCAGTTCAGCAGGAAATAGCCAGAGAGATCTTGATGCCCCTATTCCCAAAGAATTGGGCCTCCCATCTCTTGAGGGGGAAATGTTAGGAAGTTAAAATAGGAAAAAGGAGTCCAGAATGGCAGTGGTTAAAAGACAAACAAGGGAAAAGCCTGTGAAAATAGAAAAAAGGAAGGTCCGAGGACCAGAGTAAGAATTTCAGGTAAAACAAACAGCCCTCCTGGCTAGCCCAATTTACATAGGGAAGGTTCAGGGGGAGCAGAAATAAAACATATAAAAAGAGGAGTCAAAATCTGGCCAGGGATTTCTCTTCTCTTCCTGTCTTTTGGGTCAGCCCACCCTCATGCCTCGAGACTGCATTTTCTTTTGTTTTCTAAATAAAACTGAGCTATAACACGGAGCTGTAACACTGGTCCACCAGAGGAAATTACATGGGACTGTAACACTAGTCTGAGCATCGCTTCAAATTTTTGTTGTAATGAGACAGAACCGAGGAGACTACAAACTCCCCTGACAAAAGCAAACACTAGTATCATATGGCCGAGCGAACTGCTACTGCCATTAAAAGATGGACTTGTCCATGGCCTGTAGGATAGGACAACACCAGGCAGAAATTTCCCACAGGTTCTATAGGTGTTGGGGACTGCTCCCTGATGTGTGCTCAGGGAGGCCTGGAAGTGTGGAGTGCATCTCTCTGTCCTTCTGTAGATGGGTAAAAAGCTTGAGAAAGGGTGGTTTTTTAGTTATGCAGTTTGATCACCTTGGAACAGTCAGAACCAAACCCTTTGGTGCTTACCACTAAAGATTTTGGGGCATTTCCTGTGATACTCAAGTAACTTGACATAATCAGACTGCAATCAAGATTAATAAGAATTAGTCAACTGAGGAAAGAGTCACAGTGACTAAAAAAAAAAAAAAAGGAAATTACTAAAGAGAATTTCAACAAAAGCAGCAACATGAAAAAGTAAGCAGCATTCTTGGAAACAACTTCTAATTAGAGATTTAGAGCATATTTGCACAAATATACAGGAAAAAATACAGATATAAAAGTTATTTTACAAAGATTCACAACATGAGGCAAAATAAAACACAAAGAATAGGAACTGCTGTGACCTAAATTAGTATTCTAAAAGATGAACTGAAAGAAAAGAATCTTAAAACCCCACATATATGGAAAAGCTGAGAGAACAGACTGGAGACTTGAATAACAGATACTGAGATACAGTAGGGTGGTTCAGGCAGTAAAGAATCTGCCTTCATTTCGGGAGACCCAGGTTTGATCCTTGAGTGGGGAAGATCCCCTGGGGAAGGAATTGGCTACCCACTCTAGTATTCTTATCTGGAGAATCCTGTGGACCCAGTCCAAGGGGTTACAGAGTTGGGCACAACTGAAGTGATTCAGCACACACAGCACAGCATTTCTAAAAGAAGAAATTTCTTCTAAAAGAAGAAAGTTTTAAAGAATCTTTGTGGCTTCTCTTGTCGTATTGTACCCATTCCAAGGAGGAGATTGTATATGTATATGCATGTGTGTGTGTGTGTGTGTGTGTGTGTGTGTGTGTGTGTGTGTGTGTGTGTGTGTGTGTGTATGCATATGTATATGTATCATGGTGGGGGTTTAATCGCTAAGTCGTTTACAACTCTTGTGACCCTGTGGACTGTAGCCCACCAGCCTCCTCTGCCCATGGGGTTTTCCTGGCAAGAATACTGGAGTAGGTTGCCATTTCCTTCTCCAGGGTAACTTCCCACCCAGGGATTGAGCCTGCATCTCCCGAATTGACAGAAGGATTCTATACTGCTGAACCACCAGGGAAGGCCCGTGTATATATACATATATGTATGTGTACACACACACACACACACATATATATATATATATATATATATATATATAATATATGCATGAAAGTTTCTGATGAAATGTTTTAACCACCGGGATATACATTAAACTTTACAAACTTACAGATAGAAATACTTCTTGCATGAAAAAAGCAAGAACAAGGGCATCACTCTAGAATTTTATAGTCATATTTCCACAAAACAGAAAATACCTGAACTTTGTACCTTAAATGGCATAAATAATGTTCAACTATTAGAACTGAATGAAATCAATTAAACTAGAAGACTTATCTCAACGTTTAAAAAAAGGAGTAGAAAAAACAGAAGTAATTAATTTCATAATAAATAGAATGTCTTAAAATGATAAATAATAATAATAATATATAAATGAGAATTTATAAGAGATTATTATTTTTATTGGAGCAGAGAATGTATATTAAAAGGAAAATTGACTATTGGTCTAAACATAGCAGGAAAACATAAACCATAAACTTGTACAAAGAAAAATAGAAAATAGAGATTTTCAGAAAATTATAACTCTTAGGTGAAGGAAAAGTATAGGAAATGAAGCTGTTTGACTGGAAGCAGAATATTATGTAGTGTAGATACACTACTGAGGAAATGGCATTTTGTATATATCAGTTAAAGAGAAGATGTCAAACACTAGGAGAATTAAAAAAAAATCATAATGCAACTACCAAACTTTCAGACAAGGACAGAGATCAGAAAGCGAAATACAGAAAGGCAAGGACAGCTCAGTGAAAGTAAGACAAGGACAGGGTGGGAGGGGTGAAGGTAAGGCAATAATCAAATGTAGAAAATTGTACATTTAAAGCACAGAAGCATAAAACATATCAGTTAAAACATGAAAATATGAAATTATTTTATCAAAAGACAAATATTCTGAGGCTCACTGAAAACAAATGCAACCATTTATTTTCAAAACAAGGAGACTAAATATTTAATAAAATGGGAAGACTTAAGACTTATAAGGAAAATGAGCTCTCCTCCACCCTTCCCAGTAAATATATATATATATATTTTTAAATCGGTATCAAAAACAGAAGAGTTAGAAATTAAGGTAAAAATTTTAAATGGTACAATAAAAGATTTCCTCAAATGGTGTAAAGGATGATATTACAAAATATTAAAATTAATGCACACTAATTCAAACTAATGTAGTCAGGCAAGAGGCATCAGGAAAGCTGAAAGGGATGAAAAGTTAAAACAATGGCATGTCATAGAAATAGAAACATTGATATTTTTTACAATAGAAATCACTGAAGAACAGAGAAATTAGTAAACAAAGGGGATTTTTCTTAAAAAAAAAAAAGGAAATAACTGTTAAAACATGAAAAGCCAAAATTCTCTGGGCACACAGATTGGTAAATATCACATGAGTGAAATTTAAGGATAATCACAAAAGGAGGAATGATTAAAAAAAAGACACAATATTCTAACATTGTAATAATTAGATTAAAATTGGCATGTCTCCCCAAAAGTAAATGAATACAGTGCATACTCTTATATTGTAAACTTAAAAATGGATAAGATAATAAAAAATACTCCTCAAAAAGAAAGTTTTCTTTATTTTTTTTTTTTTTGAGGAATAACATTGACTGCAAAAAAATAATATTGACTGCAAAAATAAACAATAATATATGGAATCAGAATAGCAAAGCACAATTTTATTTCCTGAAAAGTGGTCTGCAAGAATAGCTCCATTCAGTAGCAAAACAACTCAGAAGGATATGTCAAAATAAATGGTATGTAAAGATAAGTAATGAACTTAGGAAAGCATTCTGTTTGCAAAGTTGTAAAAACAGCAAAAGAATATGTTTATAACAATCTTAAACTAAAACTCTAGATCTAGATACCTACAAGGCATGAAATAAGGGAAGTGACAAATAATTAAGATGCTTCCTCTGAAGAGGAAGATATACCTATTACTACATTTAGAATTTGACAGAGAAAAATGGATGCAAGTAGGGTTAATTAGTAGATTCAAAATAGAATTGTGATGTTAACCAGCAAGATAATTCTGTATATTCAGTGGAAAGTAGAAAAAGAAATAAAGAATGAGAGTAGATGAAAAATGACATAGCAATAGTTGTTCACATCACACACACATGACTTCAAAAAGAGAAGATAAAGGAAGGAATAAGGGAATATCAGGAGGATATGCAAAGAGTTGCTCCACATGTAAAGAGTTTGGAAAGCACTGCTCCATTCTGACAAAAAAGTTTAATAGACTAAAAAGCCAACAATTCTTTCTGGAACTACAAAGAAGGGAGGAAATAGTGAAACCACTACTCCTGAGATCGGAGAGAGAAGTGATTGCAGGAAATCACAGCTTATTGGAGCAGACTCAACAGCAGAAACCTCCCGAAAAACTTCTGTCAGGGTAGGAAAACCTGACTCTAATTGGCACGCTGTTGAGACCGAGACAGAGGTGTGGATCATTCCATGAGTTAAAACCTCCAGAGGCCCCAGTCTTTCAGGGGACCCTGCCGCTTTGTGAGATTTACCACTAGCTCAACAAGTTTCCTACAATAAATATTATAGATAAATTGCTTTGGGTACCTAGCAGAGGATAATCAAACACTGTATCCTCTCAGGCCAAAATGGAATTAAACTAGATATCAATAACAAGAAGATAACTAGAAAATCTTGCAACATGTAGAGACAAACTGCAAAGTTTAAATAACATATGGATCAATTAAGGCTTCTCAGAAGAAATTTTAAATGGCTTTGAACTAAATTAAAATGTGAGCAGTTTGTCAAAGTTTGTGAGATGCAGCGAAAATAGTGCTTAGAAGGAAATTTATAGTGTTGAATGCATATATGAGAAAAGAGGGAAGATCTAAAATCAGTCACCAAAACTACTTTTGGCAACAACAACAAAGAAGTAAGTAGGACAGAGTAAGTAATAAAAATGAGAGCAAGAATAAATGAAAATAAAACAGGAAATCAATAGAGAAAATCAACAAAACCAAAAGGTGTTTCTTTGCAGAGATTAATAAAATCAATAAACTTCTGTCCAGAATAAGGAGAGAGAGAGAAAAAAAAATGAGAACACAAGTTACTAATATCAGAAATAAAATATAACATCACTACAGTCCTCATGTAAATTAAAATAACAATAAATAAATACTATAAACAAGTCTATGTCTGTAAATTAGAAAGCCTAAGATGAAGCAGACAGATTTCTTGAAAGTCATGATCTGCCATAATTTATACAAGCAGGAATAGACACCTGAGAGATCTATATCTACTAAAGAAATTGAATCAATAACCATTGGTTGAAAATAGAAAGCACCAGCTCCAGGTATCTCCAATGGTGAATCTACCAACAAATTAAGGAAGAATTTATACCAGTTCTCTATAATCTCTTTCTGAGGATAGTGCTGAGGGAACCAGTTCAGTTCAGTTCAGTCGCTCAGTCATGTCCTACTCTTTGCAACCCCATGGACTGCAGCAAGCCAGGCTTCCCTGTCCATCACGAACTCCCGGAGCTTACTCAAACTCATGTCCACTGAGTCGGTGATGCCATCCAACCATCTCAGCCTCTGTCCTCCCTTTCTCCTCTCGCCTTCAATGTCTCCCAGAATCAGGGTCTTTTCAAATGAATCAGGTGTCGGAAGTATTGGAGTTTCAGCTTCATCATCAGTCCTTCCAATGAATACTCAGGACGGATTTCCTTTAAGATGAACTGGTTGGCTATCTTTGCTGTCCAAGGGACAGACTCTCAAGAGTCTTCTCCAACACCACAGTTCAAAGGCATCAATTCTCTGGTGCTCAGCTTTCTTTACAGTCAAATCTCACATCCATACATGACCACGGGAAAAACCAAAGCTTTGACTAAACGGACCTTTGTTGACAAAGTAATGTCTCTGCTCTTTAATATGCTATCTAGATTGATCATAACTTTTCTTCCAAGGAGGAAGAATCTTTTAATTTCATGGCTGCAGTCACCATCTACAGTGATTTTTGGAGCCCAACAAAATAAAATCTGTCACTCTTTCCATCGTTTCCCCGTCTATTTGCCATGAAATGATGGGACCAGATGCCATGATCTTAGTTTTCTGAATGTTGGGTTTTAAGCCAACTTTTTTACTTTCCTCTTTCACTTTCATCTAGAGGCTCTCTGAGGGAATAGCCCACATTAAAAAATTTAAATTTGACAAAATCACACTTACAATTTAATATATAGACACTACTATACTATCTAAATATCACATTTTTCAGTGTTCAGATATTAAGAAAAACCCATCACCGCAGTCCAAAATAGTAAGAAGTATTACTCTCAAGAAGTTTAAACAATATATTAGTCTTTAATTAACATAACTGAGAGTCTATAAAAAGGCATTTATTCTGCCTTCTGAGCCTCATATCGCCAGCTCTGATGTATAGTCTTTCACTCGGAATTATTCTATGATCCGCAAAGGCCAGTTAAATATCCTTCAGCACAATGTCAAAGCTGAGTGAATCTAAATTCTAGTTTAAATGCAACTATTAGCCTTCATCAGTTACTAAAGAAAAGAGAGTGTTACTGTCTGCTATCTACAAATAGTTATAGAACCTCTCTCTGAAGGATATTATTGTCAATACTTTAAGGGTGGTATATTAAGAATATTTGATATCATTTTTATCAGAAAAAAAATCACATAATAGAGGAAAAAGTGTGGGATTTATTGGAAATAAAGGAAGAAATACTGCTCTTCTGAGATCTTCTACATATAGACACCTAAAATTCAAGACTCCCTCATGTCTTCCTGATTTTCCTTCACATGTAAATATTCAGTAAGTAAATAGCTGATTAATTTGGCCTTTGTTCTGATCTGTGTATCTCAATCAGAGCTCTTGAAGCAATAAATGTTTTAAAATTTGAAGCAGAAATTAACACAGTATCCATAGAAGCTATCTTTCATAATAAATAAGAATTTTAAATTGAGATAAGATGATCAAAGTGCATTGAGGACTGGAAATATATCCGAAGCACTGATGGAAAGGACAAGGACACTTTCTGATTAACCAGTCTCATTGCCATGTTTACTGAGATTTATGGACCTGAAGATAGATCAGCCTGATTAATTTTTACCTAGAAGTTTCCTGAGGTGTAGCAGTTATTCTGTTTTGTAAGGAGCAATATGGGTGCTTTTCTGAAACCATTTTGCTTCATACCTACCCAAACAAGCATTATTTCCTTTATTCTCTTTTCTCTCTCACTCCACACAGTAATCCTACTAGAATGTAAAATATAAGAGTGAATTACTACTGACATATTTTTGAGCTTTTTAAGATATGACTAGACTTTAGCTTTCTTAAACTTTATTTCACAAAGCTTTGCTAATAACATATAATTTTAATATTGCACATAAGATGCCAATTATTGGAGTCATTCCATATTTAATTTTCAAGTGTTTGATAGATTCAATTTATTTTCAAGATATCATGTGATGATACACTATTACACATAATATAACCTAACAAATAAAGACCATTTACAGATACCTTACATAGATCTTGCAAAATACCAGTAAAATTATGAAAAAGAGTGAATAAGCAATTCTTTATGAACAAGGAATAGAGTCTTCTACCATGTTCTGTGTTGTCTGCTCTAATCCATTTTCACATTTGCTGAAATTTTCTTTCCTATATCTGCCTCCTTCCCTCCTGTTTCCTGCTCTCCATAATGTTGATGCAGTTCTGTTTATATCCCATCTTCCAAACTCCAACACTGGTGTTTCTCCCTCTAAGACTTTTCTATGCATTTACAATATTAAGGAACAACAACTTTTCCTATTACTTCTTTATGACTTTCTGCTTTCCACACTATCACTAACTCTTGAGAGAGAGGCCTTATTATCTGTATCAGCAATGAAGCAAATAGAACTGATAAATGCTAGATCTTTTTTCATGAATATTGAATGACTGCTATCATTATACATTTCTTGTGAACATTCTAAGTTCAGATATCTCTAAGAGTCAAATATCATTGGAGTAAAGTGAGTGACTTCAATACTATCTGTTAGAAAAACATGCTTCTTTACTCTTAATTAGGAGTACAGGTAAATTGAAATGAAATTTCCCAAGGATTTATTATAAATAAGCCTGCTATGACAGAGAACTTGTTGTACTTTATTTTATCTCCCTATAATATTAAAATAATGTCCTGTCACAAAATCTCCACTCTTAAACCATTCATTACATTTAAACTATAGCTGAACTTTAATTGAACTGTTTCATCAAGCAAGGTAAATCTATGGCTTTTGTTAATTAGTGTTTGAAGGATATATGGAGGAGTCAACCATAGAAAGAAATTATTGCTCACCCACTGTTTTCACTTTTAACTACAGTACCTTACTCTTATCTCCTAATTTATTGCTAAAACAATATATAACTTAACTCCTAATGGACATCCTGAAGGTCAGTGAAGAGATAGAAATTGGATTCCAGTTGTTTTTTTTTCTCCCCGCTAAGAAAAATTATAAAAATATCATACAGGAATCTTCTTACCATAATGTCAAAGATTAGAACTGCATATTAACCTAAATATGGCAAACTCAATTCTTTACTGTCACTGTAGGGGACAGTTGTAGTCCAAGGTCAAATTGAAAGACATATATGAAAGAGTGCCCGCAAGTTTGAAAGTCACAATGAATAAATTGTAAGCCTGATACCAAAATTTGACCTCTGTGCACCAGTGTTGAATCTTGGAGATAGAGTTTTTGGTGAAGTAGAAGAGAATAGTCTTATTGTGTTGCCAGCAAATGTGGGTACAATGGGCTTAGGTATTCAAAAACTGTGGTTCCGCATTAGGGCGGATTTGAGGAGTTTTATGGAAACGGCTTAAGGGCTGGATTGCGGATAAGGATCAGGGTGTGTGCAGAGCCTGCACCCCTTTAATCGGGCCTCAGGCGATCTCCTGATGAGCTTCCATGTTCTTCTGTTGCTGCTCAGTCCTTAAGTCCCGTCTGACTCTGCAAACCCATGGACTGCAGCACACCAAGCTTCCCTGTCCTTCACTGTCTCCCAAAGTTTGCTCAAACTCACGTCCATCGAGTTAATGACGCCATACAACCATCTTATTCTCTGTCACCCCTTTCTCTTTCTGCCCTCAGTCTTTCCCAGCATCAGGGTATTTTCCAATGAGTCAGCTCTTCACATCTAAAGCATGGTATTGGAGCTTCAGGTTGACCATCAGTTCTTCCAATGAATATTCAGGGTTCATTTCCTTTAGGATTGACTTGTTTGACCTTGTTGTCCATGGGGCTCTCAAGAGTCTTTAGTACCAAATTTCGAAAGCATCAATTCTTTGGCACTCAACCTTCTGTATGGTCGAAGTCTCAAATCTGTACATGACTATTGGAAAAACCATGAGCCCCTGGTAGCTCAGATGGTAAAAATTCTGCATGCAATGCAGGAGACCCAGGTTTGATACTGGGTCGGGAAGATACCCTGGAGAAGGAAATTTCAACAGACTCCAGCATTCTTGACTAGAGACTCCATGGACGGGAAGGCTAGTGAGCCACAGTCCATGGCATCACAAAGAGTTGGACATGACTGAGCAACTAACACACACACAGAAAAACATGGCTGTGACTCTATGGCTTCCCTGTAGCTCATATGGTAAAGAATTTGCCTGTAATGTGGGAGACCTGGCTATGGTCCCCTGGGACAGGAAGATACCCTGGAGAAGGAAAGGGCAACCCACTCCAGTATTCTGGCTAGAGAATTTCATGGAAAAAGGAGTCTAGTAGGATACAGGTCATGGGGTCACAAAGAGTCAGACACAACTGAGATTAACACTTACTTTTATATGGACCTAAGTTGGCAGAGTGATGTCTCTGCTTTTTAATACCCTGAGTTTGTTATAACTCTTCTTCCAAGGAGCAAAAGTATTTTAATTTGGTGGCTGTAGTCACTGCAGTGATTTTGGAGCCCAAGAAAATAAAGTCTGTCTCTTATTCCTTTGTTTCCCCATCTATTTGCCATGAAGTGATGGGACCAGGTACCATGATCTTAGTTTTCTGAATCTTGAGTTTTAAGCCAGTTTTTTTGACTCTCATTGTTTCACCTTCAACAAGAGTTTCTTTAATTCCTCTTCAATTTCTGCAATTAAGGTGGGATCGTCTGTATATCTGAAGTTACTGATATTTATAATGGTAATCTTGATTCCAGCATGTGATTCATTCAGCATGCTTCCAGCATTTCTCATGATGTACTCTGTATACAAATAAATAAGCAGGGTGACAATATTATAGTCCTGGCATACTACTTTCCCAATTTTGAATCAGTCCATTGTTCCATGTTTGGTTTTAACTGTTGCTTCTTGACCTGCATACAAGTTTCTCAGGAGGCAAGTAAGGTGGCCTATTATTCCCATCTCTTTCAGAATTCTCCAGTTTATTGTGATCCACACAGTCAAAGGCTTTAGCATAGTCAATGAAGCAAAATAGATGTTTATTTTCTGGATTTCTCTTGCTTTTTCTATGATTCAGTGATGTGGCAATCTGATCTCTGGGGCCTCTGCCTTTTCTAAATCCAGCTTGTACATCTGGAATTTCTTGGTTCATGTACTGTTGAAGCCTACCTTAAAGGATTTTGAGCATTATCTTGGTAGCACGTGAAATAGCTCAATTGTGTGGTAATTTGAACTTTCTTTGGCAATGGAATGCAATGACCTTCTTTGGAGTTGGAATGAAAACTGACATTTTCCAGTCCTGTGGCCACTGATGAGTTTCCCAAATTTGCTGGCACATAGAGTGCAGCACTTTAACAGCATTGTCTTTTAGGATTTGAAATAGGTCAGCTGGAATTCCATCATCTCCACTAGCTTTGTTCATAGTAACTCTTCCTAAGGCTCACTTGACTTCACACTGCACAATGTTTGGCTGTAGGTAAGTGACCACACCTGTAAGACTGTCAAGACTAGCACCATGACAGGCGCCCTGAACTAAGAGTAGGCCTAAGTTTCAGTTTCTCCTGAGGGTAGGGTAATTATCTGCTCTCAACAGGCCACCAGAGACCAACTAATCAGTATGCGCCCAGTAAACCTCCGAGAAGGTCCCCTGGAAAGTCCCGCGCGCGTGAAAGTTTGTACCAATAAAATTGCTTTGCAAACATGTAACCAATCTGCTTATGCCCACTACCCACTGCTTATGTTTGAAATCGAGCACCCTATAAATGTGTGTGGAAACTGGGGCTCTGGGCTCTCTGACTTTGCACCACTGCGTTGGTTGCAGCAGGGGCCCTGACTCGAGTCAGCAATAAATTTCCCTTCCTTTGCATGTTGCATTGTCATGGAGGTCTTCTCTTTTTCTGCTGGGGGATTCGGATAGAGGGCATAACAACCATTGTGGCTCTTTGGGTCATTAAGATCTTTTTTGTACAATTATTCTGTGTATTCTTACCACATCTTCTTAATCTGTTCTGCTTCTGTTAGGTCCTTATCATTTCTGTCCTTCATTGTGCCCATCTTTGCATGGCTCAGCCTCTTCATTCCTTATGGAATTATTTCTCTGCTCTTTCCCAGTAGCATCTTGGACATCTACTAACCTGGGGGCTCATCTTTCAGTGTCTTTTTTTTTTTTTTTTTTTTTGCTTTTTCATACTGTTTATGGGGTTCTCAGAGCATGAATGCTGAAGTGGTTTGCCATTCCCTTCTTCAGTGAACCATGTTTTGTCAGAACTTTCCACTGTGACCCATCAGTCTTGGGTAGCCCTGCATGGCATGGCTTATAGTTTCATTGAGTTATATAAGACTGTGATCCATGTGATCATTTTGGTTAGTTTTCTGTGGCTGTGGTTTTCATTCTGCCTGCCCTCTGATGGATGAGGATAAGAGGTTTGCACAAGTTTCTTGATGGGAGTGACTGGCTGAGAGGAAAACTTGCTCTGGTGGGCAGGACCACGCTCAGTAAATCTTTAGTCTAAGTTTCCACTGATGGATGGAGCTGTGTCCCAATAGTTTGCCCTGAGGTGGCTCAGTCCCGGAGTCTGCAGTCTCTGTGGTAACGCTGTAGGTTCTATGGTAGAGCTAACAGTGACCTCCTCCAAGAGGGCTTAAGCCAATACATCGCACCTCTCAGGACTGCACTGCCAGTTATCCCTGACCCGACTACATGCCACTGTCAACCCATGTGATCTCATAAGAGACTGAGACAGACTTGCCTATGAGTGTTTTGGAGTTTATCGAATTGTGATCTCTGGAATGAAGAATGCTTCATTAAGTAATTAAACTCCCATTTATTGGGGATTTTAGTTCTGCAGAAGAGTTCAAAGATATGTTATGTGTATCCTTTGAAATAGGATCCCGCCTGAAAGGTACTCTATTCTAGGATGCTTCTCCCCTGTCTCTGCATCCTCTCCCTTCTCTGGTTAGCAACTGTTTGAACCTACCCTTTGGAACTCAGGGAATGTCAATGAAGCTCCAGTCCATTTCAGTCACTCAGTCATGTCTGACTCTTTGTGACGCCATGGACTATAGCACACCAGGCTTCCCTGTTCATCACCAACTCCCAGAGCCTACTCAAACTCGTATGCATCACACTGGTGATGCCATTCAACCGTCTCATCCTCTGTTGTCCCCTTCTCCAGGCTTCAAGGAGGCTCAATGAAACCTATTTTGTACAGACAAAAATAGGGGATACAAAGTAGGTTTCATACCCAGGAGCCCCATAGGTTCTTGCTTGTTTTAAAGGACACATTTGGTGCATTATCTTGGCACATCTCTGGTCTCTCTCTGACCATCTTGTATTCTCTAGCTCTTGGCTACAGTAATATACCCTCTCTTTTACCCAATTGTTGTCTTGTCCTGTATAATCATAGTGTTACCAGAAGGTATGCGTGGGGGTCAGACTGCTTGCTACTCAAAAGCCAGTAAACTGGCCAGGTTGTTAGAAAGGGAAATTTGCTTTATTTCAGATGCCAGCAACTGGAGGGGAGGGTGGCAGACATCTGTCCAAAGGCAGACTCTCCCACCCCTGCCAGACGGGATGAGAGCTTTTATAGACAGAGCTGCAGTGGGGAGGTTACATGGTTACATGTAGAAATGTTAGCAGTCATCTCTAACAATCATCTTCAAATTGGTCATCAGTGGTCTGACTAGTATCATCTTGGTTGTTTTAGGTATAGTTAGTCTTCAGTTCCGGGGTGCACTTGTTCCTCTTTGCAGAATTGTGGGAGCTCAAGCCCTGGGTAAGGTCTTGTCATCATGTAGTTAACTTCTCCAAATGGGGTTTCGGTATCTCTAAGACAGCTCGCAGGATGTGGCTCGGAACATTATCTACCGCCCTTGAGAAAGAACTAAAGGTCCTTCACTATGCTTAATGATTGCATCATTATTATTAGTCTCCTTAGACTGTTTTCCTTTGTTTCAGCATTTCTCACTTCTCTGATTCATCTCATTTTTTGACTAAAGTTTTCCACAGGCAAAAGGACGGCAGAGGACATGTTGGGGGCGGGGTGGGGTGGGCAAGGACAGTGTCGTGGGGTCACAAAGAGTCAAACACAATTGAGCAACTTTCACTTGAATAAAAACAGCTATTGAAACGGTTTTTTTTTTTTTTTAATTCAAGTAAAAGTTGCTCAATTGTGTCTGACTCTTTGTGACCCCATGGGCTATACAGTCCATGGAATTCTCCAGGCCAGAATATTGGAGTGGGTAGCCGTTCCCTTCTGCAGGGGATGTTCTCAACCCAGGGATCAAATCCCGCTCTCCCAAGTTGCAGGCAGATTCTTTACTGGCTGACCCACAGGGAAGACTGCTTTTATTCAAAGTTTCAGCTAATACGTTGAATATCAATTTGGTAGTAGTAAACTTAAGAGTGGCTTCTAATTTATATTACTGTGGAAAAGGCTTTATAATGCTCCTTGTTATTTAAAATAATAGAGGTGAATTAACTTGCTCAATGTCAAATAGCTAGTACTTGATAGAACACTTTTAGACCCCAAGTCTGGTGGTATTTCTATAATAATAGTTTCTGTGTGTGTGTGTGTTTTAATGTATAGTTACATCTTTATTTTTCCAGGAAATCATTTGCTTTCTGTTTCTAAAACCGTGGCAAAGTTTATTTAATTAATTAATGTATTTATGTTTGACCCCTCTAGGTCTTCATTCCTTTGTGTAGGCCTTCTTAGTTACGGAGAGTGGAGCCTGTTCCTCGCTGCGGGGCACCATCTTCTCATTTGGATAGCACAGACTCTCGGGTTCCAGGAGTTGCAGTGTGCAGGCTCAGAAGCTGCGGCTTGCCCAGTCTAGATCACATGGGCCTCAGCAGTTGTGGAGCACAGGCTTAGCTGTGCGGTGGCATGTGAATCTTCCCAGACCAGAGACTGAAACTGCACCCTCTGCGTTGGCAGGTGGATTCTTACCCACTGCACCACCAGGGAAGTCCTGCTCAGTGTTTCGATCTCATAAAAAGAAATGAATAAAAATGATTGGATAAGCTAAAGTATTTTCATTTTAAATGAGGATCCTCTGGGAAGTAGTGTACCTCTCAGACAATTCTCTTTACACAGGTGAAGAGATATTTTATAATTTAGTACAGAATAATTTCATATCAGTAAAATTATTGTTTGTATCCATGCAACTGCTTTACCCACTAAAGCAATCATATGGCAGAAAGATCATAGTTTAGACCCCAGTCTTACATATAGTCCTTGCACTTCATCTTTTTTTTTTTTTTTTTTTTTGGTTTCCAGCACACATCTGGCTTTGCTCCTAGGCTATGAAGCCCACATCTGTTTCCCTTTCTCTGCCATCATCTATTTTACTTTGACCTCAGCATTACCTAACATGACCTTACTTGGTGGTTCAGACAGTAAAGAATCTTCCTTCAATTCAGGGGACACAGGTTCAATCTCTGAGTGGGGAAGATCCCCTGGAGAAGGGAATGGCTACCCCCTGCAGTATTCTTGACTGGACAGTTCTGTGGACAGAGGACCCTGGTGGACCACAGTCCACAGGGTTCCAGAAAGTAGGACATGATTGAGTGACTAACACTACCTAGCACATCCTCTTCTCAAAACACACTAGTGACCCAGGTCTCCACAGCCCTCTCCTCTCCTTTCACTGTGAGTCATGCCTTACCCCATGAAGACTTATACACAGGAGACAGGAATTGGGCAATAGAGGGACATATTTAACACTTTGTTCTTTACAGAAATAATTCAGAACCTCTCAAGAACATCCTTCACACATTTCTGCTCATGCAGAGGAATTATAAATTCTTTATAAAAGCAACATGCACAAGCCATAAAACCAATTTATAAGTTTGGAAGAAGGAGTGGGAGAGACAGACTCAATCTCTTCATGCTTATTGATCAACCTTCTTCTGCCTACTATATGTCTTCTTTTCTCACCCACAATAAGAATATGGTATTAAAAGGTTTTTCAACACTCCTGGGATCCTTGCAGTAAATCACCTCCTAAAATGTAATCCTAGAAACAGAATTCCCTTTGAAAGAAAAAAAAAATTATCAAGCCAAATAGTCATACTTCCAAGACAGACAAGAGAGGTTCTCCTAAAGTCATGCACATGATATGTGGTTGAACTGCCAGACTCATGGAAATTCTTCATCCAGAGATGACAGATAGACTTAGTCTGACTTTATCTCTATTCTGTTGCTTAATGACCTTGGAAAGCAAGGAAAACTTTCCTGCATATTTGCAACTACAGAAAGATTAACCCTTGTCAAAAAAAAATAGTTTAATTTCATCCATCTCCTTTTTTATTTCTGTCCTTCAATCTGACTATTACACCCATATTTTCAAAGGTCAGAGAGTTTTGCTGTATTTGATCTTCAGTAGACAGGAGGCATCACTTTAAAAAAAAATACCATGTTTAGAACAGGCAAAAAACTGAATCTAATAAGTTCTAGCTTAAAGCTTAGCATTCAGCTTAACATTCAGAAAACTAAGATCATTTCATCTGGTCCCATCATCTCATGGGAAATAGATGGGGAGACAGTGGAAACAGTGTTAGACTTTATTTTTGGGGGCTCCAAAATCACTGCAGATGGTGACTGCAGCCATGAAATTAAAAGATGCTTACTCCTTGGAAGGAAAGTTATGACCAACCTAGATAGCATATTAAAAAGCAGAAACATTACTTTGCCCACAAAGGTCCGTCTGGTCAAGGCTATAACTTTTCCACTGGTCATGTATGGATGTGAGAATTGGACTATAAAGAAAGCTGAGTGCCGAAAAATTGATGCTTTTGAACTGTGGTGTTGGAGAAGACTCTTGAAAGCCCCTTGGACTGCAAAGAGATCCAACCAGTCCATCCTAAAGGAGATCAGTCCTGGGTGTTCACTGGAAGGACTGATGTTGAAGCTGAGACTCCAATACTTTGGCCACCTGATGAGAAGAGCTGACTCATTTGAAAAGACCCTGATGCTGGGAGAGATTGGGGGCAGGAGGAGAAGGGGCCTACAGAGGATGAGATGGCTGGATGGCATCACTGGCTCGATGGGCATGAGTTTGAGTAAACTCCAGGAGTTGGTGATGGACAGGGAGGCCTGGCGTGCTGCAATTCATGGGGTCGCAATGGGTCGGACACGACTGAGCGACTGAACTGAACTGACTGAATAAGTTCTAGAGAGTCTGATTACAAAGTCAGATGTCAAAGTTTGATTTACTTGCAAAAAAGCAGAGAGATAATAGCCATGGAACAGGAACAAAAACAATCACACAATGAGAATGGCATTTTTTTTAAAGTGCCTAATAATTATCATATTTGGGGGATTTAACAGAAATCAGCATGCAGTCTTGGTGATTTATGTGTCTCTATCCTATTGCTGTATATTTTCAACTATCCACAACAGTATTCTTCAATTCTTAATCCTCTTGTTTTTGTCTTTTTTTTTTTCTTTTTCCTGAAGAAAAAGTTTTAAAAATATCTCCTTAAATTTAGTAAACAAATATTTAATCAATTTTTATATAATTCTTTGTACATTATGCACTTCATAAATAATACTCTTGGAGAGTAAATAGCAGTGTAACACCCAAAGATTTAGATTCTTGTCCTGCTAATTCTGAGCTAGGCTCTTGAGTTTGTTTCTATAGAATGAAGATTTACCTTGGAAAACAGAAGGTAAATGGGCACACTTCTGTGAGGTCACAAGACACTGATAGGAGTGGTACACAAGTACTTTTGAGTATACATGATTAGTATTTTTTAATTAGGAAGGATATTATATCTATATTTATTATTTCAAGTATTCCAAAGCTGAGTCACTTATTACCATATTGTGATCCACCATTCTTATAGGCAGAATTACAGTATAATAGCTAATACATATTTAATTTTTAAGATGTGTCAGACACTCTGCTAAGGTCATATGTGAATCATCTTAACTGTTGCAAAACTTTTATTAGGTAGTGTTGTGATTTATGTTAAATCATCATGTAAGTTAAGTGAAAAAACTGGCTTAAAACTGCAACATTCAAAAAACTAAGGTCATGTCATCCAGTCTCATCACTTCATGGCAAATAGATTGAGAAAAATGGAAACAGTGAAAGACTATTTTCTTGGGCTCCAAAATCACTACATATGGAGATTGCAGCCATGAAATTAAAAGGCCTCTGACTCTTGAAGGAAAAACTATGACAAATCTAGATAGCATATTAAAAAGCAGAGACATCACCTTGCCAACAAAAGTCAGTCTAGTCAAAGCTCTTGTTTTTCCAATAGTCATATGCATGTGAGAGTTGGACCATAAAGAAGGCTGAGTGCCGAAGAATAGTTGCTTTCAAATTTGTGGTGCTGGAAAAGACTCTTGAGAGTCCTGTGGACAGCATAGAGATCTAACCAGTCAATCCTAAAAAAAAAAAAAAAAAAAATCAACCCTGAGTATTCTTTGGAAGGACTGGTACTGATGCTGAAGCTCCAACACTCTGGGCACCTGTTACAAATAACTGACTCATTGGAAAAGACCCTGATGCTGGGAAAGATTAAAGGTAGGAGGAGAAGAGGACAATAGAAAATGAGATGGTTGGATAGTATCACCTGTTCAATGGATATGAGTTTGAGCCAACTCCAAGATATTGTGAAGAACAGGGAAGCCTGGTGTGCTTCAGTCCATGAGATTGCAAAGAGTCAGACACAACTGTGTGACTGAACAACAATGACAAAGTTAAGCAGAGCGCTAGGGTATTGGATGGTGGGCCGTGGTTCAACAAAAGGTCACAAGGGAATGAAATAGATTACTGCTCACTGACTCTGGAGAAAGTGTATTCCATGGCTTGAGGGGCCACATAGGTAGGTCAAGGCACGGGTGCAGCCAGAAAGAGTGGCAGGACCCAAGGCATGTGTCTTTATTAGGCCCTAGGGGTGGAGGGCCATGGAATTCTCAGTCTCAGGTCTGATTGGTCAGCTCAGACAAAGAGACCAGAAAAAAAAAAGTTTTTATAATCTCCATCACGATCCTTGGAAGAATTTATAAAAACCCTTTAAAAGAAATGGAGTAGCCATCATAGTCAACAAAAGAGTCCAAAATGCAGTACTTGGATGCAATCTCAAAAACAACAGAATGATCTCTGTTCATTACCAAGGCAAACCACTCCATATCACAGTAATCCATGTCTATGCCCCAACCAGTAAGGCTGAAGAAGCTGAAGTTGAATGGTTCTATGAAGACCTACAAGAACTTCTAGAATTAACACCCCGAAAAGATATCATTTTCATTATAGGGGACTGGAATGCAAAAGTAGGAAGTTAAGAAACACCTGGAGTAACAGGCAAATTTGGCCTTGGAGCACAGAATGAAGAAGGCTAATAGAGTTCTGCCAAGAGAATACACTGGTCATAGCAAAAACCTTCTTGCAACAACACAAGAGAAGACTCTACACATGGACATCACCAGATCGCCAACACCAAAATCAGACTGGTTATATTCTTTGCAGCCAAAGATGGAGAAGGTCTATACAGTCAGCAAAAACAAGACCAGGAGCTGACTGTGGCTCAGATAAGGAACTCCTTACTCCCAAATTCAGACTTAAGTTGAAGAAATTAGGGAAAAGCACTAGACTATTCATGGATGACCTAAATCAAATTCCTTATGATTATACAGTGGAAGTGAGAAATAGATATAAGGGACTAGATCTGATAGACAGAGTGCCTGATAAACTATCGACAGAAGTTCATGAGGAGACAGGTTGCAAGACCACCCCCAAGAAAAAGAAGTGCAAAAAAGCAAAATGGCTGTCTGAGGAGGCCTTACAAATAGCTGAGAAAAGAAGAGAAGCCAAAAGCAAAGGAGAAAAGGAAAGATATACCCATTTGAATGCAGAGTTCCAAAAAATAGCAAGGAGAGATAAGAAAGCCTTCATCAGTGATTAGTGCAAAAAAAAAAAAAAAAAAAATAGAGAAAACAATAGAATGGGAAAGACCAGAGATCTCTTCAAGAAAATTAGAGATACCAAGGGAACATTTCATGCAAAGATGGGTTTGATAAAGGAAAGAAATGGTATGGATCTAACAGAAGCAGAAGATATCAAGAAGAGGTGGCAAGAATACACAGAAGAACTATACAGAAAATATCATCATGACCCAGATAATTATGATGGTGTGATAACTCACCTAGAGCCAGACATCCTGGAATGTGAAGTCAAGTGGGCCTTAGGAAGCATCACTATGAACAAAGCTAGTGGAGGTGATGGAATTCCAGTTGAGCTATTTCAAATCCTAAAAGATGATGTTGTGAAAGTGCTGCACTCAATATGCCAGCAAATTTTGAAAACGCAGCAGTGATCACAGGAATGGAAAATGTCAGTTTTGATTCCAATCCCAAAGAAAGGTAATGCCAAAGAATGCTCAAACTACTGCACAATTGCACTCAACTCACATGCTAGCAAAGTAATGTTCAAAATTCCCCAAGCCATGTTTCAACAATACATGAACTGTGAACGTCCAGATTTTCAATCTGGTTTTACAAAAGGCAGAGGAACCAGAGATCAAATTGCCAACATCCACTGGATCATCAAAAAAGCAAGAAAATTCCAGAAAAACATCTATTTCTGCTTTATTGACTATGCCAAAGCCTTTGACTGTGTGGATCACAATAAACTGTGGACAATTCTGAAAGATATGGGACTACCAGAACACCTAAACTTCCCCTTGAGAAATGTGTGCGTAGATCAGGAAGCAACAGTTAGAACTGGACATGGAACAACAGACTGGTTCCAAATAGGAAAAGGAGTACATCAAGGCTGTATATTGTCACCCTGCCTGTTTAACTTATTTGCAGAGCATATCCTGAGAAATGCTGGGCTGGATGAAGCACAAGCTGAAATCAAGATTGCTGGGAGAAATATCAATAACCTCAGATATGCAGATGATGCCACCCTTATGGCAGAAAGTGAAGAAGAACTAAAGAGCCTTTTGATAAAAGCTAAAGAGGAGAGTGAAAAAGTTGGCTTAAAACTCAACATTCAGAAAACTAAGATCATCACATCCAGTCCCATCACTTCATGGCAAATAAATGGGGAAACAGTGAAATCAGTGTCAGACTTTATTTTTTAAGTGCTCCAAAATCACTGTAAATGGTGACTGCAGCCATGAAATAAAAAGACACTTACTCCTTTGAAGAAAAGTTATGACCAACCTAGACAGCACATTAAAAGCAGGGTCATTACTTTGTCAACAAAGGTCCATCTAGTCAAGGCTATGGTTTTTCCAGTGGTCATGTATGGATGTGAGAGTTGCATTATAAGGAAAGCTGATCACCGAAGAATTGATGCCTTTGAATTGTGTTGTTGGAGAAGCCTTGAGAGTCTCTTGGACTGCAAGGAGTTCCAACTAGTCCATCCTAAAGGAAATCAGTCCTGAATGCTCACTGGGAGGACTGATGTTGAAGCTGAAATTCCAATATTTTGGCCACCTGATGTGAAGAACTGACTCACTGGAAAAGACCCTGATTTGGGAAAGATTGGAGGCAGGAGGAGAAGGGGACAACAGAGGATGAGATGGTTGGATGGCATCACCAGTTCGATAGACATGAGTTTGAGCAAGCTCCAGGAGTTGGTTATGGACATGGGAGCCTGGCATGCTGTCAGGGTCCATAGGGTCGCAAAGAGTCTGGCAGGACTGAACTGATGGGAATCCTATCTAATTGGTACATAAGAGGAAGGTCCTGAAAAGTTGGGGGAAACTGTTATCACAAAAACTGTAGGGAAGTCATATCAGTAGCTTACATTTATGTGTATCTCTGTGGGCTTCTAACTAGAGAATACACTTATGTAAGGGGCTATGTCATTATAAGACTCCAGGAGGCCACTTGGTCAAACAACATAGATGCAAAGTCAGCAATATAGTTGAATAGCTTAGTTCAACTCTGGACAGGTAAATTTTATAATTGCCTCTATTTATAACTGGGGGAGTGAGGACCATAAAATTTTGCAATTTGTTCAAGATTGAACTTTTAGTATGAGGTTAAGTAGTTAAATTCAGTTGTAAATGCATTTTATCTGTTTCCATATCTCAAATACAACCTTCAATACCACATCCTCAAATTTAAAAAAAAAAATCCTCCTCAAACACTTTATAATATAATTCAGAAGAGTTGATTTCTAAAGATAGGAGTGTTATTTAATCTAAAAGGAAGAGGATCATTGATCAGTTTTATTCCTGATTTGTATTTTGTAAGACACACCAGGCAAAGTACAGAAAATGCCCTAGACAGAATGAGGCTGAATGTTGACGCCTACACGACAAGTGTGGGGGAAAGATGGCAGAGTCTGAACCAGCTTACTGAGAGTAAAATTGCAGAAAAAGGAAATAGAGTGTGAAATAGAGGGAAATGCTCAAGTGAAGTTGACTGAATGGATTTGAGAATGTAAAGAGGATCAAAAAAGCATCAGGCACTATGAATAAGTAATCTCTTTTAAATTATTTTTCCAATATTGAAACTAACATTTTAGTGGCATATTGATAAAAAAAAAGTGTGATACACTAAAATACATAGTACAAAATTTTTTAAGTGAAATTAAGGAATTATCAAAAATTTTCTGCATGTTCAAAAGAAAAACAAACACTTGAATATTTACCACATCTCCTTGTTAAAAGAACTATATAATATATTGTTTGTAAAACAATCAAACAGACACGTCAGCACAGGGAATGAATTTACGAAATTGATTCTGTTTCCTTCCAAAATCATGGACAAAATTAGTTTGTATCTAAGAATGTTGATTTTAATAAACAAGAATCTTTACAAATTTTAGCCTAAGAGATCTTTTTCTTTGTGTACTAAAAATTGTTCCAGTTGCTTCAAATATAAAGAAAACCATAAACAAAACAAAGACAACATATGAGAGGAAAGAAAATATTTGCAAATGATGCAACTGACAAGGGATTGAGGTCAAATATACAAACAATTCATACAACTCAATCTTAAAAAATTAATCAAAAATGAGCAAATCTTTTGCAAAGAAAGACGTATAGGTGGTTAACACACACATGAAAAATGCATCACTAATTATTAGAGAAATACAAACCAAAATGAAAATGAAGTATCATTTCAAATTGATCATAATGGCTATCATCAAAAAGTCTACAGATAAAAATAAATGCTACACAGGACTTAGAGAAAAGGGAATCCTCCTACACTATTGGTGGGAAAATAAATTGGAACACCCACTAAGAAAAACAGTATGAAGCTTCCTCAAAAAATTAAATACTAAACTACTATATGATCCAACAATTCTACTCTAGCTAAAAATCCAACAAATGGGACCTAATGAAACTTAAAAGCTTTTGCACAACAAAGGAAACTATAAGCAAGGTGAAAAGAGAGCCCTCAGATTGGGAGAAAATAATAGCAAATGAAGCAACAGACAAAGGATTAATCTCAAAAATATACAAGCAACTCCTCCAGCTCAATTCCAGAAAAATAAATGACCCAATCAAAAAATGGGCCAAAGAACTAAACAGACATTTCTCCAAGGAAGGCATACAGATGGCAAAAAAACACATGAAAAGATGCTCAACATCACTCATTATCAGAGAAATGCAAATCAAAACCACAATGAGGTACCATTACACGCCAGTCAGGATGGCTGCTATCCAAAAGTCTACAAGCAATAAATGCTGGAGAGGGTGTGCAGAAAAGGGAACCCTCTTACACTGTTGGTGGGAATGCAAATTAGTACAGCCACTATGGAAAACAGTGTGGAGATTTCTTAAAAAGCTGGAAACAGAACTGCCATATGACCCAGCAATCCCACTTCTGGGCATACACACCGAGGAAACCAGATCTGAGACACGTGTACCCCAATGTTCATCGCAGCACTGTTTATAATAGCCAAGACATGGAAGCAACCTAGATGCCCATCAGCAGACGAATGGATGAGGAAGCTGTGGTACATATACACCATGGAATATTACTCAGCCATTAAAAAGAATTCATTTGAATCAGTTCTAATGAGATGGATGAAACTGGAGCCCATTATACAGAGCGAAGTAAGCCAGAAAGATAAAGACCATTACAGTATACTAACACATATATATGGAATGTAGAAAGATGGTAATGATAACCCTATATGCAAAACAGAAAGAGAGACTCAGATGTATAGAACAGATTTGTGGACTCTGTGGGAGAAGGCAAGGGTGGGATGTTTCAAGAAAACAGCATTGAAACATCTATATTATCTAGGGTGAAACAGATCACCAGCCCAGGTTGGATGCATGAGACAAGTGCTCGGGCCTGGTGCACTGGGAAGACCCAGAGGGATCGGGTGGAGAGGGAGGTGGGAGGGGGGACCGGGATGGGGAATACATGTAAATCCATGGCTAATTCATTTCAAGGTATGACAAAAACCACTGCAATGTTGTAAAGTAATTAGCCTCCAACTAATAAAAATAAATGGAAAAAAATAAAAATAAATAAATAAAATAAAAATCCAGAAAAGGCAAAACTCTGATTTGAAAAGATACATGCACTCCAATGTTCATAACAGCACTATTTTTTATAGCCAACAGATGGAAACAACCCAAGTACCCATCACCAGATGACTGAAGAATATGCAGTGTGTGTGTGTGTGTGTGTGTGTGTGTGTGTATGTATACATATACATACGTGTGTGTGTGCATATATGGAATATTGCATATTTATTCTTTTTCATGGCTGGATAGAATATTACTCAGTCATAAAAAAGAAAAAAAATGCTGCCATTTGTGGTAACATGATCCTGGTGTCTCAGATGGTAAAGCGTCTGCCTGGGGTGCAGGAGACCTGGGTTCGACCCCTGGGTTGGGAAGATCCCCTGTAGAAGGAAATGGCAACCCACTCCAGTACTCTTGCCTGGCAAATTCCATGGACGGAGGAGACTGGGCCACAGCTCATTGGGTCGCAAAGAGTCAGACACGACTGGAGACTTTCCTTTCCCTTGTCACAAAATGGACGAACCTATAGAATACTACGCTTGGTGAAATGTCTGTCAGAGAAAAACAAAGGCTATGCAATATCACTTATATGTGGAGTTAAAAAAAAAAAAAACAGAAACAGACTCACAAATATAGAAAAAAAACTTAAGGCTACTGAAAGGGTGGCAGGGGAGAGATAAATTGAGAGTATGAGATTAATAGATAGAAACTATTATAAGATAGTTAAGTAACAAAGATTTACTGTATATTAATAGCACAGGAATTATACTCAATAACTTACCTTTTAATAACCTATAATAAAATATAATCCATCAAAAAATTTCAGAAAAACATTACTATGGTGTAAACTTAAATTAACATAATATTATAAGTCAACTATACCTCAATTAAACAAATAAATTTATACAAAGTTTAAAAAAAAAACTGAAGTTCAGTCCCCCTTTGTAGAACATGTAAATAAAGAAAAGATAGTTGAGACAGTCCGTAAACTATGATTAGTCAACACATAACAGGCATTGTATAGGGTTGGTCACTATATTCACACTGAAGCTTCTTAATAGCTAAAGAAAAAAAAATTACTGCTTCCATTTTGTTAGGAGTCCTCGTATGGAACACTGGAGGCCTGGGGAGTTACTGAGAGTAAAATACCTCTGGGCAGAATGCCATTCCTCCAGAGGACCCGTGGTCCAGAACACAAAGGCCACTGCAGCTTGTCAGACCCCTCCTCAGCGCGAAGAGAAGCGTAGAGCATGCGTCCAAAAAAGGAGAGTGAAGAAGCCACAGGTGTTTATGGGGTACAATGAAAGAACCATTACGTGCCTTTTGAGAGGCTCAGAAGAGACAGAGGAAGGGGTAGATGTTTTTTTATATATATTTTTTCAACATCTGGTGAAGAAAATGCATGTTCAGACTTACAAAACCTAGTTGATTCAAAATAAAATGAATTTTTAAAAGTATATACCAGGACATATTTTAATCAAATTTTCAAAAATTTGAGTATTGACTTTCTATTCTTCACTACTGCTGACATCATTCCCTCATCCTTCCCTTTTCCATACACATCAAGGACTATCTTCCTAAATTAGGATACTTACACAGGAAGAGAATGTTTACCAAGATCACACCATAGTGGAGCATGGTTTCAAGCACATTCTTTGTGAACCACAAGAACTTGCTCTTTCAAACATATCATATCAAATAACTTGCAAAGAATGAAAAACTTAATTTTTTTTCCCTTAAAAAGATGGGTAAATTACGATTGTCTTCCCTGTCTCTTTGTTCAGTTCCTTAACTGAATCCCAGGCATTTACCATACCTAGACTCTCTAGGAACAGAAAGCTCTGAAAAAGAGTATTTCCTTTTCAGTCTTTCCCTGAAGATCAGTTCTTACCCAGCCAGCTTGCTATCTATCCAGTGATGTTTCCAATCCAAAACTCAACTTTACCAGGAGTCAACATCAACTGTCACCAATCACATATTGCATTTTCTAACAAGTCCTCTTTTACCATTTGCAGCACCCTGAATTGAAATCCTTACCATTTAAATGATTATCCTGTACCTTTATATTTTAGCAAAGAAATAATAACATAGCATCTGAAAAAAATAAGTCAGAAGCTAATGTATAAAAAGAAAACTAATCATCTGATTTATACCAGTTAATACTCAATTCCTTTGGATACAGGGCTAGACACAGTTGTGACAGATGGTAGTAGTGGAAGGTTGCAGGGTGAGCCTGGGTATAAAGAGTTACTATGATGCTGTTAATTCTCCTTTTGTTCATGTTATTTCATCTGCCCCTGTTTTGTTGGCAATTAAGTCTCAGGTTATATAACATGTTTGGCTTTAACTAGCTATGTGGCTGAGCTAAGATTGAACACAAGGATTGTGGCTGCAATCTGTGTTGAATACGATTTTAATAATGCTAATGCCATGAGAAGCCTAACTAAAAGAGCAAAATAGGATGAGATAACCCTCAACAGGAGAAAAATTAATCTTAATGTAATACCTTGAAGTAGCTACTGTAGTATTTTTATAAGTGAGAAAACTTATGTTTACTGTGTAACAAAACTTGTCAAGTATGGCTTGGGGAACCAGAGGAGTCACAAAAGACAAAGACACATTTGGAATCTTCTCTACAATCTTATACCCCATTGCACCCTGGCTATTAATATTTTACTTTGCCTCTAAAACATAGTAACCAGAGAGATAGGTTGTTATAAGATTTAAATAGTCCAACTAAATGCTTTTACATGCAATACCAAAACAAGTTATTATTACTATTTTCATTGTTCATAATCATAATATTTAGTGTTTTTGTGGCCCCAAAAGACTAAAATTCCATGCCTTAGAACTCAACATTTCATTGCAGGCAGTACTTGCCTCCCCTCCCCTTCAGGTGAAAACTCTCTCTGTTCCCAGTAGAGTTCATAGGATCATAAATTGGCAACATTCTTATTTTCTGGTTATGTACAAGGTGTGAACCAGGCTAATTCAGTTAAATTAATCTTCCTGGATTTCTGTGGAAAGTTGAAGTTTCTTGAATTTCCTCTGGAGTCTGTGGCTTACAGTATTTGGGACGTCGTGAGAATTAGATGAAATCCATGGTGTAGAAATCCAATCAATCTCCTTCATTGGCCCAGTGCATTCAAAGTGGAAATTAGGAAAATTTATTGTGACATTTAGTCCCTTTGTTCAAATTTTTATTTTTAAGAATACTTGTTTATTTCCTCTATTAATAAAAATAATAAAATCCTATTCAGTCAGTGGACAAGTTAACTAGTGAATGATTTTTGGTTGATCAGTCAGTAAAATGCACAATATAACCAGAATTCTTTCTGACTTCAGTCTTTAAAAACAGTCAGATCTTGCTCTTTCAACCTTGATCTTCATGATTTTTAAACAGAAATGAAACGTTGTTATGGCCTTATAAAGACAAAACCTGGAAAAGTGCGAGGGAAACAGCAAATATATAAACACATAAAAACGATGGTGTAGTTCAGGATGGAGAATTTTCTGACAGACAATAGGATGGAGATAAAAATATAATAAGATGTTTTAAAATATATTGCTTAATATTCAGAGTCTTCACTTATTCTTTTTTTTATCTTTAGGATTAAATCTAACAAAACTGGCACTCTAAGATTAAGGTGGACCTGAACTTTGCTGAATAAACTATGATTTATATCTTAAAATTACCTCATTACTTTATGAAAATAATACTACTTCAAATACTCCCACCATTAAAATTTGCCAGGAAAGAGTAGAAACTTATCCATTCCACTTAAACAGTTGAGAAATTTCATGATTTTAGGCTCTAAATCAACTACTGACTAGTTTATAAAGGGGGGCATAGCAAGTTGGCACGGAGTGGAGGGATGTGACTTTAAAAGAGTAACACATTGGGGATTCCCTGAAGGTCCAGTGCTTGGGACTCAGTGATCCTACCGCTGGCACTGGGTTTGGTCCCCGGACGGAACCACGGTGCTGCAAGCCACACAGACACGACCAAAAGTCAAGAGTGGGAGAGAACAGTCCATTCAATCTAGACGTGGACATAGACACCAAAGGGGAAGGAAGGGGCGGGATGGGAGGCTGAGCTGGACGTACCTGCACTACTGATGCTGTTTGTAAAGCAGATAGCTGAAGACAACCCGCTGCAGAGCACGGGGAATCCGCTCAGGGCTCTGCAGGGACCTAAACGTGAAGGGGATCCAGGAAAAGGGGATGCACGTATGCATACAGCTGATTCACTTTGACGTATAGCAGGAACTAATACAGCATTGAAAGGCAACTATATGCCAATAACAATTAATTTTTTAAAAGAGTACCCCATTCAATAGTCTAATCATTTAACATTTTCCTGAATGTTAAAATATTAATAGTAAGTTAATCTTTCCTAAATATTGCTGGTCATTTATTTCACACAAAATATTCCCAAATAACAACGAACTCCTATTTAATAGTCACTTATATGCAAGAGACACATCTCATTTCACCTTCATTCAGAAGTTAGGGCAAATATCATGCTCATTAATTTAATTTAAGCAATAAAATTATCTGCTTTATTTTATGAGGACTCCAAAACATAAAAATTAATCTAATTGCTTTGGTTTGTCTGACACCAAAACCACATTATTTTTGCTTGATCTCTCTGCTACCATCAACTTCTTATTTATAGAAACAAGATGAATTAGTTTCATGCATTAGCAATTAATAACTAATTGGTTCCAAGATTTTAATAGTAAATTAATTATTAAACTTCAGCAGATATATTATAATTATGTACATATTTTTTAAATTAAAATTTCTAGATTCCATCCCAAGAGATGCTGGTTTAGGTTGGAGTTCCCAGAACTGCATTTTCCCAATCTCCTCATGCTTCACTATTCAGGAGATCGCAGCACACTTTATTGTCCCCAAACTTCAGTAGAGTTGATTTAAATTATATGACTAATGTTCATATATGAACACTATATGACTAATGTTCGATGTTCAAAGTACCGCACAAATGCACACTTCTCACAAGTTAGCAAAGTAATCCTCAAAATTATCCAACCCAAGCTTCAACAATGAATGATGAAATTTTAGATGTTCAAGCTGGTTTTAGAAAAAGCAGAAGAACCAGATCAAATAGCCAACATCCATTGGATCATCGAAAAAGCAAGAGAGCTCCAGTAAAACATCTGCTTCTGCTTTATTGACTATGCCAAAGACTTTGACTGTGTGGATCACAACAAACTGTGGAAAACTCTGAAAGAGATGGGAATACCAGACCACCTTGCCTGCCTCCTGAGAAATCTGTATGCAGGTCAAGAAGCAACAGTTAGAACCAGACATTGAAAACCAGACTGGTTCCAAATTGGGAAAGGAGTATGTCAAGGATGTATATTGTCACCCTGCTTATTTAACTTATATGAAGTGTACATCATGCAAAATCCTGGGCTGGATGAAGCACAACCTGGAATCAAGATTGCCAGGAGAAATATCAATAACTTCAGATATGCAGATGACACCACCGTTATGGAAGAAATCAAAGAGAAACTAAAGAGCCTCTTGACAAAAGTGAAAGAGGACAGTGAAAAAGCTGACTCAAAACTCAACATTCAGAAAACTAAGATCATGGCATCTGGCCCCATCTCTTTATGGCAAATAGGTGGGGAAGCAATGGAAACAGTGACAGACTTTATTTTGGGGCTCCAAAATCACTGCAGATAGTGACTGCAGCCATGAAATTAAAAGACACTTGCTCCTTGGAAGAAAAGCTACGACCAACCTAGATAGCATATTAAAAACCAGAGTCAATATACTTTGCCAAAAAGGTCCATCCAGTCAAGGCTATGGTTTTTCCAGTAGTCACATATGGATGTGAGAGTTGGACTGTAAAAAATGCTTGTTGCCAAAGAATTGATGCTTTTGAACTATGGTGTTGGAGAAGACTCTTGATAGTCTTCTTGGACAGTAAGGAGATCAGTCCATCCTAAAGGAAATCAGTCCTGAATATTCACTGGAAGAACTGATGCTGAAACTGAAGCTCCAACACTTTGGCCACCTGATGGGAAGAAATGACTCTTTGGAAAATACCCTGATGCTGGGAAAGATTGAAGACAGGAGGAGGAGAGGATGATGGAGAATGAGATGGTTGGATTGCATCACCTAGTCAATGGACATGAGTTTGAGTGGGCTCCGGGAGTTGGTGATGGACAGGGAAATCTGGTGTGCTGAGTCCATGGGTCGCTAAAGGTCAGAGGAACTGAACTGAACTGCTATGACTGATATTCACTGAACACATTAAATGTTCTGGTCACTCTCCTAAGAATCTTATGTAGCTCCTCCCTGTACCTGCTCAACCCCTACTCCAAGTTTTTCTTTGAGAATTATGTCACTCTCATTTAGTTATTTTTTCCTTATTCTGTAAGCTCTGTTTCACTTCTGACTTTGTCTGAAAATACTTCTCAAACCACGCTAACCTACACCTATGTTTTTGTCCTACTTTACAAGAAGGGCCTTTTGCGAACACATTTCACTATTTTACCGCAGAAAGACAGCGTCATGCTTTCAATACTTCACTGCATGTGTTTGTGTCTCTGTGTATATCTGTGGTTCATAAAGAAAGCCAAGGACTAGGATTTGGCTACACATCACACGACTCACTCAGAACTAGAACATGTTGAGATGACATAGATAAAGGGACATGGAGTGAACAGAGTCTATTGAGATAAGCATGCAATTTGTCCTATTTCCTATAGGAATCAAAGACGAGTCTGGGGAAGTAAATTTGTGTATCCTTGAAGAATATTGAAAGCCATCATGCCATTCAGATCTAAATAAGTTTATCTATATTAGCATGCTCACCTTGGGATATTTTACACATATAATGCTGCAGATTAGCTCTTTTCTAAAATGTAAACTGATTGCTGGAAATCTGCTTCAGAATGAAACCAAACTCCTAATCATGACCCGGCCTTGCCTTCTCTGTTGAATTTTTCATAATCTCATTGCAGCCTTATTGAAATATTTACATTTTATAATTATTGCAGTAGTTTAATACCCAGGCCTTAAGATATGTTGTTCACTGGGCTTGTAATACCTTCTTCTTCAAATATTGGCTGGATTTCTTTATAAATGACTTCCTTTTATTCTTCCAGGAAGGTGGAGATGGAAAGCACACCTTACCATTGAAAGGAATGAGAAAGTAGTATGCATTGTTTTTTTAATATGTGCTCCCTGTCTTCTCTACGCCCCCATAAACACACTTTCCAATTCAACAAGTATAATATATTCTTTACTGTTCTTTATTCTGCTCTGTACACCCTGAAGCCTCTACTCCCCAGCTATATCACCCAGGCTGCCTTGATCTTTGACTTGGAATTGTGCAATACTTTACATAAAATTAAAATCTCTGTCTTTCATAAAAAGAAAAAA
Organism: Odocoileus virginianus; assembly: GCF_023699985.2. Lineage (NCBI taxonomy): Eukaryota > Metazoa > Chordata > Mammalia > Artiodactyla > Cervidae > Odocoileus > Odocoileus virginianus. The sequence continues at coordinate 66,227,139 of NC_069686.1, read as the reverse complement.
TATCTGAGAATGTGGAATATGAGCTCATACTAATTTGGCAACAATGGGCAGAAGCTGAGGAGCAATTGCATCCCATAAATGGGGAAATACCATTCCCAAGGATTTCTTCATTTACATCTAGGTGCATGTTCTTGGGTTGCTTAAGCCATTTATATCAGCTTCAGGGTCCCTTTGGATATATGCCGCTTTAACTGCTGCTATGTGGTCCCTGGTGGAGGATTTGGGCTTTTGAAATTTCACTAATGGTAACCTACTCTTGTTTTACTTTTTCCCATCATTTCCTTCATATAATATCAAGATGTCTTGGTATATGGAGAGAATGTTTATTTTCCAAACATTTCCTCACACCAGATTAACTTGAGGGCTTCTTAAGCCCTTTCTTGCAGACATCCCAGTCTATCAGCTCCAAGTTTTGCAATGAAATATTGCCTGCAAAATGGCATAGAAACAGCTGACTGGGCAGGAAGGCATTTCCGTTTTACACTACATTTTCTATCCCTGGGCCTGTCTCCATCTGCGGACTCTACAAACCTTACGCTTTCCTGTAGCTGCTCCCTGTGTGAACCACAGGAAAATGAGCTTTCCACTCAGGATCACATTTCTGCTTGCCCCATACCTTGGTGGAATCAATCCAGGAGAATAATGCCAGGAAGACTGAGAGATAGCAAAGGAGAATTAGTAAATTCAGTCTTATTCCAACAACCCACTTGACCTAAGAAAACGATTTGTGGACCTGACAGCAGATGTTGCAAATGAGCGTTATTCTGCAGGAGCAGAATTGCTGCTACTGCTCTCAGTGCTCAGCAGGCGGTTGGAGGCCGGCGACTTTCATGAAGACCCTTTGTGTCACAGCGCATTTCGTATAAACAGTGGCAGTGAAAAGCTAAACTGTTCCATGAATAAGATGCAAAGATCACAAATGGGTTTTCTTCAATAAGAATTTGGCCTCTGTATTTGAATTAAAATAAAGAATAAATTTAAGATACCATTGACACATTCAATATGCATTTGGCTCTGAGTGTCACTGGTAAATTATTTCCCATAGTCATCCTATAGAGATTCTTGTTAATCTTGCTGAATCTGCCATTTCGGAGGCTATTAACAACATTATTTCACTTCTTGAAGTTACCAGTTGGATCACTGCTTTTGAGTTTTGGAAGATACAGCTTTTGAGTTTTGGAAGATATATTTTTTTCCTCTGTATTTTCAATGAAAGTAACAGTACTGCAGTATTATATTGGTCCTAGGAATATTCAAATTCTTTTCTGTTCATCCTTGGGAGTCTTCAATTTTAGTGCTTACATAACTTTGTGGAGATTAGAATCTTCTCGAAGACTTTTTTTTTTTTTTTAATTTATTAAACTAAAACCTAGAAATAGATAATGTAGCAATAGTTTGAGTTCCCTAGATTATTCCTAAACTTCTTTTTGTTTCAGTTAGTAAAACTGAGTAAATCAATCTGGATCAAATAAAATTCAAAACACCCAGATACATGTAGCTGTATCAACTGCACTGTTACAAAAGAATGTATGAAATGTGTTCCCTTGACCAAGCTATGTGCAATCGTGTAAATGCATTAATGTATGTGTGTAATTTTACTGTGCCAACTTAAATAAGTTACCACAAAATCTCCTTGAAATAACTAATTTCATTTGTTAGAATGACTGAAAAATTGCATGTTTATTTAATACAAGATTTAAGCAAACCTAAATACTAGATATTTTTTTAAATGAAACTGGAAAACCTCAAGAGACTCTAAAAACCTGCATATAATGTGTAGCCTAAGATCAGCCAGGAAGTCTCTCTCCTGTCTGTCTTTTCTCCTCTTTCCCTCTACTCCACTTATTTTCCTCCTCCTTCCTTCCTTCTCTTCCCTCCCTTCTCGTTTTCTCTCCTTCATTCAATTTTTCATTATGGTAAGATATGCATAAGATAAAATTTACCTTTGTATCATTATAAGTGTCAAACTTACTATGTTTATTTCTTTCACAGTGATGCTCTAATGTCACCACTAACCATTCCCAGAAATGTTTCACCAGCTCAAGCAGTAACTGTGTTAACCTCCTCCCCCTCTTACTTTCTGTGTCATATTTTTTTTTACTATTTTATGGACCTCATGTAAATGGAATCATCAGTATTTGTCTTTTTGTAATGAACTTATTTCAATTAACAATGTCCTTAAATTTACACTGTGGCATGTGTCAGAATTCCCATCCTTTTTAAAATTGAATAATATCCCATTGTATATATATGCACACTATCAAAAATCTATTCACTTGTTGAAAAAACCTTGACAGTTTATTAAAAAGCAGAGACATAGCTTTGCCAACAAAAGTCCATGCAGTCAAAGCTATGGTTTTTCCAGTAGTCATGTATGGATGTGAGAATTGGACCATAAAGAAGTCTGAGTGCTGAAGGATGTGCTCTTGAACCGTGGTGTTGGAGAAGACTCTTGAGAGTCCCTTGGACTGAAAAGTCAATCCTAAAGGAAATCAATCCTGAATATTCATTGGAAGGACTGATGCTGAAGCTGAAGCTGCAATACTTTAGCCACCTGATGCAAAGAGCTGACTCATTAGAAAAGACTCTGATGCTGGGAAAGATTGAGGGCAGGAGGAGAAGGGGACAACAGAATATGAGACGATTGGATGGCATCACCGACTCAATGGACATGAGTTTGAGCAAGCTCCTGGAGATGGTGAAGGACTGGGAAGCCTGGTGTTTTGCAGTTCATGGGTTTGCAAAGAGTCAGACACAATTCAATGATTGAACAGCAACAAATTCACATGTTGATGAACACTCAGTTTACCCTCACCTTTTGGCTGTTGTAAATAATACTGGTATACATATGGTTGTACAGATATCTTTTCAAGACACTGTTTTTCATTTTCTAGGTGTACATGTATATAGAAGTAGAATTATTGATTAGTAGAATTATGTGGTAATTGCATTTTAATTGAGGAAACATCACATTGTTTAGTGTTTATTTCTTTCCTGATAATAGCCATTCTAATGTGTGTGAGGTGGTATTCCTATTTTTTTAAATTGGTACATTGTTAATACATAGAAGTATGATTTTTTTTTATTCAAGTGCATTGATTTTGTGTCCTGCAGTTAAACTGTATTTTTAAATTAGTTCTAGCATTATTTTGTGGAACCTTTAGTTTTTTCTACATAGAAGATCATGTGGTGTGTGAAGAGATAATTTTGCTTTGCTTTTTTCAACCTGGATAGTTTTTATTTCTTTTTCTTATCTATTTGTCTTGGCTAGAACTTTCAGTATTACATTGAGTAGAAATGATGAAAGTGGGAATCCTTTTCTGTTCCAAATTTAAGAGAAAAAGTTTTCAGTCTTTAATCATAAAAAATATTGGATATGGGCTTTTCATGTATGACCAGTGTTATGCTGAGGTTTTTACTTCTATAGCTAGTTTATTAAGTGTTTTTGCCATGAAAACTTATTGAATTTTTTCAAATGCTTTTACTGTATCAAGCATGTATGTATTTTTCTTCATTTTGCTAACAAGGTATTTTAATTTAATTAACTTTTATTTGTTAAGTTATCCTTATTTTACATAAATAAATCACACTTGATCATGATGTGTAATCCTCTCAATGTGTTGCTGAATTCTATTAGCATCTGTTGAGGAAATTTGCATAAATATTCATCAGAAATAATGGTTTTATAGTTCTATTTTCTTATAATATTTCTGTCTGGCTTTGATATCAGGAAATTCTGGTCTCACTGAATGAGCTTGAAAGTGTTCACTCCTTTTCAGAATTTTTGTAAAAATTTGAAGAGAATTGGTGTTTCTTGTTTGTTTTTTATTTTTTAAATGTTTAGTAGAATTCACTAGTCAAGATTTCTGGTACTTGGCTTTTCCTTCTTTGAGAAATTTGATTATAGATTCAGTCTCCTTACTAGTTACAGGTATCCTAACTTTTTAATTTTTTTCATAATTCAGTCTGGCAAACCACGCTTTTCCATGAGTCATCCGTTTCATTTAGATTTTCCAGTGTTTCGGTGTGTAGCTCTTCAAAGCATTCTCTTATATATATATATATATATATTTTTTTTTTTTTTTCTGGTAAATCAGTTGTGTTTCTTATTTTTGATTTTACTTCTTTGTGTCTTCTTTTTTCCTTAGTTACCCTCCAATTTGTTTCTTTGTCAATTTTGCTGATCTTTTTGAATAACCGACTCTTAGTGCCCCCCCCATACTTTTCATCTTTTTTTTTTTTTTTTTACTTTTCATTCTTTGGTTTGTTTCTCTCTTATCTAATCTTTATTATTTCCTTCCTTCTAAGAGCTTGGGATTATTTTTTTTTTCTAGTTCTTTAAGCTGAAAATTTAGATTATTGCTTTAATGTCTTTGTTCTCTTTTACTGTAAGTATTTACAGCTATAAATTTTCCCTATCAGCACTGCTTTTGCTACATCCCATACATTTTGACATTTGTTTTCACATTCATTTATCTCAAGACATTTTCTAATTCCCTTGTGATAACTTCCTTTTAGAATTGATTGCTAAAGGTGCTTCTTAACTGCAAGTTATTTTTTGGATTTTTTTAATTCTCCTCTTACTATCAATTACAAATTTTATCCCACTGTGATTAGACAGATACTCTATCTTATAAATGTTTTCAAATTTTTAAAGAATTTAAACCACATGTATAGTCTGTTTTACAGAATATTCTATTTCCATTTGAGAGCAATATAATAATCTACTCTTGTTGACTACACTATTCCAAAAATGTATTTTAGGTTCATCTGAACTGTAGTATTGTTGATGTGCTATATTTCCTTATTGACCTGCTATTTTAGTTCTATATGTTATCCAAAATAAGCTGTTGAAATATTCTATTACTGCAAAACTGCTGATATTTACCTTCAATTCTGTTAATATTTGCTTCATATATTTATGGTGTTTCCCTGGTAGCTCAGATGGTAAGGAATCCTCCTGCAACGCAGGAGACCAAAGTTTGATTCCTGGGTTGGGAAGACCCCATGGAGAAAGGAAGAACAACCCAGTCCAGTATTCTGTCCTGGAAAATCCCTTGGACAGAGGAGCCATGCGGCGTATAGTTCATGGAGTTGCAGACAGTCTGACACTACCGAGTGACTAACACACTAGTCATATATTTAGGAGTTCAGATATCTCATGAACATTAGTTCATAATTGCTATGTCTTTTGATGAAATTGCACATCATTATATAGTTTCTTAACATCATTTGTAGCTGTTTTTTACTTAAAGTTTATTTGTTAAATTTTGTTTTATTCACCTTTGGATTGTTTGTTTGTTTGTGGTTACAAATTACATGCTCTCTTTTTCCATCTATTCATTTTCAACCAATGCTTGCCCTTTTATCAAAAGTGGATTTCTTATAAATAGTATAGAAAATACTTTTTTTCTTATCCATTCTACTAAGCCATGTCTGTTGATTAGTCCACTTTTTTTAAAAAGTAACTGATGATGGGGGAAGACTTACACTGCTATTTTGATTCTGTTTCTTTTGATGCATTATAACTTTATTGTCCTTCTTTATTTTATTATGTCTCCTCTGTTTTCAGATCTTGTGTGTGTGTGCGATATATTCTATGTTTGTTTTCCTGTAGCTGATTACATAAAATATCCTAAAGTTATAACAATCCATTTTAGTTGGTAGTAACTTAACTTCAATCACATAAAAATTCTCTATCCTTTCACTGCCATGTCCCTTCCTTACTTTATATCATTTGTGTCACAAGTAATATCTTTATGTACTATTTATCCTTTAATATGAGTTTTCCTGGTGGCTCAGACTGTAAAGAATCTGCCTGCAATGAGAGACCTGGGTTTGATTCCTGGGCTGGGAAGATCCCCCGTAGATCTTGAGAGCATGACAACCAGTATCTGTGCCTGGAGCATCCCCATGGACAAAGGAGCCTGATGGGCTACAGTCCATGGGGCTGCAAAGAGTTGGGCACAACTAGTGACTAAGCATATCCTTTAATATAGATCTAAAACTATCATGTGTACTTTTGTCTTTTAAACTACATAAAATAATGAAAAGTATAGCTAGCAATAAATTTACAGTAAGACAAGATTTTATTGTCCAACTATTTACCTTTATCTGAGAACTTTGTATGTTCTTATGCATTCCAGGGGGGTGTGCTTTTCAGGTGGTGCTAGTGCTAAATAACCCACTCGCCAATGCAGGAGACGTAAGGTAAGGGATGTTGGTTCGATCCCCGGTCAGGAAGATCTCTCGGATGAGTGCATGGCAATGCACTATTCTTACCTGGTGAATCCCACGGACAGAGGGTCCTGGTGGGCTGCAGGCCACAGGCTCACAAAGAGTGGGCATGACTGAAGCAACAGAGCATGCATGCATTCTCGATACTGTCTGCTATATTTTAACTTAAATGACTCCCGTTAATGGGAATCATGCAATGTACTCCCTCAGGTTTTATTTATCTTGGAAACTCATAAATTATCTACCATTTTTGAAGGGCAGTTTGCTGTACATGGAATTGGTTTATATTACTTTCTTTCCTTCAGCACAAAATATTTCATCCCACTGTATTCTGTCCTGCAAAGTTTCTGCTGAGAAATCAGTTGATAAGTTTATAGATCTCCCCACATATATGACACGTCACTTTTCTTCTGTATTTTCAGGATTTTCTGTCATTGACTTTGAAAAGTTTGACCATAATATGCTCCAATGTGAGTCTCTTTGGATTTTTTTCCTCCTTGCATTGTGTTAGCTTCTTGCATTTGCATTTTTATATTTTACTTTCTCCAAATTTGGAAAAATTTTGGTCATTATTTTTTAAAATAAGATCTCTGCACTTTTCACACTCTATCCACCTTCTGGAATGCCTATATTCATATGCTGTTCTGCATAATGGTGTCTCATAAGTGCCTTAGTCTCTGTTCAGCTATTATTATTGTTTTCTCCTCAGATTCAATCATTTCAAATGACCTGAGTTCAGTCTCTAATTACTACTTCTAAGTGTCCTCTCTTGTTGAACCCTCTGAAGCAAACTTTCCAAGTCAGTTATTGTGTTTTTCAACTTTAGAATTTGGGGGTTATTTCTTTTCTTTTATTTCTTGTTTATATTCTCATTTGGTTTATATATTAGAGATTTATTATTTTTTTTAAGTGGGTCTTTTCTCCTTGTTTATACATTTGTGTTATTTTTGTGTGTTTCTTTCTGATGTACTATGATATTTTGTTGAAAAATGGACCTTTGAGAAAACAATTACTTCTCTCATTCTTTGTGGTCTGGCCATTAGTTTTAGGACATAAATCAGCCTGTTCTAAAAGCTCAAGCATTTTCTGGGGGTGTATCTTCTCTGTGTATGAATTTATATTCTAGTTCCATTGCATACGTTGCCGTGTTTAAAGGCCTTTCTTTTCTGGCAATCTTATCCTTGCTTCTTCTGAGAGTCTTAGCTATTTCTTCGATAGCATGTCCTTGTGGATACTCTCTTGGCCCCAGGCAGTCACGGTTATGCATTCCCCCTGCAGCAATCTTGTGGCTCAGCGTCTTGCATTGGCCTCTATCTTGATGGCCACACTGCTCGTTACCACTCTAGGTTAGGAGAGACAGACACACTTAGGCAGTTCCTTTATGTATTCCTGAGATGAAACATGGAAGGAAGTTCCTGCTTCACCTTCCAACCTGAAGGAGGAGACAGGAGATAGGTGGCTTTTTTCTGACCACGTCCCATTGTCGAGGGTATGGGGTTGGGCTGAAGGTAAAGGAAAATATCACAATATTTTCTATAATTTTGAATGTGCTGTTCTCAGTTAGGCATTTGTTTGATTGCTGCAGAACCTTAATTGGATTCCAGTGTTCCACAAAGCTACTTTTGTGTTTATATTATTGTTTGGGGTTTTTATGGGGAAATAAGGAATGAAAGCCTGGAGCTTCCTAGGTCTAGTCTTTTGCTGATGTCCTATGGTGATACATTTTGATTCCAGTTTTGTTATAGGGAAGAGCAAAATTTGACTCCATGCTGGATCTTTTTCCTTTTATTTTTGTTGCTTTTGTTATTATAAGCATACATAATGGCCTGTCTCAGAAAACCTCACTCCTCAGCCTGACTGTTAAGCTAAACTGCCTTTTTTCAGCTCACTGAGAAATAATCTGAACTCTGCTAACAGAGAAATAATCTCACCTTGTGAAAGGCTGCAGGAAAGAAAAGATTAACACATCTCTCCCATGACCCTTTTCACCTTATTTACTCACCTCTTCTCCCTCTCCATTTTGCTTTTTTTTTCTTTTTTTTTTTACTTTATTATCTCACCTTTCCCACATCTCTGTTCTATAAAACAACCTGGCATCCAGACACCAAAAAGATTTCCACCATCTTCTTGGTCGGATGGCTTTCTGAATAAAGTCATACCCCTTTTTCAACATCTTGTCTCTCGGATTTACTGGCCTGTAATGTGGCAGGCAGAGTGAGCCTGAACTTGCTAACAGTTTCTCCTCCTTTCATGTGTATTCTATAGATATTTTAATTGTGGTTAACATGGGGTTTACATATGGCATCCTAAAGTTAAAAATGTCTATTTTGAGTTGATATTAACTGAAGTTCAACCTCATACTAAAGCTGTACTTTTATACAGCTTCATTCCCCTTTTTCTGTTAGTGATGCCACAAATTACACATTCATACATTAAGTCAATCAAAAGAAATCTGGAGTGACAAATCATAATTATTTAGAATAATATTGGTTTTTAAATTTGCCCATGTATTTACCTTCAATGGAAATTTTATATATTCATATTTTTGAGGTTACTTTTCAGCTTTCTTTTATTTCAACCTAATGGATTCTTTTTTCTTTTTTTTTTCTTCTGTTAATTAGCCTCCAACTAATAAAAATTAATGGGGAAAAAAAAAAAAAACAATCCTGTAAGTAGTAAACTACCTCAGCTTTTCAAAAATTGGTATGTCTTACATTCTTCCTTACTTTGAAGGAAACTTTTGCCAGATGTAAAATTCTTTGTGTTTTATTTATTTATTTATTTTGTAATTTTTTTTTTCTTCAGTGCTTTAAATAGATCATTTCACTGTCTTCTTACCTCTACAGTTTCTCATGAGAAATTAGCTGATAATATCATGCAGAAACTCTTGTACATAACAAACTGGTCCTCTCTTGCTGTTTTTAAGATGTGTCTTTTTTTTTTTTTTTTCAACCTTGAGCCATTTGTGTCTACAAGTGGTCTGTTTGGGTTTCTTCCACTTAGTGTTTATTGCATGACTTAGATCTGTCAATTCAGTTTTTGCATAAAATTAGGGGTTGTGTCTATTATTCTTTTTATTTCTTTTAAATTTATTTTTGAGATTTTAAAAATTTTGATGGAGAATAATTGCTTTACAATATTGTTGTGGTTTCTGCCATACATCAACATTCAGCCATGTATGTATATACATATATATACACACATATTCTACCCCTCTTGAACCTTCCTCCCACTCCCACCCCATGCCACCCCTCTAGGTTGTCACAGAGCACCTAATCTGAGCTCTCTGCATCATTCAGCAAATTTCCACTATCTATTTTGCACATGGTAATGCACATGTTTCCATGCTACTCTACAAACCTTGGCCTCATTTTCTTTCTTTTCTTCTGTAATGCCCATAATAATTATACTGGTCTGTTTGATGATGTCCCACCAATTCACTAGATGCTTCACTTTCTTTTATTTTTTTTTCCTTCAGACTTGGTGAGTTCAGTCATCTTATCTTCCAAGTTTGCTGATTTTTTCTTCTGCTTGTATAAACTTGTTGTCTTTGTTTGTTTGGGTACTGTGCATATCCATTTCAGAACTGCTGTTTGAATGCTGTTGTGATGTCTTTCTTCCTGTTGATACTTCCTTTTTTAGACCATACCCTTTTATTGTTTTGGGGTTTTTTTCCCCTTTGTTGTTGTTTTTAGCTCTTTGTGCTTTTTTCTTTTTTCTTAGCTCTTTGGATGTACTTAAGACAACTATTTTAAAATATTTGATTAGTAGTTTCAGTATCTTGGCTCATTTTATGTATGTATATCTATCTCTCTGTAGCTTCCAGATAGATGTCAACTTAGTTGTTCCTTTGAATTAAGCAATTCTTTCTGTTGCTTTGCATTTATTGCAGTTTTTTGCTGTTGTTGAGATTTGATTATTTGACTATTTTAACATGATTACTCTATAAATCAGATTTTCCTTATTCCCCAGGGCTTGCTGATTGGATTTGGTTGGTTTTGCCTTGATTTTTGTTTGGGCTTTTGAAGACTATAGTAGTCCTTTCTTTTTAAGAAACTTCCAGATTATTTTTACAGAGACTTTCCTCTTCATGAGTGACTCTTGGAAGTCTGATACTTTAGCTTGTGTTCAATTAAGCTTTTGATAGTGATTTCTTAGAATGCCAAGAGATGAAATAAACAAACACACAGATGAAGTTCCAAAAATATATTTATAAGAGGGATACCAGCCACTTCTCCCAGTGTTTGCAGATGGGCACTGTGCTGATTCTTCATTCAGCCAAGCTTTCTCTGAGCTTCTGGGTTTTCAAGACAAAAGCCTAAGCCATCCTCAGGGCTTTGCTGAGCATGCACCTTCCTTGGGCATAAGACACTTGTATGTACAATCATTTTGGAATGTTTTAACTTTCCACAGATGACTCACCCCTTCTTTTCCTTCCTTAAATCTTCCTTCCTAGAGTTTCCTGAGATGGTCTGTTATATTTTTCCACCCACAATCTCTTACCCCAATCTTTTTTGGCTTCTCAGTCTTCTTGTAGTTTAAAAAGCAGTGTCCATCATTTTCTTCCCTTGCCTTCCATGTTATGCAAAACTGATACATATGTTGTATCAATCTTTTGAATGCCCGTCAAGCAAGTTAGGACAATTATATACAAAAACTTACCAATAAAGTTTATCCTGCTTTCTCCAGTTTTGAGCGGTGCAGGACTTAGAAGTGAGTTGGCACCTGCTCAAATGAAGACCACTGCTATGCTGTGGAAGGACTGATGCAAGGACAGATATGAATACCACAATACCTTCCTACAATTTTAAAGAAAAATCTTGATTGGAATTTGATTGATTATTATAAACTTTTGACTATTTTCAGAGGTCTAAGTTGGTTTAGAAATCAGTTTTTTTGTTTGTTTGTTTGTTTTCAATGTTTCTGTGGAGAAACAAGACTTTAGAGCTTCCTGGTCCACCATTTTGCTAACAAAAATAAATATATAAATATATATATTTTTAAGTATGTTAAGGATTCAGTTATCCTTTCAAATATACTTAAATTTCATAAATGAGGCCATGATTGATACAGATATTTATGGTGGTTAAAAGGTAAGCCATTTGCAGTAAATGGGATTTGAAATTGTAACTTAAGAAGTAGCATGTGTGAGGTTCAAAAAAATGTTTAAAAATGTTCAGAAATTGAGTTAATCATTAGTAAACTTAAAAATAAATCCCAGCTCATGGCTGCAACATCTTCACTCCAAAGTTTACTATTTCTCATTATCAAGATTACTCCAGGAAATAAGCACAAAGTCAGTCCACTATTCACTCTAAAATTATTTTCCTTCTCTTTTCAAGATAGAACTATGAACAACTAGATCTTTTCAAAGTCAACTTAACTTTCAAGTTACAGTTGGAGTTGGACAGATGGCAGAAAATATGTACACAAGCTCACTCGTTCAGTTCTTTTACCATCAGATGGGGGAAGCTATCTTGTGCACATTTTAGTTCATTTAAGTCATGGCATTGGAAACTTTCATTTAGTGTTCATGGCAATGGAAGCTTTCCCAAAGGCCTGAATGTAAACAAGTGTCTCTAAGGTGGTAGCATTTCATTTTTTGACAGGAGTAGTGTTTGACAATATTCTGTACATGAGCCTGAACACATAATTCAAATATATTTCAGGACTTTAATCCAGGAGTCAGCAAACGTTTTCTACAAAACACCAAGAGAGTAAGTATGTTAAGTTTCACAATCCATAAAGTCCCTGTTGCAAGCACTCAACTCTCCTTAGAGTATGAATAAAACCATAAACAACATGTAAACCAATGAACTTGGCAGTATTCCCATGAAACTTAACAAAACAAGCATCAAGCTAGTATTTCTCTCATTGGTCATATTTTGTCAACCCCAGCTTTAGACTATTGATTTGGTGTGCTTCCCACAAACAGTACATGAAAGTCATCTGAGTTAAAAGGTCCCTGGACACTATCCTGAGGACCTATTCAGAATAGTCTGGATTGCATTGTAATCATAGGCTCTAGGTGATTTTTATGTATGGTGAAGTTTCTGAACCACTGCATAATTCCATGCTCCAAAGAGAAGATATGTAGGAAAGTGATTTTTATTCAAAACAGAAAGAGAAAGCATTTCTTGGGATTGGAGGTTAGAGGTAGAATTCAGAAGCTTAGTCCTACAATCTTGCTACAAGAAGATAATTAATGGAAAGATAAAGTCAAGAGAAAAAGTACATTGAAAGAAAAGTTTCCCACAACATAAGTGATACAAACTCTTTGTTCTTTTAATAAATTTCACAAAATGTGTTTGACTTAAAAGATGTATAATAGCCTTCAACGACTTTTCACCTGAAATATTTAAGTGTCAGAATTTCTGGAGGCTCCCTCCTAGTCATTTTCTGGAAATATTTCATCTCTTTACAAGAAAATGCACAATGTAAGGTTAACTACAGGCCCAGGTCTGAGAGAGCGGTTTGCCTGTCTACCTGAAATAAATAATAGCAGTATTCAAAAAGTTCCTCTTTTCCCTGCACAATCGGGTGGGTTGTATCTCTGACATAACAGACAATGAGCACAAAATCCCAGAGGAATCCTTAAGGTAATGTAAATAAACAGTACAGTAAACATTAATAACCAGCACCCAAGTGACTTTCTTCATTCCAAGGGGAAAAAAAACACAATCAGTTTGTGTTTTGCTTTGTTTTAAATGAATTATGTTTAGCCATTGGGAAATATGAGAGCCTGATGACCATTGACCACTTCACAAGGGTATATTCTATAGACACAATGCCATTCCTTAATAGGGTCCTGTGTATAATTAAGAACTCTGTTGAGTGGCTAATAAACTCTATGCATTGGTTTAATTACCATGATTTCCACAGAATAAAATATTAGTCTTCATTAAAATGACATATAAGACTATACCAATTGCTATGCACAAAGTTGTAACAGAATCAACTTTCCTCTTTATAAGTAATTGCTAATGATGGAGGCAATAGAAGTGAACCTTCCAATGTGTACTATAATTTTCTTATGTGTAATTCACAGAAAATAGTATCAACTCTATCTAGTTGTGATATTTAAATGAAGCAGTGCATATGAAGTCTATAATTAAGCAGTTGCCTAACAAATGTGGTGACTGTCTTCAATAATCAGCTATTATTGGCAGGTAATATATGTATTAATAGGGACCATGGGAGTTTAACCAATAAGCACAGAGATGGAAGGAATAGAAAACTGAAATTGTGCATTAGAATTCATTAGATCTCTAACTCTGAGCAAATAACGCTCCTTGCATATATGTTTCTCAACTGTCAAAGAGGGAACAAAACCTGTCCTACCATTGATTGGCTTTATTATGGGGCTCAAATAATAGACTATGTGAAGATTCTTAGACCAAACGTGTTCTTCCAGAAATGTATTATAAAGATACCTGACATCAGGTAGTTGCAATGGATATGTTTTGCAAGAAAGTCTAAAACTGTCCAGCACTTAGCCCACCTGTTTTTCTGTTAAGCTTTTTAAAAGATATCATCTCATCTTGAGGTAAATTTATAGAGAATATAAGATGGATCCATATCATGACAATAACACTTTATAGAAATTCATATATTTAATAAAAGAATTTACAGCTTCTTTCAGTCTGTCGTATGCAAAATTGCATCTCCACTGTAGCAAAACATCTATTGAAAATATGGAAGCATTTTAATAGAGAGATAATTTGTCCAACATCTTCAAAGAACTTTGGAAATTATCCTAGCCTTCATATACACATATGAGAATCAGTTCTGTTCTCAAAAACAAACTTGCTTGTAATGAAAACACTGCTGCTACATATCAGAAAAACTTCAAGACGGTTATACCAGCCCCAAGGACAGGTGGCTATTTCTGCCCCAAGGATGCTGTTCTCAGTCATGCCCATTTCTTTGCAATCCTTTGTGCTGTAGCCTGCCAAGCTCCTCTGCCCTTGGGATTTTTCAGGCAAGCACACTGGGATGGGTTGCCATTTCCTCCTCCAGAGATCCTCCCCTATCCAGGGATCAAACCCACATCTCCTGTGTCTCCTGCATTGCAGGTGGATTCTTAAACCACTGAGACATCAGGGGAGCCCAGCTATTTCTTATGGGGGCACACTTTGTACAGAAAGACAATGGAAAAAAATGTAAAAAAGAAACATGTTTTCATAGGAAAGGGAAAAAAGCTGCAGGAAGCATCCTAAAATATGGGCACACCTATCAAGGAAAGAGTAACTGGCATCTGCACGCTCATATGATAAAACAAATGCTATAATAAAATGTGTTTTTACATCATTCAGAATTAAAAATCACCATGATATGTGATTTTATTGTACCAAACTAAATTGAAATATATTTATATTTTCTAATGAAACTTAAAGTAAAATTAATGTGAATTAATTACACTTGTACAAAAGCTTCAATCTATTACAATCAGTGTGAAAAATTTAATTTCATATATGTATATTCACATAAAATCTATCTTATAAAATTTGATATTATCTTTGAAAATCTGATCATGTTTTGCTAAAGAAATCTGTTTCTGATTTGCTAAAGAAAAGAATGTATCAGAAAGATTTCCTTCTCCTCTTTCAGAGTCCCACATGAATGTCAAACACAGAAGGTCTTGGGAATGAGAAGACTTTATATGCCACATGCAAGAAAAGAGTACTATAGTTAAGTTATAGCTTCTTAAACTTGTCCATGTTCAAAAAGAAAAATCTTATCATAGCATTTGGGTGATGCTACATTCTTCTTTGCTTCCCTGATAGCTCAGGTGGTAAAGAATCCACCTGCAATTCAGGAGACTCTGGTTCTATTTTCTGGTTGGGAAGATCTGCTGGAGAAGGATTAGGCTACCCACTCCAGTATTCTTGGGCTTCCCTTGGGACTCAGCTGGTAAAGAATCCACCTGCAATGCGGGAGACCTGGGTTCCATCCGTGGGTTGGGAAGATCCCCTGGAGAAGAGAAAGGCTACCCACTCCAGTATTCTGGCCTGGAGAATTCCATGGACTGTATAGTCCATGGGGTCGCAAAGAGTCAGACACGACTGAGGGATTTTCATTTTCACATCCTTCTACATACATTTATACACTTCTTCCTCATAACCTAAACTTTATCCATTTACACCTGCTGGTGCCGCTGCTGTTAAGCCGCTTCAGTCTTGTCCGACTCTGTGCGACCCCATAGACCGCCGCCCACCAGGCTCCCCCGTCCCTGGGATTCTCCAGGCAAGGACACTGGAGGGGGTTGCCATTTTCTGCTCCAAAATTTACATCTAAGGTACTCTAATTAATGAGAATATGTTTAGATGTCTTTATGTTTCATAGTAATCTACATTTGACTACTTCATGGGGATTATTTTTTATTTAGTCTCACAACAGATGCATGGGTTAGATGACATGAACTATGTTTTCAACCAGATGTTGCTCCAACTGCTCTAAAGCACAAGAAATAAAACAGGATCCTGGGTCAGGCTTTTGGAACTTTTGACATTTCTTTCTGATGTGATCTTAGGTAATTCCTCTAAGGCTCTGTTACTCATCTGTGAGTGGTAATAGTTAGCATATAGAAATATCATTAGGTAAAAGTGAACATTAATTAAGAAAAATCCATGTAAATCCCTCTAGCGTATTTAATAATCGTTGAAATATAATCAACAACTGATGAAGTTGCGTAGCGGTGCTCATAATAGTGATGGTACTATTGCTCTCCTGCTGCTGTTTCTGAAGGTGGTGGTGAGGATGGTGAGGATGATGGTGAGGATAATGGGAACAAAGATGATACACTGATAATAGCGACACATGTGATTCTCAGCTGCTAATGACTAGTGCTTGAATATGACAGTTTTTTTTTTTAAATAGAATATCCATAGGAATACATTTTTGACTTGAGAAATTAGGGTTCAAAAATGTTCAAACTTAAAAATAAGTGGCCTCAAAGTCTTTGCTCAGAATACACGAAATTGAAGGAAATGTTAGAACATTGCTTTCTCTTAGGCATTATTTACATGAAAAACAAGATTTTTGCAAAAATTATGTTCAAAATAAAGTGTGAGATCCAGTAAGGTAATCATTCATTTGAATTATTCTATGTCTCATGTTAAGTATGAACTTCCAAATTAACAAATTTTACAAACAGAGAACAATTTTATTAAATTCTGTATCAATTAAGCAATTTGATAATAAATGATTTTACATTTAATGTTTATTTAAATCTCTTTACATTTCACAGTAAAATTTGATAGCTCTATTTTAACCAGCCTAATATTATTTATTTCATTCTCTTGAAATCTGAATTTCTGGGAGCAAAATTCAGCATTTTATCAACAAGGAAGTGCTTCACTTTGTAGTTTTTTGTTACGATGATCTTGCCTTCTGTAGTCACGGATAGATGGTGAGTTACTGCAGAACAAGAATTAGTAGCTTTCTGTCTCTGTATTCCCTAACACTGTAATGGCAGAAAGTGAAGAGGAACTAAAGAGCCTCTTGATGAGGGTGAAGGAGGAGAGTGAAAGAACCAGCTTGTCTAAATAGTAAAAAAAAAAAAAAAAAAAAAACCAAAAAACTAAGATCATAAACGGCATCTGGCCTCATTATTGCATGGCAAATAGAAGGGGAAAATGTGGAAGTAATGGCAGATTTCTTCTTCTTGGGCTCCAAAATCACTGGAGACAGTGGCTGCAGCTATGAAATCAGAAGATGATTGCTTTTTGGCAGGAGAATGAGGATAAACTTTTCCGTGTGTTGAAAAGCAGACATTACTCTGCTGACAGAGGTCCACATAGTCAAGGCTGTGGTCTTCCCAGAGATTATGTCCTGTTGTGAGAGCTGTATCATAAAGAAAGGGAGGATGTCAAAGAATTGATGCCTTCAAATTGTGGTGCTGGAGAAGACCTCTGAAAGTCCTTTGGACAGCAAGGAGATCAAGCCAAGCAATCTTAAGGGAGATCAACCCTGAATATTCACTGGAAGGACTGATCCTGAAGCTGAAACTCCAGTATTCTGGTCACCTGATGCAAACAGACAACTCATTGGAAAAGTCCCTGATCCTGGGAAAGATCAAGGGCAGAGGAGAAGAGGGCATCAGAGGATGAGATGATTGGATGGCATCACCAATGCAATGAACATGAACCTGGGCCAACTCTAGGAGATGATGAGAGACAGGGAGGCCTGGCGTGCTGCAGTACATGGGGTCTCAAAGAGTCAGCATGACTTGGCAACTGAACAACAATAACAACAAAAACAACACATTCCCTATTTATCCCAGCCTGTCATACAACATCATACAATATCAAAAGCATTGTGAATTCTCTCTATATATATGGATGAATGAATGGGTGATCTTTTCTCAGATGATTAGATAAATTAGGAACAAATAAACTCTTTCTGACTAAAAGAATAGTATATTTTATTTATGAAAAATTAGACAGTGAAAATGTAAATGAAGAAAGAAAATATTACTCAAAATTGCAATGCTAACATTAGGTTTTATTTTGTGCTTTTCTATACATATTATAGATTGGTTTACTTTGCGTGTGTAGACATGTGCCCATATATAGTTAACATTTAGTCACAACTTATTTTACTTTATTTTCTTGCTTATATAGTTTCTTTAAGATTGGTGTAGGTAGAACACTGAAAATGTTTTAAATTTTTATGATGATAAAGAATGTTAAGTAAAATACTTTTGTATATCTTGCATAACTTCTCAGAAGAGAAATTTTGAGGAAAAGTATTTCAAATATGTATATTCAAATAAACTTATCATCTATCTGTCTAAATTTTATCCAAGATATTTACATCAACTTAAACTACCATACCACCAGCAGCCTATGAGATTAAACATATTCAAGATTTCTTATGTGCATTCCATCAATTGAAAAAAGAAAGAAAGAAAAGCTGTCAGCTTGATTTCTTGTTTCTAAGCTCTGAAAAGTTGGAGAAAGATTAGGAGAGAATAAGTGAGAGAGAGATTGCAAGTTCTCTGGGTTTTATATATAATTGCTAGGTTTTTTTTTCAGTTTCTTTTAAAATCTTACTCATTTGTATGTTGGAAATCTATTTTCAAGTAACTTCATTATGTGACAATTTGTGCTTCCAATGTGTATATGTTTGTGTGTATAAACTTTAATATTGCATTTCCAGAAATGCTGTATTCATTTTCTGATGCACTGCTGTGTTAATTTTGACAAGTAGCATTTCAGCCAATAATGTGACAGTCTTTGTTTCATTTAGCTTTAATTGAATCTAAGTAAGCATAGAATCTGTTGTATAAATACATGGATGCAAACATTTTCTTAATGCTGTCAATGTTGAATTTATTTTACACTAGAATGATTTGAAGTGACTGTTCTCAGATGTAAAATCCAATTGATATGAATCTTCATCAAGCAAAGAAGAGTCTTAAGTTTTAAAAGCAAGTTCACATGCAACATTTGGTGTTTTATCAATCATTTTATTCTCTTTCTCAGTCATAGCAATGCCTAATTTATTCAGCAGTGTTAGAGAATGATATGTTCCATGAAAGCTAATTTTTCAGATAACTGAGATTTCTTATTTTAGATAATAGAGCTTTTAATATTCATATTATTTTTATGAAAAGATTTATGACTACATTTCACATATCTCTTCTTTATTTTTTATTTTATAAATTTATTCTTTGTTTTTCAGTGAAACATATTTTATTTACAATGTTGTGTTACTTTCTGGCATACAACAAACTGATTTAGTTAAATATATAATATATAATTATATTTATATTATTTTTTAAACTATTTCCCATTACCACTAATTATAGGATGTCTCTCTGCTTTAATAAGAAGTGTATTTTTTTCTACAAAGACAGCAGATGATTATAAAAACTGTACAGACTTAGAATTAGTTACACATGAATATTGATTTCAATTTTTCTGTGTACCAATCTATGTATTTGGTAACGTGTTCAATCTCTGCAGTGCTTGGTTCCTTTATCTGTTAAGAGGATAAATAATCGTTACTTTTAATAATGCAGTAAACAGTTAGTGAGATAGTAAACGTAGACAAGGTGGTCATTGGCAATGCAGTGGATGCTCAGTAAGGAGAATTCACCCCACACTTTGATCCATTTCTTTTTGTCTCCCAACATTAGAACTGTGCTATCTAACACACAAAAGGAGTTTTGCCTGGCATTGTGGAAATGAAGAATATGTAAATTCAGAATAGCCAGAATGCATGAGCAAGAGAGTGGCAGAACAGAAATGTAATTTTAACTCAGGCACTTGCAAAGGAGATGAAAAATTTACCTCTATCCTCTTTGAGCTTTTGCCTGGGACTAAAACTATTGGACAGATTAATAAGAGGCAAACACACAAATTTATTTATTGAATTTTTTTGTATGATATAAGAGCTTTCATAAGGAAAACTGAAAGAAGTGGCAAGACCTAACTTCTTTTATTTGAACAAAGAGAAGCAATTTGGGGAAAGTAACAAAATCATATGGAGTGGCTGAAAGAAAATAAAAACTATTTTAATATGTTCTATTTTTACATAATTTTCTCAGCTTTAACTCCCTGTCAAAGAAAGTTTGTTTTCTTCTGATACAGAGAGAGCATATTTCACAGGAGAATTTTATCTTTCAATTTCAGGAAGAAAAAAAGGAGGTTAGGACACCCTTATTGCATCTGTTGTTTCTCAAGTGCCTTTAGACCAAAATAACCCTTATGCCACCAAAATAACCCTTATGCCCAAATGGCATATATTGGAGTGGCATATTTTGCCACCATTGACCATATTACAGTAAAGTTCTTAGTTGGCAAGAAGTATGATCTCTGGACTCAGATCATCCCTGAAAGACTAATCCTAGCTCTCTGAGAGAGTAGTTTATTAAAGGGTGACACACTTCACCTTTTTATGATCTCAAACGTCCTTTGAAAACAGTAAATTTTTTAATGTGCCTCTGTAGTGTTTTGAAAACTACGGCATCATCATGAACATGAAATGTGAGACAGGAGAAGGCACTGTCTGAAGCACCTGGCAAACCTTGGTGTATGTTTCCAGTTGCTCTGGCTGGATGGATGCTGACCCTCCACTCTCTGCTTATGTCTCCACAGACATAAATTATTAATAACATCACCTTTCAAGTTATCAAAAGCAGTGCTCTCCTTGGAGATTGCCCTAACTGTGAAATCCTATCCTATGCAACCTAAAAATAGAGCGAAGGTGGCGGTGTGAGTTAGGGATGGAGTCAGAAGACAGGTATGATAGAGGGCGTCAGTGGCCCATACCATTCGGTACTAGAAGCTCTAAAATATTTACGCAGCTTTGGTGCCAAAACAGCTACATCAATACGGTTTGTCATCTAAGTGTTCTTGTCAAGTATGCATAGTTGCTTTTTCTCTTCAAGTATGACGCAGTTCACAGTGAATAAGCCAAGTCTTAAAACAAGCCAGACAGATATTTTGAAATGTGTGTTCCTTAAATTATTTGGAAACCAACATATTTAACATAAAATACCCTGCTCATTTAACTTTCAACATTTTAAAAATAATAATTCCTAATATGTTCTTTCATCTATGACTTCCCTGGTGGCTGAGAGGGCAAAGCGTCTGCCTGCAATGCGGGAGACCCGGGTTTACCCCTGGGTCAGGAAGATCGCCTGGAGAAGGCAATGGCAACCCACTCCAGTACTTTCCTGGA
The DNA here is from genome assembly GCF_023699985.2 of Odocoileus virginianus. Taxonomy (NCBI): domain Eukaryota; kingdom Metazoa; phylum Chordata; class Mammalia; order Artiodactyla; family Cervidae; genus Odocoileus; species Odocoileus virginianus. The sequence continues at coordinate 66,206,211 of NC_069686.1, read as the reverse complement.
AAATCCCATGGACGGAGGAGCCTGGTAGGCCACAGTCCATAGTGTCACAAAGAATCGGACACGACTGAGCGACTTCACTTCACTCCTTTTATCTATATCGATGCAAACCCTGTATTATAGGATTGACATGCATTAATTATCACTTTTCATCCACACAAATGATCTTGCAAAATAATAATAATAAATAACCTACTTTCCACATGAGAGACAAACTGAATTTTGGAGAAGCTGGTTTCTTGTCCAAGGTCACAGAGCTATTTATTTGTGTTGAGATTCTCTTATTCTTTTTCTGAATCTTTCTGTGTTCCTGAGATAAGATAGCAAATGAACTGGCAAATTATTAAAAACACTGGCTAACAAACCAAATAAATCCATTTTAAAATGTATTGTCTTAATTGAATAGAGGGCTTCCCTGGTGACTCAAATGGTAAAGAATTCACCTGCAATTTGGCAGACCTGGGTTTGATCCCTGGGTTGGGAAGATCCCCTGGAGGAGGGCATCACAACCGCTCCAGTATTCCTGCCTGGAGAATCCCCATGGGCAAGAGGAGCCTGGCAGGCTACAGTCAATGGGGTTGCAAAGAATTGGACAGAACTGAGCAATTGAGCACAAACAATGAACAGAATATTTATGATTTTGATGGCATCAGAGTCCTATGTTTTAAGGAACTCTGAAGAAAACCTTTCAGTATGAGGAAATCAAATTTTTTTCTCCTTTTACCACCCCTAACCATCATGCTGGGCTTCCCTGGTAGTTCAATGGGTAAAGGATCTGCCTGCACTGCAGGAGACCCTAGTTTGATCCCTGGGTTGGGAAGACCCCCTGGAGAAAGAAATGGCAACCCACTCCAGTATTCTGCCTGGAAAAGTCCTATGGACAGAGGAGCTTGGCAGGCCACAGTCCATGGGGTTGCAAGAGTTGGACACAAATTAGCGACTAAACCATCAATCATCATGGCAACAATCTAAATTTGTGGAGACTTAAGAATGACATTTGGAAATCACTGGGTGAAAAAATTTAAAAATCTCAACCTATGAAATATTTGTCATTTACATTTTTTATAAGAAAAACACAAAGAGCTCTTGGACCCAGAAAAAATAAAAGTACAGATTATTAAAAGGGGAATCAGTTTTTAAGTTAGATGATTTTATTATTACCCAAAAAAGGAAATAAATTGCATTTGTATGAATATTTTAATGAAACATTGTCATTGAATATGCATTAGCTAGTCTTATCTGGAATATGGTGATTACTTTTGAACTTAAACTTTTAATGTAACACAGAAAAAATATGTTAATTTTAAAAAGCTATATTTTGAAAACAATGTTCCTTATGATTATACTATAAAGAGAGACCTCATGGAGCACATGATAGCCATATGTATCTGTTAAAAGTATTATTATATGTTTCAAAAATATATCCCAAGCTGATGGTCTAGATTTTAGCAGGTAGAGCAGCATCACTGAAAGAAAGGCAAACTTGAGTTCAGTACATTCAGTTTAGGTTTAGGATGATCTGAAGTTGTCAGTCTTGGATACTTGTCCTGTCTGTGTGATGTCAGCTTCCCAATGCTGGATGATGTTGAGGAACAGATTGGATAAACGTTGGATAAATAGTAATGGACAAAATAAACTTCAAGTTTCCTTCTATTTCCAATATTCTATTCATTTTATGTAGTTTTTTTTTTTTTTTTTTACAAATGCTTTCTGAGTAGACAACAATGAAGGAAGAGAAATATTTGGACTGGATCACAGGTTTGCTGAAAAGTTAAATTATTGCCATGACTAACATGTTAGTTGATGAATGTAATTAATATCAGGATGAGTAGAGTAACACTTCAGTCAGTTGGAGCCTTCAACCTTGATGATTTGTCTCTTTAAGATATGACTTTTTCCATTGAGCTGTACTCTTTTAATTGATTATCTACATATCCAAAATTATTAACCTAATTAAAACAATAGCACCTTTCATTAAGTGGGCTAAAGATGCACAATACTAGATTTGCATATGAAGCCACTTTTAATTTCTCTTTCAAACATTAGTTTGCCACCTGCTCATCAAGAAGTGATTCCTGAATTTAATCTTGAATATTAGATTAGAGCAATCATTAATCCACTGCTCCCTTTCATATGGTAAAAAATAGAGCTTGGATTTAAGTGACATAAGGAAATAAAAGCAAATGGAAGGAGTTCATATGGGAGGTGGTTTTTAAAAAGGACTATTTCTGGCATAATCTTAATTAAAGTGAGATAAAAGGAGGTTTGGATGATGAAAAATTGAACTAGATTGTCATTTATAATGGTGTGAAAGATTTATGAAGTTTTTATTTAGTTGTTCAAAAAATACTGCTCTATAGGATGAAGAAGGAAAGAGCAACCCACTCCAGTATGGGAAACCCTATGGACGGAGGAGCCTGGTGGGCTACAGTCCATAGGGACAAGGGTCACAAGAGTCAGAAATGATTAGCAACTAACAGATGAGCCCTACAGGAAGATACAGTTTGGCACAATCAGAAGACAAAGAAGCACAAAATTACATCAACAATGTAATACTAAAGGTCCTTAGCAGAATGTAAGAAAATAAAGACACTTAATTGAGACTCAGGCAAGCTGATGAGTAAAAGAAAGAATTATTATGCTAAAGGAAAACAGAGTTAAATAAGACAAGAAAAGTTTCGAATTTTAAAGATGGGAAATTCAATTTTTAAGATGATGTATAGCATATATAAATTAATTTACAAAGAGACAAAATATAGAGATTCTGGCCTAATACATCATTGCAACTGAAATTCAGGGCTTTCTATCACTGAGAGTCAAAAGGTTATCTATACAAAATCATTATAATAAGACAGATTTATAGCTGATTTTATGTTTGATTTTGTTTTGTTTTGGTTAAGTTGAAGAAATATGGCTCATCTTTCAGTTTCTTGCTCCATTTGGTCTTTTTGTTTGTCTTTAACATATAAACACACTCTACTGCAACAAATCCATTGTACCAATGTTTGTTAGTTGCCTATTCTAAGCATTACTGACTTAAGTTATTGCATTTACTTCATTGGCAACTTGAAGAGAAGGTTCTGTGAACATCAAGTCAGAGTGTGTAGGATGATCAGGAAGAAACTATGACATATAACTATGGGAGAAAACAGCAAATGATCAAGAAGAATATAGGCGATACTGCTGTAAAGTAAACCACCACCAGCAAGTTAACATGACAGAAAAGAACACATTGCCAAGTAGAATTCTGGGAGCAGGAAAAGAGTAGACACTGGAATTTGAATACAGGTTTTACACCCGCATCTGCGAGCCACTGATGGGAGTTCTGGCATGCTTTGCCACATGTATTTCTGAATTCCAAGAGAAAAATGTCAAATGTTTCTGGAAGTGCCAATTGTAGGCTCTGATTGATGAGTTCTTATTATTGCCGCTGAATCTGTTTCATTATTGCTTTGAAACTGAACCTGTTTCAAAGCCTCATTTACCAGAATGCACCTCTTGCCTCCAAGAAAAATGTGTGTCCAACAGCTGGTCTGGCCCTTGTTAGTTGGAGACAGTGATAGGAGGAGTGTAGCATCTTGGAATTGTCTTGTTAAAGGGTGTTAAGTTTACACTGCATCTCTTTAATGAAAATTTCATGGTATCTTTATTTTTATTTGTCCAGCTGGTTTCCCAATTTTAGTGGCCAATGTTTGTGCACAAAGCATAAACTATAGTTTATAATAGTTGTACAAAATCAGAGGTTGAGACACAAAGATAACTGACCAGCTGATTGGAGAATGATGGTTTAGTGAAAATTCCCATTATTTACCTTATAAAATTACCTGGTTTATTTCTGTAGTTACAGTTGTATTTCTAATAAACCCCTGAACAAGGGAAATATGTAGATTAAAGTCAGTGTTGGTGGTTAGAGGAAAAACATATTTCTGCCTGAACTATATGTATTGACCTACCTTTGTACCAATAATAATATAAAAAATTTGAATATTAATATATAAATATGTGTTATTACTTAAATTTGACTATATTTATTAAATGCTTATTTTATGTCTTCTACATACTAAAAATACAAGTTTGGTTATATGATGCTTTCTACTTTTGAAAGAGGTCTCAACCATTGATTTCATTATTCTACAAACAGTGATTTATTTACACTATGATTCAGGCACTGAAAACATTGTTTAACAAAAATGACCTTCCCCTTTCCTAAATTAGCCTGTGGTCTGAGATATTACATTTACACATATGAAACATGAGCATGAAAATACATTTATTAAGATATGTGTTGTTTGGACAGAAGTCATGACCCTGTATTCAGTTGTCTAGGAAAGGTATTCTCTCTGAATGAATGTCACTTCACAGGGCACATTCATACATTCCTATAGTCACGAGCTTCACCATCTACCTCCAACCTGAGCAGTCACGTTAGCATGGCTTTTACTGAGGTATTTACACATCCATAGCTGAACTGGAAGTCTTTAAGAGCCCAGAAAAGTAAACGTTCACTATGTACCTGAGTCACGTTCTGGAAGGAATAGGGTCTGTGATGAGGATATAGGATGGATAAGGCCTGGATAGGTGGTGGTGTTGTTCAGTCGCCAAGTTATGTCTGACTCTTCACAATGCCATGAACTGCAGTGCACCAGACTTCCCTGTCCCTCAGAATTTTCTGGAGTTTGCCCAAGTTCACATCCATAGTGGAGAGAGGTTGTTTTTTTTTTTTTCCTCCAGAAGGAGATAGGATCAAACCATAGATGGAGGAGAAAGACAGAAGGGAGCGCAGCTTCCACCAATAGATATTTCCAACTGGAAGATGGAGCCGAGCAGGTGGACCAGCTGGGGATAAGGAAGACCTTGAACACTCAGAGACCACAGAATTGTCTCTTCAGACAGAGTGTCCATTCTGAAGTTTCCTTGAATGTTTGGTCTTGCATCACAGATTTTACCAATGGAGAATTGTCATATAGAAAACCAAATAATGTGAACTATGAGAAACACAAAAGTGAAAACTAAAGTATTAGTCACTCTTTGTGACCCCAAGGGCTGTAGCTCACTGGTCCATGGACTATCCATGTCCTGTCCATGGACTCCTCTGTCCATGGAATTCTCCAGGCAAGAATACTGGAGTAGCCAGCCATTCCTTTCTCCAGGGGATCTTCCTGATCAGGGATCAAACCTGGGTCTCCTGCGTGGCAGACAGATTCTTTACCATCTGAGCCACTAAGGAAGCCCCAAGCCACGTGTTATTTCACAATTTCTAGAAAGATGATAGATGATTGATTGATAAATATATAGATTGATAAATAAATAGAAATGTATGTAAATGTAAGTACTTAAATAAATAAAACCATAATTGTCTTATGCTCGTTGCTAGTGGCAGCAAATATTTGGTGCTCCAATCAAAATTAAGTTTAGCTTCTGAATGTCTTCCCAATCTGTGTTCAATTCGTAAAGTTTAGACCTATTTGTTAAATATTTTACTGTGCAATGTTTTCATGATTATAAATCATAGTCCTGCTAACACCCATAGCTTCTCCCTCCTATGGAAGCATACTTGGCAGATTTCAAAATACACTAGGAATATGTAACAGGAATTGGGGTTCACATCTTAACACACTGCAGCAATTTTCCAAGAGGGGAAAATTAAAGTATTGCAATTTGATGGTCAAAAGTTCATGGAGGAGACGAAATAAATTATGAAATAAGACTCCAATATAATTTATTTTCTTGTGGAATGTACCTATTTTAAATAAAAAGAAGAGACTGATGTCTCAGCCACCTGCTTCTGTCCCAACCTTTCTAGGACCTACCCCTCTGCTCTCACACACCTTTAACTGCACAAAGGGCAGTTATTAAAGTGGGAAGGTGCAATGCAAGCTAGCTCTTGTTTCAGAAAAACACTATTCAGTACACATTGATTTGATTACTTCTTATCCAAATTATGATGATTAATTGAATTAAAAAATAAAATAGAAGAATTTTAGTAAGAGAAAAGAAAGACTCCAGAAATGTTGTCTCTATCACATCATTTTCTTCTTTATATTATAATTTTCCAAGGTGACATACTGTGGTTTTGCTAAGTCTGATGATGCCAAAGCATTACTATTAGTACTATATATAAACATCAAACACTTTCTGGTTGGCGAACAAAATCAGGTAGCTTTTTTTTTTTTCTCTTTCCATAAAGTACAAGAATCCAAAAATTAAAATTTTCATAATACAGAAGTTAATAGAACTTTGATTCTCTCCCAAAGAGTACATGCAGTGGCCAACATGAGTCTTTTGTCCTAAATTAGATAATTGGATGTGGTGACTTAGATTTCATTTGTCCTAAGTATGAAGGCATAATCAATCCTTGTCTCCTCTAAGTCCTAGTCCCTCCATTTCCAGAATGAACATACAATTTACCCTACCTGGTTGTGATAATGTTTAAATGAGGTGCATAAACAAAGATGTTAGCACTGTCCTTGACATAGAGCAAAACGTTTTTATAAATGCTAGTCCTCACACAAAGAGTGCTGTGTGGTCACCAAACTGTCCAATAAATAGAGTGTTTTAGTAATTGCCATATCTTAATCCTTAAACTATGATCTTCAAGGGCTTGAGCTAAGATGATCACTTCAAGATTCCTTTTAAGATTTTCATGGTACATTTAGACAATCATTCTGGTCTGTTTAGAGCCATAAATATTTCTGTACAAGAAACTAGTTGTGCTTCACCAAAATGGTAATCACATTGAACTTTACCAGATTGAGACAAAATACACAAAGAGCCCTTCTTGCTAGACAGCTTTCAGCCTGAGTTGAACAGGCATGTCACAATTTACCTTGTCAATAATCTTTTCAAGTGTTGATTGTGCCAAATTGCAACTTGTCATGGTAAAATTTCAGTCACTGTAATAAGAAGTGGCTGAAAGATTTTTGGAGCAGCAGGAATTTCCTGTTGGCTCTGAAATCAGGCCCTCTACCTGTTATAGCAGCAGCTTGGTTGAAGCTGGCTTGCTCTGGGTCTCTCAGGGCACCAGTTCTTAGATGGAAATACTTTTTTTGAGGTTTACAAAACATGACACAACTAGAAAAGGTCAGATTCGCCAGCCAATTCTTGACAACTGGGTTTATGTGATGGTCTTAATACTTTAGCCAGGATCCTCCTTGAGTAATGCGGAACAGATGTATTATTTTACAGTGACTGCATCTCTGGTGCACCCTCTCCAAGTATCCCTCAGCCTTTAAAGGGTAAACCTTTAAAGCATAAAGGTTTAAAGCATAAAACCTTTAAAGCCAATTTACTAACAAGAAAGCTGCTTGACATTCTTGGTAAATTTGGCAAAAGAGGGTGAATACTTTGGATAAATATTTGCTTTTGTTGTGGAGAGAACAAGGGAACTTCTAGGGACTGTGTCTCAAGCTCTTCAAAACACATATAACTTCCAGATTCTTTGTATGTGTTTTGTTTGTTTGTTTGTCTTATTTTTAATTGAAGGACAGTTGTTTTACAAGGTGTTAACTTCTGCTGTGCAGCAAAGTGATTCACTTATACACACACACACACATGTACACATATATGTTCTATAAGTAGGGCCTTGCTGTTTATCCATTCTCTAAATAATAGATTCTGATTTTCCCAGCATCCATTTTAATAACTGATGCCCCAGTCGAAGCTAATTTTTGCCTCTGGGAGGTTTCCTAGTCTAGGTTCCATTAAAGACCATGCCCTCTTCTAATGATGCATTCTAGGAAGTGTCAGCTTCAGTCAACTGAATAGATTTAAGTAACTGCCCCTCATTTAGAAAGCATCAAGGAAGGGGACACCATATTCATAACCACCGAGCTGTGACTTATTAAGTATGACTCACAGAAGCAGCCTTATTTTCCGCTTCTTGAAACTGATCTCTGGTGGCCTCAGCCTGCAGCATCTTGAAGCAGGGTTTCAGTTCCTGGCCAGAGATTCAGGACAGGTTGTGGCAGTAAGAATGTTGAATCCTAGTCACTAGCCCAGTGGTCAGTGATAAGACCCTGGCCCTTTGGCTTTGAAGAAAAGAATTCCCACAAAGATGGAAAGTGGTGAAACAAGTAGTGTTTATTAGGAGGAAAAGGGTACATGTGGATAGACACTATACAAGGGCTGACTAAGGGAGTGCCCTCTTGGTAGTTTGAATCGCCTTTATGGGGCATATCTTCCATATTTCCTTTAGCCAATCATTTTGCTTTGCCTGTTTCTGAGTCCATGTTTGGTTTACTTCAGGATTCTCCCATGTGTGTGCACATGCATCTCCTAGCCAAAATAGATTCTAGCAAAGAGATCAATGGGTAAGTTGACATCACCTGTTATAGGTTGGCGCCACTCCCTCTTTGGCCTTCAAGGAGGTTTATGGTTGGGAAGGTCCCCTTGACATTGAGAATGAGAAATACACGGTCTCTACCTTTCCCCTCGGCAAGGTTCAGCCTCTCCTATCTTCATCTTGGCGTGCAAACTCCAGTTACTCAGCCTGGGGCCTGTCTATCTCCTGCCTCAAAACTACATTGCATAGAAAATGCAACATTTTGCATAGAAATTGTTTCTATGAAACAATTTAGTATATTAACTTGGGATAGCTTCTGGGGACTAGTGGAGGTTATGAAGGATTTAAAGTCACACCTTGAAACAGCATGCTCCTCCTAAGTCACTCTTGCAGGAGACATTAGTTCTGAGAGTGATTCCTAATTAGCAAAGCTTATGTGGACTAAGCGTGGGCCCCTAGGATAAGCTGCTTATATTAACAGCTGGAAACTAATCTGGACCCAGATATTTCATGTGCCCAGTCACATGTTAGGTGGTGCAATGGGAAAGAATCCACCTCTCAATGTAGATGTGAATTCATTCCCTGGGTTGGGAAGATCGCCTGGCAACACACTCCACTTTTCTTGGAGAAGTCCAGTATTCTTGCCTGGAGAAGTCCACAGACAGAGGAATATGGTGGATAGAGTCCATGGGGCCGCAGAGAGTCTGACATGACTGAGCAAACATGAACCGCAGCAGCTGCTCCATATTGGTCATCTAGGAGAACACACGGGAACTGAGCACCGAGACACAGCTTCTTACAAAATGAAGCCCTTCAAGAATAGCTTTTAAACAAACATGCCTAGTGCCAAAGGAAAGATGTGGGTTTGCACATTTTTGAGGGGAGGAGGTGATATTAATTAGCTGGTGATATAATGGTGGTGAATTTTACACAAGAGGGCTTTAAATGAGTAAGAATTGACCTCTGTACATTTCCAGAAAAGGATTTCCTAGGTTGCTTAACAATAATAGATAAGAACTATTTGGCTCTCCCTTCTGAGAAACCTGGAAATTGGAAAGAACAGTTTATCTTTCCCCATTTTCCTTGGCTGATGCGCCCAGTGGAAAGATAAATGCACAGTGTGACAGTTGTGAGTCAAGTTCTCTTTGGGGTAGAACAAGGGCTACAACCTGGGAGATGACACTTCAGCATCTGTGAGAAAACGCTCTGGAGAGGCGGGAGGGAACGTCGCGATATATGTGACTGTGGTGAGGGGGTACGTGCGCTCAAGCACATTTTTGCAGAAGGTTACTGCTAGCCATGAGGAGCAGATGTCACCTTTAATGATCTTATTGCTTTACAAGATCCAAGGAGATGAAAGAACTGGGCTCATAAAATCTCCTGAAAATATCTAGCTATATAAAGGCCTACTCTGGCACTTTTTCCCAGAGCACAGAATGCCTCATTCCTGATCTCCACCCTGAATTCCTTTCAGTGGATGTTGAAGGCCAGCAGTCATAGCAGTTTGTGACTTAATCCTTGTCAAGGCAGATGGCAAATGCCGATTTTTAGTTGGCAGATGTTATAGCCAATATTTCCAAAGCCAAAGGTACATAGAGAATGGCTTTGAGGAATTCAGGGCATAAGATATTGGTCCTCTTTATCTGGTTAATGCTGAAGAGTGTCTAGAAAGTGATTTATGATGTTAGGTTCATTACTGCTTAGGGGGGCAGGTTTTTCTCCCTTCACATATGTCACTTTGGTATGAGAATTATTTTGACATAAAAGGCAATCAAAACCCCAGTTCATTCAAGAAAAGCTATTTACCTCTTCCTCAACTGCTGGTTTAATTTAATGGGTTTCCCTGGTGGTGCTAGTGATAAAGAAGACGGAGACCCCATTTTTATTCCTAGGTTGGGAAAATCCCCTGGAGAAGAAAATGGGAACACATTCCAGGATCCCTGCTTTGGAAGTCCCATGGACAGAGGAGCCTGGTGGGCTACAGTCCATGAGGTCTCAAAGAGTCAGACACAACCAAGCAATTAAACAACCAAAACAACTGCTGGAGGGCATAGCAACCTATTCCAGTATTCTCGCCTGGAGAACCCCACAGAGAGAGGAGCCTGGAGGGTCACAATAAGTAAGGTGACTGAACAAACTTAGCACGCATCAACTACTAATATTTACAGTAGAAAGAGTGCTATTACCATGGATGCGTTATTACTTGAGAAACCTCTGCCTAACAGAGCAATCTGTTTTCTAAGCATGGCCCCCGCCTACCTGTGAAAGCCCTCATCCTCTTTGTATCCCTTGATGTCATTCAGTTGCTCAGTCACATCCGACTCTTTGCGACTCCATGGCCTGCAGCGTGACAGTCTTCCCTGTCCTTCACTATCTCTCAGAGTTTGCTCAAACTCATGTCCCCATGAGCTGGCAGTGCTATGTAATCATCTTATCCTCTAGTGCCCCCTTCTCCTCCTACCCTCAATCTTTTCCAGTATCAGGAACTTTTCCAATGTGTTGGCTTTTCACATCATGTGTCCAAAGTATTGGAGCTTCAACATCAGTCCTTCCAGTGAATATTCAGGGTTGGTTTCCTTTAGGGTTGACTGGTTTGATATCCATGATGCTTCCCCTTTCCTTAGCTCAGGGCATTATATAAGCTTTAATTAATTGGCTATACCTATGAGACTCACATATATGTGTAATTTCTTCCTCTGTTAATCATCTTATGTCACTTTAAATATTAAACTGGCTGAAGACTCTAGAAGGGAAGAAAGAAAACATTTTTTGTTTGCTCCTTCTTAACGACAACAAAAAATTGGCACTTGCATCGGTCTCTACAAGGATTAAATCATGAGCTCTGTGGTCACGGACGTTCGGCATCCCTGAAAGGATTTCAGGGTGGAGATCAGGGATGCTGCTCTCTGTGCTCTGGGAAAAACTGGCAGAACAGGTCTTCAGATGGGTATTTTCAGGAGATTTTATGAGCCCAACTTCTTGTGTCTCCTCACATCTAGAAAAGCACTAAAATCTTTAATGGTGACATCTGCTTCTTGTGACAAACCTCTGCCAAAACATGTGCTAGACTGCACATACCCTGCTTGACTAAAATTATATATAATACTGACCTTCCCCTTGTTGACTTAAAAAAATGCACAGTGTGAGAGTAACAAGTTAAGTCTTATTTGGGACAAAATGAGGGCTGCACCCGAAGAGACAGCTCCTCAGATAGCTCTGCGAAACTGCTCTGAAGAGGGAGAGGGAAGGTCAGTATATATGTGATTTTGGTGAAGGTGGAATACATGCAATCAAGCACTTTTTTTTTTTTTTTTTTGCACATTTCTACAAGTCACAAGAAGCAGACATCACTCTGAAGGATTTTATTGCTTTTCTAGATATGAGGAGATACACGAATTGGGCTGGTAAAATCAACTTCTGAAAATATTTACCTGAAGACCTGTCCTGCCAGTTTTCCCCCAAACACAGAGTGCCTCATTCCTGCTCTCCACCCTGAACTCCTTTCAGGGGGTGTTGGAAATCAGCAGCTGCAGTAGCATGTGATTTAATCCTTGTAGAAGTGGATGGCTAATGCCAATGGCAAGAGCCAATTTGTAGTTGACAGATCTGTAAACAAAAAATCAGCCAGTTGATCTAAGAAAGAATTAGAAAATTTTGAGTCAAATTTGAGGATTATAACCAAGGAAGAACATCTCAGAAAGCTCTGAGAATTGTTCTACCCACTGGAAATCAAGACACAGTTTATACGTTTCTGAGGCAAAGGGTTGTACATTAAATGATGTATTAGAGACAGTTTACACAATCCAGAATTAAGCGCCATTGTGGTAGACCTTTCAAGGTCTTCCCTGTAGCTCAAACAGTGAGGAATTTACTTGCGCCTCAGGAGACCAGGGGTTCAACCCCTGGGTTGGGAAGATCCTTTGGAGAAGGGAATGGCAATCCACTTCAGTATTCTTGCCTGGAGAATCCCATGGACAAAGGAGCCTGGTTGGCTACACAGTCCGTGGGATCACAAAGAGTCTAACACAACTGAGCTTCTTCATTCAGTGGTAGACCTTGTGACCCTTTACAAGATTGAGAAGAAATGCCATCTTTATGGAGTTGTCTCGCTGATGCTAGGAGAAGCTTGCTGTTTGGTTGCATAGGTATTCTTGCTGATGGGGGAGTGTTTGGCCAATGCATAGTGTGGCTATATAATGCACAGTGAAGGAAGAGGCACTGCAACGGACAGAGAAGAATTTCAGTTTTTCCTGTCTTGCCATAAAATGTGAATTTTATTTCAGACCCCCTTCTTTGGAGCAGTTCTGCAGAGTTATCTGAGGTCCTGTCTCCTGGGCTATGGTTCTCATTTTGCCCCAAATAAAACTTAAGTCGCAGCTCTCTCATGTTGTGCTTTCTTTTTTTGTTTATTTGTTTTTGTTTGCCTGTCTGTTTTTATTTTTTCAGTCAACAACCACTATAGTCCAAACAGCCCAGGAGGCACCAGACCCTCAGCTTCTGCTGGTGTCAAGCAGTGGAATGGAAAATCACAGGAACCCATGAAGTCTTGCAATGAAAGATTTATTTTTTGTTCAGACTCTAATAAAGATATGATGTTTCCAATCTGCATCTCTTCCCATTGCCCCTGAATGCAGTGACAGAAGTGTATCAGTACCCACTCTAATAACTAACGTCTGTTATTATGGATGCAAAATAATTTACATGTAAAAACTCCACACATAGACACAGAGCCACATAAAGAAGCCATAGTTTTCACTCTTGCCTACTGCACACATGAAGAAACTAATGTTTTGAAAACTTAAGTTGGTCGGGAACTTGGTTAAGAGCAAGAAAACCACAGTATTTCACAACCACATTTGGTACAAACATAGCATTTCACAACCACAAGTGAAAAAAGCAAATGGCTTTTTAATATGGAAGAACCTTACTTCCTTCGCACTTAAGTGTGAGCTGCAAGCAGAAGGGAGCGCTGTCTAGGCCAGGCGAAGAAGGAGACATTCCAGTAAATACACTGTGGGTCTCAGGTACCTGGACTGGGCACTGACAGGAGACACTCAACACCCTTAAGGTGAGTTGAATACAGTTATGTAGGAAACACATGCTGTTTTTATTCTAGAATGTGAAAGCCACAACTCTTATGTTATTTCTGATACCCTGCATTAGGTGAGGGGTAGAAACTTTTAGGAATTGCTCTGTATCAGCCCGTGATTTGAATGAGCATGCTTCCAGAGATACAATAGCACAATGATTGAATGAAGGGTCTGGGATAAATAAGCAGGATATTAGTTGTTTGATTTTAGACAAATTACTTAAATTCTTCAAGTTTCGGTTTCCTCAGCTATAAAGTAAGGACAACAGTTTCTATCTTCTAAGATGGTTGTGATCATTCCATGAGTCAATATACAGAAAACCTTTGAAACACTGGCTGACAGAGATGAAACACAATAAATCCAGCTATTGTATAGTCGATGATTGCGATGCCCATCATGAGTAACTGTTACGCCTCTGCCTGCCTCAAAGAAATATATCTTAATCAATTCATCACTATCGATACCATGTCACATTAGCTCTTTAAGGACACCTTCTCAAGTAGCCAAAGTTTTCAGGTAAATTAGAGACTGATGTGACATGATTCACAACATAAGTACTTGCTTCATTTCAATCAAATATGCTTGGAGGAGGAAGATTATCTACTTCAGTTTTAATGTATTCATTGCTTTCTATCTTTTGGAAAAATGATTTCCAGCTATGACATAGAATGACTTCAGCAACTCTGCTCAGATTGAAGTTACAAAAAATGAAAAAGGATCTATTGAATAGGGATATAATGTAGTGACTTGGAAAGACACATCTATGGCTTTGGAGCAAGGTCTTTATTGGAAATTTCACTCACTGTCTTTCAACCATAATTATTTTTCAACCCTCCAAAGGTTTAGATTTTGTATGTATGTCTTCAGCTCTTAAACACACACATGTGGGCACACACACACACACACACACACCCCTTTCTATATTGAGTTAACATTTCCTAAAATAGAAATTCAATTTCAACAGTTCTATCTTTCAGGATAAATTAAGATCCTTCAGGAAATTATACAAGTACTATTTGTATTTTGGACTAAATCATGAAAAAGTCCAAGCTCTCCTTTATGTGGTAAAAAGATTAAGCTTGTATTTATTATGGTTCAACTGATGCAAATGTAACCCAAGAGCATGGCAAAAATAACAAATTAACATAGAGAACCAGACAGAGAGTAAACTGGAAGTCAACAGGGAGCTAAAAGGCAACCAAAAAGAAAGTGAATTATCTTGTCAAATGGGTAAGTTTGAGAAGCAGAAACAAAATATGCAATATGCATATTGAAGTCCAGCATAAGATCAAGAGACAATATTTGGCCAGTTCTTCCATGTAACCTAAACTTAACCATATGATTAGCTTAGCTGAGATTTAAGTAGCTTAAAACAGAATAAAACAAACATGCCCACTCACAGTCCTAGTTCAAAACTGTCTCTGCCTATAGAGTGAGACTTGACTTACATCAAATGACACAAGAAGTGTACTGATTTTATTCCTTTTTTTACAAGCACAGCTCCCTGGGGCAGGACTGGTTGCTGAAAATTCATGTAAGCTGGTACATTGTGAGCCCTTATTTACACGGCATTAATAATACATCAGGAAGACAAAGAAATGCTACAGATAATAAACTCTAACCTCCCTGAACCACATTGAAATGCAGTTATTTCCTCAGTCCAGTTCACAACACAGTTTCCTCTTGCTGAACGTTGTTCCCTTTATTCTTAGGGAGCTTCTGGTGAGGAGCGACTTTCTTCAGGAGTCTAGATTATGTTTCAAAATCCTAATTGTCTTGATGAGAGGGTCTAAAGATTGTGTGATTTTTTTTTTTTCCCCCACTTTGGAAGCATTTAATGTGGATCATTCTTGTGACTAGAGGGAGGGTTTTAAGATGACTCAAGACCATCGACAAAATCATCCTGATTTTTTCTGTTCTCAGAAATTTTGGGTGTTTGGGGACATGGATTTGTTATCCAAATGATGTGCAGATTTGCAAAGAAAATGAGAAAAGGCAGAAAACTAGATCTAAACTGACACTATCATCAGAAATAAACATTTTGAGGAAACAATGGGGCATTTTATATGCAGATGAACATTTTAATTTTTTAATAGAACATTTTTAAAACACAGCTGCCTTATGGACTCTAAAAATGCCTAAGTGGTAAGCACCTATGGAAATATTTGTAGAACACTGCATGATGGTTAACCATGGGAGTTTTTTTCACTATGATTCCTACTTTCAAATCACGATTCCAAGTTGGTTGATGCTTCTATGCCTATTGCCTCATATATAATGTGAGAATATCTAATTTATAGTTATGTTTTGCTTAGCAAATTGTATGTATCCAGTATATTTCAGATATTTTTATTGTTGTGTTTTTTTAATTTTGCTATTATTGTTATTAGTATTAAGATGGCTTTTCATCACATTTAAACTTAAATGACCTCTTACTGTTCTGCCTGAATAGTTCCAGCATCTCTGTAGAATTATGCCCTCATCACTGGGAAGGAAATGGTAAGCACTGAACCAACTAGTTTCTATATTTTCTACAATACTTTGACACATGGCAAAACAGAGGGAAAGCTTTGAAGACAAGATTGAGTGGGAACACTAAATTTTCCATTACCGATTCTGTGATGTCAGAAAAGTTGTTCTACTTCTCTTGAGGTGGGGTAATAAAGGCAGACAAGGCCTACCTCACCCCAAGATAAACAATGATAATAAAGACCAGTAAACCCATTTATTTATCTTAAGTTATGAGAGTTGATGAGTAAAGACTATCTCTACAGTCTTTGAAGCATCTCCTTTTCTTTATTTCAGTTCAATTCAGTCACTCACTCATGTCCGACTCTTTGCAACACTCTGGACTACAGAACACCAGGCCTCCCTGTCCATCACCAAATCCTGGAGCTTGCTCAAACTCATGTCCATCAAGTTGGTGATGCCATCCAACCATCTCATTCTCTGTCAACCCCATCTGTTCCTGCCTTCAATCTTACCCAACATCAGGGTATTTTTCTGTGAGTCACTTCTTCCCATCAGGTGGTCAAAGGATTGGAGTTTCAGCTTCAGCATCAATCCTTCCAATGAATATTCAGGACTGATTTCCTTTAGGATGGACTGGGTGGATCTCCTTGCAGTCCAAGTGACTCTCAAGAGTCTTCTCCAACACCACAGTTCAAAAGCATCAATTCTTTGGCACTCAGCTTTCTCCATAGTCCAACTCTCACATCCATACATGACTACTGGAAAAACCATAGCTCTGACTAGATGGACCTTTGTCAGCAAAATAATATCTCTGCTTTATAATATGCTGTTTAGGTTGGTCATAGCTTTTTTCCAAGGAATAAGTGTCTTTTAATTTCATGGCTGCAGTCACAGTCTGTACTGATTTTGGAGCCCAAGAAAAGAAAGTTTGTCACTTTTTCCATTGTTTCCCCATCTCTTTGCCATGAACTGATGGGACTGGATTCCATGAGCTTGGTTTTTTGAGTGTTGAGTTTTACGCCAGCTTTTTCACTCTCCTCTTTCACTTTCATCAAGAGGCTGTTCAGTTCCTCTTCACTTTCTGCCATAAGGGTGGTATCATCTGCATATCTGAGGTTATTGATATTTCTCCCAGCAATCTTGATTCCAGCTTGTGCTTCATCTAGCCTTACATTTCTCATGATGTACTCTGCATATAAGTTAAATAAGCAGGGTGACAATATACAGCCTTGACGTACTCCTTTCCCAATTTGGAACCAGTCTGTTGTTCCATGTCCAGTTCTAACTGTTGCTTCTTGACCTGCATACAGGTTTCTCAGGAGGCAGGTAAGGCGGTCAGGTGTTCCCATCACTTTAAGAATTTCCCACAGTTTGTTGGGATCCACACAGTCAAGGACGTTGGTGTAGTCAATAAAGCAGAAATAGATGTTTTCTGGAACTCTCTTGCTTTTTCTGTGAGCCAGCGGATATTGGCAATTTGACCTCTGGTTCCTCTGCCTTTTCTAAATCCAGCTTGAACATCTGGAAGTTCACATACTGTTGAAGCTTGGCTTGGAGAATTTCTTTATTTAGCCTTGGATTAACATTAGTGTTGTTCAAGGGATTCTGAAAAAGGCTTCCAGGATCTTCATTGATCCTTCTCTCTCTCTCTTAATTCTATGAATATTCTATGTTTTTTCTCCTTTCAGTAACCTGATTCTGTGAGGGAAAAAAAAATTTAAAAAAGTAACAAACAGTAAACTTACTTAATTAGTATCTGATCAGTAATTCTGTCTAACTCCATGATAACACCTTTCATTGTGTATTGAGTTATGTATTTAAAATTTTTGTATCATCGCCTAGAATTTGATGCACTCTTCTGCACACAAACCATGGCATTTAACTCAGTGACAGCCACACAGTCAAAAAGTCCACAATACATATATTTACTGAAAAAATAGTTATTTATTCTACTCACATCTAAGGGGAAAAAAAAAACTCCCCACAGTGATTATTTGGGACATGATATATTAGTTATTGATATATTAATTTCAACTTATGGCATAACATAAATGATTCCAGTAACCAGATATGATTATATGAAGAGTTGTAGTCAAACACATGTGAAAGAGCTATTAAATTCTGAGCTTTTTGGTAAATTCAAAACTCAAAATAGCATCTTTGCTGATAAGCAGGTGGCAGTAGTTTGCTAGGACAGAAATGGTCCTATTTTGTACAAAAATTAAGGCAGAAGATGAATGAAAACTGTTAATATTAGCCCAACAGATAAGTGATCATGACAAAACATAGCATATATAAGCATCAAATCTCTCGGTTTAGATTCAAAGCCTGGATGAAATAGGTAAGATGTGAAATATTCATGAGTTTCATAGATTATTAAAGCAAACAATAGAAGCCTCATGCTCAGGTTCTTAAACACACTCATGAAAATATCCATTAATGATCTCAGGCACTGGGGGTCCAATTATTGTTTTGTTTCTGTGTTTTTTATTTTTTATTTTTATTTATTTATTTATTTTTAATCTGTCCTCATTCCTAGGACTGTAACTCAGGAGGGAAATAAGAGATGCACGTTCAAAGTAATTTTCATTAGCTTTTAAAACATTTTACCAAATGAAAGAAAAAAACTGACATAATTAATCCCTTGTAGGATCAACATGGGCTTTGGTCACATAAAATTGGTTTTCAGTAGAGATTCAAGCACAATAGAGCTGCCACACATTGCGCTTATTAAATAGCTTCCCTTTTCTCACTCCTTTATTACAGTGTTTAATACAGAACAGAGGAGAAGCACATAACTTTGGATTAAGATAAACTAGAGTTGAAGCCTATTTGACTCATGACTTGGGAAAAGAATGCATTTTGTTGAGCCTCTGTTGTAAAAGGAGAAAAAGCATCTGGTAGGACTGTTTTGAAACAGAGTAAAATGTAGGCTCGCAGGGAGTGGTCCACGGAGGTTACACCACACATGGCAATGAACTGCCGTCCTCGGCCCCTCGCTGCTCTTCCCCTATCCAGCCCATGCCATTCCCAGGTGAGTACTCAATCAAAGAGGCGTAAACGGTGTATGTATATGTCCATTCCACAAGCACGGGTTCCTCTGCTCTTCTGCTATGGAAGAAGGTCTGTCAGGTAATGCTACACTGGTGTCTAGAGACGAGACAGTCATCTGTCCGTGAAGTTTTTGCAAAGGAAAATCTGACTTCGAAAATGAGGCTGGGCCAAGAAGGCGCATGTTTCTTTGAAGAGAGCTTTGTGCTCATAACCACAGCCGCACAAGCAGTCACACAGAGCTTAGGAAGAGGACAGCGAAGCTGGCACGCGCACACACACACACACACACACACACACACAGGCAGGCTGTGTGGATGGCAGCGTATGCGTGAGCAAAGAGAAAGAGCATAGAGGAAAGAGCTGCAGATCCGAGGCTGCATCCTCCCCGTGGTCTGCTCAGGGGCCTTTCTCCTCAATGCTGAGGCTGCATGATGGAATCGCAATCCACCACCAAGCTGTTCTAACTTTCTTTGCGCTATTTCTATGCTTAGGTGTCTTCTTTGAAACCTTCTTTCCTCCATCTCAGGTCTGTATTATTATTATATTATTATTATAAAATAGTCTATACAGGACATATTTGCTCAGTGAGAATCCCACCATTCTACACCACAAAATGGTAATGAGGAAGAAAGGAATAATTTTCTTTCAGTTATTATTGCCAATCAGTACAAAGATATTGAGTTATAGATGACTGGGCTGCATGAAAAAATTAGAGAAGAATCCTTACCTTCATTATGATTCAAAGTATTCACACAAAAGAAAGTAAAGTAACAATACCAGATGATGTCATGGGAAGGGTCTAGGATGATCCATGATTAACTCTTAGATATTTGGCATAGAAAGAGTACCTGCTTTGGAAATCCATAAAAGAACAAGGGCTGACATGGCACAAACTAGTCCAAACAGATAAAATTTGAACAGGAATTTTTGGGTGATTTGCACAATGGAGAAAAGTGAAGAGTGATCCCTGGCACAGGCAAAGTTACAGTAGGCAAGAAGAATCATTGTCTCCATGGCAATGAATAAACAAATTTGCTTTTAAGAAAAACAGGTTTGAGTAAATTAGAGAAAAATGAAATGCTGGTGTAACATCCTAGAAGGATTTGTCTGTTAAGCAAAATAATTTGTTGTAAATAAACAAAAATAAATTCTAAAATAAGGGAAGAGAAATAATATATTAATATTGTGTGCATGAGTGCTAACTCACTTCAGTCCTATTTGACTGTTTGCAACCCTATGAACTATAGCTGGTGAGGTTCCTCTGTTCATGGGATTCTCCAGGCAAGAATACTGGAGTGAGGAGCCATGCCCTCGTCCAGGGGATCTTCCTGACTCAGGATCAAACCTGTGTCTCTTGCCTCTCCTTCGTTGGCAGCTGGGTTCTTTACCATTAGTGCCACTTGGGAAGCCCAGTATTAATATATAGGTATATTTTTTAAAATGGTGTTTAGGTCAGTGGAACTGTGTGATACATAATGGTGAACACGACATTATTCATTTGTCAAAATATATAGAACTGCACAACATTAAAGAGTGAAACTCAACATAGCTATGGATTTTATTTAACAATGGTGTTTCTATGTTAATTTATTCACCTGTAATAAATATACCACATCAAGTAACATGTTAATAATGGAAAA
Organism: Odocoileus virginianus; assembly: GCF_023699985.2. NCBI lineage: Eukaryota > Metazoa > Chordata > Mammalia > Artiodactyla > Cervidae > Odocoileus > Odocoileus virginianus. Next base: position 66,185,677 of record NC_069686.1, on the reverse strand, counting down.
TAAAAGGGGAAAGGAGTGAAACAGCATATAAGCGAACTGTCTCTACTATCTTTTCAACTATCTATAAACCTAAAACTTCTCTACAAATAATGCTGAGTAATTAAAAATATATTTACAGAGGAAAGACAACAGCTAAGAATGCATACAACAGCCCAGACAATTATATTTCATATATTTCCAAGATCTAACCAGAGTCATGTGATCCTTCTCTAACTTCAAAATTACCCATAGCCTGCTGCAGAATTTTTTTCTCTGTCAGAGTTTTTGCAGACCCTTCATTTATTTTTGAGAATCACCTTGTCTTTTGGACTAACATCCTGTACTTTACTGCTCATCTTGTTGGCTTTCATGAGTTGCTTTCTTAGTTGAATTACTAGACTATATGCTGTTCTATCTGGTGGGGAGGTCATAAGAATGTGTGGCATTTTCCTGATTTTAATAGTAATCTTACAGAATAGTTGTGTGATTTGATAGATATTTGGAAAGGTTTCTTGAGTAGAAAAATAAATAAATGAACCTATAACCATACATCTAAGGCATTGTTTAAATGTATGCATATATATAATACACATATATTATATATATAATAATTTTTGGTGTTAAGAAGCTGTTTAATACTATGATGTTTTACAAACACACCTTTCCTTGAATTCTAAAAATAAGGCATTGTCTAAATTTTGCTAAATCTTTCTGAGGGACTTCTGGAACAGATTGCTTTCCACATGAACTTTGTAAAGGTCTTTAAAAAAAATGCTGTGGAATTGGTGATAAAGAAAGAGAAGAGTGGGGAGACTGCATTAGTTTTATTTTAATGCTGTAATAAATCACCACAAACCAAACAGTTCAAAACAACACAAACTATTATCTGAAGGTTAAAAGTCCAAAGTGAGTCTTGCTACAGGGCTAAAATCAAGGGTTTGGCAGAGTCCCATGTCTCCTAGAAGTTCCAGGGGAGAAATGATTGCCTTGTTATTCTTATAGACACAACTCACATTCCTTGGCTTGTAGCCCCTCCTTCTGCCTGCAGATCGCATCACTTCAGTCCATGCTTCCATCATCACACTGCCTTAACTCTAATCCACCTGCTCTCCTATTATGAAGACCCATGTGACCATATTGGGTGAATTTCTTTAGTCCAGGATAAGTTCCCCCTGTCAAGATCTTTAACAATCATATCTGCAAAGTCCCCATTTCCAAGACTTTTTCTATGGATAAGGATGTGGACATCTGTAAGGATCCATTATTTCACTGACCACAGGGGGCTAGATCAGAATGTGAGTACAGATGGTTTATCTGAATAAGAAATGGAGATAGAATCACAGGTGATAAGGGAGTTAAATATAAGTAATGCAATCCTGAAAATGGGAAAAAGGGAGAACCAAATGTATATCTTTCTATGTACACATTTAACATGGAAGGTTATTTTACAATGAAATTCATTTTTAAGAATTTTCTTGTAGACATACTATTTGAAATTCACAAATTATGGATTTTTTGCAAACTCCATTTTGCTTCCATGGCAATCATAACTAATGTGGAAATTCATTTTCAATTTTAGTTTGTCAGGAAGCTCTATAATTTGTGGAAGATTTGCAGGGGAAGGGACCAGATAATGTGATTTGACTGCATTATGCAAATGAGTCTTCCATTTCCTGTCTCTGTTCAATTTATGAACAGAAAAGTTACACATTACTTCAAAAGACTTAATGTAAATTTTTTTCTTTTCATTTTCCCCAAGAAAGAGATGACTACAATAAACATGATGTAAATAAAGTTTCTATTCCAAAATATCAGGGTTACCAAGAAGCTGCTATTGTAAACAAGTTGTGGTGTTGTTTTCCCTTGATGAGTTTGAGCGGAGAGACAAACCTAGTTAGAATCACGCTTCTGCTACTTAGGAGTAATTCGGTCTGAGTCTCAGTTTTCTCATCTGACACATGGGTACACGAATGCCTCCCTCACTACTAGTTTTAATAATAGATGAGATTGCATATAAAAACATCTGAAACATAACAATGGCCATTTTTTATTGACTGACTCCTAGTGCCTCAGTAAATGGTATTCATGTTATATATTATATATTATACATCAGTCTTTTGTCCTTTGCTCAGAAGTATATCATTGAACATCTAATTTTCTGTAACCTCTCACAAAGTAGATAAACGGCTGTATCTGCATGGCGCATGCATGCCAGCAGAGAGAGGCAGACAATAGAGCGAAGAGCACTGGAGCTGCCGGACACGATGAGGGCAGCACAGAACACAGCAAAGCAGGGAGTTCAGGGAAGTGTGGGGGCTCCGTCCGTAATAATGACCATGTTAGCTAACGGGCTGGCGGGGTGGGGTTCCCACTGCTCACTCCTTGCAAAATCAGCACTCACAAATGACAGAAAGGAAAGGCACCTTTCATTAGAATGCCAGCCGTCTGGGGAGATGGTGGACTCAACATCTGTCCAAGCCAACCTCCAAAGATTCTGCTCAGCTACGAAAGCTATGGGAAACATGGAAGGAATCTCAGTCAATCACTGCAATGGGGGCCTAGGGTTGTTGCTACCCACACTGTATGCAGGCTTGTGACTCCCAGTGATCTTCCTCTGGATGCTGTATTGGTCACACAGTTAGTCTGCAAGATTCTGAAGGGAAAGCTAAGGAAGAGCTCAGTCATCTATTATTTATTTTCATTTCTACTTCTTTGATCTATAGAAAGAATCAACAGGTTAGACAAGGTATGTGTGTGTGCTCAATCGCTCAATTGTGGCTGACTCTTTGAGACCCTATAGACTGTAGCCCCCCAAGCTCCTCTGTCCATGGGATTTCCCAGGGAAGAATTCTGGAGTGGACTGCCATTTACTCCTCCAGGGGATCTTCCAGATCCAGGGATTAAATCTGGGTCTTCTGCATCTCCTTCATTGAGGGCAGATTCTTTACCACGGAGCCACTGGGGATTTAAAATATTTGAAAGCTGTGCTTGGGCTGGAGATGAGGAGACATGAGGTTGCCTAGTTAAAAGTAAATTATAATATAGCTTTGCTAAAGTGACCTGCTGAGTGTGGTTTCATACAAAAACCTGCTTATACTCAGAGTGGTAATGATAAGTTTCATTGTGAAATTGAAATTTAAGTAAAAGAGTAAAAGGAAGCAAGAGAATTATCTGAAGAGTTTTATGGCAAAAGAGTGTCTCGGGCAGAACAAAGAGAACAGCGGAGGCAGGGATGCTGAAGGTGTGGCCTGTAGGTGAGAGGCTGGAGCCTTGGGAGACTCTTAGGAAAGGGGGTCAGAGAAGAAGTGGGACTGCTCCTACAAGAACTTGAAGGCCCTGTAATACCACTAGCTTGTACCCTGTGAAATGGAGAGAAATATCAGTGGTCTATTCATACAGGTGAGATGACCTTAATTCTGTTATAAATGATTATCTTCCTGCTGTGCTGGAAATGAACTTTTAAAAGGCAAGAGTGTAAATTAGCAGTGTTGATAAACATATGTGCAATAATCTTGGTGGAAGTTGAAGATGGCTGAGACCATGACATAAGGAATGGATGTAGAAAGAACTGTTTGGGTTCTGAGTCGAGTATAAAGGTGGATATGGGACTTCCCTGGTGGTCCAGTGGTTAAGAATCCACCTTTCAATGTAGGGAATGAGGCTTCAATCTCTGGTCAGGGAGCTAATATCCCACATGCTATGGGGTGACTAAGACTATGCACCACAACTAGAGAGAAGCCATTATTCGCAACAAAGAGGAAGCTCACCACAGTGGAGGATCTCACATGCTATGTTGAAGATCTGCAACTGGGACTTGATGCAAAATACATAAATAAATATTTTAAAAAATAAAGGCAGACATGTTCACAAAATATGACTTATATTAAATTTGATACAGGTCAAAATTAATAAATAGGTGTTTAAAGTTACCAAAATTAGTAGTTGTTTGATGAATACTTTGCAATAAAATTTCTATTAACCCATGAAAATGTGAATCTGTATTGATAAGATATATAATTTTAAAATGTCCTTTATTATAGTATTACTTACATAATACAAATTTTCTGTGACTATATTTAACTAGTTTTGTCATAAACTGCACGCTATATATTAAACACTCTACTGTGTAGCCATCTTATTGCATTCTCTCTGCATTTTAAACTGTTTTGCTTTACAAATTTTGATGCTATCTAATATGAAAAGATTAATGAGTTATATTTTCTTTGTAGTTTCTAATTCTTATCAATATAAAATGAACATCCTTCAATGCTTTAACCAATTCTGCTATCTGCTGTAAACATTTTCATTCTTATTTTGAGGACTTCGTTTTTCCATTTCATTTGATTTATTTCCCAATACTTTGATTTTAACATTTATTTTAGGTACAGCAGTAAAAAGAAGCACATAGATTATCTCATTTCAAATGTTCCTTAGATGTGCTTCTTTCATACAAAATAAGAGTTACAGAAATGTTCAATAATGTGCCCATGTGTACCTGGGCTTTAAAACATAATACTGTAGGAAATTCTACTTTGAAGTAAGTTGTCCACTACATGAAGTATAATTAATATAATTGTTGACATTTTAGAACAGTGTGAAAAATCAAATTCATCACCTACCTAAATAGTGTCAGAAACCAGTTGCAATGTTTACATTGCTACAATATCACTCAAGAAAAAAACAAGAATCTTTGAATTTCATCCACAATTTGATTCAGTACTCTGGTTCAAATTGGAAGAATATTTCAAGAAAGGGCCAACATTAGTGGATCATTTTAGAGGAATTCCACTCTGTTCAAATTGATATATGTTTTTGTATTTTAGATATAATGAGCTCATTTGTACTCAGATCGTGGATAATGTTTGTTTTCACTGTCTTAATATCCTTTATAAATACACTATTGTAATTTCCCATCTAAGAATCATATTTTTTTGGTCTGGTTAAATTATATGTGGACATGCAATTTGGTCCGCTATCTCTCTCTCTCTCTCTGTGTCATTATATAAGCTAAAGGTAAATTTCAAAATGAAACAAATACCCATCTGAATGCACAGTCCCAGTGAATAGCAAGAAGAGCTAAGAAAGCCTTCCACTGTGATCAATGCAAAGCCATTGAGGAAAATAATAGAATGGGAAAGACTAGAGATCTCTTCAAGAAAATTAGAGATAACAAGGGAAGATTTCATGCATAGATGGGAACAATAAATTACAGAAATGTAACAGAAACAGGATATTAACAAAAGAAGGGAAGAACACACAAAAGAACTATCCAAAAAGATCTTCACGACCCAGTAATCACAATGGTGTGATCATTCACCTAAGCCAGACATCCTGGAGTGTGCAGTCAAGTGGGTCTAAGGAAGCATCACTATGAACAAAGTTACTGGAAGACATGGAATTCCAGCTAAGCTAATTTACATCTTAAAAGATGATGCTGTTAAAGTGCTACATGCCAGCAAATTTAGAAAAATCAGCAGTGTTCACAGGACTGGAAAAGGCCATTTTCATTCCAATCCTGAAGAAAGGATATGACAAAGAATATTCAAACTACCAAACAATTGCATTCATCTCACACACTAGTAAAGTAATGCTCAAAATTCTCCAAGCCAGGCTTCAACAGTATGTGAACTGTGAACTTCCAGATGTTCAAGCTGGCTTTAGAGAAGGCAGAGGAACCACATACCAAATGTCAACATATGTCAGACCATCAAAAAACAGGAGAGTTCCAGGAAAACATCTACTTTTGCTTCATTGACTATGCCAAAGCCTTTGACTTTGTGGATCACAACAAACTGTGGAAAATTCTTAAAAGGTTGGGAGTACCAGACCATCTGACCCGCTTCTTGAGAAACCTGTATGCAGGTCAGGAAGCAACAGTTAGAACTGGACATGGAACAACAGACTAGTTCCAAACAGGAAAAGGAATACGTCAAGGCTGTATATTGTCACCCTGCTTATTTAACTTATATGCAGAGTACATCATGAGAAATGCTGGGCTGGAAGAAGCACAAGCTGGAATCAAGATTGCTGGGAGAAATATCAATAACCTCAGATATGCAGATGACATCACCCTTATGGCAGAGAGTGAAGAGGAACTAAAAAGCCCCTTGATGAAAGTGAAAGATGAGAGTGAAAAAGTTGACTTAAAATTCAACATTCAGAAAACTAAGATCATAGCATCCTGTCCCATCACTTTATGGCAAATAGATGGGGAAACAGTGGAAACAGTGTGAGACTATTTTCTTGGGGTGCAAAATCACTGAAGATGAAATTAAAACCATGAAATTAAAAGATACTTGCTCCTTGAAAGAAAAGCTATGACTAACCTAGACAGCATGTTAAAAAGCAGAGACATTACTTTGCCAATAAAGGTCTCTCTAGTCAGAGCTATGGCTTTTCAAGTAGTCATGTATGGGTGTGAGTTTGGGACCATAAAAAAGCTGAGCACAAAAGGATTGGTGCTTTTGAACTGTGGTGCTGGAGAAGACTCTTGAGAGTCCCTTGGACTGTAAGGAGATCAAACCAGTCCATCCTAAAGGATATCAGTCCTGAATATTTATTGGAAGGACTGATGATAAAGCTGAAACTCCAATATTTTGCCCAACTGATGTGAAGACCTGACTGGAAAAGATCCTGATGAGAAAAATTGAAGGCTGGAGGAGAAGGGGATGACAAAGGATGAGATGGTTGGATGGCATCATTGACTTGATGGATATGAGTTTGAGCAAGTTCCAGGATTTGATGACAGACATGGAAATCTGGCATTCTGCAGTTGATGGAGTCACAAAGAGTCGGACCCAACTGAGTGACTTAACTGAACTGATAGACTGGAAAAAAGACAACTTTCATTAGTGGTGTCAAAAGAGCTGGGTGTCACTAGCAGCATTGTGTGATCTATGTAATGTACTAAATGATTATGAGATTTTGGTGAAGAGCTGGAGGGACAATTGATAAGACTTGGATGCTATTTTCTCATTTGATAATATTTCCCAAGAAATAGAAAATCTCAGGACATGTAGAAAAATCACTGGCACATAATTAGGCAAAAATTAAAGAGAACAAGGGCTCTGGAACTGATTTTTATTTACAACTGGAAAAGATAAAACTAGGAATTCCTTTAGGCAACAAAGTATTATTAAAACCCAGCTTTATATAAAGCGTTCAATCAACTGTATTGTAGGCACAATGGTTGTTAAAATGTCTGAGTTGATTAAAATGTGGGAAAAAAATATCACTCAGAGAAGATATCTAAGACATGGCTCTCCCATGGAACAGGTATATGTTAAATATCAGTTCAGTTTGGTTCAGTTGCTCAGTCGTCTCCAACAGTGAATGAACCACAGCACACCAGGCCTCCCTATCCGTCACCAACTCAGGGAGTTTACTCAGACTCATGTCCATTGAGTCAGTGATGCCATCCAACCATCTCATCCTCTGTTGTCCCCTTCCCCTCCTGCCCTCAATCTTTCCCAGCATCAGGGTCTTTTCCAATGAGTCACCTCTTCCATCAGGAGGCCAAGTATTGGAGCTTCAGTTTCAGCATCAGTCCTTCCAATGAACACCCAGGACTGATTTCCTTTAGGATGGACTGGTTGGATCGCCTTACAGTCCAAGGGACTCTCAAGAGTCTTCTCCAACACCACAGTTCAAAACCATCAATTCTTCAGCACTCAGCTTTCTTTATAGTCCAACTCTGACATCCATACGTGACCACTGGAAAAACTATAGCCTTGACTATATGGACCTTTGTTGACAACGTAATGTCTCTGCTTTTTAATATGCTATCTAGGTCGGTCATAACTTTCCTTCCAGGGAGTGTCTTTTAATTTCATGGCTGCAGTCACCATCTGCAGTGATTTTGGAGCCCAGAAAAATAAAGTTAGCCCCTGTTTCCACTGCTTCCCCATCTATTTGCCATGAAGTGATGGGACGGGTGCCATGATCTCAGTTTTCTGAATGTTGAGCTTTCAGCCACGTTTTCACTCTCCTCTTTCACTTTCTTTTTCTTTTTTCTCACCGTGCTCAGGCCCCGGTGGAGGCGTCATGTGCTTGGCGTGGCCTTGTCAACATCGCCAGCTCTCCATGCGCCTCTCCTCCTCTTTCACTTTCATCAAGAGCCTGTTCGATTCCTCTTCACTTTCTGCCATAAGGGTGGCGTCATCTGCATATCTGCGGTTATTGATATTTCTCCCAGCAATCTTGATTCCAGCTTGTGCTTCCTTCAGCCCAGCGTTTCTCATGATGTACTCTGCATAGAAGTTAAATAAGCAGGGTGACAATATACAGCCTTGACGTACTCCTTCTATTTGGAATCAGTCTGTTGTTCCATGTCCAGTTCTAACTGTTGCTTCTTTACCTGCATACAGGTTTCTCAAGAGGCAGGTCAGGTGGTCTGGTATTCCCATCTCTTTCAGAATTTTCCAGTTTATTGTGATCCACACAGTCAAAGGCTTTGCATAGTCAATGCAGAAACAGATATTTTTCTGGAACTCTGTTGCTTTTTTGATGATCCAGTGGATGTTGCCAATTTGATCTGTGGTTCCTCTGCCTTTTCTAAAACCAGTTTGGATATCTGGATGTACTGTTGATGTACTGCTGAAGCCTGGCTGGGAGAATTTTGAGCATTCCTTTACTAGCATATGAGATGAGTGAAATTGTGTGGAGTTTGAACATTCTTTGGCATTGCCTTTCTTTGGATTGGAATGAAAATGACCTTTTCCAGTCCTGTGGCCACTGTTGAGTTGTCCAAATTCGCTGGCATATTGAGTGCAGCACTTGCACAGCATCATCTTTTAAGACTTGACTTTGCTCAACTGGAATTCCATCACCTTCTCTAGCTTTGTTTGTAGTGATGCTTCCTAAGGCACGCTTGGCTTCAGATTCCAGAATGTCTGGCTCTAGGTGAGTGATCACACCATCATGATTATCTGGGTCATGAAGATCCTTTTTGTACAGTTCTTCTGTGTACTCTTGCCACATCTTCTTCATATCTTCTGCTTCTGTTAGGTCCATACCATTTCTGTCTTTTATTGAGCCCGTCTTTTCATGAAATATTCCCTTGACATCTTTAATTTTCTTGAAGGGATCTCTAGTGTTTCCCATTATATTTTCCTCTAATTTTTTGCACTGATCACTGGGGAAGTCTTTTCATCTTTTTGCTATTCTTTGGAACCCTGCATTCAAATGGGTTTATCTTTTCTTTTCTCCCTTGCTTTTTACTTCTTTTCTTTTCACAGCTATTTGTAAGGCCTCCTCAGACAGCCATTTTGCTTTTTTGCATTTCTTTTTCTTTGGGATGGTATTGATCCCTGTCTCCTGTACAATGTCATGAACCTCTGCCCATAGTTTATCAGGCACTCTGTCTATCTTATCTAGTCCCTTAAATATGTTCAATATACCTGTTCCTAGACATAAAGTGAGAGGCCTATCTAGAAAATAATTATCAGTAAAATAGTTGTCACACAGAACCAACTGGAAGTGAATGCAGTAGACAGAAGATCAAATAAGGTTTGGAGAGAATTGCATTGCTCAGTGAACTACAAGTTTAAATCAAAAAATACAGCAACAGTTTAAGACATCAGTTGCTTATTAAGTTACCAACTTTCTCATAGAGAAAAAGCAAGCTGAAAAATCCCTCTTAAAGAGGGCTAGAAGGATGGCAAGAAAAGAAGGTCCTCAGAGATAGTACTTCCAGGATCCATGAAGTACAACAGGCTAGAGAGAAGATCTGAGACTTAAGACACATGACCCATCTTGGGTACCTCTTAACTTTTCCTTGTCAAGATTTCATAAATACTATGGACCAGTATTTTTCATGTGGTCCTCTTTCTTTATTTTTACAATGAATGTGGTAAATATAATCAAGCCACCCCGATGTCACCAGTCTATGTTAGATGCTTGAGGACATTAAAACTAGGAAGTACATCTGTGATTGAATGACGTTGTGTTTCCTCTTGGGAACAAAGGCTGAGTTAAATTTTCCTGTGAATTAAAAGGTGAACACAGGATTCAGAAGATGGTGAGATTTAGATTTCATCACAAATCTCAAATACTCTTTTCTCCTCCCTTCAGGTATATGTTAACTGTTAGCTACTATACCTTTAAAGTCACACTTAGTCATGTCTCTTGCTTTGGGTCTCTGACTATGATCAGCAGAGAAACATTCCTCTTGCCAGCAGAAACTTTAAGAGCCATACTGTGGTATCTTATATCATCATAATAGTAATTTCCAAAGACTGGTTATTTCATTACCCTGGGTTTCAAAATGAAAACAACAATGATAGAGATGGAGCATGAGAAATAAATAAACCTTTGTTTTTGCAAGTCAGAGAAATTTGGGGGCTACTGGTAACCAGGGTGAAATCAAATGAAAGATGACCAAGACAACTCCACCACTGATTCCAGTTTATTTGACTCATCCCAGGTGAAAATGTCTTTGTGATTACTAATCAAAAAGATGGTTGTGATGAGATACCTTTATTTCCACTTTTTTTTTAAATATTCTGAAAAACAAAGAAATTAATGAAATTAAGAATTTATGTATATGAAACTAAATACAGGGTTAAACTCTGTGTTAGAAGGAAGTACTGCATTTTTCAGTTCACTATTTAACTGACATGAGTAAGTTTCAAGGCAAAGGGAAATGGGGACACTGTCTGTATGTAGTGGAAGACTTCGTGGGAGTGGAAACTGGAGGAAAAAAATCATACACTGACAGTGATGTCATATTTGACTGTGACCTAACTTCTTAGCTGAGAGAGAATGGCAGAGGAAATCCCTGATGTAGAAAGGAACCCTGATGGTCAGAATGAAATGCAGAGATTCTGAAATTTAATACCACAAGGGAAAAATAACACCAGAATAAATACAGTTGGCAGTATATGGAGAGACACAGTGGAAATGAAAAGTACAAAATATGTAAAATTAAAGTTAGGAAAATAAAAGATGCAAAAGACAGAGCAAGGGGATTTAAAATACTTGCAATTGCTGCTTTTGATTAAAAGAACAAAGATAATTGAAGAAAAAAACATCTAATTAAATCATTTCTAAATGAACAACTCTGTTTATGGCTTCAAGGGACATTCTGTGTGTCAAAAATCATTTCAGAAGAATGAGCAATGAATTGTCAACAAGACCAAACATACAGGGATCCCAGTAGTAAAAGCAATTCAGAAGGAAATTCAGGCTGCTCTCAGATAGCCAGAGAAGCAGTTTACATTTCTGGAGTAAATTGTGCTAAAGGTCATCCAGGGTAGAGTTGTCTTTAAACTCATCTGGTTGTATACATTAAATAACCACAGTTTTGGAAGTTCCCTGCTGTCTCAGATGATAAAGAGTCTGCCTGCAATGCGGGACACCTGGGTTTGATCCCTGGGTCAGGAAGATCCCCTGGAGAATGAAATGGCAACCCACTCCAGTATTCTTGCCTGGAAAATCCTGTGGATGGAGGAGGCTGGCACGCTACAGTCAATAGACTCTCAAAGACTTGGACATGACTGAGCAACTTCACTTTCTTTCACTTTGGCATGTCAATCATAACTCGATAAATTGGTTTAAAAAATAATACAATGGAGCAATTTCTATAATAGCCTGAGGAAAAGTAAGCAAGTGATTCTCTAACAGTATGCCCAAGTAAGTTATTTTATTTTTAATTTTAATTTTGTTGTTCATCACAGATTTATTCTTGCATCAGATTTTAATTTTATTTACTTTTGGCTGTGCTTTGGAGCATGTGGGATCTTAGTTTCTGACCAGGCACTGAACTCATGCCCTCTACAGTGGAAGCTCAGAATCTTAACCACTGGGTTGCCAGGGAAGTCCCAAGTTGCCATTTTAATTTGCAGGTTGTAGACATACCTATATAATCATTTAAAGTTTGGAGAAACTATGCCAAAGTAACTCCTATATGAGAACAAAAATGCAAACTCAATCCAACTATGAAATGAGTCCAAAAGAGTAACTTGAAAATAAAGTGCACTGTTAAAAAATATTTGGTAGTGAGAGTTTACTTCTATTGAAGTAGAATGGATTTGTTGCCGTTCCGCCCCTCAGTAGTGTCTGACTAATTTTGACCCCAAGGACTACAGAACACCAGACTTTCCTGTCCTTCATTATCTCCCCAAATTTGTTCAAACTCATGTCTATTGAGTCAGTGATGCCATCCAAATGTCTCGTCCTCTGTTATCCCCTTCTCCTCTTGCCTTTGATCTTTCCCAATATCAGGTCTTTTCCAGTGAGTCAGTTCTTTGCATCAGGTGGCCAAAGTATTGGAGCTTCAGCTTCACCATCAGTCCTTCCATTGAATACTCACAATTGATTTTCCTTAGGATTGACTGGTTTAATCTTACAGTCCAAGAGACTCTCAAGAGTCTTCTCCAATACCACAGTTCAAAAGCATCAATTATTTGGTGCTCATCTTTGTTTATAGTCAAACTGTCACATCCATACATGACTACTGGAAAAACCATAGCTTTTGACTAGATGGATCTTTGTCAGCAAAGTGATGTCTCTGCTTTTTAATACACTGTCTAAGTTTGCCATAGTTTTCCTTCCAAGGAGCAAGCGTCTTTTAATTTCATGGCTGCAGTCACAATCTGCAGTGATTTTGCAGCCCTAGAAAATAAAACCCATCACTCTTTGCATTGTTTCCCCATCTATTTGCCATGAAGTGATGGGACTGAATGCCGTGATCTCAGTTTTTTGAATGTTGAGTTTTGAGCCAGCTTGTTCACTCTCCTCTTTCACTTTCATCTCTAGTTCTTTGCTTTCTGCCATAAGGGTGGTGTCATCTGCATATCTGAGGTTATTGATATTTCTCCCAGCAATCTTGATTCTAGCTTGTGCTTCATCCAGCCCAGCATTTGACATGATGTACTCTGCATATAAGTTAGATAAGCAAGGTGACAGTATATAGTATATAACCCTTTCCCAATTTTGAACCAGTCATTTGCTCCATTGCCAGTTCTAACTGTTGCTTCTTTACCTGCATAGAGATTTCTTAGGAGGCAGGTAACATAGTCTGGTATTCCTATCCCTTTATGAATTTTCCACAGTTTGGTGCGAGCCACACAGTCAAAGGCCTTAGTGTAACCATTGAACCAGAAGTAGATGTTTTTCTGGAATTCTCTTGCTTTTTCTATGATCCACCGATGTTGGTAATTTGATCTTTGGTTCCTCTGCCTTTTCTAAATTCAGCTTGTACATCTTGAAGTTCTCAGTTCACATACTGTTGAAGCCTAGTGAGTACTATTTCCTGGTAGAGTATAAAATGTACATTAGAAGGTACAAATCAACAAATTTTAACAATGTAGAAATCATAGTTTAAATTTAAAAAAATTCTGGATATGAAGTGAGGGAAGACAGAGGTATTACATGTATGCTATTTTTTTTTTTTTTGCCTTAAGAAAAAAATCAGTAGATACTCAACATGGATAAAATATGTTCTTTAAAATTACGATGAAATATTTATATCATTTCTTGAAAAATATTTTTGCATGTCTGTGTCTTGCAATTATATTAGTCTACAATTCAGTACTTCAGGTTTTTTCTTGAGCTAATTTAAATAAGATGAAACGTATGCTTTATTTAAATAGCATGCCTGCTACAATCCTGGCTTTTAGCTATTTATTCTCTCTCTTTAAAAGTTACATTTTCTCTGCCTCTTTTCTCTCTGTTTATATACTTTTCCTCCTTTCTGCCCTCTATTTGTATATATAAGTGATATCTGGAATAATGTTGATAAAATGTATGAAATGGTTGTTTCTAAAATAGGAGGTTGGGGTCATTTTTATTTGTCTTCTTTTACTTTTCTGTAATTTATGACCTTTTCCCCCTCATTTTTAATAAATATATATCATTTACATATTAAACTATATTTTTAAAATGAATTCACTCTATTTACAATATGTGAAGAAACAAGATTCTTCATAACATCTCAGGACTGTATGCTCACCAGTTCCCTTGTCCTGGGTGACCTCCTAGTTAACAGTGGTTCATTCAGATCCCCTGGGGACCTTGCATTCTTTATCTGTACAGCAAATGGCTTGGACTAGGTGTTTTCTGAACTACCTTAAGGGTATGTGCTCTGTGGTTCTAACTAGATCCCCAAGGACTCAGAGAATTAAATTGCAGTTGAAATAATAAATAGAAAATGTACTTTAAAAATTATAGAAGACAAAAGTGAAGCTTAAATAACATTTTCTGGCCACATTCCAGTTTCCATTATTCTATTGATTGAGAGAACATATGAATTGCACTTTAATCAGTGCCCAGTGAACATTAAATTGACCTTGAATTCATGGCCAGTGTTGAAGTGCAGGTCTTCATCAATTTGATGCAGGCAGCAGTGAAGAGCCAAATGGAGAAGCTCTGATTGTGCCTCAAGGCTGGAATTTATTATATTTTCAGTAAAAACAATTTTTGAAGTAAGATGCCGGTTTTCCTCTGAATTGTTTCATTAAAATTTGATCAGAGAGAAGAATGCTTCTATTTAACTCCAGAAAATGTAATTTTGGCTTCCACTCACAGTGAGAAGTTTTCCACAGTGTTGCTCATAGTTGTGGGGAGCATCAGGATGAATTTTATTTCCTTGTGAAGTACTATTCCAAAAACACAGCCATCAGGAACAATGCCATCTATTTGTCAAACGTGTCTTAGAAAAACTACATACTTGTAAATATCATCCATTTATAATATCTTCTTTGACAAATCATTGCTACTCCAAAAATCAACAGAATAGAACCAAAGATAATGTAGGAAGACTGAGACATATGTAGACTTTTAGAATCCCAGAGTCTTAGTTACTATAGAGATTTTTTTTTTTTTCCTTCCTCTCCCCAGAGTAGAGATGATGGAGAAAATAACATTTACAGAAGTTTGTTGATCACCCAGACACTTCTGATGCAGTTGGGCTTAAGTGAAAATAGTTTGGCCTGGCACTAGAATATTGCATTTATTCATAAAAAAGTCCAACTACCTCTAAGTTACCTTTATATTTATTACTTAAAAGGTCCTCATAAGCTTCCTGTTGGAGAAGGAAATAGCAAGGAATTAGCAACACACTGCAGTATTCTTCCCTGAAGAATTCCATGGTCAGAGGACCCTGGCGGGCTACAGTCCATGGAGTAGCAAAGTGTCAGATACAACTGAGTGACTAACACACAAGCTTCCTGAAGTCAACTAGATTTTTTTTTTTTTTAAGAAGGAATAGCATTTGTTTTAACTTTTGGTTCCACATTTCAAAAATTACATTGTCTGTATTTTTTTAATTAAGTTAACAAGTTTAGAAAGGTCACTTTTTCCTCCTTTACAAAAATAAACCAACTTTAGTTAAGTGTCAGATGCAAAACAAGAGGTCCACCACAGACATTCATTTCAACGAAGTTATTTAAGATTCCCCTTTCTTAAAGTGCTCCAGGAATCAGATGGGTGACTATAGGCTAACACCATCTTTATCAAGTATTGGCTTGATAAAGGTTAGCTGGGAAAGCTTTTGCTTATTGAATGAAAGAGGTATCACACAACTGAGTTGAGTGATAATTCTTTGATCTTGAGTTAGGTTAGGTCTTGAGAGCTGCTTCTAGCCAGTTGATCTCTTGAAATATGTGGGCTATGCAGTGAATTTTTGGTTGCTCCATGATTTTCTTCTTGTTTCTAGATTTCACATATTATTAATTTGTTTTACAGATCATTTTTACTTCTCCTTTGGAATAAACCAGTGTGGATAAGAGAGCCCGAAAGGGAATTAATAAGTTTTGGTGATTAATATTGTTCTGAAGTTAGGGTTAAATAAAGCTTTTCATTAGGACAACACAGAGAACAACATTCTCTCAGGGTTAAGTAAGTGTTCCAAGCGTTCATCTCCCAGGCATCGTCCCTCGGGCACTGAGGCTGCAGCTACCCAATGCATGGGGACAGGAAGAAAGAAAAGACTTCAAAAGTCAAATATATTTCAACAGCGAATTTTTAGCAACCCTGGCAATAAGATATTTCCATAGGAGTGAATAGCTGCAACAGTGATTCTGGCTGCTGTCTAAAGAAGTTCTGACACAAGGCCTCAGTGTTACATATCATGTACATCACACGGTCATAGCTATTTTGTTGAGCGGGGGCTTTCTCTGCCACAAAGGCCAGTTTGTTTCCTTTTCTGCCTAAGAAAAATTCTGGTTTCTCTGCTACCTGCTTTACACGGAATGAGTTACTACTACCATGAGAATCATAATGAAAAAAAAGCCATTTTTATCTTGCAGATAAACCAAAAAGCTTCAATGGGTTTCTCAGATGCCTGTGTGGAATTAACATTGATGGCTAAAAATATAACTCTTGTTTGGGAGGTCCAATGGCTCAAGGAACATGGCGATCTCTGCTGGGTTGCCAGAGCACTTGATGACCTGAGTAACTTCAGGGCTGATGAAGCAGACATGGTCAGTGCAGTCATGAAACTGACTGTTGGCCACGTACTCAAAGGCAAACCCAATATCCTGGTCATGGAGCCAGCTTGGACGATCCAGTACTGAGACATCCAACTGCCGCAACACACTGTCCATGTAACTCAAGACTACCGGATCCATCTTGTACTGACCAGGGGTGTGCTTTGGAACTTACCACCGCTTCCAGCCTCCAAGCAGCTCTGTACTGGCTGGAAAAGTAACTAGAAGTTTTATTAGGAATTCTATAATATTCAGACCATTGATAGAAACAGTTTTCATGGTGAATATTCTCACTTGATCTTCATTATATTTTTCGCATAGCTTTGCCCAGTTGAAGACAAGCTTTTGCAGGTTAAACATTGCATTCCGTCTTTATTTCTAGCCTGAACGAAGGTAAAAAGCATGCCTAATGCATAGCAGAGGAGCTTAATGATATGGAACATAAATAGTGAGGAAGCGTCCTCCCCCACCAAGGGCATAAGACTTGACTTTAACGTTGCTTTCACTCAAAACTCTAATGAGGAATTAGAATTGTAACCTGTTGAAACATATTTGAAAATGCATACAAATGTATTGCCAAAAATATTTGAAATTAAAGGAACTGTGTGTTTAATTTTGTCCTTTGAAAATAAAGAAGAAAAAAAGATGAGAGGAAAAAGGGAAACTTTTTTAAGTTGTGGGGGAAAAAAAAAAAAAAAACCTCTCTTTTTACTTAAATTCACTCTGTCTTGATTTTCTAGAATAAATCAGACCAAAATAAAGAAAAAATAACCTACTTAAATATTTACCTTTTGAATTTATTAGTTCTAAAATAGACTGTTATATTGGTTAAACAAAAAGTTGTTTCAGGTATCACTTCATGGAAAATAGATGAGGAAATAATGGAAACAGTGAGAGACTTTACTTTTGGGGGGTCCAAAACCACTGCAGATGGTGACTGCAGCCATGAAATTAAAAGACACTTGATCCTTGGAAGAAAAGCTATGACTAACCTAGACAGCATATTAAAAAGCAGAGACATTACTTTGTCAACAAAGCCCATCTAGTCAAAACTATGGTTTTTCCGGTAGTCAGGTGTGGATGTGAGCATTGGACTATAAAGGAAACTGAGCGCTGAAGAACTGATGGTTTTGAACTGTGGTGTTGAGAAGACTCTTGAGAGTTCCTTGGACTGCAAGGAGATCAAACCAATCCATCCTAAAGGAAATCAATACTGACTATTCATTGGAAGGACTGATGCTGAAGCTGAAACTCCAATACTTTGGCCACCTGATGCGGAGAACTGATTCATTTGAAAAGACCCTGATGCTGGGAAAGATTGAAGGCAGGAGGAGAAGGGGACGACAGAGGATGAGATGATTGGATGGCATCACTGACTGTATGGACATGACTTTGAGCAAGCTCTGGCAGCTGGTTATGGACATGGAAGCCTGGCATGCTGCAGTCCATGGGATTACAAAGAGTCGGACACGACTGAGCGACTGAACTGAACTACGGAAAATTCTGAACCAAATTTTTGGCCAATCCAATACTTAGTTAGTTTAAGAATAATGCAAGTTTATTAATGTTAGTTAATAAATTAATTATACAAGTATTATTCTTATGGGGCTTCCCAGGTGGTGCTAGTGGTAAAGAATCTGCCTGCCAATGCAGGAGACCTAAGGGATGTGTGTTCAATCCCTGGGTCAAGAAGATCCATTCCCTGGAAGAGAAAATGGCCACCCACCCCAGTATTCTTGCCTGGAAAACCCCATGAATAGAGGAGCCTGGCGGGCTACTGTTGGTGGGGTCACAAAGAGTCTCACAGCTGAGCACACACACCATTATTAGGGGGAAACCAAGGACATGCTGGCATTTAGTCTATTGGTTTTTGAATTTGACATGATGGAATTTAAAACAACTTGCCTTAAATTGCCTTTTTTCTCTGAAACAGAATATTCAACCTCTATTAAGAAAAGGACAGTGCAGCAATCACCCTTATAACAAAGGCAAAGAGATCTTAATGGGATGGAGTCAATTCAACCACCAGAAGAGAGACTTGAAGTATCAGTTAAGATGAAGGCATGACAGAAACTGGGAACCAAAACAAGGGTTAGAAAGATACCTACAGGCTTAGCACCCATTCAGCTGGCAGCATACACCTCAGCAGATTTCTTTAAGATATAAAAAATGTGAGGATGCTCTTGAAAAGGACCAAAGGATGAGGTTTAAATTAAAAAAAAAAAACCACATTGTGAAGAGTCAATCATTTTTTACTTTCAAAACATTAGTAATTTCATGTGGTTCAACCTATAGTATAAGACAGAAAATGAAACAGATTTAAGAGAGCAATCCTTTTTTCTTAAAAGGTGGTAGGTACATATACAAAACTGTTTTCTCATTCCTTATAAGCTGCAGGGCATGGGCATTTCAAAAAGAAGCATCTAAATTCATATATTGAATCAGCATGCTCTGCTTTCTGGGATCAGCAGCAAGGTTTGAGCCTCCAAAAAATTCTTCTTCATGCAGTATGCATATCGTGCATGAAATATGAAGTCTCTGAACTTCCTTGTGGGAGCTCATTGTATCATTCACTAGTTCTCATTAAAATCTCTCTCGTCCTGATTCCCATCTTAAATTTTCCTTTCACTAATTTCTTCTATTATGTTCAGTCATGCCCAATTTTATGTGAATATATGTGCACCGGTCTTGAAAAATAATCCCACCAGTTTTATTTTAGAGGAATATTTGATTATAACACTTGAAAACCACAAGCTTGGTACTCATATTTAAGTGACAGATTCATCTTAATGTTTAACATCTATTTGTCATTAAAAACATTTTTAATATGCTCAAATTTGATTGTTAATTAAAATTTCATTGCATATATCTTGGGAACCTGCAATTCAAGAAGCCTGATTAAATGCAAATGATTTGATGTACATGTGAAAATAGAATAAGAGGTCAGACATAATTTATAATAATCATTGTTAATTATTGGGATTGTTCAATGAGTTATGAGAAAAGGGGGGCCATTTTTTTTACACATATTAGAAAAATAGCAATGTCGATAAGCACAGAAATACATTTTTATTGCTCCCATCTCTTAAAAATAACCATCTTTGAAATTATTTTTCATTATAGGTTATTGCAAGATATTGACTATAGGTCTCTGTGAAAGTGAAAGTTACTCAGCCATGTCCGATTCTTTGAGACACCATGGACTGTATAGTCCATGGAATTCTCCAGGCCAGAATACTGGAGTGTGTAGCCTTTCCCTTCTCCAGGGGATCTTCCCAGCCCAGGGATGGAACCCAGGTCTCTTGCATTCCAGGTGGATTCTTTACCATCTGAGCCACAAGGGAAGCCCTGTGCTGTAAAGTAATCCTTTGTTGCTTGTCACATATCTATGTTTTTTAACTAGAAATGAAGCATTCTATTTATACTAAGTCAAACAAGTGGAATGAAAATGTCATAAGCTTTTTAGTTGGCCAAAAATTCATGTTTTCTAAAATATATATTACATGTATTATTTACATAAAGCCTGAGAAAGAACATTAAAAAAAGGAGATGGAAAAGTCAGAAAACAAAATAATGAAATAATTTCAAAGATAATATAAGTGTATATATGTAACTGAATCACTTGCTGTGCACCGGAAGCATTGTGAGTCAGCTATATTTCAGTAAAATATATACATCAAGAAAAAAAAAGCTGTCTTTTTATCTCACTCTTTCTGGTTGCCACTCCATTCCTCTCTTAATCTTTCAGCAAAGTGTCTTCAAGTACATGCCCATACCTACTACCTCCAATTCTACTCTTGTGTTCTCTCTTGAAACCCCCTCAGTCAGGCAGTCATCTCTAACAGTTCACGGAAGCTATTTCTGTCGAGATACACATGGCCTCCACATTGCTAAATTCAGTGCTTATGTTCATTAGCAGTATTTGACACGATCTATCTTTCTCTCACCCCAGAAACACTTTCTTCATTTAATTTCCAAGACATGTTAATGGACTGCTCCCCCTCACCCTTCTGACAAAATTTAGCTACATTTTTTCAGTTTTCTTCCTTATCTCTCTGATCATTAAACGTTAGAATTCAAGACCCAGGATTCAATCCATGTCTCTTCCCCCTCTCCTTTCTACACTCACCAATGAACCACTGATGATTTTATGACTTTAAATACAAGATAAATGTTCATATTTTCCAGATGTATCTCTCCAATCCAGACTTCTGCCTTGATGTCCAGACTCTTCTATAATATGTCTAAAACTGAGTTCATATTATATCAGTTCAGTTCAGTCCAGTCGCTCAGTTGTGTCCAACTCTTTGTGACCCCATGGACCACAGCACTCCAGGCCTCCCTGTCCATCACCAACTCATGGAGTTTACTCAAACTCATGTCCATTGAGTCAGTGATGCCATCCAGCCATCTCATCTGTCTTCCCCTTCTCCTGCTGCCCCCAATCCCTCCCAGCACCAGGGTCTTTTCCCATGAGTCAACTTTTCACATCAGGTGGCCAAAATACTGGAGTTTCAGCTTCAGCATCAGTCCCTTCCAATGAACACCCAGGACTGAACTCCTTTAGGACTGGCTGATTGGATCTTCCTGAGGTCCAAGGGACTCTCAAGAGTCTTCTCCAACACCACCATTCAAAAGCATCCATTCTTCAGTGCTCAGCTTTCTCTATAGTCCAATTCTCACATCCATATATGACCACTGGAAAAAAAATATAGCCTTAACTAGATGGACTTTTGTTGAGAGAGTAATGTCTATCCTTTTTAATATGCTGTCTAGGTTGGTCATAACTTTCCTTTCAAAGAGTAAGTATCTTTTAATTTCATGGCTCCAATCACCATCTGCAGTGATTTTGGAGCCCAGAAAAATAAAGTCAGCCACTGTTTCCCCATCTATTTCCCATGAAGTGATGAGACCGAATGCCACGATCTTAGTTTTCTGAATGTTGAGCTTTAAGCCAACTTTCCCCACTCTCCTCTTTCACTTTCATCAAGAAGCTCTTTAGTTCTTCTTCACTTTCTGCCATAAGGGTGATGTCATCTGCATATCTGAGATTATTGATATTTCTCCTGGCAATCTTGATTCCAGCTTGTGCTTCTTCCCTCCCAGAGTTTCTCATGATGTACTCTGCATAGAAGTTAAATAAGCAGGGTGATAATATACAGCCTTGACACACCCTTTTCCTATTTGGAACCAGTCTGTTGTTCCATGTCCAGTTCTAACTGTTGCTTCCTGACCTGCACACAGGTTTCTCAAGAGGCAGGTGAGGTGGTCTGGTATTCCCATCTCTTTAAGAATTTTTCACAGTTTATTGTGATGCATACATCAAAGGCTTTGGCACAGTCAATAAAGCAGAAATAGTCGTGGGTTTTTTTTTTTTTTTTTTTTTGGAACTCTCTTGCTTTTTTGATGAGCCGGCGGATGTTGGCAATTTGATATCTGGTTCCTCTGCCTTTTCTAAAACCAGCTAGAACATCTGGAAGTTCATGGTTCACGTGTTGCTGAAGCCTGGCTTCTAGAATTTTGGGCACTACTTTACATCTTCAAATGTGTCCTTCTCAGTATTTTCAGTCAACCTTCTACAGTCATCCTTTGGTATCTGCAGAGGGTTGGTCCCAGGACACCCAGGGATAACAAAATCCTTAAATCCTCAAGCTCCTTACATAAAATGTCATGGTGCAGTGGGCCCTCTGCAACTCACTGAGGAAGCACCCACCAGAGAACCAACTGTAATCAATTTTGGCTCCAATTTCTGTCACATTTCACTTCTACGTGTAACAGAGAAGTGCAGACCTAAGTCCTGTTGGATCTATTCCTTGAGCTCCAATCTTTGTGCTGCTTCCTACGCTTAGCCATGCTAGCTCTGCACCTTTTGCCAAAGAACATTGTCTATAACCTGAGGTATACAAGATAACCCATTCTCAAGGCTCTGACTTTTAAATGTATAACACTTTTATTGGTATACACATAAAAAGTTGTAGAACATAGAATAATATTTGTCTCCTTAGAGGTTTCTAGAAACACGGTAACCATACCTTCCTGGACAACTGCAGGAAAAACAGGATTCTGGCTCTAAGATGCTTGCAACAACTAGCCACACCCCCTCCTTTTAGTATAAAAGAAGCCTGGATTCTAACTTGGATAAAATGGGTGTTTTGGAAACGTGTTCACCACTTTATTAGTCTTCTGTTTTTCTGAAGAAAATCACTACTCATTGCTCAATTTATTAGTCTGTCTTGCGGTAAGCAGTATAAGCTTGGACTTGATAACATAAAGTGTTAGCAAATTCTATACGTTTACCTAAAAAAAATTGTATAGATTGTGATGACTTATCATCGATTCCACTGCTCTCTCTGTGCTCCAAACCACCGTTATCTGTATCTGGTTTGTTGTAAACAACTGTTTGCTCTTGTCTGACCTTTCCACTTGTGCTTCTTAATCTATTTTCAACACAACAACCAGATCTAGCTTGTTAAAATATAAATTAGCTATTTAGCTTCTTTATTCAAAATCTTCAGCTATTCTTCCTCCTTCATGGAATGAAAGCTAACATTCTAACCCAGACAGTCAAGACCTCAGAAGTCTTCTTTCCCTGCTTTTGTATCTCTCTGGCTTGCTCTCCTTAGCCTGGCACTGACATTTTTGACTCCTCCTCCATGAGAATAGATTTTCCTACTGTTTTAACTGCCACAGGACACAGCATGATATTTAGCGCATAATAGAAGCTCAAGAATACTGATTGATTTGATTAAACTAATAATTTATTATTGTTATTATAAAAGAGTATCTAAACCATAAATTTATATTTACCATGATACAAAAATAAATATTAAACAATGGGAAGCATATTAATCAACTGTTCAATTAACTAGCTTAACATACTTTTTAATTAGCAAAAGAAATTGATACAGTAATTTTTTGAGTAGACAACCTTCATACCTTTTTTTTAGCACTTTTTAGGAAATGCATTTATGCACCATTTGACATTAATATATTGAGTGCTGTTACCTCTTCATTTATAATCACTATTCACATAAACACTAAGAAATTGGGTATAGCTATTTATTGAATTACAACCTGTGTTGACATAAAATACTACACAAAGAAATTAGTCTAAGAAATCACAGAGAGTAGTTGGGATATTTGCTAATTTTTGAAATTTAGATAACTTTCTTAGAGTTGCAAGTTAAACTGAAATTTCATAATACTTTAATATTTTAACTTCAATATACCCTGTATTTTTGTTGAAAATGTATACTATTCAGGTTTTTTTCTTTTCTTTAAGAACTCTCTAACTATTTAGATTATTTTTTTCCTTTGGCCTACAATATATGCTTGGTCAGTTTCCACAGTAAATAAGTTGTAATTTTTTTCTTCTAGATGAATCAAGTTACTATGAAAATTATTTTCTATGGAAAATTATATAGGAGAGAGAATGTTTTGGCTGTGAAGTTGGGACTCATAGGTTCAAAGTTATAACAAAGTAAACTGAATGTGAGCCTAACCTTTAACTTTGATATCAATCAAATAATAGATTGAGATTTTCCTAAATTGGAAATCAACTTGGTAGCATTTTACCATGAATCTGATTGAAAAATTAAGGGAAAATATTTTATTTTCAAATTCTTATTGAAAGTTAATGTTATGGAGGGAGAGCCAAGCTGGTGGAGGAATAGGACAGGGAGACCACTTTCTCCCCTACAAATTCATCAAAAGAACAATTGAAAGCTGAGCAAATTTCACAAAACAACTTCTGATTACTAGCAGAGGACATTAGGCGCCCAGAAAAGCAACCCATTGTCTTCAAAGGGAGGTAGGACAAAATATAAAAGATAAAAAGGGAGACAAAAGAGCTAAGGATGGAGATCTGTCCCGGGAAGGGAGTCTTAATAGAGGAAGTTTCCAATCACCAGGAAACCCTCGCACTGGAGGGTCTGGAGGAAGTTTTCCAATCTCGGAGGGCAACCTAACTGGGAGGAAAAATTAAATAAGGCCCACAGATTATGTGCCTAAAAGCAACTCCCAGCAGAAAAGTACCCCAGACGCCTGTACCCGCCACCAACAAGGGGGGGGTGGAACAGAGAGGAGCAGGCGGCATTGCTTAGGGTAAGGACCTGCCCAAAGGCCCTGAGAGCAATCAGAGGGAGCTCTTTTAAACTGTGGGATAGCAAGGGAGAAAATTAACCGCCTGAACACACTGCCGGCGGTTCGCAAAACAAAGGGACTGAGAAATTCCAGAGAAGAGCTAGCCTGCTGCGGACCGGCCCATCCCCGCTGGAGGTAGGAAGCAGGGGGGAGGGGAAAGGGGCAAACTCAGCCCCTGAGAATCCACCCCCTCCCACACTGCAAACAGGCCCCCGGTTCCTATCTAAAGACTTCCTGAGACCCGACCGGCGGTGCGCGCTGGGGCCGCGGAGGGAAAAGGCGCGCCGCACCCGGGGAGAGTGCGCCCAAGCCTCTGGCTGCCTGAGCCGCTCGCCGCGGAGGGAAAAGGCGCGCCGCACCCGGGAGAGTGCGCCCAAGCCTCTGGCTGCCTGGGCCGCTCGCCGCAGAGGGAAAAGGCGCGCCGCACCCGGGAGAGTGCGCCCAAGCCTCTGGCTGCCTGAACCGCTCAGGCCGGGGAAGGCACAAAACACAGGCGCAACCGAATCTGCGCTCTTGTGGAGTACCCGAAAACTGGAACCACACTCAACGCAGGGCCCGCTCCATATAGAGCAGCCGGGAGCCTGAGCAGTGTAGACGGCGAAAGCACTGACACCCGTGAGCGGGGCAAACCCAGTGTGGCCGGAACACGGTGAGCGCTATCCACACAGAGCGGTGTCTGTCTGCAGCGCCCCGCCCTCCCCGTAGCAGGACTGAACTGAACTAGCGAAACTAAATAAGAGATCACCTCCACCCGCCTGTGTCAGGGCGGAAATTAGACACCGAAGAGACGGCAAACAGAAGCTAAATAAACAAAGGGAACCGCTTCAGAAAGGACCGGTGCAACAGATTAAAATCCCTGAAGGTAACACCGACTACACGGGAAGGGGCCTCCAGATATCGAGAAGTGTAAACTGGAAAGATGAGCTATCTGAAATTGAACTGAACCTACGCTGACCGCAACAACTCCAGAGAAATTCCTAGATATATATGTATATATTTTTTTTAATTAAAAAAAATTTTTTTCTTTCCTTTCTTTAAATTTTTATTATTATTATTATTATTTATTTTTTCTCTTTTATTTTCTTTTAAAATTCCCTATTACTCCCCCATTACTCCTCAACTTTCATTTTCATATTTTTTACGATTTTTTTAATTAGGAGGAAAAAAATTTTTTTCTTTTATTTCTTATTCTTTTTCTTTCTTTTCCTTGTTTTTCTCTCCTATTTCCTTTTAAAGTCCTCTAATAGTCCTCTATTATCCCTTAATTTTCATTTTCATTTCACTATAACCTTGCCAAAAAAGAAAAAAAAGAGAGAAGCCCTATTTTTAAACCAAACTTCATATATATTTCTAAATTTTTTTTTAAATAGTGTATTTCAAAGAGTCTAACCTCTATGCCAGATTTTTAATCTTTGTTTTTCAGTATGTGATATAAATTTTGGACATTTAAGAATCCAATATTCAGTTCCCATTTCTATTCAGGAGTGTGGTGATTACTCTCTCCCACTTTTGACTCTCTGTTTTCTACCTCAGAACACCTCTATTTCCTCCTTTCCCCTTCTCTTCCCAATCCAATTCTGTGAATTTTTGTGGGTGTCTGGGCTACAGAGAACACTTTGGGAACAGATAACTGTGTAGATCTGTCTCTCTCCTCTTGAGTCCCCCTTTCTCTCCTCCTGCTCACCTCTATCTCCTTCCTCCCTCTCCTATTCTTCATGTAACTCTGTGAACCTCTCGGGTTGTCCCTCACGGTGGAGAATCTTTTCACCATTAACCTAGAAGTTTTATTATCAGTGCTGTATAGTTAGAGAAGTCTTGAGACTATTGGAAGAATAAAACTGAAATCCAGAGGCAGAGGACTTAAGCCCAAAACCTGAGAAAACCAGAAAACTCCTGACTACATGGAACATTAAGGAATAAGAGACCATCCAAAAGCCTCCATACCTACACTAAAACCAACCACCACCCAAGAGCCAATAAGCTCCAGAACAAGACATACCATGCAAATTCTTTAGTAACGCAGGAACATAGACCTGAGTGCCAACATGCAGGCTGTCCAAAGTCACATCTAACACATAGACCCATCTCAAAACTCATTACTGGACACTCCATTGCACTCCAGAGAGAAGAAATCCATTTCCATGCACCAGAACACTGACACAAGCTTCCCTAATGAGGAAACCTTGACAAACCAATCGTCCAACCCCACCCACTGGGTAAAAACCTCCACAATAAAAAGGAACCACAGACCACCAGAATACAGAAAGCCCACTCCAGATACAGCAATCTAAACAAAATGAAAAGGCAGAGAAATATGCAACAGGTAAAGGAACATGAAAAAAGCCCACCAAGGCAAACAAAAGATGAGGAGATAGGAAATCTACCTGAAAAAGAATTTAGAATAATGATAATAAAAATAATACAAAATCTTGAAAACAAAATGGAGTTACAAATAAGTAGCCTGGAGACAAAGATTGAGAAGATTCAAGAAATGTTTAACAAGGACCTAGAAGAAATAAAAAAGAGTCAATTAAAAATAAATAATGCAATAAATGAGATCAAAAACACTCTGGAGGGAACCATGAGTAGAATAACAGAGACAGAAGATAGGATAAGTGAGATAGAAGATAAAATGGTGGAAATAAATGAAGCAGAGAGGAAAAAAGAAAAAAGAATCAAAAGAAATGAGGACAACCTCAGGGACCTCTGGGACAATGTGAAACGCCCCAACATTCAAATCATAGGAGTCCCAGAAGAAGAAGACAAAAAGAAAGGCCATGAGAAGTTACTCGAGGAGATAATAGCTGAAAACTTCCCTAAAATGGGGAAGGAAATAGCCACCCAAGTCCAAGAAACCCAGAGAGTTCCAAACAGGATAAACCCAAGGCGAAACACCCCAAGATACATATTAATCAAATTAACAAAGATCAAACACAAAGAACAAATATTAAAAGCAGCAAGGGAGAAACAACAAATAACACACAAAGGGATTCCCATAAGGATAACAGCTGATCTATCAATAGAAACCCTTCAGGCCAGAAGGGAATGGCAGGACATACTTAAAGTAATGAAAGAGAATAACCTACAACCTAGATTACTGTACCCAGCAAGGATCTCATTCAGATATGAAGGAGAACTCAAAAGCTTTACAGACAAGCAAAAGCTGAGAGAATTCAGCACCACCAAACCAGCTCTTCAACAAATACTAAAGGATCTCCTCTAGACAGGAAACACAGAAAGGTTGTATAAACACAAACCCCAAACAACAAAATAAATGGCAATGGGACCATACCTATCAATAATTACCTTAAATGTAAATGGGTTGAATGCCCCAACCAAAAGACAAAGACTGACTGAATGGATACAAAAGCAAGACCCCTATATATGCTGTCTACAAGAGACCCACCTCAAAACAAGGGACACATACAGACTAAAAGTGAAGGGCTGGAAAAAAATATTTCACGCAAATGGAGACCAAACGAAGCAGGAGTCACAATACTCATATCAGATAAAATAGACTTTCAAATGAAGGCTGTGAAAAGAGACAAAAATGGACACTACATAATGATCAAAGGATAAATCCAAGAAGAAGATATAACAATTATAAATATATATGCACCCAACATAGGAGCACTGCAATATGTAAGGCAAATGCTAACGAGTATGAAAGAGGAAATTAATAGTAACACAATAATAGTGGGAGACTTTAATACCCCACTCACAACTATGGATAGATCAGCTAAACAGAAAATTAACAAGGAAACACAAACTTTAAAGGGCACAATAGATCAGCTAGACCTAATTGCCATCTATAGGATGTTTCACCACAAAACAATCAACTTCACCTTTTTCTCAAGTGCACACAGAACCTTCTCCAGAATAGATCACGTCCTGGGCCATAAATCTAGTCTTGGTAAATGAAAAAAAATTGACATCATTCCAGTCATCTTTTCGGACCACAGTGCAGTAAGATTAGATCTCAATTACAAGAAAAAAAGTATTAAAAATTCAAATATATGGAGGCTAAACAACACACTTCTGAATAACCAACAAATCATAGAAGAAATCAAAAAAGAAATCAAAATATGCATATAAATGAATGAAAATGAAAGCACAACAACCCAAAACCTATTGCTAAGGGGAAGATTCATAGCATTACAGGCCTACCTCAAGAAACAAGAAAAAAGTCAAATAAATAACATAACTCTACACCTAAAGCAACTAGAGAAGGAAGAAATGAAGAACCCCAGGGTTGGTAGAGGGAAAGAAATCTTAAAAATTAGGGCAGAAATAAATGCCAAAGAAACTAAAGAGACCATAGCAAAAATCAACAAAGCTAAAAGCCGGTTTTTTGAAAAAATAAACAAAATTGACAAACCATTAGCAAGACGCATTAAGAAACAAAGGGAGAAGAACCAACTTAACAAAATTAGAAACGAAAATGGAGAGATCACAACAGACAACACTGAAATACAAAGGATCATAAGAGACTACTACCAGCAGCTCTATGCCAATAAAATGGACATCTTGGAAGAAATGGACAAGTTCTTAGAGAAGTATAACTTTCCAAAACTGAACCAGGAAGAAATAGAAGATCTTAACAAACCCGTCACAAGCAAGGAAATCGAAACTGTAATCAGAAGTCTTCCAGCAAACAAAAGCCCAGGACCAGATGGCTTCACAGCTGAATTCTACCAAAAATTTAGAGAAGAGCTAACACCTATCTTACTCAAACTCTTCCAGAAAATTGCAGAAGAAGGTAAACTTCCAAACTCATTCTATGAGGCCATCACCACCATATTCCAAAACCAGACAAAGATGCCACACACAAAAAAAGAAAACTACAGGCCAATATCACTGATGAACATAGATGCAAAAATCCTTAACAAAATTCTAGCAAACAGAATCCAACAACATATTAAAAAAATCATACACCATGACCAAGTGGGCTTTATCCCAGGAATGCAAGGATTCTTTAATATCTGCAAATCAATCAATGTAATACACCACATTAACAAATTGAAAGATAAAAACCATATGATTATCTCAATAGATGCAGAAAAAGCCTTTGACAAAATTCAACATCCATTTATGATTAAAACTCTCCAGAAAGCAGGAATAGAAGGAACATACCTCAACATAATAAAAGCTATATATGACAAACCCACAGCAAGCATCACCCTCAATGGTGAAATTTTGAAAGCATTTCCCCTGAAATCAGGAGCAAAACAAGGGTGCCCACTCTCACCACTACTATTCAACATAGTTTTGGAAGTGTTGGCCACAGCAATCAGGGCAGAAAACGAAGTAAAAGGAATCCAGATAGGAAAAGAAGAAGTGAAACTGTCTCTGTTTGCAGATGACATGATCCTCTACATAGAAAACCCTAAAGACTCTACCAGAAAATTACTAGAGCTAATCAATGAATACAGTAAAGTTGCAGGATATAAAATTAACACACAGAAATCTCTTGCATTCCTATACCCTAACAATGAGAAAACAGAAAGAGAAATTAAGGAAACAATACCACTCACCATTGCAACAAAAAGAATAAAATACTTAGGAGTATATCTACCTAAAGAAACAAAAGACTTATACATAGAAAACTATAAATCACTGATGAAAGAAATCAAAGAGGACACAAACAGATGGAGAAATATACCGTGTTCATGGATTGGAAGAATCAATATTGTCAAAATGGCTATACTACCCAAAGCAATCTATAAATTCAATGCAATCCCTATCAAGCTACCAACGGTATTTTTCACAGAACTAGAACAAAAAATTTCACAATTTGTATGGTGTTGGGGTCCTTTAACGGACCAGAACCTGATGGTACGGAGTCGATGATAAGAAAGTGAAAGAGAGAAAGAGGCTGATATCGCTTCGTTTACGCAGAGGACCAATAAAGTCCTTGACACAGGACTTGCATCGCTCATGAAGGCACCAGGCACCCTCTCGAGTGGGTGTTAGAAGCCCGGGCAGAAAAGTGAGCACGACGGGTCTCCACGCTCCAGAAAGTCAGCCAGAAAAAGATAGAGAGAGAGAGAGAGAAAGAGAGAGAGAGACAAAAAAAGACCCAGGGACCTAAGCTCTAATGGAACAAAGGTGCTTTAATGATTTTTCTATGAGTATATACAGGCTGCAGTACAAGAAACTTCTTTCGGGAATGATAGAGATCAGAAAACCAAACATACAGCAACCATTACCAAGGGAACAAGGGGTAATGTTAGTCACAAGGTCAAGACACAATCCATATCTCAAGAAAGGGGAATGAGACTAAGCAGTTTTGTCCTAAAGAGAATGCTTACTAAAGGAGACCCAAGCCTGCCTCACACAATGACCTCAGTCCTGGGAGCAGCGTGCTGTTCCGCTTGAAGAGGGACAAAGGACTCATGAGAGACAGCACGTAGGAATCCTCCCGTCAAACATTCCCTGACAGTATGGAAATACAAAAAACCTCGAATAGCCAAAGCAATCTTGAGAAAGAAGAATGGAACTGGAGAAATAAACCTGCCTGACTTCAGACTCTACTACAAAGCCACAGTCATCAAGACAGTATGGTACTGGCACAAAGACAGAAATATAGATCAATGGAACAGAATAGAAAGCCCAGAGATAAATCCACGAACCTATGGTCACCTTATCTTCGACAAAGGAGGCAAGGATATATAATGGAAAAAAGACAACCTCTTTAACAAGTGGTGTTGGGAAAACTGGTCAACCACTTGTTAAAGAATGAAACTAGCACACTTTCTAACACCATACACAAAAATAAACTCAAAATGGATTAAAGATCTAAATGTAAGACAAGAAACTATAAAACTCCTAGAGGAGAACATAGGCAAAACACTCTCTGACATAAATCACAGCAGGATCCTCCATGACCCACATCCCAGAATATTAGAAACAAAAGCAAAAATAAACAAATGGGACCTAATGAAACTTAAAAGCTTTTGCACAACAAAGGAAACTCTAAGCAAGGTGAAGAGACAGCCCTCAGATTGGGAGAAAATAATAGCAAACGAAGCAACAGACAAAGGATTAATCTCAAAAATATACAAGCAACTCCTCCAGCTCAACTCCAGAAAAATAAATGACCCAATCCAAAAATGGGCCAAAGAACTAAACAGACATTTCTCCAAGGAAGACATACAGATGGCTAAAAAACACATGAAAAGATGCTCAACATCACTCATTATCAGAGAAATGCAAATCAAAACCACAATGAGGTACCATTACATGCCAGTCAGGATGGCTGCTATCCAAAAATCTACAAGCAATAAATGCTGGAGAGGGTGTGGAGAAAAGGGAACCCTCTTACACTGTTGGTGGGAATGCAAACTAGTACAGCTGCTATGGAGAACAGTGTGGAGATTTCTTAAAAAACTGGAAATAGAACTGCCATATGACCCAACAATCCCACTTCTGGGAATACACACCGAGGAAACCAGATCTGAAAGAGACACGTGCACCCCGATGTTCATCACATCACTGTTTATAATAGCCAGGACATGGAAGCAACCTAGGTGCCCATCAGCAGACGAATGGATAAGGAAGCTGTGGTACATATACACCATGGAATATTACTCAGTCATTAAAAAGAATTCATTTGAATCAGTTCTAATGAGATGACTGAAACTGGAGCCCATTATACAGAGTGAAGTAAGCCAGAAAGATAAAAACCATTACAGTATACTAAGACATATATATGGAATTTAGAAAGATGGTAACGATAACCCTATATGCAAAACAGAAAAAGAGACTCAGATGTATAGAACAGACTTGTGGACTCTGTGGGAGAAGGGGAGGGTGGGATGTTTCAAGAGAACAGCATCAAAACATGTATATTATCTAGGGTGAAACAGATCACCAGCCCAAGTTGGATGCATGAGACAAGTGCTCGGACCTGGTGCACTGGGGAGACCCAGAGGGATAGGGTGGTGAGGGAGGTGGGAGGGGGAATTGGGATAGGGAACACATGTAAATTCATGGCTAATTCATGTCAATGTATGACAAAACCCACTACAAAATTGTAAAGTAATTAGCCTCCAACTAATAAAAATAAATGAAAAAAAAAAAAGAAAGTTAATGTTATGTCATGGGAAGTGGTAATTAATAATTATAAGAGAAACTTTGGCAATAGAAATTGTATGAATAGGAAAGCAAATGGAATTTGTTATATCTGGTGTGTATAACCTGAGAGTACATAATATTTATTGCTTTTTAGTGGTGAGCACATTAATAAGCCCTCTTCAGTTGCATGCCTCATTGAGACATCAAGATTTTATAAAAACATGCATCACAAGTTTATAAAAAACTTCCACTGACAAATTGTATATGAAATATTTATTTACAATATTTATAGTATTTATAGATATTTATATTTATAGATATTTACAGTATTTATAGATAGGGTTATATTAATTAACAATTCTTATTTAGCTAGTCTGCTCATTCAAATTTTCCTGAAAATGCTATTTAGATCAGCTCATTCAGAGTTATCTAAATGTCTTCATGCTTGGAGAGGATTAGACATGAGTTTGACTCATTATGAAAGCATGAATAGGGTAGTACATACTCTACAAACAGCATTTTTAAAACAGTATAACTTTTATATCATAAAGCATTAATAGAGAAGTGCTATACATGTATGCATATATAGAATACATTATAAAATAATTTATTTAAATAGAATCACTTCTATCTCTTTGTTACTCCATGTTTTAAAACTACTAATTTGAATTTTTCCACAATGAGAGAAGTTTAGAGACATATGATTTAAAGTCTAGGCCACATGATATTTATAAAATTAACTTCAGGGATTTGTGAGAGGCACCTCTAAGAGTCAAGTGGACAAAAGCTGAAACTGAGCAACAGTTACCATATGATGAAGCAACATACATGTTGTGAATAATAAGACATGGTAGGTAGAGAGTGCAAAGAGAGATTTTCCATTGGAGCTCCAAATTTAAAGCCACAAAGATGGATAAAAATGACAGCCATAGTTTGGGAATTCAGCTATCTCTTACCTAGGCAACTGTATTATTTAAGGTAAATGATTTCTCCGTAACACTTATTTGCCTAAGAACACTGGGAGTCTTACAATGGATCACACCTTAAAAACAAGTAGCCACATTAAAGTAAAATTTACATTTTCCACAGTGAAATTTTAAAATTACAGACTGTTGATTTAAAACCAGGAATTATTTTCATTTGCTATAGTTCCCAAATCTGTTTTTCTTTATGTTATCAATTTTTATGGAATTGAGATATAATATTTAGTTTTAAAATAACTTGGAATTTATGTCAGTAGGTTTCCCTTTATTTCTATCTCAGAAATTTCTAAGTTGCTACTCTTTTGTTATATAATGTGTTCTTTACTCCGTGACAAGAACATTTTTTCGAACTCATTTGTGCAAGCCTAGAATCCACCTACCAAATTGTTGAGAGTTATCATTATGGAGTCTTAACAACTGCTTTGATTCACCATATCTTAATAATTTCATTACACTTGTAGAAGTCAAAAAAAGTTCTTAATAAGCACTGATTATGAATATGCATTAAACAACTGAGAGGTAAAAATTTAGCCTATTGCTCTTTTGATCTTCACGTGATTTTCAAATTTTATATAAAACAGAACCTCATGTATTTAGCCAGTATTATTTGCATTAGTTTTACCTATTGGAAGAGTTTGAATAACACAGAGAAACATAGTTTTTGTAAAAACAATTCTAGGTTTATTGACTATAGCAAGTTTTCCAAATGTTCTGCTGTTAAAGAGCCAATTCTTGTTTAGATGGAGACTTCTTTTCTTCTGTATACTGGTAGAATTCTTTTGACCAAGACAGACAAAATTAATAAAGATACATTGGTTTTAAATATTTCAGAGCACTAACATTCAGAGGATTCCACAAAGAGAAATATAGACAATATTCTTTTGGCTTGTCCTATAATCAATATTGTTGCCAAATAATAGGACTCATGTCTAAATGGACCTGTCTTCTTTGATTTGGCTTTGAAAGAAGCCTCCAGTACAGCCTCAGCTGTTCACATTTGGGCATGGAATCATATGGCTGACATTTTGAGTTGTCATCAACCATTTTGTTGTTAAACATGAAAAACCGACCTCTTCTAAGTATTGTTAATTAATACTGTCTGACAGTGTCTTATCACAGGCTGCTGCTGCTGCTAAGTCACGTCAGCCGTGTCCGACTCTGTGAGACCCCACAGACGGCAGCCCACCAGGCTCCCCCGTCCCTGGGATTCTCCAGGCAAGAACACTGGAGTGGGTGCCATTTCCTTCTCCAGTGCATGAAAGTGAAAAGTGAAAGTGAAGTCGCTCAGTCGTGTCCAACTCTTCGCGACCCCATGGGCCACAGCCTACCAGGCTCCTCCATCCATGGGATTTTCCAGGCGAGAGGACTGGAGTGGGGTGCCATTGCCTTCTCCTTATCACAGGCCAGTATTGGGTATTTGGAGGGTTTCTCCCTTTAAAATCTTGTGTCACTGCTGTTATAATGTCTGATTCCACTTCTTAACTTCTCTTTATTAAGTACATGTTGGTTCTGATGGCAAGTGGAGTTTTCAATGTTTCTGTAAGTGTCTTCATTACATATTATATTAATTTGTTAAGTGAATTCATTCCTAAACCCAGGAAGAAACAATATTGCATTCTTTCTAGGATGTAGCAATATTTTGTCTCAGATGGTAAAGAACCTGCCTGCAGTGTAGAAGACCCATTTTGATCTCTGGGTCCAGACGATCCCCTGGAGAAGGGAATGGTTACCTACTCCAGTATTCCTGGCTGGGAAATTCCATGGACAGAGGACGCTGGCAGGCCATAGCCCATGGGGTCACAAAGAGTCAGACACGACTGACTGACACTTTTCCTTTTTCCCAAATCTTAAAATGCTTCCAAATATTTAAAGACATGCAATTTCACTTTTAATAACCTAACCAAAAAAAGGCATTAGAGTAGAAATAAAGCCACATATATTCTGTCAGCTATTCAAGTCACCTCAATTGTAAACCACAATGATTAAAAAATATAATAAAAATATGAAGGTGCCACCACTCTGTCACAGATTTTTAAACCATATGGCTCTAGATATGTAGCCTGGATCTGCCTTTTACAAAGTCTGTGAGTAGAGCAGCCTACATATCTGTCAATTTAATTTAATTTACTTTTAAGATCCATGTTTTTACAAGTACTCAAACCTTAGGCATCGTCTCCCCCAGGAAACATCTCTAGCCTCTTGCCAGTATAAGTCTGGTGATTTTTATAAATGTACTCTCTTATGGCAGCCTGTTAGTTTGTGTTGCAATTTGCTGATTGCTTATGTGCTTCTTCAACAAGATCAACGTCTATGTAAACCAGAGGCTGAGCAGCTTCTCTTTATCTCAGTTTCTAACACTTGTTTAAACTATAATAAGGGCTTCATGTGTAATCACAACTCTTTCTTTCCTCGTATTTCCCAATAAGGTTGAAAAAGAGTATCCATATTTAACATATATATTCAATGAGTCAAGACAAAATCAAGATTATCTGTATGCTATTATTTTAATTTGAAGTAACTGGTAAAAGTTTAATGAAAAGTCTAGGAGAAAATTTTAATATAGAAATATCTCCCTGGATGAGCAGATTCAATAACACAATACTGAGATATGCGTGTGCATGCTCAGCAATGTCCAACTCTGAGGCCCCACAGGCTGTGGCCCACTATGCTCCTCTGTCCATGGAAAGTTCCAGGCAAGAATGTTAGAGTGGGTTACCATTTTCCTCCCCACAGAATCTTCCTGAACCAAGGATCGAACCTGCATACCTTGTGTCTCTCGCATTGCAGGCGGGTTCTTTACCACTGTGCTGCCTGGCTTCTCTCAAAGCACTGTGAGCCCAGCTGCACCAGGTGGAAGGAGTTTCCTTGGAAGAGGAAAATGGACAAGAAAATGTACAAGGAGGGAGAATAATATTTGGAAAAGAAGAAAATGAGCATAACTAGTTTGACAAACCATATGACAAAGCCATAGTAATTAAGTCACTGTGAGATTTATGCAAAAATAAACAAAGAGATTTTAAAATAGAATCCATAAATAAGTCAATGCATATTACAATAATTTAGTTTTCATTAAGTGTGACATTTCAAATCAGTGGGGAAAAGATAAAGTATTCAATTAAAAATATTTAAACAACAGGTTATTTGAACAAAAAAGTAAAGAGTCAGATACTTATTTTATACTTTCTCCTATCTTTCTGTCTCTCTTACATACATACATATGTATAAATACATACACACATATTTAATCAAGGCATATCAAATGTATTTTTAAAAAACACTTAAATATTTAATGAAAATATAATATTTTCAACCGGGAAAAATAAGGCCTCTAAAATAAAACATAAAATATTAAAGAAAAATGCATAGATTTATCAAGGTTAAAATGTCAAACTTATGGTTAACAAAAAATAAAATACTGTAACAGTTTTAAAAAAAGATAAAAGAAAAGAATGATAAAAAATAACTTCAGCTATTCTCTATAGAGTATATAAAAATGCCTTAAAATATATAAGAAAATAATAAACAAAAGCCTAGCCAAGTTGTATAAAGACAATTTACAGAGGAAATTCATATAGTTAATAACTCATGAATAGATGCTAAGTGTTCAATAGTGACCCTATAAAGTGCATTTTAAAACACATTATAATGTGTTTTTACTCATAAGGCTGAGAATTATTTAACAATAGAATCAAATACTGAAGTAACTGCAGGGAACATATTGATGATAGTTTAATCTATATAGCAGTTTTGTAGGCCAATTTGGCACAGTTAGCTAACATTTAATATGTACATGCTGTAGCGTATATGGAAATTGAAATATAAAGTAGTAGGCATGAAACACATAATGTTATAAGCCAATGGTACCAAGATAAATTTAAAACTTTTTAATAAAAAAATAAAATGTGAATAATACATGGCTCAGTAACTTTAATCATGCATTAATATATACCTAAAGGAATTCTCCCATGTTAAAACTAGAAAGCAACTAAAAAGATATATATTGTAGCATTGTTTGTAATAGCACAACAATAGAAAACAATCTACCGTGTGTGCATGTGCTGTGTGCCAAGTCTCTCCAGTCATGACTGACTCTGCGACGCTATGGACCATAGCCCACCAGGCCTCTCTATCCATGGGATTCTCCAGGTAAGAATACTGCAGTGCATTGCCATGCCCACCTCCAGGGGATCGCCAAGACCTAGGGTTCAGACCAGAGTCTCTTAAGCATCTACTATATATCACAGGAAATTCTACTCAATATTCTGTAATATCTTACATGGAAAAAGAATATGAAAAAGAATTGATATATGTATATTTATAACTAAATCACTTTACATAGGAAGCTAACACAATTTTGTAAATCAACTATACTCCAATATAAAATACAAATTAAAGAGAAACATAAAATAAACAATTATGATTCCAGATGGCACAATATTATCCAATAGGCTAAAAGAATAAAAATTACATTTTTGTTAACCAACAGATATCTAAGGTTTATATGTTACAGCAGCTAGCATTATCATAATCAATATATAATTGGCAATGTAAGTGGGATTCTTCTATTTAAATAGCCTCATCTAGGCAATTCAGTGCTGGAGTGGCAAGGAAACCAGTGTAAGAGGCTGGAAAAAGGGAGCCTCGTGTTACTGAGTTCTAGAAGACAGCTTCTGTCAGCAAGTCTGAGAAAGCAAACACATCTACCAAGTTGATGAATCCAGCAGAAGAGTTTGGAAAGTAGACTTTTAGTTGAATATTTGGTATTAACTGGCTTCATTCAGTAAGGTATTAGAAAATAAGAGATGAACTTTAAAAAACTGTCTGGTTCAAAAGCAGAGATGAAAGAAAAAAAATAAAGAGGGTTGATAAATGTGGGGTCAAAACTGGTTGGAAAAGTCAACTATTTCTAGATATCAAACAGAAAAAAAAAAGTTTTAAAATGCCTCTGAGAAACAAAGTCTCTTTGAAAGACATATCCATTTGGCAAGGAATAATTTTTTTATAATATCACCAAGGCTAGATGGGCTCCAGACAGACTTTGCTATATCAGGATACAAACACCCAAGACTGGGAGACATTATATATACATATATATAAGATTAGCTAGACAGGTAGATAGTTCTGTATCTATCTATCCAGAGAGAGAGAAAGCAAGGAAGGAAGGAAGAAAGAAAGAAAGAAAAGAAAGCCTGGGAAATAATTTGGATATGACTAAAGACACATGACTTGCTTAAGAAAGTAAGTGAGTAGCTCATTATTAAGTGGAAGAAATTATATTCCCAGTCAAACCATGAGCTGGGGTCTAAGAAGAAGAAGAAGAAGAAATCTTTACACAGACATGAAGTGAAGTGAAGTCGCTCAGCCATATCCGACTCTTTGCGACCCAATGGACTGTAGGCTACCAGGCTCTTCCACCCACAGGATTTTCCAGGCAAGAATACTGGAATGGGTTGCCATCAAAAACTATGTATGCACAATAAAGGCACATTCCTCAACATCCACTTTAGATGTGCCCATCTTTATAAACAGATGAGGAAAACTCTCATAATACAGGGCCAAGAGTAGTAGAAAATAATACACAGAAAACAAGTATCCCAGAAAACCTAAGTGAGGCCTAAGCAAAGACCTTCTCCAGTGTCAGATCAGAGAGCTCTCCCAATAATTGCACTGGAGAATTTCAACATCTTCAAGGATGAGTAACAGCATTACGCCTTCTGTTTCTCTGTTTTACAATAAATGTGGTTTGATACTGTGGATACTCAGTTTAGCTTCACTACTATGCTTAAGAGTTTTCTACGGGGGAGGGAATAAATAGTCTTTTGTTTCTGCTTACCAGACCTTGAAAAAAATATATAGTTTAGTGTTGCTTGTTTTCACACTTCACTTCTGAAAAGGTATTGTATTGCATATAATTTTCTGGTATTTCCATTTTTTCACACAAAATGATTTTATAATTCATCTATATTGTTGCATGTCATTGTATTTTATTCAGTTCAATTGTTTTAACATTAACATAACCTATTCCATGAATATACCACAAAACTTTATTCAATATTGCTTATATGTGGAATCTGAAAACATGGTAAAGATGAGTATATTTACAAAATAATATTAGAATCACTTATTGCAATAGTGTAATTTAGGCAGAGTTCCAGAAAATAGCAAGGAGAAATGAGAAAGCCTTCTTAAGTGAACAGTAGAAAGAAATAGAGGAAAACAATATAATGGGAAGGACTAGAGATCTCTTCAGGAAAACTGAGATACCAACAGAATATTCCATGCAAAGATGGGCACAATAAAGGACAGAAATAGCAAAGAAGGACTTAATAGAAGCAAAAGAGATTAACAAGAGATGGCAAGGCCCTCCTCTAGGGGATCTTCCCAACCCAGGGATCAAACTCAACTCTGTTATGTCACATGCACTGCAGGCAGATTCTCTACCACTGAGCAACCAGGGAAGCAAGAATACACCGAGGAACAGAACAAAAAGAGAGGTCTTAACGACCTGGGTAGAACAATGCAGTGGGCTCTAACGTAGAGCCAGGCATCCTGAGGTCAGAAGTATGGGCCTTAGGGAGCATTATGACGAACAAGGATAGTGGAGGTTGATAGCTTACAGCGAATAGTGTCAGATTCATGATCTCCAAAGAAGATTTAGTTTTGGGGCCACGGACAAGGCTTGATCACTCAAGAGCTTTTGAGTAGCAGAGTTTTATTAAAGTATAAAAGGGACAGAGAAAGCTTCTGACATAGACATCAGAAGGGGGATGGAGAGTGCCCCCTCACTAGTCTTATCAAGGCCTTATATACTTTTACCAGACCCACTCCCACAACATACATCTTAAAAACAAGATTAGAACTAACAATAGAAAGCTCTGACCAGACTCACTGCCACAATATACACCTTAGGATAATAAGATTAGTTAGCAGGTTCTTGTTAAGGAGAAACATGCCCTTGACCAAGATACATTGTTATATCGACTAAGACAAAGCAACGTAGGGAAAAATGTTTGTCCTTTTCTCCTCCTTGCAAACTCAGACTCCTATCTCCTCCTTAAGAGCTCTTCTCCTCCTCAGGGACCCTGGACTTCATATCAACCTGCAAAGGAATTGACTCTCTCAAGGTATGGAGTTCCAGCTGAAAACATTTCAGATCCTAAAAGATGATGCCATTAAAGTGATGCACTCAGTATGCCAGCAAATTTGGAAAATTTAGCAGCAGTCACAGGATTGGAAAAAATCAGTTTTCACTCCAAAGAAAGACAATGGCAAAGAATGTTCAAACTACCATATAATTGTGCTCATTTTACATGCTAGCAATGTAATGTCTAAAATCCTTCACCCTAGGTTTCAGCAGTATCTGAAGTGAAAACTTACAAATGTACAAGTTGGGTTTAGAAATGGCAGACAAACCAAAAATCAAATTGCCAACATCCATTGGATCATAGAAATTGAATCAAAGGGAATTTCAAAAAGCTGTCTACTTCTACTTCATAGACTACATGAAAGCATTTGACTGTGTGCATCACCAGAGTGCTTCCCATGTGGCACTCGTGATAAAGAAACTGCCTGTCAATGCAGGAGACAAAAGAGACCTGAGTTTGATTGCTCGGTCAGGAAGATCCCTGAAGAAGGGACTGGCTACAACAAACTGTGGAAATTCAAGATATGAGAATAGCAGACCACCTTAACTGCCTGCTGAGAAACCTGTATGCAGGACAAGAAGCAACATTTACAACCAGACATGGAACAATGAACTGTTTCAAAATTGGGAAAGGAGTAAGCTACCCTGCTTATTTAACTTCTATGTGGAGCCCATCATGTGAAATGCCATGCTGGATGAAGCACAAGCTGGAATCAAGATTGCTGGACAAGATAGCAACAACCTAAGATATGCAGATGATGCCACTCTAATGGCGGAAGGTGAAAAGGAACTAAAGAAGAAGGTAAAAGAGGAGAGTGAAAAAGCTGCCTTAATAACTCAACATTCAACAAAGTAAAATCATGGCACATGGTCCCATCATTTCGTGGGAAATAGATGGGGAAACAGTGGAGACAGTGACAGACTTTATCTACTTTGATTCCAAAATCACTGCAGATGGTGACTGCAGCCATGAAATTAAAAGACACTTGCTCCTTGGAACAAAAGCT
The DNA here is from genome assembly GCF_023699985.2 of Odocoileus virginianus. Taxonomy (NCBI): domain Eukaryota; kingdom Metazoa; phylum Chordata; class Mammalia; order Artiodactyla; family Cervidae; genus Odocoileus; species Odocoileus virginianus. The sequence goes on along the minus strand of NC_069686.1, from coordinate 66,143,919 downwards.
ACGACAAATCTAGATAATATGTTAAGAAACAGAGACATTATTTTGCCAAGAAAGGTCCATATAATCAAAGCTCTGGTTTGTCCAGTAGTGTCATATGGATGTGAGAGTTGGATCATAAAGAAGGCAGAGTGCTGAAGAACTGAGGTTTTCAAATTGTGGTGCTAGAGAAGACTCTTAAGAGTTCCCTGGGCAGTAAGGAGATCAAATCAGTCAATCCTAAAAGAAAGCAACTTTGAATATTCACTGGAAGGGCTGATGCTGAAGCTCCAATACTTTGGTCACCTGATACAAAGGACTGACTCATTGGAAAAGACCCTAAGGCTGGGAAAGATTGACAGAAAGAGAAGGGCACAGCAAAGAATGAGATGGTTGGATGGCATCGCCAACTCAGTGGACATTAGTTTGAGCAAACTCTGGGAGATGGTGAAGATCAGGGAAGCCTGGTGCGCTGCAGTCCATGGGGTGTGAAGAGTTGGACATGGCTCAGAAACTGAGCAAAGACCACAGTAAAGTCACAGGATAGAAAACCACCTTAGGGCCTCCAGGTGGGCGAGCGGCAAGAGGGTGAACTGGGAGGCTGGGACTGACATGAACACCACTGTATTTAAAACAGAGTTAGTAAGAGTCCACTGTATAGAGCAGGGGACTCTACTTGACATCCTGTAATTAACTGAATGGGAAAAGAATGCGAAAAAGAGTGGATACATAGACAGATATAGATATTGATAGACAAAGATATTGATAGACAGAGATATAGATATTGATAGACAGATACAGATATTGATAGATAGATAGATAGATAGATATAGATATTGGTAGATACAGATATTGATAGATACAGATATTGATAGATATAGATATTGATAGAGATATTGATAGACAGATATAGATATAGATAGAAAGATACAGATATTGATAGATACAGATATTTATTGATAGACATAGATATTGATAGATAGATATAGATATTGATAGACATGTGTAGATATTGATAGACAGATACAGATATTGATAGACAGATAACTAATTCACTTTTGCTGTACACTTGAAACCAATACAACATTGTAAATCGACTGCACTATGATAAAAAAATTAAAAATTAAAAAATATTAATGAAAAATCTTATTATCTTATCAGGTTCATCTTATCACGGGCAATTGGGTCATGTTCACTTTTGGTTTTATAATTGTTTTTGCAGATACTTCCCAGTAAAGTTTGGCAAGTTTGGGTGTATGATTAAGAATGGTACTGCTAGATCTAAAGGTGTGTAGATATTCAACTCCATGAAGTAACATCAAATTCCCCAATGAGAATATACCTGATAGCAATTATTAAAGAGTCTATCAAGATTCACTTTCTTTCCAACAGTTGGGATTTTGAGACTGCTTAATTTTTGCCAGTTTTAGGGTTATCAAAAACACAGATTACTATGGTTTTAATTTTTCACACCAAATTACTAGTGAGATTGAATATATTGTCATATATTTACTAAATAATTATATTTTCTCTTCTATGAAAGTGTTAGTTGCTCAGTCATATACAACTCTTTGCAATGCCATGGATTATAGCCCACCAGGCTCCTCTCTCCATGGGATTTTCCAGGCAAGAATACTGGAGTGGGTAGCCTTTCCCTTCTCCAGGGGATCTTCCCAAACCAGGGATCAAATCCAGGTCTCCTGTGTTAGAGGCAGATTCTTTACCTGCTGCACTACCAGGGAAGCCCAGTACAATGTTCTCATCTATATAGTGTTCATTCTGTTCTGAGTTGTTTCATATTATTGATTTTGTAGTTTGTTATACATTCATAACGTTATTTATTGGTTATCTGGGTTCTAAATTTTTCTGGAGATCTATAGCTTATCTTTCCACTGAGTGATTGGCAATTATATTTTAGAATATTCAAATTTATGAACATTTTTATAGCTAACCTTTTTTATATTTTACTTAGGAAACTGTCCTCTAGTTAGAAGTTAGAAAGGGATTAATCTACATTTTTGCTTATGAAATCAACCTTCTTAAACCATTACGGGTTGATGTTTGTGTAACATGTTTATTATTATTATTTTTTTACATAATGTTACATTTATTGAAATCTGCCTCAGCTCCTTTGTTGGATATATTCTGTAAATCTGCAAACAAATGTATACAGAAACTGGCCACATTATGGATGGTGAGGTAGTGTACAGAATAAAATGAGCAGACAATGTAGGAAGTAAATCACTTCATTCTGCCAATGACTGGCCACAGACAATAAAAGACTTTTGAACAACAAGTGTACAGGAACAGCTGTGGAACACAGACTGAGGTCCTAGGAGCTTATCTGCTTGACATAGTGCTAAAGAGATCAATTAACCCCACTTTATGATTGCTTCCCTGCAACCTGAGGTGGGTCAGCACTAAACATTTCATAAAATCATCGATTTATAAACAGAGAGATCTAAAGTCTCAGCTATATAAGTATAGGTGATGGTAAGAAACACAGAGGAAATTTTCAAAGTATAGAGTTCAGGTCTCTAATATTGGGGCTTCCTAATTAAATAAATTTTTCTTTGGGCCAAGAAATAATTTCAAAATATTATACAGGCAATTTTAAACAAACTTGGGAAGTGTCAGTAAGTTAACAATTTTCAGTTTGCAAGCAAGAAATCTTTGGGTAAGACTGCTGAAGCTGAAACTCCAATACGTTGGCCACCTGATGCGAGAGAGGCCTGGTGTGCTGCGATTCATGGAGTCGCAAAGAGTCAGACACGACTGAGCGACTGAACTGAACTGTGTCACTTTTAGTAGTGGAATATATAGAAGGTTCAAGACCCTAGGCTCAGTGATACAATAGACATGAGATTTCATATTTAACTACAGGTGATATAAACATAATATATATGCATCTATAGAGAGAACCTACATTTGTGAGACATACATGCACCGTTATACCTTGATTTCCACTCTAGAGAAGGAAGCAGTAGAAAAAAAATTCACTTGAAAACCTAAAATAAGGAGGGTTTCCAATGTCCAATTCTGCATGTAAGGATCTTGGAAATTGCCAATCCACCCTAACAGCAAGTAAAAAGCCGAAGACATTAGATCAACTGGACTTATTAGAGGTAGATAGAGAGCATTCCATCCAAAGCAGCAAAATACAAATTTTTCTCAAGTACACATGAAACTATTCAGAACAGAGCACATGCTCAGCCAAAAATCAAATTTCAATGTTTAAAATTTAAATCATATTAGGCATCTTTTCCAACCACAATGAAACACTAAATCAATTACAAGAAGAAAACTAGAAAATCACAAATATGTGGCAATTAAACAACATACTATTGAGAAGCAATGGGTCAATGAAGAAATTAAAAACTGAAAATACACCAGTGCTATTATTAAAAAGTTTTACACCTCTTCTTAGGGCTTGTTTCTTTCCAAGAATTATACAAAATTATGGATCAGCAAAAGTGAAAGAGGAAAGTGAAAAAGTTGGCTTAAAACTCAGCATACAGAAAACTAAGATCATGGCATCTGGTTCCATCACTTCATGGCAAATAGATGGGGAAGCAATAGAAACAGTAAGAGACTTTATTTTGGGGGGCTTGAAAATCACTGCAGATGGTGACTGCAGCCATGAAATTAGAAGATGCTTGCTCCTTGGAAGGAAAGTATGACCAACCTAGATAGCATATTAAAAAGCAGAGACATTACTTCACCAACAAATGTTCATCTAGTCAAAGCTATGGTTTTTCCAGTAGTCGGGTGTGGATGTGAGAGTTGGACTATAAAGAAAGCTGAGCGCCAGAGAACTGATGTTTTTGAACTGTGGTGTTGGAGAAGACTTGAGAGCCTCTTAGACTGCAGGGAGATCAAACCAGTCCATCTTAAAGGAAATAAGTTCTGAATGTTCATTGGAAGGACTGATGCTGAAGATGAAGCTCCAATACTTTGGCCACCTGATGGGATGAACTGACTCATCTGAAAAGACCCTGATGCTGGGAAAGATTGAAGGCAGGAGGAGAAGGGGACGATGGAGGATGAGATGGTTGGATGGCATCACCGACTCAATGGACATAAATTTGAGTAAACTGCGGGAGTTGGTGATGGACAGGGAGGCCTGGGGTGCTGCAGTCCATGGAGTCACAAAGAGTCAGACACGACTGAGCATCTAAACTGAAGTGAAATGCATCATTTTGGATTGAAGGAAGAGAGCACTAAGGAGTCATCAAATTGTGACTATTTGCTTTTAAATCTATATCTTAAGGTCTCTAATGAAAACTGGTCTAAAATTGGCCATCAAGCCTCTTGAGATCATTCCAGATCTCTCCTTGATCATCAAGGACACTTTGGAATGAAAATTTAACAGCTTTGAAAGCTGTTCAGTTTCCTTTGTTTCCCGGTCACATTGCTTAGTGCTCATCACTTTTAACCTCTCAGGGGACATTCAATGAATCCTGTGTCAGAAATGAATTTGGAAACACACAGAGATCTGTGATCATGCTCTATTTCCCTCCCATGCCTAAAGGTTGAAGCAGCCTTTCCTTCTTAACTCTTGAAGTACCAAACATTTGATGAGATTTACTCAAATATTAGATCATTACTAATTCCATGTTTTAAGGATAACTATTCTCAGAATATGCAGAGTACATCATGAGAAACACTGGGCTGGAAGAAGCACAAGCTGGAATCAAGATTGCCAGGAGAAATATCAATAACCTCAAATATGCAGATGACACCACCCTTATGGCAGAAAGTGAAGAGGAGCTAAAAAGCCTCTTGATGAAAGTGAAAGAGGAGAGTGAAAAAGTTGGCTTAAAGTTCAACATTCAGAAAACTAAGATCATGGCATCTGGTCCCATCACTTCATGGCAAATAGATGGGGAAACAGTGGAAACAGTGTCAGAATTTATTTTGGGGGGCTCCAAAATCACTGCAGATGGTGATTGCAGCCCTGAAATTAGAAGACGCTTATTCCTTGGAAGGAAAGTTATGACCAAACTAGACAGCATATTAAAAAGCAGAGACATTACTTTGCCAACAAAGGTCCATCTAGTCAAGGCTATGACTTTTCGAATGGTCATGTATGGATGTCAGAGTTGGACTGTAAAGAAAGCTGAGCACCAAAAAAATTGATGCTTTTGAACTGTGGTGTTGGAGAAGACTCTTGAGAGTCCCTAGGACTACAAGGAGATCCAACCAGTCCATCCTGAAGGAGATCAGTCCTGGGTGTTCATTGGAAGGACTGATGCTGAAGCTGAAACTCCGATACTTTGGCCACCTCATGTGAAGAGTTGACTCGATGGAAAAGACCCTGATGCTGGGACGGATTGGGGGCAGGAGGAGAAGGGGATGACAGATGATGAGATGGCTGGATGGCATCACTGACTCGATGGACATGAGTTTGAGTAAACTCCAGGAGTTGGTGATGGACATGGAGGCCTGGCGTGCTGCAATTCATGGGGTTGCAAAGACAGGGACACGACTAAGCGACTGAACTGAACTGAACTGATTCTCAGTGGCAGCATAAAAACTCTTCACCCATGGGAGCATAAAAAACTACCTGTCTTATCTTGAATAAGATAGAAAATATTCCCATAACCTCCTACTAAAACCATTTCTGTTCTGCCTAAATTGTTTCTTTTTGCTTTTTTTATAGTCAGGATCTGCTCGTGATGAATTTTTAGCTTTGTGTATCTGAAAAAAAGTCATTTCTTGTTCTAGGTTTGTTTTTTTTTCTGTTTTATAAAAATATGTATTTATTTGGCTGCGGTAGGTCTTAATTGTGGAATGTGAGATATTCTATATACTCCCTGGCGTGCAGGATCTTTAAGTTGCAACATACAGGATCTAGTTCCTTGATCAGGGATCCAACCAGGAGCCCTTACATTGGCAGCATGGAGTCTTAGCCACTGGACCATTTTGAAACTATGTTCACTAAATGTAACATTCTAGGTTTACAGTTGTTTTGTTGATTTTCATTTCTTTTCAGTTACTTAAAGAACTAGTCCACTTTTCTCACTTATCTTGTGCTTGAGCTTCATTGAGCTTCTTAGATATGTGGGTTTATAACTTTAATCAAATTTGTATATCTTTTATTTTTTTCAGCTATTTTTTTTTTCTCCAGTTTGCTTCCACCAGTGTTTTAGCGCCATTTCTTCTAGTTAGTAAGTTTTTCATTTGCACTGGCCTGAAAACTCTCTCTTCATCCTGAATAAAGCTGTTAGATTCCTTCCTCTGACTGTATAAAGCTCTGAGCTTCCCTAGTAGCTCAGCTGGTAAAGAATCCTCTGGCAATGAAAGAGACTCTGGTTCAATTCCTGGGTTGGGATGATCCTCTGGAGAAGGGATAGGCTACCCATTCCAGTATTCTTGGACTTCCCTGGTGGGTAACACAGTAAAGAATATGCCTTCAATGTGGGAGACCTGGGCTTAATTCATGGGTTGGGAAGATCTCCTGAAGGAGAGCTTGGCAACCTACTCTAGTATTCTTGCCTGGAGAATCCTCATCAACAGAGGAGCCTGGTGAGCTACAGTCCAAGGGGTCACAAAGAGTAAGACATGACTAACTACAGCACAGTGAGATTTTAGGCAGGCCATTTTACTACTAGGGCATTATTTCCATCAACCAGAAACTGCTAAATTAGATGATATCTAAGGTCCATCTCTGATAAAACAGTGTACACTTTTTTTCCTAATACTATTTTCTTGTTATAGCACAAATACTGTTTCAAACTGCTCACAAATTACAAAGAATGACATCTCTGCTGTTATGAGTACATGCAAACTAAGCCCATGTGAGTATTATTTATGACCAAAGAATATCAATTTGCAATGACTCACATCATGAATAAGGAAAGAACTCAACTAGGACATGCACAAAGATGGCTGGGTAATGTTGTATGATGATTATTGTTGACCATGGGGTAGGTCTTATGGTATTTTCTTCAAAAATTCTCGGTGATCCAAAATAAAATTAAACAAGTACGATTTTAGGAGTGATTCAGCAGTTTTTTAAATAGTTATATGGTTTTAAGCCATATAACCACAAGCATGTTATTTATTCTGTTAAGAAAATGATTTGGATATTGGATTAACAATGAGATTGAGGCTGGTTAGCAAGGTAAATGAGTATAGAATGATTAAGGAGGCAATCACCTGGTAGCTCAGTTGGTAAAGAATCAGCCTGCACTGCAGGAGACCTAGGTTCGATCCCTGGGTTGTGAAGATACCCTGGGAAGGAAATGGCAACCCACTACAGTATTCTTGCCTGGAGATTCCAATGGACAGAAGAACCTGGAGGGCTATGGTCCAGAGGATCACAAAGAGACAAAACGGAAGCAACTCAGCACAAGCACGCACATACTGACAGGGCTATGATCAAAGTTTCCAGATAACAATGCTTCTACGAGAAGTAATCTTGTCATGAAAACCTGAAAGAGATAAATTAATATGTAAAACTCCCAAGATGCAACAATTCTTGAAGCAGATAGATTCACAGTATGGTCTAACATTGAGTGGACAAAATGGCATAAAGATGATAGTTAGGAGTACATTATGCTAGAATGGATTGACCACAGGATTTGGGCATTTACAATGATATGTATTTCAGTGGAACATAAAACCATGTTTCCCTAGAGCTCTTATTAATGAAAGTGTAATAGTGTCTGAAAAGTAAATCTATGGCAAGATGAGGATTCGAGAGAAGTAATATCTCATAGTTTATGGTTTAAAAATGAGGTTTTGAAAGAGAAAAATAACAAAATTCTTAGCATGAAAAGTAGAAATTGTGAAAATAGCCTTCATATCCAAGCCTTGTGGGCTTCCCAGGTGGTTCAGAGGTATAAAGAATCCACCTGTCAATGCAGGAGACATGGGTTTGATCCCTAGGACAGGAAGATTCTCTGGAGCTGGAAATGGCAACCCACTCCAGTATTCTTGCCAGGAAAATCCCAAGGACAGAAGAGCCTGGCAGGCTATCGTCCATGGAGTAGCAGAGAGTCGGACACAATTAGCACCTGAGTATGCAGGAATAATTAGCCTTGTAGCATAAAAGTCTTAGGAAAGTGCTTACCGTTGGAGTAAGCTGCAAGAAATGCATCTCAGGAGCAGGAAGAATAGGGACAGAGTGTCTGTGCAAAAATCTCAGAGGGTAAGTGTGACAGTCCACAACAGGACTCATTTCCCACATGAAACACTTCTCCAGGCCTCACTGCTGCCCTATTATTTTTTTTTATGTAAAGTGAGGAGTTTGGATTTGACAACTACCAGAGCTTTTCTTAGTTCTAAGCTTTTCAACTTTTTGGTTCTCCAGGACAGAATTTACCCCCCCTTGGATGTCGTCAAGTGATAAAAGGCACAGTCTGTTAAAGTGGCACTTGAACTCTCATGAACCACGGATGCCCTAGATAGAAGTTTAGGAGGAGAAACGACACAAATATTGTATTTATAAGCAGAAGAACAGAAAAATAATGTAATCAGTTTGGTTAAAAATATACCAATATGATCACACAATGGATTATGGATGTATAGGTAAGTTGTTGTAGTTAATTAAATGCAAAAATTCTACTCCCCCAAGAATATCACCCTCACCTAATCTGATCATCTTTTGATTTTCATTACTTGTGATTGTATTGCTCAATACATTTTCTCCTTGTAATGAATTCTTAGGAACATGAGCCCTCACTAAAGCTATGTTATATTAAATCTTTCATGATAAAAAAAAAGTTTCAAAATTCTGTATCTATGTTCAAATTTGGGGTTCAAGGCAAAAAGTAGTTTGTGAGACTGAAATATTATCAAACCTGAAAGCTGGAAAGTAATTTAATTTCAAAAACTTTAATGGCTGAATGTGTCAATCAAACTGGTAAAATTTTTGAACTTTGACCTGAGCTGTGGCAGGCAGGCATAGCACCTGGCTTAAAGGTTAGAACTTCATTGTGAGATGGATTGCATAAATCAATCATGCCATTTATACCATGGAATACAATATCACTGATTAAAACAATGCCAGTTCTACAAGCCCGTGTAATTATGTAATGACTAAGTTACAATGTTCCACCAGACATATTTTATATAAAAATAAATATAATATGACAACATTTTGGTAAAAGAAAAGAAGTAGAGTTAAACATAAATATATATATATATATATATATATATGTGTGTGTGTGTGTGTGTGTGTATTTATTTAAGATACATAACAAAATGAACATGTTCCTCTAGGAAACAAAATTACAGAGAGTCAAGGATGACTTAATTTTTTTCTTTATTTTTTTATTTTTTTGAACCCAATATGTAGCATGTGGGGTCTTAGTTCCCTGACTAAGGATGGAACTATTGCCCCCTGCAGTGGAAGTGTGGAGTCTTAACCACTGGACCACCTGGAAAATCCCAAGGGTGGCTTTATTTTTAATCCATTCTGTTTAAAATGGTTTCTACAGTGGTTGTGAAGCAATGTGGTTGTTCTGTAATAATTATACAAAATTTTAAATGAGATAAATGTAAATGTGCTAATATTGAAGGTTTTCTCTTTATATATATATATACACACATATATATGCATACACACACACACACAATACAAATATATTCCTATGTACACTGTTAAAGAACCTAAGGAGCCAACTTGCACAGTGAATTCTCGTATATGTATATGTGTGTGTGTGTGTGTGTGTGTGTGTGTGTGTGTATACATCCTTCCCATGCACAGACACTGCTCTCCAGTTTTATTTCCCACCTTTTGCTCTCACTGTCTCCCTTGTGAGAGTGACCCTCACAATGCCCTCAGGTAACGTCCGCTCTTGCCCCATGACATTTCATCTTTCTCCTCCTCAGGTAAATGTTCTCATTCTCATGTTAAAAAAAATAAAATAATAAGTGTAAATCAAGTCTCCTTGCAGAGTCTGGACTGCCTGGTATTCCATTATAATAAGAATTCTCTTTGTAAATGTCAACAAAATCCAAGGACCATCACCACTCGAGTTTTAACAGTTTTCTGACCGTTTTCTCCAGGCTGGCTGTGAGGGGGGAGGACCAGTGAAGAAATACGTCCTCTTTGAACTGGACTACTTGGTGCCCCTTAGTAGTCCAGCTCCATGCTCTTTTCTATGTGGGACAATTTTAAAGGGGACTTTCCTGTAAGGGACTCTTAAAAAGGTTCACAGTCAGAATCCTCTCTTTTGCCTTGAGGCATGTATTTCTCTTAGGTGGTTGTATCTATAGTTTCTTCCTTTGTTAATGATGCCTAACTTGGAGCGTCCCATTGCTGGAGTTCCTCACATTCTCTGGATTGTCATACTTTTGACAGGACCTGCAAGGACTCAGGCCATTCACTTGTACATTTTCTGTGTCTCGATTTGATCTCTTTCTCATGGCATGTTTCTGGTTCCCTGGGAAGACTCCCGAACTTTAGCCCAACAAAAATCCCTGGAATACAAACAGATTCTAAATCTAGGGTCTCTCTGGGGTCCATTACTAAAGCTGAGGGCATTCAGCTGGTTTCTTATTTTCTAGATTTCTCTGGGGAAGAGTTAGGCCCAGGATACAATGTCACAAAAATGCAGAGAAGCACATAACATGTTCTATGAAAGGTCTATTTAAGTTTCAAGTCTCTTAAGTCTAAGCTTAGAAGGGAGAATCACCTCCAAAACTCTCTTCTTGAGAGCAAGATAGCAGCTCTCTCAAAAGAAATTTCTTCACATATCTCTTCCACACTCTGAGTATTTTTTATATTCCTGATCTAGTTGATGGTGCAAGAGTTGAGGATCTGTTTCTCAGAGATAATTTCTTTGTAGATTCTACATTGGCTGGTTGAATATTAAACCCCACATCTATATTATCTTTTCATTTTCTATCTTAACCTCAATTCTCAAGAAAGTGAGGCATAACACATAGACTTATGTGTGAATACTGTATTAGTTAGTGTTCCAAGGAGTTGGATTTAGGAGACATGAGGGGAAAGGAGAAAGCAGGGGAACTTAGATGAGGATTTGTAATGGAGCTTGCCACCACCAGGCATCACTAGTTTCCATTCCTCCAGTGCCCAGCTGGTCAAATTGTCAACATGGGGCTTTAACTCAGGAAAACAATTGGGTTTTCCAAACAAGGAATCCCCAGGAAAAAAAGACATGGGGCAGGAAACAAGAGGGTGCTGTGGTGGCTTAGGAAAGAAGCTAAAAATTTTAATCTATGTGAAGCTGGTTATGCCCACACTGAATAGCTGGGAGAAAAGACAAATGAGAACAGGAGAAATCAAGTAGAGCGTAGGAAGTGTTCCTCCACTCCCTCACTCACTGCATTGGTGCACATGTGTGCAGAATTTTCTAGTCCAAGAATTCACTGTCACCATTCTGACTCCTGGGCAAGATCCCACAGGAGTAGAGGATGGAGTTCCTAGTCAAGCTTCCATGTCAATGCCCTATTACATATATGTACATATGCATAAATCAGAAAGGAAACCCAAGCAACTATCATGATGATTACATTTGAGTTAAGGAATTGTACTCTTGGAATGGGAGGCTATTTACTAAAATATTTTTACCATTTAAAATTTGAGTTAAGTGTTTAGAAAAGAACCAACTAGACGAGAGCTGATAGAAGCATCTCATATACTCCTCCTGAAGCCCATTCCCCTTTTTATTTCTTCAAAATAGCCCATGTATCAAATTGGGTGATTGTAATTCCTTCCCATCTAAATAAGGATTTGCTAAGCCTATGTCTGCCAAACAATATCTTATTGTGAAGAACTTTTAAACATGTATTTATTTATTCGGCAGCATTGGGTCTCCATTGTCGCATGCAGAAACTTTAGCTTCCACATGTGGGATCTAGTTACCTTCTGTTGTCCAGACACTCAGTCATGTCCGACTCTTTGTGACCCCATGGACTGTAGCAAGTCAGGCTTCCTTGTCCTTCATCATCTCCAGGAGTTTGTTCAAACCCATGTCTATTGAGTCAGTGATGTCATCCAACCATCTCATCCTCTGTTTTCCCTTTCTCCTCCTGCCCACAATCTTTCTCAGCATCAAGTTCTTTCTGAATGAGTCAGCTCTTCGAATCAGGTGACCAAAGTACTGGAGATTCAGCATCGATCCTTCTGAGAAATATTCAAGTTTGATTCCTTTTATGATTGACTGGTTTGATCTCCCCTCTGTTCAAGAGCTGTCAAGAATCTTCTCCAGCACCACAATTTGAAAGTATCAGTTCTTTGGTGCTCAACATTCTTTATGGTCCAACTCACACATGACCGCTGGAAAAACCACAGCTTTGACTATATGGACCTTTTTCAGCAAAGTGATGTCTCTGCTTTTTTAATACACTGCTTAGGTTTGTCATTTTTGTCCCCCCAAGGAGAAAGCATCTTTTAATTTCATGGCTGTAGTCACCATCCACAGTGTATTTGGAGCCCAAGAAAATAAAATCTGTCACTATTTCCATTTTTCCACATCTATTTGCATAAAGTGATAGGACCAGATGCCATGATTTTAGTGTTTTGAATATTGAGTTTTAAGCCAGCTTTTTCACTCCTCTGTTTCACCCTCATCAAGAGGCTCTTTAGTTCCTCTTCACTTTCTGTCATTAAGGTGGTGTCATTTGTGTATTTGAGGTTGTTGGTATTTCTCCTAGAAATCTTGATGCCAACTTGTGTTATATCCAGCCTGGCCATCATGCAGGTATTTCACATGATGCATTCTGCATATAAGTTAAATAAGCATAGTGACAATATACAGCCTTGCCATATTCTTTTCCCAGTTTTGAACTCATCCATTGTTACCTGCTGGGATCAAACCTGAACCCTCTGCCTTGGGAACACAGAATCTTAGCCATTGGACCACCAGAGAAGCCCCTGTTTTAGTGTCAAATAAATGATACCATCTTCTATCATCAATTAACTGCTTTCATTTTCTTAGAATTATATTTTCAATGATTACCTATGTTGAGGGTCTTCCCTGATGGCTTAGCAGTGAAGAATCTGCCTGCAATGCAGAAGACACAGGCTTAATCCCTGGGTTGGGAAGACCCCCAGGAGAAGGAAATGGCAACCCACTCCTGTATTCTAGCTGGGAAATCCCATGGGCAGAAACGCTTGTCGGGCTCCATAGAATCGCAATGAGTCAGACACAACTGAGCAACTAAACAACAGTGATTAGTGTTGAGACTCAAAGCTCTATTTCACTAGTGATGGTTACACTACGGTTTCCTCATTTGAATACATATCGTTCTGTATTTAGTCTTTCCTACTGGAGCGCTAAAGTTTTCTCAGCCTTTGTCCATGACACTCACGTTGTTAGAAATATTTTTTATATATCTCCCTGTACCTGTGGACGGGAAAATCTCTACGGCTTGTTGGAAAGTGAAAACCGAGAGTGTTAGTCGTTCATTCATGTCTGACTCCTTGTAATCCCATGGATGCAGCCTGCCAGCGTCCTCCATCCATGGAATTCTCCAGCCCAGAATGCTGGAGTGGGTGGATATTCCCCCCTCCGGGGGATCTTCCTGACCCAGAAGCTGAACCTGTGTCTCCCGAATCGGCAAGTGGGTTCTTTACTGCTGAGCCACGGGGGAAGCATGCGCTTTACATCCAAAGAAAAAAACCGTTGCCTCAGAATGAGTGTGTATTGAATTTTACTTCATATTGTCAAATTGCTCTACAGAGTGGTTGCATAAATTTATGTCCCGACAACAGTGCCTACTCCACTCCCTCCTCACTGGTGGTGGTGTCAAATTTCTTAAAACTTACCAGTGCAATGGACATGAAATGGCATCTCATCATAGTTTCATTACATATTTATCTGCTCACTGCTGAAGTTGAGCATCCTTTCAAACACTTATTGACTGTCCTTGTTTCCTCCTTTCTGAATTGCCTGTTTAAAGTCATTGCAAATTTTTCTATTAGATTACTTGTTTTCCCTGAGTTTTTGGAGTCATTTATATTTTTGGATACTTAACCACTAAGACAAATATACATTGCATATATCCTTGCTCAGGCTGGGGCTTGTCATTTAACTTTTTTCTCATAGTGACTTTTATTGATCCAAAGTTTTAAATTTCGATGTAGTTAAACTGATCAGGGTTTTGTGTGTGTGTGTGTGTGTGTGTCGTGTGTGTGTGTGTGTGTGTGCTTTTTAGAGAGATATTCCCTATAACATATCAAAAACCTGTTATAATACATATTCTTTAACTACATAAAATATTTATTTTGTTCATTTATTTCTTTTTTCACTTGGAACTGGCGTGTGTGTGTGTGTTTGTGTGTGTGTGTGTGTGTGTGTGTGTATGTGTTGTGTGTAGATGCAAACATTGGGCCATCAAGCAGGATTAGGTTTGAAATATTTGGGACTGAATTTCTTTTCCATGTGTATTAACTCATACTTCACCATAATTTTCTAAATTATGCTTCCTCTAATTAATTTTTCCATCTCACTCATATATGACAATTCTATATTAAAAACTCTGTTTCTGGTTTCTTTTGTTCTAATGTTGTTGTTGTTGTTGTGTTGTTTAGTCACTGTCACATCTGACTCTTTGTGATCCCATGGACTGTATCATGTCAGGCTCCTCTGCCCTCCATTATTTCCTTAAGTTTGCTCAAATTTATGTCCATTATGTCAGAGATGCCATCCTAACATCTCACCCTGTCTCCCCATTCTCCTTTTGCCTTCAATCTTTCCAGCATCAGGGGCTTTTTCAATGAGTCAGCTCTTCAAATCAGGTAACCAAAGTATTAAAGCTCAGGTAGCCAAAGTACTGGAGCTTCAGAATTAGTCCTTCCTATGTATGGGAAAATAATAGTTTTGACTGTATGGACATTTGTCACCAAAGTGATGTCTCTGCTTTTTGATATACTGTCTAGTTTTGTCATAGCTTTCCTTCCAAGGAGTGTGTTTCAATTTCATAGCTGCATTCACCATCCACAGTGATTTTGAAGCCCAAGAAAATAAAATCTGTCATTGCTGAAGTCCTTCTATTTGTCATGAAGTGATGAGACTGGATGCCATGATCCAAGAATTTTGAATGGTGAGTTTTAAGTCAAGTTTTTCACGCTCCTCTTTCAACCTCATCAAGAAGATTTTTAATTCCTTTTCACTCTCTGCCATTAGGATGGTATCATCTGCATATCTGAGGTTGTTGGTATTTCTTCCAGCAATCTTGATTCCAGCTTGTGATTCATCCAGCCCCATATGTAGCATGATGTATCTGGTAGCTCAGCTGGTAAAGAATATGCCTGCAATGCCAGAGACCCTGGTTCGATCCCTGGGCCAGGAAGACTCCCTGGAGAAGGAATAGGCTACCCACTCCAGTATTCTTGGACTTCCCTGGTGGCACAGACAGTAAAGAATCTGCCTGCAATGCAGGAGACCTGGGTTTGACCCCTGGGTTGGAAAAATCCTCTGGAGAGGGAGATAGCTACCCATTCCAGTGTTCTTGCCTGGAAAATTCCATGGACAGAGGAGCCTAGTGGGTTACAGTCAATGGGGTTGCAAACAGTGAGTCACAAGTTAACGACTTTCACTTTGCCTCTGCTTATAAGTTTAAGGAGCAAAGTAACTCTATACAGCCTTGTTGTACTCCTTTGTCAAATTTGAAGCAATCTATTGTTCCATGTCCAATTCTAACTGTTGCTTATTGGCCCACAGACAGGTTTCTCAGGCAATAAGTTAGGTGGTCTGACACTCCCATATCCTTAAGAATTTTCCACTGTTTGCTGTGATCCATAATATCAAAGGCTTTAGGTGTAGTCAATGAAGGAGAGGTAGACATTTTTCTAGAATTCCCTTGCTTTCTCTATGATTCAAAGAATGCTAGCAATTTGATCCCTTATTCTTTTTTCTAAATCCATCATGAATATCTAGAAGTTCTCCAACTGTAATACCATGCAGTTTTAATTCATGCAGCTTTATAATATGTTGTGAGATCTGGTAGGGCAAATTTCAAGTTCTTTAAATTCACTTTAGTTACTTAAAATTGAGTTCATCTGAATTTTAAGATCAGCTTGTCAATTTCAAAACCAAAATATTCTTTTAGATTTTCATTAATAATTCATTAAATATATTTTCTTGGGCTCCAAAATCAGTACAGACTGTGACTGCAGCCATGAAATTAAAAGACACTTGCTCCTTGGAAGAAAAGCTATGACCAACCTAGACAGCTTATTAAAAAGCAGAGACATTACTTTGCCAACAAAGGTCATCTAGTCAAAGCTACAGTTTTCCCAGTAGTCACAAATGGATGTGAGAGATGGACTATAAAGAAATCTGAGAACTGTATAATTGATGCTTTTGAACCGTGGTGTTGGAGAAGACTCTTGAGAGTCCCTTGGACTGCAAGAAGATCAAACCAGTCAATCCTAAAGAAAATCAGTCCTGAATGTTCATTGGAAGAACTGCTGCTGAGGCTGAAACTCCAATACTTTGGCCACCTGATGTGAAGAACTGACTCATTGGAAAAGATCCTGTTGCTGGGAAAGATTGAAGGCAGGAGGAGAAGGGGTGACAGAGAATGAGATGGTTAGATGGCATCACTGCCTTAATGGACATGAGTTTGAGAAAATTCTGAGAGTTGGTAATGGACAGGGAAGCCTGGCATGCTTCAGTCCATGGGGTCACAAAGAGTCAAACATGACTGAGTAACTGAGCTGAACTGAACTGAACTGAAGTGGGCTTCTTCTGTTTAAATAGCCTCATCTTTGTAATTCAATGCTGGAATGGCAAGGAAACCAGTGATAGAGATTGGAAAAGGCAGTCTTGTGTTATTGAGTTCTAGAAGACTTAGCTTCTGTCAGCAAGTCTGAAAAAGCAAATACATGTCTACCAAGTTTATGGATCCAGCAGATGAGTTTGGAAAACAGACTTTGAGTTGAATATTTGCTATGAACTGGCTTCATTCAGTAACATATTAGAAATGAGATGAACTTTTAAAACCTGGCTGGTTCAAAAGCAGAGAATGAAAAAAAAAAAAAGGATAAATGTGAGGAAGGGAGACTATATACAAAGATAAAACTAAAAGCTGGTTCTTTGAGAAGATAAAATAGACAAACCAGTAGCTAAATGTATCCCCCTCACCCCCCAAAAAAATGGTGAGGACTCAAAGAGATAAAATTAGAAATGAAAAGGGAGAATTTACAACAGACAGCACAGAAATAAAAAAGATCTTAAGAGACTGCTATAAGCAACTATATGCCAATAAAAAGGACAACGCGGAAGAAATGGATAAATTCTAAGAAAAGTATAACCTTCTAAAACTGTACCAGGAAGAAATAGGAAATATAAACAGATCAGTCACAAGCTCAGAAACTGAAACTATAATTAAAAATCTTCCAACAAACAAAAGCCCAGGGCATGATTGCCTCACAGGTGAATTCTACCAAAAGTTTAGAGAAGAGCTAATAGCTATCATACTCAAACTCTTCCAGAAAGTTGCAGAGGAAAGAAAACTCTCAAATACATTCTACAAGGCCACAATTACCCTGATTCCAAAACTAGGCAAAAATGCCACAAATAAAGAAAATTATAGGCCAATATCATTGAGGAACATAGATGGAAAAATCATCAACAAAATTCTAGCAAACAGAATCCAATAAGGCATTAGAAAGATCATACATCATGATCAAGTTGACTTTATCCCAGGAATGCAAGAATTCTTCAATATATGGAAATTAATTAATGTGATACACCATACTAACAAGTTGAAAGCTAAAACTATATGATCAACTCAAAAGATGCAAAGAACACCTTTGACAAAATTCAACATTCATTTATAATAAAAAGAATTAAGAAAGCTCTCCAGAAAGAAGGTATAGAGGGAACATACCTCAACATTATAAAGGCCACATATGCTGAATCCCCAGGAAATATCATCCTTAATGGTGAGTAACTGAAAGCATTCCTCTAAAATCAGTAACAAGACAAGGGTCTGCACTCTCCCCACAGTTATTCAGCATAGTTTTGGAAGTGCTAGCTGCAGTAATCAGAGGAGATAAATAAAAGGAATTCAGTTTGGAAAGGAAGACATAAAACTTTCATTTTTTGTGAGTGACATGATTCTCTACATAGAAAGCCTTAAAAATGCCACCAGAAAATTATTATAGCTAATCAATAAATATAGCAAAGTTTCAGGCTATAAAATTAATAAACAGAAATCCCTTGCATTCCTATACATTAGCAATGAAAAATCAGAGAAATTAAGAAAATAATCCTATTCACCATAGCAACAGAAAAAATAAAATAGGTATGAATAAATTTACCTAAAGATACAAAGGACCCATATCAGAAAACTATAAGACATTGATGAAATAAATCAAAAGTGACATACAGATAGAGATGTAAGATGTTTTTGGATTGGAAGACTCAATATAGTGAAAATGACTATACTACCCAAAGCAATCTATAGATTCAATGCAATCCTTATCAAACTACCAGTGGTATTTTTCACAGAACTAGAACAAATAATTTCACAATCTGTGTGAATACATGAAAGACCCCAAATAGCCAAAGCAATCTTGAGAAAGAAGAATGGAACTAAAACAGTCTATCTTCCTGACATCTAACTAAATTACAATGCTATAGTCATCAAGAGAGTATGATACAGACACAAAAACAGAACTATTGACCAATGGAACAAGATAGAAAGTCTGGAGGTAAATGCACACACCTATGGACACCTTATCTTTGACAAAGGAGGCAAAAATATACAATGTAGAAAAGACAGTCTCTTCAACAAGTGGTGCTAGGAAAACTGGTCAATGATGTGTAAAAGAATCAAATTAGAATACTTTCTAACACCATACACAAAAAATAAACTCAAAATAGTTTAAAGACATAAAAGTAGTGACAGAAACTATAAAACTCTTAGTGGGAAACATAGGCAGAACACTCTCTGATGTAAATCACAGCAAGATTCTCTATGACCCACCTCCTAGACTAGTGGAAATAAAAGCAAAAAATAAACAAATGGGACCTAACTCAACTTAGTTTTTGCATAATGAAGGAAACTATAAGCAAAGTGAAAAGACAACACCTAAAATGGGAGAAAATTATACCAAACAAAACAATTGACAAAGAATTAAGCTCCAAAATATACAAGCAGTTTCATACCAGAAAATCAGACAACCCATCAAAAAGTGGGCAGAAGATCTAAACAGATATTTTTCCAAAGAAGACATACAGATGACTGATGAGCACATGAAAAGATGCTCAACATTGCTCATTATTATAGTAATGCAAATCAAAACTACAATGAGCTATCATCTCAGACTGGTGAGAATGGCCATCATCAAAATGTCTACCAAAAAATAAATAAATAAATGCTAGAGAGGGTGTGGGAAAAAAGGGAACCCTTTTACACTCTTTCTGAGAACCCTTTTACACTCTTTACACTCAAACTGATATAGCCACTATGGAAAACAGAATGCAGATTCCTTAAAAACTTAGGACTACACCTACCATATGACCCAGCAATCCCACTCCTGGACATATACCCTGAGGAAACCATAGTTGAGAAAGACACATGTTCCCCAATGTTTATTGTAGCACTATTTAAAATAGCTAGAACATGGAAGCAACATAGATGTCCCTCAGTAGATAAATGGATGTGGAACTTGTGGTACATATACACAATGGAATATTACTCAGTCGTAAGAAGGAATGCATTTGAGTCAGTTCTGATTAGGTGGATAAATCTAGAGCCTATTACAGAGAGTGAAGTAAGACAGAAAGAGAAAGACAAATATCATATATTAATGTGTGTATATATATGTATATATATGTATATATATATATATATATATATATATATATGGAATCTAGAGAGATAGTACAGATGACCCTACACAGAAGGCAGCAGAAGAGACACAGAGATGAAGAACAGACTTTTGGACACAGTGGGAGTAGAGAGTGTAGGTTTATTTAGGAGAGTAGCATTGAAACATATGCATTGCCATGTATAAAGTGGATAGCTAGTAGGAGTTTGATGTACGATACAAGGAACCTAGAACTGGTGCTCTGTGACAACGTGGAGGGATGGGGAGGGTGGGAGATGGGAGGGGGTTTTGGGAGGGAGGGTAACAGCCTGTGGCCAATTTGTGTTCATGTGTGTCAGAGGCCATCATAATACTGTAAGGTAACTATCCTCCAATTAAAATAAATACATTAAAAAATACAATGAGTAAGGAGCTATTAAGCACAAAAGGAATCCGAACGAGGTCATTTGGAAAATTCTCAGCCATTTCAAATTGCTAACTTGCTAAAGCATGCTTTGAAGAAAAGCCCAAGGATGTGTATGGACAACTGTATGCTACAGAAATGAATTTTGTGATAACGAATCCATCTAAGCAAAAGCCAGGATTAGAATCAGGGTCACCTAGAAATGTTCCGTGGAGAACACTTCCTTTCTGTTGAAAGTTTAGCTATAAGCCTTATGGAGATCCCCTCATATGTTATTTGTTGCTTTCCCCTTACAGATTTTAATATATATTCTTTATGTTTAATTTTTGTTACTTTGATTAACATGTGCCTTGGTGTGTTTCTCCTTGGGGTTATCCTGCATGAGACACTCTGGGCTTCCTGGACTTGGGCGGCTCTTTCCTTCCCCATTTCAGGAAAGTTTTCAAATATATTTTCCTCAAATATTTTCTCATGCTTTCCTTTTTTTCTTTCCTTCTGGGATGCCTATGATTCAAATATTGCAGTGCTTAAAATTCTCCCAGATGTCTCCGATTCTGTCTTCAGAATTTTTATTCTTTTTTTTTTTTTTTTTCCTTCTGCTTCAGTTGTTTCTACCATTCTACCCTCCAGCTCACTTATCTGTTCTCCCTCAATTACTCTACTGTTGGTTCCCTCCAGAGTATTTGTTTACTTGAATTATTGTGTTGTTCATTGTTGATTTCTTTAATTCTTCTAGGTACTTGTTAAACATTTCTTACACCTTCTTGATTCATGCTTCCTGTTTATTTATCCATGCATTCATTTTGTTTTCAATATTTCGTATTGACTTTACTATTATTATTCTAAATTCTTTTTCAGGTAGACTCTTTATCTCTTCCTCGTTTGTTTGATCTGGTGAATTTTCACCACGTTCCTTCACTTTCTGCACATTTCTCTGTCTATACATTTTGCTTAGTTTATTGTGTTTGGAGTCTCCTTGCTGCAAGCTGGAGAGTTGTAGTCTGTCTCAATTTGTGGAGTCTCCTCCCTATAGGTGGGGTTGGATCTGTGCCCTATGAAGGTTTCCTGGTTGGGGGATTTTTGCCTGCGTTCTGGTGGATGGAGCTGGATCTTGTCCTGCCGGAGGTTAGTCCAGTGCGCTGTAGTGAGTTTTGGGGTGTCTATGTGTTTGGTATGGCTTTGGGGAGCCTGTCTGCTGATGTGCAGTGTTGTGTTCCTGTTTTGCTGCAGGATTGGTGTGAGGCGTCCTGTAGTAGTGATTGCTGGCTCTTGGGTGGAACTTTTGGTCTCAGTGTAGATACGGAGGCCTTTGGATGAGTTATCATCTATTAATGTTCTATGGGGCTCAGGGGTCTCTGATGGTCCAAATCCTGAAGTTGAGTCTCTTGTCTCTGAGGTTCAGGCTCAATCTATTACAGTAGCATGAAGACTTCTCAGGCCACACAGTACAGATGAAACCCCTAGGTTAATGGTGAAACAACTCTCCACAGCCAGAAGCATACAAAGTAATTCATCAACTTAAACAGAGAACAGAAAAGAGAAAAAGGTGAAAAGAAGGAGAAAAAGTTTAGTTCAATCGCTCAGTCATGTCTGACTCTTTGGGACCCCATGGACTGCAGCATGCCAGGCTTCGCTGTCCATCACCAACTCCTGGAGTTTACTCAAATTCGTGTCCATTGAGTCGGTGATGCCATCCAACCATCTCGTACTTTGTCATCCCCTTCTCCTCCACCTTCAATCTTTCCAATCTTTTCCAATGAATCAGTTCTTCCCATCAGGTGGCCAAAGTATTGAAGCTTTAGCTTTACCATCAGTCCTTCCAATGAATACTCAGGACTGATTTCCTTTAGGATGGACTGCTTGGATCTCCTTGCAGTCCAAGGGACTCTCAAGAGTCTTCTCCAACACCACAGTTCAAAAGCATCAATTCTTTGGTGCTCAGCTTTTTTAGAGTCCAACTCTCACATTCATACATGACCACTGGAAAAACCATAGTTCTGACTAGACAGAACTTTGTTGGCAAACTAATGTTCTGCTTTTTAACTTGCTCCCATGGTTGGTCATAGCTTTTCTTCCAAAGAGCAAGCATCTTTTAATCTTATGGCTGCATTCACCATCTGCAGTGATTTTGGAGCCTCCCAAAATAAGGTCTCTCACTGTTTCCATTGTTCCCCAATCTATTTGCCATGAAGTGATGGGACCAGATGCCATCATCTTAGTTTTCTGAACATTGAGTGTTAAGTCAGCTTTTTCACTCTCCTCTTTCACTTTCATCAAGAGGCTCTTTAGTTGTTCTTTGCTTTCTGCCACAAGGGTGGTGTCATCTGCATATCTGAGGTTGTTGATATTTCTCCTAGCAATCTTGTTTCCAGCTTGTGCTTCATCCAACCCAGCATTTCTCATGATGTACTCTGCATATAAGTTAAATAAGCAGGGTGATAATATACAGACTTGATGTAACCCTTTTCCTATTTGGAACCAGTCTTTTGTTCCATGTCTGGTTCTAACTGTTGTTTCCTGACCTGCATACAGATTTCTCCGGAGGCAGCTTAGTTAGTCTGGTATCCCCTTCCCTTTAGGAATTTTCCACAGTTTGTGGTGATCCACTCAGTCAGACTTTGGTATAGTCAATAAAGAAAAAGTAGATGTTTTTCTGGAACTCTCTTACTTTTTTTGATGATCCAACAGATGTTGGCAGTTTGATCTCTGGTTCCTCTGCCTTTTCTAAATTGAACTTGAACATCTGGAAGTTCACAGTTCACCTACTGTTGAAGCCTGTCTTGGAGAATTTTGAGCATTACTTTACTAGCATGTGAGATGAGTGCAATTGTGTGGGAGTTTGAGCATTCTTTGGCATTGCCTTTCTTTGGGACTGGAATGAAAACTGACATTTTCCAGTCCTGTGGCCACTGTTGAGTTTTCCAAATTTGCTGGCATATTGAGTGCAACACTTTCACAGCATCATCTTTTAGGATTTGAAATAGCTCAGCTGGAATTCCATCACCTCCACTAGCTTTGTTCATAGTGATACTTTCTAAGGTCCTCTTGGATTTGCATTCCAGGATGTCTCTCTCTAGTTGGGTGATGACATAATCATGATTATCTGGATCGTGAAGATCTTTTTTGGGTAGTTCTTCTGTGTATTCTTGCCATCTCTTTTTAATATCTTCTGCCTCTTTTAGGTCCATATCATTTCTGTCCTTTATTGTGCCCATCTTTGCATGAAATATTCCCTTGGTATCTCTAATTTTCTCAAAGAGATCTCTAGTCTTTCCCTTTCTATTGTTTTCTTCTGTTTCTTTGCATTCATCACTGAGGAAGGCTTTCTTATCTCTCCTTGTTATTCTTTGGAACTCTGCATTCAAATGGGAATATCTTTCCTTTTCTCCTTTGCCTTTCACTTTTCTTTTCCACAGTTATTTTTAAGGCCCCCTCAGAAAACCATTTTGCCTTTCTGCATTTCTTTTTCTTGGAGATAGTCTTGATCCCTGCCTCCTCCTATATAATGTCACGAACCTCCATCCATAGTTCTTCAGACACTCTGTCAGATATAATCTCTTGAATCTATTTGTCACTTCCACTGTATAATTGTAAGTGATTTGGTTTAGGTCATACCTGAATGATCTAGTGGTTTTCCCTACTTTCTTCAATTTAAGTCTGAATTTGGCAATAAGGAGTTCATGATCTGAACCACCATCAGCTCCCAGTCTTGTTTTTGCTGACTGTATAGAGCAAAAAGGGGAGTCATAAAGGAAAAGAGCGATCAGGTCAATAATCAAATCCCTAGCTGAAAATGGGTACTAAAAATTAGACTCTCAAAGATACAAAATTAATAAGAAAAGATCAAAAAACAAAAATTAAAAATCTAGAATAAAAATTAGGCTCTCACAAGTTCAATATAGAAAAGAAGACATCAAAACCAAAATTTTTAAAATTTTGTAGTTTGTTTACAAAATAAAGTTTTCTTTAAATTTTAAAAGGTAAAAGTAGACTATAAAAATAAAAATTAAAAAAAAACAAAGAATCTTATTAGGACAGTCTGAAGGTTAAAAGTGGGTGGAGAAAATAGAAAAAAAAGGAAAAGAAAAGAATAATAAATAAAAACAAAAGATAAAAAAAATTATAGGGGGCAAGGTATATATATACTATGGGAGTGAGAGGAATGTTCACACGATTCCTCATTTTCCCTGAACCAGTTAACTTACCTACTCAGAATTTCCTCCAATACATCTAGGAAGGTCTCTGAACCTCTTGTGGGCAGTGTGGATTCAATTCAAACTCAGAGCTTCCTTTGTTTCAGCTCGTACTTGCTCTTAAAGTCTAGAGTTGGCCCTAAAGAACACAGTCTCAAATTGCCTGCAGGGTTTTCAGTCTGGGGCACCTGGCCTTTCGGGGGCAGTTAGCCGCTCTTTGCTTTCTCACGGTCCTTGATTTTTTGGCCTTTCTCTGTTAGCAAGTCTCACTGTCTGATCTCCGCTCTGTCATAAGAGGGCCGAAGTGACCACACTCGGCTCACTGGCTCAGTCGTCCTCGAGGGAGGCGGGATCCTGCGAAGGCCGCGGGCGTGCGTGGGGAGAGCTTGCTGTGACTGGACCCAGCGGGGAGTCGTCACAGCCCGAAACAAGCGTGCTCCTCCCGGCAAATCGATCCTGGGGGACCAGCTGCGGGACCCTCCAGAGTCAGGCCTCTCAGGATCGCAGCCGGACCACACGGACGCGGTCCAAGGCCGATGGTGCGCTTTCCCGAGGGAGCTGGTCTCTGAGTGTGACTACTAGCAGATCCGTGTCACTCAGAGCCCCAGGCAGGCGGGGGCAGTGAGCCAGCTGCTCGCAGCTTGGCAGTAGATGCCATCTTTGGGGTTGAGACTGTAGTGGCCCTCGCTTTCTGCCCCGGCAGTTGCGTGCCGGCTTCCCTGCCTCCGGGGCATAGACTGCAGCCAGTCTGCCCACCTCCGGTATTCCTCAGGGCACGGTCCTTCGTCCGGGGGCGTCAGGCGCATGAGCGCCGCGTCAGCTTTCCCACGGGAGCCATCTTCGTTTCTCCGGCAGCCCCGGGGTTTCCCTCGTCCTGCCTGCGCTGCGCCATGCTGGCCCCTCTGAGCGCCCTCGCGGCGGCCAGGCCTCGTCCTTTCTCCGAGGACTGACGCCCCGCAGCCTGGGCCTCGGCGCCGAGCCCCGCTCACCGCGGGTGGACGTGAGCAGGTGTGAGCCAGCCTCGGGGGACGCTGCCTTTCAGCGCAGCCTCTGTGGTGCGTGTCCTCACTGTGCTCCCCTCTGAGGTTCCTCCACCCTGGTCTCCCCTGTGAGAAAAGGCGGTCTCCCTGCCCTGTTCTCCTCCTTCTTGAAGCTACCTTTCAATTTATTTTCTAAATCACATTTTCAATTGAGCAACAAGGAGAAACTAGACCGCCTTCAACACTTTTCTGAGAAATATTTTTAGCTTAAGATCCAAGTCCATCGTTGAATAACGATGATCAGTGAACCATCATGCTGCGTGCTTAGGACCTGAGTTATGTCCAAGTCTTTGTGACCTCAGGGACTGCAGCCCACCAGGCGCTCTGTCCATAATAATGATGATGATAATAATATAATAGCAATAATATTCACTGAATAATAATAATGTTCATCACAATAGAAAAAAATCGTCATTTTTTTTGCCATTTTTAATAAGGTCTTTCTTCCAGTGGCCAATAACATATTTCTCATTTCCTTCTGACACCACAATAGAAGCACTTTGAATGTTCATATTTCTACCAACATTCTGTTCACATTAATATATGAATTCTCTACAATAAGAGAAACTTTCTTTACCATCCTCTCCACTGCCTTCTGAGACCACTTTAGAATCACTTTTAACATCCATTTTTCTACCATCAGTCTTTTCAAGATAAGTTTTTCTTTCTTTTTTTTTTTTTTTTTAATGCTTCTCAAAGTCCTTCCAGCCTTTTTCTGTTACTCAATTCCAAAGCCAAGTCTAAGTTTGTTTTTTTTTTTTTTTAAGAAATTTACTACAGCAGCACCTACTCCCCAGTACCAAAATCTATGTCAGGTTTCTCTACAGAATTAGATCTATCTATCTATCTATCTAGATGTGGATATATATACATACACACTGCACCACTTTAATCTCATCTCAGTCAGTCTTGAGGATCTTCTTCTTGTTTTTATCCAGTTGCCCAATCATGTCCCCATGCAGACCCCATGGACTGAAGCACTCCGGGCATCCCCATCCCTCACCATCTCCTGGCGTTTGCCCAAGTTCATGTTCATTGCACTGGTGATACCATCCAACTATCTCATCCTCTGATGCCCTTCTCTCCTTCTGCCTTTGATCTGTCCCAGCATCAGGGACTTTTCTAATGAGCCATCTGTTCACATCAGATAACCAAAATACTGGAGCTTCAGTATCAGTCCTTCCAGCGAACATTCAGGGTTGATCTCCCTCAAGATTGACTGGTTTGATGTCCTTGCTCTCTAAGGTACTTTCAGGAGTCTTCTCCAGCACCGCAGTTCAAAGGCATGCATACTTTGATGTCTGCCTGCGTTACGGCCCCGCTCTCACACTGTACATGAGCAGTGGGAAGACCACCACCTTGCCTCTATAGACCTTTCTCAGCAGAGCGATGTGTGCTCTTCAACACGCTCTCTAGGTTTTTCATTGCTTTTCTGTCAAGAAGCAATCATCTCTGATTTCATGGCTTTTATCACTATCCACGGTGACTTTGGAGCCCAAGAAGAGGAAATCTGTCACTGCTTCTATATTCTGACGTTCCTTTAGTCTTGCCCCAGGTGGTTTCTTGGCCGCTTCTCCCTTTTCTCTGCATCCTCTCCCTTCACCAATTAGCAACTATTTTAACCTGCCCTTTGGAACACAGGGAAGGTCGTGGAGGCTGGAGTCTATTCCCTACAAACAAGAAATGGAAGACACAGAAAGATTTCCATTCCCAAGAGCCTCACAAGTTTCTGCTTAGTTTCAGTAACACTCATTAAATTTAGGACTCACCCTAACATTGCATAATCTCGTCTAGATCCTTAGTTATATCTGTAAGGACCTACTTTCCAATTTCTGAATTTCCAGGTGGATATGAAATCACATTCTGAATTCCCAGGGGAATATGAATTTGAGAAGGGAGAGGTCACTATTCAACCTATTATACTTAAATGAAATCTATCAATAATTTTCTATGTGTGAAACTAGGAGCTTTAATAACAACACATTATTAAAGTGGATTTTACTCTTGAAATAATAAATATAAATGATAAAATGCCAACAAATAAAATAGCAAGGAAAATTTTATTTTGAATTATATTTATGCTTACTTATATTTGCAAGTGACTATTTAGCTATTAAAAATGCATATAAATGAGAGACCTTGAGGGTATTTCTGATACTTTTAACACTGATACGTTGGCAACCTAAATAATTGAAATGACATCACCAGTGAGAATTTGGCAATTTAGTGACTTTCAAAGGAGTTAAGAAAAAATAGTAAATATTGTTAATAGCCAATGAAACTTCAGAGTGCTGTTAATGGAGGTGTGAATTAGACTTTGAAAGTCCCGGACAACTGGATGAGAGGGAAGTTTAGGGGAGAGAGGGTACTTATTTACATATTTACATATGGTTGAATCCCTTCACTGTTCACTTGACACTACCACAACATTAATTGACTATCCCAATACAAAATAAAAGGGTGAAGTCGGGGCGGAGGGTGGCGGGGGGCGGAGAAAGTACCAGGCCTGTTACAGTTCCTGCATGTCATTTAAGGTAATGAAATATATTTCCCTTAACAACTCACTATTCAGATTCTCATTTAAGAAGTTAAATTTTCAAACGTTTTGTATGAGTTATCCATAAAGAGTCAATACTTTAATTTTTTTGACTCTTTATTTAAAAGTTACAAATCATCAATGAAACAAAACTACAATTAGCAACTTGATACAATCAAGTATAACTCTCAATTTGATACCATCCTTTATACATATGAGTATATCCACTGGTACATGTGCAATGCATTTACTGTCTTTTGCATTAAAAACTAAATAATTATAAGAATATCAGAGGACATAGCTAAGGTTATTCCAGTAGTCATGTATGGATGTGAGAGTTGGACCGTAAAGAAGGCTGAGTGCTGAAGAACTGATGCTTTCAAATTGTGCAGTTGGAGAAGACTCTTGAGAGTCCCTTGGACACCAAAGAGATCAAAGCGGTCAGTCCTAAAGGAAATCAATCCTGAATATTCATTGGAAGGGCTGATGCTAAAGCTGAGGCTCCAATACTTTGGAGACCTGATGTGAAGAGCTGATTCATTGGAAAAGACCCTGATGCTGGGAAAGATTGAGGACAGGAGGGGAAGGGAACAGAAGAGGATGAAATGGTTGGATGGCATCACTGAATCAATGGACATGAGTGTGAGCAAATTCCAGAAGATAGTAAAGGACAGGGAAGCCTGGTGTGCTGCAATTCATGGGATTGCAGTCAGACACAACTTAGCAACTGAACAACAATCCAACTCTATAGAAAGAAGACTGATTTGAGGTCATAGAGAGAATTAGTGATTTTTCTAGAAATGCATTGAGCAATATGGTAGACACTAGTCCCAAGGGCCTATTTAAATTTAAATTAAGTAAATTAGATAAACTTAAAAATACAGTTCCTTAGTCACAGTAGCAATGTTTCAATGCTCTGTAGCCACAAATGGTTAGTGACTGCCATATTCAACAGTGCAGATACAAAACATTTCCATTATAGCCACAAGTTGTTTTTGACACTACCTTCTATCAGACCTTCAATGTTGTTCAAATATGGATATGTATGTATATATGCATATGTATGTATATATGTGTGTATTCACATGCATTTATGAATCAACATATTTACATGCTAATTAATATGTGCTAGCTTCTAACAATGAAATGTTCACATATTTAGTCCAACATGTTGCTGTACCCACTTGCTTTTGACTACAAAAGAATTGCATTACTGAATTGGTAACCTTACCTTTTCTAGAATACATGAATATAAATGTGGCTCCCTGAAACTTGATTACAAAAAACAGGAACTTTAGTTCAGCTGAAGCATTGGTTATAAGGCTGAGAAGAGAGAGAGAGAGACAGCCTACTCTATCACTGGAAATGTACACATAGATAAAGTGAAACACCCGTCAGAGTGATGAATGGGGTTTCTTGTTATCTTACTGTCTATATCATTTCCAGTTCTGATTCCCCAGTGATGCCTGGATTGCATGGGGAAAGCAAAAGGAGAATTGTCCTGCATATTTTATTTCTGCTCAAGGAATATAAGAAGATTTTCAGCTGTATTTATAAACAGGACTGATCTCATTTTTACTTCATTAATCTTAGAATTTAGAGTAATTTTTGCCCCACATAATCCAAAGCTTATTTCAGAAAGTCAGGAGATAGCATTTTCTTCCCTGCACTTATGTTTGTGTTTTGTTTTGGGGTTTTTGTTTGTTTGTTTGTTTAGATTTATGTGGTATCTTCTCTCTGTAAGACAAAGGAAAATGTATTTTGAAATGTACATTTGTAGAATCAGGCTAAATGAAACATTTTCCCTGTTTGAACACATATACTATATTAGGAGTCATACTATTGGACATGGATGACCCCGCCTCTCCCACTCCCTGGGTTTATCTGAAAGCAGGAGCAGCTTTAGATGTAGAATCAGAGCAGTGATTTCTCATCTGAGCTCACTCATGAAACTTTGAATAAACTATTTGGTCATTCTGAACTTCAGGTTTCTCTTCTAAAATATGTATTAAAAAATATTCCCTGCTTGATATTTAACAGTTAAATAATATGAAACTAATTATGAAAATCATCTATATTTATTGATCACCAGGTATACACTTCTGTGCATGCATTCTTAGTATTATCAGTTGCATCTGACTCTCCGCAACCCCATGGACTACAGCCCACAAGGCCCTTCTGTCTGGGATTTTCTAGGCAAGAATATTGGTGTGAGTTGCCATCTCCTTCTCCAGGGGATCTTCCCAAGCTAGGGATAAAACCTGCATCTCTTCGCTTCCATCGGCAGGCAGATTCTTTACCACTGAGCCACTGGGAAGCCTGCAGGTGTACCCTGGATCCTGGACAAAGTTTGTAAGAGTGTTATCTCATATAATCCCCCTAACTCTACAAAGGTTTGATGTAGTCAATAAAGCAGAAGTTGATGTTTTTCTGGAACTCGTGTGCTTTTTCAATGACCCAATGGACGTTGTCAGTTTGATCTCTGTTTCCTCGGTCTTTTCTAAATCCAGATTAACTTCCTACTTTTGCATTCCAGTCCCCTATAATGTAA
Organism: Odocoileus virginianus; assembly: GCF_023699985.2. NCBI lineage: Eukaryota > Metazoa > Chordata > Mammalia > Artiodactyla > Cervidae > Odocoileus > Odocoileus virginianus. Next base: position 66,113,458 of record NC_069686.1, on the reverse strand, counting down.
AGGACAATTTTTGTGGGTGTTAGTCCTAGAAGGTCTTGTAGGTCTTCATAGAACCATTCAGCTTCAGTTTCTTTAGCATTACTGGTCAGGGCATAAACTTGGATTACTGTACTACTGAATGGTATGCCTTGGTAATGAAAAGAGATCATTCTGCCATTTTTGAGGTTGCACCCAAGAACTGCATTTTGGACTCTTCTGTAGACTATGAGGGCTACTCCATTTGTTCTAAGGAATTCTTGCCCTCAGTAGTAGATATAATGGTCATCTGAGTTAAATTCACCCATCTCAGTCCATTTTAGTTCACTGATTCCTAAAATGTCAATGTGCACTCTTGCCATCTCCTGTTTGACCATTTCCAATTTACCTTGACTTCTACTTGTACTTTAAACATCTACTGTAAATATCTACTTCTGCTTTATTGACTACACCAAAGCCTTTGACTGTGTGGATCACAAAAAAATCGTGGGAAATTCTTAAAGAGATGGGAATACCAGACCACCTTACCTGCCTCCTGAGAACTCTGTGTGCAGGTCAGGAAGCAGCAGTTAGAACCAGTGTTTTAACTGTTTAGTTGCTAAGTCATGTTAAACTCTTTGGGGCCCATGGACCGCAGCACACCAGTCTTCCCTGTCCTTCACTATGTCCTGGAGTTTCCTCAAACTCATGTTCATTGAGTTGGTGATGCCATTCACACATCTCATCCTCTGTTGTGTCCTTCTTTCCCGGACTTCAATCTTTCCCAGCATCAGGGTCCTTCACAATGTGTCAGCTCTTCGAATCAGGTGTCAAAAGTATTGGAGCTTCAGCATCAGTCCTTCTAATGAATATGCAGGGTTGACTTCCTTTAGAATTGACTGGTTTGATCTCCTTGCAGTCCAAGGGACTCTCAAGAGTCTTCTTCAACACCACAGTTCAGAAGCATCAATTCTTTAGTGCTTAGTATTCTTTATGGCCCAAATCTCTCCTTAGTACATGATTACTGGGAAAACCATAGCTTAGCCTTCATGGCAAAGTGATGTCTCTGCTTTTTAACATTCTATCTAGGTTTATATTAACTGTCTTTCCTTTCAAGGAGCAAGTGTCTTTTAATTTCAGGGCTGGAGTCACCACCTGCAGTGATTTTTGGAGCTCAAGAAAATCAAATCTGTCTCTACTTCCACATTTTCCCCATCTGTTTGCCATGAAGTGATGGGGCCAGATGCCATGATCTTAGTTTTCTGAATGTTGAGTTTTAAGCCAGCTTTTTCACTCTCCTCTCTTGCCCTCATCAAGAGGCTCTTTAGTTCTTCTTCACTTTCTGCCATATCTGCATATCTGATGTTATTGATATTTCTCCTGGCAATCTTGATTCCAGATTGTGCTCTATCCAGCCTGGCACTTTGCATGATGTACATTGCATATAAGTTAGATAAGCAGTGTGACAATATACAGCTCTGAGGTACTCCTTTCACAGTTTTGAGCCAGCCTGTTGTTCCATGTTGCTTCTTGACTTACATACAGGATTCTCTTGAGACAGGTAGGGTAGTCTGGTATTCACATCTCTTTAAGAGCTTTCCACAGTTTATTGTGATAGACATGATCAAAGGCTTTCGTGTCATTCAATGAAGAAATAGGTATTTTCTGGAATTCCCTTAGTTTCTAATAAGCAAATGTTAACAATTTGATCTCTGGTTCTTCTGCCTTTCCAAAATTCAGTTTGTGCATCTGGAATGTTAAGCTTGTACAATATGCTTATACTTACTCTCCATCATTTGGCCACCAATTAAATATATCTCAACAGAGATTCAGACCAAGATGCAAAAGACTTCCCCGTATGTGACTGGGGGAGGATATAGCTTAAATTCAGAGTTTACTCTCAAGGCCAAGTATCCTAAAACATGAAAAATCAAACACACAGACACAGAACAACCTAGGAAGATCAGATAGAACATTTACATCTCAACAGTTAGATCTGGACATGAAACAACAGACTGATTCAAAATTGGGAAAGGAGTATGTCAAGGTTGTACATGTCTATATATAGTATATATATATATAGACATGTACAGCCTTGTGTATATAAATATATAGACATGTACAGATCAAACACTGGGCTGGATGAAGCACAAGCTGAAATCAAGATTGCTGGGAGAAATATCAATAACCTCATATATAAAGACATGTATAGTCTTAAGTATATATGTGTGTATATATATATATATATATATATATATACACACATATATATATATATATATATACATATAGATCGATAGATAGATAAACATGTAAAGATGAAACACTGTGCTGGATGAAGTACAAGCTAGAATCAGGATTCCTGGGAGAAATATGAACCTCAGATATGCAGATGACACCACCCTTATGGCAGAGAGTGAAGAAGAACTAAAGAGACTCTTGATGAAAGTTAAAGAGAAGAGTGAAAAAGTTGGCTTAAAGCTCAACATTCAGAAAACTAAGATCATGGCATCCAGTCCTATCACTTCATGGCAAGTAGATGGAGCAACTGTGGAAACAATGGCAGACTTTATTTTTTGAGGCTCCCAAATCACTGCAGATGGTGACTTCAGCCATGAAATAAGCAGACGCTTACTCCTTGGAAGCTACTCCTTGGCAGCTACATGAAATAAAGAGATGCTACTGCTATGACCAATCTCGACAGCATATTAAAAAGCAGAGACATCACTTTGCCAACAAAAGTCTGTCTAGTCAAGGCTTTGGTTTTTCCAGTAGTCACGTATGGATGTCAGAGTTAGACTATAAAGAAATCTGAGCACTGAAGAACTGATGCTTTTGAATTGTGGTGTTGGCGAAGACTCTTGAGAGTCCCTTGGATTGCAAGAAGATCTAACCAGTCCATCCTAAAGGAGATCAGTCCTGGGTGTTCATTGGAAGGACTGATGCTGAAGCTGAAACTCCAATACTTTGGCCACCGGATGTGAAGAGTTGACTCATTTGAAAAGACCCTGATGCTGGGAAAGATTGAAGGCAAGAGGAGAAGGGGATGGCAGAGGGTGAGATGGTTAGATGGAATCACTGACTCAATGAACATGAGTTTGAATAAACTCCAGGAGTTGGTGATGGACAGGGAGGCCTGGCGTGCTGCAGTCTATGGGATCGCAAAGAGTCGGACATGACTTAGTGACTGAACTGAATTGAACTGATAGACATGTACAGCCTTGTATGTATATGTGTTTGTGTGTGTATACATACAGCATGTATATGTATATATGCAACATATATATAGGTATATGTATATGCACATGTATATATTAATTAGATCAACAAATTTAAACATTAATATTAGGGCTTGCCAGAAGTCACTGGTGGTGATGAACCTACATGCCAATGCAGAAGACATAAGAGACCTCAGGTTTGATCCCTGGGCCGGGAAGATCCCCTGGAGGAGAGAATGGCAACCCATACCAGTATTCATGCCTAGAGAATCCCTTGATGAGAGGAGCCTGGCCCCTACAGTCCATAGGGTTGCAAAGAGTCGAATAGGACTCAAGTGAGTTAGCCCACACACACATCAACTTAATATTGACTATTTCCCCAGTCACATGAACTTGAAATTCATTTTGGCCAGTCTCTTTAAATATAAACATTTGTTTGTTTGTTTGTTTGTTTGTTTGTTTTAAACTAAAATTGAATAGAGCTCACTATAAATTCAATTTTGATAGTACCTTTTAGAAGTAAAGATATCTCATATGTATAATTTGTACATAGGCATAAGCAGGCAAACTAGAGATCTCGTGGCTTTATTTAAAAGCTTAGTAAGGGACTAGGTATTACAACATAAATTTATTAGTTTACAGAGTACATTAAGGTTGCTTGATCAGATAATAAAGCTTATTCTCTATAAGGTTTGACTGAGGGAGCATTCCCAGTGGTTTGAATTTTAAAACTGCCACATTTTCCCCTGGTTTCAGGTCTTGCTTGCTTGTATTTATTTACATTTTGGTTTGAGATTTGCAAGAGAAAGACAGTTGCTTTTTGCTCCCCAAAGAACAGTTCTGTCACCTAAGAACAGGAAAATCAGTGACAAGATTTTTAACTAACCTGAAATTTGTTTTAGGAATTGTGTGTCCTAGAATTTTAGAGTTTAATTTATGTATCAAAAGTTTCTATGTGGCATTCAGCAAAGGTGTTTCTAAGTATATAAGTTAAACCCAAACCAATTTGTTAACCCTTGTATGTTAGTTTTCAGTTTTTATGTATCTAGTGTTGACTTGGGTAGGCATTCCACGGTTGCTCAGACGGTAAAAATCTGTCTGCAGTGCAGGAGACCTGGATTCAATCCCTGGGTAAAGGAGTTCCCCAGGAGAAGGGAATGGCCGACCATTCCAATATTCTTACCCAAAGAACTCCATGGACAGAGGAGCCTGGTGGGCTGAAGTCCATGGAGTTCCAAAGAGTCAGACATGACTGAGTCACACACTCACACACGGATCAGGTAGCTCTATGGGTTAGTGAAAGTGAAAGTGTCAGTCACTCAGTCATGTTTGACTCTTTGGGACCCCAAGGACTGTAGCCCACCAGGCTCCTCTGTGCATGGAATTCCACAGGCAAGAATATTGGAGTAGGTTGTCATTTCCTCCACAGGATCTTGCCAACCCAGAGACTGAGCCCAGGTCTCCTGCATTGCAGGCAAACTGTTCCTCGAGTGAACCACAGGAAAAGTCATTGGCTCCTACATTCTGTTAATATTTTCTTAATGGAAATTATATGTCTTGTCTTATAATATCAGACAGGTGAAATATTCCCCAGAGAAACAAAAGAGGTAACCAAGAGATGAAACTTACATTAAGTCCATTTAGATATACTAATTTATATACTCGTGTCTCAGTTTCATCCACTTTTATACCCTTAACTTTAGTTTTCATTAAGGATTCAATCAACAGACTTTGTCTTAGAGGAATTTTAGAAGGAGTTTTCCAGTTCAGTGCAGTCACTCTGTTGTGTCTGTTTGCGACCCCAAGGACTGCAGCATGCCAGGCTCCCATGTCCATAACCAACTCCCGGAGTTTATTCAAACTCATGTCTCATCCTGTCATTCCCTTCTCCTCCTGCCTTCAATCTTTCCCAGCATCTTAGTCTTTTCCAATGAATCCGTTCTTCCCATCAGGTGGCCAAAGTATTGGAGTGTCAGCTTCAACATCAGACCTTCCAGTGAACACCCAGAACTGATCTTTAGGATGAACTGGTTGGATCACCTTGCAGTCCAAGGGACTCTCAAGAGTCTTCTCCAACACCACAGTTCAAAAGCATCAATTCTTCAGTGCTAAGCTTTCTTTAAGGTCCAACTCTCACATCCATACATGACTATTGGAAAAACCACAGCTTTGACTAAATGGACATTTGTCAGCAAAGCAGTGTCTCTGCTTTTTAATATTCTGTCTAGGTTGGCCATAACTTTTCTTCCAAGGAGCAAGTGTTTTTGTTGTTGTTGTTGTTGTTTTAATTTCATGGCTGCAGTCACCATCTGTAGTGATCTGGGAGCACAAAAGAATAAAATTTGCCACTGTTTCCATTGTTTCCCCATCTATTTGCCCTGAAGTGATGGGACCCGATGCCACAATCTTAGTTTTTTGAATGTTGAGTTTTAAGTCAACTTTATCACTCTCCTCTTTTGCTTTCATCAAGAGGCTCTTTAGTTGTTCTTTGTGTTCTGCCATAAGGGTGCTGTCATCTGCATATCTGAGGTTATTGATATTTCCTTCAGCAATTTGTTTCCAGATTGTGCTTCACCCACTCCAGTATTTATCATGATGTGTTCTGCATATAAATTAAATAGGCAGGGTGACAATATACAGCCTTGATGTACTCCTTTCTCGATTTTGAACCAATCTCTTATTCCATGTCTTGTTCTAACTGTTGCTTCTTGATCTGCATACAGGTTTGGCAAGAGGCAGGTAAGGTGGTCTGGCATTCCCATCTCTTGAAGAATTTCCCACAGTTTGTTGTGACCCACAGAGTCAAGGCTTTGGCATAGTCCATAGAGAAGAAGTAGATGTTTTTCTGGAACTCTCTTGCCTTTTCAATGATCCAAAAGATGTTGGCATTTTGATCTCTGGTTCCTCTGCCTTTTCTAGATCCAGCCTGAACATGTGCAGGTTCTTGGTTCATGCACTATTGAAGTCTGGCTTCGAGAATTTTGAGCTTTACTTTGTTAGTGTGTGAGATGAGTGCAATCATGTGATAGTTTCAGCATTCTTTGGCATTCCTTTCTTTGGGACTGAAATGAAAACTTACCTTTTTCAGACTGTGGCTACTGCTGAGTTTTCCAAATTTGCTCGCATGTTGAGTGTAGCACTTTCACAGCATCATCTTTTAGGACTTGAAATAATTCAACTGGAATTTCATCACCTCCACTAGCTTTGTTCGTAGTCGTGCCTCCTAAATCCCACTTGACTTCACATTCCAGGATGTCTGGCTTTAGGTGAATGATCACACCATTGTGATTATCTGGGTCCAGAAGATCTTTTTTGTATAGTTCTTATGTGTATTCTTGCCACCTCTTCTTAATATCTTCTGCTTTTGTTAGTTCCACACCATTTTTCTCCTTTATTGTGTGCATCTTTGCTTGAAATGTTCCCTTGGTATCTCTAATTTCCTTAAAGAGAGCTCTAGTCTTTCCCATTCTATTGTTTTCTTCTGTTTCTTTGCATTGATGACTCAGGAAAACTTTCTTATATCCCTTCTATTCTTTAGAACTCTGCAATCAAATGGATATATCTTTCCTTTTCTCCTTTTCTTTTCACTTCTTTTCTTTTCACAGCTGTTTGTATGCCCCCCTCAGACAACCTTTTTGCTTTTCTTCATTTCTTTTTCTTGGTGATGGTCTTGAACACTGCTTCCTGTAAAATGTCACAAACTATCATCCATCATTCTTCAGACACTCTGTCTTTCAGATCTAATCTCTTAAACCCATTTGTGTATTTCACTGTATAATCCTAAGGGATTGAATTTCATTCATACCTGAACGGTCTAGTGGTTTTCCCTACTTTCTTCAACTTAAGTCTGAAAATGGGAGTAAGGAGTTCATGATCTGAGCCACAGTCAGCTCCCAGTCTTGTTTTTGCTGACTGTAGAGAGCGTCTCCATTTTTGGCTGCAAAGAATATAATCAATCTGATTCTGCTGTTGACCATCTGGTGATGTTCATGTGTAGAGTCCTCCCTTGTGCTTTTGGAAGAGGGTGTTTGCTATGATCAGTGCATTCTCTTGGCAACACTCTGTTAGCCTTTGCCCTGCTTCATTCTGTACTCCAAGGTTCAATTTTCCTGTTACTCCAGGTATTTTTTGACTTCCTACTTTTGCATTCCATTCCCCTATAATGTAAAGGACATCTTTTTTGGGCGTTAGTTCTAGAAGGTCTTGTCAGTCTTCACAGAACCATTCAACCTCAGTTTCTTCAGCATTGTTGATCAGGGCACAGACTTGGATTACTGTGAGACTGAATGGCTTTGTCAGGAAAGTGTGCAATTTCTTTGGATCTGTCTCGTCACAACAATTTGAAGCAACAGACGTTAAAACCCTTGGCATGTCTCAGCTCTCAGACAGATCAGCATTACAGCTCTTGGACAGATCAGTTACAGCTCCGCGTTACACCTCAGCTTTATTTAAAAAATAAAGGAAATATATCCTCAAGGCATGAGGGCATGCTGACCCAAAAGACATGAAGAAAGAGAGAAAAAGCCGGAGAGAGAAACCTCTGGCCCTTTGCCCTTCTTTATATATATATATATATTTTTTTTTTTTTTTCTACCTCTGGGCCTGCTCTATGTAAATTGGGCTACACAAGAGCGCTGTTTGTTCTACCTGAGGTAGAACACTCTGAGGTCCTCACTCTGGTCCTCGGACCTACCTTTGTTCTATTTTCGCCAGCTTTTCCCTTCCTTGTCTTTTAGCCACCATCATTTTAGACTTATTTTTCCTATTCTAACTACCTAACATTCCCCTCTCAAAAGATGGGAGGCCCCATTCTTTGGGAATAGAGTCATCAAGGTCTTTCTGACTGCTTCCTGCTGAACTGGGATGACAAGGGGCATTGGCCCTCCCCCTCTTGCCAGGCTCAGGCTTCAGAGTCCTTATATCAGTGCTCATCTAAAGGTCAGTGATATTTTCTGTGGTCAGCTGTAGTTTTATATATCCCTGCTGAGCTGGCACTGCGTGTTGTAGCTTCTAGACCTGGACAGAGACAAAACGGGTTGGACAATTGATAATACATACAGCAATCATAAGCAGCATCAATATGGCATAACAAGGACTTGTAGGGGCATCAGGCAACTCCAAATACCCATCACCAGGAGGATCCCCCAACGAGAGATTTTAGCCACACTGAGAGCTCTCCAGCTCATTCTTTGAGATCCTATATAGTCTGAATGTTTTTCTTGAGGACTGAGAGACTTTCTTTAGCTTAGCTGGAGGAATTTACCTAGAAAAAATGTGTCTCATTCAAGATGGCTCAAGACCCTCCTTGTTCATGAGTCAGAAGATCTATCTCCTGTCTATTTTGGAGTATAATCTCTGCCAAGATGTGTTGGCTCTTTGAAACTATCCTGAGAAATCTTATCCCCAGAAACTTAATTTCAGTGATGTTCATTAGAATGGCACTCATTTGTAGATCTGAATAGGAATCTGAGATCTCCCAGGGGCTCACAGGTGTATTGAGTGTCCTCTTCTGTTTTCTTTCATGGCTTGACTTGTGAGCAGTGGATCCAGGAGTCATGTCCTAGTTCCTTGACTGCTGTGGGTAGAAAGTATTACAGGGTAGGGGCCCTTCTGTGTGGGCTGGAGTTGTGCTTTGGGAAACCCATCTTTCCAGACTTTAATTAGGACTTGAGTCCCTGAAGCATATAGTGGTGACTCCTTAGAATCTTTTGGGTCCACACCCCACAAGCATATATCCTGTTGGAATTGACCAATGGTCATGATATAAGCCTGAAGGGTCTGAGCCTCTGGATCTAGGAAGAGGCCATTGACATAAACAAAGGGTCTCCCACATAGCATCTCATAAGGACTAAGACCAACCTGTTCCTTAGGGGCAATGCAGGTGCGGAGGAGAGCTACTGGTAAAGCCTCCTTTCTTCCCCTGGAGGTATCCTGGGTTATCTTTTTTATCACTGATTTTAAGACTTGATTGGCTCTTTCTACTTTTCTTGAAGACTGAGGCCTCTAGATACAATGGAGATAATAAGTAATACCCAGTGCTTTAGAGACCCCAAAATGGCAACCCACACCAATATTCTTGCCTGGAAAATTCCATGGATGGAGGAGCCTCGTAGGCTACAGTCCATGGGGGTCCCAAAGAGTTGGACATGACTGAGAGACTTCCCTTTCCCTATCAGTGACCTTAGAGGTAAACGATGTCCATTTTCACTTTGTAATGACCTGGGCAGACCAAATTTTGGGGTGATTTCATGGAACAGTTTTTTTACCACCTCCTCAGCCTTCTCAGTCTGGGTAGCAAAGCCTTCAATCAATCCTGTGAATATATCTATCATGACTAATAGGTCATACCTTTAGAAGATGTCATCTGGGTGAAGTCCATCTGTCAGTCCTCTCCTGGGTAGATCCCACATCATTGGACGTGCTGGTCCAGCTGGGGTCTTAGAGTTTCTTGGGGTTGTTTAATTGACAAGTGGGACAAGAGAAGACCACTTGCCTTATAGATTTTTGGAGACCTGTTTCTCTGAAGCATCTTTCTAGCCTTCTTTGGAGGGTCTTTCCTCCTAAATGAGTGGTGGCATGTAAGGAGTTAACCAAATTACATTGTATGTTCCCAGGCAGAAAAAGGAGTCCTTCCTTTTGGAACCACCCCATATGATCTTCTTGAAAGCCTTCACTCTTAGCTTTAAGAATCTCCCTTTCAGGATATGAAGGAGTTTCTGGCAGATTAGTCTGTGGAACTAAGGTGGCAATGCCTATTAGGTCATGGTTCTGTAACGCTGCTCTCTTAGCTGCCTGATCAGCTGTGTGGTTCCCTCGTGCCACTTCCATGCTCCCTTTCTAGTGTCCTTTACAGCAGGAGACTGAAACCTCAGCGGGCAGATGGACTGCCTCTAAAAGCCGAAGAATCTGATCACCTTATTGGATTGGGGACCCTCAGGTGGTCAAGTGGCCTCTTTCCAAATAGCAGCATGTATATGTAGCATCAGAAAGGCATACTTAGAGTCAGTGTAAATGGCTACTCTTTCCTTTTCTCAGCTCTAAAGCTCGAGTCAGGACTATGAGCTCAGCTAATTGGGCTGAAGTACCTGGTGGCAAAGGCTTAGCCTCTATGGTCTCGAAATTGGAGACTACTGAATATCCAGCTCTTCTTTTTTCCATCCAAGACAAAGCTGCTTCCGTCAGTGTACCAGATTTCCTCAGGGTTGGTCAGAGGATCTTCTGACAATCCCTCCCAGGGTTTTGTCCAGTGGCCCAAGGTTTCTAGGCAAGAGTGAAAGGGGAGAGAGCCCTCGGGAGTAGGCAGGAGGGTGGCTGGGTTAGGAACCACACAAGGGGATACAGTCAGGCCTGGATTTTCCATCAGCACTATTTGATATCTGAGGAGTCTTTGATCAGGCATCCATAAATGGCCTCTCCCATTTAAGAGTTGTTTCCCTTGGTGGCTGGTAAAAATAGTTAATTTGCCCTTTAAAAAAAAAAAAAAAGTTTTAAAGCATCTTCTATCAGGACCGCAATAACTGCAAGATTTTAAAGGCAGGAAGATATTTCTTCCCAACAATGGAGGAGGACAGTCACGGACCACTAAAACCTGGTGGGAAAATATTTGTCCATCTCAGCAAAAAAGAAGTGCTCGGGTGAATATTTTAGTAGTTGTTTTTCCTGTAGCACCCCAAATGGTACATTTTTGGGGGAAAAGACTTTGGAGTAGGAGGTCAGGACAAAGTAGGTAGCCCTCATGCAAACCAAGAAATTCTCAGACCTACCTGCCACATTCACTTGCACCCTTGGCTCCAGCCCCATGATGGTTAACTGTTACAGGCTGGCTGGCTGGAGCAATTCGTATCAGTCCTGTTGAACCATGTTGGAAGGCTTGGTGCTTGACCTGGAGGTTCTTGGGTCCCCAGGGCAGAGTGCCACCCAATGTCCTAGTTGAAGGCATTCATAGCAAGCCGTTTTAGGATACTTGTCACTATTGGGACACTCTTTGGCCCAATGTCCCCCTTGTCTACAGTTTAGGCATTTGCCTGGTGCCTTGCCCTTCAAGGACTCGGAGTTTGCCATAGGGCTTCCCTGGAGGGCGGCCAGCATCTGAGCATGACTTGTCTCTTTCCTTTTCTCCATCTCCTGGGCCTTGGCCTCCTTCTTCTGTTCTCTGTTATAAAAGGTATTGGTGGTTGTCTGGACCATCTCATCTAAAGAGGCAGAAGGATCCTGCTGCTGTAGCTATTGTAACTTTATTCTGATATCTGATGCACATTGGGACAGGAATTTGTCCTTCAAAATCACCTGTCCCTTATAAGTTTAAGTACAGATTGGTAAACTTTTGGAGGGCCACTTTTAGCCATTCCAGAAAGGCAATGGGGTTCTCATTGGGCTTCTGAGTTATTGCTAAGACTAGTCACAGTCCCACAAGTAATAGGCTTCCTTCTATTTCCATGGGTAGACTTCCTTAGGGGTGAGTCTTTTTGAAGTTTATTCTACCTGGTACTGTTGCAACCTGAGAACCAGGCGTCCTCAGGTCGGGGTGCAGATCCCCAGGCAGACTGAGGCATGACAGCCTCCTGGAGATTGAATCCCCACGCAGGCCAAGGCAGCTCGACCTCCCAAGAATTGGGTTCCTGGACAGGTAAAGGTGTGATGGTATCCTGGGACCCCTGGACTGGTGGATCCCCAAGCAGGTTGAGATGTGGTAACATTTTGAGGGCCAGATCCCTAGGCAGGTAGAGGCAGGTTGACCTCCTGGGACTCATGGACTGGAGTTGGGCATCCCGAAGGTCTCCAGAGTGACCAGTGCTGGGTAGGATTAAGGGGATGTACTCTTAACTCATTGCCAGTTTGTTCACCTCAGATGGGAACAAATATCATGATGTAAAGCGATCCAATCCTGTGCCCTGAGACTGCGAACCTGGTGAAACAGCCATAAGCCTTAACCTCTTATTGCTCTGAGAGAATGAAAGTCACTGAGTTCCTCCCCTAGTCTTCCATAAGAGCAGCTTAGGGTATTTCCAATGGTAAACATTTCATTGTCATAGACCCACCACTTTAGGTAATAACAGAAGTAGTGACAAAGGAGTGGGTTATTTGGTACTCCTGGAGGCATTAAAGTGAAAGTGAAAATGAAGTCATGTTCAACTCTTTGCGACTACGTGGACTGTAGCCTACCAGGCTCCTCCACTCATGGGATTCTCCAGGCAAGAATACTGAAGCGGGTCGCCATTTCCTTCTCCAGGGGATCTTCCCAAACCAGCGATCCGACTGGGTCTTCTGCCTTGCAGGCAGACGCTTTACCCTCTGAGCCACCAGGGAAGGCCTTAGAGGCATCAGAGTGTTTTAATAATAAGCGGGGTGGAGCGATGTTGCCTACGAGTGGGCAGAGTCGTGGATGTAGGAGTTAGTAAGTGGCTTAAGAACAGATTGGTACAAAGTGCTCGGACCTGGTGCACTGGGAAGACCCAGAGGGATCAGGTGGAGAGGAAGGTGGGAGGGGGGATCGGGATGGGGAATACGTGTATATCCATGGCTGATTCATGTCAATGTATGACAAAAACCACTACAATATTGTAAAGTAATTAGCCTCCAACTAATAAAAAAAAATAAAAAATAAAAATGTAGAACATGGAATAAAAAAAGAAAAAAAAAACAGATTGGTAAGAGGCAACAGACCAGATGTTCCATAAAAGTGGAGATTTGATCTGGGGGTATGTTTGTAACCTTAAGAGAAGGGTGATAAGGGTTTGGGCCCAAATTTCCTGCAGAGCTAACTCCCAATGTGGCAAACATTATCCCTGGAAGCCCAATTGCCCTTGAAGGGATGCCAACAGATGGACTTCCAGCAGGCATTGTGTGCCTGTCACCTGGCCTAGCAGGGTCACTGAGAGATGTTGGTGTTGCACATGTTCTAGCAAACATGGAAGATGAAGGCCTGAATATCTAGAGGGATTGGATATTATACAGTATTTCCCTCCCAAGGGCCAGCTATTTTCTGGTTGTCCCTCCAGAAGATTGTAGAGGCAACACTGTAGTTCTGGATGGGGCTTAGAAAAGACAGGCCAGTCTTCCCCCCTAATAACTATGTCCCACCTTACTCAGTGTTTACCTGAGTAAAGTCTTTCCAGTCTCTAAGTTGAGACTATCTACCACTCAGTATCCAAACTGAGTCTCCCCAGTGCCTAAACTCAGGATATTCCATCCAGCGTCTAAACTGAGCAACCCAGTTATCTCCATGAAATCAAGTTTCAAAGATAACCTTTGCTCCCACCAAAGAAAGCTCAGGATCATCAACCAATACAGAATATCCAAGAATGAGGAGAGACTCAGTCAAATCATTCTGGACTCTTTAAGGAGGTGGATGGGCCTAAGGGGCCTGTGCCGGCACCAAGGCTACAGGTCAACTCAGAGCTCAGGCAGAGGAGAGGAGTCTACTCTGGGCCCCTTGGTCAGGGGCCAAAACTGTCGATTTAAAAAATAGTCACAACTTAGAAGTTTAGAGTTATGTTTTATTTGGTGGGAATGTTTAGAACTTCAAGTCCAGGAGACAGAACTTCAAGTAACTCTGAGAGAACTGTTCCAAGGAGGCAGGGGGAGGAGTCAGCTTATATAGAAGATTGCAACATGGGACAAGTAGTTTGAACATCAAGAAATTATTGTTAATTATGGAAAACCAGATATCTCAAGTTATGGAATTTAGTGCTTTTCTATGTATGGGAAGATGCAAGAGTCTGGACTTACTGAAATTGTTCCTTTCATATGCATCTCAGCTATCTGGGTCCAGCATATTGTGATTTGATTTTTCACATCTTTAATTCCTTGCTCACCATAGGGAGTGGTGGGAGCCTGATAGCTGCCAGACTGTAGGTATAGTTTTTCCTGGGTGCCCTCTGGGCTCAGAAATTCTCATTTGGAGTGCCAGAATCAATGATAGCTGTGAAATCCTTGTATATTGAATATCTTTGCCCTTCCCCCTTATTTTACAATACATATTTTTTTTCTATATACCTAATTATTGGACTGCACTGTTTTTTTTTTTAATTTTTATTTATTAGTTTTTTTTTTTTACTTTTCTTGATTATTATTTGCAGATACAGCTCCAAGCACATTCAAGCACATTGATATCATGTTCCAAGAAGGTGAATCTTTTAGATGATTCATAAATTTTTTGATGACAGTAATTGTTCCTTGTATTTGTGCACTTTCATGTTAAATAGCAGAATTTCTTTTATCTCTTTTAAATGAGGACAATATGTGCTCTTTTGTTCAAGTAGGTGAAATATGATTAATTTGACAGCTATGAAGTCTTTCCCAATATTTTTAATAAGGAACTGAGGACTGAACCTCATATTTCCTAATTCTTATTTCCTGTTTCTTTCCACTGAACATAAACAATATATAATAGGACTTATAGGAAGAAAAATGCTCCAATGGTTGCAATGGGAAGAAAGCTTCATAAAGTGACACATTGTATGGATTTTAGAGCTTGCTCTGTTAGTGTGCTGAGTACATGACGGTTCCCAGAGTGTACTCATTATTTCTCTGTTCCAGATGCTCTGCCCATCCGTGGTATAACTCATCTCTCTGAGGTTTTCCCCCAAAAGCAAGGACGATCTTTTTTGTTTGCTTTTTGTACATTGCTACTTTAACCATATCACCACATTGCTAGCATTTTTCAGGTGCTCTTTTATATTTTTATTATAATTACAAAACTCCTTCATTCAGTATCAGAGACTCTTCAGGACCTCATCTATTTACAATGTATTCCACTTGTCAAACTGGCTATTCCTTTTGCATAGCCAACAGGAGGTTTCAGGCCTCCCTGTAATTTCATGTAATATTGTCTCCTAATTTTTCCTCCCTGGGTATCTTCTAGTTCAATTAAACTGATTGAAAGCTATGTTTGCATTACTTCCTCTCACAGGATTTTTCCAGTGCTCCTTTGACAAAAAAAAAAAAAAAAAAAAAAGAAAAGAAAAAGAAAAAAATCCTGTGCTTACTCTTGCTATTGCATGAAAATACATATTGTAATCATGTATTGTTATTTCTGATGAGGGCTCTGCATTTAAGACAGAGGTGTTTTCTTATTAACCTTTGTAGTCAGGGAGATTGATAGCAGGATGTCTGTTGCTTAGTGAATTGAATTTGCTCGCTTTATAGCTGAACATAAGATATGTATAATTTTTTTAAAAATTGGTTAGTTACAAGTTATTTTCAACTTCTAGAACTAGTCTATGAGTGCAAGTTCTTTAAAGAGAATTCTATATCTTTTCACTATGATGAGCTGAAAATGTTCTTTCAGGTCATATGTCCTCTATTTGATTTCATTTTTACTTAGTATCTTCATGTTATTTAGCTTCCTAAGTAGTTTCCCTACTTGCTTTTCTTAAGAAATATTTCTCATAAAATTGTTTCAAAACTGTTGACAGCTACATTACTCAGAGTACATTAATTGATTTATGTGTACATATATATAGCTCATTCTCTTGGGAGAAATCTTAGTTTGAGTTTGTAAATGTAAGTTAACACCCAAACTTAAAGACAGTTCTACAAGATCCAGCATCATAGTAAAGTGATAACATAATCTTAAAAATCAGTTTACTGAACCTGTTTGTTTTACCCAGATAAGAGGCTGTGAGGCTTAGTGGCCATGATGGCAAAGAGTGTGACTTTTTGTTTAAATTTACAAATTCTCAAACTATTAGGCTCTCAATAAATGTTTGCTTACTGCATTTCTTTGAACTGAATTAAATTATGCTAAATTTAATTTAATTAACCCACATAATAAGCCTGTGATGTACAGATGGTACAGATAATTAACCTTTATTTAAAGAAACTTTGTTTAAGAAAAGTTTTAAATAAATTGAGTCAGGTTGTAGAGTTAGAAGTAGGAGAGACAGAACTCAAATGCAGGTTTTCAACTGCAAAATCACTGCCAAGTCCTAATTTAAATGTCCTTCTGATTTCAGTAAGACATTTAAAAATATAGTTCACCTAAAAGAGAGAGGAAAAGAAGTTTGATATTTCAGAGTCTGTGTATAGGACTGTCAAAAAAAGAAAAAAAAAATTCCAAATTAACCAATTTTTCTTTTCTTCTTTTATCTCAACCTGCTTTTCACCCCAACATATGAGGATGGCAGAAATCAAGGGAATAGTTTTCTTTCAGTTGCAGTTGCTGTTCAGTCGCTCAGTCATGTCCCACTCTTTGCAACCCCATGGACTGCAGCATACCAGGCTTCCCTGTCATCCACCATCTCCCAGAGATTGCTTAAACTCATGTCCATTGAGACAGTGATGCCATCGAACCATCTCGTCCTCTGCAATCCCCTTCTCCCCCTGCCTTTAGTCTTTCCAAGCATCAGGGTCTTTTCCAATGAGTTGGCTCTTCGCATCAGGTGGTCAAAGTAACGCAGTTTCAGCTTCAGCATCAGTCCTTCCAAAGAATATTCAGAATTGATTTCCCTCAGGATTGACTGGTTTGATCTCCTTGCAGCTCAAGGGACTCTCAAGAGTCTTCTCCAACACCACTGTTCAGAAGTATCAATTCTTCAGTGCTCAGCCTTCTTTTTGGTCCAACTTTCACATCATACATGATTACTGGAGAAACCATAGCTTTGACTTAGATGAACCTTTGTTGGTAAAGTAATGTCTCCAATTTATAATATGCTGTCTAGGTTGGTCATAGCTTTTCTTCCAAGGAGCAAGTGTCTTTTGATTTCATGGCTGGAGTCACCATCTGCAGTGATTTTGGATCCCACGAAAATAAAGTCTGTCCCTGTTTCTAATGTTTCCCCATTTATTTACCATGAAGTGATGGGACCCAATGCCAATGATCTTGGTTTTTCTAATGCTGAGTTTTAAGCCACCTTTTTCACTCTCCTTTTTCACTTTCATCAAGAGGCTTTTCAGTTCCTTTTCACATTCTGCCATAAGGGTGGTATCATCTGCATATCTGAGGTTATTGATATTTCTCCCAGCAATCTTGATTCCAGCTTATGCTTCCTCCAGCCCAGCATTTTGCTTGATGTACTCTGTGTATAAGTTAAATAAGCAGGGTGACAATATACAGTTTTGACATAAACCTTTTCCAATTTGGAATCAGTCCATCGTTCCATGTCCGAGTCTAACTGTTGTTTCTTGGCCTGCATACAGGTTGGCAAAAGGCAGTTAAGGTGGTCTGGTATTCCCATCTCTTGAAGAATTTCCCAGTTTGTTGTGATCCACACAGGCAAAGGTTTTAGCATAGTTAAGGAAGCAGAAATATATTTGATTTTTTTTTTTTTTTTGTAATTCTCTCGCTTTTTCTATGATTCAACAGATGTTGGCAATATGATCTCTGGTTCTTCTGCCTTTTCTAATTCCAGCTTTGTACATCTGGAAGGTCTTGGTTCACATACTGTTGAAGTTTGCATGGAGAATTTTGAGCATTTCTCATGTGAAATGAGTGCAAATGTACTGTAGCTTGAGCATTCTTTGGTATTGCCCTTCTTTGGGATTGGAATGAAAACCTACCTTATTTTACATAGCATAATATCCTGAAGGGTCATCTGCACTGTGTCATAATCCAGAATTATCTTCTTTATGAAGGCTTGAGTGTGTTAGTCATTCAGTCGTGTGCAACACTTTGTTACCCCATGGACTGTATTATGTCAGGTTCGTCTCTCCATGGGATTTCACAGGCAAGAATACTGGAGTGGGTTGCCAATTTTCAAACAAATCCAAAAAGCAGGCTTTTGTATTAATTTTGCTCTTCCAAAATACTATTTATTTCTCTCTATATTTGCATATTTTTTTATTATTTCTCTCTCTTCCTGTTGCTAGATCCTCGTTGTTCCTCCTCACTGCTACCTGCTTTTTCTTTCTACAGTCTGGCTTGTGTCAAGTACCCCAATCAAAACCTGCCAGTAGTTTCTATAATCCTTACATAAAAACAAAACATTTTGGTCAGAATTCAAAGGATAATAGAGTATCTTTATTATCTTTTTCTTGCAAGCTTCTGCCAACTTAAAAAGTACACAATATGAGAGTTGTGAGTCAAGTTTTATTTGGGGCAAAATGAGGACTATAGCAGGGAGACAGCATCTCAGATAGCTCTGAGAGACTGCTCCAAAGAGGCAGGGGGAAGGTCATTGATATATATTTGATTTTAATGAAAGAGAAGTACATACAATTAAGTGCATAATTTTTTGCAGCAGATTTCTACAACTCATGAGGAGTAGATATCATGAAGGACTTTAATGCTTTCAAGATATAAGGAGATAAAGGAATTGAGCTTATAAAAATCAGCCCCTGAAAATATCTATCTGAAGACCTGTTATGTAAGTTTTTCCCAGAGTACAGAGTGTCTTATTTGTGCTCTGCATCTTGATCTCCTCTCAGAAGGTTTTAAAATCCAGCAACTGGAGTGGCATACGATTTAAGCCTTGTAGAGGCAGATGACAAATACCAGTGGCAATTGCCAATTTGTGTCTGGCGGTTCCAAAATCCCAACTTCACTCATTCAAATGAGGGGCGACTGTTCCCAGTTGGTTATTTATGTGTTTATATCTTAGAAAGATCATTCTTGATTCAGTAAGGAAAATGATTTAAGTGTTGGCAGGGAAGGTGCAAGAAGATACATAAAATCTCTAAATGAATTACTCTAGACAGGAAGATAATTAGGATGAAAAAATATAGTTAAATATGTACTAAATAAAAACTAAATATATTTTCTTAAATAAAAGGAAATATATAGCAATAGGAGAAGGAAATGGCAACCCACTCCAGTGTTCTTGCCTGGAGAATCCCAGGGATGGTGGAGCCTGGTGGGCTGCCATCTATGGGGTCGCACAGAGTCGGACACGACTGAAGGGACTTAGCAGCAGCAGCATGTAGCAGTAAGTAGAGTGAGAATATTGGGTCCCAGAGAGAAAAATATTGAAGTTAAACAAAGTTTGGATGTACTATGGTGAAGTTACCAGAATCACTGAAGGAAAAATTATGAGATAATATTTATTATAAAAATACTAATAAAAAGAAAGGAGCAAGACTATTCAACAAGTCTGATTCATATGTTTAAGAAGTAAAATGAAAGCGAAAAGATTCTTATATTTTTAAAAGTGATGACAATATAAGGATATTCCAAGAAATTGCAAGTTTATAAATTGAAGTGGTGATTGGACAATGATGATCAAAGAAGTATATATTGTGTTGAAATAGCTGCTGACATATTAAGTAAAAGACATAAATTGAGAGGTGTTAATAAATTGGAAAAGAGGGTTGAGAGTGAAAATACATAAACACACAAAAAAATAGAAAGAAAGAGATGTGAGAACTGTAGAATGTTCACGTTCATTTAACATCAGGATTGAGAGGATTCATCTTGAAAAAAATAAATGTCAAAATTAAATGAAGGATTACTTAGACAAGGTTTCCTCCCCATCATAGTGACAATAGGCTTACATCTTTTGATCATCAATTTTTCCATAACAAAATAATCTTGAAAATTTGCTAGATACTGATTCAAGCAGAATTTGATGTTATCTAGTTAATGCTTGGAGAAGGCAATGGCACCCCAGTCCAGTACTCCTGCCTGAAAAATCCCATGGATGGAGGAGCCTGGTGGGCTGTGGTCCATGGGGTCACTAAGAGTTGGACACGACTGAGCGACTTCACTTTCACTTTACACTTCCATGCACTGGAGAAGGAAATGGCACCCACTCCAGTGTTCTTGCCTGGAGAATCCCAGGGACGGGGAGCCTGGTGGGCCGCCGTCTACGGGGTCACACGGAGTCGGACACGACTGAAGCGACTTAGCAGCAGCGGCAGCAGTTAATGCTTTGCAGGAGGGAAACCCTGGGAGGGACTTGAGATGAATTTGTGACACAAAGGATTAGACCGTTAAATTTAACTGTGCCAAACAACTGAGAGAGTACGCGGCTCAATATACATGTGTTATTTGCCATGGGTTTAGCTGCAACTACGTGTGTTTTTGGAGATTTATATTACATATTTGTTCTACTAATACGTGTGACTGAAAAGTGACACTCTCCCTCACGTGTGATACAGTTATAGTGATGGTGTCAGTCTGCTGTTTAATTTATAGCCTATGCTTTACTACAGGCTGTTAAAATTTAACTGTAAGATAATTCTTAACATAACTACATGCACAATATATTATACCATCCTTGTATACTACACAAGAAGAGCAACCTGAAATTATAGCAAAAGGTTCAATTTTCAGATTCATATAATATAAATTTATTTAGTAGATTAAATATGGTTGACTATGAAAGTGATTTACTTTTTGACTAGAGACTCAGGCTTGTAAAGATCAAAATTACTCCAAAAGTTTGGGGGGAATTCTGTAGGTTTTGAATAAACACATTAATAAGATTCAAAGAAAAGGGGGAGCCTGGACAAAAATCAAAAGGCCGTGTAAAAAACAAATAAAAAATGGCCTGTTACTTTTGAAAAAAAAGAATAGTTGGAGGACAATTTAGCCTACTGATCATATTTTGAGAGAAAAGCTGATTATATATGCTATTCTCAGAACAAAACAAATTATAAATGGTTCAGTGGCTTAAATTTTGAAAGATTATTACAAAGAAATTAAAAATGAATACTTTTTTTTAATATACAAAATATAGAGCCTAAAAACATGTCAACTGAAAAAAAGAGCACAATAGGAGAGTTGTTAGTTAAGTTTTATTTGGGGCAAAGTGAGGACTATAACCTGGGAGACAGCAGAGCTCTGAGGAACTGCTCTTAAGAGGCAGGGGAAATATTGGTATATAAGCTATTTCGGTGAAGAGGAATACATAAATCTAGAACAAAATTTTTGCAGAAGGTTTCTTCTAGTCAAGAGGAGCAGTTGTCACCATGAAGGATTTTAATGCTTTTCCAGATATTAGGAGATGCAAGAATTGGGCTCATGAAATCTCCTGAAAATATCTAACCATCAAAACGAACTGTTCTACCAGTTTTTCCCAGAGCACAGAATGCATCATTTCTGATCTTTACATAAAAATTCTGTCAGAGTATGTTGAAAGTCAATGCCTATAGCAGTTTGAGGCACATTTAAACCTTGTAGAGGAGACGACAAATGTCAATTTTTAGTTGACAAAAGGAAAGATAGATATTTGAAAATTTAAAATTATAAAAGATCCATGTGGAAAGTTACACCAAGCTAAAAAATAAAAAGTATAAGTTAGTGAAATATTGAAGTACACATGACAAGAAAGTAAATATTCATTTAACAAACATAATTATATTAATAAGTTGGTAACATTATAAGTCATTAATCTAGGACTGGATGCACAAATACATGCATAATAGCAAAAATGTATTATACAAAATGCAAATTAATTTTTAAAGGCAACAATAATTAATATTTTTTACCTAATCATGGAAAAAATGAATGTTTCTAAACAAAATTCTAATGTTTGGGGATATAAGGACTTCATTAAGTGGGACAGAATAAATACTGCAATTTATACAGTTTCACAGTGTTGATAAAAATTTCAACAGTGTATATGTATTTTGATAATAAAGCTCTACTTACAGACAATTATGTGTCCTTTCACCTGTACATAAATATTTTATGAAAGAGTATTTAATGAAGCATTTCCTGTGCAAGAGGAGAGTGTTCAGTTCCGTTTAGTCGCTCATCATGTCTGACTCTGCAAAACCATGAACCGCAGCACGCCAGGCCTCCCTGTCCATCACCAGCTCCCAGAGTTTACACAAACCCATGTCCATTGAGTCCGTGATGCCATCCAGCCATCTCATCCTCTGTCATCCCCTCCTCCTCCTGCCCTCAATCTTTCCCATCATTAGGGTTTTTCCAGAGGAGTCAGCTCTTCATATCAGGTGGTCCAATATTGGAGTTTCAGTTTCAACATCAGTCCTTCCAAGGACTGATCTCCTTTAGGATGGACTAGTTGGAGCTCCTTGCAGTGTAAAGGACTCTTAAGAGTCTTCTCCAACACCACAGTTCAAAAGCATCAGTTCTTCGGTGCTCAGCTTTCTTTATAGTCCAACTCTCACATCTATGCGTGACTACTGGAAAAACCATAGCCTTGACTAGACAGATCTTTGTTGACAAAGTAATGTCTCTGCTTTTTAATATGTTGTCTAGGTTGGGCATAATTTTCTTTCCAAGGAGTAAGTGTCTTTTAATTTCATGGTGGCAATCACTATCTGAAGTGATTTTGGAGCCCCCAAAAATAAAGTCAGCCATTGTTTCCACTGTTTCCCCATCTATTTGTCACGAAGTGATTGAACTGGATGCTGTGATCTTAGTTTACTGAATGTTCACCTTTAAGCCAACTTTTTCTCCTCTTTCACTTTCATCAAGAGGCTCTCTATTTCTTCCTCACTTTCTGCCATAAAGTGGTATCAATTGCATATCTGAGGTTATTGACATTTCTCCCGGCAATCTTGATTCCAGCTTGTGATTCTTCCAGCCCAGCATTTCTCATGATGTACTCTGCATATAAGTTAAATAAGCAGGGTGAAAATATACAGCCTTGACGTACTCCTTTTCCTATTTGGAACCAGTCTGCTGTTTCATGTCCAGTTCTAACTGTTGCTTCCTGACCTGCATATAAGTTTCTCAAGAGGCAAGTCAGGTGGTCTGGTATTCCCCTCACTTTCAGAATTTTTCACAGTTTATTATGAACCAAACAGTCAAAGGTTTTAGCATAGTCAATAAAGAAAAAAATAGATGTTTGTCTGGAATTCTCTCGCTTTTTCAAGGATCCAGCAGATATTAGCAATTTGATCTCTGGTTCCTCTGCTTTTTCTAAAACCAGCTTGGACATCTGGAAGTTCACAGTTCCTGTATTGCTGAAGTCTGGCTTGGAGAATTTTGAGCATTAATTTACAAGCATGTGAGATGAGTGTAATTGTGCAGTAGTTTGAGCATTCTTTGTCATTGCCTTCCTTTGGGATTGGAATGAAAACTGACCTTTTCTAGTCCTGTGTTCACTGCTGACTTTTCCAAATTTGCTAGCATATTTATTGAGGGCAGACTTTCACAGCATCGTCTTTTAGAATTTGAAATAGCTCAACTGGAATTCCATCACCTCCACTAGCCTTGTTCATAGTGATGCTTCCTAAGGCCCACTTGACTTCACATTCCAGGATGTCTGGCTCCAGGTGAGTGATCACATCATCATGATCATCTGGGTCGTGAAGATCTTTTTTGTACAGTTTTTCTGTGTATTCTTGCCACCTCTTCTTAATATATTCTGCTCCTATTATGTCCATACCATTATTGTCCTTTATTGAGCCCATCTTTGCATGAAATATTCCCTTGCTATCTCTAATTTTCTTGACGAGATCTCTAGTCTTTCCCATTCTGTTGTTTTCCTCTATTTCTTTGCACTGATCACTGAAGAAGACTTTCTTATCTCTCCTGGCTATTCTTTGCAACTCTGCATTGGAATGGGTATGTCTTTCCTTTTCTCCTTTGCTTTTCACTTCTCTTCATTTCACAGCTATTTGTAAGGCCTCCTCAGACAGCCATTTTGATTTTTTGCATTTCTTTTCTTGGGGATGGTCTTGATCAATGCCTCCTATACAATGTCATGAACTTCCTTCCATAGTTCATTGGGCACTCTGTCTAACAGATCTAGTCCCTTAAATCTATTTCTAACTTCCACTGTATAATTGTTAGGGATATGATTGAGGTTATACCTGAATGGTCTAGTGTTTTTCCCAACTTTCTTCTATTTAAGTCTGAATTTGGCAATAAGGAGTTCCTGATCTGAGCCACAGTCAGCTTCCAGTCCTGTTTTTCCTGACTATAGTGAGCTTCTCCATCTTTGGCTGCAACGAATATAATCAATCTGATTTCAGTGTTGACCATTGGGTGATGTCCATGTGTAGAGTCTTCTCTTGTGTTGTTGGAAGACAGTGTTTGCTATGACAAATGTGTTCTCTGGGCAAGACTCTGTTAGCCTTTGCCTTGTTTCATTCTGTACTCCAAGGCCAAATTTTCCTGTTACTCCAGGTGTTTCTTGACTTCCTACATTTTCATCCCAGTCCCCTATAATGAAAAGGATATCTTTTTTTTATGTTAGTTCTAAAAGGTCCTGTATGTCTTCATAGAACCGTTCAACTTCAGCTTCTTCAGCATTACTGGTCGGGGCATAGACTTGAATTACCGTGATATTGAATGGTTTGCCTTGGAAACGAACAGAGATCATCCTGTCATTTTTGAGATTGCACCCAAGTACTCCATTGTGGACTCTTTTGTTGACTATGATGGCTATTCCATTTCTTCTAAGGGATTCCTGCCCACAGTAGTAGATATAATGGTCATCTGAGCTAAATTCACCCATTCCAGTCCATCTTAGTTCACTGATTCCTGGAATGTTGACATCCACTCTTGCCATCTCTTGTTTGACCACTTCCAACTTGCCTTGATTTATGGACCTAACATTCCAGGTTCCTATGCCCTTTGCTCTTTACAGCATCAGACCTTGCTTCTATCACCAGTCACATCCACAACGGGGTGTTCTTTTTGCTTTGGTTTCGTCCTTTCATTCTTTCTGGAGTATTTCTCCACTGATCTTCAGTAGCATATCAGGCACCTACTGACCTGGGAGTTCATCTTTCAGTGTCCTATCTTTTTGCCTTTTCATACTGTTCATTGGCTTCTCAAGGCAAGAATACTGAAGTGGCTTGCCATTCCCTTCTCCAGTGGACCACATTCTGTCAAACCTTTCCCCCATGACCTGGCCATCTTGGGAGGCCCCACATGGCATGGCTTAGTTTCATTCAGTTAGACAAGCTGCAGTCCATGTGATCAGGTTGGCTGGTTGTCTGTGATTGTGGTTTCAGTCTGTCTGCCCTCTGATGCCCTCTCTCAGCGCCTACCATCTTACTTGGGTTTCTCCCAAGGAGAGAGTGTAAAATAGTCTAATTGTCCAGAAGTAGAGGTGAGCTAAGGAAATGGGGGATTCTATACAAGGGAGTATCCACAGACAGATAGAGAAAGGCTAAGGAGCTTGCATATACTAAAAGGAGAAATGTTAATATTTTAATTGTAAAAAGAAATACTCCCTGTCTTGAGTAAAAATGAAAGAGATATTTACATTCATTTTGTGTGTGTGTGTGTATGGAATAAAAATGAAATTCATGCTCATTGTGTGTGTGACAACCCTTAGAATAATATTCTAGCAACTGCCAAGTGTCATTCTGGAAAGTGGTTATCTAGGGTAGGAGAAGCAAGTTTTCTTACTTTTCTATTTTTTATTTTTTTAAACATATGTGTGCACTAAATTTTTGACTTAAAAATATGTTTGAAGAATACAATGTCTATGTGACCTGAACCTATATTTAGCTGTCTTGATAGAGGAAATATTCATTGTGATTGCTGTGTTAAAATTTGAGCCAAGGAATACAAGACAAATAGGCAGTTTGGGAATGTGTAGCATTAGCTCAGTTTAGGATATCACAACAAAACCAAAATGACTCACTCCTCATGATGTGCTAGTCAAAGTTTTAATTACCATATATGTATTAACTCAATATAACACCTACAACAATTGAATAAAAAAGTCTAAAGTTCATGATATCTTTTCAAAATTCTTATCACAATTGCATATATAATTTCTGTGCTATTCATTACAACACATGCCCATCAGAGTTGTGAACAACAGTCCATGAATAAGTATATTAACATTTTTGCAGAGCATATATACATACTTACACTGAGTGTGATAAAGAGACTCTTAGCCTCTAAGTTATCCTAACCTGAAAGGTTTAAAGTTCTTTTGGAATATCTGAGGAAAGGCATCCAGTTATGAAATTCAGAAATGGATCTGAGCATCATGGCCAGAAGGATGGGCATTGTAGGATAAAGTTTTCCAAGGCCAGTGTGCATGTTGAGAGAGGAAGCTGGCCTGTGGTTTGAACTTGAAGTATGTCAACATTTAAGAGACAGGATAAAGACATGGATCATAAATAGTATGTACAAAGCATTGTCAGGAAATGTATATTATTCTATTCCATCTTTCCATTAATTTGATCAGATAGATGTTGTCATCTCCATTTCTTAGATTAGGAGGCAGACACTATTAGTTACAGAAGATAAGTCACAAACTAGTGAATGTTAATGCCTCTGTACTGTTCTAAAGACATTG
The DNA here is from genome assembly GCF_023699985.2 of Odocoileus virginianus. Classification (NCBI taxonomy): domain Eukaryota; kingdom Metazoa; phylum Chordata; class Mammalia; order Artiodactyla; family Cervidae; genus Odocoileus; species Odocoileus virginianus. The sequence continues at coordinate 66,087,165 of NC_069686.1, read as the reverse complement.
CCATTTTTATCACTCTGCACTACACAAAACTGGGGAGACACTTATGTGGACGAAGAATTGTGCTTAGTCGTTCAGTCATGTCTGACTCTACAGACCCCGTGGACTGTAGCCTGCCAGGCTCCTCTGTCCGTAGGGATTCTCCAGGCAAGAGTACTGGAGTGGGCTGCCAGGGTATCATCTGGAGTGCCAACCTCCAGGGTGTCATCCCAACTCAGGGATTGAGCCCAGGCTTTCCACATTGCAGGTGAATTCCTTACTGTCTGAGCACTAGGGAAGTGCCACCTGCCACATCAGTTAACAAAGGATGTTGCAGCCATCAAACTCTAGGCTACTGTAAGCCACGTCCAAGGCTCCACCCTGAGGAGATGCAGAATGGAAAGTAAGTCAGATAAGGAGAAATATTATATGACATCCCATATATGTGAAATCTAAAAAAAATAATACAAATAAACTTACAAAACAGAAAGAGACTCACAGTCTTACAGAATGAACTTATGGTTGCTGAGGGGAAGGGTGTGGGAGGGAGGGACAGATAGTTACAGAGTTGGGGATGGACCTGTACACACTACTATATTGAAAATGAATAACCAACAAGGACCTACTGTATAGCACGGGGAACTCTGCTCAGGGTTATGTGACAGCCGGAATGAGAGGGGAGTTTAGGGGAGAATGGATTCATGTATGTGTATGGCTGAGTCCCTTTGTTGTTCCCCTAAGCTATCACAACATTTTTAATTGGCTATACTCCAATACAAAATAAAAAGGTTTTTTTTTTTTTTTTAATATGCAGTACGAATAAAACACAGAAACAGATAATGGCCCCAGATAGCTGAGGTGTATGTAAAGGGAATGATTTCAGTAATCCCAGGCTTGTGAATCTTCCTATAGGAAATGGTAACCCACTCCAGTATCCTTGCCTGGAGGATCCCATGGACAGAGGGGCCTGGAGAGCTGCAGCCCATGGGGTTGCCAAGAACTAGGTGCAACTAAGCAACTAAACATCAAATACATAGAAAAGTGCTAAACTCATCAACGTGAGATGTCTGCTCTTCTTTAATTAGTAATGATATGTTGTTGTCCCCACTACTCGGTTTTTGTTGCAAGTTCTGTATCGCCGGGCTCTTCCCTCTCCTCTTTGGAGTCGCCCCTCAGGAAATCCGAGAGTCCTGTGTCCTGGGGTTGAAGTTCTCAGAAAACCCACCAAATATAATATCAACATAACTCTCAACTTTGAGGTTGTGCGCTTTTTTCAATCAGCACCTAGAAACAAAATATTTTCTAGCGTTATTACCTTTGTTATTAGTTATATTTGACTTGAAATTTGCTTACTTTTTATTAAATTATTAAGTTATTTATAAACTACTTTATTAACAACTTCATTATGTATGAATTAAGCTTTTATTTTTTTCCAAAACTATTAACTGCATGCTCATAAGCACTGGAGAATCTACTTGATGCTTGGGATAATATAATAAACAAATAAAATTTCCATTTTGAGTAGCTTAAGGAACTAATAGCTACTTACAGAACAAGGTGATGATAGTTCTCAGGAAGGTCAAAAAGCTGCTTTGGGAGATGACAGAGGTGATTTCTTCAAGAAGCTGAAATCTGAGCTATGAACTAAAGTACGAATGAGAAAAAGAGGGCAAATTCTTCATGCAGAGTCATGAGAAAAATGCTCCAAAGGATGACACAGGATGAGCAAAGGCCTCACATGACCAAATAAAGGACAGTGTAAACTGGAAAGTTCACTGTGGTTGCATGATTTTGTAGAAAGAGGAGAGGGCAGAGGAAAAAGGATCTAGATCTAAAAAAGCCCTTTGTGATCCCTTCTGGAAGGTTTTGATTACTGCATGATCTCTGGCTACCCCACCAGCTTGTGACTCACGAAGAAGTTTGACAATTAACTTGAAGCTTCCATTTATGTATTCATACCAATGTGGAAGAGGTTTTCCTGGTGGTTCAGATGGTAAGAATCCACCTGCAATGCAGAAGACCTGGGTTGCATCCCTGGTGGGGAAGATTCCCTAGAAAAGGGAATGGCTGCCCATCCCAGTATTTTTGCCTGGAGAATTTGATGTACAGAGGAGCCTGGCAGGCTACTGACAGTCCATGAGGTCGCAAAAAAGTTGGACATGACTCTGCAGCTAACATTTTCACTTTCACTTTACCAGAAAGGAACAAATTTGCAGCAAAAATATAAATGAGAGCATTGATCAGGTGAAAAATGCATGCACCATACTTGAGATAATATTTTAATTCTATATAAAGGAGATTAGTTACCATTTTCAATTAATGTGCTATTCCCATGGCTTGGATCTTGAGTCACATAAAGCATGAATGAAGTTCCTGGTATTTCAGAACTGAACAGCAATTGAGCAACTGACACTGAAATGGCCTTTATTTAACTCTTTCAAGGCAGTGTGAAGTAGTGGGAGGTACATGAACTTCAGAATAGAGGGGCTAGGGTCATAGGTAATTAAATCTTGATAAAACTGGGGAAAATATCTTGGGGTTCAGTCCTATCCTTCCACTTGCAAAGTGTGTTACTTTGGGAATTTTTAAAAATTGTTTTAAGTTGATACGTTGTAGTTTTCATTTTGATTCAGTTCTCTCTCTCTCTCTCTCTCTATATATATATATATATATATATATATATATATATATATATAAGCCACATGAGTGGCAGAGAGTCCACCTCCAGTGCAGGAGCTGCAAGTGTGATCCCTGGGTCAGGAAGATCCCCTGGAGGAGGAATGGCCACCCACTCCAGCATTCCTGCCTGGGAAATCCCACGGACAGAAGAGCCTGGAAAGATACAGTCTATGGAGTTGCAGAAGAGTTAGACACAACTTAGAAACTAAACAACAACAACAATCATGTGAGATCTTATTTCCCCCAACAGGGATAAAACGTGTGCCCCTGCAGTGGACATGCAGAGTTTTAACCACTGGATTTCCAGAGAACTTCCAGTTTGGGATTTTTTTTTTTTCTTGAACTTTCACTTTTCCACCCTCCAAATTGTTCTCTTCAGAAGTAGAAATTACAAAATTGAGCTCTCATTCCCTCTCTTATTGTTTTAAAAACTGACATTACAAAAATTCTAGTTTTCTCTCTGAAGCTGTTTATCCTTACCTACTGGGTGGTGGGAGAAAAGTTTGCTTAGTCTATTGACATTTGAGTTTGCAAAGGGGAAAAAAATGAATGCAGCATACATGATTAATATTAATAATAATAATAAAAGCTCCCAGAAAGGTTTCCCACTAATCTTTTATTATGCAGGCTCTGGTGCATAATGAACATTCTGAATATTTAATAACTGAAAGAAAGAAAAGCCAACTGAACATCTTGAGCTGTCATATATATGCATGAGAAAGCTCCTTATCCCACGAAGAGAGAGAACAGACTGGATCTGTCAATGGTAAAATATGACATTTTTACACCCCTAGTCAAATGTCACTACAGATTGCAAGTGACATCTTATAACCAAGAACAACTTCCTATAGAATATGAAAAATATAAGGGCTTCTTCCCTTGCTAAGAATTTATATTGAAAGGTCATTATAGTGCATATAAAATCCCACTGAAGCTGCTTAATGCAATTTCTATTTTCACTCCACTATCATCAGGTGGTGAGTGTGGGCTTGGTCTAATTAAAAAGCAGATTGTAATTTGCATATGCAGAGACACTGGAAAAGGAGATAAGTGAGGATTTGCTTGGGGGGAAATGGCTGATCAAGCAAGAAATAATGGGGAAATGATGGAATGGAAATTTCTAGGCCTTTGCCCTTTGTAGAAAGGTTTTCTTCTTTATTCCTCTTCCTTTCTTTCTAGATATTCACAGCAAGGTATCAGCATCTCCTTAGGGCAGAGGTATGTTCCTCCAAAGCACATAAAGACTTTATGAGATACAAAGTTTTCTTAAGACAATAAGATTTTTCCAATTCAATTCACCCTGGAAATAAAATTAGTTTGGTGTATTGTGTGAATTGTGACTTTTTTCTTTCTTTTTATATTCCACATTTTGAATATAACAACAGAGACTAAGAGAATATTTAGGGGAAGAGAATAGAACCCCAAAGCAATTGTTGGAGAATGAATAAAGTACCATAAAAAAAAGTTAGCCTTTATTTTTATTGGATAAGCTGTTATACTACAATTTTCCTCTTTATTTGTAACCTGTCACACTGTTAGATGAGTTCTTATTGTTATATCTTCTTTGCTTCCACCGTGCTCTTATCCCTACCTTAGAAAACAATAAAATTGTTTTCAATATTGTTTCCATTTTTGTCTTCATTAATGTTTATCTATTTATATTTGGCATAATGAAGTTTTCACTAAAAGATTGACAAGCCCTGAAATCAAGGTTAGAAATCCTCTAAAAACTTACTGCCAAGGGGTTTTTCCAAATGTGCCTAAGTTCACATAACCACTGAGTGTTGAGAAAAACTTCTGTTTATTGATGTGCTGGGTTATGCGTTAAGCTATCGTGATGGAGACTCAAAACAGCTAAGACTAAAGATTAGGCATCGCAGTCCCAAACTGGTGCGGTGGTTCAACGGTGTCAGTGAGCCAGGCTCCTACCATCATGTGACTTCAGCGTCTGAAATTTCGTTAACCCTATGGTCCAGGATGACTCATCATTGCTTCTCTAGTCCTCTAAGAGAGCAGAGGAACAAAAGAGGGAGAGCTCACCTGTTTTCATTCAAGAACACTAGAAGCTACCTATCGAGTGTCCACATATCTTACCAGTAATCATATGCACACCAAGCCACAGTGAAGTTGGAAAATGTAGTATGTATACTTGCGGCAACATTTGGGAAATCTATTATTATGAAGAAGGAGGATTGAATAGCTGAGGGTGATCTGTTTTCTTTCTTTGTTCATTGATCCATTCTCTACGAGTTCTAAGACACCATGATGCAGAGAATGTAGCGATAAGCAATGAAATATTACATAATATATGTGGAGCTTGAAATGCTGCTCCATGACTAACACACAAGAGGCAATGGAACTGTTCTTAGGGAATTTCAAGACACTGTGATGCAAAGAACAGTTACACAACCTCTGTACATCAGCCATGGAGCAACATTTCAAGCTCCAAATATAGTACATAATATTTAGTTTTAAAAAAGTCTTAATTTGAGTCCCCCACCTGCCCATAAAAAAAGGCTGAGTAAGGATTTGAGTGACGTAGTTCATTACAAAATGATCCAGAAAGTATTATGAGAATATGAGGAAGTCAGGCAGGGAGATTATAAAAGCCAGTAAGTCACCACAGTGGATAATCAGGGTCTGATTCTATTGGGGACTTTCTGAAAAGCTGTGTACTCTAAACCCTCAATTTGTCCGATAAAGAACAAGGAACGTAGGGTCATTACATATTCGTCAAATTCCTTTCCTCATTGGTTGAGGTTTGCTCCTGGGAGCTGACTATTAGACAACAGTGTCCCGCCCCGTATATGAGCCAAACACACTGGCCTGGCCAAAGAACGCCGTACTGAGACACTGAAGGAGCTGTGTGCAAGCATATGCAGGTAACCTGGAAAAGAAGGCTGCTGAATTATGAGCAGGGCACCAGCAGTGATTGCTAGGACCCTGTAAGACACTATACCTCCATTTTCCCAGTAAGGACATTTGATGCTCTTAGAGGTTTTGGACACCTGCAATGTGGGGGAACTGGGTTCAGTCCCTGGCTTGGGAAGATCGCCTGGAGGAAGGCATGGCAACTCACCCCAGTATTTTTGCCTGGAGAATCCCATGGACAGAGGAGTCTGGTGGACCGCAGTCCCTGGAGTCACAAAGAGTCGAACACAGCTGAGCAACGAAGCACAGCACAGAGTTTTTGAAACTTGCCTTGTTAGGGTCCCTGTGAGACTTCTGACCCTTTCCAATTGACTACATAGCCTATGCTTTATACGACTGATCCACTAGAGAATTCAAAGACTCTCACTGTAAAACCTCTGCTCTTTACTCAGAATTTTGATCCTTCAATATGACTGTGCTGTAATTCTTGTCTAAGTTTCTCCATTGATCCAAAGATGCTATTCAGTCTTCTTTTCACCCCAAAGCAGCTTCCAGTTCTTCTAAAGCAGCTCGGATTCCACTTCTTCCATTTCCAGGCTCTGTTGGTGGTAATCGCTGCCAAGAAACAATTAGTTACAAATGTAGCATTGAGTTGGTTGCTTGCATTTCTTATCCTCTATGAATCTGTTCTCTGCTATGGGAAGGACCAGTTTGACCTAGAGGAGGCTTAATATACTTTTGGTGCTGGATTTTCTCTGAATTTCTGTTTATAAGCAGAGAACTGTAATTGTCTCCACCTTGGGGAGCATCCCTCTTAAAGCAATTGAAGCAGTTTGGATTTTATTTTTTCAGAATGATGGAATGAATATGTGCATTGTGTGTGCATGTGTGTGTTTCTGTATCCACTTCTAGACTAAATGAAATGTGTTGGTCTGTTCCCATAATCTGTTTTTTTTTTCCCCATTCAATATATGATGTTACACAGAAGTAACTGAAAGATCAGAGAGAGAACAAAATTTAAACTTTTATCCAACCAATTAATTTTACCTTTTCTGCCTTTCCTGAGAGACTGCTACCGAATTAGAGGGGGAAAGTCTTTGCAAATAAGATAAAATATTATAATATTCCTTCCTTCTTAAACAGAAAAAATAAAATATATTGAAGGCTTGCTTGATGACTCAGCTACATTATTATTTAACATCACATTCTCGGTAATTCTCTCTCTCTCTCTCAATGCATCTCTATTTCTCTCTCCAGTACAATCTGCCTGCAATGTGTCCATTGTATTGTCGCCCATGCCCCCTAGCTTCAACCAAGCCCCAGGGTGACTTGGTTGGTTTGTCACATCCTCTGGGCTGTGCTTCTAACCCCCGGCAACACTTTCATAGGCTTACACTTAATTTCAACAGTATTCATCCCAATTTTAAGCTTATAGTTGTATAAATAATTTAATAATTTAAAAAAAAAACCAGAATAATAGAGTGGGTTGCCATGCCCTCCTCCAGGGGATCTTCCCAACTCAGGGACCAAACTCTCTTCTCTTACATCTCCTATATTGTCAGACAGTTTCTTTATTGTTAGTCCCACCATATCTTCATAATCTTACCTTATTTAATGATTTAAATAATGGCTTCACATTGACATTGGGTGATGGCACTGGTGTAGTGTTATAATTCTTCCTAAATGGCTGGATTTTTACTACTTTTTTTTTCCATTTTTGTGTATTATCTTGCAATAAGCAATATTTTATGTGCATAAAACTTTTAAATTGTTATTTATTTAGATACATTCCTAGAAGCAGAGGTCTCTCTGTATACAGAAATTTATGCCTCTTTTTAAAGTCCCATCACTTCATGGTGGGGAAATGAATGGAATGAATGAACGGGGAAACAATGGAAACAGTGAGAAATTTTATTTTTTTGAGCTCCAAAATCATTGAGATGGTGACTGCAGCCATGAAATTAAAAGACACTTGCTCCTTGGAAGAAAAGCTATGACAGACTCAGACAGCATGTTAAAAAGCAGAGACATTACTTTGCCAACATAGGTCCATCTAGTCAAAGCTATGTTTTTTCCAGTAGTCAGGTATGGATGTAAGAGTTGGACTATTATAAAGAAAGCTGAGCGCAGAAGAGTTAATGCTTTGGAACTGTGGTGTTAGAGAAGACTCTTGAGAGTCCCTTGGACTGCAAGGAGATCAAACCAGTCAATCCTAAAGGAAATCATTTCAGTTCAGTTGCTCAGTCATGTCTAACTGGGGCTGACCCCATGGGCTGCAACATGCAAGGCTTCCCAGGTCCATCTCCAACTCCTGGGGCTTACTCAAATTCATGTCCATCAAGTCGGTGATGACATCCAGCCATCTCATCCTCTGTCATCCCCTTCTCCGTCTGCCTTCAATCCTTTCCCAGCATCAATTTCTTTTCCAATGAGCTGGCTTTTCACATTGGGTAGCCAAAGTATTGGAGCTTCAGCATCAGTCCTTCCAATAAATATTCAGGATTTCCTTTTGAACTTAAAAAGCATTTTAAAAGATGTGATTTTGAAGTTGAGACTCCAATACTTTGGCCACCTGATGTGAAGAGCTGACTCATTGGAAAAGACCCTGACGCTGGGAAAGATTGGAGACAGGAGAAGGGGACGACAGAGGATGAGATGGTTAGATGGCATCACCGAGTCAATGAACATGAGTTTGGGTAAACTCCACGAGTTGGTGATGGACAGGCAGGCCTGGCGTGCTGCGGTTCATGGGGTCACAAAGAGTTGGACACTACTGAGCAACTGAACTGAACTGAAAAACATCTTTTTAAAATTCTCCCTAAAAACAATGTATCAGATTTGATTTCTCCCCCTCTTTCTACTTTCAAGATAAATTAAACAACTTGGTCTGTATACCTTCACATTTTTCTCTATGTCTAGAAGCTCGAAAACATAAATATAGATGAAAAGAAATGTGTGTTTTGTGCATTTCTCCTTTTCTTGATTTTTTTTTTTTTGCTCAGTCCTCTACCACATAAATTAAGGAAGATATAAAATATTATTTGAAATAACTACTATTTCATTCAATAGATTCTCAAAATATATTTTTCTATTAATAGCTATTTTAGATTGTTTCCAAGTTTTCTTTTGTTTTTGCCAGTACAAATAATACTGTGTAGAACATTCTTGTACATAAACTGTACTTACCAACGCTTTCACTTCCAAACTCTCTAAAAAGAGATTCACACAAGTGAGATAACTGAGTCAAAGGCTATCTGCCTGTAAATTTCAATAGATATTGTCAGATTTCTTTCAAAAAATACTATAAAATCCACATCTTCACTACATGAGATATAAATAAAAGCAATCATTTTCTGTTTTTGTGCCAAGCCTAAATGGATGCTGCTAACTGATTTTTTTTTTTTCTTTTCTGACTTGCCAGCTTCCAAATTCTGACAGTTTTTCTATGCATAATTTATCTTTTTCTCATGAATTTTAGGACCTGTTTTTGTAATTAATATATACCCTTTTATCTGTCATATGGATTGCAAAAAGTTTATTTAAAATATATTGTTTATATATATATATATTTTTTTAATTAGTTGATGCAGTAAGATATGCTGATGGCCATATCTCTAACAATCATGGGTTCAAGGCATTGCACAAATGGAAGTCTGCATGTCTATGTCTAAATTTATATATCCTATGTTTAAATATTTGACAGTTATAAAGCATTATAAAATATGCTGTTAAATAAAATATATCCAATCTCTGAATAATATACCTATGTAACTATAAGGAAAGTCAATTTAAAATTTAATACATATATAATGGTGTAAGGACCCCTGGACCACATTACTATGAGGATGGCAGTGATTTCTATTTTCTGGACTTCTAACAGTTGTCCTTTATCATTTTCATTATATATTTTTTTTGAAATTTTTGGAAGACAAACATTACCTACCAACAAGTAACAATGATTGATAAATTATTCAGTGTTTTTACTTTCTTCTCTTTCTACACCCTCATGCCCTTTCTTTCTTATTTTTCTTCCATTTATCAGTTTCTTCTGAATAATGTTGAAGAGAGATTGTGATTGTAGTGATTCTAATATCTATTCTATTAAATAGTAGTTATCTAATATTTCTTACAAAGTTCTCAAGCTTATAAGAAATCATTTTAAAGTGCCATGACTAATATGATGATTGCTGTAGATTTCTGAGATAGACATTTGATCAAGTTAAAAAGAAGGCTGAAAATGTATTTATTTCCTAAAATTCTGAATGCTGAATGATTGCTTACTTTATCAAAAAAATATTTGCAACTATTAGGATGATGGTAGAGCCCTGTTATTTTAATCTTCTACTGTGGTGTGTAACATTTCTGATTTTGAACATTCATTCACTCTTAATCATAAACTTATATACACATGCATTTATTTTTGAAAATTTCCATAAATGTTTTTAAGCACTTTTTAAGTTAGCTTAGTAAATATTTGTAAGCCTGGCATGTTTTTTGGCTTTTTAATTTGCTTTTAAAAGTGTTTACTGTCCCTTTCCTGGATTTATTCTGTGTGTCTGCCTTTAGTAACCGAGAACTCACTTCTTAATGTTGCAGTCTCTCTGAACACAAGTAGAAGGCATTGCTCTAGAGAGCATGGGGAAATGTTCTAAGTATGCAAAAACCCCACGTTATTTGTGACTCAGTCAATCTGAAATTTACACATGTGTGTGTGTGTGTGTGTGTATAATAACCTCATCCATGGAACTATACTATGCTCTTCCTGTGTTAGCTGGAGCAGGAATTGTGACCAGGGATTAAGAACAGAACCTCGAGATTCATCTTGGCTCCACTCAAGCCCTGCTCGTGTTTCTGAGGACACACGCCCTCTGAGCACAGAGGGTTGTTTAGTTGATCCTCAAGCTCTTGTTTTGTCCGTTTCTTTTTGTCTTCTCTGCATTGTTCAAGATGAGTTCTGCTTTGCAGCTAAACATCGCTGCTCTGTCTTAACAATGACCTTTCTTCACAAATCTAATAGAGCATATCAATGCCAGAAAACAAATGTTAATATTTAGGCTTTATGAATCAATTCATAAAACTGATACTAAGTATCCCACTAGAAATAAAATGCATATTTTAGAAAAAGAGCACTAAGAAATTCTTTTGGGGTCCTCAGAGATTTTTCTTGCTTACTCGTATTCTCCATGTCTTTTCTTGCTGTTGTCACAGGTAGCTTTTATTTTCTAGAGTTTATGATAAATTAAGCACTACATGGATGAAGGCGTACATTGACTGTCAAACAAACACTTGCTATTCAGTGTCTCAGTCATGTCTGATTCTTTGTGACCCCATGGACTATAGTACGCCAGGCTTCCCTGTCCGTCAAGAACTACTGGAGCTTACTCAAAGTCATGCCCATCGAGTTGATGATGCCATCAAACCATCTCATCCTCTGTCGTCCCCTTTTCCTCCTGCCTTCAATCTTCCAGCATAAGGGTCTTTTCCAGTGAGTCACTTCTTCACATCAGGTGACCAAAGTATTGGCCCTTCAGTTTCAGCATCAGTCCTTCCAATGAAAAATCAGAACTGGTTTCCCTTAGGATAGACTGGTTTGATCTCCTTGCAGTTCGAGGACTCGCAAACTGTTCTCCAACACCACAGTTCAAAACCATCGATCTTTGGGGCTCAGCTTTCTTTATGATCCAATACTGACATCCATATTTGACTACTGGGAAAACCATAACTGTGACTAGAGGGACCTTTTTGGGGAAAGCAATGTCTCTGCTTTTTAACATGCTGTCTAGGTTGGTCATAGTTTTGTTTTTTTTTTTTGTTTGTTTGTTTTGTTTTCTTCCCAAGGAGCAAGTGTCTTAATTTCATGGCTGCAGTCACCATCTACAGTGATTTTGGAGGCCAAGAAGTAAATAAGTAAAACAAAGTCTCTCACTGTTTCCATAGTTTCCCCCACTTAATTGCTATGCAGTGATGGGACCAGATGCCATGATCTTAGTTTAATGAATGCTGAGTTTTAAGCCAGCTTTTTCACTCTCCTTTTTCACTTTCATCAAGAGGCTCTTTAGTTCCTCTTCACTTTCTGCCATAAGGGTGGTGTCATTTGCATATCTGAGGTTATTGACACTTGTCCTGGCAATCTTGATTCCAGCTTGTGTTTCATCCAGCCCAACATTTTCAATGATGTAATCTACATGTAAGTTAAATTAAAAGGGTGACATTATACAGCCCTGATGTACTGCTTTCCCAATTTTAAACCCGTTTGTCATTCCATGCCTATTTCTAAGTGTTGCTTCTAGACCTGTATACAGACTTCTCAGGAAGCAGGTAAGGCAGTCTGGTATTCCCATCTCTTGAAGAATTTTTCACAGTTTGTTGTGATCTACACAGTCAAAGGCTTTAGTGTAGTCAATGAAGCAGAAGTAGATGTTATCCTGTAATTCTCTTGCTTTTTCTATGATCCAACAGATGTTGGCAATTTGATCTCTTGTTCTTCTGCCTTTTCTAAATCCAACTTGAGCATCTGGAAGTTCTTGGTTCAGGTACTGTGGTCACCTAGCTTGGAGGATTTTGAGCATTACTTTGCTAGCATGTGAAATGAATGCAATTGTGCGGTAGTTTTAACATTCTTTTTGGGGGATTGGAATGAACACTTTTCCAGTTCTGCGGTCACTGCTGAGTTTTTCAAATTTGCTGGCATATTGAGTGCTAGCCCCCTTATTTTATAAAAGTTGTAAATACATTGAAAAGCATAGTCATGAAATACTCTGTTTGAGGTAGAAATTCCTAATATTTAATTATATATAGCAATATCTTTGGATGGATAAAATGAATGCCTAGGAAAATGGCAGTGAACTAAGTGTTAGTCAATCTAGGCTTGGTTTGCACTCCGTCTAAGTACACATTATGTATTGTAAAATTTGTAAATCCATTTTTATATCAAATTTTAAATAAAATAAACTTTCTAAATAGAAGTTTCAGGCACATAGATGAATAAGTATTTTCAACAATTCACTCCTTTTTCAAACTAACAATTAACAATTTGGAATATATTCTTTGACATTTATGTGTAAACTGATAAAACTGTTTAACCATGAAGAGTTCTGTTTGTTGTTAGTTTTTACTTTTCTAATAAAGAGTCACATTATTAAATAATCTCATTGCTTCATTTTTTCTCTAATAATATACTAATGGAAATTTTACAAAGTAATAGTTATTGATAGGTCTAAACCTTGTTAGCTAAAAGACATTATAAAATTAAATATTCAAAAGACTTTTAAAATGTGTTGTTTGGTTTTACCACTCAAACAGTTTTTGCAACAAACTTACTCAAATATATGATTATATAGAGCATGTGGCATTTAGGATTGCCATATCAAAGTTTGTCTTTATTATTATTTTATTTTTACTTTTCAGATACTGTGAGATAATCCCCAAAACATTGTGGCAGTTGACATCTCCACAAGCAATGGATGAGAGTAACAGTATTATCAGCAGATCCATGATCTGTCCAAATTGTTACAAGCATGATGGGTTTAAAATAATATAATTTTTAATTTTAGTTACTATTATGGATATTTAATACCTTTATTAGTGATTTTGATACCTTCAATCATCAACTGTCCTTCATGTATTTGTCAACAATATTGTGACATGAAGAGGGTTGGCATTGCCCAGGGCAAGACAGTGTGTGCTGTCATCTTTTACACTTTCAATACAAATTCCTGCTGACTAATACTCTTTGATAATGATGATTGGAAAGGAAATGATTTTGCCATATCAGTAGCTATATTCCAAATACCAGATGCTATACTGATATACTGTGAATGGTAGCCCACCAGGCTCCTCTGTCCATGGGAAACTCCAGGCAAGAATACCGGAGTGGAATTGCCATTCCCTTCTCCAGGGGATTTTCCTGACCCAGGGATCAAACCCAGGTCTCCTATATTGTAGGCAGGTTCTTTACCATTTTAGCCACCAGGGAAGCTCACTTTATATATTAGATAATACCTGACCCATAGCATCACGAGACAACCAGAAAAGAGGGAATTCTGACAAAATCTATTCTAAAATCTATTCTAAATCTTTATACCAAACCAGCTAAGGAGTGTATTTACAGACTATTTTCACTCATGAATATAGGTACAAAGACTCCTAAACTATTAGCAAACAAAATCTAGTAGTGTGTGAAATAATATCAAATGAAGTCAAGTTCCTAGAAATGCCATAATTATGTAACATTATAAAATCTGTTAATATTTTTATTGAATTATAAGTTAAAGTAAAAACTCATAAAATTATCTGCATAAATATAAAAATGTATTTGATCTATTTTAACACCTATTTGTTTTAAAACCCTTGGAAAACTAGGAATAGCATGAAAATTCTTTTACAAGATAATTAAATACAAATCAAATATTGTGCCTAATGGTAGAACATTAGAAGTTGTTATTTTCATTTCAGAAATGAGCAAAATATGTTAATTAATATTGTGTCTATCAATATAGAACTGGAGGCTCTAAACAGATCAACATGAATAACAAATATATAAAAATAAGAAAATTTTGGTAGAAACAAACCTGTCATTAATTGAATACAGCAAGATTTTCCATAAACTTGGAGATTATAAAGGCAGATATAGAACACAATGTTAAGCAGATTTTTTAGATATAAGGTCAGTATATAAAGCTAATGAAATATATTTTTATCAATTAATAGAACATATATTATGAGTCATACATGTAAAATAGCCACAAAATGAAAGTCCTTATGATGAGCCTTATAAATCTTATACATGATCCTTCAAGAGAAATTTAATTTTCCAGAGTGTTTTGTGGAAAATGACAGTTTCTTAGTTTCATATTAATAAAAGATCAAGATTAGCTAAGAAAGCAGTCATACCCCTGACCTGATTATCAAAAGCAATATTGTAGAGAATAGCCCCCAAACACAACCCACATATTCATCAATCTGGTAAATAATTAAATGTGTATATATATATGTCCATATAATGGATTTGCTTGACAATAATAATAATAATAATGAAGAATTGACATACATTACAATATGGATGGATGAACCCTGAAAGCATTATGCTGAATGAAAGAAGCCAGTCACCAAACACACATATTGCATGAAATACCTGGCACAGGCATGCCTGCAGATACCAAAAGTAGACTCGTGTTTGTTCATTGCTCTGTGGATGATGGGCACTAGAAACTGACGTGCTGGGGAACACAGTTTTATTACCAGGTGGTTAAAATGTTCTTAACTTAAACTGCAGTGATAGTTGTATAACCCTGTGAATATACTAAAAATATATTAAATTATACACTTTAAATGGATGGATATTTTAGTAGATAAATTATGTCTCAAAAAGATGCAGAAAAATACTGGCAAGAACAGTTTGCAAAGGAACAGCTGTATATATTATGACTGTATGCTTCTGACACAATTGGCAAACAATAGAGTCAAAAACAGTAGACAAGCCAGAGATGGACAGATGCAGTCATAAAGACTTGTTGAAATGGCTTTATAAATCACTGAGACAAAAGATGAAATAGTCAACAAATGGTTCTTGAAAAAATAAAATGGAATCCTTTGCATGAAACACAAAAATAAATTAAAGATAAATTAAAAAGGAGAGAAAAAGATTGAGTTTTTGGAGGGAATACATAAAAATAAGTTTACTATGTTAGTGCAGGCAAATAATTATTAACATATAAGAAAATATAAGCCATGAAAGAAAATATTGATCAATATATGTATTAACATGTGTAAACTTTTCCGCATCAAAAAAATAATAAAAATGATATGATAAACCACACTGTACCAGAAGTTATTTACAACAAATATATTATATTTTTATCTAAAATAAAGAACCACAAATAAGTAGAAAAAACATAAACAGTCTAAGAGGAAAATTATGAATAGATAATTCACACAAAATGAAGTTCTAGTTTACAATGAGCTTATGAAAATTTGCTGAACCTCACAAGGGGATGGAGAGTGAAATCACTCAGTTGTGTCGGACTCTTTGCAACCCCATGAACTGTAGCCTTCCAGGTTCCTCCACCAATGAGATTTTCCAGGCAAAAATACTGGAGTGGGTTGCCATTTCCTTCTCCAGCTGATCTTCCCAACCCAGGTATCAAATCCCGGTCTCCTGCACTGCAAGCAGACTCTTTACCATTTGCGCCACCAGGGAGACCCTCACAAGTGGATGGAGAAAGCTAGTTAAGTCCACAGTGGAGCACCATTCACATTTCAGTTCAGTTCAGTTGCCCAGGTGTGTCTGACTCTTTGCTACCCCATGGACTGCAGCACGCCAGGCCTACCTGTCCCTCACCAACTCCTAGAGCTTGCTCAAACTCATGTCAGTGATGCCATCCAACCATCTCATCCTCTGTCATCTTATTCTCCTGCCCTCAATCTTTCCCAGCATCAGGGTCTTTTTCAATGAGTCAGTTCTCACATCAGGTGGCCAAAGTATTGGAGTTTCAGCTTCAGGATCAGTCCTTCCAATGAATATTCAAGACTGATCTCCTTTAGGATGGACTGGTTGGATCTCCTTGCAGTTTAAGGGACTCTCAAGAGTCTTCTCCAACACCACAGTTCAAAAGCATCAATTCTTCAGCACTCAGCTTTCTTTATAGTCCAACTCTCACATTCATACATGACCACTGGAAAATCCATAATTTTGATTCGATGGACCTTTGTTGACAAAGTAATGTCTCTGCTTTTTAATATGCTGTCTAGGTTGGTCATAGCTTTCCTTCCAAAGAGCAAGCACCTTTTAATTCCTTGGCTTCAGTCACCATCTGCAGTGATTTTGGAGCCCCAAAAAATAAAGTCTCTCACTGTTTCCATTATTTCCCCATCTATTTGCCATGAGGTGATGGGACCAGATGCCATGATGTTAGTTTTCTGAATGTTGAGTTTTAAGCCAACTTTTTCACTCTCCTCTTTCACTTTCATCCAAGATGATGTGAGTACTCACCTCGAGCCAGACATCCTGGAAAGCAATTACCCGGACACTCACGGGCAAGTCTGATTCAGTCTCTTATGGGGTCACTGCTCCTTTCTCCTGGGCCCTGGGGTACACCTTTTGCATTCTTACTCTATTTTTCTAGAAAGAACAGAGAATACTATGTCTTGATGAAGACATAGATCAATGGGACTGCTTTTGTAATTCCTATGTTAATGGGATTATAGATGTTAATTGCTGAAATCTCTTTGAATAACTATTTTTTATATTAAAGTTGAAGATACACATTTTCTGTCACCTAGAAATCCATTCCTAAATATATTTCCTAGAAAATTTTGCATACTTTTATAAAGGAGATACATATCTTAATTTCTGTTACAAATAACAGTGCTTAGAGTGTGTGTTTATATATGGAAATACATGTGTATACATTATGTACATATACCCACAGTAACAGTCATTGTCTCATCAACAGAAGAATGGGATAAATTAATAGGGGTTTATTTATACAATATGAATATAATCAGTGAAACTAGAATCACTGAAGTAACAAATGCCAACATGAAAAGTTTGACAAATCTATTGATTGACAAAAAATACACAGTAAGTAACTACTTAGATAAACATGAAAGACAAGATATATATAATAAAATATATGTACATATTCACTAAAGTAATATATACATACACATGTGAATAAAGAAATCAAATTCAGATTACTGCCGATTATTGGAAAGGAAAACAATTGCATTTGATGCAACCAGATGGGTATCAGTTACCACAACTGGATTGGAAATATAATATTTACTTATAAAGCTGATGGTGAAACAGAATTTCTTTTTAATTTTATTCTTTATGAGTTTGTTGTATTTCAAAAAATTTTAAAAATGAAATAGGCTTGTAACATATACTAATAGTTTGTGCTGCTCACTCAGTGGGTCACTCAGTTCTGTCCAGCTCTTGTGACCCTTTGGACTGTAGCCCTATAGACAGGCTCCTCTGTCTATGGGAGTTTCCAGGCAAAAACACTGAAGCAAGTTGCCATTTCCTCCTTGAGGGGATCTTAGAGCACTTAAGAAATATGTAATCTAATTATTTCTATTCTATTCATTCTTTTCAGCAACACAGCAATTCTCCAAAGTTTAGAATTCTCAAGTTATCCTTTGAGTGTATAAATCACCCTGAATAGTTTCTAAATAGTGAAATAATTCTAATATGTTTACTGTTGCTACATATCTTGCTGGGCAATTATATAGACCATGTTTAGTTCAATGTGTTCAAAGAAAGCTAGAAGAAACTCACAGGCACAATAATGTTTATTAAATTAATTTTAATAAGAAACTAGCAATACTAACTTAAAATAAATTTTAGAGTAAGAACATGGTTACAGGTATTGAATACATTTTACTCAAATGGTTGTTGTTTATTTGCTTAGTTGTATCCAACTATTTTGCAATCTCATGGGCAGTCTCCTCTGTCCATGAGGTTTCCTGGGCAAGAATACTGGAGTGGGATGCTATTTCCTTCTCCAGGGGATGTTCTCAACCCGGCTATGGAACCCCCAACTTCTGCGTTGGCAGGTGGATTCTTTACCACTGAGCCACCAGAGAAGTCCCAAGATAGAATCAAATTGAAAGTAAAAGCTAGCATCATGGTGGTATAAGTTGTCTCTCCTTTTTGTCTTCTTTAAAATCTAAAATTTACCTTTCATTCATGAACAAAAATGCCTCTTTGGGAGCTTTGAGACCCGCACTATACGCCAAGCTTCTCAGAAGGAGCACTGGCCATCCATGCATCAGGAAACAGGATAGACTTTGGTGCAAACTATCAAACCAGCAGGAGCCTGTGAGTCAGCCTCATCCCTCTTCGCTGTATTCAGCAAACACCTGGAGATCACCGACTTGAGCAGATAAGGCAGCTTTTCTTAGTAGTCCCAGTGTTTAGAGGAGAGGTCAAATACTCTGTTGGAGGGGTGGAAATGCAAGCTTGGAGGCATAGGACAGAGCAGGAGAAACGTGAGCAGTGTGCCCCTCGCCTACGATAGAGCAGCGTGCAGCTCATCCAGCCTGCAGTGACCTCTCCTGTGAGTGCTCCGCTTCACCAGCGTGCACGGTGCTCTAGGGAAAACCACTTTGGTACCACAGCACCCCGAGCACAGAGACAAGACCTCCATGGCTGGGGAGAGGGAGGTCAAGAAAGAGGCAGATGAGAACATGAGAGGGCGTTAAAAGGATCCAGAAGAAAGCATGCCCACAAACTCCTGGGTAAGCATAACTGTCCGAACCCCTTAACTGGCCCAAAGTCATAAAGTATCAAGCCTATGCCTCTCCCCTTTACTATGCTGCCCGTTCCTTTCATGCTCTTTCGGGGTGACGGTGAGAGCGGCCCCAGCAAACAGTAAGCACATGTAGAAAACAAGCTGAGGTCTTATGGCAAGAATGTTTGTGTGTTCTTAGCCACGCAGGCCTGTCTGACTCTCTGTGGCCACTGGACTATAGCCTGGAATTTCCAGGCAAGAATACTGGGGTGCATTGCCATTTCCTTCTCTGAGGGAATCCCTTCTACCCAGCAAGGGAACCTGTGTCTTTTGTGTCTCCTGCATTGGCAGGCCTGTTCTTGAAGGAAAGAAACTATAAACTTCAGCTGCAATACCAGCGTCAGGAAAACAAAGCGGAGGTTTCCAGAAACCATCCTGATGAGCTATGAAATCAAGAAAACACACTCAAGAATTCTGCCACAAGAAGAAGCAAGAGTCAAGAAACAGCTGTATCGATACAAAATCAGAGAAAATCTCAAACAAAATCTGATGTAAAAAGTATCTCCCATCTGAAAGCAGCTAGTAAACATTGTTGGATGTGACAACTCTTTCTAAAGTAAAACAGCAAAGCAACATTCCAAGGAACATGAAGAATCAAGGAAGTACGGAATCACTAAAAGATATCAATAGTCTTTCAGTAATCAAACCAGATACATGGAAATCTGAGATTTACCCCAAAATAGACTTCTTTGGCCACACTGCCTGCCTAACATGAGTGATCTTAGTTTCCTGACCAAGGATCAAACCTATGCCCCCTTCAGTGGAAGCTCAAAGATTTAACCACAGGACTGTTAGGAACATCTCAACACAAAAATATTTAAAATGGTTATCTTGAGGAAAATCAACGAGCTACAGAAACAAGTGAAACAATACCAACAAAAAACAGATACAAATAAAAGATAATAGAAAATTAATACATGAATAAAATAAGAGATAGACCAAAGATATATAAATAAAACATAAATTTTGAATAAAAAACAGAAATTCTGAAACTAAAGAATTTAGTGACTGAAATAATGAATGCAAAAGAGAACATTGATAGCAAAATAGACCTAACAGAAAAGAGAATCAGTGAATGGACTGTGGGAATTTTGATACAACACAGTAAGAGAAGAACAAAGAAAAAGGATGAAAAAGAAAATGGAAAGTCTTTATGATCTATAAGATTCCAACAACAAAAAAAAAAAAAAACAAATATCAGAGTCACTAAAGTCCCAGAGGAAAGAAGATGGAGAAGGGTATGTGAAGTTTATTTAAACAAATAGTGGCTGAGCACTTCCCAAATTTTGGAAGGAACTTGAACACTTAATTTCCTGAAGTTACTAGATCACTCATCATTTCAATCAAAAATTATCTTCTCCCAGACATGATAATGAAACTGTCAAAAACAAAAGATTAACAGAATTCCTAAAAGGACCAAGAGAGGAAAAAAAAAAAGGTTATAACCTACAAAGGAACTGCAATAGACTATCAGAGTTCTCAGTAAAACACTTTACAGATCAGGAAACAGTGCAATGAATAAATACATATAGTAACCAAGAATATGCTATCTGGCAAAGTTAGCTTTCAGATATGAAGGAGGAATAAAGAATTTCCCAGATAATAAAAGTTGAGGAAGTTTATCACCACTAGACCTGCCTTACAAGAAATGCACAAACAAGCTCTTCAAGCTAAAAGAAGAACATGGTAATTAGTAATGTGAAAAAAAAAAATGGGAAAATACACAACACACTAGTAAAGGTGAAAATATATAGTCATTTTGGAAAACTTAAATTCTATAACAGAATGATGAACTGACCACTTAATGACAGTGCAGATGTTAAAGTGAAATAAAAATAACAGTGTGTGTGTGTGCCCAGTTATGTCTAACTCTTTGTGACCCATGGGCTGCAGACCACCAGGCTCCTCTGTTCATGGAGTTTTCCAGGCAACATTACTGGCATGGGTTGCCATTTCTGTTTTCAGGGGATCTTCCCAAACCGGGGATCAAACCCATGTCTCTTGTTTCTCCCGCATTGGCAGGCAGGTTATTTGCGACTACTGCCACTCCTCCAAATAATAATAGCTACTGTAAGTTGATAATGAGTATTCAGTATACAAGGAGGTAACTTGTGACAGTAAAAACGTAAAGGGGTGGTTGAAATGGTAGAGTTTTGCATAGCATCAAAGTTGCTATCAGCATAAAGTGGACTATTATAAGATATTTTATATAAAACTAAAACCACAGAGCAGAAGCCTACAGTAGATTCGAAATGATAACAAGAAGGACATCAGAGTATACCACTAGAGAAAATCATAAATTCCTAAGTAAAAGCAGAAAAGAAGAGGAAAAAGAAATAGAATTACAAAACAGCCAGAGAGTGATTATTAAGATGGCATTAGTAAAGTTTTTGAATATCTATAATTACTGTAAATGTAAATGGACTGAATTATCTAAATAAAAGACACAGAGTGACTGGTTTGAATAAACATGACCCAAGTCTATGGTGCCTACAAAAGACTCACTTCAGTTTGAAGAATAGAATTGTCTTGAAGTAATGGCATGGAAAAAGCTATTCTATGCAATTGCAAACCAAGCGATATTGCTACACAAATATCAGATAAAATAGACTGTACCCCAAAAGTAGAAATGAGATAATTATATTATCATTACAATGTTAATGGAGTTAACTCATCAAGAAGATATAACAACTGAAAATATGGTACATCTGACATCAGAGCACATAAGTGTATTAAGAAAATGCTGTTAGATCTGAATGGAGAAGTAGCAATACAATAATATTAGAGGACTTCAACAGCCTACTTTCAGCAATGGATAGAAGACTGAAAATTAACTGAAAACATTGAACTTGAACTATAAAACAAATGAACTGAACTGATATATATAGAGCATTCTACCCAACAGCATCAGAATACAGATTTTTCTCAAATGCATTTGAAACATATTCTAAAACATATCATATGATAAGTCACAAAAGAAGTCTTAACAAACTTGAGATTGATGTTACATCAAGTTTTAATTTTTTTTTCTGACAACAATAGTAAAAATGTAGAAATCAACAAAAAATGGGAAAGGCAGAAAATTTCAAAAAGGAAATCAAAAACATCTTGAAACAAATGAAAATGAAAACACAACATGCCCAAATCTATGGAACACTGATGAATTTGTACTTAGAGGAAATTTTATAGCAATAAACACATGTGTTAAAAAGTAAAAAAGATCTCAAATACACACATATATTATGTTTCAAGGAACTAGGAAAAAAAAAAAAAGAACAAATTGAGCTCAAAATAAGCAATAAGCAAAAGGAAAGAAATAACAAAGATCAGAATGGAAATAAGTAAAACAGGCAAGAAAAACAGAAAATAAAATGTATATAAAAATAATATTTCTAAAAATAGAAAATAACAAAGTTAAAGCCTGCTTTATTTAAAAGATAAACAAAATTGACAGAACTTTAACTAGACTAACTCCAAATAAATTTTATAAAAATTTCAAATAAAATCAGAAATGAAAGAGGAGAAATTGCAATTGAAATTACACAAATACATAGAATCATAAGAGACTACTACGTACAACTGCAAGCCAACAAATTGGATAGACTAGAAGAAACAAATTCTTAGAAACACACACCTAAGACTCAATCATGGAGAACAGGAAACAGGCCAATAGCAAGTAAGGAGATATTGACTCAGTAATCAAAAACCTCCCCACACAGAAAAGCCTGGGTCCAGATGGTTTCACTGGCAATTCTACCAAACTTTTAAGGAAAATGTAATGGCAATCCTTTTCAAATTCTCCCAAAAGTATTGAAGAGAAAAAAAAAGCTTTCAAACTTATTTTAAAGTCCAGAACCATACTAATACCAAATCTAGATAGGGACATTATGGGACAAGAAAACAATAGATCCATCTTCCTGATAGATATAGGTGCAAAAAATCTCAATAAAATATTAGCAACCTAAATCCAACACATTAAAATGATTATGCACCACAATCAAATGGAATTTATTACTAGGGCACAAGAATGGCTTATTATATGCAAATCTTTAAATGTGAAATATAACATTAATACATTGAAAGATAAAATTCATATGATCAACTCAATAGACACAAAAAACAGAGCATTTGACAGATTCCAATATTCTTTCATAATAAAAATACTCAATGGATCAGATATAGAAGGAATATTCTATAAAAAATTTTAAAAGGCCATCTATAGTATACTCAAAGTTAATATCATATACAATGAGGGAAGGTTAAAAGCTTCTCTCTTAAGATCACAGACAAGACTAGAATGTCCACTCTTACCACTCTTATTCAATATAGTTCTGGATGTCCTAGCTAGAGCAATCATCAGGCAAGGTAAATAAATAAAATCCATCCAAAATTAGAAAGGAAGAAATTAAATTTCTGTTATTTGCTGCAAAAGAAATAAAGTAAGCTCATTCTCAATAACACTAAAAACAATAAGGTATTTAGGAATAAAGTTAACGAAGAAAGGGATAATCTGTACAAAGAAAAACAAGATTATGTCATAAAAAAATGAAGAAGGAACAAAAAATGGAGGATATCCCACTTTCATGAATCAAAATAATCAATAGTGTTAAGATGTCCATGGCATTGAAAGCCAAATGTAGATTCAATGTTATTTCTATTAAATACCAGTAACATTTTTTTTTTTGTAGAAGTAGAACAAAATTAAATCTGTAAGAAAGTACAAAAACACAAAAACCAGAAACAGTCCTGAGAAAGCTAGAGGCATCACACTTCCTGATTTCAATCTATATTACAAAGGTATAGTAATTTAAACAATAAGATACAAGCATAGAAATAGACAAGTAAACCAATGAAACACAGACAGCCCACAAATAACCCCCATATATATGATCAGCTAACATTTTAACAAAGGAGCCAAGAATATTCAATGATCTAGGACAACCTAGAGGGGTGGGCTGGGATGGGAGGTGGGGAAGGGGGAAGAGATTCAAGAGGGAGGGGAGATATGTATACCTGAGACAGTTAACTTTGGCAAGTTGATAAGGAGTCCAAGCTTAAGGCCTTGAGAAAGCAAAATGATAGGATACTGAAAGAGAAACTCTCCAGGTTGGTAGGTGCCCAATATGCTACTGGAGATCAGTGGAGAAATACTCTAGAAAGAATGAAGGGATGGAGCCAAAGCATAAACAATACCTAGTTGTGGATGTGACTGGTGATAGAAGCAAGGTCTGATGCTGAAAAGAGCAATATTGCATAGGAACCTGGAATGTTAGGTCCAAGAATCAAGGCAAATTGGAAGTGGTCAAACAGGAGATGGCAAGAGTGAATGTCGACATTCTAGGAATCAGCTAACTAAAGTGGGCTGGAATGGGTGAATTTAACTCAGATGACCATTATATTTACTACTGTGGGCAGGAAACCCTTAGAAGAAATGGAGAGGCCATCATAGTCAACAAAAGAGTCTGAAATGCAATACTTGCATGCAATCTCAAAAATGACAGAATGATCTCTGTTCGTTTCCAAGGGAAACCAGTCAATATCACAGTAATCCAAGCCTATGCCCCAACTAGTAATGCTGAAGAAGCTGAAGTTGAATGGTTCTATGAAGATCTACACAACCTTTTAGAACTACCACCCAAAAAAGGTGTACTTTTCATTATAGGGGCTGGAATGCAAAAGTAGGAAGTCAAGAAACACCTGGAGTAACAGGCAAATTTGGCCTTGGAGTACGGAATGAAGCAGGGCAAAGACTAATAGAGTTTTGCCAAGAGAACACACTGGTCATAGCAAACACCGTCTTCTAACAACACAAGACAAGACTACACATGGACATCACCAGATGGCCAACACCAAAATCAGATTGATTATATTCTTTGCAGCCAAAGATGGAGAAGTTCTATACAGTCAGCAAAACAAGACCGGGAGCTGACTGTGGCTCAGATCATGAACTCCTTATTGCCAAATTTGGACTTAAACTGAAGATAGTAGGGATAACCACTAGACCATTCAGGTATGACCTAAATCAAATCCCTTAAGACTATACGGTGGAAGTGAGAAATAGACTTAAGGGACAAGATCTGATAGACAGAGAGCCTGATGAACTATGGACGGAGGTTTGTGACATTGTACAGGAGACAGGGATCAAGACCATCCCCATGGAAAAGAAATGCAAAAAGGCAAAGTGGTTCTCTTAGGACGCCTTACAAATAGCTGTGAAAAGAAAAGAAGCAAAAAGTAAAGGAGAAAAGGAAAGATATTCCCATTTGAATGCAGAGTTCCAAAGAATAGCCAGGAGAGATAAGAAAGCCTTCCTCAGCGATCAATGCAAAGAAATAGAGGAAAACATCAGAATGGGAAAGACTAGAAATCTCTTCAAGAAAATTAGAGATACCAAGGGAACATTTCATGCAAAAATGTCCTCAATAAAGGACAGAAATGGCATGGACCTAACAGAAGCAGAAGATATTAAGAAGAAGTGGCAAGAATACACAGAACTATACAAAAAAAGATCTCCATGACCCAGATAATCACAATGGTGTGATCACTCACCTAGAGCCAGACATCCTGGAACGTGAAGTCAGGTGGGCCTTAGAAAGCATCACTATGAACAAAGATAGTGTATGTGATGGAATTCCAGTTGAGCTATTTCTAATCCTAAAAAATGATACTGTGAAAGTGCTGCACTCAATATGACAGCAAATTTGGAAAACTCAGCAGGGGCCACAGGACTGGAAAAGGTCAGTTTTCATTCCAATTAGAAAAAAAGGTAATCCCAAAGAATGCTCAAAATACCACAAAATTATGCTCATCTCACACGCTAGTAAAGTAAAGCTCAAAACTCTCTAAGCCAGGCTTCAGCATTACGTGAACCGAGAACTTCCAGATGTTCAAGCTGGCTTTAGAGAAGGCAGAAGAAACAGAGATCAAATTGCCAATATCCACTGGATCATCGAAAACACAAGAGAGTTCCAGAAAAACATCTATTTCTGCTTCATTTACTATGCCAAAGCCTTCAACTGTGTGGATCATAATAAACTGTGGAAAATTCTGAAGGAGATCGGAATACCAGACCACCTGACCCGCCTCCTGAGAAACCTGTATGCAGGTCAGGAAGCAACAGTTAGAACTGGACACGGAACAACAGACTAGTTCCAAATAGGAAAAGGAGTACATCAAGGCTGTATATTGTCACCCTGCTTATTTAACTTATATGCAGAGTACATCATGAGAAACGCTGGGCTGGAAGAAGCACAAGCTGGAAACAAGATTACCAGGAGAAATATCAACAACCTCGGATATGCAGATGATACCACCCTTATGGCAGAAAGTGAAGAGGAACTGAAAAGCCTCTTGATGAAAGTGAAAGAGGAGAGTGAAAAAGTTGGCTTATATCTCAAAATTCAGAACACTAAGACCATGGCATCTGGTCCCATCACCTCATGGGAAATAGATGGGAAACAGTGGAAACAGTGTCAGACTCTTTTTTGGGCTCCAAAATCACTGCAGATGGTGATTCCAGCAATGAAATTAAAAGACGCTTATTCCTTAGAAGGAAAGTTATGATGAAACTAGATAGCATATTAAAAAGCAGAGACATTACTTTGCCAACAAAGATCCATCTGGTCAAGGCTATGGTTTTTCCAGTGGTCATGTATGGTTGTGAGAGTTGGACTGTGAAGAAAGCTGAGCACTGAAAAATTGATGCTTTTGAACTGTGGTGTTGGAGAAGACTCTTGAGAGTCTCTTGGGCTGCAAGGAGATCCAACCAGTCCATCCTGAAGGAGATAAGTCCTGGGTGTTCTTTGGAAGGACTGATGCTGAAACTCCAATACTTTGGCCACCTCATGCAAAGAGTTGATTCATTGGAAAAGACCCTGATGCTGGGAGGGACTGGGGGCAGGAGGAGGAGGGGACGACAGAGGATGAGATGGCTGGATGACATCACCGACTTGATGGGCATGAGTTTGAGTAAACTCCGGGAGTTTGTGATGGACAGGGAGGCCTGGCGTGCTGCTATTCATGGGGTCGCAAAGAGTCGGACACGACTAAGCGACTGAACTGAACTGAACTGAACTAAGCAAGAGATAAACATTCTTTTTCACATTATTTTGCCTTAGACAGTAGGGCTGGTAGGGAGCAGTATCTCTTGTTCAGGAACATGCCTCTTTTTTTTTTTTTTTTTTTAGCTTTGGCTATGTTATGGAAGAAGGTTTGGCTAAAAACTTCCATAGTCTTAAGTTCTGGGTTAACCTGTACCTTCTGGCTAATCTCGTGCTGATGTCATCCCAGGATGTATGTTATGGGAACGAGGCTAAGCAAAATTCTCACAGCCTTGAGGTACTTTTTATCTACTCTCAGTAGCTAGTTGAGAAGAACGAGAGAAAGACGCTCAGTCGTGTCTGACTCTGTGCGACCCTGTGGACTGTACAGTCCATGGAATTCTCCAGGCCAGAATACTGGAGTGGGTATCCTTTCCCTTCTCCAGGGCATCTTCCCAGCCCAGGGCTGTCCCACATCACAGGCGGTTTTTTTACCAGCTAAGCCACAAGGGAAGCCTGAGAAGTGCATAAGTCCCCGTTTAAACTAGTGAGGTGGGTGCTCTCCTATTTCCTTCTGATGTCTATGTGAGAAGCGTTTTCTGTAACTTCACTTTAAATAAAATCTACACAAAGCTCTGAGTGACTGAGACTGTTTTTGGTCCCCAAGTTAAATCTTCTCCTTCGGAGACAACAAATGTGTCCGTCTGCTCACTGTTCACCACTAAGCTATCATACCTACGGCTGATCCGTGTCAATGTATGGCAGAAACCAGATCAGCTGGTAAAGAATCCGCCTTCAATGCAGGAGGCCTGGGTTCAGTCCTTGGATTGGGAAGATCCCTTGGAGAAGGGAACAGCTACCCACTCCAGTATTCTGGCCTAGAGAATTCCATGGACTGTATTAGTCCATGGGGTCACAAAGAGTCGGAGATAACTGAATGACTTTTACTTTCACATGTCAGAAAACAACACAATATTGTAAAGCAAGTATCCTCCAATTAAAAAATAATTAAATTTTAAAAAATGATAGGTATGTGACTTGAGGGGGTGTTAGCTAATGATATAGAAGTAATCACATTGCAATACTATAAATGTATCAAATCATCATGTGCATCTTAAACTTATATAACATGAAATTGACTGGATGTCATAAACCTGGAAGAGCCAAAATAGAAATGTCTAATGAATGCTAAAGTTCATAGCAATGCATTCATGCCACAAAGATGACGGGTAATGGGGAAAGGTAAAAGATTAGCTACTCAAAGAAAAAGTGTTTTCCTGTCTGCCAGGTAGCAAACAAGCAGTAAATAAAACTGGAGGGTCAGGGATAAGTGTCTGGGAAGCAAAAGTCACTCAGTCGTGTCTGACTCTTTGTGACCCCATGGACTATACAGTCCATGGAATTCTTCAGGCCATGGAGGGTCAGCGATAAGTGTGCAGGAAGCGAAAGTCACTCAGTCATGTCTGACTCTTTGTGACCCCATGGACTACATAGTCCATGGAATTCTTCAGGCCAGAATACTGGAGTGGGTAGCCATTTCCTTCTCCAGGGAATCTTCCCAACCCAAGAATCGCACCCAGGTCTCCTGCATTGCAGGCAGATTCTTTAGCAGCTGAGCCACAAGGGAAGCCCGAGTATGGGGAAAGAGGGGAATCTCAAAATATCCTTTAAAATCTAATAAAGACTATTATGTGTGTGTAATTGAATCACTTTGCTGTAGATTTGAAATTAACACATTGTAAATCACCTATATTTCAATAACACTTTTTTAAAAAATCCTTTAAATAATCTTATATTAAGATATCTTTAAATAGCTTATGTATAGTAAGGTATTTATAGAAATATACAAATTTGTGGAGAAAGAAACTTAGGCTAGAATACAGGGATATGGGAGGGAAATTTTTCACCATATTAATTTCACCCTTTAATTTTAAATTTTGAATCCTGTGAATATATTGCCTACTCAAAAATTTTAGAATGTTAACACTAGGGGATAAAAATAAAGAATATCAAAGCCTAACTCTTTGCAAAATTTAAGTACCCAAGCTCCAAACTACAGAGAGCTTTAATTTCATGTGTAGTTAAATAAAAGTTTTCTATCAGGGAAAAAGCAACGTGTATTTAAATAGCTAATTACGAGACCAACAATGTGCCCGTTATCATTAGGTATTCTTTTCTCATTGATACTTCCCTGTCATTATAAAGATTATTCATAAAGAGGTGAATTCTGAGAGGATACTTATGTTTTTATGACTTGAAGCAAATTCTATAAGGCAGTGATACTTTTATATATCTCATTTTACTCAGTTATCAATCCATTAAGTGTTGAACTGATCACCTGCTATGTGTTAGAGGAGAAAATACTCTCCTCTTAAGGGCTTTACTGCGCTGTTATACAGACAAATGGTAACACTACACACATACACGCATGCATAAACTTTGGATTCAGAATAAGCAGTATCTAGTCTAGAAAGCTTTGTGTATGTGCCACAATTATTGGCTTCAGAAAGTGATATTCGGACAAAAGTAATTCCTGAAATAATAAGGCCAGTAGCAATTTTCTGGAAACTACAAAGAGATGGTATCATTATTTCTTAGAGGTTATAGTGGCAAACATTTATTTTAAAAAATTATAGGCTTCATGATCCACTGAATATCATTCTATTCTGGTAAAAAGGGAATAGAACTATGGACAAAGGTTCATGACTTTCCACAGGAGGCAGTGATCAAGACCAAGAAGTGCAAAAAAGGCAGAATGGTTATCTGAGGAGGCCTTACAAATAGCTGAGAAAAGAGGAGAAGTGAAAGGAAAAGGAGAAAAGGAAAGATATTCCCATTTGAATGCAAAGTTCCAAAGAATAGCAAGGAGAAAGACTTCCTCAGTGATCAATGCGAAGAAATGGAGGGAAACAATAGAATGGGAAATACTAGAGATCTCTTCAAGAAATTTAGAGATACCAAGGGAATATTTCATGCAGAGGTGGGCACAATAAAGGGCAGAAATGGTATGTGGTATGGGCGTAAGAGAAGCAGACACTATTAAGAAGAGATGGCAAGAATACACAAAAGAACTAAACAAAAAAAAGACTTTCAGGACCCAGATAAGCACAATGGTCTTATTACTCACCTAGAGCCTGACATCCTGGAATGTGAAGTCAAGAGGGCCTTAGGAAGCATCACTAAAAACAAAGCCAGTGGACATGATAGAATTACAGTTGGGCTATTTCAATTCCTAAAAGATGATGCTGTGAAAATGCTGCACTCATATGCCAGCAAATCTGGAAAACTAAGCAGTGGCCAAAGGACTGGAAAAAGTCAGTTTTCATTCCAATCCCAAAGATAGGCAATGCCAAAGAATGTTCAAGCTACTACACAAAGCACTCATCTCACATGCTGGCAAAGTAATGCTCAAAATTCTCCAAGTCAGGCTTCAATAGTACATGAATTGTGAACTTCCAGATATTCAAGCTAGATTTAGAAAAGACAGAGGAATCAGGGGTCTAATTGACAGCATCTGTTGGATCATTGAAAAAGGAAGAGAGTTCCAGAAAAAAACATCCACTACTCTGCCAAAGTCTGACTGTGTGGGTCACAACAAACTGTGAAAAGTCTTAAAGAGATGGGAACACCAGACCACCTTACCTTTCCCTGAGAAATCTGTATGCAGGTCAAGAAGCAACAGTTAGAACTGAGCGTGGAACAGCAGACTGGTTCCAAATCAGGAAAGGAATATGCCAAGGCTGTATATTGTCACCCTGCTTATTTAACCTACATGCAGAATATATCATGTGAAATGCCAGGCTGGATGAAGCACAAGATGGAATCAAGATTTCTGGGAGAAATATCAACAACCTCAGATACACAGATGACACCACCCTTATGACAGAAAATGGAGAAGAACTAAAGAGCCTCTTGATGAAAGTGAAAGAGGAGAGTGAAAAAGTTGGCTTAAAATTCAACATTCAGAAAACTAAGATCATGGCATCCAGTGCCATCACTTCATGGCAAATGTGGAATCAGTGAGAGACTCTATTTTCTTGGGCTCCAAAATCACCACAAATGGTAACTGCAGCCATGAAATTAAAAGATGCTTACTCCTTGAAAGAAAAGCTATGACCAACCTAGACAGCATATTAAAAAAACAGAGACAGTATTTTGCTGGCAAACTTCTGCCTAGTCAAAGCTTTGGTTTTTCCAGTAGTCAGGTATGGATGTGAGAGGTGGATTTAAAGAAAGCTGAGAGCTGAAGAATTGATGCTTTTGAACTGTGGTGTTGGGGAAGACTCTTAAGAGTCCCTTGGACTGCAAGGAGATCAAACCAGTCCATCCTAATAGAAATCAGTCCTGAATAATCATTGGATGGACTGATGTTGAAGCTGAAGCTCCAATACTTTGGCCACCTGATCTGAAGAACTGACCCATTGGAAAAGACCCTGATCCTGGGAAAGATTGAAGTTGAGAGGAGAAGGGGATGACAGAGGATGAGATGGTTGGATGGCATCATCGACTTAATGGACGTGAGTTTGAGTAAACTCCGGGAGTTGGTGATGGACAGGGAGGCCTGGCATGACGCAAGTCCATGGTGTCGCAAAGAGTCAGACATGACTGAGTAGCTGAACAGAACTGAAACAGGAGCAATGTGGTGGCAGATTTTGTCTCCAAACAGAAGCTGAACAGTGAATGCTGTCCTTTGTCTCTAAAGCTCAATCTGTTTTCATTGTACAGAAACTATTCTCAGATTATTGAGAAACTCAACCATTGTGCATGAGTTCTGAGGAGAGAAAACTCAAAGGTGCCTGGGGCAGACACAAAAGACTTTGATGGATAAAAATTGGCAAATTTTTACAGGGAAAGAGGGTGGGAAAAGGAGGAAGGAGGAGTTTCTCTGAGTAACTGATTTTCCCCCTTTGGTAGAATTTCTGTTGTTTATTTTTTCCTCAAGAATTTCATTGCTTTATTGAACACTTCTTATATATTTTCTCTTTCATATCTGAAATTTCTGTTCTTAAACAACCTCAAGTAATTTATCCATTTAATTTCCAAGAAGTCTTGCTACCCAAGCAGGTGATAAAAGTCAAGTAAGCAAATACATTTAATATTCAGAGAGAGGCTGTATTTTGTCTTCCCTGCAGTGTTAACATAATTAAGATAGGATTTGAGATAAGAATAAAGATAAGAAAACATATTGCTTTTGTTATTGTCCATTTAGGTAGTCTGAGAGGTTCTTCCAAACTAATCTGCATTGAGTTGCAATATTCTTTGAGTGATAATGCCTGATATTAATGTAAAAACTTTCTCCAAGGAGCTAAAGGATTTTTATGGACATTATCTAATAAGTCTTCTTAAAGCTTTGCATAAAAGAAAGTTGGTGCTTGTGACAGAATAAGCACAAAGGAGACAACGTAGATGTGAAATTCTAACTAACATCACTTAGCAAAGCATTAGAGATGGCTACTTAAAGAGGTTCCTCATCCCTACCAAGTGTCTTTTTTTTTTTTTTTTTTTTTTAAGGTATTTCTTTCAAGCCAGTTGTTAGCAGCTTGTTAGGTAGAGGCAGGACACAGGGCTTGCAAGTAAAGAAATTTGGCTTGAAATTCTATCTGTGCTAGTTGTAAAACTGTGTGACTTTGGACATGTTAGACCTTTCTAAAGCTTCTAGAAAGATCTTCCTGAAAATCTTTTTAACCTGTAAAATGTTAACAGCCAGAATAGTGTCATTTTGAAGATTCAGTTGAACAATGTGTATAAAACTCTGGCATCACTGAGGAGATGGACATGAACTTGAGAAACTCCAGGAAATGGTGACAGACAGGGATGCCTAGCATGCTGCAGTCCGTGCAGTCACCAAGAATCAGACGTGACCGAAGAACAGCAACATAAAGCTCTGAGAACTGCTACCTACAGAGTGAAGGCTCAACCACCGCTAGTTCCCTTATGCTCAGTCCTTCAATCGTGGCCGACTCTTTGCAGCCTCACGGGCTATAGTCTGCCAGGCTCCTCAGTCCACTGAATTCTCCAGACCAGAAGAGTGGAGTGGGTAGTCATTCGCATCTCCAGGGGATCTTCTCTACCCAGGGATCCAACTTGGGTCTCCTGCATTGCAGGCAGGTTCCTTGCTGTCTGAGCCGATAGGGGAACCCAAGGACATAATATTAGCTCTAAAATATCACACCCAATAGTACAGTACTAAAAGCCAGAGCCAATATTTATTTATTTAAGTTTTTACTGAAAATATATCTGTTTAGCAATTTTGTGTTAGTTTCTTATGTACATCAAAGTGATTGATGTGTGTGTGTGTGTATAACTGAATATACATGCATTTATTTACCCTTTTTAGATTCTTTTCCATTAAAAGTTATTTCAAGATACTGAATATAGTTCCCTGTGCTATATAGTAGCTGCCTGTTGTTTATCTATTTTATATATGGTTGTATGTGTATTTTAAAACATGATTTATCCATACCCTTTTCCCTTTGGTAACCACTATGGAGAACAGTATGAGTGTTCTTCATAAAATTAAAAATAGAGCAACTTTCTGATCCAATGATCCCACTCATGGGCATATATCTGGAGAAAACTAATTTGAAAAGATACCTGCACCACAATGCTTACAATGATCAAGACATGGAAGCACCCTAACTGTCCATAAACAGATGAATGGGGCAAAGCAAATATGATGCATATACTCATTGGGACACTACTCAGCCATAAAAAGAATGAAATAATGCCATCTGCAGCAATGTGGATGAACCTAGAAATTATCATAAAAACTGAAGTAAGCCAGACAGAAAAAGACAAACATCATATGATATCGCTTATCTGTGGAACCAGAAAAACTGATACAAACAGACTTATTTACAAAATAGAAATACTCATAGACATGGAAAACAGACAAATATTTATATGCATTACAATGTATTAAGTTAACTTAAAAGGGTCAGTATGCATCTGATTCCTTCAATAAAGCCTTGACAGAGTTCTGAACCCCATTTTAGGCTCCAATGCTCTCAGTTGCTCCATGCATCTCTCCACAGATGCACAATAGAGTCTTAGACTCTCTTAACTATTCATCTTCCCCACTTTTCTCCCTGCTTGCTCAAAACATATGTTCTTCATTTTAAGCCCCATTTCTATGGAGATTTTCTAAATGCCCTTTTTATAAACTCATTTTTATTAAGTTATTAAAGGCTTGAACAAACTGTCTTGGAAAGTCACAGTGTTTTCTTTCTTTCTTTATCTCTTTCTTTCTTTTATTTTTCTTTTTGTATTTTGCTTAAGTAGAGCAACTGCCCAGGAGATGAACCCTATAATTTTATACATTACAAATATTCAAGGATGTAAGTATGAATCATTGTCTATACTGCTTCATAAATCATGTGGGTGGATGGGATAGGAATTCAACAGCTACTCAAGTGCCAGGAACTTTATAATCATCTTCTATAATTAAAAGCACTAGCAGTGTCTGTTGCACCAGTGTGTTTCATTAAAAAGAAAAAAGTTCTTGCTCTTACTCTCAAAAGGATAACATTTAAGACAATTAATTATATGATAATCTTATCTTTCATCTGCATGTACGCACAACCACATACATAAGCAAGTTAAATTTAAAAATAACGTCAGTAATTCAGAGAAATTAAACAATTTTTATCCTAAATATGCATTTGCTATAACCAGTGTACAAAATTGGAGCATAATACTTATCAATGGACATGAGCTTGAGCAAAGTCCAGGAAATGGTGAAGGACTGGGAAGCCTGGCATGCTGCCATCCATGGGATCGCAAATAGTTGGACAAGGCTGAGTGATTGGACAATAACAACAGCTTAGCATATGGCACATAATGCAGATTATTTTCATGAACTGACTGACAGGATCTGTGGTCCCTCCTCTAATAAAACATTAGCATTTTGAGACTTCCCTGGTAGTCCAGAGATTCTCAATTCATGGGGCTCAAGTTCAGTTTCTGGTTGAGGAACTAGATCTCACATGCTGCGACTAAAAGATTCTGCATGCCACAACGAAGACCTGGAACAGCCCCCAAATAAATACACAAATAAATGCTGAAGGCATTATCACATTGTATCACCAAGCCGAGGTTTAAGCTATGATTTTATTTAAACCTAACTTATTATTCTTTATGTCCAAGTGACCTGGGCAAAGAGAGTCAAGAGAACTCAGAGGTGTGTGTTTTCAGTGAAAAAGTTAAACATAAGTGTGAGTTTGAGTTGAATTTTGAACATACTTAGTTGGAAATACAAGTGGCACATTATGGTGGACATGTTAAATTCAGAGTAAGGTTTATGTGTCTGGAACTTGTAAAGGTGTTCTGAAACTATGAGTTTCAGAGGCCCTGATATATGAACAATATGTGAAACTATTCCACTAAAGTGAAAGTGTTAGTCACTCGGTTGTGTTGACTCTTTGCAACCCATGGACTGTAGCCCTCCAGGCTCCTATAACCGTGGAATTCTCCAGGAAAGAATGCTGCAGTGGGTATTCCCTTCTCCAGGGGATCTTCTCCATCCACGGTCAAACCCAGATCTCCCGCATTGCAGGCAGATTCTTTACTGTCTCAGTCATCAGGGAATGAGAGCAATATAGAGACAATATATAAAACTATTCCAGTAAGCTTATAATCAAATGCTACTCATTTTACAGAATAGTTTACTGCATGTACACTGAGTAGATTAAAAGGTGTTAGGAAACCAGACCACCAACACTAGACTAATCATGTAGAAATTATCAACACATATTCAGAAAGTTGACTTGCTTTGGCACCAACAAACTGCTGTGACCATGTTTCTTTCAACTCCTATGTGTTTCAATTTTATTCTCTATAAAATGGTGTTTCTGAGCTAGACACTATTTCCTATTCTTGTCAAGTCTAAAGCTCTGGTTTTATATATTGTTGAACACTACTATATAACTCTTGTTGGTAGTTTATTAAATGCCTATAGATGGATCTTCAAAAGCCCATGATTAAGTGAGATATCCTGGTTGTCATTCTGGGTGAGCAAAGAAAGTTCTGACTTGTGCCCTAAAAATAACTTTATTGTACAAAAGTCTATGTGGCTAGGAAATATATTTGGTTCAAGTGGTTGGTTTTCTTATTGAAAGATAGCACTGAATGTTTCAGTCTGTTTTATCTATATGAGACAACTTATTTTAGGTGACTTTTATGAATGGGGGACTTTTCATCTATTATGTCTCAGAGAATGGAATACAATTGGAAAATACTTTTTGGTACAGAAATTTGAAAGTTATACACTCAAAGGAATTCTTTTAGGAAGAAACAGGTGATTTTTTCCAAAGAGGAAGCAACATCGTGAAAGATGGGTATTTGTTATGTATTTGAGTACTGCAGACATTTCATAAGATTCTCTTTTTTCTTTCATTTCTTTCTCAAAGTGTGTTTATTACCTATAGAGTTTTATCAAGTAATTTATGTTCAATGAAACTCTGTTTTTCTCAAATCAGAATTGAGATGGTCAAGAAATAGTCCAAAAAGTTAAAATTAAATAGCATTAGATAATATTGCATAAAGTTAAATATACACTTATATGAATACATTTATATTATTCAACATACTTTTACCAAACACAGTACGAGCTTTTAACAAGCCCTTAAAAATATAATTGCTTATTTCTGAATGGAGTAATCATGGAATAAAATAAAGAAAAAGCAAAGCATAATATACTCCAAAGATATTAAGATACAGAATCAGAATGGGACTATTTAAAGTCCAGTTAATATTTCCAGAGAATCTAAAGTATGATAGACATAAAACTGGGAATTCATGCAATGACTATGCTATTTTGTCTCCTAACTTCTCCTATAAATGATGTTGTTCTTATTTTATCGATTAGATAATTGAGTTTGAGAAGTCAATGATTCTTTGCAAAATTATAAAAGATATTTTATATATGTATATATATAGAATATATATATATTTGTATATATATATTTATATATAGTATATAGTATATGTATTTTTATATAGTATATATATTGTATAGTATATATGTATATATTTGTATGTGTATATATATATTTATATATGTGTATATATATATATTTATGTATATTTAAGTTTGGTAGCTAAATGCATGCTATTCATTTAAGTTTTAATCAGATAAATAACTATTATTTTTAGTATAAGTAAGTATAAAATACATACCTATGCCAAATATACATAGCTTATCTGCAATTCAAACTTAACTGTATATCCTATATTTACACTTGCTAAATCTGGCAACACTACTTATGATTATACCGAGAATTTTGCACTAGAATACCCTTCTATTTCCACGATTTGCTATATAATTTAGGCATCTGCACATTTAGTGTAGATGCAACAAACTGTAGAAAGTGCACAAAATGTGGAGCTATTAATAAAAGAGGAAGCTTCAAGTATATTTGGCTACTGGTTGGCTGGATAACCTTAATAAATTGCTTAACATTTAATACCTACTTTATTTACTATAAAATGGGAATTGTTCTGAACAATTGATCAAGTTGTCTCATAACTGGACTTCCAAGGTGATGCTAGTGGTAAAGAATGTGCCTGCCAATGTAGGAGATGCAAGAGACAGGGTTTCGACCCGAGTTGGGAAGATCCCCTGGAGTAGGAAATAGCAACTCACTCCAGCATTCTTGCCTGGAAAAATCCAAGGACAGAGGAGCCTGGCAGGCTCCAGTCCATGGGGCTGCAAATTGTTGGACATGACTGAGAGGCTGGGCACACAAATGCCTCACAATCAAGCAACTTAAAAATAATTTATTAGTGTTATTATATCTCATGAATCTGTGGATTAGTAGGGTTCAGGTGGGAATGTCATCTACACATGACATCAACCAAGCAAATCTGATAACTGGCAACTGGCAGCTAGACCAATCTGGAGCAACAAAGACAACTTTTCTCTCAAATCTATTTCATTTAAGCCTATTTTGTCTGATATTAGTCTAACTATGCTAACTTTTTGTTATTACATGCATAGAATTCTTTTTCTGGTATTTCACCTTCAGTCTATTAATATCTTTAGCTCTAAAGAGGACATATACTAGACAATGTTTTTTCATCCACCCTGTCAGTCTCTGCTTTTGCTGAGAGATTTTAATGCATTTATGCAGACTCAATGGACATAAATTTGAGCAAACTCCGGGAGATAGTGAAGAACAGGGAAGACTGGTGTGCTGCAGTTCCTGGGGTCACAAAAAGTTGGACAAACCTTAGCAACTAAACAACACAAGGCAACTCTGATGTTACTTCTGTCATTTTTATGTATGTCTTGAGCTTTCTGTCCCTCATTTATCCATCAATGCTTTCTTTTTTATTTAGCTAACATTTTAGTTGATAAATTTTGGCTCATTTCTCACTTTCCTTTCTGTATATACTGCCAAGTTTGTATATTTGTGTGATTACCATGGGGATGACACATAACATTCTAAAGATATAGCAATTTAATATCAACTGACATAAAATTAACATCAACCACATATGATAATTTGACTGCTACATCACTCTTCCATCTCTACATGAGTCCTAACACAAACAACTTTATGCATTGTGTACCCAACAATGCAAATTATATTTTTGCATTTGTCTTTTAAAGTCTGTGGAAATTTTTCAAATGGAATTAAATATTAAAATTATGATAGAGCTGGCTTTACATTGCTCATATATTTATCAGGATACTTTTGTCTTCATATGGTTTTGAGTTATTTTCTAGTGTTCTTTTTGTCAACTTAAAGGACAATTTTCACTATTTGTTACAGGTTAGGTGCAGTGATTATCAACTCTCTCATATTTTATATTTAAATGTCTTCATTTCTCCTTTATTTTTAAAGGATATTTTTGCAGGGTATGGAAATTTAAGTTAACTTTCCTTTTCTTTCAATACTTTGAATATGTCAATTCTTCTGTTTTGTGAACTATGTGGTTTTCTGATAATAAATCAGCAATTGGTAATAATCAGATTGAGGAACTCTTGTATATAACAAGTTAATTTTCTCACTGTTTTCAATATATTGTCTTTCTCTTTGTCTTTAACCAATTTGATTATAATTTGTTTCATTGGAGGTTTCTTGGAGCTTATCTTCATGAAAATTCACTGAATTTCTTGGGTGTATAGACTCATGCCTTTCCTTAACTTTGGGACTTTCTAGCCATTATTTTTTCAAATGCTCTCTCTGCTTCATATACTTTCTCTCATCATTTTGAGATTCACATTGTATATTGGTCTGCTTTTTAATGATGATGGATCCTTTATGTTGTGCTCATTTTTCTTCTCTCTTCTGTTCCCCAAACTCAGTAACTTCAATTATCCCATATTCAGTTCATTGATTATTTCTTCTTCCTGCTTAAATATGTGTTGTGCTGTGCTTCATTACTCAGTCATGTCTGACTCTTTGTGACGCCATGGACTGTAGCCCGCCAGGCTCCTCTGTCCATGGGGAATCTCCAGGCAAGAATACTGGAGTGGATTGCAATGCCCTTCTCCAAGAGATCTTCCCAACCCAGGGATCGAACCCAGGTCTCCCATAGGCAGGAATTGTGGGCAGATTCTTTATCATCTAAGCCACAAGGAAAGTTCAAGAATACTGGAGAAGGTAGCTTATCCCTTCTCCAGGGGATCTTCCCAACCCAGGAATCAAACTGGGGTTTCCTGCATTGCAAGTGGATACTTAACTTGCAGAGCTACCAGGGAAACCCACCCAAATATATTCTATGTATAATGGAATTCTACTGAGTCATAAAAAAGAGTGAAATTCGGCCATTTGCAACAGTTTGAATGGACCTGTAGGGTACTATTCTAGGTAAAATAAGTCAGACTGAGAAATACAAATACTGTATGATATCATTATATGAAAAATCTAAAAAATAATACAAACGGACATATACAACAAAAAGAAATGGATTCACAGATACAGAGGACAAACTAATGGTTACCAATGAGACATTTGAAGCTGGGAGGGGGTGAGATAGTGTTATAGGATTAAGAGATACAAACAACTATGCATAAAATAAATAATATATACAAAATGGGTATGTTGTAAGGATAAGTAATATAGCCAATATTCATAATAATTTATGAAGTATGATCTATCGAAATATTGAACCACTATGTTTTTAAAACTAACAAAATTGTGTGAATGAACTATATTTCAACTAAAGAGATGGAGCCAAAGCAAAACAACACCCAGTTGTGGATGTGACTGGTGATGGAAGTAAAGTCCTATACTGTAAATAGCAATATTGCATAGGAACCCAGAAATGTTAGATCCATGAATCAAGGCAAATTGAAAGTGGCCAAACAGGAGATGGCAAGAGTGAACATCAACATTTTAGGAATCAATGAACTAAAATTGACTGAAATGGGTGAATTTAACTCAGATGATCATTATACCTACTACTGTGGGCAAGAATCCCTTAGAAGAAATGGGGTACCCATCATAGTCAACAAAAGAGTCCAAAATGCAGTACTTGGATGCATTCTCAAAAAAGACAGAATGATTTCTATTCATTTGAAAGGAAAACCATTCAATATCACCCTAATCCAAGTCTATGCCCTTACCAATAATGCCAAATAAGCTGAAGTTTAACAGTTATATTAAGATCTACAAGACCTTCTAGAACTAACACCCAAAAAAGATGTCCTATTCATTATAGGGGAGTGGAATGCAAAAGTAGGAAGTCAAGAAATACCTGGATAACAGGCAAATAACAGTCAAATTTTGCCTTGGAGTACAGAATGAAGCAGGGCAAAGGCTAATAGAGTTTTGTCAAGAGAACACACTGGTCATTTAAAACAGCACAGCGGAAGGCTCTACACATGGACATAACTAAATGGTCAATACTGAAATAAGATTGATTATATTCTTTGCAGCCAAAGATGGAGAAGTCTCCGCAGTGAGCAAAAACAAGACAGGGAACTGACTGTGGCTCCGATCATGAACTCCTTATTGCCAAATTCAGACTTAAATTGAAGAAAGCAGAGAAAACCACTAGACCATTAAGGTAAGACCAAAATCAAATCCCTTGCAGCTATACAGTGGAAGTGGAAAATAGAATCCTGGGATTAGAACTGATACAGTGTCTGAAAAACTATGGACAGAGGTTATGGAGGAGGCAGTGATCAAGAGCATCCCCAAGAAAAAGAAATGCAGAAAGGCAAAATGGTTATCTGAAGAGGCCTTACAAATAGTTATGAAAGGAAGAGAAGTGAAAGGAAAAGGAGAAAAGGAAATATATATCCATTTGAATGCAGAGTTCCAAAGAATAGCAAGGAGAGATAAGAAAGCCTTCCTCAGTAATCAATACAAACTAATAGAGAAAACAATAGAATGGAAAAGACTAGAGATCTCTTCAAGAATTTCATGCAAAGATAAGCACAGTAAAGGACAGGAAAGGCATGGAATTAACAGAAGCAGAGATATTAAGAAGAGGTGGCAAGAATACACAGAAAAGCTATACAAAAAAGATCTCCATGACCCATATTATCACCATGGTGTGATCACTCACCTAGAGCCAGACATCCTGGAATGTGAAGTCAAGTGGGCCTTAGGAAGCATCACTATGAACAAAGCTAGTAGAGGTAATGGAATTTCGGTTGAGCTATTTCAAATTCTAAAAGATGATGCTGTGAAAGTGTTGTACTCAATATGCCAGCAAATGTGGAAAACTAAGCAATGGCCAAAGGACTGGAAAAGGTCAGTCTTCATTGCAATCCTGAAGAAAGGCAATGCTAAAGAATGCTCATACTAACACACTATTGCCCTCAACTCACACTCTAGCAAAGTAATGCTCAAAATTCTCCAAGTCAGACTTCAACAGTACGTAAACCATGAAGTTTCCAGAAGTTCAAAGTGTATATAGATAAGGCAGGGGAACCAGAGATCAAATTGCCAACATTTGTTTATTCATAGAAAAAGGAAGAGAGTTCCAGAAAAGCATTTACTTCTGCTTTACTGACTATGCCGAAGTCTTTGACTGTGTGAAAAAAAACTGCAAAATTCTTAAAGGGATGGGAATACCAGATCATCTGACCTGCCTCCTGAGAGATCTGTATGCAGGTCAAGAAGCAACACTTAGAACTGGACATGGAACAACAGACTGGTTCCAAATTGGGAAAGGAGTATGTCAAAGCTATATATTGTCACCCTGCTTATTTAACTTATATTCAGAGTACATAATGACAAATGCTGGACTGGATGAAGCACAAGCTGGAGTCAAGATTGCTGGGAGAAATATCAATAACCTCAGATATACAGATTATACAAACCTTATAGCAGAAAGCAAAGAACTAAAGAGCCTCTTGATGAAAGTGAAAGAGGAGAATGAGAAAGTTGGCTTCAAATTCAACATTCAGAAAACAAAGATCATGGAATCTGGTCCCATGACAAATAGATGGGGAAATAGTGGAAACAATGACAGACTTTATTTTGGGGGCTCCAAAATCACTGCATATGGTGACTGAAGACATGAAATTAAATGATGCTTGCTCCTTGGGAGAAAAGTTATAATCAACCTAGACAGCATATTAAAAAGCAAAGGCATTGCTTTGTCAACAAAGGTCTGCCTAATCAAAGTTATGGTTTTTCCAGTAGTCATGTATTAATGTTAGAGTTGGAGTATGAAGAAAGCTGAGTGTGAAGAATTGATGCTTTTGAACTGCAGTGTTGGGGAAGATCCTTGAGAGTCCCTTGGACTGCAAGGAAATACAACCAGTCCATTCTAAAGGAAATCAGTCCTGAATATTCAGTGGAAGGACTGATACTGAAGCTGAAACTCCAATGCTTTGGCCACCTGATGTGAAGAACTGACACATTGGAAAAGACCCTGATGCTGGGAAAGATTGAATGTGGGAGGAGAACGGGATGACAGAGGATGAGATGGTTGGATGGCATCACCAACTCAATGGACATGAGTTTGAGTAAACTCGGGGGGTTTGTGATGGATATGGAGGCCTGGTGTACTGCAGTCCATAGGGTCACAAAGAGTCGGACACGACCGAGTGACTGAACTGAACTGAACTGATATATACTACATGACAAAGAGTCATTTACAAAACAGTAAGCATCTTGTGATAAATAAGTTTTCAAAATATATTTTAAAAAAAACCACTATTCCTGCAGTCCATGGGATCTCAAAAAGTTGGACAAAACTGACCAAATGAACTGAACTGAAAAATCTGGTGATCCTTGAAAATAAAATTGATGTCACACTTTATCAAAATTGAAATCTTCTACTCTGTGAGCGACAGCTAAGAAAATAAAAGACAAATTATAGACTGGGAGAAAATATTTTCAAAACACATCTGATAAAGAATTTTTATTTAAAATACACAAAAAGAGACTTTGCTGGT
This sequence comes from Odocoileus virginianus, assembly GCF_023699985.2. Classification (NCBI taxonomy): domain Eukaryota; kingdom Metazoa; phylum Chordata; class Mammalia; order Artiodactyla; family Cervidae; genus Odocoileus; species Odocoileus virginianus. The sequence continues at coordinate 66,043,942 of NC_069686.1, read as the reverse complement.
GGTCTAGTGGTTAAGACTCCACACTTCCACTGCATGTTCAGTCCATGTTTGGGGAAATAAGATCTCATATAATATGATCCCTAAAAAAGTGCATAAAAATAAATAAGAAAGAAAAAACAATCATTGCTCTGCTAAGGTAAACTATAAATAAAATAAAAATAATTAGATTAACTACACAAAGAAGACTTCCCTAGCACTCCAGTGGTTAAGTCTCAATGCTTCTATTGCAGGAGGCATGGGTTAAATCTCTGGTCAGGGAACTAACATCCCACATGCCTCCTGGCATAGCAAATAATAATAATAATAAATAAAATATACATAGAATCATAATCAAACAGTAAAATTAGGAACAGCTGACTTTAAAGAAGAGCTAATGATCAATGATCTGAACAGACACCTCACCAAAGAATACACATAGATGACAAATAAACATTTTAAAAAGGACTCAACATGATTTTTCATGGCACAACATTGTAATATTACTATAAAGTAATTAGAAATGCTAAATTCCAAAAGATGATCTTATCAATTGTTGGTAAGTATCTGGAGTAACAAAAACTCTCATTCATTATGAGAGGGTATTCAAAATAGTACAGCCAAATTGGAAGAGAGTTTGGCAGTTAATTGCAAAATTAAAAGTGTCTTATCATATGATCTGGCAGTAGTATTCCTAGGTATTTATTCAGCTGATTTAACTAATGGTGTTTATATGAAAAGTTTCATGAGAGTGTTTATAACAGCTTTGTTCTTAAGCACTCAAAATTTGAAGCCACCAAAATATCCAGTAATAAATGGATAAAGCTAGAACAATTTAAGAATCAAAAGAAACACCATGATTTTGGGTTGTAATGTAAAGTGTGGTATCCATACTAATAACATATATATTCATACCCAAAATAGCTTAATAAATTATTTAATACATAACTATTTGGATAACCAAATCTTCAATGCAGAAAAATCCCAAATAACTTACTTAAATACACTCCTCTAAAGAAGATAATAGTCAGGAATGGACATGAGAGTTGGACTATAAAGAAAGCTGAGAGCCAAATAATTGATGCTTTTGAACTGTGGTGTTGGAGAAGACTCTTGAGAGTCCCTTGAACTGCAAGGAGATCCAACCAGTCCATCCTAAAAGAGATCAGGAAATTGTAATTTGGGACAAGCAAACTATGGCAAACATAGGCAAGTCTGGAGAAAAGGGGATGGGCTGGCTTTTCCAGGAGAAAGGAGGGAATTTGGGAGGACTTTGGCTACTCTTCATTGACTGCAAGCAATAGGCAGCATGCTGTGGCTCATCTGAAGAAGACCCTCCTTCTTGTTGGATTCCGTAAGCTGCTGACGATGCGTGTGTGGGACATCCCCCTTTGGGGCATTTAATTACATTTTAAGAGAGAGTTTCTTAATTTTTTTTCCACACTATGTCAGCATTGTGATGAAAAATGATATGTTGATAGCTAATATTAACATGATATGATAGGAAAATGACACTTTACCTTTGTGGGCTTCCTCCCCAAAGCCCACTTACTGTTGTTCAGTCGCTCAGTCATGTCTGATTCTTTGCGACTCCATGGACTATACAGTCCATGGGATTCTTCAAGTGGATCTTCCTGACCCCGGAATCGAGCTGGGGTCTCCTGCATTGCAGGTGGTTTCTTTACCAACTGAGATATCAGGGAAGCCAGTATAGCTCCAGTGCAATAATCTGCAAAGCATCAAACAATGATGCAATGACCCCACTCCCAGGCATGTATCCAGACAAAACTAATTTAAGAAGATACATTCACTCTAGTGTTCATAGCAGCACTGTATACTGTAGCCAAGACATGGGAGCAAAACCTAAATGAATGGGTAAGTAAGATGCCACATGCACACACACACACACACACACACGCACATGCACACACACCACATACACACACGCACGCACACACACATGCACATGCACACACACACACACACCACATACACACATGCGTGCACACGCACACACACACCACATACACACACACACACCACATACACACACACATACATACGCACACACACACACCACATACACACAATGGAATGCTACCCAGCCATAAAAGAAAATGAAACAGCACCATTTGCAGCAAACATGGAGGGATCTAGAGTATCATAATAAGCGAAGTCAGAAAGTTAAAGAAAAATACCATATCTCTTATATAGGGAATCTAAAATACAAATGAGTGACTATGAAATGAAAATAGACTAACAGACATAGGAAAGAGACTTGTGATTGTCAGTGGGAGAGAGATGAGGGCGGTATGATTTGGGATTTTGGGATTAGCTGATGCAAACTATTGTATATAGACTGGATAAACAGCAAGGTTCTACTGTCTAACAAAAACAACTATATATAATATCTTTTAGTAAATCATAATAAAAAATAATTTATTAAAATGTTTATATATATATTATATATATATATGTATGTAACTAAATCACTTTGCTATGTACCATAAACTAACGCAACATTGTAAATCAACTATGCTTCAATAAAAGATAAGTTTAAAAAGAAAACATCAAACAAATTCCAATTAAGCAATATTCTACAAAACACAACCAAACCTCCTCAAAATCATCAATATCACCAGAAACAAGGAAAGTCTGAGAAACTTTCACAGGCCACAGAAGTCTAAAATAATGTAACTACTAAATGTAATATGATGTCTTAAAAGAGACCCTGGAACAAAAAAAGAACATTACACCAAAACTGAGGAAATTTTAGTAAAGTTGATTATACTGTATCAACATCAGTTCAATAGTTTTAACAAATGAATCATGCAAAATATTATCAATAGGGGAAACTAGGTGTGGGATATATGTGAACTCTCACAGTCCTCCGAGTAATTATTCTATAAATTGAAATGTAGGAATCTAAGTGCCTATGTTCAGGCCCTTTAGAGGGAAGGTAGATTAACTGATAAAAAATCAGATGAAATTCCTGCCTCTCTGATCTCATATACTAGGGAAAAGACAAACCAAAAATGGGTAAACTAATAAAATGATAATTTTGCATAACATGAAATGATAAGGGAATGAATCATATATTAAAAGTATCTTTGTGAGGCAAAACAGATCTTAATGTTTGACAAGTGTTGATATTTAGCCAGATTATCAGCAAGGATAATTACAGTGTTAAAAACCACCAAGACCTCGACTATTCACTCACATATTATGCAAAATAAGACAGCAATTTTAAAATAAGTAACATATTTTCAAATTATTTTCTTGTGACAAGTTATCATTGTGTTTATTAGTACTCACCCAGAAGCCCTATTTGCTGCAGCAATAGCAATACATGTATTTTGATCTTCAGACAACTACATCTGAGCTCAGATCTAGAAGGTAAGAAAGAATCAGAGACTTCAAAAACAAGGAAAGGCCAAAAATCCTGTGTTTTTGTTTTGTTTTGTTTTGTTTTCCTACAGGAAAGCTCTGGTAGTAGTTAGTTGTCTTTAACTTCATTGAAAACAAGTTTTTTTTAAAGATTTTATTGTGATAGGTGTAATATCAGCATGCATTTAAAAAAACATAAAATTGGTGAAATTTTGATAGTCGTTTTAATATTGAAGATGGAAGAAAAGTTACCATTTTGGCATATTATGCTTTATTATTTCAAGAAAGGTAAAAACACAACTGAAACACAAAAATAGATTTGCATAGTGTATGGAGAAGGTTCTGTGACTGATCAAATGTGTGAAACATGGTTTGTAAATCTTTTTGCTTGAGATTTCTTGCTGAATGATGCTCCACAGTTGGGTAGACCAGTTAAAGTTGATAGCAATCAAATTGAGACATTAACTGAGAACCTTCAAGGTTATGCCACATGGGAAATAGCTGACATACTCAAAATATCCAAACAAAGATTTGAAAATCATTTATACCAACTTGGTTACTTTAATTACTGTGATGTTTGGGTCCCATATAAGTTAAGCAAAAAAAAAAAAAAAAAAAAAAAAAACCTTCTTGGCCATCTTTCTATATGCAATTTTCTACTTAAATGTAACAAAAATTGTCATTTTTTAAAACAAATTTTGATGGGTGATAAAACATGGATACTGTACAATAATGTGCAGTGGATGAGATCATGGAACAAGTGAAATAAACCACCACCAACCACACCAAAGGCCAGTCTTCATTCACAATAGATAATGTTGTATGTATGGTGGGATTTGAAGGGAGTTCTCTATTATTAGTTCCTTCCAGAAAACCACACAATTAATTCCAATAAGAGCTGCTCACATTTAGGCCACCTGAAAAGTAGTACTCAACAAAAAATGTATGGAATTAGTTAACAGAAAACGTGTAATCTTCCATCAGGATAATGAGAGACTGAATGTTTCTTTGATGACCAGACAACAGCAGTTATAGCTTGACTAAATTTTGCTTCATCTACTATATTCACCAGACATTTTCCTTTGGATTTCTATCATTTCAGTCTATACAAAATTCTCTTAATGGAAAATTTTTTGATTCCCCAAAAGACTGTAAAAGGCATTTGGGATGGCTCTTTGCTCAAAAAGTTAAAAAAAAAAAAATGTTTGGAATATGAATTTGCTTGAAAAAAGGCAGAAGATAGTAGAACAAAATGGTGAATACATTGTTTAATGAAGCTCTTGGTGAAAATGGAAAGTGTGTTTTTTATTTTTACTTAAAAACTGAAGGAACATTTCAGCCAACCCAATAACAATGGCTACAGTGAAAGTGAAAGTTGCTCAGTCATGTCCGACTCTTTGCAACCCCATGCACTACAGAGTCCATGAAATCCTCCAGGCCAGAATACTGGAGTGGGGAGCCGTTCTTTTCTCCAGGGAATCTTCCCAACCCAAGGATTGAACCCAGGTCTCCCACATTGCAGAAGGATTCTTTGCTAGCTGAGCCGCCAGGGAAGCCCAAGAATACTGGAGTGGGTAGCCTAACACTTATCCAGTAGATCTTCCTAACCCAGAAATTTAATCAGGGTCTCCTGCATTGTAGGCAGATTCTTTACCAGCTGAGTGACCAGGGAAGCCATACAACAAAAGTACATACAACAACAACAAAAGTAACAATATTAAATATATTGAGTGCTTCCCTTTATGTCATGGATTATTCTTAATATTTTATGGGTACTACCTGATTTGGTTCTAACAACAACCCTGTGTGATAGGTATTACTATGTATCACAGTTCTACTGGTAAAAAAAAAAAAAAAAAAGAAAGAAAGAAAAGAAAAATGAGGCTCAAGACATTTATTTGCCACAAGGTAGGATTTGAGCTCATGTCATCTGAACCCATAACATATACTCTTAACATTATGACCACAGTGCAGGCTCTGATTCAGCCAACATTTGTTGAGTGTTTAAATGAATTCTAAGCAATGTTCTGGGCAATCACTGTTATTAATCAACCAGGGCAGTTTGGTTCTAGAGGTCATGATCCATTTAGACACAGAGGCAGGGATGTGTTTGAAGTGCTTTTAGAATAGAAATAAGCCCAGGATAACTAGCAGCAGAGTGTAATTAGAAGATTGGGTTTCAATTGTATTATTTGCTTTTTTAAATATTTTCTTCTATTGTTTTCTTTTCCACATAATTGTATTTATGGTGAGGTTTTCATAATTAGTATTTTTTTACTTCTTGACTTAGAAACTTATTTGAAATCTATTTTCTACAATTCATAAATATGTTAAAACATTTATTGCTGATTTTATTATTTTGCTTTTAAACTGTAAAGTGTGCCAAAGATTGCTGAAATCTTTGAAGTTGAAGGTATGTACAAGTAATGATCAAGCAATTCTATTCCTAGAGTCAACCTTCTTAATCTTATACTGAGATGGAGTGGACTCTGTGGTCCTTCTCCTTCCCTACCTGCCCATGTCTTCCACATGACTTTTGACTGTAGAAAAATTTTAACCGTAGAATAAGTTTGTTCAGAGAAATGATCAGTTTCCAGAAGACTGTCAGAGCTGACTGTGCGGTTTCTGCATGTAGTCCCTCCCTCTACAATAAAAACTCTGGACCACTGGTTATCAGTGCATGGTGCTGTCTTTCAAACTACAGTCTGCCCCCTCCTCAATTCAGTTCAGTTCAGTTCCGACTCTGTGAGACCCCATGGACTGCAGCATGACAGAACTCCCTGTCCATCACCAACTCCTGGAGTTTACTCAAACACATGTCCATCGAGTCGGTGATGCCATCCAACCATCTCATCCTCTGTTGTCCCCTTCTCCTCCCCCTTCAACCTGTTCTAGCATCGGAGTCTTTTCCAATGAGTCAGTCCTTCACATCAGGTGGCCAAAGTACTGGAGTTTCAGCTTCAGCATCAGTCCTTTCAATGAACACTCAGGACTGATCTCTTTTAGGATGCACTGGTTGGATCTCCTTGCAGTCCAAGGGACTCTCAAGAGTCTTCTCCAACACCACAGTTCAAAAGCATCAATTCTTCAGCTCTTAGCTGTCTTTATAGTCCAACTCTCACATCCATACACTTTCACTACTGGAAAAACCATAGCTTTAACTAGACGGACCTTTGTTGGCAAAATAATGTCTCTGCTTTTTAATATGCTTTCTAGGTTGATTATAACTTTCCTTCCCAAGAGCAAGTTTTGGTTTTTTTTTTTTTTTTATTTCATGGCTTCAGTCACCATATGCAGTGACTATGGAGACCCCCAAAATAAAGTCTGTCACTGTTTCCACTGTTTCCCTACCTATTTGTCATGAAGTAATGGGACCAGATGTCATGATCTTAGATTTCTGAATGTTGAGCTTTAAGCCAATTTTTTCACTCTCCTCTTTCATTTTCATCAAGAGGCTCTTTAGTTATTCTTCGCTTTCAGCCATAAGGGTGGTGTCATCTGCATATCTGAGGTTATTGATATTTCTCCCGGCAATCTTGATTCCAGCTTGTGCTTCTTACAGCCCAGTGTTTCTCATGATGTACTCTGCATATAAGTTAAATAAGCAGGGTGACAATATACAGTCTTGACATACTCCTTTTTCGATTTGGAACCAGTCTGTTGTTCCATGTCCAGTTCTAATTGTTGCTTCTTGACATGCATATAGATTTCCAGGAGGCAGGTCAGGTGGTATGGTATTCCCATCTCTTTAAGAATTTTCCACCGTTGGTTGTGATCCACAAAATCAAAGGCTTTGGCATACTCAATAAAGCAGAAGTAGACATTTTTCTGTAACTCTCTCCCTTTTTTGATGATCCAACGAATGTTAACAATTTGATCCCCGGCTCCTCTGCCTTTTCTAAATCCAGCTTATACATCTGGAAGTTCACAGTACACATACTGTTGGAACCTGGATTAGGGACTTTTGAGCAACTCTTTGCTAGCATGTGAGATGAGTGCAATTGTGCAGTAGTTTGAGCATTCTTTAGCATTGCCTTTCTTTGGGATTGTAATAGATACTGACATTTTCCAGTCCTTTGGCTGCTGCTGAATTTTCCAAATTAGCCGGCATATCAGTGCAAGACTTTCACAGCATCATCTTTTAGGATTAGAAATAGCTCAACTGGAATTCCATCATCTCCATTAGCTTTGTTCATAGTGATTCTTCCTAAGGCCCACTTGACTTCACATTCCAGGATGTCTGGCTCTAGGTGAGTGATCACACCATTTTGATTATCTGAGTCTTGAATATCTTTTTTGTACAGTTCTTCTGTGTATTCTTGCCACCTCTTCTTAATATCTTCTGCTTCTGTTAGGCCCATGCATTTATGTCCTTTATATAACGTGTCTGTCTTTTATTGTGCCTCTTCAGTTGCTGGCACCCAAGATTAAGCAAACTTTTCTTTCCATCAGCCTTGCCTCTTTATTAGCTTTAATCGGTTAGCTGCTGGAGTCCCACTTCTGGTTGTAGGACTAAGATGTTATTTTCATTTTTATCATACATGAATCCATTAACAAATTTCTCACTCCATCATTTACAACTCCTGTAGGGTAGACACAAAATTTTCTTCATTTACTTTTTTCAGTGCCCACAATGCACTCCACACTAAGTAGGAACTCAATATGTTTGTATTGCAATATACTTGAAAATTGAAAAAGAAGTGACACAGCAAAGAGTACATATGTTCAGTTGTATCTATTATCTTGGAAAGTTTCTTTAATTCTTTTGACCATTTCCTTCCCTGGCCAGTTTAGGGCATAGAGAGTTGCATAATTAAGAAATAAATCAGAACAACTTTCTTATTGACAACTAGCACATAAAATATCAAGAAGTTTTACTTCTGGAGACAAGTAAGAAAAGATTAAGAAAGTCTGAGGATTATAGCATTCAAGAATCTCTTTCTGTATTGTGTACTTCACTCTATTTTGAGCACTATGCTGGATTTATGCCTTATGTAAGCACCAAATCCCCAGAGATCTTAACATTTCTCCACCTCACATAACCCTCAATACACTTCAGTGCTTACATAAATATAATGAAATTCAAGTTTACTCTCAAAAATACTGTATGACTATATAGTCTTTTTGAATGACTGTATGGTATTGATGATATTTCAGTTTTACACGCCATAAAAGAGTAAAATTTGACTATTTATTATGAATTCATTGCCTAAAACTAGACTAGTTATTGTTTCCATGTAAGAGAGTCAATACATATTTAGCATTGGAAATGGTAGGACACAATGTAAAGAGTTCTTTGCAATTACACAACATTTATATTTTTAATCAAAATATTTTAAGTCTTGTGAACTCCTGATTTTTAATGAATTTCAGAATTAACAAGTGTCCAAAAATCCCCCCCAACATTCTGAAATATGATTAACTGCTATTTTAAATGTATGCTGCACATCTAAGAAAGAAGAAAAAGAAGTGCATTCAAATTACAGGTAAGGAAATTACTTAAAGAGATAGTAATGATGCATTATTATGAGTGTGAGATGACCATTGTGGTTAACACACATGAAATAGAAGAAATACCACCTGGGAAATAAGCCAGAAGGGAGCCTGATTAGTCAGGAGTCCATCCTATTGATAGCAATTGGTCCAGGAATGAACATGTGACTGGTAGATGAAATACAGGGCAAGGTTGAAGCAAGATTTGGGAAACATAGTTTTTGTGCACTAAAGCAAGTTAAAGGAACATGTTTCATCAGGATATCAAGAAAGAAATGTACAGCATTATTAATATATTTTATGAACAATGGAAGAACATGCTTTGCCATACAGGGAACAAAATTGATTGCAGAACAGAAAGGTAGAAAAATCTAGAGTTTTTAGAGGCTCCAAAAGCCTCTATTTACATTAGATTTCCTATTATGTGCACTACTGGATTGATAATTGTTTAAAACAGTTTGGAACAGATTGTTTGGTTTTGAAGGAAAATACTTTAGCTACTACAGAGACTTCTAGAATAAGCCACTATTAAAAACAATACTATTTTCTGACATCCAACTTGCAAGCTTTCTATGAGTGCAGCTTTTCACAAGGGCAAAGGGTAAAAATAATCTTACCATTTTCACATGGGTTCTTGTCTTCGTTTACTCCAAAACTTCAACCTTCCCATGTATTTGTATCACTTCCAAGAAGTGAAAGCCTGGAGAAATAAGTATGAATATATCTTCTTCATGACTTAGAGAAAAGAGATAATGAACAAGAGGGCAAAATGGAAAAGGCAGAGTTAGGTGCCTGCACAGGAAGTTATCAAGAAGAAGCCCCTCCTTTCTGATTCTGTCATCCCTTGTGTGCTGCGAATTGAGCTCAGTTCAGCCGCTCAGTCGTGTCCGACTCTTCACGACCCCATGAACCGCAGCACGCCAGGCCTCCCTGTCCATCACCAACTCCCAGAGTCCACCCAAACCCATGTCCATTGAGTTGGTGATGCCGTCCAGCCATCTCATCCTCTGTCGTCCCCTTCTCCTCCTGCCCCCAATCTTTCCCAGAATCAGGGTCTTTTCAAATGAGTCAGCTCTTTGCATCAGGTGGCCAAAGTACTAGAGTTTCAGCTTCAGCATCAGTCCTTCCATTGAACACTCAGGACTGATCTCCTCTAGAATGGACTGGTTGGATCTCCTTGCAGTCCAAGGGACTCTCAAGAGTCTTCTTCAACACCACAGTTCAAAAGCATCTATTCTTTTGTGCTCAGACTTCTGAAGGTTTGAGAAAAGTTAAGTTCAGGTGGAACCAGGTGTCATCATGACAACAGAATTGTAAAAGAAATTTCCTTTTAATTTTGTAAAGAGAAGGAAAAAATCTGACACTTGTAGCTTATTTCCTCCATTTGGAGACCCCTGGCCTTCCTGCCTTACCCTCTCAATCTGAAGGAATTAAAATCAAGACAGAAGGAAAGTTAGTGGAAGGACTAGTGTATTAGAAAAATGAATCAGTAGACCAACAAAGACATTTAAAAATAAAGATAATTCCTATTGTCAGAGAGTGAATAGAATATTGTCTCATACATTGACATCAATACAAAAGAATAAAACAAGCATTTTAACATTTGAAATTTAATTACACACACACACACATCTGGGAGATGGTGGACAGGGAAACCTGGTGCTGCAGTTCATGGGGTCACAAAAAGTTGGATACTACTGGGCAACTGAACAACTTACACACGCACACACACACACACACACACACACACACACACACATGCACACCAACAGGAAAGTAAAGAACTGATGAAAAGTGACTCTCTAGAGCGTGACAGAAAAGGGCAAAGATTTAGTGTGGGAAAGAAAATTCAAGAAATAAGGATAGAATCAGAAATACTAGCCTAAAAATGTATTTAAATTTGCAAACATATTTAAGTCATCAGATTATAAAAGTTGTTCCTTTATAATACAGAAGAGCATTAAGAACAAAGATTAATATATTTTGGTGAATTTTTGAAAATTAAGGATGAACAAAAATATGGAAGCTCTGAAAGAAAAGAGTAGAACTATTATTTATTATAAAAGCATAATTGAGAGAAAATGTCAAAGTTCCTATGAAGATTGCAGTGTGAATTAGAATTTCATACCTGGAAATACTATTAATAGCATTAAAATAATAAATATTTAAAATTTACACATACAGAAAATAAAAAATAATTATCACAAACACCTTTTCTAAAAATATAACTAAAAAATTCAAGACAATAAAATAAAAAGTGCATATGTGAGAAAAATGAAATAGAAATATATCAATACCAAAAATGAAACTTGTCAATATTAATATCAGGAAACATAAAATTCAAGGTGAGGACATAAATAGGACCCAAGAGGTTATTTTTCTTTTATAAATTATTCAGTGAACCATAACTATATAGCAACTGTGTATATTTCTATACATATGCAAACATTTCCTCTATCCAAAAAATGAAAAAAACTTCAAATTGATAAAAATGAAAGTAAACATTAAAAAAATCTATAATGTGAAGTTTGATTATAAGCACATCAATAATATAGAAAACATTTGTAAAAATAAAAAACACAAAACTTATGTTATTTTTACTCAACATAGATTGTTCATTTTTTTCAAACAAACTTAGACCAATTAAAAACATAAATATATTTATTGAAAACAGAGAAACAAAGCAATGAGAGCAATGATAACATTGAGAATACAGTGAATGGGAATTGAAGGTGAGGTTTGTTATAGGAAAAAGGAAGGGCATGAATGGTGATCTAGGAAATTTTAGTGGGTATAATTTGCTGGTGGCTGCTATGATCCTAAGCTTACCTTGTTCTAATTTCATGAGCTGTCACACTGTGGTCAAAAGTCACACAAACCCTTGATTTCTAATGGTCAAATTATGAAATGAATTCAGTTGGCATTGTAAAACTGTGTTACAGGTTGTGGAGGAGAACAACTTTTGATGGTCAGTGTGTTACATATCAGCGCTTCACCAAATTTTTTATGTTAAGCCTTCTCTTTTAAATTTTTTTTTAAATAATAGTATAATTGCTTTACAATGCTATGTTACTTTCTGCTGTACAATGAAGTGAATCAATCATATGCATACATATATCCCCTTCCTCTTGGGCCTCTCTCCCACCCACCCCCATCCCACCCATTTAGGTCATCACAGAGCACTGAGCTGAGGTTCCCGTCCTTTATAGCATCTTCTCACTATAATATTTGTATGATTGTTGTTCAGTCGTGCTCTGTCATGTCCAACTCTTTGTGACCGCATGGACTGCAGCATGCCAGACTTCCCTGTCCTTCACCATCTCCCAGAACTTGCTCAAATTCTTGTCCATCAAGTCGGTGATGGTATCCAAATATCTTATCCTCTGTCATCCCCTTCTCCTCCTGCCTTCAATCTTTCCCAGCATCAGGGTCTTTTCTAATGAGTCGGCTCTTCGCGTCTGGTGGCCAAAGTATTATTGGAGCTTCAGCTTCAGCATCAGTCTTTCCAATGAATATTCAGGGTTGATTTCCTTTAGGATTGACTGGTTTGATCTCCTTGCAGTCCAAGGGACTCTCAAGCATCATCTCCAACACCACAGTTCAAAAGCATCATTTATTTGGTGCTCAGCTTTCTTTATAGTCCAACTCTCACATCCATACATGACTACTGCATGGTACACTGGGTTAAATGGGGAGGAATTCCTGCTGCTTTTATTCCTATCTGGGTACTTCTAAGCTGAGGAGAATGATACCATGACATCTACAACCAATTCACAGATCATAGTTTGTCACCTCACCTTGCTGCTGAAATTATATTTGCAGAAGTGTAAGGCTTAAGAACATATGTGCATAACTCAAAGAATAAAATAACATGACAAGATGTAGATATAAAGATGTAAAGAAATTTTAAGCCTGTAATACTCTGTGTATGTGTATGTGCCTGTGTGTGTGTGTTCAAGAGAGAGAGAAAAAAAAAAGATTGATCTATGAAACATTTGCCCTTTTCATGCCCATTTACAAAGTATGTATGAGGAAGTAAGTAATTCCCCTTGGGTGATCTAAAAGCTCAAAGTATTCTTATATTTTTAAAGCAGCATGTCATGTTCAAAGCTTGTTAGAATTGCTCTTTTTGTTTAAATTGTAGTAGAGTGCTTGAAATATTAACACTGAGGCCCTTCAGATTTCCTTTCATAGGAACACTACCCACAGTTGACTAAATTCTAGTTTTCAGTAATTATTTATTTTAAAAACTTCTGTTATATTAGTTCAGCTTAATTGAATTTTGTTTAACAGGTATTTCTGCTATCATTTTACAGTCAATTTTGAAATGATGAGTACATTTGCTCATTATAATTTTAACATATGAACTGTTTGGCAGAAGTGTCACTGGGCTTGAAAATCATTCTTTGGATATAAAACACTGGGCATCAATTTTACAATATTTGCAGATGCATATTGATTCTGTTTACCACACACACACACACACACTTAACTCCCCTTAGCTCTTAGGGAATTGGTATAGAAGCAATCTGGGATATTAATTATGAGATTAGAGTCAGATAGTCTCAAATTCTCCTCCATCATGATTATTTACTGCATTTGTGATCCTAGCGTTTTTTTTTAAATTTACTTCATAGCAGTGTTGTGAATGGCTTAAGTAGTATATAAACATTCTTAACACAAAGCTTTATAGTTGAAGCTCAAAATATGGTATCTGATACCATTATATAACATGTAGCTGAAACTAATACATATGTATTGCTTTCTATGTTGCAGGTATTATTTCAAAATTCCAAAGCATTAGCTCTAACAAAACTTCTGAGTTGTATATCAATAAAATTATCTCTGTTTTGCAAATTAGATCACTGAAGCATAGAGAAGTTAAATGATTTACCTAAAGAATTTTAGGTGACTACTTATAGTGTCCCAAGCATCCTTATTTTGATCCTTGTGTGAATGATGCTTCTAAATTTAGGCAATCCATACCAAATAAGTACCAGATGTGTTGTCATAAGCCCTTTCTACTGTACCCACCAAAACTTAATTGTCTGGTAAAGAAAACTTTTTCCTTCTGTTTACAGAATCTTCTGTCTCTCCAGACTTATTGAAAACCGTATTAAAATCGTTAGAAGTTGTTTTCCTGTCAGGCCAGTGTATGCTCCTCAGTTCTGTCTCATCACAACAAGGATTTGGAGAGACGGACATTAAAGCCCTCAGCGTGTCACAGCTCTCGGGTCTTGGACAGACCGTGTTATAGCTCTTAGATCAGTGTTACAGCTCCATGTTTCAGCTCTATTTTATTTAGATAATAGCAGGAAAATCCACCCTTGAAACATGAGGGCATGTCGACCCAAAGACGTGAGGAGAAGAGCGCCTCAGGGCATGGGGGAGAGAGAGAGAGAGCCCCAGCCTTTTGGCTCCTCTTTAATATATGTGTGTGTATATATATATATATATACATGTGTATATATACACATGTGTATATATATGTATATATATATATACATTTTTTTTCCACTCCAGGGCCTGCCCTACGTAAATTCGGTTAGCCAAGACTGCTGTTTGTTCTCCCTGAGTCCTCACTCCGGCCCTCAGACCCTCCTTTGCTCCATTTTTGTGGGCCTTTCGCTTCCTTATCTTTTAGCCACTACCATTCTGGACTCCTTTTCCCTATTCTAACTATTTAACAATCCTATATCTAAGTTCCTTTGAAAACACTGCAATTTTTAATATCCATTTCATTCTACAGGTTATGGCTATCTATCTCTGAATATTTTGAAAGACCCTCTTCTTGCATAGAAGTGATATGTTCACCATCCAACACACCTGTGGAGGTCCTTTAATGGACCGGAACCTGGTGGTCCGGAGTTGACGATGAGAAAGTGAAAGAAGGAAAGAGGGTAATATTCCCTGGGTTACACAGCCGGCCTTCACGCTCCAGGGAATCAGCCAGAAATAGAGAGAAAAAGAGAGAAAGAAAGACATGGGGACTCAAGCTTGATGGAACAAGGGTGCTTTATTGGATTCTGTAAGAGTATATATACCATAATACAAGGTAGCTTCTTCAGATGAAGATCAAGAGACCAGACTTTCCAAGTTACCAAGGAAGAAAGGAGCAATAGAGGCCATAAGGGTAAAAGATGATGCATATCAAAAGAGGGTCATAAATATTCCCTTTCACCAAACGGAAAAGCTAATGAAGGAAATCCTATGCAAGCATCCCATCTCTTTGATCTCCATCCTGGGAGAGGTTTGCCTGCTCCTCTCACCCAACATGGGCTGGTAAGGAACAGAGGGCTCAAGAGAGACAGGAAACAGCACACAGGAATCCTACTGTTAAACATTCCCTGACAATTCCCCCTATTTTATTATATTTGCAAAAAAAGTCCTGACCAAATGACTTTGCTTAGTTTTAACAATTTTTGCAGAAAGGCAAGGATAAACAACAAATATAATTACCAACACAATCGCCAGAGTTACAGTTCCAGATCCGATGCTGTGGGTGATGTTTTGAAACCATCTTCATGGATCTAGCCCAGATAATTGATCAGCTATTTGTTCAGCTAAAGTTTCCAAATTAGTGGAAGAGGGCAGACACTTAGAAAAGGTTTCAAAGATTTTTCTTCTCTTTTTTTTTTCCAGTAATTGTACTTTCAGAGAGGCATTATCATGTATGTTTTGTAAATGAAGCTCGATTTGTTCCCAGTTGTAGGCACTATGATTTAAATGAACAGGAGTAACAAAAAATTGGCAATTAATACAAGTTACAGAAGGTAAAGTCTTACTAAATTGTAAATTTCCTATGGCTATAACAAAAGGAAGTGAGACACAGGCCTGTATAAATTGTGACTGATTATAGCAAAAAAAAATATTTACCATGACTACGACTGGTTTCTGTGAAATGTCCGGTCCAAATTTCAAGTTCTTCGGTGCTTGCTGCAAGTTACTATATGTCCCACTGTTCAGGCCCAATTTGTTTATCGAGGAAGATCCGAGATGAGGGGGTGCCATTCCACTGTCAAGCCAGCCAAGGAGTCTTTTGTCACGGTAATACTCCATCGTAGTGTTAGTAACTTTTCAAGCAATTTGTGTAGCATAATCACATATAGTGTTATTAATGTAATCTGAGCAGATAAACAACCACATACCATGGGGTGCCCAATCGACAATGGTGTGGCTAGCCACAAATACTAGTTTTTCTGATTTGGCATGATTTCATTCCAAGAACAGGAGTATATTTAAAGTTCTTATACGTAAATCCTTTACATAATGCTTTTTGTTCTATCCCTAACTCTTTCCCTAAAGTTTCAGTAGTGTAAACATGGTTTACAGACAAAGAAAGGACAGTAAATATTCCAAGCAATGTCCGAAGGTCTTCTTTTGGAGGCAGGATGAAAGCGCAAGTTTGTCGGCTGACGTTTATGCATAATTTTCCTGGGACCAGGCACAATGGAAGGACTTCATAGCCTAAAGAAGTGTTAATTAGTTTTCCCTCCTCCACAGGGTGTAAGGGTTCCAGGGAGGGGGCATGCGGTCCTTTCTCCATCCATTTTATGACCTGTCATAAACAGGGGGTTGGGTAAATAAGCCCAGTTAAGTCTAATTTGTTAATCCGGCTGGAGCAGGGGTCACGCAGGCCAAAGGAGCGAGCATAGCGATAAGAAGGTTTTCAGGACTCTGAGGCATTTCCTGTCGAGAAACCAGATTTTTAACTTGATTAGTAAGGGTTTTTATTTGTCCCCAAGTGGGGGGATTGTAAGGTTGATGCTGCCGAGGGAGGTGCTTCCTGGAAATCTTTAGAGCCGACATGGTCCGTATTGGAATTTCTTCCTCCTGGGGTTTTTGTTGTTTCATCTCCATTTTGAATGTTGGGGGCCCGCTTGGGTCGAATCTTCTGAGGAGGACGCCGTGTGAGTGTGTTGGATCCATCTGGGGAAATACAAGCATGTCCCTTTCCCTGTAAGATTAGTTTCCCAGATTTTCATTGTTTATTGAACCTGTCTTGATATCAAATGGTCAGAGGAAGAGAAGTGTCCTTCAATTACTTGAAATGTTTTCCTGTTCTTGTCAAGATATCTCCTTGTGGCAAGTTGAAAAAATTTAAAGCAAATAAACCTGTATTAACAGTAGTTATAGGTTTAGAAAATATCTTATGTTGGAATCTAGTAAAGTCTGCTTTAGAAAAGGAAGACATTAGTGTTACTGTGTATTCCCCCTTCTTTACTTTTTTTATTTGCAACTTTAGTGTGGGATGTGTTTGTTCAGCTATGTCTTGTGTCTGTGGATTATAAGAAATACCTGTAATATGTTTAATAGAAAAAGATTGTATGTGTAGTATAAATGGGAGAAGTGCAGTTTCTAATAACAGATTGTAGTTCAAAAAAGAATTGTTGAATAATAGTTTGATTGGAGTTTATGGTGGAGGTTTCTATACTTTTTAATATAAAACCTGATTATGTAGAATCAGAGACTATATTAATCAGGTAAGGATGTAGGCAAAAACCTGAATAAGAGCATATAATTCATTTTGTTGAGCAGAATGAAATTTAGTATAAAAGACTTTATATTCTTTAAGAGAATGAAGCTTTGGCATTTTTAGTCCTATCTATATAAAAAACCTCAGCTTGTGGTATAGGCTGTGAGCTGATAATAAGGGAAATAATAAATTCAGTATTTTTGAAGAAATTCTACAGTTTACCAGAAGGATAATGAAATGAAATTTCTATAACATATTTCAGAAAAGCTATTTGAAAATTGGTAGATGTTTGTAATGTGTTCTCAAATTGATATTTATTGATAGGTATTACAATTTTATCAGGATCAGAGCCAATTAGAGTTTTAGCCCTATTTCTTCCATTGATAATCATTAGAGAAATTAAATCAAGGTAGGGTGTAAGTGACTTTATTTCCCTAGAACAGGTATAGATCCATTCTTCTGGGTGTTCTTGTTGGGCAAGAAGTCCTGTGGGAGAATGAAGAGAGGGGAGTATAAATAATTCTAGAGGTAAATCTAGTTTGATGCGAGTAAGAAATTGTTTTTGTAATTTATTTTGCACTAAACAGAGTTCTTCTCGTGCCTCTTGAGAAAGTGAACAGGGGCTATTTAAATCAGGACCTCCTTTTAAAGTATTAAATAAGTTATTCAGTTGATAATTATCAATGCCTAAAGAAGGCCTCATCCAATTTACAGCACCTAAGATCTTTTGAAAATCATTTAAGGTTGATAATTTATCAGTACGGATCTGAGTTAGTTGGGGAGTAATAAGTTGTCTATTAACAACAAACCCTAGGTAATGGTAAGGTGTAGAGGTTTGAATTTTTTCAGGGACAATGATTAATCCAGAGTTTTTAAAGCATAGTTGAGCTATATCAAACATGTGTTGAGTCTCTAAGATAGATGGAGCTGAAAACAATATATCATCCATATAATGAATTACAAGAAAGTTAGGAAATTGTTTTCACAGGCTCAAGGGCTTTAACTACATAATACTGGCACATGGTGGGAGAATTCATTATCCCTTGTGGCAGTACAGTCCACTGGTATCATTTATGAGGCACGATATGATTAAGAAAAGGGAGAGAGAAAGTTAGTCTCTCCCGGTCTAAAGGGTGTAAAGGCATATTAAAAAATCAATCTTGTGAATCAATAATAATAATGTGCCAATTTTGAGGAATAGTGGTAGGTGGTGGGATTCCTGGTTGTAATGCACCCATAGGTTTCATAGATGCATTAACTTTTCTAAGATCTGTTAGGAGACGCCATTTGTTAGATTTCTTTTTTATAACAAAAATAGGAGAGTTCCAAGGGAACAAGATTCCTCAATATGCTTTAATTCTGGTTGTGTATCTATGAGATCCTTAGCCACCTGTAACTTCTCTTTCATGAGGGGCCACTGCTCTGTCCAAATAGGCTCATCATTCTTCCAAGTTATTTTAATAATTGTTTTGTTAAATGAGCGGTGGCCCCTAGGAAAAACGTGGAATGTATATCTGAGTTTGCCCTTGCATAAGTAGGTCCCTTCCTATTAGATTAAGGGGTGCATCTATCACATAAGGTCTTAATGTTGTAGGGTGGCCTTCTGGTCTCTCACATGGATAAATTTGAGTGCTCTGATAAACCTGTTGTATTTTGGTCTGAGTAATCCCTGTAATTTGGCAATAAACTTTTTGTATAGGCCAGGATTTGGGCCATAAATGTTTGGAAATAATAGTAATATCAGATCCAGTATCAAGAAGATCAGAAAATCTTTTACCATTAATTTTGATATTGATATTCAGTTGGACAAATTCAGATACCAATGATGTCCATAAGGACTGTTTTTGATCTATATTGCCAAATCCACCCATCCGTACATTGTTAGAGGAGTTAATAGAAATGTAAGGCAAAAGGAGTAATTGAGCAATTTTATCCCCCTTTTTAAATAGCCATAAAATCTGAGATGACATCATAATTTGAACTTCTCCTATATAATCTGAATCAATTACTCCAGGGTGAACAGAAATTCCTTTAGAAATCAAACTAGATCAGCCAAGTAAAAGATCGAAGGTTTGTGGGGGCAGGGACCCAAAAAGTCCAGTAGGTATTCTAGAGGGGACTGCTTCAGGGTAAAGGAGAAGGTTATTTAGGGCTAGTATATCGACGGCAGCACTGTCAGATGTTGAGGGCTTGAGGGAGGAGATGGAACTTGTCCCTGGTTTTTGTTGCAGGGGACCTTGGGGGTCCCCTGCTTGGAGTTCCTGGAATAGGTTTCCCTTCAATGTCAAATTTAGATTTACAATCTTTGGCCCAGTGCATTCCTCTACGGCAGAGAGGGCAGATTTTTTTGGAGGTTTTTTATTAGCTTTCTTAGGGCAGTCCCTTTTTAAATGGTTCTTATCTTCACTTGTAAAGCATCCTTCATTTCCCTTTCTTAAAGCAGCAACCATTGTTTCAGCTAGCATTTACATCTTTTGAGTTTCTGATCCTAGATTGCGACAAGCCTTCAAATAATCAATAATAGTCCTTGTCTCACGAATTGGGGCTGTAGCCTTTTGACATTCCTGATTTGCATTTTCATAAGCAAGTAATTTCTCTAGTTGCCTTTTAGCTTCTTCTCCAATTACAGTACAGGAAGTAGCAGTTTCTAATCTAGCTAAAAAATCAGCATAAGTTTCATTAGGTCCTTGCAATATTTTACTGTAGCTACCTGTTGGTTCCCCTTGAGGAGTAGTCTGAGCCCAGGCTTCAAGGGCCACTGTTTTTAATTGTTTGTGCAACAAAGAAGGGCATTGTATTTGAGCTTCTATAACGTCAAATTGTCCGGTGCCAGTTAACATCTCAAAAGTAATTTGATTTTGGGGATCGCCTAGCTCAAGCATTTCTGTTAGCATGATCTCTGGCTATATCATGAAACCACGTTATCCATTGAAGATATTTTCCTGGTTTAAGGAAAGCTTTTATTAAAGTTTGCCAATCATGGGGAATAAAATTTCCAATAGTGGATGTTATAGAATTTAGAAGTGCCTTAGTAAAAGGTGAATGTGAGCCATACATAGTTATAGCTTTTTTAATTTGTTCCATGTGAAAAAAGTTAATACCCTCATATTGAGGTATTATGTGCCCTTGAGTGTCAGGATTTCTAAAAACTGGAAAGGCAGAGAAACCTTCAGCTTCAGAGACTTGTGATTGCAAAGCCAGCAATTCAGAGAGCCTCTGTCTAAAGTGAGTAGGTAGATTACTGTTATTCAGAAAGGTGTTGTCGGTTTTAATGTCAAAAGGTGACTTAGGGGAGTCGTTGCCAGAATCATTAGGTTCTAGCAAGGGAGAGACTTTGGGATATGTGCCCACTGGCAGGGGAGGAGCATTTGGAGCAACCAGGGCAGGGCTTGTAGGAAAATTCTGAAATATTTTATGTTGTTCTAACTCGGCCTTTTGTAAGGTTTCATCGTCTAATTCATACTCATGTAATAAGTGTTCTACTTGTTGCTGAATATCAGGAGGGCTAGAATTACCTTGGAATGGCAGAATCAAAGCTTCAATGAGAGCTCACAGGGGCCAGAAATCTATCGGAATATTTTTTCCATCTGGCGGCTTGTTCAACATTCTGTTTGACTCGGTGCCAAATTCCTAAATCAAAACTACCTTCATCAGGGAACCTAGGGTTACATCCAAGGGTTACACTGTCTGAAGGCAAGCCTCTATTTGCTGGCACAAAATGGAAAGTCCCTGAACTTTAAATAAGTGGTGAAGTAAAGTGGAAAAGTGAGGGGGCTTTCCAGCCGATTGACCCATGTCTTAGTACTTACCGGCCTCAATAGGCCCTGGGGTCACTCTGTCCGAATCTGCCACATGTACCAGGCCCTGTTCTGGGCGCCACTTGTGGAGGTTCTTTAATGTACTGGAACCTGGTGGTTCGGAGTCGATGAGAAAGTGAAAGAAGGAAAGAGGGTAATATTCCCTGGATTATGCAGCCGGCCTTCGTGCTCCAGGAAATCAGCCAGAAAGAGAGAGATAGAGAGAGAGAGAGAAAGACACAGGGACCCAAGCTCTAATGGAACAAGGGTGCTTTATTGGATTCTGTAAGAGTATATATACCGTAATACAAGATAGCTTCTTCAGATAAAGATCAAGAGACCAGACTTTACAAGTTACCAAGGAAGAAAGGAGCAATAGAGGCCATAAGACCAAAAGGTAATGCATATCAAAAGAGGGTCATAAATAATCCCTTTCACCAAATGGAAAAGCTAATGAAGGAAATCCTATGCAAGCATCCCATCTCTTTGATCTCCATCCTGGGAGAGGTTTGTCTGCTCCTCTCACCCAACATGGGCTGGTAAGGAACAGAGGGCTCAAGAGAGATGGGAAACAGCACACGGGGATCCTGCTGTTAAACATTCCCCGACACACACTATTACTCATTTACTTAGGTTTTCAATTTCAATGACCTTAAACAGCTTTACAAACTAAGCATCAAATTAAATTATTTCACTTTCTCCTATTATTTCCTATCATTCTAGGTACTCCATTAGTTCCAGTCTATTTCCATGGACTTTACATGGCAATGATTCTCCATCCTGACACTTACTATAGTTATCAGTAAAAATGATTTTTAAAAAAAAGCATTTGCCTAGTCTCCACCTGTGGGAATTCTGATTCAACTAATTTGATAAGCATTCTGAACATCCATATGTTTTAAAACAGCCTTCCTATGTTTCTAATATGCACATTCTCTCAATTATTAATAGTTCCTTTCTTTTTTTATTAGAAGTACAGTCGTCTCTAAGTGTCCACCAGAAATTGGCTCTAGGACCTACCCCAGATACAAAAACCCATGGATATTCAAGTCCCAGAGGTGGCCATGTGTATCTGCCGTTACTCATCTACAGTTCAACCTATCATGAAACTTGCACTACTGTATGTATTTACTGGGGAAAAAAAATTCTGTGTATAAGTGGACTCTTGCAGTTCAAACCTGTATTGACAAAAGTCAACTGTATTCAGTTTGATGTGGAATCATTACTTCATCCTTTGTCAATAGTCTTAATTCCCCTTCTCTTTGGTCCACAAAGCTCTTCAACCATAACTGGGCCCTCACTTCTGCATTTCAACACTTCTAAATGTCGATTCCATCTCTTTACCATGGGCTTCTCCATTCCCCTTTCCTTCTAGTTTCTGATTCTCAAGACCCAGAAAAGCCTCCTTCCTTCTAGACCAGTCTATAGCCTGTGAAGGGAGATAATTACACATATTCATTCTGCCATCTAGAGCAGGAAACTCTCAAATAATTTAAACTTTGTTGCATTTGTTCTGTCGTGTTTTATTATTTAATTCAGGCTACCACAGAATCTAGTATGTTAATGTTAGTAACTCAGTCATATTCAACTCTCTGGGTCCCCATGCATGGAGCCCACCAGGCTCCTCTGTCCATGGAATTCTCCAAGCAGCAGTATACTGGATTGGGTAGCCATTCCCTTCTCCAGAAGACCTTCCCCACCCAGGGATCAAACCCAAGTCTACTCCATTTCAGGAGGATTCTTTACGTCTAATCCACCAGTGAAGTCAATTGTCATAATGGACAATATGAATTATTCAATGGAATATACAGTACTTAGCATTTCTAAAAGTAACTGGTATGTGAAATTCTGCCAATGTACCATTTTTTCCCTATTTTTTTTCACCCTTTGGGAATTTCTGGGGTTTTTTTGTTGTTGTTTTTTGTTTTTTTAAATACAGGAACACAGAATATAAGCTCCGATTATAAAATACTCAGTTCTTTAGGGTCATGATTCATGTTCATGATTGCTAATCATTCAGTCTGAATTTTCCATCAGATGCTATAGTCCAGTTTCTTGCATCCAAAGTACTAAGTGATAGAAACTATAAATGTTAGATAGGAGCAAGTGAGATTCTCCCCTGTGCTCTGATCACTAAAGTCTGTGTATCACAGCTGAGCACTAACTTATGTATCACAAGTTGCACACAACTAACTTGTGTATCACAAGTTGGCACAACAGCTTATGACACTCATTAGAAAAACAAAGACGCTGAGAATGGGCCTTTAGTCTTTATAGCCAGTGCTTTTCAGAGTTTAAAGGAAAGGCTCAGATTTATAAGTCCCCCTAAGAATTCAACTCACCCTACTCTGATTTGATTTGCACATCTCCTAGTTAAATCTACCTAATATTTTTTAATGTTCTGCACACTTTCTGATGAGATATATAGGCTACATTCTGGAGGCATGACAAGGATTCTAAGACTGATGATTTACCCCCAAAGGATCAGGCCCTCCAACAAGGGCTTACATTCCTGACAATATAGGAGAAACAGGGATTACTGTTTAACGTGGTGGCCATATTAAAGTTTCATGAAGAAGAAGAAGATTAAAAAGATTTTTTTTTTTTTTAATGACCAAAGGCAGAAAAAGTGAATGGCCTGTCTAGCAGAGGGACCAAAATGTTTCTAGCATGTTTAAGGATGATAGACAGATAGAGTGTAGTACTAATATTAGAGAATAAAGGATGGTGCAGTTGCAAAGGTACCATCAAACCAAATTCAAAGGGCATATATACTAGATTAAAGCAAGGTTGCTTAACCTTAACATCTGTGACATGTTGCATGAGACAATTACCTGTTGTGGGGGCTGTTCTGTGCTTTGAAGATTAAAAGAATCACCAGCCAACTGAAGGATTTTGAATGAGGGGAAAAAAAAAGTGTTTTATGGAGATAATTGTGGTGATAATGTACAGAATATATTGGAAGTAAGAAGATCTCATGTAGGTGCTAAGTTGCAATAACACAGAGATCCAGAACTAATTGGTGACTCTGGGAAGAGGAGGACAAAATATTAGTAATAAGACAGGAGTTAAGTAAACCAGGTTCATTAGAACGATGACAGAGTTTGAGGAGAGAGAAAAGGAATGTTGATGGTTTTGAGACTTACATGGATATAGTGAATACTATTGTATTATTCCTTTTACTCTTCCAGGCAGATTTTATTGTTATTTCTTTCACTCCACCTTTATCCAAGTACAAGTTAAATATTTCTTCTTGATATGATGGAGAGAATAAGTTGATGGTGATTTAGAAATATCTATAATTTAAAGATGGAGAACAATTTGTGAAACCAAGGAGGATGGGATAGTCCTGAGTACAAAAGCCTTCCCATGTCCCTGTTTCTTCTTTGTAGGAAAAAGGCTTCAGCTTCCTAGACACTCCCTGAGTCCCAAAGGGCAGATTCAAACAGTTACTTCCTGGGAGAGGTAGATGTGGGGGGAATACAGAAAGAATCAGTAGTGCAGCCATGGAGCAGGGTCCTGGTTCCTCCTGGTACTTCCTCAAAGAATATACATAACAATCTGATGCACAGCTCTGAGTTTTTCTGTAAGAACTCAGGCCCCTACCCAGGTGGAGGATGGTAAATTTGGACTGAGCATAAACCTGAGGACACCAGACCAATTGGAACTAGAAGTTGATTCCTGGACCACCCCAATTACTCACCACCAACCAACCAGAGGCAGGTCAAACACCTTGCAGATAGTTCCCCAAATTTTGCCTATAAATCTCTTCCCCCAAAACCATTGGAGAGTCTGTGTATTTTGCGCATGAGCCACCCGTTCTCCTTACTTGGTCCTTGCAAATAATCTTTCTCTGGTCTAGACACTGAATCTGCTCCAAACTCCAACACATCAATTTGTTTGGAGTCTCTATGTGTTGAGCACATCAACTTGGGTTCTACAAGTTAAAAATTGGAAAATGACAATGTCATAGGTGAAGATCTTCATGTAGAGGGGAGGAAGAAGGCAGGAGGTGGGAGAAGAAAATGTCAGGAGGTAAATAAAGACTCTAAGTCACAGAAGACAGAAGGAAAAAAAAAAAACTTTCAAGAAGAGTAATATCACCTTCAATATTTTGGACATTAAATATTGTGAGATCTAACAAGAAACCAAAATATTTGTGTGAATAAATGATACAGGCATTTATTGAGTAGTTTTAGGGGCAGGAATTAGATGGATGTGAGCTATGGAATGGTGGCTAGTTATGTAGAGGCATAAGCTGAGTACTTTTTCAGTATTTTGTTAGGATAAGAAAATAAAGAAATGGAATGCTATCCTGGGAGTGATTCCAGTAAACAATTTCTGGAGGTAAGAGAGATCTACATACATAGGAAGGATGCATAAATTAAAAAAAAAAAAAAGAAAGAAAACTTGAGAGGTGAATTCTAAATATTACAGATTTTGGTTAAATTCAGGCCTATCTCTGTGTTTTGTGCAACTGGGAAGAGCCAATTTTGACTCTTCTGTGGTAGATCTATTTTGGGGTGCACTTGAATTATTATAATTACACATAATGGCCTGCCTAGGAGAATCCTGCCCCTCTGCCTGACTGTTAAGCTAAATTGCCTTTGTTCAGAAAACTGACAACCTGTAGATTGCAGGAAGGAAGAAATTAACATATTTCCCTGGATGTGAGCTATGGAATGATGGCTGGTTATGTAGAAGCATAAGATGAGCACTTTTTCAATATTTTGTTAGAATAAGAAAAGAAAGAAATGGAATTGTTGCAGGAAGGGGGAACCTTTCCAGGGCCCGAAACTGAGCTCTTCTGTAACACTTAGAAATGAATTGTCCAAGGAGACACACGTGCTGACAAAGCAAGATATTTTATTGGGAAAGGGCACCCAGGTGGAGAGCAGGAGGGTGAGGGAACCCAGGAGAACTGCTCTGCCCCTGGCTCACAGTCTCGGGTTTTATGGTGATGGGATTAGTTTCCGGGTTGTGTTTAGCCAATGCTTCTGACTCAGAGTCCTTCCTGGTGCTGTACGCCTTGTCCAGCCAAGATGGATGCCAGAGAGGATTCTGGGAGGTGGTTAGGCATGTGGTGTCTCCTTTTGGCCTTTCCTGAATTCTTCCGGTTGGTGGTGATTTATTACTTCCGTGTTCCTTACCAAGACCTCCTGTCATAAAACAGCTCATGCAAATGGTTACTATGGTGCCCAGCCAGGGTGGACATTTCAGTCCGTGTGTTTCCCTGACAGAATGCTATCATGGGAGCGACTCAAGTAAACATTTCTGGAGGTAAGAAAGATCTACTTATACAGAAGGAATGAATAAATGAAAGAAAAACAATTGAAAGCTTGAGAAGTGAACTCTAAATCTTATAGATGTTGGTTAAATGTGAGCCTGTCTCTGTGTTTGTGTAACTGGGAAGAGCTAATTTTGACTCTTCTGTGGTAGATCTGTTTTGGGGGGCACTTTTGTTATTATAATTGTGGGGCTGCCGGGGCTGGCAGGCGGCCTGGACCTGGGTTTCGGTTTCCCCCGAAATGGTAAGATTCCCTACCCCCATCAGGTAACCTGGAGCCAGCCAATCAATATGTGCCCAGTAAGAAAGAAAGGGAGAGCTGAAAAGCCCGCGAATGCCCAGGTTTGAAAAAGAGCCCGCGAAAGTTTGTACCAATAAAATTGCTTTGCAAACATGTAACCAATCCGCTTAAGCCAGCTACTAACCGCTTATGCATGCCTTATAGATTTGGGTAACCGCCTCTGCTCAGGGCTTTCTGACCCTGCGCCACTGTGATGGTTGCGGCAGGAGCCCTGGCTCGAGTCAGTAATAAACTTCCCTTTTTTGCGAATTGCATTGTCTTGGAGGCCTTCTCTCTCCCCGCCCGGGGATTCGGACATCGGGCACAACATTTGGGGGCTCGTCTGGGATCCCTTGACTGGGGGAAGAGAACACTTCCAGGTCAGAGGGGAAGGATAGATAATAGCACCGGTGCTCAGGCAGGGCAGGAAAGTCCAGTGTAAATCCGAGGAAGGTATCTGGCGCAGGAGAAAGCTTTCTCTAAAGGGGGGACGACGTAAGGCCAAGGCCAGCGGATGCGCTGGGAGGCAGCCAATTCTGTGGGAAAGAAAGTTCCTCTCCAGACCCCGAGTCTGGTGAACAGTGGACGCCATTCGGTAAGATAAACCTGCTACCGGGAGGCAAGAGAATTCAGGGGGCCCGAAACCCAGCGCTATGTTATCGGCCGACGTTTGTCTGTCTGTGTATTTGCCTTCGGCTCTCTGTGTTTGTGTGTGCCGGCATTGTCTCTGGTCCTCCTCCTTTTGAAATCTTTGAAGACATCTGAAGTTTTGTGTCTCTATAGAACGTTTTCTGAAATCTTTGAAGACATCTGAAGTTTTGTGTCTCTATAGAACGTTTTCTGAGAGACTGTATTTTTGTATTTAAGGGAGCGTCTGATGAGAACTGCCAGGATTATATGTGTGTTTTAACTCTGCTCTGTGTTGTGATTTGTGATGACTATTTTGCTTTGTCTGGCCACCATTTAGACCTGCCGCCATTTTGTTAAAATTTTATTTTCTTTCCCTGTGCCGTGAGACCACGGCTCTCAGGAACACTTATCTAGACCATCTTTAACTCCTGAGACTGAGAAGAAGAGAAAAAACAAAAGAAGAAGCCTTTAAAAATGTTATTTATTTAAATTTTATATTGTAATATCTAACTCATGACCAAACTTAGAAAATGAAGATAGATATTGCACTGTGTCTGTCTAAATATGTTTTGGTATGTCTTTATCTCTGGAAAATATTTTTAGGTTAATTTGTAAATGAGCTCTATTTAATTGGCTTAAAAAGGGGTAAGCGCTTACAAATCAAATAATTCTAAATTAATCAATAAACTCCAGGTTTAGGTGAACTGGGAAATATTCAGTATTAAATACCTGATATTAATGTTTGTTTGTTGACCTATCTAATATAGACATGTCTTAGAGTTATAGACATGTCTTAGAGTAATTAACATCAAGTGAAATGTTTTCATTGTGCCTAGATTTAATATAAGTTAAATATTATGCCTGTTGCGGGTTTGTTGACAAACAAATTACCTCGAGTTAAAAAAACTTATAAAACTGTAAATGAGGTATGAGATTGTATATAAACTCAATTTAAAATAATTATTCTTTAAGAATAACTGTTAAAATAGTCTCTCCAGATTGGTGCAACTTGAATTTCTAAGGGTTGTGCTAAACTACCTATTAGAAGTCTATTAAATAATCAGGTAATTTCCAAATAAAATAAGATTTTGAAACATTTACTACTAAACACTGATTTCCTTTTACAGAAAACTAAAGAGATTTGAGACTATAAATGAATAATGTTTGATGCCATCCTAAAATGTTTTAAGAAAACAAGGGTTTTAAAAATTATCACTGGTATTTATGCTCACCAATCTATAAAATGCTAATATAAAAGTTAGCTCTTTGTTGCTAAAGAAAAGCAAAAAGTGTGCTTTCAAAAAAAAAAAAAAGAGTGTAAAAAAATACTAAAAAGAGTTATGCATGATCAAGATTTTCTAAAATTAGATTACAATTAGTTAAATAAATAGATTTTGTTAAAAATGACACGGTCATAAAAAAACTGGTTAGAGCCAATTAGGTCCAAAATGGCGGAGCTGACCCTCACTCGACCTTGAGCCTTGGTATTTGCGCCCATTGTGACATACCTACAAGCTAAATGATATACCCATCAACATTGACTGAATCTGACCAAATGTTCTGAAGCTTTTAATTGATCTTTTCAATAAAACTACCTGAATCGAATTCTTTTGAAGTTCCTTTGATATCTAGCTAACTTTGGGGTGTTTCAGAGGGCCCCTGAAACATCCCAAAGAGAGATATTAAACTGTTTATTTGGTTGGTTAAATTACATGAAAAAGATTATCAAATGAGTAATAAATCCGCTCATGTTATAATGTATGAAAAATTACTAATACAGATATCCTAGAAATTATGTGGAGTTCTTAACGTTTTGATATGTCTTGGTATTCTAATGAAAAACCTGATGACTTCACAAAGGTTAACAAAGGACTGAATGAACCAGTGAATATGCTTGTAACTTTTATGGTTTCTATCCGAGAAATTACAGGTTTAAATTGTGTGTTTTCCAGGAGTAGAGAAAACCTTCCTCTCAAACTAATTATAAAAATAATTTGGTAAAATTAGACGTTATAAACAAAACAATTATATTTTCTCTCTATTTGACTCCTCCAGAAATTTGAAACTCTTAAGTTTCCAAGAAGTTTATCAAATGAGCTAAAAAGGTTATCTCACTAACAGGTACCTTAAAAAAATAAAAATAAAAGAGTTCACCTAGATTTGTTAGGCAAAATCTGTGATAAGCCTTTGGTGTGAGTTTCCTAGCCCTGTTTTACATTAAAAGTTCAGTCTGAGATCCTATAATTGTTTCAGCAAAATAAAAAGTCTATGATCAATTCTGTTATGTGATATTAATGTGAAAGTTTGTTTCTGAAGCTTATCTCAGTAATCTATCTTTGGATGAAGATCAGATGCCTCATGACCTCCAACCAGGACTGGAAAAAGACATAATTTAAGAGACTGTCTCCAATCTGGATGGAAAGACTTTTTATCAGGTACTCTTAACTAGCTCATACACAATAAAACTGAAGGGAAATTAACTCTTAGATTAATTCCCACTTCCAAAGGCCCCTACACTGGATTGGTCTATAGAGAAGACAGCTGACCTGATCTCACCTTAAAATGATGCTCAAACAAGAAAAACTACAGTACACCAGGATGAGAAGACAACGACATCAGAGGTAGACAGCTTGTCCAAGATACTGAACCTGATTTGTACGATTGTTTATAGTGTTCTCTAGACTTCTTAGACCTTGTGTATAAATCAAATGCTTTTCTATCATAGGCCTGATTCTATGCTAGTTTTAAAAATCAATCCAATTGTTGGGTTTGTGGCCAATTATCTGTGTCTAGCTCTGGGTTACCTTGGTAAATTTCTCTACTACAAGACTCTAACTGGTTGGCCCTGAGGAAATTTACTTGGAAGAATTATAGTCATATTCAGGTTACTATGATACTACCAGACGGGATCCCCTCACTGGGCCAATTAATAATGCCTACTCTGACTCTGGCTATAAATGTGAGCCTTTTTCTATTCCTCAAGCTCAATCAGAGCAACAAGAAAAGTTTTAGCAAAAGAAAAGAAAAAAAAAATCTCCCACAATTATGAGATAGATTTATATAGATAACACCAGGCTATGGTAATTTAGGTTTAAAGTCTCCTCTGTGTTAAAAACAGTTAAATCATACTAAAGATAATCAGTCTAGTAACACTAGAAAACTGGGCTGTGTGCCTTATAGGTGGTGGTG
The DNA here is from genome assembly GCF_023699985.2 of Odocoileus virginianus. Lineage (NCBI taxonomy): Eukaryota > Metazoa > Chordata > Mammalia > Artiodactyla > Cervidae > Odocoileus > Odocoileus virginianus. The sequence goes on along the minus strand of NC_069686.1, from coordinate 66,013,427 downwards.
CCAATGTATACTTTCCCTGAAAGATAAAGATTCGTACAGAGTAGACTAAGTCAGACGACCTGGGATATACTGGGCTACATCTAATGGAAGCTCTTAGGTCTTACTTGTGACTTTACTAATACTGCTGGCTATGTTCTTTGTATTTCACCTGTTTTACAAAATTGCTATTTCTTACAGTGCCAAATGTGTGACTGAGGCCCCTGATAGGATAATATATACTTCCACATGAGATCGTTGATGATGACAGTGTAACTCTAGATATGAGAAGAAGCAACAAGAGGGAATGTTTTCCTGGACCAAGAGGCTAGTAAGCCAGGTGGTCCAGAGAATCTTAGATACTGTTTTATGCCTAATCCAGTAACAGCACATTGAGAGGCCGGTTGACAAAATCTTTGCCAAACCTGAGAATGGACATTCTCAGCACCATGGGATAAAATGGTCATGAAATGCCCCCCTCAAAGTCGTGGTCAAGTTTGTGAGCAAAAAGGAGCTCTGCCAAGTGAAGATTGACACTTGCCATCTACACGGACAGCGATTATATCATGGCCACTGCAACTGCTGACTTTCAACAGCCCTGAAAGGAGTTCAGGGTGAAGATCAAGAATGAGGCGTTCCATGCTCTGGGAAAAACTGGCAGAACAGGCCTTCAGATAGTTAGATCTTTTCAGGAGATTTTATGAGTCCCAATTCTTGCATCTTCTCATACCTAGAGAAACACTGACATCATTAATGGTGCCAATCTGCTTTGGCTATTAAAGAAAAATTTTACAATTAAAAGTCAAAATAGAGTACTCAGCTATGGTTCAGACATCCTGGGAAATAGCCAGGTGTTACTATGGGTGTAATTTCAGATTAGACATTGTATTGCCAAACACGAGTTTTCTGAGTCGTGTCAGGCTTAGATGCCACCATTCTCAAAACAATGTCTGCTGGAAGCTAGTAACTTCTACCTTACTTCTTATAAAACTAGGCAACTGGCCACCTGGCTGCAAGTCTCCCTGGAGTGCCAGGTCCAGACTGGGTTTCAGGCCTATTCTTCTAAAAGAAAGAGATTTACTTTGTCTATTAAAACTCCAGTTATCCCTTCCCTAGCTACTACTAACTGGGTATGTTGCAACAAAATGGCAGCGCAAGGGATTGAGATTTTAATCATACAAGGCTCAGATCTAAGACTTGGAACTCAGGAATACTTCCAGTTCAGTGTCTCTTCTGCAAGCTGAGGCGGTCCTATGCCCCATTTTGACAAAAAGTTATCACAGTCATAGTTGCCCTGTTCCCTAAATTAAAACTGAACAAGACTCTGCGGGGTGGCGACTCTGGAGTACAGATCTGCTGGACTGTAGGATATAGGCTTTATTCAGCCTCCTTGATCTTCCCTGAGTTCCAAAGGGTAGATTCAAACAATTGCCAATCAGAGAAGGGAAGAAATACAAAAACAGGGGAAACAATCAAATCGTGGTACAGCCTTGGGACGGGTCCTGATTCCTACTCAAAGAAATATGTATAACAATGTCTTTTGAGTTCTTTTACAGAACTGGAGCCCCCACCCAGGTGGAAGATGGTAACTTCAGAGTAAACATAAGATTCCTAGAACACAGCTCTGTTGCTTGACCACCAGCCAATCACCCCAAATGTTGCCTCCTGTTTCTGGGGACCAGCGATGACCATCCTGTTAGGTCTCCTTTTTGGCCCCTGTCTATTTTACTTCTGAGAGGTGCCAACAGTTTCAAACTAAGTTGCTGTTATTACAAGAGTAAAAACTGGTTTCAGATATAAAACACTCCAACTTAGGTCAAGTATAGAGAGACTTCTGCTCTGCTAGGCAGGCCTACACCCAGGCACAGCAGAAAAAGTTACAGAAAAAAAGAGACCTCCACCCCAATTCCAAAAAGCATCTTGAGTATAAAGTCTCTCAAAGGGGAGTTATTAGAAAAAACACACTGCCTGTCCATCCACCTAATGTTACTCAGATCTCAATATTCAACTGTCCCCACAGATGATATAGAAGACCCATGATTGGGCCTTCCATGAATACAAAGACAGGGGGGAATATGGGGTTGCCGGGGCTGGTAGGCAGCTTGGACCTGGGTTTCGGTTTCCCCCGAAATGGTAAGATTCCCTACCTCCATCAGGTAACCTCGAGCCAGCCAATCAATATGCGCTCAGTAAGAAACAAAGGGAGAGCTGAAAAGCCCGCGAATGCCCAGGTTTGAAAAAAAAAGCCCGCGAAAGTTTGTACCAATAAAATTGCTTTGCAAACATGTAACCAATCCGCTTAAGCCAGCTACTAACCGCTTATGCATACCTTATAGATTTGGGTAACCGCCTCTGCTCAGGGCTTTCTGACCCTGCGCCACTGTGATGGTTGCGGCAGAGAGCCCTGGCTCGAGTCAGTAATAAACTTCCCTTTTTTTGGAATTGCATTGTCTTGGAGGCCTTCTCTCTCCCCGCCCGGGGATTCCGACATCGGGCAAAACAATAATCACACATAATGGCCTGCCTCAGAGAATCCTGCCCCTCTGCCTGACTGTTAAGCTAAATTTCCTTTGTTCAGAAACCTGACAATCTGTAGATTGCAGGGAGGAAGGAATTAACATACTCCCCTGACTGAGGCTTGCCATTCTAGAAGATACTTGAAAGTTTAAATAGCTTTTTTAGCTTGTTTTCTCACAGCACCCCCCACCACTCCCCATCTCTGATCCATAAAAGTTGGGGTCTGGCATCCAGACCCCAACAAGATGGTTATTTTTAGATATTAGTCTGCCATTTCTCGGTCAGCCTTGCCTCAGCGTTTCATCCCTTGGATTCACTAGCCTCTTGTATGGCAAGCAGAGTGAGCTTAGACATGGCAACTTTTGTGTAGACTTTCACAAATGAACTACTTTCTGCTTCAATATCTTTGAGCTGTGTTAGGAAAAGCACATCTACAAAAAGGGAAAAGAAGCAACTGTGTTTTCCTAATGTCAAAATCATGAACAGAAGCACATCCACAGGAATCAAAAAGACTGGTGTGTTTCTAGCCAGTGCTTCTGGATGGAGAAAAAGGTGGCAGTTTTCTTTAGTGAACTTTGTACTCTGGCCATTTGTTTGTCTTTAAATGTTTGCCATATTTTTGCAAGAGGCCCTAAACTTTCTCAGTAAAGCTTGTTAACCATACATGCTAAAACATCAAAGTTTCACAAGCCATGTTTACCCAATTTGTTTCAGAAAAACAAAGTAGCAGAAATAACTTATTTATTGGCTCTAAAGCAAGGAGTTTTAGTCATTTCAACTGAAATACTTTATTTTTGTTTGGGTTTAGACATCAAAACGAGGACTGGCATTAAAATGCAAAGCCTCAACCCTGCCTGTCTATAGCTCACTCAATTGCCTCCTGCCTATCCCAGATTTCCACTGTTGCTTTCAGCTGGGGAAGGTAAAATATTCAAATAGATATGGGGTTGGCTCTTTAAGGTAAGTTAAAATTGTGGACAATATGAGCATTATTCATTTAATGCTGTGTTGCAAGTCAAGGGTGAAAAATGACTGCAGTTACCAGATGCTATGAAATAATGCAATGCAGTTTTTGTATGTACAGTCACCCTTTGTATCTGCAGGGAATTGTTTTCAGGAACTCCTGTGGATACAAAAATGCGTAGTAGTTGTTCTGTTATATAAAATGGTGTAGTACTTGCATATAACCTATACATATCCTCCCATATACTTTAAATCATTTATAGATTACATATAATACCTAATGCAATGTAAATGCTATGTAAATAGTACTATTTACAATATAGATGCTGTGTAAATAGTTGCCAGCATGGGGTAAACTCAAGTTTTGGTTTTTAGAAGCTTCTGAAATTTTTTTTGGAATAGTTTCTATTCTTGATTGGTGAGCCCATGAATATAAGACCTCTCGATAATGGAGCCCAACTGTATGGTCATAGCTGTCTTTTGTTAGTATTTAACTTTAAATTTGCATACTTTGTTATTCAACATATGTTCCTTCACCACAGGCTCAAAGAAATCAGGCATCATCAATGTTTATTACTATAGATGTTATGAATTTCATCTCTGCTCCCACTTCCTACAAGTTAAAAACACAGACTGCAGAAGCTATTAGGTAACATGAACTCATTTGCCATCCCTAGCATTTTCTACCCACATTGTGTTCAATATTATTTACTGGAGAAAGACTGGAATTCCTTTTTTATGCAGGCCTTATACTGGAGAATAAGGATGAAAAGTGGAATGAGAAATACTTCCTACTCTCTTGTGGCTCACAGTAGGTATAGTCACTACAGAAGATGTACATGGCATGAGTGGGGAGAAGTCAAGGAAACCTTGAACAGAGGAGACCTATGAATGGTATGTTGAAATATGTCAGGTCATCAGTTAAGGTTATTGGGCATCCAGGAAATTAAAACAGCATGAACAAATTTGAACTCTGATAGGACATGATAGATTTGGGAAATTGTAAGCATTTCAGAATATCTAAAGCTTAGAGAACATGGCTCCATGGTTAAAATAAGGAAAGATTTAGGAGTGAAAATGTGAGAAAGATACAATCAAAAGAATGTTCTGGAAACTACATTTCCCTAACAAAGATGCTAGCAATAGTGATTGAAAGTGGCTTTTGCACTAATGGAGAATATAAGAGTTAGAAAGTCCATGCTGCCCTCCAAATCCAACATCTGGAGATATCTCTAAGGATGGAATTTTTATAAGAAATTAGGCAAGAAAGTCAGGGACTAGATCTAAAAAAGCTTCTCTCCCTGTACTTTCTTGAGGTGATAGAAGTCATAAAATGTTCTTGCCAGAATGAGATACTGGTTTCAAAACTCAGGAGACTTATGGGATTCAGCAAAGTCTGGGCTGGAGTAGGTTAGGACTGGAGTGAGGGCCCTTTACATAGGTAGACCCCTTTCTTGGAATTAAAGGACACAAAGATGTGACTGAGATGATGCCATGAAACTCCTGCAATGACTGTGCAACAGATTGGCATTGGATTTGTCTGCCATTGATCATACGTTAATTACTTCTATTTTCAGGCAGCGTCAGGTGATGAAGTCAGACAGTTTCAGATTAGACAGCCCAATCATTAGCCATGAGACATCCAGCAAATTCTGAACCTACTTTCCTGCTTCCATCCTTTTCTCTGTTCCTTTCTTTCATATTAAAAATTCTATTCTTATGCATTTATTTGCATAGTATAGCTTATTTTTTAATTATGGGTGTACTCAATAAAAAATCAATTTCATGAAAACAGCTGTAAAACCCAGAAAATCCCCACTTTCATCATCTCAACTCCAATTTCTTCAAGTGAGACATTATCGGTGTTTATGTGTTATTCTGGTGTTTGTATATTATTAGTGTTTTTATGTTATTTATATATTCCTTCAAGCAAGATATATATTATATATATAATTGGTGTTTATTTTGGTATTAGTATTATTTTGATACTCATTTCTAATTACCTTGTGAAATGTATTATTCTTCATTTGCATTAGAAAATTATACAGAAAAATTCTCCCATAAAATATGAAGTTTTAAATTTCTGTCACATAGTACTCTGCCTCTGATGGCACAGCAGATAAAGAATTTGCCTGTAATTCAGAAATAGAATGAGAGCTATATAAGTAAGTTTAAAGTTCAGAGCATTTCTAGGTGAAGGAGATTTTTCATGGAAATATTGTTTCCAATCTTCACACAACTGTGTAAGGTAAATATTATTATCCCCACTTTAAAGATGAGAAAATACGGATTTGGAAAATAGTTGGAGGATTTCTTCAGCTAGCTGATTAAACCTGCATGTTCTACCCCAATATCACATGCTGCTGCTCCTGCTGCTAAGTCGCTTCAGTCGTGTCCGACCCTGTGCGACCCCATAGAGGGCAGCCCACCAGGCTCCCCCATCCCAGGATTCTCCAGGCAAGAACACTGGAGTGGGTTGCCGTTTCCTTCTCCAATGCATGAAAGTGAAAAGGGAAAGTGAAGTCGCTCAGTCCTGTCCGACTCTTTGCGACCCCGTGGACCGCAGCCCACCAGGCTCCTCCGTCCATGGGATTTCCCAGGCAAGAGTACTGGAGTAGGTTGCCATTGCCTTCTCCAAATATCACATGAAGATTGTATTAGATTTTTGTTTACAAGCATAAATTTACAATGAAATAGAAGCAGAAACAATGACTATAATGTTTTTGGAAGCTGCAAAGCTGACAGATGCATGTGAAATAACAGAACAGAAAATGATATTCTGTTAGCTAGCAGTGGGGGAAAAAGAAACTCAGTATATATCAAAATAAAGGGAGAGCAAAGAAGGAAAGAGGAATAAAGAAAGGAAGAGAAAGAAAGAAAAGAAGGAAACCAAAATGTGCATAACTTCATTCTAACAGGTACAATAGTGAAGTAAAGCCAGGACTAAAAACATTATATTTTCCTATAATGGAAGACATTTATTTCCTCTCCCACTCTGCGTAGTTGGACAGCTGCTTCATAAGGAAAAAGGGAAAGGTTTATTTTCTATAAAATACAAAATAGTGTTTATTGTATTGGGGATACAAGCCCAAAATTATCCCCTTTGGGCCCAGAAGTATACCTGAGGTAAAGATAGCTACATTAAATGATGATATTTAAATGAATACTTATAAATAGAAAATCAAGTTAAACATTGTTAAAACTCTGAATACTCTGGACAAAGAAAAGATAATGGCAAAACTGAATGCCAAAAGATTAGAATGCTAAATTTCAAATTCAGGACAAATATCTCCCAAACTAGACATCCTTACCCAACCAGTGTATGAGTTTGTTTTGATAATACAATAAACCTATGATTGTTTATAAAGTTTTACTTTTCTTGCACTTTTCCTAAAAAAGATACTATAAGATGTTCTCTATCCACCAAAACATTAAATGTCTTCAGGATAAAACACAGTGTGAACAAAATCAGATAATGACAAAAGAGAAAGATTTTACCACTGGACCTTCTCTTTTATAAAAGTGAACTACAAATTCAATTGCAATTTGTTTGTACTTTCAGATCTCATTACTTTGTAACACTGTTCATTTGTACTATGCTGTTAGTAGCTTGTGAAGAAGGAAATGGCAACCCACTCCAGTATTCTTGCCTGGAGAATTCCATGGACAGAGGAGCCTGGCAGGCTACAGTCCATGGGGTCACAAAGAGTCAGACATAACTGAGTGAATGAGAACATTAGTAGATTGTACTATGACCTACAGATGGGTAGAACTCAGGCCAGCTATGAAAAAAAGTAAAAAAAAAAAAAAAAAAAAAGATTAGTGAGGCCAGAAATGTTTAAAATGATATGGATTCTTTAAATGAATCTATAATCCTCAATTTGCACACCATTTTAATATTAATTTCCTCTGAGCACAGTCACTTCCAAACACACCCAATACATTTAATCATCCTTAGTTCCCTATTTCTGATACAAGAACTGGGAGATTGATGGAACAGAGTTGCAGGGCTGTGCTGGGACAGGCAGCTCCAGCAGAGAGCCTGAAGTAAGTATAGATCTGGGACTAAGGTCATACAGCATGAACATTGTTAATCCCTTGGAAGAACCAACCAGAAGTGATGAGCAGACAAGAAGACAAAGGGAGGAAATGGGGATTGAAACAAGGATAGCAGAAACAGAATAAAGACATTGACTTGCATCTGGATTCAAGACAAACTTCAGACATCCTCAGAGCCTGCCATGGACTGCCCTGAGCTTCTGTCATAGGACAGAACCAATGCAGTTCGTCCTTATATTTCCCCATTTTCTACTGAATAAAATCCAAAAGGTAGGACATTGATTCTTTAGAACCTCATCCTAACATTTTGTTACCAGTCTTGCTTCTTTAAATCAGCCCCGTTCTTCCTTGACTGGTCTCTCTTCATTGCAAAGTAGATTAGTTTTGTAAGCATTTTCAGTTCGGTTCAGTTCAGGCACTCAGTCGCGTCCAACTCTTCGTGATCCCATGAACTGCAGCACGCCAGGCCTCCCTGTCCATCACCAACTCCTGGAGTTTACTCAAACTCATGTCTGTTGTGTCAGTGATTCCATCCAGCCATCTCATCCTTTGTTGTCCCCTTCTCCTCCGGCCCTCAATCCCTCCCAGCATCAGGGTCTTTTCAAATGAGTCAGCTCTTTGCATCAGGTGGCCAAAGTACTGGAGTTTCAGCTTCAGCATCAGTCCTTCCAATGCATACCCAGGACTGATCTCCTTGAGGATGGACTGATTGGATCTCCTTGCAGTCCAAGGGACGCTCAAGAGTCTTCTCCAACACCACAGTTCAAAAGCATCAATTCTTCAGCTCTCAGCTTTCTTCACAGTCCAACTCTCACATCCATACATGACCACTGGAAAAACCATAGCCTTGACCAGACGGACCTTTGTTGACAGAGTAATGTCTCTGCTTTTTAATATGCTGTCTAGGTTGGTCATAACTTTCCTTCCAAGAAGCAAGCGTCTTTTAATTTCATGGCTGCAATCACCATCTGCAGTGATTTTGGAGCCCAGAAAAATAAAGTCAGCCACTGTTTCCACTGTTTCCCCATCTATCTGCCATGAAGTGATGGGACCAGATGCCATGATCTTACTTTTCTGAATGTTGAGCTTTAAGCCAACTTTTTCACTCTCCTCTTTCACCAAGAGGCTCTTTAGTTCTTCCTCAATTTCTGCCATAAGGGTGGTGTCATCTCGATATCTGAAGTGATTTATATTTCTCCCAGCAGTCTTAATTCCCACTTGTGCTTCCTCCAGCCCAGAATTTCTCAGGATGTACTTTGTATATAAGTTAAATAAGCAGGGTGACAATATACAGCATTGACGTACTCCTTTTCCTATCTGGAACCAGTCTGTTGTTCCATGTCCAGTTCTAACTGTTGCTTCCTGACCTGCATATAGGTTTCTCAAGAGGCAGGTGAGGTGGTCTGCTATGCCCATCTCTTTCAGAATTTTCCACAGTTTATTGTGATGTACACACTCAAATGCTTTGGCATAGTCAATAAAGCAGAAATAGATGTTTTTCCGGAACTTTTGCTTTTTTGATGATTCAGCGGATGTTGCCAATTTGATCTCTGGTTCCTCTGCCTTTTCTAAAACCAGCTTGAATGTCTAGAAGTTCACGGGGACTGCATCATATAGTAAATAAGCTCCTAAGGATGACTCACTGACTATGAGAAAAAGTTTACACTCAGTCTCACTATTGTCATGTAATGGAGACCCTGTTTCACTATTTTAAACAAACAAAAGCAAAACATGACAGATCTCAAATGTAAAAGGATGATTTTCAGAATATACTGAACATGATTTTAACATAATAGTTAAGTGTAAGCCTCTGGAAATTAATAGCCTGCATTCAGATCTCACTTCACCATTTACTATCATAGGTTCTTTCTCAAACTACTTAACTTTCTTATACCTTGATCTCCTTATCTCAAAAATGGGGTAATCACAGCAGAATCACTTTCATAAGGCTGTTTTGAGAATTTAAATGAAATGCAAAAATACACATATAAAAGTTGCTCATTTTAAATGCTAAATAAATGTTCACTAATTATTGATTGAGAAAACATGCATTGATAAAACAAGGCAGTATAAATTTTTATTTTATTCACAAGTGCATTTCCATAAATTTGGAACAGGAAAACAATAGTTAACAACGCATATGGCGTATTCATAAAGTCTATAGATGATGTTTAGTCACATTTGGAATTTCAGATTGATTTCAATAGTTTTCTGGTCTCTTGGGGTCTAGAACCAGTGTGTCTAGCATAATTACATTCAAGACTTTTAAATTTGCTAATCATATTACTTTTGAAATCAGTGTTTTTAAATCAGTTTGAAATTCTATATCCTTTTGAAAGTCAGATAAAAGACTTTGATGCTCTCCTCACCATGGAAGTGCACAAACATGAATATATATGAAATTAGATATTCTAATCTCACTAAATGAGTTAATACAAACATAGCCTTGAAATTATGTCTGAAACTGTCAACACATTAAATGATATGCATTAATTATAATTTTATGTTTAAAAGAATGTATAAAGGCATTTCCACACACTTTTTCATGAAAAAAAAAAAGAAAAAAAGAAAAATATCCCCCAAACAATTAGAAGGATAAGAACAGATCAAGTTGAAATTTCAATGAGGCTAGGAATTACACATAATGTCCTCATAGTGTTCAAGGGAAAGCTAACAGATGTATTGAAAATTACATAAAAGAGTGGAGAGACACATAACCTGACATCTATAGCTGGTGACCTCACACAAATGTAAAATCTGAACAGTTTTCTAGAGTAGATATGTTGCTTGGAAAGGTCAAATTCACATTATCTTTAGAACAGTGGCAATGGACTGCTGGTCCAATAGTGAAAGTTTTCTTTAATCTCATTTCACATAATGAAGAAGCGGAGGAGCCACACCTGTTGGGAAGCACACAGAGAAGTCATTTCACTAGGATGCTGTCTCTCTGTGAAGCACATGACATGAAAGAGGTTTTCATCACTTTGAGTAACCAGCAGCTCTGATCTCTACTGCCTGGGAAGAAGTTAAAGTCAGATCAGTGAGGGTGAAATGACTGTATATTGTATGGCGCTTCACTGAGATCTAGCGAGAACTTCTGGCTTAGAATACTTCTCTAGCTTATTCCTACAAACCCATTAAAATAGCTGATACAAAGTATATATTTTATTCAGAGGTGAGAAATGCTAAAACAGGCAGCAATACAAGGTAGGAGACACTACTTGTAACAGCAAAAGGACATAGGAGGTCAGAGACATGATGAGAAGTATAGAACCCTTGACAGGGAAGAAAAATCACCAAGCTGATGAAAGTGGTGGCCACACATAACTCATAAAAGACGGAAAACACAAGACAAGGGTTGGGGAGTAAAAGGTGCAAATTACTATGCATAAAATAAATTAAGCTATAGGGCATATAATGCAGTACAAGGAACACAACCAATATTATATAACATATAATTATGTATGTTATATATATAATTATATATGTTATATATAATATATAAACATATAACATATATATGTTATATAACATATAACATATTAAATGGAGTATAACCTATAAAAATATTGAATTACTATGCAGTACACCTAAAACTAATATATTTCAAAATAACCATTTGTCAATAACAAATAAGCAAATAAAATGAAATGATGTAAATTTTTGAAAAATGATAAAATATTGACATAAAATCAGAGATATTCAAAGTTTAAGATGATAGTACAAAATAAAGTAAGATATGATTCAGGATCTGAGATCTTAGTTAAAACAATGAAAAGTAAAAAAAGTTAAATAGAGGGAAATAAAATTGTGCCTGAAATAAAATCTATGTAAGAAGTAGCATAAAGACAAAATAGATACTGCTGAAAGCAGTTAGGTACCTACAAAGCAGAATGTAGGGGGAAAAAATAAGAGAAAACAAACAACAAATTAAAAGGAAATAGAACTATTTCTTAGGAAAGACAAAAGAGATGCCTCAGTTAGATAACTATTGTCCTTTTGAACTACAAGAATCAAATTTGAAAAGTTCCAAGACACAATGCAAAAAAGAAAAAAAATCAAAATTAAAAGAAAACCTAAACCTAGGCATTGAGGGATGTATTGCTTTCCTAAAGAAAAATAAAAATGAAAATATTATCATTAACATTATATAGAATTGAAAATCGATGGATTAAAATTATTGGCTTTTGCAGGATGTTTAAGTCTTAATCCCCAGTAACTCAGAATGTGACTGCATTTAGAGAAAAGACTTTAAAAGAAAGCACAGTAGTAAATCTACTCCAATAAAATGTCAAAAAGTAAAATAAAAGGATGCAAACTAATAGAGGGTTTGCCATGGGAAGAAACAATAAGAATCGCCAACAGCAAGCTGAGGAGAGAAGCCTTCAAAGACACAAACCTTCCTGGCACCTCAACTTTGAAAATCCAGAATCCAGAACAATAAGAAAAGAAATGCCTATTGGGTAAACCACTCAGTATCTGGTATTTTGTTATGGCACTCCTAGCAAACTGACGCCAGACTATTTAAGGCAAAATAAAGTATCAAGCTATGTGGAAGGTTACAAAAAACCTGAGGTAGGTCTTAGAGGACATTATACAATACCTCCAGAGCTCTAAGAGACACAGTAGTTCAAGAATTTTATAGCTGACCAAACTTCTATGAGTTAAATGAAACATGAATATTTATAAATATAAGAGAACTTGGTATAGTTTGCATGATGTATATATGTTTATTTAAGAACCACTATAGAATAAAATTTAGTGAAAGAAAATGCTGTTTAATTAACAACAAAATGCCTCTCAGAGAGCAATCAGTTCAGTTCAGTCACTCAGTTGTATCTAACTCTCTGTGACCCCATGGACTGCAGCACACCAGGCTTCCCTGTCCATCACCAACTCCCAGATCTTGCTCAAACTCATGTCCATAGAGTCGGTGATGCTGTCCACTCATCTCATCCTCTGTCATCCCCTTCTCCTTCTGCCTTCAGTTGTTCCCAGCATCAGGGCCTTTTCCAATGAGTCAGTTATTTGCATCAGGTGATCAAAGTATTGGAGTTTCAGCTTCAGCATCAGTCCTTCCAATGAATATTCAGAACTGATTTCTTCTCAGATGAACTGGTTCAATCTCCTTGCTGTTCAAGGGACTCTCAAGAGTGTTCTCCAACACCACAGTTCAAAAGCATCATACATTAATTTAAATTATAATTGTCTCAAAATGTTGTGGCATTTTTGTTTATAGAACAAAACAAAAATCTTAGAAACTGGATGGATGGAAACTTAGAATATGGATGTAGAAATAAAATGACTCATAACAGATACAAAGGGAAGGAAGAATGAATACTGGGAGTATTATAAACCACAATTACTTTCTCAAGTTTAATATAAAGGGTCAAAATGTAACTTAAAGAATATAAACCAAATAATAGATATATGAATGTAAAAAAATGATACTAAGGAAAATAAAATAATGAAATATGTGGTGAAGCTGAGAGGAGGAGGATGGGGAGATGTATAAAACTGTAAAGTATAGTGCCATATACACTGCTGTGTTAGAAAGTCAAGGGTTAGCACTGAAATGAAAAGAAGACTGAATATACAGTAGAAAGCTATTGTTAAAGCAGCAATGGCTAGAAAGGCTTTTCTTAGAAAAGAATTTAAATTATTAAAAAAGCATTTACATATAGAAAATTAATAGCAAAATAGGAAATATAAATACAACCATATCAATAATCATACTAAATGCAAAGGACTGTAGACCAATCAAAGTTAGATAGTATCTGAACAGAGAAAACAAAGATGCAAACATATGTTGTCTTCAAGAGAAAAACCTTAGACTAAAAAATAGTTTATGTTTTGTTTTAAAGGAATAGAATAGCACATTATAGAAACAATGAACATATTAGAAATAAAATGAATGTATTAGCATGAGACTAAATAGACTTAAGCAAAAAAAAAAAAAAATAGAGTCTCACCAGAGACATAGAGGAACTTTCCTAAAAGAGTCAGTACACTGAAAAGATGCAGCAAATGTAAGTGTACATCTGTCATAACAGAACATCAAAATGCACGAGGCAAAAACGGAAGAACTGAGAGAAGGAGACAAAACAAGAATAACCCCTGGAGACGTGGATGCATGACAACCAATAATTGATACAACAGCAAAGCAAAGACTCAGCAAAGACGTAGAAGAGCTTAACGACACCGTTACCAGCTTGATCTAACTTATATAAAATGTTGAATCCAACTGTTGAAGAATATGCACTATTTTTCAGCATACATGAAGCGTTTTCCAGACCATATGATAGAATACAAAAAAAAAAAATTTTAAATATTAAAGCCACAGAAAGTATGCTCTCTGACCATTGCAGACTTAAATTAGAAATCAATACTGAAAAGAAATATGGGAGATTTCCAAATATCTTGAAGTTAAATTATCCTCTTCTAACTAATGAGTCAAGAAAAATTCATTGGAATTTTAAAAATACTTTGAACTTAATGGAAACAAAAATAGAACATTATCAACCTATCAACAGGTCAAGTAGTATTTATAAGTAAATTTACATTGCGAATGCCTAGATAGAAAGAAAGAAAAGGATTGAATCAGTTAGCTAAACTACCATCAGGAGAAACTAGAAAAATGGAAGAATACTAAACTCAAAGCAAGCAAAACATTTTAAAAATAAAGCAGAAATCAATGAATTTTCTTCAAAAAGAAAACAGAACACAAGAGAGAAAGGCAATGAAACAGAAAAAATGGCTTTCTGTACAGATCAAGAACATCAATATGCCTTCAGCTGTATCAGAGTTTAGCAATTTGGCTCAAGAACATTAATATACCTTCAGCTATATCAGAGTTTAGCAATTTGACTTGTGCTCTATTTTCTGGAAAAAAAAGAAATCTTTACTGCAGGATAGCAATTCCCTCTCCTTTATGTGTTGTCTGTGGTTACTTTTATGTTACAATAATGCAGTAAATTAGTTGCAATAGACACTATGGCCTGCAAGTCCTAAAACATTTTTTATCTAGTTTTTTTACAGAAAAAAAAAAAAAACTGTACCAATCTCTGATACAGAATGATTAATAAAAATCAAAAAGACAAAAACTATCATATTGAATAAAAAGGTAACAATTACCAACTCTTCAGAATATAGAATATGGGAAAAAATAGATCAACAAATTAGACAATTTAGATGAAGCTAATCAAATCTAGGAAGACAGAAATTAGTACAACTTACTTAAGACTACAGGAAAGCAGAAAATAAATTTTAAATGTTGAACTAATGATTAAAAAATATTAGTTCAAAGAGAAGCTTAGACTCAGATTGCTTCAGTGATATATTCTGCCACTTTATTTAAAGAAGAAATGCCATTTACAAACACTTCCTATTAATAAGACAACATTTTCCAGCTTATTCTATGAGTCCATTACCCTCATACTAAACCAGACAAATTGGAGAAGGAAATGGCAACCCACTCCAGCCTTCTTGTCTGGCGATTCCATGGACAGAGGAGTCTGGCAGGCTGCAGTACATGGGGTCACAGAGAGTCAGACACAACTGAATGACTAACACACAAACCAGACAAAGATATCACAGCCAAAGGAGACTACAGACTAACATTTTTTATGAGCATAGACATAAAAATCTTTACCAAAATAGTAACAAAAAGAATGTAGCAACATACATAAAGAATTTTACACCATAAAAAGTAAAATTTATCTTAGGAATGTAAAATTGGTTTAATGACTAGAAATCAGTTAATGTAATACACAAAGTTAGTATAATAAAGCATATGAATATCTCAGTTGATGTAGAAAAATTAACAATAGTTTATATAAACATAATAAAACTCTTAACAAACTAAGAATATAAGGGAACTTGTTTAACCTCTTAAAGACTATCTATAAAAATCCCATAGCTAAAATTTTACTTAACGATAAAAGACTGAATTCCACCCACTCTAATATAAGGAAGAAGTTCAGGATGCCTGCTTTGCTACTTTCAATCAATATTGTGCTGTGTTTCTAGGCAGTGAAATCATGTTGAAGGAAGAAAGGAAGGAAAGGAGGGAGGAAGAGGGGAGATAAAGTTATCAAGATAGGGGGGAAAAAAGCTCTCTTCACAGATGACATAATTCTATATGTGGAAAATATTAATACACAAGAAGAAAAAAATGCTAAAAAGCTCAAGTTTATTATAGTGGCATAGTATAGCATCAACACATAAAAAATAAAATCAATTTTACCTCTAAACACTATCAGTGAACAATCCAAAATAATATTAAGGAAACAATTCCATTAGCAATAGTCTCCAAGAAGAAAAAAAAATAAATTAAAAAAAAATTAAATAAAACAAATTAAAATCCAAATGAAAAATGACAAAACATTGCTGAGAAAAATTTAAACAAAGGTAAATGAAAAATATTTCATGATCACAGATTGGAAGACTAAAAATTTCAAAATCAGCAGTTTTCTACAAACCAATCCACAAATTCACCCTACTTCATATCAGTGATCAGTTCAGTTCAGTTCATTCGCTCAGTCGTATCCGACTCTTTGTGACCCATGGACTGCAGCATGCCAGGCCTCCCTGTCCATCACCAACTCCTGGAGTTTACTCAAACTCATGTGCTTTGGGTCAGTGATGCCATCCAACCATCTCATCCTCTATCGTCCCCTTTTCTTCCCACCTTCAGTCTTTCCCAGCATCAGGGTCTTTTCAAATGAGTCAGTTCTTCGTATCAGGTAGCCAAAGTATTGGAGTTTCAGCTTTAGCATCAGTCATTCCAATGAATATTCAGGACTGATTTCCTTTAGAATGGACTGCTTGGATCTCCTTGCAGTCCAAGGGACTCTCAAGAGTCTTATCCAACACCACAGTTCAAAAGCATCAATTCTTGGGCACTCAATCTTTTCCATGCCTTCCTCCAGGGGATCTCCCTACGCACAGATGGAACGCATGCCTCTTATGTCCCCTGCATTGTTGGGAGGATTCTTTCTCACTAGTGCCACCTGGGAAACTCCAGCTATATATCAACTTATAGCAGCTATAATGCCTTTCATCAAAGGAAAAAAAAAAAAAACAGAAAATACAGAGTGTTGGTAAACACATAGAAAAACTGGAAACCTCAAGCATTGAAAATAGGAATGTAGAATGGTACAACTGCAATGGAGACACTAAATAAGCTTTCAAAATTCTAAAGATAAATTTTTCATATGATCCATCAATTCTACCTTTAGGAATTTATTTGGCCTTTGTAGGGGAGGAGGGTTATGCCCACAGACTTCATAGCAGCATTGTTCATTGTCGTAAAAAACATTAGAACCGTTGTCATCTTGTAAATGAATAAACAAAATATGGCATATTCCTGCAATAAAAATGAACCAACTACTGATAAGATAGATACATCTCAAAAATACTATGAATGAAAAAAGCTAGACATAGAAGTATTGCTATGAAGCTTCAACTGTATTGATATGGAAGCACTTTTCAGCTGAGTGGTGTGGGTATATGGTTGCCCAACATATTTTTCAATATAACATTTTAAGTATTTCATAATGTTAAAAAGTACAAATTTTAAAATAGAAACAAACTTAAGGAGAAATACAGACAATAAGGGGGAGGATAATAAAGCATACCCTCTCCTTTTATAAGAAAATTATATCGTAAAATCTCTAATTTTTCCTAAATTCATCTATAAAGTTAATAAATTCCTAACTAAATTGACAAAAGGATTTTTAAAGAACTACAGTAACTATTCTGGGGAATTCCCTAGTGGTCAGTGGTTAGACTCTGCGCTTTCACTGCTGAAGGCCTGGGTTCTATCCCTGGTAGGGGAACCAAGGACCCACAAGCCATGGAAGTGCAGCCAAAAAAAAAAAAAAGAAAATTTTTTAAAGAACTAGAGCTATTATTCTTAATAAATATAAATAAATAAAAGCTCAGCTCATTAATAGGCAGGAAAATTCTGGCTATAATCAAAGAGCTGTGAGCAGAAATTAGCCCTGCTTGGTACCAACTCCGACTATATAGCTACAGCAATTAAAAATAGCATGCTAGTGTATAAATAAATAAAACATTAGAGAAACAAATGGAAAGTCCAGAAATATACTTAAATAAATATAGGAACTGAGCATATAAAAGTGGTAATGAAACTTCAGTGGGTTAAATATACTCTATTAAATAAATGTTGAGGTATTTAATAGATACCTAGAAAATGAATTCACATAGAAAATTAATTCCAGATGAAACAAATATTAAAGGTGAAATATAAAATACTTTAGGTAAAAATATGAGGTTTTTATGATCGTAACATGAAGAACTTCTTTCAAAATATAATGGAAATTCAAAATTACTGAAGCCTTATGAATTTGAATTTAAAAAAGATTCTACATGTTTAAAAATCACTAAGTCAAAATATAAATTAAAAGTAGAGGAAGATCTTTGTAATCATAGTACAGATGAGTAGACAACATCTTTAATAAGTAGTCTCCTGAGTTATTAGGGCCATTTAATAAACCTGTTAGGAAAATAGCAGATGACGTGAATAAACAAGTCAGAAAATGAAACACAAGTGGCTCTGTGTAGATGAATAAAAATCACAGTTTCATTCAAAATAAGAAATGTTCAAATTAAAATTATAATGGGATATCAGTTTTGCTTAGAGTAATGAATTTCAAACAAATGTGTAGTATACCTCATGGTTTGATAAGGAAACAGAAATTCTCTTACACTACTACAATGTAAAAGGACAGTTCTCAGTTGGGGCAGTTCAGCAACACTTATACATGTTTGAAATGCACACAGACTTTAACACAACACTTGGATTTCCATGAATGTGTCCTGCTAATATCAATACTATATGCATAATAATGAATGTACAGGTTGCATATTGAGTGTGTATTAGCAAAAATGAAAGCAATCTAAATGTCCAGAAATATACTACTTGTTTAAATACTGTATGGCAAATACATATAACTGGATATCACGCTGCTGTGAAAAAGGAGAAACCCATGTATTGAGGTGGACAATTCTACAAGGTACATAATACAAATTAAAATAAAGCAGAAGATATGACTACTTGTATAAGAAACATTGGATTAAAAAATATGGTTCATATTCTATACACTAAATATCCCTGCATGGATACAAGAAACCAACAGCAAGAGTTACCCTGATAAAAGGCATGTTTGGGAGATGGTCAAGGACCTTAGAAGGATACATATATTTTACTACATATATATATATTTTTCTATTAATTAAGTTTATTTGGCTTGAATGCTCAGAGAAATAAATGATGTTCACTTGTATGTAAAGCTTTTGGTTCAGTAATATATCTATTTGTATAGTATCAATTTTATGACATGTTCATATATGACTTACTCAAGAAATTAATTTAAAAATATTCAGAATGGATGATAGAATAGGACTTGCAGTCTCCTATTTTTTAAATACCTCTCTCTTTGCAGATTAATCAGTAGTGTTTGGCTGCGTTGGGTCTTTGTTGCCGTGTGTGGGCTTTCTCTAGCTGTGGTGAGCAAGGCTTACTCCACTTTTGCGGAGTGCGGGCTTCTCACTGCCGTGGCTTCACTTGCTGTGGAGCGGACTCCAGGTCCATGGGCTTTGGCAGTTGTGACTTTCAGGCTCCAGAGCGAGAGCTCAGTAGTGGCCCTTGGGCCTAGTTGCCCCCCGGCGTGTGTGATTTTCCTGAACCAGAGAACAAACCCACGTCCCCTGTATTGGCAGGTGGACTATTAGCCACCAAACCATCAGGGAGTTCTAGTCTCCTAGGTTTGATTACAATTCTTAGTCTAAGAAGGAAACAAGACCTGCCAAATATTCCAAAGCAAAGTTCTAGACCATTGTTGAAGGGGTTGCATTAACTTAGATGATTGCTTATTTATTAAAGTCATTGCTTATCTGTACTGTTGTTGCAAAAGTTTTCCCAATTTTTCACTTGTCTTTCACTTTGTTTTTTCAGAAGACTGGCAGTTCTCAGGTGTTAGGTTTTTTCCAAACCGTTGCTGGCATACTATGGCCCTCATCTCCCACCGTCTCTCCTGAGCGACACAAGGGAAGATTTCCCTTCACCTTGATACACATGTAGGGAGTTTTAAGGAAAACCTTGCAAAAATTCACCTTTGTCCCTTGCAGTTTTGGAGTGTGAAACTATGCCATATAGATCCCTGAAGCAGTCTATTTTTCAGAGGATGACTCAAGAGTCTGAAGGGGAAATCTGGGGAGCCAGGGGCATTTCTAACTATTCTAGGCATAGGTAAATGTTTGTCTTATAATGGGCTGGTTTTGAATCTTACAGATGGAAACTCGACTGGGTCAATGTAAATACTGGGTTGGCCAAAAAGTTTTTTCCGGATTTTTCTGTAAGATACTATGGAAAACCTGAATGAATTTTTTGGCCAGTCCCAGTAGAAGTTGCATTTTGAAAAGGCCTTCATCATCTTGGAAAGAGTGATTCTCAACAGTTAACTTCAGCGGAAACTGTCTGTCCGATGAGGTAAGCTTTCAGGTCTGGGAGCACACAGTATTTGTAGCCGTCACAGAAGACGTCAAGAAACGACCCGTTTCAGGGAGCTTCAGAAACGATGAAGCAAAGAGTCATCACTCAGCATCCAGAATGCATAGGAGATCCTGCCTGCTCAAACAGCCTTGCAGGAGCCAACCAGTAACAGACACCCAAAGGGCACTGCAGATCCTGGCAGAGACAGTGGAGAACCCAGAGGGTTACCGACAGAGACAGCTGCTAGCACCTCTAGTGGCTTCCCTGGCAGCTCAGCGATAAGTCATCGGCCTGCCAGTGCAGGGCACATGGGTTTGATCCCTGGTCTGGGAAGATCCCACATGCCAAGGGGCAACTAAGCCCAGGCATAACTACTGAGCCTGGCTCTAGGGTCCATAACTGCTGAAGTCCGCAGCCCCAAGGCCTGTGCCCTGCGCCGAGAGAAGCCAGTGCAGTGAGAAGCTGGTGCGCTGCGACTAGACAGCAGCTCCTGCTGGCCAAATAGAGAAAACCCATGCAGCCGGAGACCCGGCTCAGCTGAATGTGTATATACACACACACACACATATAAACTGATCTGGAGCTTTCAGCGTACACACACTCCGGGGAGGCAGGGACACTGAGCCCAATATCCCGGGTCACCAGGCAGAAGCTGGAGCCCTGGTGGGTCTGTTAAACGGGAGACGGGGCCACAGAAGAAATGTCACCGGAGACAAAAAGAAGGGAAAGAAAGACCATGTAGTTTTTCCTTCCTCTTGATCTTTAATATCATTCTGATGTTTTCCATCGGTCAAGCCCTGCCTGCCAGAGGCCACCCCCTTGCTGGATGTACAGTCACCGAGGGCCAGCCACCCAGAACTTCAGAGCAGAGGGGAAGGTGAGGAGTGCATGTGAGACAAAGGTGCTCAAAGGCGCTGGTTAGTCAGATGAGCTCTTCCTGCAGCGCCCAGCACACAAGAGACAAAAACCGCAAGGTTGAAGACAGAGAAGAAGGCAACTGTTCTCATCACCCATCCTTCTCACCCCAAACTCTCCTCTTCACACAAAGCCTCTTCTCAGGGTGTCTGATCTATGTAATATTCAGCAGGCTGTCAAGAATGTCCTAAGTCTGATCTGGCCCACACTGTCACCAAATCCTAGCCTCTGTGCACCACTCAAACTGAATTGAATCTCACAAACAGAGTTTTGGGTGAAGCAGAAAATAGCTTTATTGTTTGCCAGACAAGGGGATCACAGTGAGCTAATGCCCTCAAGAGTGTGTGTCCTGATCTGGAGGGGGTAGTGAGGAATTTTATAGTAATGGTTAAAGGAGAATGTGATCAGCTCATGTATATTCTTCTGATTATTGGTAAGGGAGTCAGCAGCATAAGAATTCTGGTTCCAACCATTCTAGGTTCTATATATTTTGGTTAGCAGTTTTCATCTGGCGAGGGCTCTCAGTTCATTTCAGTCCCTCCATCATGTCCAACTCTTTGTGATCCATGGACTGCAGCACTCCAGGCTTAGCTGTCCAACACCAACTCCAGGAGATTGCTCAAACTCATGTCCATTGAGTCAGTGATGCCATCCAACCATCTCATCCTCTGTCATCCTCTTCCCCTCCTATCTTCAATCTTTGCCATCATCAGGGTCTTTTCCAGTGAGTCGATTCTTTGCATCAGGGGGTCAAAGTATTGGAGTTTCAGCTTCAGCATCAGTGCTTTAAATGAATATTCAGGATTAATTTCCTCTAGGATTGACTGTTTGCATCTCCTTGCAGTCCAAGGGACTCTCAAGAGTCTTCTCCAACACCACAATTCAAAAACATCAATTCTTCAGCACTCAGCTTTCTATATGGTCCAACTCTCCCATCAATATCTTACTATTTGAAAAACCATAGCTTTGACTATATGTCAAAGCTGAATAATTTGTCTACATTGCTACATAATGACTACATGCTGACTAATTTGTCAGCAAAGAAATGCTTCTGCTTTTTAATAGCACTGTCTAGGTTTGTCATAGCTTTTCTTCCAAGGAATAAGTGTCTTTTAATTTCATGGCTGCAGTTACCATCTGCAGTGATTTTGGAGTCCAAGAAAATGAAGTCTGTCACTGTTTCCATTATTTCCCCATCTATTTGCCATGAAGAGATGGGAATGGATGCCATGATTGTTTTTTGAATTTTGAATTTTAAGCCAGCTTTTTCACTCTCTTTCATTTTCATCAAGAGGCTCTTTAGTTCCTCTTCATTTTCAGCCTTAAGGGTGGTGTCATCTGCATATCTGAGGTTATTAATATTTCTCCCGGCAATCTTGATTTCAGCTTGTGCTTCATCCAGCCCGGCATTTCTCATGATATACTCTGCATAGAAGTTAAATAAGCAGGGTGAAATTATACACCCTTGATGTAATTCTTTCCCAATTTAGAACCAGTCCATTGTTCCATGTCTAGCTATTGCTTCTTGTCCTGCATACAGATTTCTCAGGAATACCAGTGGTCTGGTATTCCCATTTCTTTAAGAATTTTCCACAGTTGGTTGTGATCCACACAAAGGCTTTGTCATAGTCAACAAAACAGAAATAGATGTTTTTCTGAAAATTTCATGTTTTTTTGATGATCCAACAGATGGCAATTTGACCTCTGGTTCCTCTGCCTTTTTCTAAATCCAGCTTGAACACCTGAAAGTTCACAGGTCACGTACTGTTAAAGTGTAGCTTGGAGAATTTTGAGCATTACTTTGCTAGAGTGTGAGTTGAGGGCAATTGTGCAGTAATTTGAACATTCTTTGGCATTGCCTTTCTTTGGGATTGGAATGAAAACTGACATTTTCCAGTCCTTTGGCCACTGCTGAGTTTTCCAAATTTGCTGGATATTGAGTGAAGCACTTTCACAGCATCATCTTTTAGGATTTGAAATAGCTCAACTGGAATTCCATCACTTCGACTCGCTTTGCTTGTAGTGATGCTTCCTAAGGCCCACTTGATTTCCCATTCCAGGCTGGCTGTCTCTAGGTGAGTGACTGCACCATTATGGCTATCTGAGTCTTTAAGATTATTTCTGTATAGTTCTTCTGCATATTCTTGCCACCTCTTCTTAATATCTTCTGCTTCTATTAGGTCCATACAATTTCTGTCCTTTATTGTGCCCATCTTTGCATGAAATTTTCCCTTGGTATCTCTAATTTTCTTGAAGAAATCTCTAGCCTTTCCATGATATTGCTTTCCTCTATTTCTTTGCATTGTTCATTGAGGAAGTCTTTCTTATCTCTCCTTTCTATTCTTTGGCACTCTGCATTCAAATGGGTATATCTTTCTTCTCCTTTACCTTTCACTTCTCTTCTTTTCATAGCTATTTTTAAGGCCTCCTCAGACAACCATTTTGCTTTTTGCATGTTTCCTGGGGCTGGTCTTGATCACTACCTCCTTAAGATGTCACAAACCTCCATCCATATTTCTTCAGTCTTTCTCTCTATCAGATCTAATTCTTGAATCTATTTGTCACTTCCACTGTATAATCATAAGGGATTTGATTTAGGTCATATCTGAATGGTCTAGTGGTTCACCCTACTTTCTTCAATTTAATTCTGAATTTGGCAATTAGGAGTTCATGATCTGAGCCACAGTCAGCTCCCAGCCTTGTTTCTGCTGACTGTATAGAGCTTCTCCATCTTTGGCTGCAAAGAATATATTCAACTTGATTTCGGTATTGACCATCTGGTGATGCCCCTGTGTAGAATCATCTCTTGTGTTGTTTGAAGAGGGTGTTTGCTATGACCAGTGCCTTCTCTTGGAAAACTCTGTTAGCCTTCACTCTGCTTCATTTCGTACTCCAACGTTAAATCTGTCTTGTATTCCAGGTAACTCTTGACTTCCTACTTTTGCATTCCAGTCTCCTATAGTGAAAAGGACATCTTTTTTGGATTTTGGTGGGAGTATACTTCCTGTTTAAATAACATAGGAATGTGTGTCAGGCCTTTATATCTTTCAGGGAACTGTGAGTTTGGTGATTTTACCATGTGGCAGATTTTTGTCAAAATTATTACCTGTCCCCTAGCCCACTGGCTATTCTTTGTTTCTACATCTTCACATTTGCCAGTCATTAACTCCTGAGTCATCCTTTTACCTCAAAAGACAAGGACATAAAGCATTGTAAATTGTTTTAAAGCTACGCCAAATGTAGGCTATGTGCCATATGTCCTGGTTCTAGTCACTAGACAGCTCACCAGCAATAATAACATTTTTCCTAACAAAAGAAAGTAGAAATAGGAATTTCATGGATTCTGCTCAAATCTGGCTCTGTTTTCATTGTTACTAATGATTTCACTCAAGTTATTTAAGCTCTCAGAAATGAAATGTGCTTGTTGGTACTTGGGGATAACCAAGTCAAACAAAGTTCATCCCCCCACCTGGGAAACCAGGAGGATGCCTAATGACTGCTGGTCTCTTTCTACAATTTCATTAATTAGAGTATTCTCAATCTTTTCTCCATCTATGAGAAACTCAGCTATTGGATAAAACCCACCTTGAGTCTATTTTTCAAGATTAAATCTCTGATGAGTCGGGTTTATCCATACATCTCATTTCCCCATTTGTTGTTGTTCAGTCACTCAGCCATGTCCTACTCTTTTTGACCCCATGGACTGTAGCATGCCAGGTTTCCCTCTCGTTCACCATCTCCCAGAGGTTGCTCAAACTCATGTCCATTGAGTCAGTGATGCCATCCAACCATCTCACCCTCTGTTGCCCCCTTTTCCTCCTGTACTCAGTCGTTTCCAGCATCAGGGACTTTTCCAAAGGGTTGGCTCTTCACATCAGGCGGCCAAAGTATTGGAGCTTCATCTTCAGCACCAGCCCTTCCAATGAACACTCAGGGTTGATTTACTTTAGGATGGCCTGTTTGACCCCCTTGCCATCCAAGGGACTCCTGAGAGTCTTCTCCAGCATCACAGTTTGAAGGGGTCAGTTCTTTCAGGCTCAGTCTTCTTTGTGGTCCAACTCTCACATCTGTATGTGACTACTGGAAAAATCATTGCTTTAACTATATGGACCTTTGTTGGTAAAGAAACACCTCTGCTTTTTTTTTTTTTTCCATTTATTTTATTCATTGGAGGCTAATTACTTTACATTGTAGTGGTTTTTGTCATACATTGACATGAATCAGCCATGGATTTACATGTGTTCCCCCCTCCCACCTCCCTCTCCATCCCATCCCTCTGGGTCTTCCCAGTGCACCAGCCCTGAGCACCCGTCTCATGCATCCAACCTGGGCTGGTGGTCTGTTTCACCCTTGATAGTATACTTGTTTCAATGCTGTTCTCTCTGAACATCCCACCCTCGCCTTCAGCCACAGAGTCTAAAATTCTGTTCTGTACATCTGTGTCACTTTTTCTGTTTTGCATATAGGGTTATCATTACCATCTTTTTACATTCCATATATATGCATTAGTATACTGTATTGGTCTTTATCTTTCTGGCTTACTTCACTCTGTATAATGGGCTCCAGTTTCATCCATCTCATTAGAACTGATTCAAATGAATTTTTTTAATGGCTGAGTAATATTCCACAGTGTATATGTACTGTGGTACATATACTCTGTGGAATATTACACCTCTGCTTTTTAATAACACTGTCTAGATTTGTCATAGCTTTTCTTCCAAGAAACAAGCATCTTTTAATTTCACGACTGCAGTCACCACCTGAAGTGATTTTGGAGCCCATGCTTCTTCCACATGTTAGTTTTTCAAAATACTCAACTTGAGGGTTATAAAGGATGAACTGTGGAAAAGGTGACTTCACTCATAGAGTGGGTTCCAATCTGCAAAAATGCTTGAAACCAAGTATGGTGCACATTAGACACTAGATAGAGCTTGGATATTGTGATCCTTTGGATGTACAGGTAAGTTTTTGATCTCCTGTTAAGTAACTTGTATACACTCAAGTGTGATTTGTTACTGGGGGAATTTTCTACTATTTTTTTGCATTCATTCATGCATTTTGAAAGATTATCTTCCACTATATTTATCACCACAGAGAAATTCTTATGCACAAAAATAATTGCCAAGATTCAGCCCCCAAAATACTTCAAACAGGTCTAATCTATTTTGTAGATGATTTTCCTAAAATAAATGACAGCCTGAATTGAATCCCATGGGAAAATGGAGATCTTATCTCTAGCAATGTATCTATATGCATTAAAAAATTACCTTTCTATATTCACTATCTTTGTGTACATTCCTTCCTCACATAATAAATATTAGGAAAATAACTTTCATCTATATAACATGTATTTTATTTTTTGCAAAAAAGGAGATGAATAAATTTATGTTTTAGTATATGTTTGACCTGTTTTCTTTACTATCCATTCTTATGAAGAGTTTTGGTCCCTGACTTGCCTCTGGTAAAGTCTACTTAGTCCTGACACATGGTGTCCTTCACACTTAAGATAGGCTGCAAAGGAGAGAAATCAATTACAGACTGGTCTACCCTGGCAGACACCCTGACCTCCGTGAGCCGTCAGCTACTAATTGACAGGGCTGCAGCCTCACACCTCACGTTTGTTTCCCTTTTCCCTGGCCTATGGTATTGTTTGGAAAACAAAAGCTTCATATATCCACATTACAGAGAAGCCACAATTTTTATTGCCTTGGCTTGTGCTTTTCAGGTTCTCTAGTGAACACCTGTCATTTTTAGACCAATATAGTTTAAAGCACTGTTTGTTCATTTTCCTTTCCTTTCCCCCTTTCTAAATAAAGGTTATATCACTACCCACTCCTTAATACTTCACCCTGACACTCCTCTACCACCAAAGACACATCCAGCCAGGCTGTTTTATGTCCAATTTGTTTATTGTGATGAGAAATGTGAAAATCTTTGACAGAAGTCATTAATTTTATTGCTCGAGTTTCGAAAAGCAGTTCCTGGGCTATTTACATCTCTTGATATTAACACCTGAGAAGATGAATGTGCTGAAGATATAAAGTTGAAAGCAAATTTTGTTTCCTGTCTCCTTCTAAATATAATTCATAGTTTAGAAAAGATCTTTATGGTTCATGATCAAATATTTTCTTGTTGTTACATTTGATGTTTGTTGCAGTGACACTGAGCATCTTTGGGTCTTTTGATTCCAAGACACTTAGCTTCCTGGTGGATACTGGTACTCAAGGTGAAATTATTACAATTCACCTTAGCAGGCACAATAATTCTTTGAATTAACTGATATGAGTGTCATGAGTTGCAAAAGATTTTCAATTTAGGAAGACAAAATATATTTAATTTATACAAGAGAAACTTAAAGGAATCTCAGAAATTACACAGTGTCATCTTATTTATTTCATTGATTTTTGAAGTTCGCCTTTATTAGTGGGAGGGGACATGGGTAAACCTATGGTTGGTTCATGTTGATGTTTGGTAGAAACCAAACAATATGGTAAAGCAATTATCCTTCAATTAAAAATAAATAAAGTGAAAAAATTAACCTTTATTGAGATACTCACAAAATTGTAAGGTATTTATAGCATACATTATGGTGATTATGTATTTATATATGTATACACATACATGTAGTTATACATTATGAAAGAATTCCTGCTGTTTATCTGGTTAACATTTCTATCACTTCACATATTTATCTTTTGTGTGTCTCTGTGTGAGAAAATTTGATTTCTATTTTCTCATAAAAGTTCAATTATACAATATAGTGTTATAAGCTTTATTTTTAAAGTTTTTTTTAGGAGGTACTGCCCCACCACAGCTTACAGGACCCTTTTCAGAGATGGAACCCACATCCTCAGCAGTGAAAGCACATAATCCTAACCACTGGACCACCAGGAAATTCTCTATAATCTTTAGTCAGCATTGGAACATTGAATCTCCAGAATTTTCTCATAGTAAAAGTTTAGACACTTTTACCAATCTTTCCTTACTTCTCCCATCCCCATAGCTGACAACCATTTTCCTGCTTCTCTATATGAGTCTCTATGTGAGTTTGATTTTTTTTAGATTGTATAAATAAGTGAGATCATAAATATTTGTCTTAATCTATTTGAATCATTACACTTAAGATAATGTCCTTAAGGTCCATCCATGTTGTTGAGAAAAAAAAACAATATTTTCTTCTTTCTTGTGGCTAAATACTATTCAATTGCATATTTATACCACATCTTCTTTATCCATTTATCCATTGATAGACACTGAATTTCTTTCCGTATCTTGGCTATAGTTGATAATGATGCAATGAATGGGGTACTACATACATCTCTTCAATATCCTGTCTTAATTTCCTTTGGGTGTTTACTCAGAAGTGAGATTGATAGATCATATAATAATTCCATCTTTGGGCCTTTTGATTCCAAGACATTTAGTTTAATTTCTTGAGGCACTTTCATACTATTTTCCATGGTGTCTGCACTAATGTAAATCCCCACCAAGAGGCCACAGTGGTTTTATTTACTCCACTTCCTTGCCAGCATTTATTATCTCTTCTCTGCCTGACAGTAGCCATCCCAATAGGTATGAGAAGATATCTAAATTTATTTTTAATTTACATTTTCCTAATAATTAGTGATGTGCACACCTTTTCATGTACTTGTTCTTTTGTAAGTCTTCTTTGAGAAAATTATAGTCTGTTCTGCTATTAAGTTTGTTAAATCAGATTTGCATTTTTAGGGTCTTTTGTTTGTTTTTTGCTATTGAGCTTTATGCCTTTACTATGTATTTTGAACATTAACTCATTATCAGGTATATGAATCACTAATTTTGCCCGATTCCATAGGTTGCCTTTTCACTTTGTTGATGATTTCACTGCTTATGCAGGAGCTTTTCAGTTTGGTGTAGTCTCGCTTGTTTTATTTTTACTTTTGTAACATTTGTTTTTGGTGTCACATAAAAAAAAATCATTACCATGACTAATATCAAATAGTTGACCCACCATGTTTTATTCTAGAAGTTTTGTGACTTTTGATCTTACAGTCAAGTTTTTGATCCACTTTGGATTGGTTTGTGTGTGTGTGTATATGTGTGTGTGTGGTATAAGATAAAGATCCACTTTAATTTGTACATTAACTTGTATATCCACTTTTACTAGCACCAGTTATTTAAAAGACTATTATATCCCCATTGTATATTCTTGGCTTAACTGTAATAAGTTAATTTGACATGTATGCATATGCTTATTTCTGCCTCTCTCTCCTGTTTCATTGGACTATCTCTGTATCTTTTTATGTCAGTATTCACTTTTGATGACAGTGGCTCTGTGATAAAGTCTGAAATCAGAAATTGTGATTTCTTTAGGAACATCCTTCTTTCTTGGAAACGCTTTGACTGATCAGTGTCCTTTGTACTTCCATACAAATTTCAGGGTTTGTTCCCTAGTTCTGTGAAAAATTTCTTTGGAATTTTGATAGACATTTTATTGAATCTATAGGTTGCTTTAAGTAGTAATGGACATTCTAAAAATATTAGAAAAATATGAATTTGAGGGAAAATAATTAAATAAAAAGCTAGAAGATTTGGTTTCATGAGAACAGCATCAAAACATGTGTATTATCTAGGGTGAAACAGATCACCAGCCCAGGTTGGATGCATGAGACAAGTGCTTGGGCCTGGTGCACTGGAAATACCCAGAGGGATCGGGTAGAGAGGGAGGTGGGAGGGGGGACTGGGATGGGGAGTACATGTAAATCCATGGCTAATTCATGTCAATGTATGACAAAAACCACTACAATATTGTAAAGTAATTAGCCTCCAGCTAATAAAAATAAATGGAAAAAAAAAGAATAAAAAAAGAAAACAACCCAATTTAAAAAAAAAAAAGCTAGAAGATTTGAAAGACAGAAATAGAGTCACAAACGTAGAAAACAAATTTATGGTTACCAGGGGTGACAAGGGGAGATGGAGGAATTGGGAGATTGTGACTGACAGATACACATTGCTATATGTAAAAGAGATAACTAATGAGAATCTACAGGCTTCAGCAATACGTGAACCATGAACTTCCAGATGTTCAAGCTGGGTTTCGAAAAGGCAGAGGAACCAGAGATCAAATTGCCAACATCTGATGGATCATCGAAAAAGCAAGAGAGTTCCAGAAAAACATCTATTTCTGCTTAATTGACTATGCCAAAGCCTTTGACTGTGTGGGCCATAATAAACTGTGGAAAATTCTGAAAGAGATGGGGATACCAGACCATGAAACCTACCTCTTGAGAAACCTGTATGCAGGTAGGAAGAAACAGCTAGAATTGGACACGGAATAACAGACTAGTTCCAAATAGGAAAAGGAGTACGTCAAGGCTGTATATTGTCACCCTGCTTATTTAACTTATTGCAGAGTACATCATGAGAAACACTGGGCTGGAGGAAGCACAAGCTGGAATCAAGATTGCCGGGAGAAATATCAATAACCTCAGATATGCAGATGACACCATCCTTATGGCAGAGAGTGAAGAACTAAAGAGCCTCTTGATGAAAGTGAAAGAGGAGAGTGAAAAAGATAGCTTTAAACTCAGAATTCAGAAAACTAAGATCATGGCATCCAGTCCCATCACTTCAGGGCAAATAGATGGGGAAACAATGGAAACCGTGTCAGACTTTATTTTGGTGGGCTCCAAAATCACTGCAGATGGTGATTGCAGCCATGAAATTTAAAGATTCTTACTCCTTGGAAGGAAAGTTATGACCAACCTCGACAGCATATGAATAAGCAGAGACATTACTTTGCCAATAAAAGTCCATCTGATCAAGTCTATGGTTTCTCCAGTGGTCATGTATGGATGTGAGAGTTGGACTATAAATAAATCTGAGCACGGAAAAATGATGCTTTTGAACTGTGGTGTTGGAGAAGAGTCTTGAGAGTCCCTTGGACTGCAAGGAGATCCAACCAGTCCATCCTAAAGGAGATCAGTCCTGGGTGTTCATTGGAAGGACTGATGTTGAAGCTGAAACTCCAATACTTTGGCCACCTGATACAAAGAGCTGATTCATTGGAAAAGACCTTGATGCTGTGAGGGATTGGAGGCAAGAGGAGAAGGGCCCGACAGAGGATGAGATGGCTGGATTGCATCATCGACTCAGTGGACATGGGTTTGGGTAAACTCTGGGAGTTGGTGATGGACAGGGAGGCCTGGAGTGCTGCAATTCATGTTGTCGCAAAGAGTCGGACAGGACTGAGTGACTGAACTGAACTGAATGCTACCGTATAGCACAGGGAGCTCTGCTTAATGCTCTGTAATGAACTATATGAGAAAATCTAAACGACAGTGTGTATATATATATGTAACTGACTCACTTTGCTGTGAATGTGAAACTAACACAGCAAAAAAACTTTTAAACATTAAGGAAAATCAGGGCTTCTAATCTGTAATTGTAATAAATCAAATATCAATGTTAAAAAGCCAGGAGAGAAAAATATGACATAAATTTATTAATGAATTTATTAATAAAAATAAATATTTACCAGCAGCTGCTATGAGCCAGGCACTGTTGTAGAAGAGAGAATACAGTGTAGTAAGCAAGATAGATAATGGCATTTCCCTCAAACTGCTTACATTTTTATAGGAAAATACATATGGGAAAAAAGACAAATGAAATATAATGTTCAGATAGCAGTTAAGTACTAAAAAGACAGTTAAACAGATTTAAAAAAAAAAAAAAAACTAAAGAGTTACAATTACAACAACAAAAAAAAAATGACTGTCTTACCATCACAGAGAACACATTTATTTCTTGGATTTAAAGGAAGCCTGTAGTAATAGTAAGAATTGAGAGAGTGATAGTTGAAGAAATAATTTGAAGGCAAAATGAGGTTAATTTTGATAGGTGACATGGGCTGTGAGATAGTGAGGGATAACTTTCAGAATTTGTAAAACAATAGAAGAAAAATCAGGACCTGGGAGAACTGAAAGGGATTCTAAGATTGGGAGAGATGGAAGAGATATGCTTTGATAGCTGATCCTTATTTTGTCTAATAGGGACAAAAAGTAAAGGGCATTTCAGACATCAGGATCATCCCATGTGAAGACGTGATTATTCAGTGACAAGGCATGTTTGCAGTGCTATGAATGACCAGGCATGTTGGAATGATAGGGTATCTGTGTGTGTATGTGTGTGTGTGTGTGTGTGAGAGATGGGTATCAGTGTGTGTGTGTGTGTGCGCGCATGTGTGTGTGTGTGCGCATGTGTGTGTGTGTGTGTGCATGCACGCCATGTGCACATCTGGGCCACAGATGCTGAAATATGATGAAGCACTCATACACTGAGAGAACTGAACTGAAGAGGGCATGAAGTTAGCGGGGTCAGAGCCAAGTTTAGAGGCTCTTATATCGAATTCCAATGAGTCTGAGCTTCATCCCACAGTGCGTCAGTAAGATCTACAGTGGGGTTTCCAGTTTTGAAAGATCTGTCCTCATCATGGACAATGAAGGGAGGTAGGATAGAGACAAAATTAAGCATCCTATTTATCCCACCTATCCTCAAATTTCATTTTATACATTAATCTTCCGAGGAAGTCATGAAAAAGGATCAGAAAAAGATTCTGATCCACTGTTTGGAGCCAGAGTTTTTGTATTTACAAGATTTCTATCAGCCTGAAGTTATTGGCTTACAAGACACATGGGCAGAAGTTTGAAAAGTAAGGGTAAAAAGTCGTTTTGCTGAGCCTGATGAAGCGCTGAGGCTGTAACTGTTGTCATACAGCTGTTTAGTATTTACTAGCCAGGTGACTTCCTGGTTAGTAGTGTTCATGATAGTCAGCATGCATGAATGTCCATCTCCCGGTATAACCGCTTGAGAATGTTCACACAGGGTCTTTCCTCTGCACTCACCTTCTGGGTAAATCAAAACCACACCCTACTGTCATGTGTGTCTTCTTTGTGTATTAAATACCCATTTCATTAAGTTATATGTCTAGCTGACTTTTCTAATAGAAGTATAAAAACAGACAACAAATTGTAATGTGTTTTTCTCATAGTCACAGGGTAAAGTTTTTACTCCGAACTGGAGAGGTGGTGTAAATTAAAGACATTCCTTTTCAAACTATGTTTGAACACGAACACAACAAAGCTTCTGGTCTCTCTCCTGTACAAACTGACTTGAGAATCTGTGTTTGTCAGTAAAAAGAGATCTCTTATGTTTCAGTATTCATCCAGTGATGTGAGTATATTGCTGTACTTGTTCACTGATTTTAGATCAAAGTGTTACTGGGTATTCATTCTCCAAACACAAAAAGAAAACTTCTGTCAAATTTTTATTTTTGCCTATTGGGTCAAGCCATTCCCTAAAGTAACTTTTCCTTCATTATCTGACATAAACTTCGTATATGATTTGCAAGAATAGCAGGTGAATAGGAGCTTGTCTTAGTTGTGAAATATTTTCTCAGATTCACCCAAGGCTTCTGTTTCTTCCTGTGCTGTGCTGAGTTACTTAGCCACGTCTGACTACTTGCAGCCCCATGGACTGTAGCCTGCCTCGCTCTTCTGTCCATGGGGATTCTCCGGGGAAGAGTACTGGGGTGCCCTCCCCCAGCTATTTATTTGTATCTCATGTTTATTCTTTCTTAGCTTCTAGACTCATTTCTAGTTTCACCTGGGAAATTTTCATACTCAAAATTTTTTACTCCTTTAAGTTTCTCTTAAAAAGTAGATATCTATCAAATAAAAGCAAAAAAAAGTGGTGATTTTAAAAAAAAAAAAATTTTTTAAGGCATCCATTAGATATATTGTCAAAAACTGTGAAGGATCAGAGATTTTACTTTCTTGCAAGCCAAGAAGTTCACCAGCCAGTTTCAATGTTCTGTGAGAAGATGCAAGCAAGACTCCTAGGTCAGAATCATAGGACATTTATTCCTGGAAGTCAGGGCATAGCATCCCCAATCCTGCTGATTTTCTTGTTTCCTCAGACTAGCTCCACAAGGTGAGAGAGTGGAGAGCCCCAGATGGATGCTGTCCATGCAGTGAGTTCCTATTACTGCCAAAGAACCATGAGCTTAGGGAATCCAAATCTTCTATTTCTGCTAGAAGAAGATGTGATCTTTATTACATGGATAGTAAGCAAATCTGTCTCTTACTCTGAAGGGAGACACCATTTCTATACTCCTAAGCTGCTCACTCTATAAACATCCTTGAAAATACAGTTGAACAGAAAATCTGTCAGTGCCACTGGTTGAAAGAAGTATAGGAATGTGAGGGGCCCATGGACGATCGTCTTCCAACATTTATCAGCAGATTTCTCCAATTTAAGATATAAACTTTATGTTTGTCTGTTGGGTCAAACCAGTCCCTAAAGTCAGTTTTCTTTCATTGTTTGACATAAACTTAACTTTGTATATGACATGCAAGAATAATGGAAGTATAGGAATTTGATTTAGTTGTGAAATCTTGACAAATATAAAAGTTTACTTTTTAAATTTCATTTTGAAATATTGCCACCATGAAAAGTCATCATTACATTTCTCAAAGAAGGAAGCATTAAAGAGCTTTGGATTTTGAAAGTCATGAATTTAATTGTGGCTTGGTTATAGCTAGATAAACAACTTTGTACAGTATGTCTTGCCTGTCTAAACCTCAGACACCAGGAACCTAGGGAAGGCATACTAGTATTTCTATAATGCAGATCTCCCCAGACAATGCCTGGATCATTGAAGACATTCACTCAATATGTCTTTGGTTCATATCCTTCTTTCCTTCCCTTACTCTGGAGTTCACTCCTATAATTAGGAGCATACTTGCCTTCTGACTTAATTCTAAATAGTCAAGAGCAGAGCTCACCTGTCTACTATTTACTTTCAAACTATTCTATGACTCATCAATGCAGGGAAAGAAAAAGGAAATATAATCTAGACCAGTATATTTAGAGGTACAAAAAGGAGATACACTGAACCACAAGCCTTATTGAAAAAAAAAATTTTAAAGCAAGTGTTACAGTAATGCAATTTGATTGGTATATCTACAGGCACCTTTTATAGTGGTTGGAAAGGAGCACAAACATTGGAGCTGCGCCACCTTAAACCCAACTTTATGGCTTTGTTCATCAAGCTGTAAGATTATCAAAAATGGATGGTTTCAATGTTCTATGAGTAAAATGAGCTTTAAAATATTCATGTACCATTTTTTGGGATTTAATCAGATAAAAAGATGAAACACCTAACATGCTATATTACAGATACATTTTAAAAAATGTTTATATCCTCCAAAAATTAGTCATTTCTTCCCTGTGTCTAATATTTATGTTATAAATGTTTCTCTTAAGTATACATTTGAGGCCTTCCAGATGATGCTTAAAAAACATCTCACTTGACCTTACTCTTCATTTCAACTATATCCTGCTTCTTCCTCAAACTACCAGAATTCTCAAATGAGTGACTAATGTCAGTTTTTCTTAAGTGAATTTCCTTAAGCATGACCCCTTTTACTGACTACAATTCTGAAATGCGCACATGCATGCTGCGTTGCTTCAGTCATGTTCAACTCTGTGTGACCCTATCAACTGTAACTTGCCAGGCTCCTCTGTCCAACTTGAGTTAGTTGTAAAACTCAGTTCAGTTCAGTTCAGTTGCTCAGTCGTGCCCAACTCTTTGTGACCCCATGGACTGCAGCACTCCAGGCTTCCCTGTCCTTCACTAACTCCCAGAGTTTACTCAAACTCATGTCCACTGAGTCAGTGATGCCATCCAACCATCTCATCTTCTGTCATCCCCTTCTCATCCTGCATTAAATCTTTCCCAGCATCATGGTCTTTTCCATTTTGAATCAGTTCTTCCTATCAGGTGGCCAAAGTATTGGAGTTTCAGCTTCAGCATCAGTCTTTACAATGAATATTGAGGACTGATTTCCTTTAGATGGACTGGTTGGATCTCCTTGCAGTCCAAGGGGCTCTCAAGCATCTTCTCCAACACCACAGTTCAAAAGCATCTCAATTCTTCAGCACTCAGCTTTCTTTATAGTCCAACTCTCACATCCATACATGGCTACTGTGAAAACCATAGCTTTGACTAGATGGACATTTTTTGGCAAAGTAATGTCTCTGCTTTTTAATATGCTCTCTAGGTTGGTCATAGCTTTTCTTCCAAGGAGCAAGTGTCTTTTAATTCCATGGCTGCAGTCACCATCTGCAGTGATTTTGGACCCCAAAAAAAAAAAATAGTCTGTCATTGTTTCCATTATTTCCCCATCTATTTGCTGTGAAGTGATGGGACTGAAAGCATTGATCTTAGTTTTCTGAATGTTGAGTTTTAAGCCAACTTTTTCACTCTCCTCTTTCATCAAGAGGCTCTTTAGTTTTCACTTTCTGCAATAAGGGTGATGTCATCTGCTTATCTGAGGTTATTATTATTTATCCTTGCAATCTTGATTCCAGCTTGTGCTTCCTCCAGCCCAGCATTTCTCATGATGTTAAATAAGTTAAATAAGCAGGGTGACAATATACAGCCTTGACGTACTCCTTCCCCGATATTGAGCCAGTCTGTTGTTCCATGTCCAGTTGTAACTGTTGCTTCTTTACCTGCATACAGATTTCTCAGGAGGCAGATCAGGTTGTCTGGTATTGCCATTTCTTTAAGAGTTTTCCAGTTTGTTTTGATCCACACAGTCAAAAGCTTTAGTGTAGTCCATAAAACAGAAGTAGTTGTAAAATTAACTAACAATTATAATGGGGATTTACTGTACCATGCTTTAGGGGATCTTTCCGACCCAGGGACTGAGTCTATGTCTCTTACATCTAACCTGTTTTGTCGGGGTGATTCTTTACCACTAGCACCACCTGGGAAGCCCACAACCCTGAAATAAACCCATCCAAATCCAATGCCAAATCACCCTCTCTGACCATTCTTTCAAGCATGTTTCATTCTGTATGTTGTGATAGGTTTTTCTAAAAATAGCCACAGCAATATTGCTAGCCTCCCCATACTCTGTGAAGACCTTGCCACTCCCTATCAAGAAGTTGGATATTTCCCCTTCTTTTAGGCAGATCCCTGACTACCAGGACATGGAAGCAACCTAAATGTCCATCAACAGATAAATGGCTAAAGATGTGGTACATATACAATGGAATGTTACTTGGTCATAAAAAAGAATGAAATAATGCCATTTATAGCAACATGGATGGACCTAGAAATGATTATACTAAGTGATATAATTCACATAGAAAAAGACAA
This sequence comes from Odocoileus virginianus, assembly GCF_023699985.2. Classification (NCBI taxonomy): domain Eukaryota; kingdom Metazoa; phylum Chordata; class Mammalia; order Artiodactyla; family Cervidae; genus Odocoileus; species Odocoileus virginianus. Next base: position 65,976,273 of record NC_069686.1, on the reverse strand, counting down.
ATATCTCTATCACTTATTGTGGCATCTAAAAAAAGAGTCATATAGATAAACTTATTTACAAAAGAGTAAATAGACTCACACACTTAGAGAATGAACTTATAGTTACTGGGGGGAGGGATGGGGGAAGAAGGATAGATTGGGAATTTGAGGTTGAACAGAAAAGCTTAGGATTCTTCAAATACCTCCTTAAATTGGGCTATAGGCACCTCACTTGCCTCGTCTGAGCTCTTCTTAATCTCTTTCTAAATATATTTCCCTGACAAAATCCTAGCCTGCCAATAGAACTCCCATGACAGTTTTTCATTGCTTTTCAAATCAGAGGCATTCTAGAAAGAGCCGTTCACAACTGAGTGACTGAACAACAACAGCAACCTGCAAGTAACAGTGTCTTGAAGGAAAGCATCAGTCACAGACATTCAAGATACTCAGTCATCTGTCCCTTGTTCAATTCCTGAGGGAAGTTTTATCTACCATTTATCAATCTTTGATCACAGATTCTTAATTATTTATAAATTGTCCAATATTTACAGGAGGGAAAAGTTCTCTTGCAAAATGCAGTCTCTTTTGAGATATCAACCTGCAAAATCATTGCTTTCTTTCCTTTAATAAATCAAATTGCTAGTCTTCCAGGACAGATTTTTCTCTTTGTAGATTTCTTTGAAATATTTTTCTGCAATTCACTCATTTGATTAGAAAATTATCTTCAGTACTATATAATATTGAGCAATGCTTAATAATACTAATATTTATACACTAAATGTGGCCAATTAGAAAGGTCAAAGCTGAAAAAGTGTCATGTGTATCATGAAAAAAACTATAATGAACTACAGTACACAAAGGCACAAATTTAAATTAGCAGTTTTCTTTTATAGCACATTCAGGAGACTCCTTGGGAAAATATATTTTATATATTAATGGAAAATGAAACCAAATAAGTTAATCTAGTTTACTTTTTTGGATAGCTTTGATAGTAAAACTGCAACAGGTAGAGGTTGACAGTAGTGCTGAATTATTGAACTAACAAGTAGGGAATTCAGCCCTTTTGGGATATCTAATTTCAAGTCATAGAAGTAACATCTGATCCTCACTCTCACCATCTATAGTATTTAACATCAACAGTTAAGCCTATTAACAGAAAACTATAAAAGCAAATGTATATGCTCCAAAAACACAATGCCTTTATGATGACAAAAACACAAATTGCTTTAGAGCATACTGCATCATTCCTGATATCTTATGATTAACATTAACAATTAGCAAAAAAGACCAAAATGTCTGAGTTCTGCTACATGACTGAAAATCATAAATTCACCCTGACTTATATTTAAAGTACTGTCTAATGGACCAAAGAATGACCAACAGGCTAGATGTAATGACAGTTGACAAATAGAAATTTATTCAGCTAAGAGGCTTTCCTATCAAGTGCCATGGGGATGAGAGTTGGTTGCATCTAACCTGTTTTTGCCATTAATGATATAGAACAGAGAATAAACAACAGATAAATGAGCAGGAAAGAGGGGAACAGAAAGAGCTGCAAGTCCATGCAATACAATGATGAGGCCCAAGGCAATTTGAAAATCCATAATGCATCCAAATGAACAAAGCTAGTGGAGGTGATGGATTTCCATTTGAGCTATTTCAAACCCTGAAAGATGATGCTGTGAAAGTGCTGCACTCAAAATGCCAGCAAAATTGGAAAACTCAGCAGTGGCCAAAGGACTGGAAAAGGTCAGTTTTCATTCCAGTCCCAAAGAAAGGCAATGCCAAAGAATGTTCAAACTACTGCACAACTGCACAGATCTCACACACTAGTAAAGTAATGATCAAAACTCTCCAGTCAGGCTTCAGCAATACATGAACCATGAACTTCCAGATGTTCAAGCTGGTTTTAGAAAAAGCAGAGGAACCAGAGATCAAATTGTCAACATCTGCTGGATCATCCAAAAAGTGAACTACTGCTGCTACTATGTCACTTCAGTCGTGTCCGACTCTGTGCAACCCCATAGACGGCAGCCCACCAGGCTCTCCTGTCCCTGGGATTCTCCAGGCTAGAGCACTGGAGTGGGTTGCCATGTCCTTCCCCAATGCATGAAAGTGAAAAGTGAAAGTGAAATTGCTCAGTTGCGTCTGACTCTTAGTGACCCCATGGACTGCAGCCTACAAGGCTCCTCCATCCATGGGAATTTCCAGGCAAGAGTACTAGAGTGGGGTGCCATTGCCTTCTCTGCGAAAAAGCAAGAGAGTTCCAGAAAAACATCTACTTCTGTTTATTGACTATGCCAAAGCCTTTGAGTGTGTGGATCACAATAAACTGTGGAAAATTCTTCAAGAGATGGGCATACCAGACCACCTGACCTGCCTCTTGAGAAACCTGTATGCAGGTCAGGAAGCAACAGTTAGAACTGGACATGGAACAACAGACTGGTTCCAAATAGGAAAAGGAGTACGTCAAGGCTGTATATTGTCACCCTGCTTATTTAACTTATATGCAGAGAACATCATGAGAAACGCCAGGCTGGAGGAAGCACAAGCTGGAATCAAGATTGCTGGGAGAAATATCAATAACCTCAGATACGCAGATGACACCACCCTTATGGCAGAAATTGAAGAGGAACTAAAGAGCCTCTTGATGAAAGTGAAAGAGGAAAGTGAAAATGTTAGCTTAAAGCTCAATATTCAGAAAACTAAGATCATAGCATCTGGTCCCATCACTTCATGGCAAATAATTGGGGAAACAGGGAAAACAGTGGCTGACTTTATTTTTCTGGGCTCCAAAATCACTGCAGATGGTGACTGCAGCCATGAAATTAAAAGATGCTTACTCCTTGGAAGGAAAGTTATGACCAACCTAGACAGCTTATTAAAAAGCAGAGACATTACTTTGCCAACAAAGGTCCAGCTAGTCAAGGCTATGATTTTCTGAGTGGTCATGTATGGATATGAGAGTTGGACTATAAAGAAAGCTGAGTGCCAAAGACTTTATGTTTTTGAACTGTGGTGTTGGAGAAGACTCTTGAGAGTCCCTTGGACTGCAAAGAGATCCAAACGGTCCATTTGACCCAGATGAGTCCTGGGTGTTCATTGGAAGGACTGATGCTGAAGCTGAAACTCCAATACTTTGGCCACCTGATACAAAGAGCTGACTAATTCGAAAAGACCCTGAGTCTGGGAAAGATTGAGGACAGGAGGAGAAGGGGACGACAGAGGATGAGATGGTTGGATGGCATCACCGACTCAATGGACATGGGTTTGGGTGAACTCTGGGAGTTGGTGATGTACAGGGAGGCTCAGAGTGCTGAGGTTCACGGGGTCGTAAAGAGTCGGACACGACTGAGTGACTGACCTGAACTGAATGCATCCAAGAGATAACAAATCACTATTGACATTAGAAAATAGCAAAATATATAGAAAAACAAATGAGATATTCAAATTCAAAAGAAATTAAAATATAAATATGTACCAAGTTAAGATGTTTAAGCCTTGAAGGGGCAAGAGCAAATCATATGTGTAGTTTTAATATGTTCAAGAGGCCAGGGGTCTCTTAGCACTGTATGTACTTAGTCTTTGCTTTCATTTATCATGGGCTTCCTTGGTGGCCCAGCTGATAAAGAATCTGTAATGTGGGAGACCTGGGTTCGATCCCTGGGTTGGGAAGATCCCATGGAGTAAGGGAATGGCTACCTTCTCCAGTATTCTGGCCTTGAGAATTCCATGGACTGTGTAGTCCGTGTGGTCACAAAAAGTTGGACACAACTGTGTGACTTTCACTTTTATTAACTCATCGCAATTGTCATGTTGTTAATGTATTAATGCCTATTGTGAAGGCTTACTTAAATGCAAATACATAGATTGTTAGTGTATATTCTTCTAAAAAATGATGTAAAGCAATGCAAAAAGGACAGTAATGTAACAAATATTCAACTTCTTTATGACTTTTTTTTTTTTTTCAGAATCCTATCAGTATAGAAATTGTCAGTAGTAGTGTTATGTCTCTTGTAGACATGAGGGGCACAAAAATTGACTACAGAAATTCATTACATCTGCTCTTGCTCTGGAGAGATTCCCTCCTACTTTGTTCTGTATTTTTGACTAAAAAGAATGAGATTTATTGCACTGGTTGACACGTTCACTTTCATGAATTTAAAAACTTACAAAGTTATAGCCCCATTTTGGAGTTACCTTCTATGTGATCCTAATGATCTTTCCACTCTAAAAGATTTTACAACAATTTCCTGATTTTACAAATTGTGAATCACAAAGGACCAAATAAACAAAAAAATGTTAGTCTTTGTGCAGAAAAATAAGGGATTTTTCAGAAGAGCATTTGGCCGTCACCTATGTACACATTATAGCTGATTACATCCTCTTTCTCTGTGGAAGACAGACCTAAGCTGAGACTAGAAACACCAATCAACATAAAAGAACCGATTTATTGACTCCAACTATAATGGACTTCAAAAAGGCACATAACAAATAATAAAACACTTAAAATAAAGTTCAAGAGGCTGCCAAGTTGGTCATAGATCCACCAAATTGTGTTCGCTCAGGCTGTAGTAATTACATTAAAATATTCCTGAAACAGATACAGCCGAGTATCAAATCATAGGCTCTCAGAATGGAAAGTTAGATGAAGTCATCTATATTAACCCTCCAACTATATGCATACATTCCAAATAAGTGATCCTGTAGCCTCTTATTGCACACTTCTAGTGATAGTAAATTCACCGCCCCACCAGACATTTCATTGCATTTCATGAAAACTGTAATGATTTGAAAGTCCTTTCTTGCATTAAGTGCAAATTTAGCTCCTCATAATTTTCACCAATAGATCTTCGTTCTTTCGGTGGCAACAAAATGGAAAGAGCCTAACAATTCCTTCCTATTTATAAATGGGTGAAGGCAGCAATCATGGTAGCCTAAGTCTTTGTCACAGGCTAAATATCACTTCCCTCCACCCCATTTCTTCTTTTGATAAGCTCTTGATGGTATGGCCACCACTTTGTTGTCCTCTGTATCTTCACCCCCAGTTGATCTTGGTCATTAAGAAGAGTTGTAGACAGGATGAAATGTGCCACTGCTCTAAATGGTTGTTGCAGTCAGGTGGCCCCATCTCTACTTGGTGTGGACATGGAATTTATTCTACTGCCAAAGGCAGCACCAGTTCTACTATTAACAGAACATCTGTGGGTTCGTAATGGTTGGTTCTCACCTGCACTGAGTAACTTCTGGTCCCTTCTCTCAAAACTCTTTTCTCATTGAGAGATCATTGATGCTTCAAGAATCTTTGAATGAAAATGTAATTTCTCATCCCACTATCCCTTCATGTAGGTCATGTTAAAGTGTTAGTCACTCAGTCGTGTCTGACTCTTTGTGACCCTTTGGGTTATAGCCTGCCAGTCTCCTCTGTCCATAGAATTTTCAGGCAAGATTATTGGAGTGGGTAGCCATTCCCTTCTCCAGGGGATCTTCCTGATTCAGGGGTTGAACCCAGGTCTCCTGCATTGCAGACAGATTCTTTCCCATCTGAGCCATCAGGGAATCTCATACAATGATTTCAAATCAATTATGTGATAGCACAGCTATTTATTATTAAACTACTGACAAGTGAGTAAGGAATCTGATAAAATGAATGGTAATTTTACACAGAGAAGGAAAGGGGATAGGAGAATATACATGTGAAAGAAAAAACATACTTTGCTAATCTACACATTTTCCTAAAATCCTATTCCCAAGAAATATGTAATGAGATATAATTGTCATTTTTGAAGACAAACAGATTTGGCCATGAATTTATGCTCATCCACCTATGATGGAACTGCAAAATTTCTCTAATACTTAATTTTCTTCTTTATAAAATTGAGTTAGTTATAACATCGAGTTTATGAGTATGAGCACAGTTTATGAGTATGAAGCTCTGCATCTATGTAGAGTAACTTTATTTTCCTCCCTGGTACTTAAGATATGATTCATGAAAAGTTGTAAGTCTAAAGATACCTCTTTAATAATTCCAATTGCTCTTAATTCAAACCCTAGCCTAAAAGTAAATAGATACTTAAATAATTGTGATTTGAGAGGAAGTGAAAGTAACTTGTTGCCTGCAAGCATTCCCTCTACCTCATGCTATTGTGTTTTGATCCTTTCTGAATAATTTCTCAAATTTCTTTTCTCTGTGAGAGCTGAATGATCAGGAAGTGTAGGGGAAAGGGAAAGAAAGTAGATAAAGCTAAGATGAAGGTATGAATCAGTGGCCACTTGGAGAAGGCCAGCTCAGGAAGGGTGCTTCTGCATGACTGGGAAATGGAAAACCTACAGAGCAAGTGATTTGGGTGGCAGTGGGGAAGGGGAACGTTCTGGTCCTTGTCGGGAAGTCCCCCATAAACCTGGGATATTTATATCATATTTTAGAATGGATTAGATTTGTGCCTAATTGACATGGGAGGGACATGTCAGAGCCAACAGAAGACAGCTGACCCAAAGGGCAGGAAACACTCATGTCTGACATTTAAAAAAAAAAAAAAAATTACCAGAAGAAGAAGAATAAGAGCCAGAGCAAGAAACTAAGGGCAGGGCATAAGGCATCAGCCAGGAACCCGTGGGATGACTCAGGAGGCAGAAGTTGATGTGAGACAGATTCTGGCTATTCCATGGAAAGAGCAGGGATGCTAGACCTCCATCACCAATGGACAGTGGTACCTGAGTACAGAAAGTGGAATTCTCCAAAGGTCCAGACAGAGAGAGAGTACAAGACAAATATCCCTTTAAACTATATCTTATGCTGTCCTTGACAAATCAATGTATTCAAATTCTTATATTATTTTGTTAAGACACCTTTATCTTTCATGACATAGAAATACTGGGAATGTAATAATATGTTCATCTGACCTAAATGCCACACCATTATAATCACAGGTATATTAACTATTTGTTATGAAGCTGGTTATATCTGAGCACATAAAGCAGGAAGTTGATGATTAAAGTATTGCAACTATGCATGGCTTTTTGTTTTGTTTTATTTTATTTTAACTTCAAGTATAGATAAGGGTCTCTGTTTACTTGCCTTGCTTTAGAGAAACTCTGGTTTTTAGTTTGTTTCATTTTATGATTATTTTTAACCTACAAATATATGATTATAACATTCTTCGCTGATGAATTTAGCCTCTAATTTCCCATAAATTAAGAAAAATAATCCTTTTCTTAAATAAATAGGATTTTTAAAATATATTTGTTAAAGAATAAATCAAATCTATCACTTTAATCATGGTTTGAATAAATCCAATTTAGTTTTTAAGGGCTTTTATTGCTCCAAATAAGGCATAATTTTAGTTCTTAAAAGGCTATCTTGAAAAAGGTCAGCTGTGTTATGAGTCTTCTGTGACAAGCCTTTATTTCAGGTGTGTAAGCAAGGCAGCACAAAATGAGTGACCTCACTGTTTCCTGAACACTCACACACACGGACTCACACCAACACACCAGCCGTGTAACAAGAGAGCAGAAGTTCAATCACACTGCTGATTTCACCTGACCCAGATTTAATACGAAGCCCCTGAACAGTGAACTTAGACGATGCATTTAATATCTCTGAACCTCGTTCCCCTGCCTGCCAACCTTTTACACATTTATTACACCAGTTTGAATAATGCTAACACTGTGTCTAGTAAATAGAAGGTGTGTGTCATATAGTGGCCAATATTATCATCATCCACTAGTAGAAAGCATTTAGCATAGTGCCATATGCTTATATGCTATTTACGAAGTAGTGTCTAGTACTCTATGCATTACTCTTTTATCTTAGCATTAGGCGTAGCGCACCAGATCAAATACCATATATATGTATATATAAATATGTATACATGTATATATGTAAATATATATATAAATGACCCAGAAAATACAAGTGATGGTTGCACAGTAAACTAAAAGCTATTCTTATACAAACAGAGCAGGTGAGATGCATCTAGGTCAAGACCATATGTCTAGGAGCCTCGTGATAAATGATACTGAGAAGAGGGATGATTCATACTGCATATAAATCTCCTGGTACCAAGCTAAACCCACAATAGTTCCTTACTAAATGGTCACTATTGTGATCTCCAAAACCAGTATCAAGACTAATAAGCTTACCCATTGGCTCAGTAGCCCCCTCTGTCAATACTGAATATTTATGCTGCTTATGAGGGTTAACTTTAGGAAGCCAGCTTTCATTTTCAATAAGCCTCTTGGTATTTTGTTTTGTTTTCTTTTTTCAAAGTATTTAGGCCTTTATTGATACAAGAATTATCTAAAACAAACAACATGAGCCTGTGCAAAGCAAAGAGTGAAGTCAAGGGAAGACACATCTGTGTCAAAACCATGGTAAACATGGTCAGATCGGATGTTTGTTACGGATGCAGCTCCTGACAAGGACAATCCATACATCACTCTGTCAGCACATGGTGTTTGGGGGCCAACACTCACTGAGCAAACTCACTGCCAAGGGCAGACCGTGGGCCGTAGATGGGAAGGGGGTTTTTCTGTTAAGGAAAGTCCTCTGTTCACAGTTCCAAGAACTAGGACCACAGTCTTTTCCATCTAAGAAGGTTGAACTGCTTTAGCCAAGTTCAGTGTCATATTTTTGAGAAAAATGACTGTAATAAAGCTGACAGACAATCAAGAAAACTAGTTGAGAAGTGTTTTATTATTTGTTTGTCTTTGCCATTGGTTATTGCTCATGCCCATCTAAGCCTGCTATTAGATTGAGATTTTGACAGTTGAAAAAATTCACCCAAGATTCACTCTGAAAACACAAGCATAAGCTCCAAACAGAAGAACAAATAGAAGTTTTCAAGCACTATTTGGCAAAAGCTTAAGAATAAATTGTATTTCATGTACCATAGATTTAGAAGTTCCCCATCTGTGTACCTACCAGAAGTCAAGAATAAGGTCGCAAATAAGTGAAGTACTTCTGCCTTTTTTCTTCTTAATGTTTTTGTTGATTTAATTTTGTCAGTTATATGCAGGAGAGCTCTAATATGTATAATGTTTGATTCTTAGACTTATGAGAAACAGATGGGCCATGGCTATGGTTAAATAGATAAGTCATGTTCATCATGAATTAATTTCAGAGGCATGGACCACCTAATTTTTCCACCATTTCTTTAATATTTTTTTACTTTTAGATTATTTTTAGGAGGCAACTACAAACTCCAGGACCCTTGGAGAATGAGCACTGTGACTTAAGTTTACTTTATATAAGTGACTACCAAGCATCCTTCCTGAAAAATGGAGTCTGGTAAAAAAAAAAAAAAAGGAGAAGAGAGAACAAGATGATGGAAGATGAGAAAAGAAGATGACTGAGAGAAAATTGATGATGAGGACTGAAGGAAAACTTCACTGTTATTTGGCAGCAAAAATTGGAGACTAATTTCTGCTCATCTCATATGACAAAGGGAATAAGTCTGATGACATAAAACTTGCTACAGAAATCTTAACTGGCCTCCAGGAAAATTGAGAAGCTAAAAATCTTTAGGTTTCTTGGCTTCTATCTTTCTTATATTCCTATCTCTTCAACTCAAAATTCACCCATGGAAATCTTAAATGAACATCCACTAATCCTCATTAAAGCCCTAGCTGACAGAACTTTATGAAGCTCCTCTGGTCAAAGGTATTGGTGATGCCAACTTTATATCAAACACCTACTTTAACCAGGTATTATTTATATTTACTTTATATTTTATACCAATAATATAATACTTAACATTGCTTTCTATTTCTAGGGAATCAGCAATCAATAAGAAACAATCTTTGCCCTCAAGAAGTTTGTAATCTACCATGGCATGTGCCTACTTAGTCACATCAGTCGTGTCTGACTCTGTGCAACCCCATGGACTGTAGCCCACCAGGCTCCTCTGTCCATGGGATTCTCCAGGCAAAAATGCTAGAGAAGGTTGCCATGCCCTCCTCCAGGTGATCTTCCTGACTCAGGCATCTAACGCACATCTCTTATGTCTCCTGTATTGGCAGTCAGGTTCTTTACCACTAGCACCAACTGGGAAGCCATCTACCATGGCAGAAACAGTTTAAAATAAGATATTAAATGAGTTTATTGTTAAGAGATAAGCATGTGCTTAAAATAGACAATGTTTTTATTATTTCTCTTTGGTATATGCCTAAGAGTGGAATTGCTCGGTCATATGTAGCTAATATATTTTACTTAATCTTTGGAGGAACTGACAAAATGACTATGTTATTTGCATTTCTACTAGTAATGTGCATGAGTGCCAGTTTCTTCACTCATGTTTCTTATTGTAGCCATATTAATGGATATAAAGTGGTACCTCACAGTTATGGTTTCCTTAATGGGGAAAGATGTTGAGTATATTTTCATTAACTTATTGGGCATTTCTTTATCTTCTCAGTAAAATATAGACTCAAATCATCTGTGCAGTTTAACTGGGTTATTTACCTTTTCATTTTTGTATTAAATTGTTCTTTTTCATTCTGGATACTAGTTCATTACCACACGAATTTTTTTTCAAATATTTCTCCCATTCTAATGCTTGTCCTTTCACTTTCTTGATGATACCACTTACAAAACGGAAGTTTAATTTCAAGGTAATCATATTTCCTGCTTTTCCTTTGTTGTATGTGCTATTGGAGTCATATCCAAGAAAGCACTGCCCAACTCAAGTTTCTTCTAACAATTGTGCAGTTTTAGCTTTTGTATTTAGATGTATATTAATTTTTGTGTAGGATAGGAGGTTGGGATCAAACTTCAGTCATTTGTATGTGAACATCCTGTTAAGACTAGCATCATTTTTTGAAAAGACTATCCTTTCCCCATTTAATTGTCTTGACATCCTTGTTGAAAATCAATTGGCTATATATGCAAAGGTTTATTTCTAAACTTTAATTTTATCTTATTAAAATATATACACTAATCTTATCCTAGTGATACATTGTTTTAATTTCTCCATCTGTATAAATTTTCAAATCAAAAATAGTGGTAGTGACTACTAATAGATACAGGGTTTCTTTTTGAAGGTGATGAAATATTCTTGAATTGCATAACGGTGTTGAAGGTGTAAATCTGTGAATGTACTAAAACCACTGATTTATACTTATTAAATGTATGGATTTTATGGTGTGTACATGATGTTTCAAAAAATGCTTAAAAATTCATGAAATATTTCCCATAGAAGCTGAGATCTGATATAGTTTTGATATAAAAATTTGGCAAGTGAGAAAAAAATAGAATTCTAGACAGGTTACTGAAGGGTGCAAATGCAGAGTGGTGTAAGACCACATCACATGGTCAGGAAACTCAACACTGCTTTGTATGATTTAAGTGTGGAATAGATTAAAATATTATGGGTGATTTTATTGCCGGGGGAGGAAAGAATCTGTTGAGAATTTTATTCTAACCAACAAAAAGACATTCAGATTTAATTTTTTGACTGATCAAAATATTTTTACTATGTACCATCTATATAAGTACTTACAGGGTTTCTATTTATAAAGTATATGCATATGCTACTGAATAACTAGTTTAATACCATATTCATACATTTTACAGTAGTTTAAAAGTATTTAAAAGTCATAAAATATGGGCAAATATACAAAATAAACTTTAAAAACATGAATAGAAAGTCTAATTCCCTTTTCTCATCTCAAGTAATAAAGTTGATCCCTTGGGTATCACCAGGTAAATATGGAACTCTTTGCATTTCTTTTTAAGTGTATTTTAATTTAGTTTGCAATAATAAATCTACAAAATATATCAAATTCCAAATGGGATCCATTTTTAATAATGAAAAGAAATCTAAGATGTTAATACTGAAAGATTTGAGGGCTGAAGAACTGACACATTTTGAATAAAAGAGACTTGATAGTCACACATTTCTTTATCCACTTGCCTCTATACTGCATTAGTCTCCTTTACTTTTTAAATTTATTTATTTTTTACTTGCAGATAGTTGCTTTATAATGTGTTGGTTTCTACCATATACATCAACATGAGTCATACACATGCCTTCTCCCTCTTGAACCTCCAGCCTACCCCACTCCACGAGGTTGTCAGATAGCACCAGCTTGAGCTCCCTGCTTCATGCTGCAGACTCCCGCTGGCTATCTATTTTACATATTAATGTAAATGTGTATGTCTCAATGCTACTCTCTAAATTTGTCTCACCATCTCCTTACCCCACTGTGTCCACAAGTCTATTCTGTATGTCTGTGTCTTAATTGTTTCCCTAAACTGACTAATTTCTTTTTGTATAATAGTCTCTAGCTTCATTCACCTCACTAGGACTCAAATTTGTTCCTTTTATTGTCTGAGTAACATCCCATTGCATATAAGTACCACAACCTCCTCATCTATTCATCTGTTGATTGGCAGACAGGTTGCCTCCATGTCCTGGCTATTGTAAATAATGCTGCAATGAACACTGGGCTACATATGCCCTTCAGAATTGTGGTTTTCTCAGGGTATATGCCCAGTAGTGGGATTGCTGGGTCATATGGTAGTTCTATTCCTAGCTTTGTGCTGGGCTTGATGAAGCACAAGCTGGAATCAAGATTGCCAGGAGAAAATATTAATAACCTCAGATATGCAGATGACACCACCCTTATGGCAGAAAGCAAAGAAGAAATATAGAGCTTCTTGATGAAAATGAAAGAGGGGAGTGAAAAAGTTGGCTTCAAACTCAACATTCAGAAAACAAAGATCATGTCATCTGGTCCCATCACTTCATGGCAAATAGAGGAGAAAACAATGGAAACAGTGACAGACTTTATTTTGGGGGCTACCAAAATCACTGCAGATGGTGACTGCAGCCATGAAATTAAAAGACCCTTGCTCCTTGGAAGAAAAGCTATGACCAACTTAGACAGCATAATAAAAAGCAGAGACATTACTTTGCCAACAAAGGTCCATCTAGTCAAGGCTATGGTTTTTCAGTTGTTATGTATGGATGTGAGAATTGGACTATAAAGAAAACTGAGTGCCAAAGAATTGATGCTTTTGAATTGTGGTGTTGGAGAAGACTCTTGAGAGTCCCTTGGACTGCAAGGAGATCCAACCAGTCTATCCTAAAGGAGATCAGTCCTGGGTGTTCATTGGAAGCACTGATGCTGAAGCTGAAACTCCAATACTTTGGTCTCCTGATGGGAAGAACTGACTCATTGGAAAAGACCCTGATGCTGGGAAAGATTGAAGGCAGGAGAAGAAGGGGATGACAGAGGATGAGATAATTGGATGGCAACATCAACTCGATGGACATGAGTTTTTCTATACTCCAGAAGCTGGTAATGGACAGGGAAGCCTGGAGTGCTGCAGTCCATGGGGTCACAAAGTCAGACAAGATTGAGAGATTGAACTGAATTGATTCCTAGTTTTTAAAGAAATATCCACTGTTTTCCATAGTGGCTGTATCAATTTACATTCTCACCAATAGTACAGTAGAGTTCCCTTTTCTCCACATCTTCTCCAGCATCCTTTGTTTGTAGATTTTTGATGATGGTCATTCTGACCAGTGTAAAGTGATAGCCCCCTTTATTTTAATGGTTAAGCTATGGTGTAACAAAAGAATGGGATCTGGCTTTGCCCTCAAACTACCCAGTTTAGCTGGTTATTTTTCAGGCTTGAGTGGAAAATGATTTGTATGTTACTTGAAATGTATCATTCATGATTTTCCACTGTGAAAAGTAACAATAAGATAAAGTGTGTTTATCCTTGGTTACTAGAAGGAAACACAGATTCCTAAAGGGTTGGAAGACTGTTCTCTTCATCCCCCTTTACCCTTCATATAAAAAAGACAACAACAAGCAAAGTGCTTCATATTTCATTAAGTAATATCCAAAGTCTTCTCACTATTTCATTTCATCACACTTTCAACTTGTAATACAGTAGAAGAAAAGAGTTTGAAACTTCCATTTCATAAAGAAATTAAAGCTAAGTAAAAGTTTGTGGTGGGAGGATGTGCCCAAGCCTCGGCCAAAGCCTCCTGCAAGTCCACAGGAGGTGGTGCTCAGGTCAGCAGGCGGGGCTCAAGTGGAGGGACCACCATCCTGAGTCAGAATGCAATGCCACGTGGGGAGCTGCTAAAGGTGCTGGCAGGGCTCTCAGGTCTGGAAGTAGCTGTGATGGAGGAGGCGGAAGAGCAGCCAGAAGTGGGTGGGGCCCTCAGAGCAGGAAAAGGTGGTTCTCAGGTCATCTAGTGGCACAGTTCAAAGCATCAATGCTGAAAAGAGAGAGAGAATCAAATAAAAAAGTTAGAAGTGAAAGAGATGTTATAATGTTAACTCAGAAATGCAAAGACTCATAAGAGACTATTATAAAATATTATATGCCAACAAACTGAATCACCTATAAGAAATGGATGTATTTCCATAAATTTACAAGACTGAACAAGGAAGAAATAGGAAATCTGAAGAGAATTTTAACATGTAAGGAGTTTTATTCAGTAATCAAAAACCTTCTAGAAAAGAAAAGACTCAGACTTGGTATTTTTACTGGTGAAATGCCTTAAACATTTAAAGAGGAATTAATATCAGTCTTTCTAAACTTCAAAAATGGAACCAGGCCAAAATCACTTTACAAGACCAAATTCACCCTGAAACCAAAGCCAGACAGTTCAGTTCAGTTCAGTTCAGTCGCTCAGTCGTGTCCGACTCTTTCCGACCCCATGAATCGCAGCATGCCAGGCCTCCCTGTCCATCACCAACTCCCGGAGTTTACTCAAACTCATGTCCATCGAGTCTGTGATGCCATCCAGCCATCTCATCCTCTGTCGTCCCCTTCTCCTCCTGCCCCCAATACCTCCCAGCATCAGGGTCTTTTCCAACGAGTCAACTCTTCACATCAGGTGGCCAAAGTATTGGAGTTTCAGCTTCAGCATCAGTCCTTCCAATGAACACCCAGGACTGATCTCCTTCAGGATGGACTGGTTGGATCTCCTTGCCATAGAAAGCCAGACAAAACACTACCAAAAAAAAAAAAAAAATCACAGATCAATATATATGGTGAATATAAATACAAAACTCTTCACCAAAATACTAGAAAACCCACTTCCATTAAAAGGATCTTATATCATGATCGAGTGGAACTTATCCATTAGATGCAATGATGATTCAAATTTGCAAATCAATGCAATATACCATGTTAACAAAATGAGGGTAAAAATTATATGATTATCTAAATAGATGCAAAAAGAAAAGCATTGGATGAAATTCAATATCATGATTAAAATTTTCAAGAAATCATGTATAGAAGGAATGCACCTCAACATAGTAAAAGCCACAAATGACAAGCCCGCCACAAATGACAATCCCACCACAAACTTTATGCTAAATGATGAGGATCTGAGAGCATTTCCTCTAAGTTCAAAAACAAGACAAAGGTGCCCACTCTTATCATTTCTATTTAACATAGTATTGGAATTCCTAGCTAAAGCAATTAAGAAAAAAAGAAAAAAATCCAACTCAGAAAGGAAGCAGTAAAATTGTCTACATTTGCAGATTACATGGTATATAGAGAAGATACCTGTTAGAACTAAGGAACAATTTCCACAAAGTTTTAGGATACAAATTCAATATACAAAAATCAGTTGCATTTCCATATACTGACAATGAATTAGCAGAAACATAAATTTTAAAAGTAATCCCATTTATAATAACTTCAAAAAATTAAATATCTAGGAATACATTTAATCAAGGGGATAAAAGACCTGTATACTTTAATCAAGACCAATTTATAAGATATTGATGAGTAAATTGAAAACATAGATAAGTGGAAAGATATTTCATTTTCATGGATTGGAAGAATTAATAGTTTTAAAATATTATCCATATTAACAAAGTAATCCATAACTTTACTGTAATCCCCATAAAAATTCCACTGGCATTTTTCTCATAAGTAGAAAAGAAAAAAGCTGGGCTTCCCTTGTGGCTCAGCTGGTAAAGAATCCACCTCTAATGCGGGAGACCTGAGTTTGATCCCTGGGTTGGGAAGATCTCCTGGAGAAGGGAAAGGCTACCCACTTCAGTATTTTTGCTTGGAGGATTCCATGGACTGTATAAGTCAGTGGGGTCACAAAGAGTCGGACACAACTGAGTGACTTTCACTAGTAGTACTAGAAAAAAAATATTTTAATATTCATATGAAACCGTAAAAGACATTGAATAGCAAAAGCAACCCTGAGGAAGAACAATAAAGTTGAAGGCAACACATTTTCTGATTTTACACTACATTACAAAGAGCTGTATAATCAAATACCATACCAACATGGTATGGTCATAGAAAAATGCGGATCTATGGAACAGAATAGAGAGCTCAGATATACTCCAGCCTGTATGGTTAACTAATTTTGATAAGAGTTCTGAGGACAAAAAATGAAGAAGGAACAGCCTCTTCAATAAATGGTGCTGTGAAAACTGCATACACATATGCAAAAAATAAAACTAGACTCCAATTTTATATCACTCACACAAATTAACTTGAAGTGAATTTAAAACTTGCCTGGAAGATCTAAAGCCATAAAATTCCTGAACAAACACATAGAAAAGGGGTTCGTTGACGTTGGTTTCAGCACAGATGCTTTGGAAATGGCACCAAAAGAGCAAGAAAGAAAAAAAAAAAAAGTCAGCAAGTAGAATGACATTAAATCAAAAAGCTTCTGCACAGCAAGGAGATGATCAACAAAGTGAATAGACAAGCTACAGAATGAAACATACTTTCAAACCATATATCAGTTAAGATATTAATATAATATAAAAATATGTAAGAAACTTATGCAACTCAATAGCAAAAGCAAGCAACCAAGATTTTTTAATATTTAAAAGATTTGAATAGAGGTTTTTCCAAAGAAGACATATACATAGAACATGAAAAGGTGCTCAACATCACTATCAGGATAATTCAAGTCAAATAGAATGGCTTTTACCTGAAAGACAAGAGATAATAAATAGTGTAGAGAAAAGGAAAGTCTTTTGCCCCATTGATGGAAATGTAAATTACTTTGGCCATGATGGAAAACAGGGGGAAAAATAAAATAGAATCCCATATGATCCAACAATCCCACTTCTAGGTATAAATTCAAATTAAATGAAATTAACATTTTGAAGAAATATTAGAACTCCATTATTTATTGCAGAATTGTTCACAAAGACACAGAAACTACCTGTTTGTTAGTGAACACATTGATAAAGAATATATGATACATAAATATGTATATCCATACCCAAAAACATATGCATGTTTTCAATGACTA
The DNA here is from genome assembly GCF_023699985.2 of Odocoileus virginianus. Taxonomy (NCBI): domain Eukaryota; kingdom Metazoa; phylum Chordata; class Mammalia; order Artiodactyla; family Cervidae; genus Odocoileus; species Odocoileus virginianus. The sequence goes on along the minus strand of NC_069686.1, from coordinate 65,959,030 downwards.
TTATTTAGTCATGAGAAAGAAGGGAATGCTGACATTTTTAGCAAAATGAATCAACCTAGAAGATGTTATACTAAGTGAAATTAGCTAGATTTTTAAAAAAATGTAATATACATGTGAAATTTATTTTTTTTAAATTTAAAAAGTCAAATTCATAGAAACAGAGTAAAATGATGATTACCAGGAGTTGGGGGATGGAGAAGATGGGGAGAGATCGGTCAAAAGGTACAATTGTTCAATTATAAGATGAATAAGCTCTGGGGATCTAATGTATAGCATGGGAATCAAAGTCAAGAATACTATGTTTTGGCTTGAAATTTGCTAAGACAGTAGATATTAAATATTCTCATCACATATGCACAAAAAAGATAACTAAGTGAAGTGAAGAACATGTTAATTAATCTGAATTATGGTAATTATTTCACAAAGTATACATCTGTCAATTCATCATATTTTAAGGATATATATACACATATATATACACATTTTCTTATGAATTTAAGCTCAATAAAGTTGACAAAATTTTTAAATACCTTAATAAAAATAGGTATATTGGCATGAGCTAGACAGACTAAATTTTTTATTTCATTTCTACAGTTTACATCCTTGAAGGATAATAAACAAATAAAAGAAGAAATATGCAATATAATCTCAAATGAAAATAGGAGTTTTTCCAGAAAATAAAGCAGGAAAAGAAGTGGGAAACTGACTGAGGGGTGAAGGAAAGCATGATTTTTTTATGCAACGGGGTAAGAACTCTTTGAGGAGACATTTTTACAAGCATTTGAGTAAATGTGAAGAGAGCCTTGCTTAGCTGGCATTTTAGTAATCGTTGCAGTAAGTACAAAGGCCTTAGAGCCTGAAGAAGCAATTAGCCTGTCATATTTGAGAAAGAACAAGAAAATTGGAACAGCTGGGGTGGAACAGGAGGTCTAGACCATGTAGAATTTTGATGGCCAAGGGAAGGACTTAAGCTTTTATTATATATGTGAGGTAAACCACTGGAGGTTCTGAAATGTGGAGAGATATGATCTTATTTAAAATTAAAAATATCATTCAGGAGTGGAAACAGGGAGAGCCACTGGGGGCTCTTTAAATAGGAGATGATGCTGTTCAGTAATGGGCATCCATGAAACAGAGTGGAAAAGAACACATTTAGATCTAATAAAGGAAGAAGAGACCAAATCCATCGATCAGTTCAACTCGTGATATGGCAGAAATGGGAAAACCAAAAATAGCTCAATCCTTGTTGTTTAGTTTTTTTGTTTTGTTTTGTTTCTGTTTTTGTTTTTTGCCCAAGCAACTGGGAAAATGGTGTGCCTAGTGGAAACAGTGTCAGACTTTATTTTTGGGGTGCTCCAAAATCACTGCAGATGATGATTGCAGCCATGAAATTAAAAGACACTTACTCCTTGGAAAAAAAGTTATGACCAACCTAGGTATAGTGTATTAAAAAGCAGAGACATTACTTTGCCAACAAAGGTCCCTCTACTCAAGGCTATGGATTTCCCAGTGGTTATGTATTGATGTGAAATTTGGACTGTGAAGAAAGCTGAGCACTGAAGAATTGATGCTTTTGAACTGTGGTGTTGGAGAAGACTCTTGAGAATCCCTTGGACTGCAAGGAGATCCAACCAGTCCATCTTAAAGGAGATGAGTCCTTGGAAGGACTGATGTTGAACCTGAAAGTCCAATACTTTGGCCACCTCATGAGAAGAGTTGTGTCATTGAAAAAGTCCCTGATGCTGGGAGGGATTGGGGGCAGGAGGAGAAGGGATGACAGAGGATGAGATGGTGGGATGGTATCACCCACTCAATGGACATGAGTTTGGGTGAACTCCAGGAGTTGGTGATGGACAAGGAGGCCTGGAGTGCTGCGGTTCATGGGGTCACAAAGGGTCAGACATGACTGAGCGAATGAACTGAACTGAACTGAACTGAATAAATGACCTGGGAAAAATGGGAGAAAGTAGATTTTTGGAGAATGTCAGATAGAAAATTCTTTTGGGAGTCACAGTTTAAATTGTCTCTTAGCTGTGCAGATAAGAATTTAGAGCAGGCAGAGGAATATGCCATAGTTCATTAATTCCAATGTGCATTTTTCTTTCACATTTTAATACTGTAAAATGGGAATGCCTCACCCAATTGACGGGAAGCCAGGTGGTGGTCATGATGTACTTGTTATTGTCAGATCATGCACAAACTTATTGGTCAATCTGTTAATATTTTTCAGACTTCCATTAAGTGCAATGCAGTGTTAGTCCTTTGCTACATAAATGCCTTTCTTTTAGTTATAGAAATGTTTGAAACTATTTAGCATATAAGTAGCATTTAAGACATAGAGGTGGATGAGATTCCCAAAATGAAGTTGCTAAGTAAAGGGGCTATGAGTTGCATCTAGAGCGGGATTGGCTTTAAAAGGCACGAACAATGCTGCTTCAGCTGCATCAAGAACTTTCTTTGCGTTGAGTAGAGGGGAGGTCATCTGCCTTTGCTAAGGCTAGGCAAAATGATCTAAAAGGCGAAGGACCACACACTAAAGTATTCCAGGCCTCCAATAGCCTCCTCTGTCACGTGCGTCTGCACCACATGCCTTTCCATCAGGACACCACAGGGACCCATGTGAAGTGAGATGCCAGGGCAGTTTGAATGATTCAAGAGTCTACCAGAACAAGACGCTAAGTTTGCTTTCATCAGTCTGCTGCCAGCAACACTTTCTCTTCCACGTGCCAGTGTCTCTGAGCACCACCCCCACCAGCATCCAATTTATTAGCATTGATAAAAAGCCCTGCTGGGGGAGAAACCGTGAGTTCCACTCCACAGAGCTTGTTGCATTCCAACAGCTTGCATATCAGGACAATTTGGAACATACTCGGTGCCCTGAGTCTCCTGGTGTGACTTTTTTCAGGGTGTGATGTCTGCCCCAGCACCACCAGGCACCCCCCAGAGCCAACAACTGTCGTGCTTCAGAGGAATCCTTGGAAGCCTGGGACTCAGGAGGAGACATCAATATCATACATCTGCAGAAAATTAGAAAACGTGAGAAAACTTTACTGGGATTTGCTAAGCAGAGGTTTTAGGATTTCTTTTCTTTCTTTAGCAACTTCAGATATGCACTGTATGTATGTTTTGTTGATTAGTGTCCAATCAATTCTGTAGATATTTGAGGAATGCCTACATTTCAGGTATTGAGGGACTCAGAGCCTAGCAACAACATTGATACACAAGTAATTATCTCAGGAGAACTGAATTAGGAGAGACAAATTTAGAGTTCTCCAGGGGAATGAATCAACAACTGTCTCAATAGCAAGTTGGTGGCCTAGAATCCTGTAGCTTAGAATATATATATATATATATAATATGCAACTATAATTGATTTGTAATGTGTTAGTTTCAGGTGTACTGCAAACTGATTTGATTATATATATATGTATATATATATATGCATATATATGTATATTGTTTTTAAAATTATTTTCCCATTTGTGTTATTACAGAATATTGGACAGAGTTCCCTGTGCTATACAGTAGGTTCTTGTTGGTTATGTTTCAAATACAGTCATGTGAACGGGTCTGCCCTAATTTGCCAAAGTGTCCCTCTCCTCCACCTTTCCCCTTTGGTTACCATACATTTGTGTTCTATGTCTGTGAGTCTATTTCTATTTTGTAAGCAAGTTCATTTGTGTCATACTTTAGATTCCAGATACAAATGATATCATACGGTATTTGTCTTTCTTTGTCTGACATACTTCTCTTAGTATAACACTCTCTAGGTATGTCTATATTGCTGCAAATGATATTATTTCATTTTGTTCTTTTTTAATGACTGAGCAATATTCCATAGTTATCCACTTATCTGTCAATAAGCATTTAGTTTGTTTCCATGGCTTGGCTATTGTAAACAGTGCTGCAATGAACATTGGAACATGTGTATCCTTTCGAAACATGGTTTTCTCTAGATATACGCCTGGGAGTGGGATTGCTGGTTCATATGGTAGCTATGCTTTTTTAGTTTTTAAGGGATCTCCATAGTGTTCTCCTATATGTGATTTTGAAGGAAATGGAGGATGGAAAATTTTGAAAATTCCAGAAAGACATAACAGCATTTTCAAATTCAGTGACATAAAATGATAACATTTTGGAGAACTATGAGCTTTTCAATTTTCCCTCTTCTGAACGTGACAGTTTCCATCCACTATGGACTGCTTCAGCTTGGGAGACTAGCCTCACTAAAAGCACGCTCTTCCTAAGGAAGCTCTTTGTGGTCACTGAGCAAAGTTGGGACATCCAGGACTGACCCTTTGATTGACCCCATGAGACAACTCTGCCAGCCAGTATACACTCCAGAGCCCCCAGCAATTTCACTGAGGCTTTCCAGGCCTGCACTACAATCCAACTTTTCCTTTCACAGGTGTTGACTCCTAGCAACACCCTACAATGTAAACCCTGTATCAATGCATGTTTCTGGAACCTCCAGGCTGTCACAAGGGAGCAGGTGTTGGCTGCCTCTGACGTATGATGCCCTCTGAGGTCCTAAAGGAAAATCTCTTTTGATACTTAGCATTTTTGTTTTCAGTTGTATTCAATTTTTCTTAGTGAATAAAAATTTCTTATGATTTAAACTGTTTTTCATGAACTTTTCCCATTAGAATGCAGGGTGGTTTGGTTTAGTTTTGTTTTTTAATGAGAGGCAGCTGAAATTAGGGCATTGAAGGGCTGAGACAGGAAAAGAGACTAAGAAATTAGAAAGCTGTGAAATGGAGGAGGCCTTAGAGGTGTAACCAGGTCAGATATCTAGTTGGTCCCTTGATGAAGCAAGTGCAAAGGTCCAGAATAGGAGAGATCAGGATGAGAATACAGGAGCTGCCTGCCAGGGTGAGGAAGAGGCTAATCTCATAATGTCATGAGACAGTGTCTTGTACATAGTAAGAACTCAATTAATAGTGACTGTTTATTATTATTGTCTATTGCTTTCATTATAATGATTATCAGAAATAGAAGAAAGAGAGAGTGATGAAGACAAGTTTCAGCGACTCTGCAACTTTGCCTAGGGCCAGTCTTCTTGCCCATACAAACTGCAGAAGAAATGCTTAGCCTCATTAGTTAAGCCGAAATAACTGAATAAATCAACTATAATTTTCTGCAAAGTCTTTATACAAATGTAAACATGGGGAAATAAGAAAAAGAAATTAGGGATGAAAATAAAACAAGATAATGAGCATTTGAGAATAAATGATGATTCATTCTTTTAATTGCAATACAGATAATAATTGATTCAGGCCATCTGCAGAGGAGGCATGTGAAGAAAAGAAGGGGGATGTGAATAGCAAAATGATTTCAAAGGCATCAAGATAAACAGATGACAGGCTGGAGGAATATTGAATTGGAAATAAACATTTAAGGGGTTAAAAAGCTATGGAAAAAACTTCTCTCACCTGTAGAGATAACTAGGTCTGCTTAAAAGGAATGTGCTTGTATCAATACAGGATAATATCTGATCTCTTAAGAGACATTAACTAGACTCTTTTTTTCTATTAAATAATGTTGCCTGTGTTGTGAGGGAAGTAGCTCCAGAACATATTTCTTCTAAGCCTAGAGTTAAAATCAGCAGAACTGAAAGCTTAGCACACAAATTAGTCTAATATCTTCATTCAAAAACTGATGATATGGGACTTCCCTGGTGGTCCAGTGGTTAAGACTCCATGCTACCAATGCATGGGGCCCAGATCTGATCACTGGTCAGGGAACTAGATCCCTCACGCCACAGCTAAGAGCGCTCACGCCCCAGCAGCGAAGATCAAAGGTCCTGTGTGCCACAACTAAGACCCTGAGCAGCCAAATAAATAAATAAAACAAGAAAGAAAATATATATATATATATATATATATATATATATATAATCCAAGGGTGATAAAACAGATGATGGAGATAGTAAAATCAAGATAAGAATTCAGGTCCTGAACCAAAGGACACTACACTTTAAAATATCCCAAGATTAAAAGTATCATTTAACTTCAACTAAGAAGCAGTTCCACTTTTTGCCATATGTAACAAACTCTCTTTTGTTCCAAGAAATTTCAGGGGTGTGATAAATTGGGGGGGAAACAACAGATTCATAGCTTTGCTGACTTCTGTGATGCAAATATGAACAACTTCAAGCTATTAAAATGACTTCACCGGCCATGCATTTGAAAGAGATATGGGTTAACAGTGATAATCACAGTCATCCAGGCTGTTTTACTTGGTCTATAGCAATCCTCTTCATCTGCTCTTGCTTTCCCAGATTCCTTGTGTGATAAAAAAAAAAAAAAATCATTCCTTGCAGGATATAAGTGAGGTTAACTAGAGAAGAAGCAAGGTCTTCTGCCACAAAGAATCTCAACTTATCCTGCAATGTGAATCACTTGCTTTCAGGGTCCTCAGGAAACAAGCGAGGGAAAAATTTCCTCTCATCTTCAGGAATTAGGATACAAGGTAATACGCTTGGGAATCATATCTCAGTTTCTTCCTTAGAGTACTGGATATGTGTGAGTGTGAAATTTACTGTTTTAAGCTAATGACAACTTTCATCACAGAATATTTCTAATCTTCCCCTTTTCTAGTTGAGAACCAGAACTCTGTGCTAAATATCCTAGCAAGGTAAATATTAGATCACTGTCCCCTGACTTCCAAACAGTTTCAAATTCACTTCTCTCTACTGACTTAGATGAGGATGAGACTTAGATGACAGAGGATGAGATGGTTAGATAGCATCACTTACTCAATGGACATGAAACTGAACAAACTCCAGGAGACAGTGAAGGACAGGGAGAGCCTGGCATGCTTCAGTCCATGGAGTCACAAAGAGTCAGATATGATTTAGTGACTGAACAACAATAACAACTGACTTAAGTAGACTTTTGTTTCTAGGAATGACAATAAGTTTCTATAAAACCAGTTTCATCTCCCAGAAATAAGAGGATCTGGAATTGTTTTTTTCACTGTGGGAGAATCTTACTGACAACTGTGTCCGAGTTCCATAGCTCAAGCTTCTGGGTCCAAAATCTCCCTCTTGATTTCTATTATTTCAGTGTGGCATTCTTTCCTTCATGTGTTCCTCCCTCCATTCACTTACAGAATATGTTATCACAGAGTAACAAAACTTCAAAACTAGCACTCAGAGGGTTCATAGTCCAAAACGGAAGACAATCAAATCAAAACAAAATCAACAAAAATAATATCAGTATAAGGTAGCTCAGCTGGTAAAGAATCCTCCTTCAAGTCAGGAGGCGTCAGTTCAATTCCTGGGAAAGGAAGATCCCCTGAAGAAGGGATAGGTTACCCACTCCAGTTTTCTTGGGCTTCCCTGGTGTCTTAGATGATTAAAGAATCTGCCTACAACATGGGAGATGTGGGTTTGATCCCTGGGTTGGGAAGATCCCCTGGAGAAGAAAACAGGTACCCACTCCAGTACTGTTGCCTGGAAAATTCCATGGACAGAGGAGCCTGGCAGATTACAGACTATGGGGTCGCGAAGAGTCAGACAAGACTGAGTGACTTTCACTTTTCATTACCGTGCTTGTTGTGGGAAGTAAGAAGGAAGTAACACAATCTTCTCTTGTTGTTCAGTCACTAAGTTGAATCCCACTCTTTGCAACCCCATGGAACATAGCACGCCATGCCCCTTTGTCCTCCACTATCTCCCAGACTTTGCTCATTTTCATCAAGTCAGGGACGTTACTTAACCATCCTATCTTGTGCCACCCTGTTCTTCTCCTGGCCTCAATCTTTCCCAGCATCAGGGTCTTTCCTAAAGAGTCAGCCCTTTGCATCAGGTGGCCAAAGTATTGGACCTTCAGCATCAGGGCTTTCAATGAATATTCAGAGTTGATTCCCTTCAGGATTGACTGGTTTGATCTCCTTGCAGTCCAAGGGACACTCAAGCATCTTTTCCAGGACCACAACTTGAAAACATTAATTCTTCAGCAAGTTCACTTCAGTTCAGTCACTCAGTCGTATCTGACTCTTTGCAACCCCATGAATCGCAGCACGTCAGGCCTCTCTGTCCATCACCAACTCCCTGAGTCCACCCAAACCCATGTCCATCGAGTCGGTGATGTCATCCAACCATCTCATCCTCTGTTATCCTCTTCTCCTCCTGCCCTCAATCTTTCCCAGCATCAGTGTCTTTTCAAATGAGTCAGCTCTTCACATCAGGTGGCCAAAGTACTGGAGTTTCAGCTTCAACATCAGTCCTTCCACTGAACACCCAGGACTGATCTCCTTTGGATGGACTGGCTGGATCTCCTTGCAGTCCAAGGGGCTCTCAAGAGTCTTCTCCAACACCACAGTTCAAAAGCATCAATTCTTCAGTGCTCAGCTTTCTTTATAGTCCAACTCTCACATCTATACATGACTACTGGAAAAACCATAGCCTTGACTAGATGGACCTTTGTTGGCAAAGTAATGTCTCTGCTTTTTAATATGCTGTCTAGGTTGGTCATAATTTTCCTTCCAAGGAGTAAGTGTATTTTAATTTAATGGATGCAATCACTATCTGCAGTGATTTTGGAGCTCCGAAAAATAAAGTCAGCCACTGTTTCCACTGTTTCCCCATCTATCTGCCATGAAGTGATGGGACCAGATGCCATGATCTTAGTTTTCTGAATGTTGAGCTTTAAGCCAACTTTTTCACTCTCCTCTTTCACTTTCATAGAGAGGTTTTCTAGTTCATCTTCACTTTCTGCCGTAACGGTGGTGTCATCTGCATATCTGAGGTTATTGATATTTCTCCTAGCAATCTTGATTCCAGCTTGTGCTTCCTCCAGCCCATCATTTCTCACGATGTACTCTGCATATAAGTCAAATAAGCAGGGTGACGATATACAGCCTGGACGTCCTCCTTTTCCTATTTGGAACCAGTCTGTAGTTCCATGTCCAGTTCTAACTGTTGCTTCCTGACCTGCATACAGGTTTCTCAAGAGTCAGGTCAGGAGGTCTGGTATGCCCATCTCTTTAAGAATTTTCTAGTTTATTGTGATCCACACACTCAAAGGCCTTGGCACAGTCAATAAAGCAGAAATAGATATTTTTCTGGAACTCTCTTGCTTTTTTCATGATCCAGTGGATGTTGGCAATTTGATCTCTGGTTCTTCTAAATTTTCTAAGACCAGCTTGAACATCTGGAAGTTCACATTTCATGTATTGCTGAAGCCTGAAGAATTTTAAGCATTACTTTGCTAGAGTGTGAGATGAGTGCAATTTTGCGGTAGTCTGAGCATTCTTTGGGATTGCCTCTCTTTGGGATTAGAATGAACACTGACCTTTTCCAGTCCTGTGGCCGCTGCTGAGTTTTCCAGATTTGCTGGCGTATTGAGTACAGCACTTTCACAGCATCATCTTCCAGGATTTGAAATAGTTCAACTGGAATTCCATCACCTCCACTAGCCTTGTTCATAGTGATGCTTTCTAAGGCCCACTTGACTTCACATTCCAGGATGTCTGCCTCTAGGCCGAGAGGAGCTACCCTGCGTCAGAGGTAAGGAGCAGTAGCTGTGCTTTGCTGGAGCAGACGTGAAGAGATACCCCATGTCTAAGATAAGAGAAACCCAGGTAAGACGGTAGGCACTGAGAGAGGACATCAGCGAGCAGACAGACTGAAACTACAACCACAGACAACTAGCCAATCTGATCACATGGACCACAGTCTTGTATAACTCAATGAAACTAAGCCATGCCATATGGGGCCACCCAAGAAGATGGGTCATCATAGGGATGTCTGACAGAATGTGGTCCACTGAAGAAGGGAATGGCAAACCACTTCAGTATTCTTGCCTTGAGAACCCCATGAACAGTATGAAAAAGAAAAATGATAGGACACTGAAAGAGGAACTCCCCAGGTCAGTAGGTGCCGAATATGCTACTGGAGATCAGTGGAGAAATACTCCAGAAAGAATGAAGGGATGGAGACAAAGCAAAAACAACACCAGCTGTGAATTGCCCTGATGATAGAAGCAAAATTCGATGCTATAAAGAGCAATGTTGCATAGGAACCAGGAATGTTAGGTCCATGAATCAAGGCAAATTGGAAGTGGTCAAACAGGAGATGGCAAGAGTGAACGTCGACATTCTAGGAATCAGCCAACTAAGATGGACTGGAATGGGTGAATTTAACTCAGATGACCATTATATCTACCATTGTGGGCAGGAATCCCTTAGAAGAAATGGAGTAGCCATCATAGTCTACAAAAGAGTCCGAGGCTAATTACTTTACAATATTGTAGTGGTTTTGTGGTTTTTGCCATACATTGACATGAATCAGCCATGGATTTACATGTGTTCCCCATCCTGAACCCCCGTCCCACCTCCTTCACCATCCCATCCCTCTGGGTCATCCCAGTGCACCAGCCCTGAGCACTTGTCTCATGCATCCAACACGGACTGGTGATCTGTTTCACACTTGATATATACATGTTTCGTTGCTGTTCTCTCAGATCATCCCACTCTTACTTTTTCCCATAGAGTCCAAAACTCTGTTTGTACATCTGTGTCTTTTTTTCTGTCTTGCATATAGGGTTATCATTACCATCTTTCTAAATTCCATATATATGCCTTAGTACACTGTACTGGTGTTTATCTTTCTGGCTTACTTCACTCTGTATAATGGGCTCCAGTTTTATATATCTCATTAGAACTGATTCAAAGTCTGAAATGCAGTACTTGGATGCAATCTCAAAAATGACAGAATGATCTCTGTCCATTTCCAAGGCAAACCACTCAATATCATGGTAATTCAAGTCTATGCCCCCAACCAGGAATGCTGAAGAAGCTGAAGTTGAACAGTTCTATGAAGACCTACAAGACCTTCTAGAACTAATGCACAAAAAATATGTCCTTTTCTTTATAGGGGACTGGAATTCTTTGGAAAAATAGGCTATAAAAGATTCACAGTGTTTTGGATCTTATAGGATAATTAGGAGTTTGCCGACATATTGAGGAAAATGATTCAGGAAGAGAAAGTAATAACATATCTACATACCCAGATGCTTTTTTCAAGGTTTAACCAATGGGCATATTTATGTCTGACATATACTCCTGCATCTTTTTCTCTTTCAATTCACCTTCTTAAGTCAAGGAATATCATCACTAAGGGATCAAAGAACAAAGACCCTTAAATAAATATGCATTAAAAAAAACAAAATTAAAGGCCTTACATTTGAAAGATTTTGAAAAAGAGGTATCTCCAGCTGTAATGTTTGTACTCCAGAAAAGATATGAAACTGTTAGTAAGGGTGGGAGGGATCCCAGAGGCCTCTAATAAGGGCAGAGATGAGAGGGCAGCCTTCCCTGGTAGCTCAGACAGTAAAGAATCTGCCTCCAATGCAGGAGACCAGGGTTCAATCCCTGGGTCAGGAAGAGCCCATGGAGAAGGGAATGGCAACCCATTCCAGTATTCTTGCCTGGAGGATTCCATGGACAGAGGAGCCTGGCAGGCTATGGGATTGCAAAGAGACAGACATGACTGAGTGACTCACACACACACACACACACACACACACAAAAGAAAAAAAAAAAAGAAAAATAAAAATAAAGGTGAGAGACGCCTGCACACGCGTGTGAAGCGCTTTAACTGCCCAGTGATGGCACTGCTGAAGGAGTCGTCATGACGGAGTGTTGTTCAGTCCATAACCTCGAGGGATCATGTGACACTGATAAGATGCAAAAGGGGAAAGAGAAGAGAGATATGTCAGAGCGCTGATTCTGTGTGCTATTCGATTAAAGCTAGTGTAAATTTGAAGCTTATTCTGATGAGTTACATGTATGCAGTCAATCCTGCAGCAATTGCTTTTAAAACCTGAAAATACAAACAAGTATTAATGAAATTAAAATGTTACAATTAAAAAAACCACTCAATGCAAAAAAAAAAGCAGAAAAATGAAGAAATAAACAAAAAGTGATACGAGACTTATAGAAAGAAAACATTTAAATGGCACATACAAATTCAAGTATATCAATAATCACATTAAATATGAGTGAATTAAACAATCTAGTCAAAAGGCAGAGATTATCAGATTGCAACAAAAATGAAGAAACCCAGCTCAACTATAAGTTGTTTACAGAAGATAGATTTAAAGATACATAGATTGAGAATAAAAGGACAGAATACTTTTATTACATGAACAGCAACAACAGAAAAACTGGACTACTCATACTAATATTAGACAATTAAAATTTTTTAATTTTGAGATCAAATTAAGAATAGATTTTGTTTTAAAACATTATAAAAAGGGACTTCTTAATAAAATAGAGGCTAACCCATTAAGAATAAATAATAATTATAAGCATGTGCACATAAAGCAGAGTACCAAATATACAAAATAAAACTAACCTAAATGAAGAGAGAAAGATAGTTCAACACTAATTGGAACATTTGATTTCCTATTTTCAATAATGGACAAAATAACTAGATAGAAGATCAGCAAGAGAATAGAAAATTTGTACCAGACTACAAGTCATTTAGTCTTAACAGACATCTATAGACCATTCCACCAGAACAACAGAAAACACATACTTCTCAAGTGTGTGGGGGATACTTGATACAAAGTGCATTATCCAACCACTGATGCTGCTGCTGCCAAGTCGCTTTAGTCCTGTCCAAATCTGTGCGGCCCCATAGACCCCACCAGGCTCCCCCGTCCCTGGGATTCTCCAGGCGAGAACACTGGAGTGGGCTGCCATTTCCTTCTCCAATGCATTAAAGTGAAAAGTGAAAGTGAAGTTGCTCTGTCATTTCCAACTCTTAGCGACCCCATGGTCTGCAGCCTACCAGGCTCCTCCATCCATGGGATTTTCCAGGCAAGAGTACTGGAATGGGGTGCCACATTCAACCACAATTGAATACAATTATAAAATTGGCTCTTTCTTTATCGGGAAAGGAAAGAAGACTGGAGGAAATAGTTTAAGTAGTAATATGTTCTGCCATAATTAGATAAGCTAGAAAGACAAATTAAATTACCTTGGCAGTGTTCTTTGTCTGAACAAAGATAATGGAGGTGGGAATTCAGAGGAGACTATCAAGATAAACCTTTGTTATACTATTTCCCTCTTGAGTCTATACTTTGATTCATGCATAATTTCTCACCCAAATTTATTGTAATTATAATTTTCATGATTGGGGTGCAATATTAGATAGCTAAGTTCTTTTGGAGAGGAGGCAAAACTCTGAGTCGAGTTTCTTCCTCTGGGAGGTGTTTCTTGACCCAATTAGAAGAATGCTGCTACCAACAAAAAATGCTCAATCGTTGTAATAGCAACAGCAGTAAGAAAAGCCAAGACAAAGTCAATCAGAATAGGAACCAAAAGCAAATAAACAAGAATAAGAAGAAAGCTTACAATATCAACAATGCTGAGACACTTTTGGATGTTTTGGGTCTTCATTAATAATGTATAACAAAGTACAGAGTAGATTGAAATGAGAGAATTATCAGGAAAAAGAACACCTGCATTTTGCAGTGGAATTTTTGCACATGAGAATTGAGACAGGGACATAGATCAGGTAAATAAAATAATTCTTACTAGGCTGTTTATTGGTTTAGGCAGGATACATGAACCCCTATATAAACATGCCTGAAGATGAAAGACAATTATGGCAGTAGGTGAAAGGTGACACCACAGCTCAGAGTTGACCTCACCTGTACACACATAAAATGGGAGAAGGGAGTGAAGGATTGGGATAACTCTGGAGGGATTTCCCATGTGCAGAAGCAGGAAAATGGAGAGTAAAATGTGAGTAAAAACAGATGATGTAAAAGGATTGGATAAAGGGAGGGTCAAAAAACAATGCTAGGTGACAGATTAAGTGGTCCTATCAGTTATAGGGGGATAACAAAGGCGTTCCTGGCAAAGTCCAGTCTCCTTTGAGTGGGTCAGAATTTCTGAGGAAAGACTGAATTAAATTTATCTGCCAGCTCCAGTCATCAAAGGGAAATCTGTTCTTTGAGTAGGCAATAGATTCTGCTAAGAAATTGAATGAGTTGAATATTCATCTTAAAAAAAAACTTCATTCATACCACAGTGAAGGGAATAAATAGACTTCTAATTAAACTTGCATCTTTAGAAGTGTGGCAGATACCTATATTTACTGGGAAATTGCTCAAAAGTGCCTAAAGAGGTGACAATTGTGATACAGTAAAAGAGAAATATGTCAGCAAATTTGGAAAACTCAGCAGTGACCACAGGACAGGAAAAGGTCAGTTTTCATTCCAATCCCAAAGAATGCTTAAACTACCACACAATTGCACTCATCTCACATGCTAGTAAAGTAATGCTCAAAATTCTCCAAGCCAGGCTTCAGCAATCTGTGAACCATGAAGTTCCAGATGTTCAAACTGGTTTTAGATAAGGCAGAGGAACCAGAGATCAAATTGCCAATATCTGCTGGATCATCGAAAAAGCAAGAGGGTTCCAGAAAAACATCTATTTCTGCTTTATTGACTATGCCAAAGCCTTTGACTGTGTGAATCACAATAAACTGTGGAAAATTCTGAAGGAGATGGGAATACCAGACCACCTGACCTGCCTCTTGAGAAACCTGTATGCAGGTCAGGAAGCAAGAGTTAGAACTGGACATGGAACTACAGACTGGTTCCCAATAGGAAAAGGAGTACATCAAAGCTGTATATCATCACCCGGCGGAGGAAGCACAAGTTGGAATCAAGATTGCTGGGAGAAATATCAATAACCTCAGATATGCAGATGACACCACCCTTATGGCAAAAAGTGGAGAAGAACTAAAGAGCCTTTAGATGAAAGTGAAAGAGGAGAGTGAAAAAGTTGGCTTAAAGCTCAACATTCAGAAAACTAAGATCATGGCATCTGGTTCCATCACTTCATGTCAGATAGATGGGGAAACAGTGGCTGACTTTATTTTTCTGGGCTCCAAAATCACTGCAGATGGTGATTGCAGCCATGAAATTGAAAGACTCTTACTCCTTGGAAGGAAAATTATGACCAACCCAGACAGCATATTAACAAGCAGAGACATTACTTTGCCAACAAATGTTTGTCTAGTCAAGGCTATGGTTTTTCCAGTAGTCATGTATGAATGTGAGTGTTGGACTATAAAGAAATCTGAGCACCGAAGAATTTATGCTTTTGAACTGTGGTGTTGGAGAAGACTCTTGAGAGTCCCTTGGACTGCAAGGAGATCCAACCAGTCCATCCTGAAGGAGATCAGTCCTGGGTGTTCATTGGAAGGACTGATGCTGAAGCTGAAACTCCAATACTTTGGCCACCTGGTGTGAAGATATAACTCATTTGAAAAGACCCCGATGCTGGGAAAGATTGAGGGCAGGAGGAGAAGGGGATGACAGAGGATGAGATGGCTGGATGGCATCACTGACACAGTGGACATGAGTTTGAGTAAACTCCGGGAGTTGGTGATGGACAGGGAGGCCTGGCGTGCTGCGATTCATGGGGTTGCAAAGAGTCTGGCACGACTGAGCGACTGAACTGAACTGAAACAAGAAAATCTTTTGGAATATCATGAATCCAATTGGACAACTTGTTAATCCCCAAACACCATCTCCCTATTTCTGTCTTCTATGCCTTAGCCTGCTCACCCACACAGTTAAGATGTTAGAATACCCAGGATCTTTGCTTTCTGAAAAATCCTTTCATGAATCCTATCACTAAAATGTGCACGTATCTACCTCCAAATTTTCTGAGAACATTTATAAAATTCCTTTGGCAGGTAGGCCTCTTTAGTAGTAGTATTATATAGAATTAGCTCCCTACTTTGCTAGGGCATTAAGTCTGTGTTCAAAAGTACTGAAACAAAAATAACTCTTTGCGATGCCTTACAAGGTAAATGCACATATCAAGTGCTTCATAAATGGACAGAGCTATCCAATGTTCCAAATTGTCGTTGTCTTCCCGTGGTTGGAAGTCTGCTAGTTTTCAAGAACTGAGGAGCTGGGAAGAAGGAAGTATACTAGGGCAACTTAAAAAGCACCAGGTATTCTGTTCTATTGAGTTTAGCTCTTTTTTTTTTTCTTGAATAAACACTCCTTGCAACTTTTATTAATTTCCAGAGTTCCGAATTACTTGATTTGGGCATTTATTTATTGCTAGTGCTTTTATTGCTTTTATGGAAGAGGTGCTTACCTCCTCTTATGGACTGAATGTCTGTGTCTGCTTCCACCCCAGAAATCACATGTGTTGAATCCCTAATCTCCAAGGAGATGGTGTTTGGAGGCAGGGCCTTTGGAGGGTACATAGGTCCCAAGAATGGGGCCCTCATGGTGAAATTTGTGTCCTAAGGAAAAGAGACACAGAAGATCTCTCTTTCTTGGCCATGTGAGGACCCAGCAAGAAGATAGCTATCTGCAAGCCAGAAAAAGAGTTCTCATCAGGAACCAAATCAATGGTCACCTTGCTCTTGGGTTTCCCAGCCTCCAGAACTGTGACACATATATTTCTGTTGTTTAAGCCACTCAGATTTTGTTATAGCAGCAGGAGCTGAGTCAGACACTCCCTCACTGCAGATTTTATACAAAATATTTAATTTGATCTTCATTTTCTAGTCAGTTAGGGCAGTTATAATGATCTTTGCATTTGATTTTGTAAATAGAAAGAAGAAAAAAGACAAGCCGGAAGAGAAGGAAGTGAAAAAGTAGAAAAGGAGGGGAGGAGAAGAGAAGGGGAGGGGAGGGAGTGGGAAGCAATCCACTGATCTTAAGTGTTTGGCTTCTAAAAATCAAACATCTACTATTAGGCAGTGCTCATTTATTTATATCTGGACTTGTGTATTCTAACCTACAGAACTCTCAGTACATCCAGAGTAAAAAAATGCAATTACAATATTTTTATTTAAAACTAAAATATTTTATTTGAAAAGGTTTAGAGAGCAATAATTGTCAGTTGCCTGGGATGGTTAAGATGCAACTTGACTGAAATATAGAGACTCATAAAGTTACAGGAACAATGAATAATCATCATCATTTCTCTAGGTTCAGATAATTCCTAAGTGGGGCGTGGAGGTCAGAGGCACAGAATTTGTTTATGGCACCTGACATAATACCATAAATAAGAGGCATCTTTGAGAAAAGCCATAATATTTTTTACCTGGATGAATATAAAACATAAGACCACTATGATAATGTTTTTATTTTCCTAATTTTTGGAAATGCCTGGATTCACACAGAGATCCTTCACCATAAACATTTTCCTAAATTATCTCAGAGAGAACCCCAAGGACTTCATTTTAGTGCTGAGAAGGCTGAGGATGAGAGAAGTTAAGTGATTTCTTCAATATTATCCCAGCATTCACAATGTGATAGTTGGGATCAAAGTCTCCTAATTTCCATGGACTTTTTCCTTCATATTACCCTATCTTCATGAGAAGCCCCTGATTTTTAAGATCATGATTGAGGCCAGAATTAAACAGCGAAATTTCTCTGTATGAAAAGGACTCTGACCCAAATTCCAGATGATCTGGAAAAGCCAAAGCCTTTTCAAAGAAGCAGTATGAGATTGGCATTTGAGTAATACTGGTTAATGATGACGTGGGACAACAAAATTGTAGCTGTCTTTGCCTGGTCCTGTTAAAAACAATAAAAACAAAATAACAAAACAAAAGATAAAAAGAAACAAACAAACAGTGAGCATGCCTCACCCTCCAGTTACACCAGGTTCAGTCACAGCTCACTGCAGTCACCACCAGTGAGCCCTGAGGGGAGTCAGGAGCAAAGCAAGACGGGATGCAGTGCCCTGCGCGCGGGGTAAGTGTCCCTGGGCAGTGAAGATGTGTTCCTTAGGACGAATTTCATTGACCACTGGCTCCTGCACCTTCCCACACACAGAAAGTACTAAAATCACCAAGTTGGGATATTTGTTCTTTTTGATCAGCAGTAATCTTTTAACAAGATTCACGACTACATTTCCATGTATGTCCCAGTCCCAACTCCATCTCCAAAATTATATATATACATAATATTATTATATATAATATATATATTACATATTTATAAATACATTTATATTTTATAATATTTTATAATAATTTTATATTTAACTATAAATATATTTATAAAATATATATATATATCTTGTGGCTCAGCTGGTAGAGAATCCATCTGCAATGTGAGAGACCTGGGTTCGATCTCTGGGTTGGGAAGATCCCCTGGAGAAGGGAACAGATACCCACTCTAGTATTCTGGCCTGGAGAATTCCATGGACTGTGGTCGCAAAGAGTCAGACACAGCTGAAAGACTAAGAGTGCATGTGCATGTGCGTCCACACACACACACACACACACACACACACACACACACACACACTGATTCCTTCCCTACCTCTGACGAGCAGTTTACTCAGAGCTACTGAATGGTTGTGTCCCTAAACAAAGTGTAAACTTGCAACTATAAAGCTGAGCATTCTTCTTTTAAGTTGGCAATTTCAAATCTGAAATTTAAGGTGTCCTTCAGATCACTTTGAACTCTTAAACACAAATTCAGAGAAATAAAATATCACTTAGAAGATGTGACTTAGGCCACAAGCTTCTTATAAATTTGCTTGTCCTACCCCCCAGTGCCTGTGTTCAGTAAGTTTCTCAATCAATTGCATCCCCTTAAAGAGATAGGGTAGTTAAATTTGCATCATTTTATTCTGTTTACATTTCTTCTAGAAGAAAAGTAGCACTCATTAGTCCCAGGGCTTTGGTTTTTAACCATGAAAAACTACTGTGAAGTTACTGTCTAGTTCACCAAACATGAAGAGTCAACAATGGAAATTAATTCTATCACACGGAAGGGAGTTTTCAAGACAAAACTGAAAATATCCTTTCTTTATACAACCATGGTGTGTGCAGTTGTGGTTATTTTTCCCCCAGTGATTTTCCTTTTAATTTGATAAGGCACTCTGTTAGGAATAGAGACAGTAAAACAAATTATAAACATTTCCTGACCAAAAGGAACTTAGATTTATTTTGCTAAAATATGCCTTCCTATGTCACTGCCATGCTAAACATTAGTTATGCATGGGATATTCTATGCAGATTCCTGAGTTTGGTCTGGAAGAGGATGGAAACAATGCTGGTTTAACAGCTGCCATTTATTTGTTCACTGCCTGATATATGTCAGGTATTCAACTAAGTTAATAGATGATTTGTTCATTCATTTTGTTATCTATTATATTTTGGCATCCCCAAGGAAACTTTTGCAATTAGAAGCACAGAGCAGTACCGAGTGAAAAGCATGAACTTGGAGTTCAGCTGATGTGGTCTCAAACCCTGACTCTACTGCTTAATATTTCTGTGATCGGAGAAACCTGCTAAAACTGAGACTGTTTTAATTGGAAGAGGATTTAGAAGGCTATATCAGATAACATATTTAAAGTTTCTAACATTCTCAGATAAGGTGCTTAACAAAAAGATTAGATATTTTCTTTCTCTCTCTCTCTTTTTTTTATCCAATCTATAGTTAGAAATCTGAAATGTGAATACATTATCAATTTGCAATAATCATATAGCTAGAAAATGCAATAGTTCCAAAGTCCTGCTTTTTCCAAGAGATTGTATTTAGTCTCCATACAGCCTCCAATTTCTTTTTTAGTTTATTTCCTCTACCACTCCATTAAAGCCTTCCCTAAAGTCACTTTTTACTGGCACAACTCCTTAACATCTCTTGGTTGCTAAGTCATATGATAAAAGATTGCTTAAATTATAGTAATTATGGTATTATAATTACTTTCATACCTATCTGTCTTCCAGCTAGATTTATTTCCTACAAGGAAGAGTCAAGATGCTTATGTCTGAATCCACATTGTTTGACAGGATAGTAAATAATTTTTTACTGAATAAATTGAATTTCATTGCAAAATAAAACTGAATTGAAAATATGAATGAAGAAAAAATAATAAATTCTGTTATAACCTTCTGCATCCTCTATACATGTCTTCCTTGCAGATAAAATAGCCCACATTATGGTTGAATCCATGGTCTTCCTTTATCTGAATGTGTACCCTAAACAAGTTACTAATTTACTTTTGAGGCTTAACAGAAAGTTTAAAAACATGGAATGGATATATGGATTCTGAACTATCTTAACCTCAGTTTCCCTGAAGTCAGAGCCTGATACGGTTTTCTAAGTAGATAGTTTATTTTAAAATGTGATTGCCTATAGCAAGTGTGAGGGACAAAGGAGTAAACAGGGAAGGAGGAGATAAAGGCCAATAATTGTCAGTGAGTTTTCCATCATCACAGATCTGTCTGAAGCGCCTACAGAGTGCTTCACAGAACCAACTGCCTGGGAGACTAAGGCAAAAATCATTGATCCATTGACTTATCTTCCCAGTTGATCAAGGCAGCCACACGAGTGATTACTTTGATTTATTTCTGGGTTACACATGATGAGCAACAGTAGCTTCCTGTGGATATGTCATGCTGCAGAATCAGAAAAACTCTAGGATGGGAAGTGAGCAGTCTACAAAATAAGGCCAAGGTGAACACTAACATTGCACCTGCCTGAACTGATTAACACCTATGCAGTGCTGGGCATAGTTGTGGTGACTAGAATAAGGATGGGTTTAGAAGTCAGGATGGAGCGCCTGAGGAGGGCAAGACAGTCCACTTCCTGTACTCTTCGGACCAATTTTTGCCTTTAAGTCCACTTTGTCACCGCTTCCAGTTGAAGGCCAATCACAGTCTCTTCAAATACTTAATTCAAACAATTAATGGGATAAGCTAGAGTCTCCGCCGCTACAGTTTTACCTGAGGCAGTAATGAACCCTGCAGTTCCTTTACTTAACTGGTGGGATGACCAAAATCAGGGGCCTTGTTCCTGTTGACCTGAGGTTGTTACTCTATCTTCTAAGCCATTACCACCTGCATGGAAGCATCAGCACTGCTCTAATGTATCTCTGAAACTGTGAGTGTGCTCTTCACATCCACGTTACAAAACGGCAACTCTGCACAATTGTAATCAGAGTGAATTATCCTTACTAGTAAGGTAAACATACTTTGCCTTCTGGTCTGTTGACATGAGGGATCCAAAATGACCACATTATGATGGTGACTTCATGTTCTACATAATTTTTCCTTTCTGTCCTCTAACTAAAATATTTCCCCACCTCCACCCCAGAAACAACACTCTCTATTAAAGCAGAGTCTATGGGGAAAAGGAGAAAAAAAAATCATGTCATCATGAGTGACTGCATGAGGGACATATTCTACCTTCTGTTTCATAGACCCTAAGCCTAGTTTTGGGGGTAAGGCACCGTATAGGACTTATTTATTAAGCACAAACACTTGAAAGACAGTGTCCCAATGCTGTGCAATATTTTCCTGAACTAGCACCTTCTCTGAAACTTCAGTATATCATCCTTTTTCTAAGACATCAAACCTCCAGTTACATCATCATTAGATATCTCAGTGTCAAGAGCTGAGTCTACAGTAGGTCTGTAGTAAATGGGTTACTTATTTACAGAACTGATTTCAAACATCCAGTAGTACTCTACCACTATAGGAATGCCCTTGCTCTAGAAATACAAAGGTGCACCCTGCAAATATTTCTATTAGGACTTGCCAACATCATAAGGAATCCTTATGTATTTTATATATTGATAATTCCATTAGATTTATAGAACTATATGATTCTAATGGCATAGCAATTTGTCTCACACTCAAAATTGCTGTAGAGATTCCCTTGATTGGGACCTTACTCAAAACTGTCAGCCTTGTGAGTCACTAGACAGGTAAGTTTTTACCAAGTATAGCATATGCTGACTGCAAAATAAAAAAAAGGCCCACCAAAAGCTATCTATGACTCTTTCTTGATGAGGGCAGGAATGAAAAATAAGAACTTATCTTTGATTTTAGATACAATGTCACAATATGCTCTAAATCATCAAAGCTCTAAAAATTTATACATGGAGCAGACTCCCAATCCTTTTGACTTTATCTCCTTCACTCTGGCATAACAGTGTCTTAGTCGGCTATCTAGAGTACCTGCTACCGTACTCATCTAATCCTATTAATATTAAAATAGTGGATTACAAAATGTTCTAGAGATTGTCAGGATAATAGGCATTCCTTCAGTTTAGTTCAGTTCAGTCACTCAGTTGTGTCTGATTCTTTGCGACCCCATGAACCACAGCACGCCAGGCCTCCCTGTCCATCACCAACTCCCGGAGTTTACTCAGACTCATGTCCATCGAGTCGGTGATGCCATCCAGCCATCTCATCCTCTGTCATCCCCTTCACTTCCTGCCCCCAATCCCTCCCAGCATCAGGGTCTTTTCCAGTGAGTCAACTCTTCGCATGAGGTGGCCAAAGTACTGGAGTTTTAGCTTCAACATCAGTCCTTCCAATGAACACCCAGGACTGATTTCCTTTAGGATGGACTAGTTGGATCTCCTTGAAGTCCAAGGGACTCTCAAGAGTCTTCTCCAACACCACAGTTCAAAAGCATCAATTTTTTGGTGCTCAGTTTTCTTCACAGTCCAACTCTCACATCCATACATGACCACTTGAAAAATCATAGCCTTGATCAGACAGACCTTTGTTGGCAAAGTAATGTCTCTGCTTTTTAATATGCTATCTAGGTTGGTCATAACTTTCCTTCCAAGGAGTAAGCATATTTTAATTTAATCACCATCTGCAGTGATTTTGGAGCCCAGAAAAATAAAGTCTGACACTGTTTCTACTGTTTCCCCATCTATTCCCCATGAAGTGATGGGACCAGATGCCATGATCTTAGTTTTCTGAATATTGAGCTTTAAGCCAACTTTTCACTCTCCTCTTTCACTTTCATCAAGAGGCTTTTCAGTTCCTCTTCACTTTCTGCCATAAGGGTGGTGTCATCTGCATATCTGAGGTTATTGATATTTCTCCCAGCAATCTTGATTCCAGCTTGTGCTTCTTCCAGCCCAGAGTTTCTCATGATGTATTCTGCATATAAGCTAAATAAGCAGGGTGACAATATACAGCCTTGATGTATTCCTTTTCCTATTTGGAACCAGTCTGTTGTTCCATGTCCAGTTCTAACTGTTGTTTCCTGACCTGCATACAGGTTTCTCAAGAGGCAGGTTAGGTGGTCTGGTATTCCCATCTCTTGAAGAATTTTCCACAGTTTATTGTGATCCACACAGTCAAAGGCTTTGGCATAGTCAATAAAGCAGAAATAGATGTTTTTTCTGGAACTCTCTTGCTTTTTTGATGATCCAGCGGATATTGGTAATTTGATCTCTGATTCCTCTGCCTTTTCTAAACCCAGCTTGAACATCTGGAAATTCTCGGTTCTCTTATTGCTGAAGCCTGGCTTGGAGAATTTTGAGCATTACTTTACTAGCATGTGAGATGAGTGCAATTGTGTGGTAGTTTGAGCACTCTTTGGGATTGCCTTTCTTTGTGATTGGAATGAAAACTGACCTTTTCCTGCCCTGTGGTCACTGCTGAGTTTTCCAAATTTGCTGGCATATTGAGTGCAGTACTTTCACAGCATCATCTTTTAGAATTTGAAAGAGCTCAGCTGCAATTCCATCACCTCCACTAGCTTTGTTTGTAGTGATGCTTTCTAAGGTCCACTTTTGACTTTACATTCCAGGATGTCTGGTTCTAGGTGAGTGATCACACCATCGTGATTATCTGGGTTTTGAAGATCTTTTTTGTACAGTTCTGTGTATTCTTGCCACCTCTTCTTAATATCGTCTACTTCTGTTAGGTCCATACCATTTCTGTCCTTTATTGAACCCATCTGTCTAGGGACAGTTATCAAACATGTCTTCCAAATACTTAAGCTTCTTTTTGTAAATTTTGCTTCTTTTCAATAAACCAACTCAGTTTTACAGATCTTTAACATTTTTGTATTCTTCATTACATTTTTCTGCTTTGATCTTTGTCATACCCTTATTTATACTAATTGTGGGCTTAACTTGTTCTTTTTTTCAATTTTATGAGGTATAAAATTCAGTTCAGTTCATTTGCTCAGTCATGTTTGACTCTTTGTGACTCCATGGACTGCAGAATGTGAGGTCTACCTGTCCATCACCGGCTCCCGGAGCTTACTCAAACTCATGTCTATTGAGTGAGTGATGCCATCCAACCATCTCAACCACTGTCGTCCCCTTCTCCCCCTGCCTTCCATCTTTCCCAGCATCAGGGTTTTGTTTTTGTTTTTTTTTTTTCAAATGAGTCAGTTCTTCTCATCAAGTGACCAAAGTATTGGAGTTTTAGCTTCATCAGTCCTTCCAAAGAATATTCAGGACTTATTTCCTTTAGGATGGACTGGTTGGATCTCCTTGCAGTCCAAGGGACTCTCAGGAATTTTCTCCAACACTACAGTTCAAAAGTAGTTCAAATGTGTATTTGAGATCTTTATTTTATATATATATATATTTATTGCTATAAGACTCCTTCTTAGCACTGCTTTTGCTTTATTTTGTATGTTTGGGTATGCTGTGGTTCAATTTTCATTTATTTAAAGACATTTTAAATTACTTTTTAAATTTCATTCTTGACTCATTGGTTGTTCAGCATGGTTGTTTACTTTCCATCTATTTGTGTGTTTTCAAGTTTTCTTCTTGTTACTGATTTCCTGTATTATACTATTATGGCTAGGAAAGATATTTGGTAGGCTTTCAATCTTTTAAAATTTCCTGAGACTTATTTTGCAACCTAACACACAATCTGTTCTGGGGACTATTCCATGTGTGCTTGAGAAGAACATGTATTCTACTGCTGGTTGATATAATGTTCTGTGTGTATCTGCTAGGTCCACTTGGTTTAACGTATAGTTCAGTTCTAGCGTTTCTTTACTGATTTTCTGTCTGGATGACCTATCCACAGCTGAAAGTGGAGAATTGAAGTTCCTACCAGTACTTGTTGTTGTCTATTACTCCCTTCAGAACTGTTAGGGTGTACTCGACCAAGATAAGAGAGGACTCAAACTAAATAAATAAATAAAATTATAAATGAAAGAAGAGACTTCGCACAAAGACTCGTAAGAGCCAGCTATGAACCATAATATGCTAATGAATTGTACAGAATAAAAAAATAGACAATTTCCTAGAAACATACAACCTACAAAGTCTGAATCATGAAAAATACACAATCCAAATTTGAACCAAAATATCCCAATAAAGAAAAGCTCAGGACCAGAGGGCTATATGGTAAGTTCTACAAACATATTTTTGTTTGTTTGTTTAATTATCATCAATATTTCTCAAGTTCTTTTAAAAACAGTGAAGAGGAGGGAATACTCCAACTTCATTTTATGAGGCCAGAATTACCATAATTCCAAAGTCATATAAGGATATTACAAGAAAGAAAACTGCAGGCCAATGTCCATGAAGAACATGGCTACAAAAATCCTGAACATAATGCTAACAAATAGAATTCAACAGCACATTTTAAGAAGCATACATCATGATCAACTGAAATTTATTCCTGGGATTCAAAGATAGTTCAGCATATACAAAGCAATAACTGTGACATACTAATAGAATAAAAGACAAAAATCATATGACTATCTTAATAAATGCAGAAAAAGTATTTGACAAAATTCAGTGTCCTTCCATGATAACAACTGTCAATAAATTGAATATAGAAGAAACAAAGCCCACAGTAAATATCATACTCATGCTGAAGTGTTGAAAAATTTCCCTCTAAGTTCAAAAATAAGACAAGTGTGTCCACTTTCACCATTCCTATTCAACATAGTACTGGAAGCCCTAGCAAACAGGCAAATTAGGTAGTTATGTAAAGAAAGAGACAAAAGGCATTTAAAGCAAAAATAATGATATAAAATTGTCGCTGCTAGCTTATGACATGATCTTGTGTAGAAAAAATTTTAACACAAAATATTGCAGCAATTAAACACATTCTGTAAAATTTCAGAGTATAAAATCAGTATATAAAAATCAGCTGCTTTTCTGTACAGTATTGAAAAATAAATTTTAAAAATGTTGCATTTACAGTAGTATTAAAATAGCAAAATTCTTAGGAATAAATTTAACCAAGGAAATGAAAGATCTAGACATTGAAAAATATAAGACTAGAAAGCATTATGAAAAAGACTGAAGAAGACAAAAATAAATGGAAAGATATCTTGTGTTCATGGACTGGAGACATTATTATTGTTAAAGTGCTATCTATGGGTTCAATGAAGTCCTTCCCAAGGACCCAATCTCATTTTGTGGAGAGATAGAAAAAGCAATCCAAAAATTTGAAGGAACCCCAAAAAACTGAATATTTATAATAGATAAGACATGGAAACAATCTTCCATTAATGGATAAATGGATGAGGAACATGTATATCACACAATGGAAAACTATTCAACCTTATTCAACCTTGGAAAAGAAGAGAATTCTGCCATTTGTGACAACATGGGTGGGCCTTGAACGCATGATGCCAAGTGAAATAAGCCAGACATGGAAAGACAAATACTGTGTGATCTGACATGTATGGAATCTAAAAACATCACGTTTAATGAAACAAAGAGTAGAATAGTGGTTGCTAGGGGCTGGAGGATGAATGGGAAGATGTTGATCAAAGGGCACAGATGTTCAGTTATATGATGAATAAGTTCTGCGCTAAAGCACATAGTAGTTATCTTAGTGAACAATATTGTATTGCACACTCAAAAGTTACCATGAGAATAGAGATTTACCTTTCTCACCATAATAACAAGAACAAAGTGGCTACTGTGTGAGGTGAAGTACGTGTTTATTAACCTCATTGTGCTAAACCTCCAGCAATATGTACATGTTTACATCATCACACTGTACACCTTAAGTTTAAATAATGCTGCATTTCAATTATATATCAATAAAGCAGTGCAGGGGAGCTTGTTTTGTTCTTCCTTATTGATGAGAAGAGTCTGTTCATTAGATTAATAGCTGTATCCTAAGCACCAGAGGCTGCACTCTGTTAATCTGTTCCAGTAGAAATATCACATCACACATATAACTGAAAATGTGGCTATCATTTATCCAAGTTTAGTAGAGCTCTATCATTTCTTAAGAGTGATCTTTGTTTGCAGGATGCTGGGGCAGTAACTCTATAGCATCCTTTAAAGCTTTAAATCTTTAATGATGGCTTTAACCCTTGAATTCCTATAGGATGCATCATTACTTCTCATTTATGGCTAACAGGCCCTTTCAAGGGATTTCAATTGGTCCTTGCTATTACAAAGGTTCCTTTGGCACCATGAGGTTCTGCCCATTCTAAATACATTTATTCCAGTTATATACTTGGAGACTAGAGAAATGATCATGCAGAGGGTCTTTAATAAGAGTCAATGTATCTGGAGATGACCAGGTCTAGAACAGTTTATAACTGGCGTTACTAGCCAGAGGATTCTGATGAGGTTTTGGTTTCTCCATATTGATGATATACCTAAACTCATAGCCAACCTCTCTTGAAGTCTGGGTATTCTTTCTTATGTAGTACAGTTTTAGTCAGTTATATTATTACTGACTTCCATGGGAAAGGATCTGGCAATATTTAAGATTAACACTTGTGGTAGCATTGCAAAACTCCTTCCTTCTGTCCTCCCCATCAGTGGATGGGCTCTGCACTTATCAGTAGTAGTCTACGGGGGCCTAGTTTTCCATGAGGTGTGTCATCTGCCTCTGGCGTAGCAACTTGCTTTCTCTCTCTCTCAGTCCTATTCTGCCTCACTGAATGCTGTGATCTATTAGCTATCACCACAGATCCCAGGGGACAGGATATCCTCATTGTCATTCTGGCTTCCCTTTGTATTTGGTGATTACATCTTGCCTCTGACAGTTAAACAGAATCACTCTGCCTCTGCCGTTCTGAAATCCCCTCCTTAATGCTCTGTGCCCATCTCTGCATTGTTACTAGAGAGCCCAGGCTCATGACAACAGCTCTTGCTGTCAGCTCCAGCCTAAAGAGGAGAACCAGCACTGATATCGTTAAAATGCTCAGGGCTCCTCTCTGGTATGTGCCTCTTTATCTTAGTTAAAAGACTGACCTATTTGCCTGTCTAGAGAGCATAATCAAAGGATGCTTCTCTGGTTTTATATAAAAAGATCTATTTACACTTTCCTGCACCTTCCAGTCATTACCTCAATTCCCTGACACTGTCGTCCTGCCATATCAATGTCATTTGCCATCAAGCATTGCTATGTAAAAGGTTGAAGGATCCATACCCACAACACATACAGTCTGCTTCTAGCTGAGCTTGCCAGAATGCTAAAGCTCAGGCACAGGTTGCTATTTTCATGTCAAGCTTATAACCCACTATTCCGTTCCACTTCCCTCTGCAGCCCCTCAAGATTTCCCCAATTCTTGCTAGTATCTTAGTACGTGGGTGCTGTATGCATGTTTTGTTGTGTTTTGTGTGTGTGTTTTTTTTTCCTGTTTGGAGTTACTTCTATCTGGATATTGGACTGTATGTTCTTAAGTGTACTATGCTGAGATCCGACCCTGCTAACTGCCCTGGAGGTGGTGAGGGATAGAAGAGAAACTACAGAAGAATAAGTATCATCTTGCAAGGCACTTACTGCAGGTAAAGTTCTTGAGGCAAGATGACACTTGAGCAAATACCTGAGAAAGGGAGTTGAACAAGCCATCATGGAATCTGGAGTAAGTAGGATTGATGTAAAGATGACCTGAAGAACAAAACGCTAGGATAGGAGTGTGGCCGAGAGAACTGGATGGAGGTGTGGAGGCTGGACAGACTGCATGGGAAATCTGTGAGAAAGAGAGTCATAGGAAGTGAGGCTGAATAATCACTAATCCTCACAAGCACCTTATGAGGCATGATGTCCCATTTTCATTAATTTAGAGCTTAATGAAATTTACATAATTTGCCCAAGAGAGCTCTTCTGAAGATGCTATTCAAACCAAGGAGGAATATTCCTAAAGTGTGTGTTCTGAATAGTCAGGCTACAGTTGTGTGCCTGGCTCTGGGTAAGCCTGCAGATCTGACATGCCTCGTAAACAGTCCCTCATGCTCCAGATCAGCTGTTAGTCTAGGACTGGCTTTAAGCAACAGACACCAACCAGATGTACACAAGTGCGACTTGACAGTGCTCCATCTAGGCTGCTCACCTTTGCAGGGACCTTGTTCCATCCTAGTTTAAATGGAGCTCCACCAGCCCTCCCTGCCCCTCTCCTCTTATGTACTATTCTTCAGTGCACTTGTACCCTATAATACTATGCCATAAAAGGTGCTCATTTTCTTACTATCCCCCAGCTAGAACATGTGATCAGGGGGCATCCTGTTATGCCTCCTAACATATCACCAGGGCCTACAAGAATACCTCCTATACCGAAGGCACACTACAAATATTTATTCAATAAATTAATAATAAATATGCCCAAAACCCACTTAAAACAGTATGTGAACTGTGCTAAGAATAGTAGTCATTCTTACTGTTATTTGTTTCATGGCCGTGATTTCTTACTTAATCTTGCTCATTTCTACTTGAGCAACTGCAAAATTAAAGAATTGTCTGTCCCATATGATAATCATAAAACATATGAGAGATAATGTGTAAGAATCAAAGAACACAAGACCCAACTCTTGGTCAGAAAACAGTATATGGTCATTTTCGTCTGTTTGATTATTACTTTGTCAATTTGAGAAGCATTAAATTCTGTATGATAAGTTTACGTCAGTTGAGAGAGACCTTCTCCATTTAATGTAATTGGGGCTGTGTGCTTTCACAGATTTTCTCCCTCTCAATGTTTCTCTCCTCTATTTGTTATTCATTACTCACTAAATGCAACAATCATGGCTTAGCCTCGAGGTCCTATGAACAAATGACACCCCATGGAAACCAAACACATTTCTCACACATACACACAAATATTTCAGCACAAATAAAGATCACTTAAAACATACAAGAGGTCTCAGGATTCTTAAAGAAAGTGAATTATTCTGGGAAAATCCCCAACAAGCCTTGTGGCTAAGTAATGAATGCTATCCCTTCTCCTGTTGATGGTGAGGTGCGCACTTGGTCTCATGGCCAGTCCCAGGACCTGGTCAAAGTTAAGGTTTATTTGAATGTTATTTCCATTGGGTCACACCATATTTACATGACATAGTTGGTTAAATTTGTTTTTAACTAAATGGAATGATTTCCTAGCAATAGATAGGAGTTTCTTCTTTTCTTTTTTTATTATTGAAAATAGAATTCTCTGGACTTATTTCTATTGGTTTTCAAAATAAAACTCAACCTTGGATGTCAGTCAACTCTAATTAAATTATGTGTCAGTCACATTCCCAGTGATGCTATGTAACTGAACTCCACCAACCTTCAGCTTCAATTTTGGCAATTGCAGAATCAATACTTTATAAGGTTAATGTGAAAATAATCTTAAAAAAAAAAAAGAAAATAATCTTAAAGGGAGATAACAAATGTAGGTGTGTGGCTCCTAAAGCTAATAATCTAACATTAGCTTTGTTTTTAAAAATCTCTCTCAAATGCCTGTGATATGGTATGTACTGCTCTAAGCTCTTTGAATGTATCATTCAATTGCCACAATTCTTCCCACTAAGTATGTGTAATGCTCTTCATTTTACAGTTTTTGACCTGGACAGAGAACCCGCAGAACCTGCCGGAATCCCACAGGTCAGGTGCTGTTCTCAGAATATACCTTGGGCCACTCAATCCTGATTGCGACCCGTTCAGGAGGCGCATAACAGCCAGTGTTTCACGGAGATGACGTGACAGCCAGCCAGACGATGCGCACTGCCATACTGCAGTTCACAATATCAAGGCAGTCTGAGTCCAGGGTCCGACTTAGCTCATGGTTCTGCTGTGCTTTTTGATGAGTGAAATTGAATAATTAAGGCAAATGATGGAAAAATCTCAGTCTTTGGGTCACTTTCCTAGGAAATGCTACTTTTTAAAATTGAAGTATAATTGAATCACAATATAACATTAGCTTCATGCGTTTGCTGCCGCTGCTGCTAAGTCACTTCAGTCGTGTCCGACTCTGTGCGACCCCATGGACTGCAGCCCACCAGCTCCACCGTCCCTGCGATTCTCCAGGCAAGAACACTGGAGTGGGTTGCCGTTTCCTTCTCCAATGCATGAGAGTGAAAAGTGAAAAGTGAGAGTGAAGTCGCTCAATCGTGTCCGACTCTTCGTGACCCCATGGACTGTAGCCCACCAGGCTCCTCCGTCCATGGGAATTTCCAGGCAAGAGTACTGGAGTGGGGTGCCATTGCCTTCTCTGATTAGCTTCATATATGTAAGTAATTTTAACATTATACTCTATATGAAGTAATCACAAAATACTGGCTTTATTTCCCTATGCTATATAATATATGCTTGTTATTATTAATTGTATACATAGCAGTTTGTATTTCTGTTAATCATGTAATGAACATTTGGCCTCTGAATTGAATTACTGAATTGAATCTCAGATTTTTTGGTGAAGCAGAAAAGAACAGCATCATTGCTTTGCCAGGCAAAAGTGGCTACAGGAAGCTAATTCCCTCAAAACTGTGTGTCTGACCTGGAGGGGGTGATGAGGAGTTTTATAGTAATGATTCAAAGAGGGTATGGTAAGCTCATGGACATTCTGATTGGTTGTGAGTGTGTGTTAGCCACTCAGTCGTGCCGACTCTTTATGACTCCATGGATTGTAGCCCCGAGTTCCTCTGTGCATGGGATTCTCCAGGTAAGAGTACTGGAGTGGGTTGCATTTCCTTCTGACTGGTTGATGGTGAGGTAAATGGAAGTCAACATCATCAACCTTCTGGTTTCCATTTCAACAAGTCTGTGGTCTACTGCTTGCTGATAGCACACAATTAACTTCTGCCATCTCGTGGGGGTTTCATTATCTGCATAACCGCTCAAAGATATTGCTATGTGTGTCTCTTGAGGGAAGCCAGGATCCTGTGTTAAGGCTGCAGTATTGTTTCTTGGCAGTTTCCCCTTGTCTCTGCATCTCCCCGCTTCCCCGATTAGCAACTGTTTGAACCTGCCCTTTGGAAGAAAGGAAGGTCATGGAGGTTGAAAGCTATTTTCTGCAAACTGGGACCAGGCTTCCCTGCCCAGGAATCCCACAGGGTCCTGCGTAGCTTCAGTCCCTACCTCTTCCTCCCCACCCCCCACTACTGGTAACCACTGGATTTTTTCTCAATATTGGTGAGTCTCTTTCCATTTTATTTATTCCTTTTTTTAAGATATGATTTTTTTAAGTTACTCATATAAGTGACAACATGAAGTAAGTATTTGTCTTTCACTTTCTGACTTTTTTCACTAAGCATAATACTAAGGCTATTCATGTTATTGCAAATGGCAGAATTTCGTTCTTTTTATGGCTGAAAAATGATCTGTTATATATACCACACCTCTTTATTCATTTATCTGTTGATGGACATTTAGATCATTTCCATATCTTGGCTATTGTGAATAATGCTGCTATGAATATTAGGGTGTGTGTATCTTTTCAAATTAGTGTTTTCATTTTATTTGAATATATACCCTCAAGTGGAATTGCTGGGTCTTATTGTATTTCATTTTGAGTCCTTTGAGCAACCTCAGTAGTGTTTTCCATGGAGACTGCATTTGTTTACATTCCTACCAACAGTGCTAAGGGTTCCTTTTTCTCCACATTCTTAACAATATATTTTGTTTGCAGCCTTTATTTGTTACATCATTCTGACAGGTGTGAGGTAATATCTTCTGGTTTTGATTTGTATTTATCTGATAATTAGCAATGTCAAGCATTTTTCATGTGCATGGTGCCCATTTATATATCTTCTTTGGGAAAATGTCTATTCAGATATTCTGCCCTCTTTTAAACTGAACAGTTTTTTTATATTGAGTTTTATGAGCTTTTATATTGAGTTTATATTGAGTTTTTTGGATGTAAAACCTTTATTGCAAATATTTATTTATTTATTTATTGCAAATATTATTTGTAAATATTTTCTTCCATCCAGTAGGTTGTCTTTTAATTTTGTTAATTGTTTCCTTTGCTATGGAAAAGCTTTTAAGTTTGATTAGGTCCCATTTGTTTGTTTGTTTGTTTGTTTCATCTTAGGAAACTGATCCAAAAAATATTGCTATGATTGATGTCAAAGAGTGTTCTGTCTGCACTCCCTCTTAAGATTTTTATGATTTCAGATCTTACATTAATAATAAAATATCAGAGAAAGCAAGAGAATAAGTCCACTTAAAATCACACCAAAACCAATAAAATACCTATGAATAAACTTAACCAAGGAGATGGAAGACCTACACTCTGAAAACTATAAAACACTGATGAAGAAAATCAAAGATGATACCAAGAAATGGAAAGATATCCTATGTTTATAAATTGGAGAAAATATATTGTTAAAATGTCCATACTACCCAAAGCAGTCTACAGATTTAATGCAATCTCTATCATAATACTCATGACATTTTTTTTCACAGAACTAAACAAGTAACCCTAACATTTATATGGAGTCACAAATGACCCCAAGTTGTGAATGCAATCTTGAGAAAAAGAAATACAGCTGGAGGTATCACACTCACTGACTTCAGTTTACACTATCAAGTTACAATAGTCTAAATAGCATAGTACTGGGACCAAAGAAAGGACACATGATTAATGAGAAATAATAGAGTTCAGAAATAAGCACTTATGGTCAATTAATCTGTGACAAAGGAAGCAAGAACACCCAATGGAGAAAGAACAGTTTCTTCAATTAGTGGTGCTAGGGAAACGGAACAGCTACATGTAGAATAATAAAACTAGAACAAATTGTCACACTATATTTAAAAACATCAAAATTATTTACAGTCTGAATGTGAAACACTATTGTTTTTAATCACAGTATATTGCACTGACTCTTGGGACCACTGGAAACTCTGCCAGCGACAGGCAAGGAGAGTGATGCTCCCTCCTCTCATTGCAGGTGGGATAACTCCCACCCCACTCTCAGCCTTACCTTGAATAGGGGAGCCAGTGCCCAGTTACAAAGCAAAGAGAAATAGGAGCCTAACTGGTTTTCTCTCTCTCAACTGAGATGTATATTCATGTGAGAAAAATCACTGCATTAAAAATAATTTGACTTAGAGTTTTTTTTCCTGGAAAGTGATCTGAATAATATCCCTGTATTCTATGTGAAGTCAAAGAGAAAGATATTTCCACTTAAATACTTAAAAACTTCTTACCCATTGATGTTTTGGGTCAAATTCCAGCAGTAAATCTCATAGGAACTAATGTGTGAATTGGGAACAGTGTTTTATTCCAGTGAAAGAAAGAGAAAGAAAAAATATAAATGTAATTCAAATTTATGCTAGACCATCTCAGGATTTGTGTTCTTTTCTGATCTGTGATTTTCCAAGTTATTGTTCTGCTGAGTTTCCCCCTCCACACACACAGATTGTGCATTATACCTATTTAATATTTTTCAGTGCATATGGCATTGTATACATGGCAGACATGCAACAAAAATTTGAATTTTATGCAAATAATATAATTATAGCATTTTTGACCTTATGAGACATTCAGAAGTCATTTAATTCTAATCCCAGTTTTACAAATGAGAAAAAAAGAAGTCAATGGTTAAGTTTTTGCACAAAGTCATGCAATTAATGTGGAGAAGGAAATGGCAAGCCACTCCAGTACCCTTACCTGGAAAATCCCATGGATGGAGGAGCCTGGCAGGCTACAGTCCATGCGGTCGCCAGGAGTCAGATATGACTGAGCGACTTCACTTTTTCACTTTCATGTTCATCCATGTCTCTACAAGTGGGACAATTTTGTTCCTTCTTATGACTAATATTTCATTGTATATGTATGTACCAAATCTTCTTTATTCATTCTTTCATTGTTGAGTCTTTATAGACCTACTTCACCAATTGCTTTTCTGTTTAAATCAAGTATGGATTAAATATTTCTATATCCTCTGACACAGTGTCCTGCAATGAAACCTGAACACATTGTGCTTCAATTCTCTATTTAGTTAACTGTCTTCTCCATTAGAGTGTGAACAACTTGAGGCCAGAGACTTTGCATTATGTCCTTAAAATCACTCTTAGAGCTTGAGAGTGAAACAAGGAGAAGCCCAAATTAATAAGTCCCAACCACAGATCTTTTACTATGCAGAGTTCAGAAGCCTATGTAGGTATCATAAAGGAGAACAAGAAAGGAGAGTTTAAAATAACCTGCAGGTACGTATTCTGAATACAGGAAAGTTTAGTCTATTCCAGTGTTTCTTGTGTATTCTCAACCATCTTTTGTCCAACCAAGAAGATTTTATGAAATTTAATTTCCACAGTGTGTGTTAAGAAAATGAAACATATTTATTCTAAATATAAACAATATTGCATTTGTTATTTTATACTTCCTTACTGCCAGCTTTCCTGGTGACTCAGATGGTAAAGAATCCACCTGCAATGAGAGAGACCTGGGTTCCGTCCCTGGGTTGGAAAGATCCTCTGAAGAAGGAAATGGCAATGCACTCTAGTATTCTTGCCTGGAGAATCCAATGGATAGAGGAGTCTGGAAGGCTACAGTCCATGGGGTCACAAAGAGTGGGACATGACTGAACAACTAACACACACTTTCTTACTGTCATATTACCCCCGAAATGATGATCTTTGGGGAAGAGTGTTTTCTCCCTACTGGTTGAGAACAGTTGGTGTTGGGTAATTAAAATCACATATATATTTAAACATATATGTCTGATAGATGGTATTTAACCACTATTAAAAATGATTGGAGAGATTAGTTCAAGATGGCAAAGTAGAGGGACCTGTGTCTCTCACTTCCTAAGAGAGCACCAAAATTGCAACTAGCTATTGAACAATTATAGATAGGTGGATTCTGGAACCCACAAAATAGATACCCCAACTCCAAAGACAAATGAGAAACCACAGAAAGATGGTAGGAGGGGCTCAATTATAATAAAATCAAATCCCATATCTGCTGGGTAGGTGACCCATAAACAGGAGAACAATAGTACCAAAGAATTTCTATCATTGTCAGGTTGTGAGCCTCACATCAGGCTTCCCATCCTGGGGATCCAGCAAAGACACTAGGAATCCCCAGAGAATCTAACTTTGAAGGCCAGTAGGATCTGATTGCAGGGCTTCCACAGGACTGGGGGCAACAGAGATTCCATACTTAGAGGGCACAAACAAAATCTCATGCACACCAGGACCCAGGGGATAGTAGTGACCCCACAGGAGACTGAAGCAAACCTGCTTGCTCGTGTTGGGAATTCTCCTGCAGAGGTGTGGGTTGGCAGCAGCAGTCCTGGGAGGTGCCCTTGGCATGAGCTCTTGTGGAGATTGCCCTTACCATAGAGCCTGTGGACCCCAAGGCTGGACCACCTCAGGTCAAACAACCAACAGGGAGGAAGCACAACCCTACCCACTAGCAGATAATTGGATTAGAGTTTTACTGAGCAAGACCCTGCCCGCCAGACCAAGACCTAATGTCTTCCCACTGCCAGTCCCTCCCATGAGAAGCTTGTATAAGCCTATGACCTTCATCCTTCAGAGGACAGACAGAAGGAACAACTACAATTCATAGCCTCCAGAGTGAAAACCACAATCATAGAAATCTAATCAAATTTAAAAAGCAGAGGATTAAGTTCCAGACAAAGGAACAAGGTAAAAACCCAGAAAAACAATTAAATGAAGTGGAAATAGGCAAACTTTCAGAAAAATAATTCAGAATAATGAAAATGAAGGTGACCCAAGATCTCAGAAAAAGAATGGAGAAGATGCAAGAAATGTTTACCAAGACCTAGAGGAACTAAAGAACAAAGAGAAATTTAAAAATACACTAGAAGGAACCAATAACAGAATGACAGAGGCAGAGAAACAGATAAGTGAAAATGGTCTGGAAGACAAAATTGGTGGAAATCACTGCTGAAAAACAGAATATAGAAAAAAAAAAAAACAAGTGAAAAGAAGTGAAGATAGCCTAAGAGACCTCTGGGACAACATTAAATGAACCAACATTTGCATGACAGGGGTCCCAAGAAGAAGAGAGAAAAGACTTGAGAAAATATTTAAGAGATAATAGCTGAAAACGTCTCTTATATGGGTAAGTAAATAGTCAGTTAAGTCTGGAAGCGCAGAGGGCCCCAGTCAGGATAAACCCAAGGAGGAACACATGGATTCACATAGTAATCAAACTGGCAAAAATTAAAGACAAAGATACAATATTAAAAGCAACAAGGGGAAAACGACGACATACAAGGGAACTCCCATCAGGTTATCAGTTGATTTCTCACCAGAAACTCCACAAACCAGAAGGGAATGGCATTATATATTTAAAGTGATGAAAGGGAAGAACCTACAACCAAGAACACTTCATACCAGTGAAAGTCTTATTCAGATTTGATGGAGAATTGAAAAGCTTTACAAGCAAGCAAAATTAAGAGAAGTTAGCACCACCAAACCAGCTTTACAGCAAATGCTGAACTAACTTCTCTAGGCAGGAAACACAAGAGAAGGAAATCATCTGCTAAAAAATAAACCCAAAACACTTAAAAATGGTTAACTAACTGCATTGTATGGCATGTACTGTATATGGATATGCATGTTTCTAAGATTCAACACGTAGATCTATTTGAAGCAAAAGTGTTTCCTGTACCATTGTCACAGGTTAAAATGAACATGTATAGTCAAACATACCATGTCATGATATCGCAGATGCTGCAGAACAGCTGTGAATCTCTTTCTGCTGTTGTGATCTTTGGCCTCATAAGAGGGTCACTCCACTTGAAAGTGAGAGCACAGCGGATGTTATATCTGCTCCCTATTATTCTGGATATTTGTACTGCAACTGCTTGGCCTATTAAAAATCTGAAGCCAGATTCAATACACTGAATTTTGTCTCAGTTTAATTTTACTCTTAAAGAATCATAAGAGAAGCAGTTGTCTTTCTAGCTTCATAAGCATCACTTTCTAATAATTGTTCCTCCCCTTCCAACGCCACCCTCATTCTCCCCTGAGTCTACTTTCTCACTGGTCCTCTAAAGGCATTTTTCTTTACAGTATAGTTCACATTAACTTAAAAAAAGTGGAGACACTTTTCAAATATGGAACTAATTTATTTGTGCCTTTCCAATTATAAACCTCCCCATCTATTGGTTGAGTCACAGTGATAGCAATTTTGCCTGACTTGCTTGGTTGTATAAGACATACAATTTTAATTTAAGCTGAGGAATTTGGAAATGATCCCTGGAAGTAGTAGAGAATCGAATAAAATGCAACTGCTATCAGTAAATGTAGTAGTTTCTGGCAAATGCATTCACTTAGCTGCACTCACTTCTTGAGCATATGCCAGGCCCTGACCTGAGCTCCAAGGGTAAGTAAACAAAGTCTAGGTTTGGGCTCTGCCTTCCAGAAGGTTATAGCCAATTGTAGAGATACTTGTGCACAGATTTCTGCAATTCACCATGTAGTAATTCACTGATTCAGACAATCAATACTGCAGATTTAGAAATAAGAAAGATTAATGTGGTGTGAATTGAAAAAAAAGTTGCTCACTTATGTGGGGGAATGAAAAGAATGTATATTGAAAAGTGTATTGAGAAGTACATTATTGAAATTTTAGTCACCACAATAATCATCAAGGCCTCTTGATCTTACCTACGGTTCACCTGAAGTCTTCATACTCCATAACTAAAGGAAGACCTACATCCTTACACAAGGGATGACTTCTAATCACTTTCTACACTTGAATTCCAGACCCAAATATGACCTTCTGTAGATCATTTTCACCTCTATGATACGTAAGCCCTTTGGATCAAAATGACCTCAACAGATTTCTTTATTGTCTTCCATAAAATTTCATCCTTCTCTGATGTTATGATTGGTGCCACTCAACCAAAACACAAGGAGTCATTCTTATCCGTAACAAATAATCTAGTTGACGTTTCTTATTAGCTGTCTGTCTCATTGCTACTACCACTTATTGTCTTATTACAGGCCCTTAAGTTGTTACACTAGCAATTTAATCTGCTTTTTAGTAGCTTCCTGACTCATCTTATACATTCTCTGCACCTATGCTTGTTTTTGTTATTAATAAAATTAATTTAATTATTTTAAATTAATAAAGTTAACATTTTATCAATATTTTAGCTCAGATTTCTTCATAATTGAGCATTCTGCATCGTCAGCAGATTATCTCCTCACCCTAATTGCCACTCTACTCCTCATGTGTCCCCACACAACTCTGAGCTCCATTCTTCAGCCTTGCCCAGCCTTACATAGCAAATAAGAGGTGGAGCCAGCAGGACACAAAGCGAGGTCTGGTTACTTCAGCACTCTTCGCAGCTTCCTTCACACACTTGTAGATCACGGGGCTTCTGGTCGCTGTAGTTGTCTTTTCCCCCCAGGAATTATATTCCGTAGACTTTTCCATGCCTCTTTTTTTTCTGTCCCATACCTTTCACTCTCAGAAAATGCCTGGGAGTGTCTATCCTAAGTTATCCCCTCAGGATAGGTCATTTCTGTCTTGTTCACTGAAATGGAATTTGCTATTTCCCACCATGAACCTGATGCCATCTTCTAGGGAGAGCACTTGTCTTTATAAGCACCTTGACATCATTTAAAAACCAGTCACGTCATCATATTCTTTAAGGGAGTAAAATTTATGCTATATATAATTTTTTTAATTAATCAATTATCTTAATGATTTGTAGGTGGGATTTGAAAGTGCATGCCAAGGTGGATGATAGAAATCAGAGAAGTACTGTTTATATTATCTCCCAGAGAGAGCAACTGTGTCTGAATACCTGGAGCTGAAGAAACAACTGCCCTACCAGACACGGACTGAACTGTCAGTAAAGGGCGGGGGAGGGAGGTAACATATTGAGAAATTGAAACCTGCATCGTTGGGGTAAGAGGAAGTATTTGGAGAAGCAAAATAAAGGTAGTAGAACTAAAGATGTAGATATACAAAAAGTGTATATATACATATATTTCCAGATATTTTTCCCTTATAGGTTATCACAAGATATTAAGTATAGTTCCCTGTGCTATAGATAACATTCTTGCTGTTTATCTATTTTTATGTATAATAATGTGTATCTGTTAACCCCAACCTCCTAATTAATCAATCCCCCTGACACTGCTATCCTCTTTGGTAACCATTAGTTTTCTATGAATATGAGGCTATTTCTGTTTTGCAAATAAGTTTATTCGTATCATTTTTTGGATTCCACAAATAAGTTATACATATTATATTTGTCTTTGACTTACTTCACTAAGTGCAATAATTTCTAGGTTCATCATGTTGCTGCAAATGAATTCCTTTGGAATGTAGAATTCAAGATGACCATATTCCTCAAAGAAGGGAATGCATGCTTACACCAAGGCACATCGAGAAATGGTAAAGGATACACAATGATTGGAAAACTTGGTTTAAGCTTATTTCAGTTCCAATTGTTTTACTGAAGGTAATTTTCTTCTTAAATAAACATCAATAATTTACTGAATAAAATGAGAAATTTCACACATGTATTTATAAGAGAATACAAATCTTAATGTAGCAATTTTCAAACTACTTCAGGTATATTTTGATACCCATTAAGTAATGTGTAGAAAAACTGTAGAAGGATGAAAATGATCCATCCCTGTTCCCCAAACTCAGTACAACTCTCCAATACCAAATCTTCTACTATAAGAGACTTTACTCATTTTTATTACAAAAATATTCATTCTAGTTACTTACAGTTTAGAAAGTATGGTAAAGTAAAAAATCAGAATTAAGGTCACATGATGAAAAACATTCATAACCTTGCTTTTTCTATTAATTAGTATCTCATGAGCATTTAACATGTATCTAAAAATGCTTAATAAATAGCATTGATAAGGGCTGAATACTACTCTGCTAAGTCTATATCATAGTTTATTTGGATCATTTATTTTTAGGAATCTACATTATTTCAAGATATTCTGTTAAACATAATTCTTTGACAACTATTTTAAAATAAACATTTGTTATCTAATTCCAGGTTATATACTTAGGATAGATTCCTAGAAAACAAAACAAAACAAAAAAAGAATCAGATAAAAACCAAAATTCTTCTTTGTTAAGGTTAAATAAATTATTTCTATGTGCTTCTCTTTGGTACAAATGGGTATTCCTATCTAAACAACTCTTCTAGATTGACTGGATTCCTTACGTGACCCCCACAGTGGGTAATATTCAGACAACTGCTTAGCATCATGTTGCTCAGAGGAGCATCGTCTGTCAGAAGTGAGGACCGTCTTCTGGAGGGCTCTGCCCTCTTAGCTTCACGGCTGGCAGTTCTGATGATCAAAACCAACCTCAGTTTCGATCATTCACTAGACGTGCTCACAGAACTCCCTGAAAACCTATTGTACTCATAGCTATATTTGAGTTCATTGAAAGGATACAGATCAAAATCAACCAAAAGAAAAGACATGGGGCAGAGTCTGGGCTAAGTTCTTGACTCCAACCAATGGAAACAAGTCCGTATTAATTCTGTTACCAGCAAAGTAAAACGGGCTGCATTGTATCAGCTTAAAATAATGAAAATATTTGGTCTTCAAATTCAAAATCCTCCTGGATAAAGAGGAAAGTGCTTGAGAAAGAAAATATTTCAGGAAAAGGAGGTCAATACAGTAAATGGTCACACCTTTGAAAATACTTCTGGAAAATGAGGAGCACAGATGAGGGGCAAATAACCCAGTTAGAAGGTGAGGAGTTGGGGAGACTTTGAGAAGAAAGTGGACAGTTAGCAACAAACTAGTCAGCACTAGAGAGGTAAAAGTTAGAACACGGAAATTCCGGAAAAGTGCGCCTCATGCCTGCACACACACACAAGTACATACACACACACACAAGTACATACACACACATACATATGTTTCGCATAAGAACCAAAGAATACATGTTAAGATGATCACAGATAACAGCTGACACTTACTGAACATATTGGTCAGTTGCTGTAATAAGCTTATTGGCTTAATTAGCCTGTTGCTCCTCAGAGAGTGAGTCACAAAGAGCATATTTTATCTTATTTTTAATCAGTCCCAATTGGATAATAATTCTACTGGCCATGACTAATGCAAAGATCATACCACACACAGCTTAGCGTGTAAATTTGACAACTTTCAGACCAATCTCCACCCTATCTATTCAACTAGACCTGTCCACTGATTACACTCTTAGATGTCATGACATTGACAGCTTACTATAAAAAATTTTAAAGACATCTTCTTAACTTCCGTGTGTGCGCTTCCTCTGGACCAGTAGCTAAGCATGCCGCACAGACACACCCTTCCGTGGTGTGTGACCCTGTAGCTGCACAGTTTACACGTTTTAAGGATTTCATCCTTTGCGCAATGCTCTGTTGTCATCATCTTGAAATTCTTAGTCATTGTTAAATTTTCAGTTGAAGGGACCCTCAGTTTCATCATGCACCGGGCCCTGCAAACGATGTAGCTGGTGCTATCCAAAGACCACACTCTGAGCAGCACAGTATTAATACACTGAATTTTCACAAACACCCTAAGAGGTATTTGCTATTGCTATTTTCATTTTCAGGAGAGAAACGTAAGGTATAGCCTTGTTGAGGTAAATAGAACTTAGGAGAGAACAGATACCTCTTGTCAGGCAGCTTGACTCCAAAACCCAAACTCTCAACCACATGCAAAGTGAGACTAATTTTGAGAAATTGTTAATATTCAGTGTTGCCAAAATAGAAGAAAGAGCAAGCAAACAACAAACAGTCAAAAAAGGCTTGACAGAGAAAAAGAATTGGCCCTTCACAAACAGAAGGACTAGTAGTACTAATTTCGAAGACAGTGTAGTGTAGTAAGTCCCCTACATACAAATGAGTTCTGGTCAGACAGAACTTACAATTTGCTTGTAAGTCCAACAAGGTTAATCTAGGTACCCAACCCATACAGTTGGCTAAATAGTACAGTGCCATAATAGGTAATATTACTTTTCACACAAATAATGCATGAAGAAAACACAAAAAATAAAGCAAGCATTTTTAAGCTTATAGTAGCAGGCCTTGAAAAGTGCAACAGTAGAGAGCAACATCTGGCACACGGGCCTGGCGTCCAGCGAACAGGCGAGAAGAGTCGCTGACGGGAGCAGGTGGAGGAGGCGGGAGGTGGCAGAGCGGGATCGTCAGCAGCAGGAGATGGACGGCAAGCTCCGTTCCACGAACACCTGATCTTGATGAAGCACATTCGCATCTGTGAGAGTCTGCAGCCTCAGGTTGCGTGTGTCGGGGACTTTCTGCGCCGGCGATGAGGCTTCACTCTTTGCAGGCTGGTGAGATTGGCCAGGGGGCTGCGCTAGGCGCCTGCCCTGCATGGAGCTCCAGCAGCTGGAATCTCTGTGAATTTGCAGTGCAATCCTGCCAGGGGTTTGAGTGGTCCAGATGCTTTCTTCTCAACCACTCTCACATAAGACATGGGCGTGTGACCAGGGGTCAGTGAGACATATGCACATGCTGCTACATCAGGTCAGGAGCTGGTGTCGAGCGGGAGCAGTGATGGAAACTGGGCCCTTGTTCAGGGCAGAACTCTCGGTGGTGCCTTTGATGGTGGCTTGGATTCAGCCAGGAAGGCAGTCGTCCCCCAGGCATACAGTCCTGGAGTGTGGGTGCTAGGCATAGTCTCTTTTGACTTCTGTACATTTACCAGCCAAGTTTTTCCAACCTTCACTCTTCTGTCTGATGTTTGCTCAATCATTTCCACTTTTGCTCATATCAGCCCCAATCTGTGTCTGTGACATGCTCTTGGGAACCCTCAACTAAAACAAAGACTGAATGCAAAGATGGCATAAATTTTAGCATTTCAAAGCAGACGGCAGCCCCAGAAGAGTGAGGTGCTCTGGGCGTGAAAGAAAGTAAGAGCTCCAGAAACACCATAAAAGTGCAGAATGAGAAGGAGGTCAATTATTCATTTTAAAATTAAATATTAATAATCAAGATTAATAAAATCTTACATTTATGGAATGTGTTTCCTACTTGAAGAGCCTCCAAGAGCCCATTTGAATTTATAAGCTACAGTAATATATAGAACATAAAATCATTAATTAAAACATGAAATTCATGAAATAGATACATCTTTAATCAGCAGGAGAAAAAAGATTATGGAAACCTAGCAAGCGTTACTCGTTAACAGAGTTTCAGGAAGTCATTGGCATTGAGTTGGTCAGTTTTGCCTACTGTTGCCTTTGTGATGGACAGCCACATTTGTGATGCCTTTGTTTCTTCACCCCGGGTTCTCAGAAACCTCTTTCAGGCTGCTTTTCCCCTTCAAACATTTGTTCATGGCTCAGGAGTCTCAATAGTTGGGGGCATGAAGCAGAGTCTGTGGAAACTCATCCCTTCTTCAGGCAAGGAGTGAGGTTTACATGTGATTCCATCACAGTCCCATGGGAAGCAATGCCCCAAAGCAGCAGGAGAGAGTTCTGCATCTGGAGTGTCCTGGGTGGTTAGCATCTCTGAAATATAAACCATTGACTTCCCCACCTACCACCATCTAGCTGGAATATGCTACACATTTGCATTTTAATAG
Source organism: Odocoileus virginianus (assembly GCF_023699985.2). NCBI lineage: Eukaryota > Metazoa > Chordata > Mammalia > Artiodactyla > Cervidae > Odocoileus > Odocoileus virginianus. The sequence goes on along the minus strand of NC_069686.1, from coordinate 65,914,545 downwards.
GTATTTTATGTGCTTTCTCTTTTATTTCTCATTAACAATGCTTTTTAAAAAAATCTTGTGTGGATGAGCACTAAAGCTGAAAGAGATAAAGTAACTCATGCAAGGTCACACAATTTAAAAGTGAAAACTCTGAGCCCCAAACCCACACTAAATTATGCTAGTCTTGCTCTGCCTGGATTTCGGTGTTTAATCTCAAGGACATGATCCCTCTAAGATGAGCTCCCACCGTGGAGGAGGACCATAGGCCTTCCTAGAGTTGGTGTCAGAAGTTTAGGCTGAGTTGGGGCTTCAGCTTCAACATCAAAAGGAAAATAATGAACAGTGATAGCCATTGTCATGCCCTATGATATTCCACATGGCCAGTGAAAATCAGGGCTGTGAATTCCACAGACCTGGGCTCAAGCTCAGTCTTCTTTGCAGATGTGCCAAAGGAGCTTCACCAAATTATTCAACGTTTCTCAGCTTCTGTTTCTCCATCTGTAAAAACAGAGGAAAAGAAAGGAATTAACAGTTCTCTTATTCATATTGAATGATTGTGAGAATTTAGTGAAATCATGCAAGGAGGTATTTTGCCTAGCACACGGAACCATTTCCTGGACCCTTAAGCCTTGTAACATATGCTCACTTGTTAACTTGAGTTCATGAATTACTATTCCTCCTCTCTGTCTGTATAGTTTAAGAGATTTGATATGCTTTGTATTTAGGAGAGTCAAAGAAAGAATTCAGGTTTAAAGAGAGTTCCCAAGTTAGACTGTATAGAGACACTACCCAGAAAAGAGAAAGCCTGGTTAAATCCCTGAGGTTTGGGGCAAGAAGAGAGGAAAGCAGGCCAGCGGAGCATCAAGAAGCTCTCTGTCTGAGGCTCCTCCACCACTTACAATGGCAGCTCCACGTGTTCTCGGCCTGGGCTGCGCCTGACATCATCTGGACCCCAGCCCAGTGATTCTGGCTTCACTCGTCTGGGTATTAGGGTTGCCTGGGTGTTAGGAGTTGCAAAATTCGCTGCTGATGATAATTTCACTTGCAGCAAAGTGTCTCTTTGGGTGTCACATTAGCATGTTGATCTCCTCCTTCCCAGCCTTTCCAGGAGAAATGTTTCATTGATTGACTGTATACACTCAAAAACACCAAAAGAATGAAATTTTTCTTGGCAAAAGATGATAAGCATGTGTGTTGGACCATTATTTCTGACTCTTCCACCTCCCACCATCTTCGTTGGATTCTGCTTTACTTGGAAGAGCTGCTGTAGTATAAGATAGTTGAGACAATAATTTCACCTGCTCACATCCATACGTGACCCCAGGCCCCAGCAGATCACAATGTTAGGGTAAGAGTGGTGAATGTCCTTTGATAAGATTATATATATATATATATATGTATGTATGTATATCACCAGTCTTCTTTCATATATATATAAATCTTACCAGTTTTCTTATACATATATATAACTGATAAGAAGGCTGAGCACTGAAGAATTGATGCTTTTGAACTGTGGTGTTGAAGAAGACTCTTGAGAGTCCCTTGGACAGCAAGGAGATCTGATTTCCTAAAGGAAATCAGTACTGAATATTCATTGGAAGGACTGATGCTGAAGCTGAAGCTCCAATACTTTGGCTACCTGATGTGAAGAGTTAGCTCATTAGAAAAGACCCTGATGCTTGGAAAGATAGAAGCCAAGAAAAGAAGAGGATGACAGAGGACAAGATGGTTTGATGGTATCACCCATTCGATGGACATGAGTTTGAGCAATCTCCTGCAGACGGTGAAGGACAAGAAAGCCTGGCATGCTGCAGTCCATGGGGTCACAAATAGTCAGACATGACTGAGCTATTGAACAAAAACAAAACTGATTCACTTTGCTTTACAACACAAATTGCTCCAACACTGTAAATCCACTATACTTTGATAAAATATTTAAAGAGAAGCTTTTTATATAGTGAGTGCTTGGAGTGCATGTCACTGTTGGCTGGCTGGCATGGCATTTCTAATATTATTGTGTAAGGCAAATATTGCATGCATGACTTTCAGGACAGAGAAAGCATGTTGAATTGGAAACAAGAACAGAATACCACTGTCAGGGCAACACCATGAAACCTTCCCTTAGGACCTGATTAGCTTTCTCAGACCTGAAAATGTATGATTCTCCTAGGGGTATATGTTACCTGAAATACTCTGAATTCTTTTGCTTCGAACATCATCGTATATTTCTTATCCATCACCTTCCTGCAAAGGCAGGGATAGTAGAGATTAAGAGGAAAGGAAGAAGCAGATCATTTTATCAGAATCAAGGCATCCTCTGTGCTTTCCATTTAATGTGATTTACCAGACTCTGTACTTTACCAGGGAGCAAGGTCCCAGATGATTTTGCTTCATCTTCCCTATTGTCATCAATAGCACTGACTTGACTGGAGGAACAGTGGAAAAGGTGATCATTTTCCTGTAACAAACAACCAACCAGGGTGAACAGTCCAAACGCAGAGGGCTCTGAATGTGGCCTCACAGGAAATGAAGAGAGGTCAACTTAATGGCAACTGAGATGACTTATTCTTTTCCTCCAGCCCTTTTGTTTATTTTTTTTCCCCTTGGGCTTCCTGCAAGTAATTATGGCAATTTCTTCTGTAATTTCATGACTTTTGCTGAGAATCTATGCAATGAAAGGCTGTTTCTGTCATTTAAAAACAAAACCACATTGTTTTGCAGATTATAGAGATCCCCCAGGGAGAGGGAGCCTGAACTGGTCTCTGTTTGCAGAGCTGACCTTTGCCCAGCAGAGAGTGGGCAGTCACCCTGCAGGAGTGATGAATGGTGCCATGGCTCCCAGATGGAGACTGTGTCCTTCTGCTGGTTCAGGGAAGGAGCCTCCCTTCTAGTCTAAGCTGCAGCAACTCTCATTAATGACAAGTGAACAAGAGAGAACTGCTTTTCAAACTCTGGGATTGTAGCTTTTTGTCTGTATCTTGAACATATCAGCTTACTCTGTAAGTAGATGGGTTAGGGGGTCCCCAGAGAAAGAGAACCAGGAAAGGTTTTCCTGACATAAGAGAGCCCATTTTGACCTAAACCATATTGTGATCTAAGCTTAACTGCGCTGCTTGCCCTTGAACAGGTCTAATGATTAATGATCTTAAAGAAGGGAATCTGTAAACAAGAGAGGAGAAGTCAAGAAACAATAGTGCTACTTTGGGAAAGGGTCCTGTTTCCTCATGGGATAAATAATAATATAACTTTGAGTTCTGCAGGAACCTAGGTGGAGGACGGAATGATGCTGCTGACCCTTTTAAATTTAGTCAGCTAAAGCTTGGACTCTGTAGACCTTAGCCCCAGTTCTAAGCTGAATTCTCTTCTGATCAAGCTCCCTCATGAATGTGCCTTAGCTTGAAGCCTCCCAATTTTGCTGTTTGTGGAAACACTGTTTTGGAAAGGATCCCTATTGTTCTCCTTACTTGCTGCAAGTAATAACAAATCTTTCATTGGCCTGAGCTTTGGATTGGTTGTGCCTGTTGGCTCAACATCTACAAAGGGATGAGCCCAGTTTTCAGGTAACAAATCCTGCATCAGGGCCTTTGTACTAGCTCTTCCTCTCAGCAGAACATGGCCCTTCAGATAATATTATGTCTGCTTCTTTCTAGCACATGAGCCTCTAATTAAATACCTTCTCTTAAACCCATCTGAATTGCACACTCTAAGTCAGGTCACTCTCTAATACACAGCACGAAGTAGTATTCTTCATAATACCTAGCATGACACAAAGTCATCTGTCATTATATATTCATTTCCTCATTTTTTTTTCAGTTGCTTCTCACCCAGAGTATTAGGTCACCAAGAGCAGGGATTTGGGTTTCTTCTCAGCTCTGTTTCTAGTACCTAGAACAGGGCTGACACAGAGTAAACACCTTCAAGACAGAGAGAATGTGAAGAATAGAGACCATGTGAATTATACCAGAGCAAGAAAGACTCAGTTTGAATGCAACTCACAATCTGTTTGATCTTGAGGAGAATATTTAAATTCTTTGGGCTTCAGTCCTTCCATTTGGAAAAGAACACCTAACTTGGGGAGTGGAGGGTAAGACTCCTCATGAGTGGAAGCAAAGTCAAGCAAACAAACGGTATTTCTGTTTGTCATTTCTGGATTCCGTCTATCTACAGGCTTGTAGGTTGGAGTTGCCTTCAGAAAATGCATTATTACAAAGTCAGTTGATGCTTTTGTTACTGCCAGTTAGGTGAAATTATATATGAAATGATTCTAACGGAACACCTGATGAGTTGGCACTCAATGAGTATTGTTTCATTTGCTCCAAGAAACACTACATAAAATGTACTATTTCCCTGATATTTTCTAGACTAGACAGATACCAATGAACAGCTAAATCAGAGCTTCTGCTTTTACATTTGTGGGAAAGAGGTGAAAGGTAGAAGGAATTCAGGTGAGAAAGGTAGAGATCAAACCTTAATATTATTGGCAGCATTAGGAAGGCAATGGAGAAGGGAAGATGCTGTAAGGTCATCCCATATCCCTGCAGTCTACTTTCTCAGAGAAGACAGGGATAATAAAAATAGACTGTGCCCATCACAAACTGACCTCAGATGTGAGCCAAAAATAAATTCTGTTTACTGTACCCGTTACCACGGTGGAGTATTAGAGATGCCAGGGTTAGAAAGTATCTCAAGAGGTCATCTAGCCCAATAAGGACAGCATTTGGTAAAAGAGGAGAAAAGGCTTTTGAGACAGTGAACTACATATGAATCTTGGATGTTTTCCTTACCACCTTCTTCACTTTGGACAAGCTACTTGAATCATCTAAATCTGGCTTTATCATCTTCATATCACTCATAATCATTCCAATGGCAGCAAAGAGCCCAGGGTGTCCTCAGTTCCTGGGGGGCAGGTTGGTCCCAAACAGTGAATGGCAGTGAAGACGCCAGGGTGCCCTCCACTCTCAAGTGTCCTCCAACTTCGGATCCAGTCTTTTCCGGAAACTTTTTCCAGTGACTCCAGCCGGGCCTCTGCCTCAGCCCCCAGGCAGTACACTGATCAATATGCAAAGGCCAGTGAAGGTCTGCACACTCAATGAGGACCAGCAGTGAGATAACAAAGACACCAGGAATGCCACCCAGCTATATGGAGCAGCTGAAGGTCATGTCCCTGATAGTCAGGGCCTGACAAAATGTGGTCCACTGGAGAAGGAAATGGCAAACCCTTTAAGCATTCTTGCCTTGAGAACCCTGTGAATAGTATGAAAAGGCAAAAAGATATGACACTGAAAGATGTGTCCTCCAGGTTGGTAGGTTTCCAATATGCTATTGAGGAAAAGTGAGAAATAGCAGCAGAAAGAAGCAGCTGAGCCAAAAGAGTGATGGGACCATGTACGTGATCTAAGTTTTTTGAATGTTGAGTTTTAAGCCAGCTTTTTAACTCTCCTCTTTTACCTTCATCAAGGGACTCTTTAGTTCCTCTTCGCTTTCTGCCATTAATGTGGTATTATCTGCATATCTGAGGTTGTTATTTCTCCTGGAAATCTTGATTCCAGCTTGTGCTTCATCCAGCCAAGCATTTCTCGGCTACTTTTCCAGTAGTCATGTATGGATGTGAGAGTTGGACCGTAAGTAAGGCTGAGATATGAATAATTGATGCTTTCAAACTGTGGTGTTGGAAAAGACTCTTGAGAGCCTCTTGGACAGCAAGGAGATAAAATCAGTCAATCCTAAAGGAAATCAGTCCTAAATATTCATTGGAAGGACTGATGCTGAAACTGAAGCTCCAATAGTTTTGTCACCTGATGCCAAGAGTCAACTCATTGGAAAAGACCCTGATTTCGGAAAGACTGAGGGCAAGAGGAGAAGGGGGTGACAGAGGATGAGATGGTTGTATGGCATCACTTGTTCATGGACATGAATTTGAGCAAACCCCAGGAGACAGAGAAGGACGGGGAAACCTGGCGTGCTGAAGCCCATAGGGTCACAAATAGTTGGACATGACTTACTGACTGAAAAATACCAACTTACGGACTAACATGAAGAGTGAATAAGATAGTTTAGGTAAATACATCTAGCAGAGGACCCTCCTACAATAAAGTTTCAAAACCAGCAAGCTAATAGCATGCTTTCGCACAGAGGTCCCCAATCCTCAGTCCACACACCAGTACCGGCCTGTGGCCTGTTAACAACCTGGCCACAGAGCAGAGAGTGAGTAGCGGGTGAGTGTGTGAAGCTCCTTCTGTATTTACAGTCGCTCCACTTTGCTCACTGGCATCACCACCTGGGCTCTGCCTCCTATCAGATCAGCGACGGCATTAGATTCTCATAGGAGCACAAACTACTGAGAACTCTTCATGTGAGGGATCTAGGTTGCACACTCCTTGTGAGAATCACCTGGAAAGAATGCCTACCCCTCTGTCCCTGTGTGTGGAAAAATTGTATTCCACAAAACTGGTCCCTGGTGCCAAAATGGTTGAGGACTGCTGCTTTAGCAGATAAAATTTGTGCATTTTGCTATGCTTCACTGTGTTCTATTGTGGTACATTTCACAAAAAGCAACTCAAGTCAAGATGCTAACTGATTTGTGCCAGGTCACAGGGTCCAGAAGAAAAGGATCTAAAGCTACTTTCTATGCTATTTATTCAGTGTTGCCTTTGGCAACTCACAAAGCAAAGATTTGGGGATATCCAGTGGCTTGATCAAGTTTCCCATGTGTGGGGACCTATAGGGTCCCCTTGGTCTTGTCCATCAATCAGTAAGTTTAATGAGCTCTCAAGGCTTGACAAGATGCTAAACGAATGAATGGTCTGCTGGGCTTATTTTTTAAAAACAATAATTGTTACAAAACAAGACATCATCAAAGTGTAATCCAAATACAAAGAGAAGTTAAGGATACAGGCATCAGACCAAAGAATTCCACCCATCAGAAGAAAAAATAAATAAATCGGTTTCACCTAGATCTTCCTGTAGTTCTCTATTTGTGCACCTAGATATGCTTGTAGCTCTCTATCTGATTCTTCAAAGAAACAGTGGGGATTCAAGAAGTAATGACTGGAGATCACATAGAATGGAAAATACCATCATGCACATTACAGTGAGAGTGCCTGGTGTAAACATGGAGGTGACAAGTTTACCCCCTGACTGCTGTAACCAGGACAGTCTATGAACAGTGGCAGATCCAAGTGAAGGATGTTCAATATTGGGAGAAAAAAAAAGATAATGAGGTAGAGGGTATTTCTGCACAATACACCACCATCTGATTAAATTCTATTGTCAGAGAAAATTTATTGCACTTTCTTAGATTATAGTTTCACCTTTTCATAACCTCTGAGAAGATCCTCCCAAGTTGATCTTATTTTTGTGATCTTTCACATCTAGGATCTAGTAGTTCTATATTATAGTCTTGGCCACAAAGAGAAGCTAATCATCCTCAAAAATACCTTTCTCTCCCATTTAGTACAGTGATGTAAATGGATATGTCTTAAATGCAAGCACTCTGTATGAATCTCCCTTGAAGTAGAATATTGCCCAAGTTTGAAGCTGAGGTCTGAGGGTCTTTGTGCTTGCAGGCAGCAAGCCTTTCCCTTCTAATCTAGGGGATTTTCCCAACCCAGGAATTGAACCCAGGTCTCTCACATTACAGGTGGATTCTTTACCAACTGGGCTTTCAAGGAAGCCCAAACCAGTCAATCCTAAAGGAAATCAGTACTGAATATTCATTGGGAGGGTTGATGCTGAAGCTGAAGGTCCAATACTTTGGCCACCTGATGCAACAACTGACCCATTTGAAAAGACCCTGATGCTGGGAAAGATAGAAGGCAGGAGGAGAAGGGGATTACAGAGGATGAGATGGTTAGATGGCATCTCCGACTCAATGGACATGAGTTTGTGCAAGCTCTGAGGGTTGGTGATGGACAGGGAAGACTGGCATGCTGCAGCCCATGGGATTGCAAAGAGTCAAACACAACTGAGCGACAGAACTAAACTGAACTGAGGCACTGAGTAATGACACTTTTATCACATTTTTTAAAAATTTATTTTTTAAAGTATAGTGGATGTACTATGTTAACTTCTCCTGTACAACAAAGTGATTCAGTTATACATATGCATACATTCATTTTCATATTCTTTTCCATCATGGTTTATCACAGAATATTGAATATAGTTCCCTGTGCTATACAGTAGGACCTTGTCCATCCATTCTACATGTAATCTTTTACATCTTCTAACCCAAAATTCCCAATCCAGCCCTTCCCCACATCCCTTCCTGTTGACAAATACAAGTCTCTTCTCCAGGCCTGTGAGTCTATCAATACTTTTAAAATTAGGAACAAAATGCCACAAAAATGTAGAGGGAGATGACAAAACTGTCAATATTTATTCTGACATCTCAAGAGAAAAAATAAATCAGCAACTCTAAGCAATTCAGGCCTTAGAGATATTCTTTTTGAGAAGATGGAGTGGGATTATTGAGTTATACCATCTCTTGGATGAAAATTTTTAGAAATTTCCTTCTCTCTCTTTGGTATAATTTCATATTTCACAAGCTCTAGCACAGGAGACACAAATGCCTTTGTCAATAGAAAGGGTTATTGACACATTAATAATATATTAACATACTGGCAAGCTGATGTAGTGGGCCTATATTCTCTGGGTTTTCAGTCCAGTTACCAATCTCACAAAGAAAATGCCAAGATTCTAAGTGGTTGATGATGTAACAGGGTGTAAGCATCTGTCAAGAGCAGGTATATTGGCCTTATTCTAGCGAAGCAAACACTGGTTAAAACATTATGAGTTGAATTCCTTCAGAAAAGTTTCTGTATACCCTCATGATACATCCCTTGTTGTTTTTGGTTCAGTAGCTTAGTTGTGTCCTACTCTTTGCAACCACATGGATTGCAATACACTAGGCTTCCCTGTCCTTCACCATCTTCCAGAGCTTGCTCAAACTCATGTCCACTCAGTCAGTGATGCCATTCAACCATCTCGTCCTCTGTTGTCCCCTTCTCCTCCTGCCTTCCATCTTTCCCAGCATCAGGGTCTTTTCTAAAGAGCCGGTTCTTCACATCAGGTGGCCAAAGTATTGGAGCTTCAGCTTCAGCATCAGTCCTTCCAATGAATATTCAGGACTGATTTCCTTTAGGATGGACTGGTTTGATCTCCTTGCTGTCCAAGGGACTCCTAAAAGTCCCTTCCAACACCACAATTCAAAAGCATCAATTCTTTGGCACTCAGCCTCCTTTATAGTCCAACTCTCACATCCATACATGACTATTGGAAAAACCATAGCTTTGACTTTGTTGGCAAAGTAATGCCTCTGCTTTTTAGTATGCTGACTAAGTTTGTGATAGCTTTTCTTCCAAGGAGCAAGCTTCTTAATTTCATGGCTGAAGTCACCATCCGCAATGATTCTGGGGCCCAAGAAAATAAAGTCTGTCACTGTTTCCATTGTTTCCCCATCTCTTTACCATGAAGCGATGGACCAGATGTCCTGATCTTTGTTTTGAACTGTTGTGTGTTAAGCCAATTTTTTTCACTCTTCTCTTTCACATTCATCAAGAGGTTCTTTTGTTCCTCTTTGCTTTCTGCCCTAAGGGTGGTGTCATCTGCATGTCTGAGGTTATTGGTATTTCTCCTTGCAATCTAACTGCAAGTGCTTGAAATTCCTTCACATAATATTTCTCAAATTTTCATGCACAGTGAAATCACCTAGAGAACTTTAATCACATTTATACTTGACTTTCATCCATAGAGGATAGCATAATTGTTGGACACCAAGATTCTTAAAGCTTTCGGTGTTCAGGGCTGACAGAGAAAAAGACACAGCAGACAAACTGCTGCAACTTTAGAATTTTACCAGAAGTAGGTATATCCTTTCTCTATTCCTGAGGAAATATTACTTAAACCAAACTTTGAGTGTCTACATAGATTAATGTCTGAAGCAAATTGCTACCTGTTCAGTCAAGTCTGTTGTCATCAGGAGAGCCAGAGTGTCTGAAAATTCCAGTACTGAATCCATGAATAATACTAGAACTTTCTTCTCCCTTACCCTACAGTGGATTTTTCAGCCAGTGAATATTCCTTTGGATGAAGGTGGAGTGGAGCTGACACAAAAGCATCTGAAATGGTAGATGGAGATAAACACTAAAGACTCATATGAAAGTAGTTTCCACAGGAGAAAAGAAGAGAGAAAATAAATACCTCATTTCACAGCAAGGCTGAGTTGAGATGCAGCTGGAAAGGTGGAAACAGACTGGAGTTTTTTCATGTCCAACGTCATTCAATAGAGAGCTCCATTCAGCTGAAATCATATGGTAATGGCAGCATTTGTGCTCTATTTCTGGGTTTCGGGAATTCTGGTGACCATGTAAAGCTTGCCTTATGTAGCACAGAGAAAGCAAGACTCATCCACTCTTCAGGGCTGACTTAAATGCTGCATTCCTTGCCTGTGGACTACTGCTTACAACAATAAGATACAGTTTTCCACAGACCAACCACTAAAAAGAAAAGAAGCTTTTTATCTCCTGCCTCCGATGAGTATAGACAGGAGAGCAGAGTGTTCTGTGGGGGAGGTAGGCATCTAAATAGAATTGGATAGTGATTTCCTGAAGTATATTATTTAGGATCTGTCTCCATAGAATACTGGCTTTTTTATAATTCAGGTCTGGGGAGAACTGCCATTTCTAAAGATTTCTGTAGAATAAAATGAAGGTTTCTTAAGATAAAGGACAGAAAAACAAAAGTGCTGCAGTCTCATTTCCCCTGTAGAGTCTTAAAGCTTTTCGCCATATTCTCCTTGTGTGATTTAACTCTTCTTGATGCAGGGATCCTGAGAACAACTTCTGCCTTTCTCTCCCAGAAGGGTTAACAGTCAATGTATTCTAAAGTCATGAAAGAAAACATATTGGTTTGCTACAATTAAAGATCTTGCTCCATATCTTTGAATATGTGAAGTGGCTGGCTGACCATATTTATCTGAGGGTCTTGGAGGGAAGAAGGTAACAGTCTGAATGAACTTATTTACAAAACAGAAATAGACATGCAGACATAGAAAAGAAACTTTTGGTTATCAAAGGGAAAGGTGTCAGGGGTAGCATAAATTAGGAGGTTGGGATTGACATATGAATACTGCTATATATAAAACTGATAACTAACAAGGACCTACTGTATAGCACAAGAACTATACAGTCAGCATGTTGCAATGCCTGTAAGAGAAAAGATTCTGAAAAAGAATATAGAATTAGTGTAATGTACACATGAAGCTAATACCATATTGTAAATATCTATGCTTCATTGAAAGTATAAAATAGTAATAAAGAAGAAAAGAATCTGAGAGGCATATCTCATGTGTTAATAGGGAGTACTCAATGCTATTTTGGGGGTTGGGGGTAGGGCTGAATAAAAAAAGAGAAAAACAAGTCAGAAAGTGAAGGGAAGCAAGAATGGGGGAAAGTCAGCAAAGAGCTTGGACATCACGACATTACAGTTGAGCAGTCTGAATCTGAACTGAGTCAGAAGTTAAGACAATCAGTATTGGGTGTGAAAACCTGGAGGGGCTATATTCTGTTCCGCCCAGGCTCTCTTTCAGATAGAACCAGATTTTCAGGCAAAACTGTCTTGGAAAAAAGCTAAAAGTGAGGAACCCTGCCTTGACTGGGGAGAGAAGAGGGAAACAGATCTGTGCATCTCCTAACAGGAAGTCCATAAAACTCTGTATCAGATCAATTAAGGGGAACATGAACTTCCAGAGGGAAAAGTCAGTGGACTTAGCTGACACACTCCACTTTCCTCTCCTGCCACTATTCATGAGTATGTTTTACTGGGTGAATAACCAAGCTTCTTTGAGTTTGTCAACATGGAAACCTAAACTAAATTGAAATATCATGTGTGATTTGTGTATGCATAACCCAACATATCCCAAAAGAATTTAGGAAATTTGAAATCACAAAGTCCATAAAAAGTTTACTTTGATAATCTAATCATGAAGCACTGTAATGATAAACGTAGGCATTTTCACCTGTTTTAGTACATGTATAGAGTTCATCTTATTGATATGTATAAGTGATTTCATGTATCCTTAATTAAAAATAGACACAGTTTCAACCTTGAAATTTTATTTGAAGATAAAAATATAGCCTAAAAATCCTACTTAATAGTAATGAGAAATCCAAGTGGCAAAGCCAAGTGCCTTGAGTCAGTAACATGTGTCACATGCTTCTATTTTGTTATAAAAGAAAATAAAAACTGTAAGCAAATAATGAACTCTAAGGGAATTTGAGAGAAAAAAAAAAGATGAAATATTTTCAGCTCCCAAGAGAAACCACATATCTATAAATGGGTACACAGGAAGTATATATTTTCCTGAAAACACATCTGTTTTATGCAAAGAAATTGCTAGCACACTTATATTTCCATAAATAAAATGTAAACTGTAATACTTTGCATTTAGAATGGCACAAAGGAACCATGTTAAATTGCTCTGTGGATGGGAACTAAATTGGTAGCTTTTCTAGGCTTATTTTTCCCCAGTTCCAGAGTGATTATGACTGATTCAGTGAGATTACACTAGAGACAGCGTTGAAACATATATATGTTAATATATCAGTATATTCCACAGAAATCTTGGCATCATAATGGAGAATACAGTTCTGCCAGCCAACATCCTCCAGTTATCGACTGAGCATCAAGACTGAGCCCTTCTTCCTGTGAGAATGGCTTTCTTTCTCCCTCTCACACATACATGCACGCACAAATGCCCATGTGATGATCTAACCCCTACCTATACAGAGCAATAATTTTCCTGCTTCAGCTTAACAAGTCAACCGTGAGAACTTTTCCTTTTTATTCCAGAAGACCTAAAATTAAAACCTTTGTACCCTGCTTGTAAATGGTTAATGTACTAGACTTCAATTGATAATACATTTTGGAGATTAACATCCTTTAAATTGGAAATGCAGTTGAAACTGTATGTGATACTTAAATGGATACAGGAGTGTCACTCACAGAGCTGCTGTGGAAATGGAGGCTGAAGGGATGTGTGATGATAGCTCACAAGAACAGAGGAAAAGCTGTGGTCTCCATCGATCTTCACATGTAAATTATTTTATAGAATACACCTGAGTAGGAAGTGCTTATAAATTCACACATGAAAGACAGAGTCTCTTGCTACAACTAGCCAGCAAACATCACACAAAAGGACTGCTTACCTGGGACTGAACCAAGGTTATAGGGAATTTTATTGGCAGAAACAATTTGCCTTAGATATTAATACAAAATGGACTTCTGTGGTAGACTAATGGAATGATGGTTAAGAATTCTTAATGGTGGTTAAGAATCTGCCTTCCAATGCAAGGGACACAGGTTTTATCCTCAGTCAGGGAACTAAGATCCTACATGCTATAGAGCAACTAAACCCTTAGAGAAGTTTGTGTACCACCAAAAATTAAACAAAAATAAAAATTAAAAAAAGAAAGAAATTCAAACAAAACCTAAAAATGATCAGCCACTCATAAGAAACAACACAAAACAATGAAAAATGTTATTGCTGATAACTGACACTAAAGTGAAGCAAAGTGAGTATGAGAAATGGTTTTGGAAAGACCAGAACACAGAATACCTAAGTGGGATTGCTTGCTCCTACAAGATTACCTATTTTAGAGGTATTAAAATGAACCTCAAAAATTTGATGCCATGACTTTGACATTAAAATTTGCTCTATTTATAAGTTATGTAAACTGTTGATTTGTTTGAAAAGTTAAAGGCCAGATACTGCTTTAAAAACATGGGAGGAACATTGGAAATCTAAACAGGAGATTTCTAAAATTGATTATTATTTTTTACTTAAAAATAGACAGTTGAAAATGAGTCATAATTAAGTTTAAGATTAATATAAATATGGAACAAAAAAGTTGCAAGGAGAAGAGTAGGAACCCGTTGTTGGAAATCTGAATGCATATCATTTTAACAGAAGCTAAGCAGTAAATGTGAATTCCAAAATGACTAGACACAAATCAGTGTCAACCAGTCCAAAAGTACCATTAAAGATTTCACAATGGATACTCCCCCACCACATTTGTGTTAAGGATGAAACAACAAACCTGGTTGACATGTGAGAACATATTCAAAAATCTTTCACATTTTATAAACTAATACCCTTAGATAAAAGTTAAGGCTGACCAATGTTTTGTGTGCATCCCACACCAACTACAAACTTAGGGCTTGTAGTCCTGATGCTCTTTTGTGGCGACTTGGTTTTCTAACACACCCTGCTGGAACTCCAGTAATCTGGCCACCTGAGGAGAAAAATTGACTCAGTGGAAAAGACCCTGATGCTGGGAAAGACTGAAGACAGGAGGAGGAGGGGACGACAGAGGATGAGATGGTTGGATGGCATCACTGACTGGATGGACATGAGTTTGAGCAAGCTCTGGGATTTGATGATGGACAGGGAAGCCTGGCGTGCTGCAGTCCATGGGGTCACAAAGAGTTGGACACGACTGAGTGACTGACTACTGCTGATGCTGCTTTAGCCAGGAATGATGTCCAACGAAAACATTGCTTTAATAGTCAGGGGATAAGGCTATAATGTCATCTTTGGGCATGAGACACAACCTGTATGAAATTGAAACTAAGGATTCTCAATTTTAAAAAAGCCTCTGGAATAGCGGCCTTTTTGCTAAAAGAGAGACTAAAAACACCTCGCCCAAAGTCCTGAGGAAATGTCGTCAATATTAGTGAGACCCAAATCTACAGCGCTCATGAATCTGCAGCACTCGTTTATGTGCCGCACACTGCATGTGAAACCCCAAAACACCTGTGAGCAATGCTCCTAGTTCCCTAAAATCACCCCCATAAACATAGGATGAAGTAAAATCTCAAGAAGAGTCATCCTGAATGTATTGGGCCAACAAAGAAGACTTGCAAGCCACACAGGGCATGAGGCAAAACCAAACAGAAGAGTCAGATGGATGAACAGTCCAGAGAACATGAGATAATAAGACAATGTGAAAGACACTATAAATATGTTTAAGATTATTAAAGGGATAAAAATCTGGATAAATAAAAATAAAAGAAGACTACTATAAAAATAAAGCAGAACAGCTTTCCAAATGCACTTATTATAATGTCTGAGAAAGGAAAATAAAATCATTTAAATTAAAAACTTAATAAGTTTAACAGTTGATTCTATAAAGTTGAACTGAAGATAAACATAAGATAACTCCTTGAAATGCAGAGAAATGGAGAAGAAAAAAGTAAATAAATAAATGAGCAATAAGGAAATAAGCATAATGAAATAAAGCAACCATTGAATACTCAGAAGGTGATATAAATGTGAATTAAGAGAATGAATATAAAAGAGATGGTGGCTGAGAATTCTCCAGACTCAGTGAAAGAATCAATCCTTGGATTGTACAAGCAGGCTGAATCCTGAGCAAGGTAGAGGGAATTAAACCCACACTCAGAAATTCTTAGTGAAATAATAGAACTCCAAAGGTTGGAGATAAGAGTTTAAAAAAGAGAAGGAAAAAATAAAATGTGGAACAATATTATTCTCACAGTGCTGATAGAAAACAACCGTGAACCTAGAGTTCATGCAGCGATCTGCCGTTAAGAATGAGAGTGAATTCAAGGTATTTTCAGTAAAAAGGAGTTTACAGTTTACATATCCTATAGGAAGAAAGTTTAGAGAGGAAAAAAAAAAGATTGAGAAAGGCAAAGGGAGTATCAGATGCATTTGTGAGCAAAAATAAATAAACATAAATGAAAACTAGGCATCTACTGAAAAGTGAAAACAAAAATAATAACTAATTTTGGATATTCAAATGAGACAGAAAAACTGTAAAACAACACACAAATAAAATATGATATATTGCCTCTGTTGTTAGTAAGGAGGGTGGTGATATTAACTTTTTGTAGGTGCAATTATAGTTTAAGGGAAACTATAAAAATAATGTAAATAAAAGAAAGACTTCCAAGTTGAGGAGAGGAGAGAAAACAAAGAAAAAAATTATGTTTAATAGAAAGATGTAAAAAAATTAATTACAGAAATAAGGTAACAGTATGAAAAATAAAAATGATATAGAGAACAAATCCAATTTATTCATACTTATAGTATGAATACTGTAATAAATACAGTATTTATTTTACTTACAGTAAAATATAAACAGATTATACTCTTTTAGGAGTTAGAAATTCATAATTTGAGTTAAACAACTATTTTCTTTAAATTAGCTACAAGTTTATTTGTGAGTTGTCTACCAAATAAACAACTGAACCCTAATGAACCATAAAGTCAAATAGACCTAAATGCTCATCATTATTCCCTTTATACTTTCTGCAGTGTTGTGGTCCTCATTTTGATACATTAATTTTCTTTTTCTGATCTGTGTTTTATATTCAAGTATTCATAGGCATGATAGTCTTTTAAATAAACTTTACACAAAGTAACTGAAGGTTCACACACAACTGTAAGAAACAATAGAGAGACACAATTGGCCTTTTATCCAGTTTCCCCCAAAGGTAATATCAAAACCACAACGGGACATCACGCCCCAGAAACTGAAGCCGATGCCGCGCTGTCCTGAGCAGATGCTTCCCCGCTCAGTGCACAGCTGCCTGCCGCTCACTCTCGGCCCTTCCGCAGCATCACCGGCTGCTGGTTCGTGGCTCAGTTCCGTGTGCTGTGTGCGCTCAGGTGCTCCGTCCTGTTCGACTCTGCAACCCGTGGACTGTAGCCCCCAGGATCCTCTGTCCATGGAATTCTCCAGGCAAGAATTCGGAAACAGGTTGTCAGCCTCCTCCAGAGGATCTTCCCAACCCAGGGGTCAAACCCATGCCTCTTGCATCTCCTGCATTGACAGCCGGATTCTTCACCACTCTGCCGCCTGAGAAGCTCATTCTCCATTTCTACAGCTTTGTTATTTGAAGAATAGTATAAAGTGAACTCTTCCACTCAGCATAATTCTCTGGAGATTCATACAAGTTGTTGCTTCTGTCAACAATTTATTCCTTCTTATTGCTGAGTAGTATTTCACGGTATGACTTTATTATAATACGTCTACCCATTCACTCATTGATGAACACCTGGACTTTTCTAGTAGTTGGACATTACAAATAAAGCTGCTATCTGTGGTCCTCTCTGGTGGTTCAGACAGGAAAGAATCTGTCTGCAATGAGGGAGACCTGGGTTTGATCCCTGGGTCAGGAAGATCCCCTGGAGGAGGAAATGGCAACCCACTCCAGTATTCTTGCCTGGAGAATCCCAGGGACAGAGGAGCCCGGCGGCTGCAGTTCCTGGGATCAGCAAAGAGTCGGACATGACTAAGCAACGAAGCACACACATAAATATCTGTGCACAGGTTTGCAAGGAAGTGTTAATCTGCTGCTTTGGGATTAAAGCCCCAAAAGACGATTACTGGGTCATAAGATAGCTACACGATTTGTATTTTTGTTTGTTTGTTTGAAGGTTTTATTTTGCTTCATGTTAAGAAACTTATTTTTTCCCCAGAGTGACTGGCTGTCACATCTCACATTCCCACAACAGAGTATGTGAGGTCCAGCTTCTTATTAGACTAGAAAGGCTTGTCCCTGCTTTCTTTTCCCTTTCCTCCTCTTTTCTTTTCTTTCTTTCTTTTAAATTTACTACAAAAGTTAATGAGCTTACTAAGGATTCTAATTTTTAAAATATTTCTAATAGGACAGACTCTGATCAAAAACAACATTCTTGGTCTTAATCTAAATTCTACTAGATAATCACCCTTCTAAAAACTTAGAGAAGCGGTGTGGGAAGTGTCTTTTTCTTCCCTTAGTGTGGTTTTGTGATACTCCATCTTGTCATTTCCAGTTAATATTTCTGGTATTACTTCATATTTCTCAAAGAGTTATCAAAATCTGTGGACTCTCTTTTTATTTTGTTATTTTATTGTGTTTATGTTTATTGATTTACCTTTTGACCTGCTTCATCCATTTCTTCCACTTCCCCACACTTCACTTCTGGCAACCACCAATCTGTTCTATTTCTATTGATCTATCTATTTATTTTTCTATATTTCTTTATCCAGTGATTTATTTTTTCTAATTACTGAATTTATTGCACTGAACATCTGTTATGTGCTCATCACTGGTCTCATCTCCTGGGATACCTCAGGGAATCAAATAGAGAAAAATGCCTCTCTTGTGGAGGAGATAACTGGTGGGTTTAGAGAACAGAAATGACAGGCAATTATCAGTAACACCTACGTTGATTAGTGAGGATGTAAGACCTCAGGAGCACATTACCTATCGGCTAAAGTCACAAAATATGAACTACATTTAATCAAAAGTTAAGAATGGTAGTCAGGTATATAAAGAAATCATATGTTCTATTAACAAAAAGGAACTAACCTAAAAAGAAAAATTAAGCAAAATATGTTGACATCTCACAAAAGAAGATATAAAGGAAAGAACTATGTATAACATGGGTGAATCTGAAAAATATTATGCTAAGTAAAGGAAAATTTATATGAAAAAATTCCATATCATATGGTTCCATTTATATGCAATCCTGAAATATGCACATTCTTCCTACGTTTGACTAAATAAAAATCAGCGTTGCAATTATTTGTGGAGGCAGGGCTTGTGGTGGTGGGAAATGACTGACAGATTATGAAGAAATGCTCCTAGGTGGGTTTAAAGTTTACTATATTGACAAGAGTTTGGTTTTATAGTGTACGCTTTTGTCAAAAAATAACAACATATGCAGTTTATCATTTGTAAACATTACTTGAAAAGAGAAAAGCACTATTAACAGAATAATATACAAGGTATATTATAATTATATACATGTTAGAGTGCTTATTATATATATCTAATTAATTCACTTGGAAATGCATCAAAATGATGTTCTAATAGCTGAAGATAGGCGTGGATAGAAAGACAGTCATATGATTAAAACAGCATAAAATCTAGAGGTGTTTAGTACAAAATGTATTCAATTTTGCGTTATCTGAAAATTTTCATAATGTAATGCTGGGGAAAGTTAAATGAGAATTTTTTTAAAAGCCCGGGAGATTGTAGGCTTCCAAGCACCCGAAGTGGGCTTTTGCTCTAGTTGTGCTTTTTAGGCTTGAGTTTTCTAGAAGCCATTACAAAAGGATGGGTAGGCAGGGTCTAGAGTCCTTGCTGTCTGGACCTGGAAGGCTGCCGGCCATGCCGCAGTCACGACCTGACAGCGGTCTTCCTAGCCCTCGAAATACAGCTGTACCTGAGAGATCATCTGAGCAGAAGACAGACTCATTGCTCTCCTCCTCCTCTCTGAGAGGTACAAAGACATATGTTTTCCAAGAAAGTTCTATTTAAATGTCAAAGATGTGACCCTTATTCCAAAACCACAAAGCACATGCTGTTGACCTCTGTTGAAGCTGGTCAGATTGCTGCCTTGTGAAGCTTTTCAGCAACAATCCCACTGCCTGTCAAATCAATACCTCAAACTCAATACCTGGAGTGGGGGTGTTTTATTACCACCCAAAATTTTCAAACAAATTGTTTCATTGAAGTGAGTTCAAATACTATTGCTCAAAAGAAGGTTTGGGAAGAAAAATACAACTCTATATTCCCTCAAAAATTAATGCTCCTTGAGGCAAATATTGTAAAATGGAGAGTAAGAATTACATAGCAGATATGCTTTAAATTGCATTTTAGGCAATTTTTCCCATATGAAGCCTTCCTCACTTTTCACAACAGATCTAGATGCCCCAGGCTCTAGTAACATTGGCTAAACAATTTTGGGGAAAATTGTAACAGTCATCACCTAGCATTATAACTGCTTGAACAGAGAACCTTCTACTCGATTATGAGCCCTTTGAAGCCAGTCCAATAAACTTTTCATCTCTGTATTTCCACTAAATATATTTACAAGATAAAAGTAAACTAGTTTTGTCTAGTCAAAAGAACTGATTAACTGAAAAAAGAATGTGTTGATTAACTTATTGTATTTAGAGCTTGGTTCTATGTATTATCTAATGCCACATGTAAGATGGTATAAGAGGGATATTTTAGTTGTAAATGTACAAGAAAAAAACAACCCATGTTGGTTTAAGCAAAAAGACTCATGCAACAAAAAGCCCTTGACTCTGTGGTAAAGAATCTGCCTGTAATGCAGGAGACGCAGGTTCGATCCTGGGTTGGGAAGATCCTCTGGAGAAATAAATGGCAACCCACTCCAGTATTCTTGCCCAGGAAATCCCACGAACACAGGCACCTAGCAGGCTACAGTTCATAGGACTGCAAAAGAGTCAGGCGTGACTTAGTAAGTAAATAACAACAAGACTGGTTTCCCTGCTGGCTCAGCTGGTAAAGAATCTGCTGCAATTCAGGAGACTGCACACAAGAGACTGTCTGCAGTTCAGGTGACCTGGGTTCAATCCTTGGGTGGGGAAGATCCCCTGGAGAAGGAAATGGCAGCCCACTCCAGTATTCTTGCCTGGGAAATCCCACGGACAGAGGAGCCTGGCGGGCTACAGTCCCTGGCGTAACAAGAGCTGGACATGACTTAGCAACTAAGCCCCAAACACCAAGTCTGTTTTTAGATGTACATATTCTGGGACAAATGTGAAACTTTTTCTTCATCTCTCTGGTCTCCTTTAACCTACTCTTCTCCACATTTTTCTCTTAGTCACTTTTAAACCCTCCTTTAACCCCAAAGTGGATGCAGCCCTCAGGCAACATCTTTCAGCTTCTGACCAAGTGAGGGAAGAATCTCTTCCTCCGTGTTCACAACAATCGTTCTGAGAGTGACAGTTTGTCGTAGCTTGAATGTATCCCCTTCCGGCATGTCACTGTTTTTGTTTCCCATAAACTATCACTTTTGATATACACAAATACATGTTTTTTAAAAAGTCTATAAAGACTCCATAAAGAACCTACAGACTCATTTGAAAGATATACGTATATTTTTCTCGCTCATTTTTCAAGTGTGATACTAGGTAAGTTGTTTATGTTACTTTTCTTCCAATTTATCTTTCCACCAGGTGATATATTACATAGAAAAGTACTTCCTTAGTATTGTTCTCCATCTTTCCATAAAAACTTTAAAACTTTAACTTTTGCTAAAGTCTCTTAGTACTCATCTGAATGTCACCTAACCATCTTTCAAGGGCCAGCTCAAGCTCTTTCTTTCCTTAAGGAAATGCTTTCTGACTACCCCAAATACAAGATCATGCCTCCTGTGTCTGAACTAAAATTATATATATATATATAGGGTCCTTGTCAATCATTGTGCATCACTCATTTTATGTATACTAGCAGTGAAAGGGGTCCTTATTTTAATCTAGTACCTAAAAGTATCCTGCATAAATAAATTTGGTTAGTGACAACATCTTTCACCTTATTTTTTTCTTAGTTGAAATGTGAGTAGAAAATGCACACATCCACAGTCTAGCCAGGAATAAAGAGGTTCGACAAGCAGTATGTTCAGAATGTGTTTGGAATACAGTAAACACAGAAGTTATAAATACACAAATATAGTAAATGCAGAGGTGTAGCTTCACTTGTAACAAATTCATTATGACTTTTTGAGGACAGAGCAGTTCAGTTCATTCACTCAGTCGTGTCTGACTCTTTGTGACCCCATGAATCACAGCACGCCAGGCCTCCCTGTCCATCACCAACTCATGGAGTTTACTCAAACTTATGTCCGTCAAGTCAGTGATGCCATCCAACCATCTAATCCTCTGTCGTCCCCTTCTCCTCCTGCTTTCAATCTTTCCCAGCATCAACGTCTTTTCAAATGAGCCAGTTCTTCACATCAGGTAGCCAAAGTATTGGAGCTTCAGCATCAGTCCTTCCAATGAACACCCAGGACTGACTTCCTATAGGATGGACTGGTTGGATCTCCTTGCAGTCCAAGGGACTCTCAAGAGTCTTCTCCAACGCCACAGTTCAAAAGCATCAATTCTTCAGCCCTCAGCTTTCTTCACAGTCCAACTCTCACATCCATACATGACCACTGGAAAAGCCATAGCCTTGACTAGACAGACCTTTGTTGGTAAAGTAAAGTCTCTTCCTTTTAATATGCTATCTTGGTTGGTCATAACTTTTGAAAAATATACCTGGCTTTGAGAATTTTGAGCATTATTTTACTAGTGTGTGAGATGAGTGCAACTTTGCGGTAGTTTGAGCACTCTTTGGCATTGCCTTTCTTTGGGATTGGAATTAAAACTGACCTTTTCCAGTCCTGTGGCCACTGCTAAGTTTTCAAATTTGCTGGCTGAAGAAGTTGAAGTAGAACGGTTCTATGAAGACCTGCAAGATCTTTTAGAATTAAAACCCAAAAAAGATGTCTTTTTCATTATAGGGGACTGGAATGCAAAAGTAGGAAGTCAAGAAACACCTGGAGTAACAGGCAAATTTGGCCTTGGAGTGCAGAATGAAGCAGCGCAAAAGCTAATAGAGTTTTGCCAAGAGAATGCACTGGTCATAGCAAATAATTTCTTCCAACAACACAAGAGAAGACTCTACACATGGACATCACCAGATGGTCAACACTGAAATCAAATTGATTATATTCTTTGCAGCCACAGGTAGAGGAAAGCAACAGAATAGGAAAGACTTGAGATCTCTTGAAGAAAATTAGAGATACCAAGGGAACATTTCATGCAAATATGGGCTCAATAAAGGACAGAAATAGTATGGACCTAACTGAAGCAGAAGATATTAATAAGAGGTGGCAAGAATACACAGAAGAACTGTACAAAAAAGATCTTCATGATCCAGATAATCATGATGGCGTGATCACTCACCTAGAGCCAGACATCCTGGAATGTAAAGTCAAGCGGGCCTTAGGAAGTATCACTACGAATAAAGCTAGTGGAAGTGATGGAATTCCAGTTGAGCTATTTCAAATCCTGAAAGATGATGTTTTGAAAGTGCTGCACTCAACATGCCAGCAAATTTGAGGACAGATAACCTCTTCCAAAATGTTGTTTTCTTTTCTATATCCTCAGCATGAACCACAATTCTTTGAAGATCAAAGATGTTCAATACATTTTGATCAAATATGCTCAGTTGCTATTACAAGTCATGGGAGATGTGTGCAGTGGAAATTTTCAAGCATAAGCTACTATATGCTCATAGGAGGTATCTTTTTAGTGAAACATTTATCAATTTTTGGTACTTTTCTTGTGTTTTCTGAAATTGTTCTGTCTGCAATATATTTTTTCAAGGGTCCTTATATACACTCATCTCACATGCTAGTAAAGTAATGCTAAAAATTCTCCAAGTCATGCTTCAGCAATACGTGAACCGTGAACTTCCAGATGTTCAAGCTGGTTTTAGTAAAGGCAGAGGAATCAGAGGTCAAATTACCAACATCTGCTGGATCATCAAAAAAGCAAGAGAGTTCCAGAAAAACATCTATTTCTGCTTTATTGACTATGCCAAAGCCTTTGACTGTGTGCATCACAATAAACTGGGGAAAATTCTGAAAGAGATGGGAATACCAGACCTTACCTGCCTCTTGAGAAACCTATATGCAGGTCAGGAAGCAACAGTTAGAACTGGACATTGAACAACAGACTGTTTCAAATAGGAAAAGTAGTATGTCAAGGCTGTATATTGTCACCCTGCTTATTTAAATTATATGCAGAGTACATCATGAGAAATGCTGGGCTGGAAGAAGTATAAGCTGGAATCAAGATTGCTGGGAGAAATATCAATAACCTCAGATATGCAGATGACACCACCCTTATGGCAGAAAGTGAAGAGGAACTGAAAAGCCTCTTGATGAAAGTGAAAGAGGAGAGTGAAAAAGTTGGCTTAAAGTTCAACATTCAGAAAACTAAGATCATGGCATCTGGTCCCATCACTTCATGGGAAATAGATGGGGAAACAGTGGAAACAGTGTCAGACTTTATTTTGGGGGGGCTCCAAAATCACTGCAGATGGTGATTGCAGCCATGAAATTAAAAGACTCTTACTCCTTGGAAGGAAATTTATGACCAACCTAGATAGCATTTAAAAAGCAGAGACATTACTTTGCCAATAAAGGTCCGTCTGATCAAGTCTATGGTTTTTCCAGTGGTCATGTATGGATGTAAGAATTGGACTGTGAAGAAAACTGAGTGCCAAGAAATTGATGCTTTTGAACTGTGGTGTTGGAGAAGACTCTTGAGAGTCCCTTGGACTGCAAGGAGATCCAACCAGTCCATCCTATAGAAAGTCAGTCCTGGGTGTTCATTGGAAGGACTGATTTTGAAGCTGAAACTGCAGTACTTTGGCCACCCGATGCAAAGAGTTGACTCGTTGGAAAAAACCCTGTTGCTGGGAGGGATTGCAGGCAGGAGGAGAAGTGGGATGACAGAGGATAAGATGGCTTGATGGCATCACCGACTCGATGGACATGAGTTTGAGTAAACTCCGGGAGTTGGTGATGGACATGGAGGCCTGGCGTGCTGAGATTCATGGGGTCGCAGAGTCAGACACAACTGAGCAACTGAATAGATCTGAACTGACTGATCCATTTTGAAGTCTATCCATGCAGAACAGAGCAGTTAGTATAACAATGAGCTCTTTTCTTTTTTTTTTATCTTATTGAGATAAAAGTCTAATAGTAATATAATTGAGAAGGGAAAAATTCTTCCTCTTAAGTGATGATTTTAGGGTGGACAGGTTCTCTTTGTTAGAAACATTCTTAAGAAAGGATTTTCAACAAAATTATTTGTTTCCATTGTACATGCATCTTGTAGACTTTCTGAGCTTGAATTTTTAGATGTTTCTAAGACTGCAGCCATGAAATTAAAAGACACTTACTCCTTGGAAGGGAAGCTATGGCAAACCTAGATAGCATATCAAAAAGCAGAGACATAAATTTGCCAATAAAGGTCCACATGGCCAAAGCTATGGTTTTTCCAATAGTCATGTACAGAAAGTTGGACCATAAAAAAGGCTGAGCACTGAAGAACTGATGTCTTCAAATTGTGGTCCTGGAGAATACTCTTGAGAGTCCCTTGTCCTGCAAAAAAATCAAACCAATCAATCCTAATGGAAATCAACCCTGAATATTCATTGGAAAGACTGATGCTGAAGCTGAAACTACAAACTTTGGCCACCTGATGCAAAGAGCTGACTCATTGGAAAAGATTCTGATGCTGGGAAAGATTGAAGGCAAAAGGAGAAGAGGGTGGCAGAGGATGAAATAGATAGCATCACCAATTCAATGGGCATAAATTTCAGCAAACTCCAGCAGATAGTGACAGACAGGGAAAAACCATAGCTTTGACTTTATGGACCTTTGTCTCGAAAGGGATGTCTTTGCTTTTTAATATGCTGTCTATGTTTGTCATAGTATTTCTTCCAAGGAACATGCATTTTTTTTAAAAGCATTAATGGTAATGTGTTACCATTTGTTAAATCATGTTGATTGGTGCATGATAATTTATTTTTTGTGTATTTTTAATTATATATGAAAAATTTACCCCAAAGAATGTAATTAATGTAGCCTCAGGATACATTAGAAATATTTCACGAAAAAAGGAGTAACTTATATAGGTGTCAACAGGGAATAATGTATGGTGTGCAGTGAAGCTCAGAGTGGGCACTGAACCATATTTCTGGAGCAGTGGCAAGAGAGTTTTCATTAAGAAGATAAAACTACCTCTAATCCTTAATGGGTTTTAAGAATTCACAAGGGAGGTACACTGGGAACAGAAACGCTAGTTACAAGAAACTCTATAACCAACAGGATAAAGGCTCAGGGGAGCTTCTGTGAGAAAAGCTATGGATGGAGGACAGCAGAGAGGCCAGGCTGGCCGTCCAAGTGGCCGGAGAGCAGGACGCCTCCACAAGCTGCTCTGCTGTGGGCGTTTCTGGATCCCCAGGCTAATCAGGGAAGATGCTATACTTCCCCCCAGTGGCACGACTCGCATATTTTATAACCACAAGTCATTTTTAGCCAATCTCTTTTATTAGACAAAATTATTTTCAGTATTAATAATTCAATAACATTAATAATATCAATAAAAAAAGAAAGGATATGCGATTAGTAAAATTGTTATTATAAAGAACTTTGTCTGGGAGGTGGAAATGATAACCACTCCAGTATTCTTGCCAGTATAATCCCATGGACAGAGGAGCCTGGCAGGCTACAGCCCATGGGGTCACAAAAAGTCAGACATGACCGAGCACACACTGAGCTAACTAAATTATGTCCTGCATCTGTTCCAGTGTCTCCTAGTTTAGTCTATGTGAACTTGGGTAGAATTTATATCCTACTGTTGTGTGAAAATTATATAAATCTTAACTGTGTTGAATAGGTTCATGGTGTTTTCAGGTATACTATATCCTTCTAATTTTCTATATATATATTTTATTAATTTTTGAGGATTTGTGTTGAAACTCCAACTAAAAATCTTAACTTATTTATTTAAAAATAATTGTAATAAATAGTGGAACTATATGTAACTTTGTTCTGTATTTTCCAAGTCTCTTGTAAATGTGCTATCATACTCCCATAATTTAAAAAATTTAAAAACAAAAGAAATAGAAAAAACTCTATATAATCATGTGAATAAAAATTAGAAAAATAAATAAAAGGCAAAGTGAACAATACAGTACAAAAAAGGCATACTGATTCTACTTCAACAATACAATGCATATATGAATAACATCATGCATGATTTTAATTTTATATTTATGAAGGAAAAATATTATACCTCACCATTTGTACTTTTTCATAGATGGATTAATTAATTTGGCTGTGGTAATCATTTCACAATATATATGTATACTAAATCATCATGGTGTACACTCTGATTAGAAACAATTTTTATTTGTTAATTATAGCTCAAAAAAGCTGAGAAAATGTTTAATCAAATATGAATTCCAGTTGATCACACTGAGGGAACTGAAGTTCTATTTCTTCACATTTTTACCACTATATTGTCATCAGTTTTTTTCTGTTATAAAATCTGTACAGTGCCAGCAGCACTGGAGACACATAAGCCCAAACAAGCTTAAAGACCCCTCCGTTCCCACCTCTTCTTCAGGTGAAGGCGTATAGGGAGTGCAGCAACATGTTTCAGTCCCTCGTCGCCTTGCCTCAACCTATTGGATTTGGGGACATCAGCTGGTGAATTCTTCAAGGGTTGGGTATGTGACCAACAAAAAGGCATGCAGAAGCACCAACTTCTTCTTGGAAATGAGTTTTAAGTTTAAATCTAGTAAAGTTTTGGTTAATAACTAATATTGGATGTTTAAAATTATTGAAATAAGATTCTGGGATCTGAAGTATCTCTAGAATTTCGGTTATCTAAGACCCCCAGGAAGTCATAAAGTTTTACACCGGGTATAGAGAATGGATGCTTCACTTTCTCTCTAAGCTGATGATTCCTAGAAATTAGTGATTGTATTCACCAAACTGGACCCAGTATAGAACAGTCATTAAAGTAGGTTGGACAAGTTTGATTTAATTATGAGGTAACTGTTTTAGTCCACTAAAGCTGCCATAACAAAATACTACAGATTGGATGGCTTAAACAAAACAAAACAAAAAAATTATTTTCTCATCAGTTCTGGAAGCTCAAAGTCCAAGATCAAGGTGCTGCTGGGTTTGATGTTGGTGTGTTTCCTTCCTGGTTCACTGCCTCCTAGCCACAACCTCACACTCCTTCCTCTGTGTGCTTATACAGAGAGCAAGCGAGAGAGAGAGAGAATTCTTCCTCTTCTGTCTCTTCTTCTTCTTATAAGGACACCAGTCCTGTTGGATTAAGGAACTACCCCCATGACATCATTTAATCTTACTTGCCTCTCGGAAGACATTTTCTCCAAATAAGTCACACTAAAGAACAGGGCCTCAACATGTGAATTTGGCAGGAGACAAAATTCAGTTCATAATATAATCCTGCTAGAGAAAAGACTGATGAATATTCATGTGTGCTCTTTTTTTTCAATAATATGTGACAGGAAAGAGTCAGCTGATGATGAGATGTGATAAAGTGTGGTTAACAGCTTTTTGGGAGGACAGGGTAAAGAAGTCAACCTAGGAAGGGAAGTAAGGTTGTTAGTCTACTGTCCCCTCGGTCCTACTGATTTAGGCTAATATCTCTGGGGAGGAGCATTCTTCACACCTGAGTCACAAACGTATGTTTGAGAAAATCTAGTTTAAATAATGTGGATTTGTTCAAACTTGTAGATTTGTTCAAACTAGTATTTGTAATATAGTCAATTTTGATGAAAAAAGATTGGGGGGAAAGGATAAAATACTACAATAAATAAAACATTAAAAGAATGCAAAAGGGCTCTTGGAAAACAAAATTATGATGTCAGAAGCTATCCAAGTGGAGAAACACAATCAACAATGTGTAAAAAAATGTTCAGGAAGAAGAGTTAAAATGATGGAGGAATAGACCACAAAAAGAGAGAGAGAGAGAGAGGGAGAATCAGACCTAGATTCCCCAAATCATTTGTTCCACATAGACAGACAGATAAAACAGAAAAGAGAAATTTTTCAAATAATGCTTGAGCTTTTTAAACCACAGCCTAGAGGGGTTCACTGTGTGCAAAACACATTGAACAGAAAAGTACTTGAAAATGGCAGTGTCATCAAGGAATTCCAGAACAGCAACAAAAGGAAAACCCTCAACGTCTTAGAAAGTGTGTATAAACAGTCATCTTAAGTTGCATAAGAAATTGAAATGACATAGGATTTTCCAGTCCCTCTATCCAAAGCTAAAATTGCTGTGAAGCATTGCCTGCAAAATTCTAAAGGAAAATATTTTCAAGCTAAAAATTCTGTACTTCACCTGCCTAGTAATCAGGTAAAGAAAAAAGCTAGAACTTTACATATAATGAAGGTCTAAAATTTTTCATTTTCTTCATCTGTTTTCTCAAGATACACTCTCCCAAAATAAGAGAAAAAATCAAAGAGCAGAAAGGCATGGTATCCAGGCAAAGAGAATAAAATGTAAAATAAAACATTGGGTAGTGAATTTCCTGGATGATGGTGAAGGGAAACCTCAGGAGGATAACTCAATAATGGGCCCAGAGAAAAGAATTCATGGTAAAAACAGGCAGATCAAAGGCTTTAGAATAAAGGATAAAAGGAAACCACAGACCTGATGTATTTCAGCAGATTGAAAAGGCATTCACATGTCAGGCAGTTTAATGCTAAGCTATGATAGCCATATGACCAATGAAGCAGGTGAAAATATAAAGAGATAAATATTTGTAAAAGAATAAATGCAATTGTTGTGCATTAATTGGCCCAGGTTGGCTAATATATGCATAGTCACAATGATATAAACACTGAATATTAATGCAAATGATTATGCATTCATTGTTCTGAGTGGATGGTAGAGGGTATATAAGAAAGGTCAATCCTTATTGTCAATAGTAGAAAAATCTTAGTGATATTTAAAATTGAAAAGTCAAAAGTTAGCAGCATAAGCATATTATTTAGAAAAATAGACAATAGCACCAGAAGAAAAGGGTGCTTGGTGGCTCAGTGATAACATATCCACCTGAATGCAGGAGACATGGGTTCAAATCGTGGGTTGCTAAGATAACCTGGAGAAAGAAATGGCAACCCACTCCAGTATTCTTGCCTGGGAAATCCCGTGGGCAGAGGAGGCTGGCAGGCTAAAGTTCATGGGGGTCACAAATCAGTAACTAAACAACAACAATCAGAATAAAAAAGGGAAATGGATTCAAGTCTTTTTTGCGGGGGGTGGGGGGGTGGCAGTTAAAATCAGGGGAGGAGGTAATCAGGGTAGAAAATTGTTATTTTAATTCTAAGATTTATCAATCATTTTTACTTCTTAAAATACACACATGTTCTAAGTTGATTAACTTATTTTAAAAGTTTATTATTTAAGTTAACTGTGGATGCCTACTATGACCTGGGAATTGAAGTTGACCCTATGGGGAATGTGGAAAATACTGGAGGAATTTTAGTATATATTGTGCAGCAAACTTAAAATTGGGAACCAGTTGTACATAAGTAAACCATTTATAGAGTCATAATTCAGTGAAAAGTTTCTCTAAGCCAATGAAAGCAACCCCATATAGGCTTAAGTAGTCATGGGAAGCTTCACAGAGACCAGATTAAACTCTGGGCCAGATGCTATCTTTGATGATTTCTGCTCATTCTTTCATTTAATTCTTAGTTCAATCTCTAGCTGTAGGCTCTATTTTTTTAATTTATTTTATTGAAGCACAGTTCATGTGTATGTGTGTGTGTGTGTGTGTGTGTGTGTTAGTCTCTCAGTCATGTCCGACTCTTTGAGACCCTGTGGACTGTAACTCAACAGGCTCCTCTGTCCACGGAATTCTCCAGACAAGAATACTGGAGTGGGTTGCCTTTTCCTTCTTCAGAGGATCTTCCCAACCCAGGGATTGAACCCAGATCTCCCACATTGAAGGCAGGCTTTTTACCATTTGAGGCATCAGGGAAGCCCGATGGTTCATTTATGATGTTGTATTAATTTCTGCTGGAGAGACAGGAGACTCAGGTTCAACCCCTGGGTTGGGAATATCCCGTGGAGGAGGGCTTGGCAACCCACTCCAGCATCCTTGCCTAGAGAATCTCATGGGCAGAGGAGCCTAGTGGACGACAATTTCAAAGTGCTGGAAATGACTAAAGTGACTGAGTGTGAGCATAAACCAGATGTGCACATATATGAGGATATTGAACATATCTCCCCGGGCTATTCAGTAGGACCTTGTTGTTTATCCATAATGTGTTGTTTATAATATCAGCATGTTGCTAATATATCCGTAATCCTTGTTGTCTGTAACAATTTCGATCTGCTAATCCCAAACTCCCAGTCCACTCCTCCTGCGACCCACTCCTCCTCGGCAGCTAGTCTGTTCTGTATACCTGTGAGCTGATTCTGTTGTGTAGATAGGTTCATCTGTGGAATATTTTAGATTCTACATATAAGTGACATCATATGGTATTTTTCTTTCTCCTTCTGACTTCACTTAATATGATAATCTCCACATCCACCCATTTTGCTGCAAATAGCATTATTTAATTTTTTATGGCTGAGTAGTGTCCCATTGTCCCCTGGAGTAGGAAGTGGCAAGCCACTCCAGTATTATTGCCTGGGAAATCCCATGGACAGAGGAGCCCGCTGGGCTGCAGCTGATGGGGTTGCCAGGGGTCAGACATGACTGAGCTCACGTGCTGTGTTCCATTGCATACATGAACCACATCTTCTTTATCCATTCATCTGCCACTGGATATGTAGGTTGTTTCCATGTCTTGGCTTTGTGAACAGTGCTGCTATGAATATATGAGCACATGTATCTTTCTGAGTTATAGTTTTGTCTGGATATATCCCAGGAGTGCAATTGCTGGGCCATGTAACAACTCTTATTTTTAGTATTTTGAGGAAACTCCATACTGTTTTCCAAAATGACTGCATCAATTTACATTCCCATCTATGTTTCCCTGATGGCTCAGCCAGTAAAGAATCAGCCTTCAGTTCAGGAGACGGCCTCCCATGCAGGAGACCCGAGTTTGATTGCTGGGTCAGGGAGATCCACTGGAGAAGGAAACGGCTACGCACTCCAGTGTTCTTGCCTGAAAATTCCATGGACAGACGAGCCTGAGGGGCTATGGTCCACGGGGTGATAAGAGTCGGACAGGACTGGGCAACTAAACCAGCACCACATTCCCATTACTGGTGCACAAGTGATCCTTTTTCCCCACATCCTCGGCAGCATTTGTTATTTGCAGATTTTTAATAACTTCTATTGTGACTGGTGTAAGGTGGTTCCCCATATATTGGCTTTATTATTACCCTTCTTTTACAGATGAAACACCTGACGATCTAGACAAACATCTTTCTTAAGCCCACATTGAGTATTTAGTAACCAGTTGGGAGTGAATGATCATTTCATGGAAGTTAGCAGCTTTCTCATTTGAAAAAAAAAAATAAATTTATTTTGGTTTAGCATATTCCAAGACTTCTGTGACTAATTCGTGCACTCTATAATCTCCAAATTGTGATTTTCTTTGGAGGTTTGCTGGGGATGTGATGGAAAGAAAAGTGTGTGCCCAGCATATTTATGCTTTATTTTTACAATTTGAATAATAGTACACATTTCACTCAAAGTTTAAGAAATAAAAAAAGGAATAAAAATATACAGATGGTGGTTAGGTCCCCAATGTTTAAAAAGTCAGTAATGCATCAGCTAGTTTGCTCTTGTGACCCCATCACTGTTGAAAGGTGGCCATTGTTGAGTTTGTAGTTCAGTGACTTTTAGGTTTGGAAAGCAGCCCAGTTTAGAGGCCCATGCACCTTTAACTTGCATTCTAATTGTTGGGTAATTTAACTGGATGTTTGACTCAAAGCAAAGTACTTAATCTCTTGGTGAATTACCTGCTTCGCGTGACTATGTCTCATATACTGAGAGTATCTGAGGCTGCATGTTCTCATCCAGTACTAAAAACTGGTATCACCAGACCACAGCCCAGGCTTTCTCAAGGCATATGTTCTTCTACTGGCTGCTACATAGAAATAGAATACAATAGTTGAGATCATGGGATTTGGACTCAAGACATGTTCTTGAGTCTTTGCTCTAAGATGTTGCTGCCCTCTCAAAAACTATTTCCTTATCTGAAAACTAGAGACAAAGAAAAAATAATAATAATGCCCAATCCATAGGGCTGTTTTATTAAACTTCTAGCATAGTACCTAATGTTTTAAGTTTCAACACATATCAAGTACTCGTTATGTTAATATTTGGTTTGGTCCTAATTTTTTACAACTTTTTCAGGAACTTATCAATGTGTGTCCCCATCTTAACTCCAATCAACTCATTGGTTATTTAAGGAACACTTTTGTGTGTAGTGATGCTTCTAAAGGTTCACTGGATTTTGCATTCCAGCATGTCTGGCTCTAGGTGAGTGATCACATCATTGTAGTTATCTGGGTCATGAAGATCTTTTTTGTATGGTTCTTCTGTGTATTCTTGACACCTCTTAATATCTTCTGCTTCTGTTAGGTCCATACCATTTATGTCATTTATTGTGCCCATCTTTGCATGAAATGTTCCCTTGGTATCTCTAATTTTCTTGAAGAGATCTCTAGTCTTCCCATTCTATTTTTTCCCTCTATTTCTTTGCATTGATCACTGAGGAAGGTTTTCTTATTTCTCCTTGCTATTTTTTGGAACTCTGCATTCAAATGAGTATATCTTTTCTTTTCACCTTTGCATTTAGCTTCTCTTCTTTTCTCAGCTATTTGTATGGCCTCCTCAGGCAACCATTTTGCCTTTTTGCATTTCTCTTTCTTGGGTATGGTCTTGATCACTGCCTCCTGTATAGTGTCAATAACCTGCATCCATAGTTCTTCATGCATTCTTTCTGTCTATCAGGCTTATTCCTGTGAATCTATTTGTCACTTCCACTGTATAATCATAAGGGATTTGATTTAGGCCATACCTGAATGAATGGTCTAGTGGTTTTCCCTACTTTCTTCAATTTATGTGTGAGTCTTGCAATAAGGAGCTCATGATCTGAGTCAGTGTGCTCCTGGTCCTGTTTTTTCTGACTGTAGAGAGCTTCTCCTTCTTTAGCTGCAAAGAATGTTATCAATCTGATTTTTTTATTGAACATCGAGTGATGTTCATGTGTAGAGTTCTGTCTTGTGTTGTTGGAAGAGGGTGTGTGCTATGACCAGTGCGTTCTCTTGGCAAAACTGTTAGCCATTGTCCTGCTTTATTTTGTACTCCAAGGCCAAATTTGTCTCTTACCCCAGGTAGCTCTTGACTTCCTACTTTCGCATTTCAGTCCTCTATAATGAAAAGGACATACTTTTTGAGTGTTAGTTAGTTCTTGTAGCTCTTCATAGAACCATTCAACTTCAGCTTCTTCAGCCTTACAGGTTGGGGCATAGACTTGGTTTACTTGTGATATTGAATGGTTTGCCTTGGATACATCATTAAGTAAAAAGGTAAGTTCAGTTCAGTCACTCAGTCATGTCCGACTCTTTGTGACCCCATGAACCACAGCACGTCAGGGCTCCCTGTCCATCACCAACTCCCAGAGCCCATCCAAACTCATGTCCACTGAGTCGGTAATGCCATCCAACCATCTCATTTTCTGTCGTCCCCTTCTTCTCCTGCCCTCAAACTTTCCCAGCATCAGGGTCTTTTCCAATGAGTCAGCTCTTCACATCAGGTAGCCAAAGTATTGGAGTTTCAACTTCAACATCAGTCCTTCCAAAGAACATGCAACACTGATATCATTTAGGATGGACTGGTTGGATCTCCTTGTAGTCCAAGGGACTCTCAATAGTCTTCAACACCACAGCTCAAAAGCATCAATTCTTTGGCACTCAGCTTTCTTTGTATTCCAACTCTCACATCCATACATGACCACTGGAGAAAACATAGCCTTGACTAGATGGACCTTTGTTGGCAAAGTAATGTCTCTGCTTATTTATATGCTGTCTAGGTTGGTCATAACTTTCCTTCCAAGGAGCAAGCGTCTTTTAATTTCATGGCTGCAATCACCATCTGCAGTGATTTTGGAGCCCAGAAAAATGAAGTCTGCCATAGTTTCCACTATTTCCCCATCTATTTCCCATGAAGTGATGGGACTGGATGCCATGATCTTAGTTTTCTGAATGTTAAGCTTTAAGCCAACTTTTTCATTCTCCTCTTTCACTTTCATCAAGAGGCTCTTTAGTTCTTGTTCACTTTCTGAAATAAGGGTGGTGTCATCTGCGTATATGAGATTATTGATATTTCTCCTGGCAATCTTGTTTCCAGCTTGTGCTTCATCCAGCCCATAATTTCTCATGATGTACTCTGCATATAAGTTAAATAAGCAGGGTGACTATATACAGCCTTGATGTACTCCTTTTCCTATTTGGAACCAGTCTGTTGTTCCATGTCCAGTTCTAACTGTTGCTTCCTGACCTGCATACAGATTTCTCAAGAGGCAGGTCATGTGGTCTGGTACTCCCATCTTTTTCAGAATTTTCCACAGTTTATTTTGATACAGATAGTCAAAGGCTTTGGCATAATCAATAAAGCAAAAATAGATGTTCTTCTGGAACTCTCTTGCTTTTTCAGTGATCCAGTGGATGTTGGCAATTTTATCTCTGGTTCCTCTGCCTTTTCTAAAACCAGCTTGAACATCTGGAAGTTCACAGTTCATGTATTATTGAAGCCTGGCTTGAAAAATTTTGGGCATTGCTTTGCTAGCATGTGAGATAAGGGCA
The DNA here is from genome assembly GCF_023699985.2 of Odocoileus virginianus. Classification (NCBI taxonomy): domain Eukaryota; kingdom Metazoa; phylum Chordata; class Mammalia; order Artiodactyla; family Cervidae; genus Odocoileus; species Odocoileus virginianus. The sequence continues at coordinate 65,879,362 of NC_069686.1, read as the reverse complement.
ATTGTGCAGCACTTTGAGCATTCTTTGGCATTGCCTTTCTTATGGATTGGAATGAAAACTGACCTTTTCCAGTCGTGTGTCCACTGCTGAGTTTTCTAAATTTGCTGGCATATTGAGTGCAGCACTTTCACAGCATCATCTTTAGAATTCGAAATAGCTCAACTGGAATTCCATCACCTCCACTAGCTTTGTTCATAGTGATGCTTCCTAAGGCCCACTTGACTTCACATTCCAGGATGTCTGTCTCTAGGTGAGTGATCACCCAATCGTGATTATCTGGGTGCTGAAGATCTCTTTTGTTCAGTTCTTCAGTGTATTCTTGCCACATCTTCTTAACATCTTCTGCTTCGGTTAGGTCCATACCATTTCTGTCCTTTATTGAGCCCATCTTTGCGTGGTATGATCCCTTCGTATGTCTAATTTTCTTGAACAGATCTCTAGTCTTTCCCATTCTATTGTTTTCCTCTGTTTCTATGCACTGAACACTGAGGAAGGCTTTCTTATGTCTCCTTGCTATTCTTTGGAGCTCTGCATTCAAATGGATATATCTTTCCTTTTCTCCTTTGCTTTTGGCTTCTCTTCTTTTCACAGCTATTTGTAAGGCCTGCTCAGACAGCCATTTTGCTTTTTTACATTTCTTTTTCTTGGTGACAGTCTTGCTTCCTGTCTCCCATACAATGTCATGAACCTCCCTCCATAGTTCATCAGGCACTCTGTCTATTAGACCCAGCCCCTTAATCTATTTCTCACTTCCACTATATAGTCATAAGGGATTTGATTTAGGTCACACCTGAATGGTCTAGTAGTTTCCCCTACTTTCTTCAATTTCAGTCTGAATTTGGCAATAAGGAGTTAATGATCTGAGCCATAGTCAGCTTCCGGGCTTGTTTTTGCTTACTGTGTAGAGTTTCTCCACCTTTGGCTGCAAAGAATATAATCAATTTGATTTCAGTGTCGACCATCTGGTGATGTCCATGTGTAGAGAAGTGTTGGAAGAGGGTGTTTGCTATGACCAGTGCGTTCTCTTGGCAGAACTCTATTAGCCTTCGCTCTGCTTCATTCTGTACTCCAAGGCCAAATTTGCCTGTTACTCCACGTGTTTCTTGACTTCCTACTTTTGCATTTCAGTCCCCTATAATGAAAAGGACATCTATTTTGGTGTTAATTATAGAAGGTCTTGTAAGCCTTTATAAAACCATTCAACTTCAGCTTCTTCAGCATCTCTGGTTGTGGCATGGACTTGGATTACCGTGATATTGAATGATTTGGCTTGGAGACAAACAGAGTTCATTCTGACATTTTTGAGACTGCATCCAAGTACTGCGTTTTGGACTATTTTGTTGACTATGATGGCTACTCCATTTATTCTAAGAGATTCTTTCCCACCCACAGTAGTAGATATAATGGTGATCTGAGTTAAATCTACCCATTCCAGTCCATTTTATCTCTCTGATTCCTAAAATGTCAATGTTCACTCTTGCCATCTCCTGTTTGACCATTTCCAATTTGCCTTGATTCATGGACCTAACATTCCAGGTTCCTATGCAATATTGCTCTTTACAGCATCAGTCTTTGCTTCCATCACCAGTCACATCCACAACTGGGTGTTGATTTTGCTTTGGCTCCATCCCTTCATTCTTTCTGGAGTTATTTCTTCACTGATCTCCAGTATCATACTGGGCACCTACCAACCTGGGGAGTTCATAGTTCAGTGTCCTATCTTTTTGCCTTTTCACACTGTTCATGAGGTTCTCAAGGCAAGAATACTGAAGTGGTTTGCCACTCCCTTCTCCAGTGGACCACATTTTGCAGAACTCTCTACCATGACACGTCAGTCTTGGGTGGCCCTACACAGCATGGCTCATAGTTTCATTGAGTTAGACAAGGCTGTGGTCCATGTGATTAGATTGGTTAGTTTTCTGTGATGGTGGTTTTCTGTCTGTCTGCCCTCTGATGGAGAAGAATAAGAGGATTCCTGATGGGAGAGAATGACTGAGGAGGATACTGGGTCTTGTTCTGATGGGCAGGGCCATGCTCAGTAAATCTTTAATCCAGTTTTCTATTGATGCATGGATCTGTGTTTCCCCCTCCCCTGCTACTTACCTTGGGGCCAAACTATGGGGGGGGGGAGGTAATGTAGATAATGGTGACCTCCTTCAAAAGATCCCATGCATGTACTGATATGGTCAGTGCCCCCAGCTGTGCAGCAGGCCACTGCCAACCCATGCCTTCGCCAGAGACTCCCAGACACCCACAGGCAAACCTGTGGGGTCACTGTTCCATTCTCCTGGGTCCTGGTGCACAACGTTCTGTTGCACCCGCCAAGAGTCTATTTCCCAGTCCGATGTAAGTTCTGGCAGCTCTATAGTGGGGTTAATAGTGGCTTTCTCCAAGAGGGCTTATGCCATATCCACGTCTGCAGCACCCAGCCATACCCAAGTCTGCTGCACCCAGAACCCCTGCCCCTATGGCCCATGAGGAGATACCCCATGTCCAAGGTCAGAGAAGCCCCAGCAGGATAGTAGGTGTTGGAGAGGCGACCGCATAGCGCTGGAGCGACTTTTTGGAGATACCAGTCCACTGCTGCCCTGTACCTCACAGGAGATGCTCAAACACCGTTCTGTCTCAGTCTCTGTGGGGTCTCTGGGTCCTGGCGTGCACGAGGTTTGTTTGAGCCCTCTGAGCGTCTCTCGTGGGAATGGGGTTTGATTCTAAATGTGAATTCGCCCCTCCTGTCCTTTTGCTGGGGCTACTCCTTTGCCCTTAGATGTGGGGTAACTCCTCAAAGTCGCTCCTGTGCCACCATCTTGCTGGGCTTCTCTGACCTTGGACATGGGGTATCTCAAAAGAGTCACCCCAGCGTGCCCAGCCACTGCCCCAGGGCCTAGCATCTTACCAGGGCTTCTCTGACCTTGGACATGGGGTATCTCCTCACGGGTGCTCCAGCGCCACAGAGCCGCCTCTCGAGCACCGCGCTGCCACTGCTGCTGAAATATCAACCTCAGAGATGCAGATGGCACCACCCTTATGGCAGAAAGCGAAGAAGAACTAAAGAGCCTCTGGATGAAAGTGAAAGAGGAGAGTGAAAATGTTGGCTTAAGACTCAACATTCAGAAAACTGAGATCACGGCATACTGTCCCATCACTTAAGGGCAAATAGAGGGGAAACAGTGGAAACGGTGGCTGACTTTACTTTCTTGGGCTCCAAAATCACTGCAGGCGGTGACTGCAGCCATGAAATTGCTCTTTGGAGTAAAAGTTATGACCAACCTAGACAGCACATTAAAAAGCAGAAGCACTGCTCTGCCAACAGAGGTCCCTCTAGTCGAGGCTATGGTTTTTCCAGTGGTCATGTCTGGATGTGAGATATGGACTGTGAAGAAAGTTGAACAACAAAAAATTGATGCTTTTGAACTGTGGTGTTGGAGAAGACTCTTGAGAGTCCCTAGCATTGCAAGGAGATCCAACCAGTCCATCCTGAAGGAAATCAGTCCTGGGTGTACATTGGAAGGACTGATGCTGAAGCTGAAACTCCAATACTTTGGCCACCTCATGCAAAGAGTTGACTCATTGGAAAAGACCCTGATGCTGGGAAAGATTGGGGGGAGGAGTAGAAGGGGTCGACAGAGGATGAGATGATTGGATGGCATCACTGACTGAGTGGACATGAGTTTGAGTATTCCTTCAACTTGTATACACATATTGAAATGCAAGATTTGAATATATTTAAATATATTTGCTCCTGTAACATTTTTTTAAAAATTAATTACATAATAAAAGTTTTTATTAAAGTGTAGTTGATTTACAATGTTTCATGTATGAAGCAATGTGACTGTTCCACATACATATAGGTATATATATATACATATGTTATTTTTCAGATTCTTTTCAATTATATGTTATTACACGGTATTGAATACAGTTCCCCGTGTTATACCATAGGTCTTACCGGTCATATGCTTCATATATGGGAGTTTTTGTCTGTTAATTCCAGATGTTTGATTTGTCTTCTCCTACACGTTCCTCTTTGGCAAACTTAAGGTTGTTTTTTGCATCTGTGAATCAGTTTCTGTTCTTTAAATATGTTCACTGGTATCATTTTTTTAAAGATTCTCCTTAGAAATAACATCATATGGTATTTGTCTTTGTCTTACCTCACTTAATATGATAATCCCCAGGTCCATTCATGTTGCAGCAAAGAACATTAGTTTGTTTTTTATGGCTGAATAGTATAACAGTATATATTTATAATATATGTATTTATATGTATATATGCTTTATCCATTCATCTGTCAATGGTTACTTCTGCATCTTGGTTTTATAAATAGTGTTGTAATAAATATCGGGGTACATATATCTTTTCAAATTAGAGCTTTTCCCCAATATATGCCCAGGAGTGGGACTGCATCATCATATGGCAACTCTATTTTCAGTGTTTTAAGGAACCTCCACAGTTTTCCATACTGGCTGCACTAACTTACATTCCCCTCAAAAGTAAAGGGTTCCCTTTTCTCCACACCCTCTCCAGCTTTTATTATTTGTTGAATTTTCAATAATGGCCATTCTGACCAGTGTGAGGTTCATTTTTATTTTTATATTATTTTAATTTTCCATAGAACACATTTGTACAGCTGTTATATCTTTTATGATGACCAAAGTTTAAACAGTGCTGCCTGTTGTGCATGACCTTAACTAACCCTATTCTTAAGGTCTTTAAGGACAAGCATTAGTCATCCCATATCTCTGAGACCATTGAAGATCTGTACTATGTGAGGTTTGTATGTTAATATTTTTTATTATAATAAAAGCAATGCTGATGAGCAGTTAGCCCAATAACTCCAACTAAATGAAAAGTGACATTTCTGTGATAAGCTACCATGTTGCTATTGGGATACATTTTAAGAAATTAACTGGAAGTCTTATCTCCATCAGTTAGATCTAATCAACTAAACTTTTAAAAGTACTTTCCTTAACATGAGGTTAATATTTAAAAGGCAATTTTAAACTCAGTGTACAGAAATTCAGTAACTGTTTGACAGCAATAAACTAGTGATAACACTTGAATTATCTGGGAAAAACAAATTCTTCACTTTACTTCAAGGTTTTCAGGGATTTTTTCTTTCTTTTTTTTTTTCATTTATTTTTATTAGTTGGATGCTATTACTTTACAATATTGTAGTGGTTTTTGACATACATTGACATGAATCAGCCATGGATTTACATGGTTTCTTAACAATTTATATCTTCATCAAAGTTAAATATTCCCTGGGGGTTATTTTCAAATATTTTATATTATTTTCTGAACATTCATCACAGGCCTCTCTGCCTCAAATTGCCCACTCATGTTATTGTTGGTATTTTAGTCTGAGGAACTATTGAGCTATTCAGTAATACACATCTTAAAGCCTTCTATGCTTTCAGGAATGTGTATGGAAGAGTATACTAAGGTTTGGTCACTGCCTTCAAGAATCTCAGAGACTGACAAGTAAGGATGGAAACAGAGGTATGCAGATATTTCAATCCCAGAAAATCTAAGGGGCAGACATCTTTGTCATATAACCCACAATAAAGAGAGAGTCCTTCATTTTCACCACTGTTTATATTAAAATTTGATCTTTGACAACAGTTTAAATTTATGTTCCTCTATACAAACGTTTCCCCTTTCTGTTTTTGTTTTTTTTTTTTTTTTGGCTGCACCATGTGGCTTGTGAGATTTTACTTTCCTTAGTCTTAACCAGGAATCAAACCTATGCCCTCTACAGTGGAAGCACAGAGTCTGAATTACTGGACCACTAGGGAATTCCCCCTTTGCCTTTCTGAACAAATGTTTTTGCTGTCTTCCCTCATGTTCATCAAATTTTATCACCTTTTCTTTTTTTTTTCAATAGTTAACTTGGCCAGCTTATAATATCATCTAGACATATATTTATTCCTTTTATATTAACAGTTCTGCCCAGTGAATTTTATCTGTATATTTGATAAGGATATTCCCAATTTTTAAAGAGGGGTTATCATAAGTTGTAAAATATAACATATTCTAGGACTAATTATTGTTACATTATGGCCCTAGTTGGGATTGAGTTATTGATAATTAATTTAACTTTTCTTATTTGTTTACCCCCTCCCATCTCCCTCCCCATCCCATCCTTCTGGGTCATCCCAGGGATAATTACTTTAAAGTCAGCTATTTTTCAACCAAAATATTACACTGAAGTCTGCACTTTTGCTACTTATTGAGAAGAATGTCTTTTGAGATAGAATTGATCAAAGACTTCTTGGAAATAAGATAGCTGGCTGTTATTGTTTCCATCTTGTTTCTATATTCTTGCACATTTTCACTGAAATAAATTAAATTGAATTAAATCTAATTCTAATTAATTTAATTTAATTAATTAAATTAAATCTAGAGAGATTTATTCTTTTCAAAATCTTATGTTCTAAAACCAAAACATTTCATGCTGCTTTAGATTATCCACAATGGGTTATGTGATGGTTTGCTAGCTTCTTCTTTTCCTTTCTCTTTTGTTTTATTTCTGACTGGCCTGTAAATTTTTATGATGTTTTTTCACCTCTTAAGGACAAGTACCTAGGTTAAAATGCCAGGGATAATGGACAAGACAGTTGAAAGTCTGAAGGGCATGATATTCAACCCTTCTGATTTAAATAGACACTTCTCATGGTTCTTTTTTATCTTTCTACACTGCGATTTGACCTTGCAATGAAACTGACAGTTATTCTACTAAAAACATTCACATCCAGCCTCTTTTTTCAAACAGAAAGGTGAATAAGTCATATGAACTCCTGGATTTTTATGGTTTTCTATTTAAGAGCTGTTTCTTTTTTTTTTTTCTGAAAGGACACAAAACTTTTGTAAATTTTCACAAGCCCCCCCCCCCCTTTTGGGGGGTTTTTGCTTATTTGTCTTGCTGGCTTTACTTTTCCTATATTTAATGCTTAAATAGCCTTTCAACTGCTTTCTGCTTAACTAGTTAGTTTATGTTGACTATCCCATTTCCAAAATAGAGATTTGGGGTTATTGAATTTGAACCACTATATCTGAAATGTCTATTCTAACCAGACCATTATTTTAGGAGCTTTAGACATGGTCCCCAACTTGAGTAATCCAGCCACCCAAAGTCCTGTCATTTCTCACTAGGAACTTAGGGAATCAGTATTTTTCTACATACGCATCATCCATGCAAGGCACATAGGTTTGGAAACTTAAAATTGGCCTATTGAATCTTCTTATACATTAACATCATCTATGCCAAGCAAACAAAACAGTATTTTTTTCTCCCCAATAATTATCTTATTTAAAGTGACTCGACCTAATTAATTTGACCATACAATTAAATGTAACAGCCACTCATACCCTGTGGCATTTGCAAAAGTTTCTAACTTCTTTTGGCTCTCCCAAACCAAACAAGCAAGATTACACAAAGAAGAGAATTTGTCATCATTCACGTCTATATAAACTTTATGGATAACAAGTATCTTCATATCCCCAGCCTCTTCTGTTTTCTAAAATTTTATTTTCACAGCAACTCTTTGAGGTAAACAGGAAACTGAGGCCAACCAGCTCACACTAATCAAAGCTGTGGTCCAAAGGGACCCTCTGTTTTAACCCTTTGTCATTAAACTTATTCAAGAGCAGTCTTGATCTCTTTTGAATTCCACCTTTCTTAGTTCAGTTGCTCAGTCATGTCAGACTCTTTGCAAGCCCATGGACTGCAACTCACCAGGTTTCCCTGTCCATCACTAACTCCTGAAGCTTGCTCAAACTCACGTTCATCTAGTCGGTGATGCCATCCAACCATTTCATCCTCTGTCGTCCCCTTCTCCTTCTCTCAGAGAGCACTCAGAATTTCAGTCTTATTTTCTATGTTTGTGTGAACATTTTAATGATATTGGGTGAAAGAAAAAGAATAAATATTTTATATCTCCACTCCTCACACTAACAAAGGCTGGACTTCAAATTCAGTGAATAATTTGTTTAATTAAGTAGTTAGCAAACTATGACCTGGAAGTCAAATCTGGCCAACTGCCTATTTTTGTACAACCTGTGAATGGACCATGTTTTTTTGCATTTTTAAGTGGTTGAAAAAAAAATCAAAAGTAGACATTTTTTTTTAGTTTCATGTCGTGAAAAGTCTATGTCATTTAAATTTCAGTCTCTATGCATAAAGCTCTGTTGGAACATGCTCATTTATTTCCATAGTGCCCACAGTTGCCTTCACACCATAAGGGCATAGTTGAGAGCTGTACCAGAACCTGGTCCTCAAATCCTAAAATATTTACTGTCTGGCTTGACGGCTTAATTGATGGATATTTTTTCCCCACTGTAGGCTTGCAGATGTAATATTAATAAATATTTGTATTGCTCTATGTAGTTCAAAAAATGCTTCCACATTTCCTATTTTATTAATTATTCATAACAACTCAGTAAACATTCCATACTCATCTTAAAAATTAGAAATGCAAAGCTGAAAATACCAATTCAACTCTCCCTGGTATATATAGCCAGAAAGGAGAGCGTTAGGACAGGTTGGGAATAGTCTGACATCAAATCTAACTGAACGCTGGCCTGGACATGATATAGCCTAAATATTGAGTAAAACCATTTCATGTTTGCACACCTCTTGTTTTGTCACTTTTGCTTTCCTTACCCCTATGAAACTCTGATGTGACAGGTCATTCTTACATCTTTGCTGAGTTGCCTGTCATATTTGAACAGCAACTTTTAAATTTTGTCCTAAGCCATATTGAGCTATGTACAATTTCCTGCATTGGCACACTTGCTCTTGCCTTGGTGCCTCCTTTCAAACACTGTTTCATTTTTTGTATTTCATTTTTTAATTAATTAATTAATACTTGCGTGCCTCAGGCCTTAGTTGCAGGACATAGGGTCTTCCTTGCAACATGTGGGCTCTTTAATTTGGCATGTCGATTCTCAAGCAGGGTTCTCCAGTTGTGGAAGACAGGTTTCATCACTCTATGGCATGTAGGTTCTTAGCTCCCCAACCAAGGATCAAATTGGCAATTCCAGTATTGAAGGTGGATTTTTAACCACTGGGCCACCAGTTAAGTCCCTCTCTTATTTTAAACCTAAATTTTAATCTTTCTCTAGATCTTTGAGTCACCAATGAAGCAACACTCACTTTGGTCAAATGCATGCTCCCTTATCGTTTGTGCTGCTTAGAACTCTGGGCCATTCACTGAAGCACCTGCTTTGCAGCTTATCCTTTACCTGCTGGCTTCCCCAGTTAGACCCACAGGGCCTCTGCCAGAGGAAGCCATGTCCCATTATGGGATTACTCCCATAGTCTCACCTGAAATCCTCATCAAAAGAGCTCACCACTGTTTGATGAATGAATGAGTTAATGAACAAATGAGAGAGGAAACAAATGGTTAGTCTCAGGCAATATACAATGGTGGCAGTATTATTTATTCCTTATGATATTAACACCGTGAAGGTATCTTACAAATCCTAAAGGGTAATAGAGTTAAAAGATGTGTTTTCATATAAGGTAAAACACTTAAGAACCTACATACACATCAACATTAAGTTTGATCCCTGTATGTTTGACTTATTACAATTTAGTTTGTGTTTGCTTATCTTGTAAAATTTAAATAGAGAAGGCATAAATAAGGAATTCAACATCTAGCACACTGCAGGTTCTTAATTAACACCACATTATACCATTCACAAGTGTAGGTTTATTGACTCCTTCCTAGATCCAAAGGCGAGATCCGCCAGCACTGGAGTATAATATCACATGAGAGTTCCACTAGTATGTCATGATGGGTAACACGGTTGATGAAATATCTCTGTTTGATTATTGAGAGGGAGCATTTGAGGTTTACTTGGTTGAAAATGTACATGCTTCAAAATGTTTCCTATTGGCCCCAGTCTCAGGTTAGCATATTCTTCCCCAAGAGACTGTCTTTTTAGGTATCCACAAAGACAATATCAGCTACACTGCCCATGTCCCCATTCACAAGGGATTGGCCTTGAGAGTAGGTGCATCACAGAGTGAGTTTTGCAGGTACAAAATGCTTCCTGCAGTCCTAAGTCACACTCTACCAGCGTCTCGGTTTCAATGTTAATTAAATAGAAATGCTTCAAGCTTGAGAAAGCCTGGCTTTGGTATTCATGACTTCCAGCAGCTCTCTTGAGAGGCCCTTGGATTGCAAGGAGATCAAACCAGTCAATCCTAAAGGAAATCAACTCTGACTGTTCACTGGAAGGACTGATACTGAAGCTAAAGCTCCAATACTTTGGGAGGGTTGACTCATTAGAAAAGTCCCTGATGCTGGGAAAGATTGAAGACAGAAGGAGAAGGGGGTGACAGAGGATGAGATGGTTGGATGGCATCGTCGACTCAGTGGACATGAGTTTGAGCAAGCTGCAGGAGATGGTGCAAGACAGGGGAGCCTGGTGTGCTGCAGCCCATGGGGTCACAAATAGGTGGACACAACTGAGCGAATGGACCACAGCAAGGACTCTCTTTGTGTGTGTGCGTGTGTCTGTCAGTTGCTCAATCATGTCTGATTCTTTGCAACCCCATGGACTGTAACCCTCCAGGCTCCTCTGTCCATAGAACTTTCCAGGCAAGAATACTGGAGCAGGTTGTCATGCCCTACTCCAGGGGAGCTTCCCAAGCCAGGTTGAACTCACATCTCTTGTGTCTCCCGCATTGGCAGGTGGATTCTTTACCACTGAACCACCCAGCAAGCAACAACTCTCTTTAGTGTCTATTTATCTTTTTAGCTGTAGGTCTTCCTCTAGTGTCACTGAGCAGTAGAAGCCAGGGACAGGGCAGATGCACCAGGCCCAAAATATATTACTTGAATTAGTTCAAGCAGCAGCTGGTGATAGGCAGGTGTGAATTAAGGCCAAAGCAGTTTAAATCTTTATGCCTTTGTACGCATATATACATTGTTTTTTATGTCCTCTTCCCTTATGATTTATCCCAGGATATTGAATATTGCTTCTTGTGCTATACAGTGGGACCTCATTTTCCATCCATGGATGCACTAGTTTGCATCTACTCCCTCCAAACTCCCAGTCCATCCCTCCCTCACACCCCTCCCCCTGGCAATCAGAAGTCCGTTCTCTATGTCTGTGAGTCTGTTTCTGTTTTGTAAATTAACCATACTTCACTCAAAATAAATTTAAAAAGGATAATTTTTTGCTCCTTCATTAACTAGCTATCTGATTGTGTGAAATAGACATGAATATTCCTATTTTCCAAATGAGAAACTGAGACGCAGATAGGGTAAGAGGTTTGTCTTAAAGTGATATAGATAACAGACCAGGCATGGAATCCAAGTATTTGTGACAGCAAAAACTATGCAGTTCTTTTAGCAAATTAATTTTCTCATGCTGGATATTTTTGTCAGCCTAATGAGAAAACAACATCTCTCTTATAGTTTTAGTGTGACAATAAGAAAGAAAGTTTCGCATAAAGTAGTCAATGTGGGCTTCCCTGGTGGTCCAGAGGTTAAGACTCTGAACTTGCACTTCAGAGGGTGCAGTTGGATCCCCGGTCAGGACAGCTACACATGCGCTGGGGTTCGGCCAAGGGGAGAGGAAAAAGAAAAAAAACAAGTCAACCATTAAGACTCCCTCATCAATAAATTAATAAATAGTTTCTTTAATAAAAAATAAACGACTTGACCTACAAAGGGTCTACAAGCATTGGTAAGGTAATTATTTTACTTTCGCACTATTATTGCATGAGCATATTTGCTCAGGCCGACCCTCCTCCTGAAGCCCACAGCTCTTAAACTCGAGCTTTGCGCACAACAAAGGGCCCTGGGGTCCAAGGACAGCTGTCACAGTTTCCAAAGCAAAGCGTCAGGGAGCGAGGACCTCCGTGTCGGCCTTCTGCCGGGAGCGTCTTCATGTGCTCGGGAGTGGTAGCATTTCTCCTTTCAGCGACAGAGATGCTCTAAGGCAGCTTTTAATTCCCCGAGACCTGTTTGAACAGTTGGGGCTCTCAGAGTAGTCAATTGAACTGGATTTGCCTTTTCAAACAGCAGTCATTAGTGCTCCTGTCTCCTTCCCGTGGATGGATTTCATCTTCTAGGCTCAGCTTTCAGCAGCCCCCAGGTGTTGTCAGAACTCCTTCCTCTACAGTTGGCGTGCCTTCAAAGTGCTTTTAGCCAGGCTCAGATGTGCAGATTCTGAGAGATCATTTACCTGATCAAATCTGAGGCCACTGGGAATTTAAAGGTGCCATGAAAAATAAAATAGATTCATATATAATTTAAGCATTTGCTATTAAAAATACCATGAGGGTCTCCCATACACACTTATTATATGTCTGTTTGGACTGAGAATCATTTTTCCTCTTTTATTCTACAGACTTGAATCAGCTGCAGATATGAAGGCACAAACAGGAGGTTAAGATTAACGGAGTCCTTCTCTACTTCTTGTCCCCTCTAATTACGTGACGTGAGGAGAAAGCAGAATCCAAAAAAGATATTTGGAAAACTGATATATATTTTTAGTACAAGCATATTGCTTTAAAATCTATTGAGTAATGAGGCTCTGGACCTCAAAAATGAGAAAGGGCTTATTTATTTTCTGTCTCTCAGCTAATTAGAAGTGCTGGTATTTGAAGGCATGATTGTCTGGCCAAATTCTCTAATCAGTTACTCTGATAGCAAAAAGTATTGTCAAAATTTAAGATACCTGACTCATTTTAGTATTTAGAATTGTGGACTCTCTTTTGGGCAGGTTGGGCCTCTCCAAAACATTGATGGTGAAGCTACAACTAGAATTCAAGACCTCTTGCTGGTCTTGTCTTGTCTACTTACAAATGACGTCTGGGCCCTCTTAAGAAGCAAAGCAGCACTGCTTTATCTGTGCCGCCTTTTATTAAATTCTAGGTGACACATTTTATTTTTTTCTACACATTATGAGGTGGTAGGGTGATAATGATAGGGAACTTTTATGGAGGGCTCTGAAGACAATGGACCTGGCTACTTGGTTTGCACATATTGTTTCATTTACTCCTAAAGATCTTCCAGGCTTTTTTGTTTTATTTTCCAATTTAAATATGAAAAAAAAAGTAAGGATCATGGTGGTTCATTTAAGACACAGAACTAGAGAGTGGGTATTATGCGATCTGAGCCCCAGCGCACCTGGTGCAGGGCTTCCCAGGTGGCACTAGTGGGAAAGAGCCCGCCTGCCAATACGGGAGACAGAAGAGACGTGGGTTCGATTCCTGGGTTGGGAAGATCCCCTGGAGGATGGCATGGCAACCCACTCCAGTATTCTTGGCTGGAGAATCTCATGGACAGAGAAGCCTGGCCAACTGTAGTCCATAGGGTCACAAAACATCAGACATGACTGAAGCTACTTAGCACGCACACACGCATGTGCCTCGTCCAAGGCCATGCATGTGCAGACTATCGGGCTCCTTCAAGCTTGGTCCCTGCCCGCCCCCGCGTTCTCCATGGTGTCAGATGACTCCAAGCAGAATTTCCTTCCCACTTCTTTTCAAGTGGCTCTAAAAAGGTCTTGGATGCCTTTTCTTGCTAAATATATTTATTCTCATCACACTTAGTTTGTGAATAGAGTTGGAGGACTGTCCATTTCTCCTTGATTAAGCATTTTGTTTTCTGGAGCCCAGCTTACTCACCTGGTTTTCTTCCACCCTCCCTGTCTGGCCCTTGGTCCTTGACACATCACTGTTCCACTGTCTAAAATTTTCTAGTTATACCCACATTCTAGAAGATCTCAATGGGTCTCTCTCTCTCTCTCTCACACACACACACACACACACACACACATATGTCTATACCTACACATATATATGCTTCGCTGGTGGCTTGGTGGTAAAGAATCTTCCTGCCAATGCAGGAGACAAGGGATTGATTCCCGGGTGGGGCAGATTCCCCAGAGTAGGAAATGATAACCTTTTCCAGATTCTTGCCTGGGAAATCCCAAGGTCAGAGAAGCCTGGTGGGCTACAGTCCATGGGGTCGCAAAAGAATCAGACACAACTTAGCCACTAAACAACAGTACATACACATATGTACACGTATATCTTCCACGTGTCTCTCTGGACCAGACCTCCTCCTGAACTGCGGATGTATATACCCAGATACCTGCTCTGAATCCACACCTATTACCTAGCTGGAATCTCAAACTTCACACAATCCCATGCTGGATTTGTTATTCACTTTTCTACTTCACAGCCCAAAGTCCTCTAAAACATAACTATTTGCTCCCACCCATTCAGTCACGTAAGCCCAAAGTCTCACCTTTCCAGATGCTTTGCTTCCTTCATGCGTTCTCTTTAATCTCTCAGCAAGCCCTAATGGTTCTCCCTGGATGCAGCTTTCTTACAACATCCACCATGAGAGCCCTGGTCCCAGACACCAGACCCTCCTGCAGGCTTCTGAGATGCATCCCAACTATTCTCTGCCTTTTCGTTTCCAAGGTCCACTCTCCACTGTGCAGTTAGGTGAGTTTTTAAAAGTTACATGTGAGTCTGCTTCACTGACAAGTTCATTTGTGCCATATTTTGGATTCCATATATAAGGGGTAACATGCAGGGTCCTACTGAAGAGCACATGGAGCTATATTCAATATCTTGTGATAAAGCATCATGAAAAAGAATATAAAAAAGAATGTGTGCATTATGCATAACTGGACTGCTTTGCTGTAAAGCAGAAGTGAACAGAGCATTATAAATCAACTCTACTTCAATAAAATAAACCAATTTAAAAAGAAAATTCAATCTGACGGTGTCATGGTTCTGTCCTGCTGAAAAACCATGTCAGTTTTCAATTTCTGTTTGTTGACTCCATACATAGAAATCTCAATAAACACTCAATGAAGTGAATTTCATTTCATGACAATGCATACTTAGTATCTCAGCCATATGGAATTAAGCCTGTCTCTGATAAAAAGGGACAGCCAAGGAGAGGAACAAGGGCTGGCTTCTGTGAGTGAGTGGGTGCTGAGGAAGGTTTAGGAAAGCACGCATCCCAGATTTCATCTGCATCCCTGAAACCAGAGTGACTCCTGAGCCTTGAACTTGACTTTTGGTGAAGTCGGTGAGCTTGGTCTTGTACACATCTGAACCAGGATAAACCACTGAGAGCTCAGAGAGCCCACAGCAGCACTTTTCGGCCTGGTGAAATCAATAAACCCAGGGAGTGTGAGGTTCATGTTTCTGCAGCAACCCCACAGGTCATGTTGTCTAGGAGTTAATGGTCTAAGGAATGAGAATGGGCATTAAGAGATTAATTGTTTGACTCTTCACTAACCCAGGAAAACACAGCGAGCCACATTTGTCTTCCACACAAAATCATACAAAATTCTCTCTTTATTAAATATACATTATTTACAGTGTAAGTCTTTCTTTTGTACAACAGGAACCATAGAAAACAAAGAAATCTAAGGCTAACTTTTATTTTTTTTCCCCATACAGTGTATTAAGACTTGTTACATGGTCTTCAAAACTGACTTGGAATGAGGCAACATCACTTGGGATTCTGTTTCAGGAACAAATATGAGAAGGTCAAAAGGAAAAGCTAGACTCCAGAAGATCTACTAAGAGAGGTGACCTGTTTTGTGCTTTTGCCATAATAAGTATCTGACATATATATTTTTGGAGAAGAGGTTATTTTGTATTTTATCATTTCCTTGTTAAAACTAATTTCCCTGCTCTTTCCCATTCTTCAAGAAGGAGGACCACTCTATGCCAGAATGAAATTGATTTTCCATCTGAAGTGGACATTGTAACATTGCATAACAAGGATCAGCAAACTATAGCCTATGAACCAAATCTGATATGTTGCCTATTCTTGAAAGAAAGTTTCACTGGAGCATAGCCATGACTCCTTGTCCACGTTTGCCCACTTCCCACTGCAGCAGGGAGGATGAGCCGCCGCAGTGGAGACTGGCTGTCCTGTAAAGGCTAAAGTACCGACTATCTGGTCTTATGCAGTAAAAGTTTGCTTGTTCCTTAGCTAGCATATCCTGGAGACTTATCTGTGGTTCCCCCTCAGCCTGCATTCCAATTCCCAGTGACACGTCTGCACCTTCTGTGCCTCCTCCAGTAGACTGAGGGGAGAGACAGCCCAAAGCGGCACAGCCTATCAGGAGACCTGTCAACCACCAGATTCAGAAGGAAAGCATTCTTGGTGTGGGACCTCACTAAACACAAAGTCCCTCTTGCCATATAAGTACACTGCTGTAAGCAAGGTTTGGTATTTTTGCATTAGGATTTAAGGCAGGGCAAGGTTACACGGGTTGGCACTGCCATTCAAAGAGAAGAGACTATAATGCCCGTGAAGGCTGGGGGATGGTGTTGGCCAGAATTAGGACGTCCGACTAGGCAGAAGCTCATTAATACTATTCCTTAAGGTTTGTTGAAAATTCTATCTATGGGGAGGCCTTCCAAAGAGTCTGCAGGGCAATACAACAATCTGTTTCATCTGGTTTTCATGTCCCCTGAGGCTACTTCCAGCATTGGACGCATGGAAGAATATGATGTTGAGGCAAATCAACACTAGGATCTAATCACTAAAACAATTAGCTTCACCTTTGATTCTGACCTAAGACAGCCCTCTTAACTTGTCCTGCTGTTTTTGCAAAAGTTCCCCTGTGTAGCTGGGGATGATTGAAGAAAGTAGTGTTCCCAGATAGTGTTGGGTGATAGATCCCTGAAAGTATTCACTGTCAGGGATGGGGAGAAGCACATCTCATCATCATTCTGGCATGTCCATGCATGGCTGGACCAATAAGGGGCGAGGACGATCCCTAGGCTTATTTCAGGACCTCAGGGCTTCTACCCATGGGGAATGCTGATTCAGGGCAGTGGACCTAAGGTGCTTCCTCATAGTTCCTCTAAGTGTTCAATCTGGGCAGATTAGATGATTGTGGTGATAGCTCTAAAGCATCCTAGAAAAATCCCGATGAAATACAAATTTAGAAAAAAAATGTGGTTGATATCCTGGGAAGAGACAGAAATATTGTGCCAAATTAAGTAAAATTCCTCGTGCAAACCCTAGGATATTGCCTCTTTCCCTAATGGGTAAAGTGAAGATCCAAATGCACTAAAGAGAGCCCCGAGTTAAGAGCCAGGAAAGTGGGAGGAGCTGCCTCCGGTGAGTCTCTCTGGAAGCAGCAGCCCTTCCATGGGAAGCCATCAGTCGTCACCAAGTTGACGCCAAGAGTTCTCTCTCTCTCCTCATCCTGTTCCCGCCAGGTGTGGTCAAAATACCCAAACCAACTTTTGCTTTCATCTTTGCTCATGTCGGCTCTACTGCTTTGTAGACTATAAACATCACAAAAGACAGACAACTCACTTACAAAGTACAGTAGTTCACTAAAAAAAATGTGCTTTTCTGTTCTCCCTCAGAGTACCTTAGTGCAAAGCAAGACAAAAGTTACTCAAAAGCAGAAAAAAGAGCTAAATATGAAAACCTCCTCTGAAAGTTTCAAATAACTGTCGACTCAAAAGAAAATGTGTTTCTTCCTATCAGAGATGTATGGAGGATGTCATAGAGGAAGCCTGAATAACAGTCCTATTTTGACAAAGAGATTGTGTAGGTGTGTGTTTGTGATTTTTTTCCCTTTAAGAGGTTCAAATATTTGGAATTTGTGAAGCAGAGATGAAAACGAAGGACAAGCAAAATCTGCAAACTAGATGACTTAACAAGAGTGTGGGTGAGGCAATGGAGGGAGGGTGAGAAACACTCAAGAACAGAGTAGAAATAATTCAATCACACTTTGTGGGTTTTTTTTTTTTTTAAGAAAACACTTTCAAACTGCATGAGAGACATGAAATAGCACTCAGTTGTCTTCCAAGTATTCTGAAAATTTTGAGTTTGATGACACCTTCTTCCTTTAATCATCTCTGCATTGTAAGGAACAAGGAAGCTTCTTTATTGATTTGGTCTACTTGGGACTTCTAGGACAAAGGAGGATTAAGTATGCCTCAGCCTTCAGGTTAAGGAAGAATGAGTATCAGAGCTATACACTGTGTATCAGACTGCCTTTGGCAGGCTCAGGCTACAGTATGATTTTGATGGATTGTAGCCGTGTAGGAATTCAAAAGATGCCAGTTGTTGGTGGACAAGCTGTCAAGACTTTTTATAAGAAAGAACTCAAGGGCCTGATTCCTGTCTCTCTCAGTGTCTTGGAGTCTCCCAGTGTAGCTCCTGTAACTGAATGAACTTCTTGCAGAACGAGAAACGTGTGATTTTTTTGCAGAATTGGAAAAATCTCCCCAGAGCACAGATGTGAGACCTCATTTAGATGGATGACACCTTTGAGTCAATGGGTTACTCAAAGCAGTACTTCATCCAGTTCTCCGAGACCTTCCTGAATTGAGTCAATATGGTTCATTAGGATGCAATAGGGTTTTAGGAGAAGCTAGAATATGACAAAAATGCCTTAAGGAACACCTGGAAGAACAAGGGCATGCAATAGGTCATGAATAAATTGTATAAAAGAACTGGGAAATGAAAAGGGGAAAAATGGAGATTGTTGTTTCCGACCTCAGATAGGGTTCCTGTGTGATCACTGAGGTCTGACCCTTAGAAGGAGGACTTTCAGAACCCCCTACCCAGAGTTAAAACAAGAATGGAGAGAATACAGCTTCCCCAGAAGTACTCTTGAGATGGAGACCATTTATTCTTGTCCCTACAGAGTCAATCCATCTCCCTCCAGAAAAATATACCTGCAGAGATTGATACTTGCTTTAAGAAAGGAAAACAAAGCAGCTTATTGAAGGCAGAAGTAATAAACAAGAAGAAATATATATATAAATATTTTCCAGAAAGTATTTGTTTCTTTCAGTCTCCAGCAAGTCTACGACAACAATACATGCCTCCCCTGCCAGACGCTGGGCTTTCCAAGGGCAAGAACAAGGTGCAATGTATGTTAATATACTCAGTATCTAACACAGCCCTTAGAGTATTGGGTAATAATTACTCCATGAATGAATGAAGTACAGACCAGCTTCCTTCTTTTGTTCTGATCCTGCTCCTGCAACCCTGTGGTGGGCAACAGTCTAACAAAAGATGGAAATCAGGTTAGTACCATCTCTATTATTACTCAAGGGCATAAAAACTGTTTTGAAAAAATCAGCCCTAGGTTCCTTAAAATAAATATTACATTTGCAGTTCAGAGTAGAGAATAAGTGAAGCTTTTCTTAAAAATATATCTAGAGAAGTGACAAATGTCTAACTCTCTAGACAAATTCTCCTATAAACCATAGCATTCAAACCTATACACACAAGGAATGATGCAGCATTAGATATATGTTTACAGTAAGCAAACACACTGCTGCTTACATAAATAGATTTGTTTGGTGGGAATGATATCAATGAAATAGCCCCTTAAAATGTGAAATTTCACAGGTGTTTTTGGTTTTCCTACAAAGCACATTCTATAAAATACTTTGGTAAACAGCAATTACCAAAGAAAGTTAAAGTGTAGGATTATGGTGATCCAGCAGGCCAACATGTGCAGTCAGGAAACAAGCTTAACTGTGGTTAAGGGGGCATCAGAATGCTTTCAAAGACTTCTGCTTTAGATTATAGTTGGTCAAGGATTGAAACACACAAATCAACAGGTGCACAAAACTCCACGGATTTTGGTACCAGTGAGCAAAGATAGGCAGAGTTCACACTTCTTTGTCACTGAAAAGTGTGTTTTCCTTTGGAGGGAGCAGCATGCTTGCTTTTCATACACATCTAGTGCAAGTTAGTGTTCTCTGGGGTTATGAAATATTCCAACCCTGTAAAAATAAGTTTTATTTAGCCCTGAGACTCTGCTTATAAGAGTGACGTGCTGATTGCACTGTCTTGGCATTCGTCATTAAGTCTGTGATACATAGTATGTATGGATAGATAGTCTACAGATATGGGGAGGTTTGCTGGTAGATTCTGTAGTGGAGATGTGGCAAGGATGGAGTTTCCCAAAGTCTTCACCCTACAGAGCTACCCGCGAGCATAAGTAGATGAGAGAAACGAATATTCCAAGTCGGCCTCTGTTAGTCCTCCATTTCTTATATCTGTACTATGTCAGCAATATATAGTCCCTACTTCTCAGAGACTTGAATAATGAGCAGTTCCAGTTTTATTACTCAACCTTCTTTTTCCTTCCATTTCATTATTGGAGATGCTTCAGGCTAAACCCACTGCACTGCATGGTGACTTTTATTTCAGGGGACAAAGGATGATGTCGCCAAGCAAAAGGCTGATTTATAAAGCCCTTTTATGGAAATAGAAAATTCAAAAGTGAACATTGGAAATAGGAAAGAACAGGGCAGGAGGAAACAATATTTTAAGATCTTTCCTCTTATGAATGGATATTCATCTTATTAAAGTTAGAAGGGGAAAAAAAATGCCCTTGTTAGAATTACTTTAAAATAAATTTGCTAGCAAAAGGATATAATGGAAATGATTAAGTAAGAATCCACATAAAATTTTAAAAAGAGAGTGTGTCTTTAGAACACCTTCTATTTAAGAAATATGATTGCAAAAGAAATCCTTTCCCCATGTTCTCTGACACTGAAAGCTTAAAATAGACCTGAAATGGGGTGAAGCTGAGGAGTCCCTCATTGTGAGCCTCATCATGCAGGAAAGTGTTAAAACAGTCAGAGGTGACAGACACGAAGAGAAAAAGACGGGATTCAGATTGAGTCTGCCTTGTAAAGAGAATCAGCAAGTACTTTCCACATCTGTGGCTCATTCTGTTTGCATTTCCAGCATACTAGAACATTTGCATCATTTCCCCCTCATCTTTTTCCTGAAGATGGCTCAGAGGCAAAGAGTGAAGAATGTTCCTATAGAAAAACCACCAGAATTCTTACCACCACTGGGGGATGAGCCCAAGATAGCTTCTTGAAGGAGTGATGATGGTCCTTGGCTGTTTTGGTACCAAAATGATGCATACCCTGAAACATATCTCTGCCTCACCTGGGAGTTTATGTCTATGGAAAAAAGCATGTGGGGACCTTTATATACAAAGGATGCAGCAGTCTTGAAAATACGATGCCCTGCAGAACCCAACCGCTCCTCTGAAACTATGGAAAGCAGTGGTTGCTTCCTGGAGCTAGTCAGAATGCCTCACACACCAGTTCATTCTAAACCCCCTAGAAAAGATGGCTCGGTGGCAGACGTGGGTTATCACGTCTATTCTAAAATGTGAAACTTGTGTCTATTTTTTCACCAGATCTTTAGTGAGAGGATGGAAGGAAAGAATTCTGTTTGGCATTTCTTTGCTTTCATGCAGTTTTTGTTTGTTGTTTGTTTGTTTTGCTTTTTGTTTTTATTTTTATTTAAAGCTGAGTTAAGATGGTTTTAGCTCTTTCATGGAACCAAATACTATTTTAGACTTTGACTTGCTTTTTGATGCAACAACTGATATATATATATATATATATATATATATATATATATGTATAATAATCTCAGGAATGACATAGCTAATATTTCTTACAAAATTAGAAGAGGCATTTTTGAAGTTATAGAACATCTACTTCCTAGCAGCTGTCTTTTTACCTCTTAGTTTCAAGCGACTATTTTCCATGCTTCCCCTAGGTTTATGCTATTGTGTGCTGTTCTAAAGTGTCAGCTCCAGGAGACAGTGGTAAGAAAGGAACACAGTAATAACTTATGACTATCAGGAGTCCTATTTTTGAAAATACTCAGGGGATAAGAGAGTGAACAATGATGATGCGTTAGGGCAATGGGCTTCCTACAGTAAGGAAAATTAACACACGACAAACCTCTCTTTTTCCTTTGAAAGTGCCACTGACACAAGCCAGGCCCTAGCGTCTTCCTTTTCGGTACCCTGAGTGTTCTGGTCAGAGTGGCCTTGGAATGGAGGAGGGTGTCGAGGATGATGGTTACATGCCGAAGTCACAGATCTCAGGTTCAAGGTAAGCCTGCAAGGCTGAACTGCTGCAGAACTGAAGGCTGCATCTTAGAAAGCAGAAATACAGAACCGAACATGGACATGCGCACACCCATGTGTCTCTTCCTTGTCTAAAGTAGTCAAGTCAGTCTCTTGAGTGATCATTTTCACCGTGATAAGTTTGTTAAAGAGGAAGGCAGTGGCCATAGCTGCCTAGTATTCTGGGCTGGTTTGAGGGGATAGATGCTGTGGTGAATGCAGGTATGTCCCCAAAATAAAAGGGAAACAGAGAAAGAGAATGACCAAAATTAAAGGATAGAAGAAAGTGGATAAGGAGGAACCAAAAATGAGCAAAGAAAGAACATGAGATGACCCTGCAGTCTTTCAGATGAAATATTCCCGCTTACACTCGCTCACTGTGTTTTGCAAATCAATGTCATTTCTAAAGGAACTGTCCAAATTTTCTGGATATTCCTTCTCCTTCGTCTGGTTGGTGCGATGTGACTGCTTATGCTGATAAAGGAAGCGGCTCATGATGCCAACGATCGAGAAGATGATGAATATCACCACTGCTATTACTCCTGTTGAGAGAGAGGGACAAGAGAGAAGGCAGTTATCACAGATCATCTGATCAGGAGAAAGAACTGAAAGAAGGCGACAAGGGCACTCAGGACAAAGGACCAAACAAACACAAAAGCAAGCAACAAACTCTGCCACGTGTCCAGAAACAAACACAGGTTGTAATGTTTTCAGGCTTCAATTACCAAAAAAACCCCTCTTTCAGACTGGTGATGGAGCAAGCCAGTTTATATCAGAGAAGCTTATATTTAACAGACTAAGAATGTCATCAAATAAACATAGAATCAGACTAGCAAATGATCTCTTGATAAATTCTTTTAAGACTTGCCTTCAAGAATATGCCTGAATCACTTTTAATTAGAACACTTCTTTGTCACCTTGCAAATAACTAAGTATCTTAGAACTAATTAAGCATCCTAGAAAAGAATATTTAAATAACTCACTTCCCAGTACATACACTATGGATATAAATTGTTTATGATATATGTTTGCTTTACTAAAAATGTCTTATTAATCATGAAATGCTTACTAAACATTCAGGACATTTTACCCTGCTGCACACTCTGTAAGATGCGGAGTAGTCTGGAGATGGTGCCCTTTTGTCCTCCAGAGTCAAGTGCAACAGCAAACGTCTGCCCTATTGTGTCAGATTCTCCCCAACTTTGATTGATTGTATGTGATTCTACTGGACCTACTTGGCAAGTCACCCTCACTGATCCTAAGGTCTTGTCCCTACCTTTGCCAGGAAGTCTCTTGAGAAGTGAATAGCAAAACCAGCAAAGGATGGTAAAAATGTGGATACTGTCAAATTTTGAAAGAGAGAAAGACTCTATGGGAGAAAGAATGTTTCTCAACATTTAAATCTTTGAAAAATATTTATGATAGTCAAAGATAAACTCATTCCTAATAAAGTATATTTTCTGCCATTTTCTTATCTAAGTAGAATGACTCTTGAGACAAAATGTTTATTTTATAAAGTAAGATGGTTTACTTTTTAAAACATTCCTAAACCATAATATAGCATTTCCACCAACTATTTTAGAACAAGGCAAAGTAAAACCAGGTTGGGACCCTGTGGGAGAAGGCGAGGGTGGGATGTTCTGAGAGAAGAGCATTGAAACAAGTATACTATCAAGGGTGAAACAGATCACCAGCCCAGGTTGGATGCAGGAGACAAGTGCTCAGGGCTAGTGCACTGGGAAGACCCAGAGGGATGGGATGGGGAGGCAGGCAGGAGGGGGGATCGGGATGGGGAACACATGTAAATCCATGGCTGATTCATGTCAATGTATGGCAAAAACTACTACAATATTGTAAAGTAATTAGCCTCCAACTAATAAAAATAAATGAAAAAAAAAAAAGAATCTGAAGACTATTCTACCACTGGTAAATAATATTGCTGGACTTCAACTTGTCATTGACATATTTTAAAAGTTGATGAAATGTGTTATGTGAATAATGTATTTTGTGCTCTTAAAAAAATAAAAGAATCTGCCTTCAAAAAAAAAAAAAAAAAAAACTAGAAATAAACTGGGTATAGTGATACCCAGGAATGGGTTGCAGCTTCAAGAGATGAAACACAGAATCGATTTCTGTTCCTTCAGGACATGGAATGTATTTTTCTACTCCTTCAGGATGTGGAATATTTCCATGTGAACCTCTAGGAATTTTCTTCAGAGGTTGGGATGAATATCCTGTTCTTAGACTCAAGAAAGCCTGTACACTAGTGGGAAAAAGTCAGCAGTCACTAAAGTATTTTCCTACTTGTCAAATGAAAAATTATATGAAGAGAAACAGGCATCAAATGGTTTCCTATATTTCTTGTTGCAAAACAAAAATCAACCCGGACTTTATTCCTGAAGCAGAAATTCAGGCCAGACATTTGAAGAACTTCCTTAAGGAAGCGCTGTGTGTACGTGCGTGTGCGTTTTCTTCGCAATCTTACTGTGATCATGCACGTCTGGGCTCCCCTTGCCAGTTGCCCTGCCTTCTCTAAAACACTACTCACTGGTTCTGCTGTTACCTGTTTGTCCACCCCATCCCACCCGACCCCGGCCCAGCTGTGAGGTCTCACAGGGTAGCATCCATGTTTTTCATCATCCTACTTCTGTACTTAGTGCTGGTCCTGACTGGTAATGGGGCTCATTCCATAGGTGTTAAATAAATGGTTACTGCTGATTTTTAAGCGCAAACTCCATCCAGTGTGGAGCAGCTCATCTGGCTTGCCAGAAGGCAGAGAGAGGGGCGCTGTGAGGACCCTGGTTCTCAGATGGAAATGAATTCAGTCTCTCACAGGCATCTTCCATTAAACAAGGTTTGGGAGTCATTCTGTGTTGTGAGGCCCAGATGGACAAATCGAGCTCCTGGAGGTAGCAGCGAAGCTGAGGAAGAATGCAAAGCGGAGAGACCAAGAGGCAGGGAGGAAACGGAGACGTCAGGGAGACGGGAACGCGGGGTTCACAGCAGAACAGACAAGATCTGCCTCTATAGTCATATGTGCTGCTGGATTGGAAACTACGGTCCCGCAGGCTTCACCCTGCTCATCTGATCCACTCGAGGGAGAAAACCGCCAGGACGATGCTTTGCCATCTGTCTGTGCCAATGCGCTTCTTCCCATATGTAGTTTTATTGGTTTGCTTCCTGCTTTAGGAAAAATGACAACTGGATGAGATCAACAGGATACGTGCTGCCTGTCTGGAGGTAAATTATCCAGCTGTTGACTGTGCTCAGCTGCCTGGTGGTTGAGGGGAAGGAAGACTACTCCATGGAGCTGCTAGTACCTGGCCTGGGGGGAGGGTGTCTTTGACCATCAAAGCATTATGACTATTCATGAAAAGGCTCACATTCTTGCAGATCATGCAGGGCTCTGGGTGCTGGATGGCCACAATTGAGGAAGAATTCAGACAATTCCTCCAGAGCACAGAATCACTTATGTCTGTTCTGCTTTCAGCCACAAAGCATGGTTTACCTCCAATGACGGCTGAGTCACTTCGCACTGCGTTGGTGAGTGGTTCCCGCTCATCTGTCTTCCCAAAAAGATCTGAAAGGAGTAAAAGACACTCAAAGTCCTAGCAAGAGGTCTATAATGTGCAGTTGAGATGACACACCTGTGGGTTAGACCAGGTGATCTCAGAGAAATGGAAGTTGGCATTTTGGAAGGAACCCAAACAAGCATATACAGAAAAAAAAAAAAACAAAACAGTGTTTGAAGTACTCTGCTTATACCCCATACTTGCATGACTCTGTTAGATGCTATATAAGCTGTAATATAAGGAGTTAAATAAATTGATGGAGGTATTATACTCATGTCTGCTTTAGTCTACTCCTTACCTCTCAGCCTACTTTTGATGTGCTTACCTCTCAGCCCACCCTTCTGCTTTGCTGGACAGTTTCTATACATGACAACACCTTCTTCCCTCAATCACATTTGCCTCTGCTTCAGAGGTTTCTTTAATTACAAGAGATTTCTGAGTTCATTGGCAGGAAAGAACAAAAGTATTTGTGCATTAACACACCCAGGAAACCCTCACCAGAGGGTTTTACTAGATGTACATTAATGTATATGGTATTTTTTTTTTTTAAGAGCATCAAGTTTGAAGGCATCTAGACATGGTTTCTAACCCTTGCTCTGACACTTATCATTCTGGTGACACTGAACTACATATATTTTAAACCAACAACCTGCAAAGGTATTAAAAGGGGTTAATGATCCTAGAGGTATCCATATAGTGCACATAAAATTTTCAGGACGTACAACACCTATCATTAGCACTGCTGTATCATTTAATTCTCTGGAAATGACTCCAACATGATTATTGTTTTTCCCATTTTCACAGATACCAAAGTAAGCTGCCCAAAGTTTCATAGTGTCGCATTGGAAGATTCAGAACACAAATCAAGGCTAGCCAAGTGTCACATTTATGTATTTTTCTAGGGTACATACCTGACTTCTGCCAGAAAACACCAAGATCAGTGATAAGCAGGCAGCAGAAAAACTCTTTGCCCTTTCTTTGCTCATAATTCATCACTTATTTGGCAATTGATGAGCATACCTGACTAAATTAAATCCTAAGAATACTCCTAGACACCTAGGGTGATGGTGACTAAGAAAGCTAGAAAAGGTATTTCAGGGAGTGGTAAAGTAAGAGAAGATGTATGGATGATAGTACCATGGGGCTTTCTTATTATTAAGGAAGGTTGATTTTAATCACATGAATTTTATTAGTTCAAAGACCAGCTTACCTTCCTGTCCTCTAAACTCTTCAATCCTCAGCTCAGTAGACACTTTAAACAGTAGTGAAAAAATAAATATACCTACACATATACATGGGCTTCCCTGATAGCTCAGTTGGTAAATAATCCACCTGCAATGAAGGAAGCCCTGGTTCAATTCCTGGGTTGGGAAGATCTGCTGGAGAAGGAAAAGGTTACCCACTCCAGTATTCTTGGACTTCCCTTGCGGCTCAAATGGTAAAGAATCTGTCTGCAATGTGGGAGACCTGGGTTCAATCCCTGGGTTGGGAAGATCCCCTGGAGAAGGGAAAGGCTACCCACTCCAGTATTGTGGCCTGGAGAATTCCATGGGCTTTATAGTCCATGGAATAGCAAAGAGTCAGACATGACTAACTGACTTTCACTCACTCACTCACATACATATATGTATGCATTTCTGACTACTCATTATGTTAGAAGTTGTTGTTTGGTAGCTAAGTCCTGTCCAACTCTTTTTGCGACTCGTGGACTGTAGCCTGCCAGGCTCCTCTGTCCATAGGATTTTCCAGGCAAGGATACTGGAATGGGTAGCCATTTCCTTCCCCAGGGGATCTTCCTGACCCAGGGATCGAACCTGGGTCTTCTGCTTGGCAGGCAAATTATCTACCACTGAGCCACCTGAGAAGCTCTATATTAGAAACAGGATTATTTAAACATATTAAATATCAATCTAAGAGACCAGTTATAATTCTTAACTGCCTGTAATCATACAAGGTAAGAAATTGGTTCACGTTAGCCTTTAGGCTGGAAGCTTCTTGAAGACATCGAAGTAGCACTGGTGAGAGAAGTTTCACAGAGTATTTTCTTGCACACCTGATGAGGGATGCACCGTGGTCACTGCATTCACATCCGAGTCCATCAGAGAGGCACAGCTGGATTCTGTCAAGACCCCGTGGATGGTTACCGGTGCAGTGGCAGAATGGCGCAGGGCCGCCTTCAGTGGTGTAACATGGTTGTACTGGACTGAGGCCAGACACCCGACAAAACCCAGGGCA
Source organism: Odocoileus virginianus (assembly GCF_023699985.2). Taxonomy (NCBI): domain Eukaryota; kingdom Metazoa; phylum Chordata; class Mammalia; order Artiodactyla; family Cervidae; genus Odocoileus; species Odocoileus virginianus. The sequence continues at coordinate 65,851,621 of NC_069686.1, read as the reverse complement.
TTGGCTTTACCGACTTCAGCATCCAATCCAAGATTCTCTGCAATGTGAAAAACAGCTAGTTAAAAAAACAAATAAATACAAAAACTACTCCATCTCCGTGCTAAGTAATGTCTGAAATTACAGAAAGTGACTTTTTATTCTTTGAATAAAGGAAATTGTCCTTTCTCTCTCTTCATATACTTTCTCGAAAGTCTACCCAAAATATAGTGTCAATACATCTACCACATATCACAGAAAATTGCTTGGGCTATCTTGCTTTGAGATAATGTTTCAAACTTCTAAATTTTCATTCATGTATTTTATGAACTGTAACGAACACTTAATAAATCTCCTCTACACTCTAGATGTTTTATATTACAGAATTTAGATCATTATCTCCATCACAATTTATTTATGGATGCTAGTGATTAATTCAAGCATACTACAATGCTCATTACATACTTCACTCAAAATGATAGTAAGAAAAAAAGTGAAATGAGGCAGAGAGATAGGAAGTTCAAAGTGATCCTCTCAGAAGTGCGTCATGTTTCATGTTTTCAGCAGCTTGTATACACTATAGACAAACACATTTTCATACACTAATATGTTGACCATCTATTCAAGATTTTTACATGCTTAGTTCTGTTCCTTATTACTAACTGGTGAGCATGGATTTTCTATGACAGCACTCAATCTCCCAAAGCATCTTTGAGTTTTTATAAAAGATAATGAGGCAATCATTTATGAATCATGGCAAGATCAAATGTCTCATTTTCTTCAAGATTTGTGGTAATATTACTCAGTATGCCATTTCTTTATTTTAATAAGGATAATTTGAACAAATTTCTGTGATGCAATTGCATGAAACGACAATGCAGGATGGACTTTCCCCTCTTTTAAAGCATAACAGTTTCAATAGAACTAGGTGGTTCAAATAGCTATTTTATTATGATAATATGCTTATTTTCTGGAAGAAGACAAGGACTTTCCTCTCAATCAGATTAATTATAATTTACTTCCATTCATAAATGGTCAAAGTGTGCCTCCAGGGAACACCAAGCAAGCATTTTGTTGGCCACATTTAGGGAAGATATATAGAGGAAAATGAGAAATGAATATCCCTTAACAGTGCTATTTCTACTTTTGACCTTATTATTCCTTCCTGAGCAATGCCCATGTAAACCTCACTAATTTATCATCGCTCTTATCTTACAGGAGAATAAAAGAAATTATGTGTATTAATTTAATGTGGCTGTCGTAACAAATTATTGCTGATGTTGCTCAGTCACTCAGTCATGTCCAACTCTTCCCTACCCCATGGAATGCAGCACCAGGCTTCCCTGTCCTTCGCCATCTCCCAGAGCTTTCTCAAACTTATGTTCACTGAGCTAGTGATGCCATCCAACCATCTCATCCTCTGTCGTCCCCTTCTCCTTCTTCCTTCAATCCTTTCCAGCATCAGGGTCTTCTCTAATGAGTCAGCGCTTTGCATCAGGTGGTCAAGAACTGGAGCTTCAGCTTCAGCATCAGTCCCTCCAATGAACATTCAGGACTGATCTCCTTTAGGATGGACTTGTTTGATCTCCTTGCAGTACAAGCGACTCTCAAGAGTCTTCTCCAGCACCACAGTTCAAAAGTATCGATTCTTCAGCACTCAGCCTTCTTTATGGTCCAATTTTCACATTCATACATGACTACTGGAAAAACCATAGCTCTGACTAGACACACCTTTGCCGGCAAAGTAATGTCTTTGCTTTTTAATATGCTGTCTAGGATAGTCATAGCTTTTCTTCCAGGGAGCAAGCATCTTTTAATTTCATGGCTGCAGTCACCATCTGCAGTGATTTTGGAGTCTAAGAAAATAAAGTCTGTCACTATTTCCATTGTTTCCCTATCTATTTGCCATGATCTTTGTTTTTGAATGCTGAGCTTTAAGCCAGCTTTTTCACTCTCCCCTTTCACCTTCATCAAGAGGCTCTTTAGTTCCTCTTCACTTTCTGCCATAAGGATGGTGTCATCTGCCTATCTGAGTTTACAGATATTTCTCCCCACAATATTGATTCCAGTTTGTGCTTCATCCAGCCTGGCATTTCTCGTGATGTACTCCGTACAGAAGGTAAATGAACAGGGTGACAATATACAGCCTTGACATACTCCTTTCCCAATATGGGACCAGTCTGCTGCCACCGGAGACTTCCTGGCACTCACAGGAGAAAATGACTGTGTGTCCTTCTCCTCCACCATCTTGAAGCATTTGATCATAAGGATCACAAGCCTTGTCTGGCTCAATGAAACTATGATCCATGTCATGTAGGGCCACCCAAGATGGACGGGTCATGGTGGAGAGTTCTGACAAATGTGGCCCACTGGAGAAGGGAATGGCAAACCACTTCAACATTCTTGCCTTGAGAACCCCATGAACAGTATGACAATGCACAAAGCCATGACACCGAAAGATGAACTCCCCAGGTCAGTAGGTGCCCGATGTGTGACTGGAGAATAGCAGAGAAACTGTAGCAAATTAGCAGCAGCGTAAATTTAAACAATTCAGCCTAAAACAGCACATGCTTTGTCTTACAGCTCTGCAGAAGTCTGACACAGATTCCCACCGGGCTAAAACCAAGGTGCTGTCAATTTGCATTTTTTGTTAGAGGCTCCAGGGGATAACCCATCACTGTCTTTTCTTTTGTTTTCTTTCTTTAAATTTATTTATTTATTTTAATTGGAAGTTAATTACTTTACAATATTGCAGTGGTCTTTGCCACACTGACATGAATCAGCCACAGGTGTACATGTGTCTGCCATCCTGAAACCCGCTCCCACCTCCCTCCCCATTGCATCTCTCAGGGTTGTCCCAGTGCACCAGCCCTGAGCACCCTGTCTCATACATTGAACCTAGACTGGCGATCTAGTTCACATAAGGTAATATACATGTTTTAATGCTAATCTCTCGAATCATCCCACCCTCACCTTCTTTCACAGAGTCCAAAATTCTGTTCTTTACATCTGTGTCTCTTTTGCTGTCTCACATATAGGGTCATCATTACCATATTTCTAAATTCCATATATATATGTTAATATACTGTATTGGTGTTTTTCTTTCTGACTTACTTCACTCTGTATAATAGGCTCCAGTTTCATCCACCTCATTAGAGCTGATTCAAACACTTTCTTTTTAATAGCTGAGTAATATTCCATTCTGTGTATTGTGTACAGCTTTCTTATCCATTCGTCTGCTGATGGGCTTCTTAGATTGCCTCCATGTCCTAGCTATTGTAAATAGTGTTGTGATGAATATTGGGGTACACCTGTCTCTTTCAATTCTGGTTTCCTCAGTGTGTATGCCCAGCAGTGGGATTGCTGGGTCATATAGCAGTTCTATTTCAAGTTTTTAAATGAATCTCTTCACTGTTCTCCATAGTGGCTCTACTAGTTTGCATTCCCATCAACAGTGTAAGACGGTTCCCTTTTCTCCCCACCCTCTCCAGCACTATTGTTTGTAGACTTTGTGATAGCAGCCATTCTGACCAGTGTAAGATGGTACCTCATTGTGGTTTTGATTTGCATTTCTCTGATAATGAGTGATGTTGAGCATCTTTTCATGTTTGTTAGCCATCTGTATGTCTTCTTTGGAGAAATGTCTGTTTAGTTCTTTGACCCATCTTTTGATTGGGTCATTTATTTTTCTGGAATTGAGCTGCATGAACTGCTTGTATATTTTTTAGATTCATTTTTTGTCAGTGGTTTCATTTGCTATTGTTTTTTTTCCCATTCTGAAAGAAGAGAGTGAAAAAGTTTGCTTAAAGCTCAACATTCAGAAAACTAAGATCATGCCATCTGGTCCCATCACTTCATGGCAAATAGATGGGGAAACAGGGGAAACAGTGGCTGACATATTTTTCTGGGCTCCAAAATCACTGCAGATGGTCACTGCAGCAATGAAATTAAAAGACACTTGCTCTTTGGAAGGAAAGTTATGACCAACCTAGACAGCATATTAAAAAGCAGAAACATTACTTTGCCAACAAAGGTCCATCTAGTCAAGGCTATGGTTTTTCCAGTGGTCATGTATGGATGTGAGAGTTGGGCTATAAAGAAAGCTGAGAACCAAAGAACTGATGCTTTGAACTGTGATGTTGGAGAAGACTCTTGAGAGTTCCTTGGACTGCAAGGAGATCCAACCAGTCCATCCTAAAAGGGATCAGTCCTGGGTGTTCACTGGAGGGACTGACATTGAAGCTGAAACTCTAATACTTAGGTCATTTGATGTGGAGAACTGGTTCATTTTAAAAGACCCTGATGCTGGGAAAGATTGAGGGCAGGAGGAGAAGAGGACGACAGAGGATGAGATGGCTGGATGGAATCACCAACGTGATGGACATGGGTTTGGGTGGTCTCCGGGAGTTGGTGATGGACAGGGAGGCCTGGCGTCCTGTGGTTCATGGGGTCACAAAGAGTCAGACACGACTGAGCGACTGAACTGAACTGAACTCTCCCATTCTGTAGGCTGTCTTTTCACCTGGCTTATAGTTTCCTTCGTTGTGTAAAACCTTTTAAATTTAATGATGTCCCATTTGTTTATTTTTGCTTTTATTTCCATTACTCTGGGAGGTGGATCATGGAGGATCCTGCTAAGATTTACATCAAAGCGTGTTTTGCCTATGTTTTCCTTTAGGAGTTTTATAGTTTCTGGTCTTATATTTAGATCTTTAATCCATTTTGAGTTTATTTTTGTGTATGGTGTTAGAAAGTGTTCTAGTTTCATTCTTCTACAAGTGGTTGGCCAGTTTTCCCAGCACCACTTGTTAGAGAGATTGTCTTTTCTCCAATGTATATTCTTGCCTCCTTTGTCAAAGATAAAGTGTCCATAGGTGCGTGGATTTATCTCTGGGCTTTCTATTTTGTTCCATTGATTTATGTTTCTGTCTTTGTGCCAGTACTATGCTGTCTTGATGACTGTAGCTTTGTAGTATAGCCTGAAGTCAGGAAGGGTGATTCCTCCAGTTCCATTCTTCTTTCTCAAGATTGCTTTGGCTATTCGAGGTTTTTTGTATTTCCATACAAATGGTGAAATTATTTGTTCTAGTTCTCTGAGAAATACCGTTGGTAGTTTGATAGTGATTGCACTGAATCTATAGATTGCTTTGGGTAGTATACTCTTTTACACTATATTGATTCTTCCAACTCATGAACACGGTATATTTCTCCATCTATTTGTGTCATCTTTGATTTCTTTCAGCAGTGGTTTATAGTTTTATATATGTAGGTCTGTTGTTTCTTTAGGTAGATTTATTCCTAAATATTTTATTCTTTTCATTGCAATGGTGAATGGAATTGTTTCCTTAATTTTCTTTCTGTTTTCTCACTGTTAGTGTATAGGAATGCAAGGGATTTATGTGTTAATTTTTTACCCTGCAACTTTACTATAGTCACTGATTAGCTCTAGTAATTTTCTGGTGGTGTCTTTAGGATTTTGTAGAGGATCATATCATCTTTATGTAGAGGATCATATCATTTGCAAACAGTGAGAGTTTTACTTCTTCTTCTCCAATCAGGATTCCTTTTATTTCTTTGTCTGCTCTGATTGCTGTGGCCAAAACTTCCAAAACCATGTTGAATAGTAGTGGTGAGAGTGGGCACCCTGTCTTGTTCCTGAGTTTAGGGGAAATGCTTTCAATTTTTCACCACTGAGGATAATGTTTGCTGTGGGTTTGTCATATATAGCTTTTATTATGTTGAGGTGTGTTCCTTGTATGCCTGCTTTCTGGAGGGTTTTTATCATAAATGGATGTTGAATTTTGTCAAAGGCTTTCTCTGCATCTATTGAGATAATCATATGGTTTTTATCTTTCAATTTGTTAATGTGCTGTATCACATTGATTGATTTGTGAATACTGAAGAATCCTTGCGCCCCTGGGATAAAGCCCACTTGGTCATGATGTATGATCTTTTTAATATGTTGTTGGATTCTGTTTGCTAGAATTTTGTTAAGGATTTTTGCATCTATGTTCATCAGTGATATTGGCCTGTAGTTTTCTTTTTTTGTGGCATCTTTGTCTGGTTTTGGTATTAGGGTGATGGTGGCCTCATAGAATGAGTTTGGCAGTTTACCTTCCTCTGCAATTTTCTGGAAGAGTTTGAGTAAGATAGGTGTTAGTTCTTCTCTAAATTTTTGGTAGAATTCAGCTGTGAAGCCATCTGGTCCTGGGCTTTTGTTTGTTGGATAATTTTTTATTACAGTTCCAATTTCAGTGCTTATGATGGGTCTGTTAAGAGTTTCTATTTCTTCCTGATTCAGTTTTGGAGGGTTATACTTTTCTAAGACTTTCTACACTTCTTCCAAGTTGTCCATTTTATTGGCATATAGTTGCTGATAGTAGTCTCTTATGATCCTTTGTATTTCTGTGTTGTCTGTTGTGATTTCTCCATTTTCATTTCTAATTTTGTTGATTTGATTCTTCCTTTTTTTCTTGAATAGTATGGCTAATGGTTTGTCTATTTTACTCATCTTCTCAAAGAACCAGCTTTTAGTTTTGTTGATTTTTGCTATAGTCTCCTTTGTTTCTTGTTCATTTATTTCTGCCATAATTTTTTTGGTTTATTTCCTTCTAGTAACCCTGGGGTTCTTCATCTGTTCTTTTCTAGTTGCTTTAGGTGTAAATTTAGTTTATTTATTTTATTTTTCTCTTGTTTCTTGAGGTAAGCTTGTATTGCTATGACTCTTTCCCTTAGCACTGCTTTTGTTGAATCCCATAGGTTTTGGGTTGTTTTATTTTCATTTTCATTCATTTATATGCATATTTTGATTTTTCTGTGATTTGTTTGTTATTCAGAAACATGTTGTTTAGCCTCCATATGTTTGTATTTTTAATAGTTTATTTTTCCCTCTAGTTGACATCTAATCTTACCACATTGTTATCAGAAAAGATGTTTGAAATAATTCCAAATGTTTTTAATTTACCAAAGCTAGATTTATGGCCCATGATGTGATCTATCTTGAAGAATATTCCATGTGCACTTGAGAAAAAGGTGAAATTCACTCTTTCAGGGTGAAATGTCCTATAGATATCAATTAGATCTAACTGGTCCATTGTATCATTTAAAGTTTGTGTTTCCTTGCTAATTTTCTGTTTAGTTCATCCATAGGTGTGAGTAGGGTATTAAAATCTCCCACTATTATTGTGTTACTGTTAATTTACCCTTTCATACTTGTTAGCATTTGCCTTACATATTGTGGTGCTTCTATGTTGGGTGCACATATATTTATAATTGTTAAATCTTCTTCTTGGATTGATCCTTCGATCATTATGTAGTGTCCTTCTTTCCCTCTTTTCACGGCCTTCATTTTAAAGTTTATTTTATCTGATATGAGTATGGCTACTCCTGCTTTCTTTTGGTCTCCATTTGCATGAGATATCTTTTTCCAGCCCTTCACTTTCAGTCTGTATGTGCCCCTTGTTTTGAGGTGGGTCTCTTGTAGACAGCATATACAGGGGTCTTGTTTTTGTATCCATTCAGGCAGTCTTTGTCTTTTGGTTGGGGCATTCAACCCATTTACATTCAAGGTAATTATTAATAAGTATGATCCCATTGCCATTTACTTTGTTATTTTGGGTTCAAGTTTATAAACTTTTTCTTTGTTTCCTGTCTAGAGAAGGTCCTTTAGCATTTGTTGAAGAGCTGGTTTGGTGGAGCTGAATGCTCTCAGCTTTTGTTTGTGTAAAGCTTTTGTTTTCTCCTTCATATTTGAATGAGATCCTTGCTGGGTACAGTAATGTGGGCTGTAGGTTATTCTCTTTCATCTCTTTAAGTATGTCCTGCCATTCTCTTTTGCTCTGAAAAGTTTCTGTTGAAAGATCAGCTGTTATCCTTATTGGAATCCCCTTGTGTGTTATTTGTTGCTTTTCCCTTGCTGCTTTTAATATTTGCTCTTTGTGTTTGATCTTCATTAATTTGATTAGTATGTGTCTTGGGGTGTTTCACCTTGGGTTTATCCTTTTTGGGACTCTCTGAGTTTCTTGGACTTGTGTGGCTATTTCCTTCCCCATTTTAGGGAAGTTTTCAACTATTATCTCCTCAAGTACTTTCTGATGGCTTTTCTGTCTTTTTATTCTGGGACTCCTATGATTTGAATATTGGGGCATTTAATATTGTCCCAGAGGTCTCTGAGGTTGTCCTCATTTCTTTTATTTTTTTTTTTCTTTTTTCCTCTCAATTTATTTCCACCATTCTATCTTCCACCTCACTTATCCTATCTTCTGCCTCAATTATTCTATTGTTGGTTCCTTCTAGAGTGCTTTTGATCTCAGTTATTGCATTATTCATTATTGATTGACTCTTTTTTATTTCTTCTAGGTCCTTGTTATACATTTCTTGCATTTTCTCAATCCTCATCTCCAGTCTATTTATCTGTAACTCCATTTTGTTTTCAAGATGTTGGATCATCTTTACTATCATCATTCTGAATTCTTTATCAGGTAGACTTCCTATCTCCTCCTCTTTTGTTTGGTTTGGTCGGCGTTTATCATGTTTCTTTACCTGCTGAATATTTCTCTTTTTGTTTAGCTTGCTGTTTGGGGTGGCCTTTCTATAGGCTGGAAGTTTGTGGTTCTTCTTTATTGTGGAGTTGCTTCCTATGGGAGGGGTTGGACTAGTGGTTTGCCAACATTTCCTGGTTAGGGAAGCTTGCATCTGTGTTCTGTTGGGTGGAGCTGGATCTCTTCTCTCTGGAGTGCAATGAAGTGTCCAGTAGTGAGTTTTGAGGTGTCTTTGAGTTTGGTGTGACTTTGGGCAGCCTATATTTTAATGCTCAGGTCTGTGTTCCTGCATTGCTGGAGAATTAGCTTGGTATGTTTTGCTATGGAACTTGTTGGCTCTTGGGTGAAGCTTGGTTTCAGTGTAGGTATGGAGGCTTTTAGATGAACTCTTGTCAATTAATGTTCTGTGGAGTCAGGAGTTTTCTGGGGTTCTCAAGTTTTGAATTTCAGGCTCCTGCCTCTGGCTTTCAGTCTATTCTTACAGTAGCCTCAAGACTTCTCTATCCATACAGCACAGATGATAAAACATCTAGGTTAATGGTGAAAAGATTCTCCACAGTGAGGGCCACCCAGAGAGGTTCACAGATTTACATGGAGAAGAGAAGAAGGAGGAGGGAGAGACAGGTGACTAGAAGAAGAGGGGGAGTCAAAAAGGGAGAGACCAATTGAGCCAGTAATCAGTTCCCTAAGTGTTCTCCACAGCCTGGAACACCCAGAGAGATTCACAGAGTTAAGTAGAGAAGAGAAGGGGGAGGGAGGAGATAGAGGTGAACTGGGGAGAATAAGGAGGTCAAAAGGGGAGGCAGCAATCAAGCCAGTAATCACACCAAGTAAAAATGGGTACTGAACTAGTACAGCCGCTATGGAGAAGAGTGTGGAGATTTGTTAAAAAACTGGAAATAGAACTGCCATATGACCCAGCAAACCCACTTCTGGGCATACACACCGAGGAAACCAGATCTGAAAGAGACACGTGCACCCCAATGTTCATCACAACACTGTTTATAATAGCCAGGACATGAAAGCAACCTAGATGCCCATCAGCAGACGATTGGATAAGGAAGCTGTGGTACATATACACCATGGAATATTACTCAGCCATTAAAAAGAATTCATTTGGATCAGTTCTAATGAGATGGATGAAACTGGAGCCCATTATACAGAGTGAAGTAAGCCAGAAAGATAAAGACCATTACAGTATACTAACACATATATATGGAATTTAGAAAGATGTAACAATAACCCTATATGCAAAACAGAAAAAGAGACACAGATGTATAGAACAGACTTGTGGACTCTGTGGGAGAAGGCGAGGGTGGGATGTTCTGAGAGAAGAGCATCAAAACATGTATATTATCTAGGGTGAAACAGATCACCAGCCCAGGTTGGATGCATGAGACAAGTGCTCGGACCTGGTGCACTGGGAAGACACAGAGGGATCGGGTGGAGAGGGAGGTGGGAGGGGGGATCGGGATGGGGAATACACGTAGCTCCATGCCTGATTCATGTCAGTGTATGACAAAAACCACTACAAAATAAACGAAAAAAAAAAAAGGGTACTGAAGATTAGATTCTTAAAGGTACAAAATTGATAACAAAAACCAAAAATCAAAGGTTAAAAATCTGGAGTAGAGGTTAGAGTCTCCAAAATACAATATTAAAAGTACAAAACAAAATCAATCACAAAAATTAAATATATGTACACACACACACACACACAAACACACACACACACACACACACACACACATATATATATATATATATATATGAAATTTGCTTTAAAACAGGGTATTTTTTGCAAGGTAATAAATAGTAGGTCATAAAAGTGAAAATTAAAGGAGGAATAAAGAACTTAAAAATAAAAGAATTTAAAAATGATAATACTAAAAATATATCTAGGCATTTCTCTGGAGCTGTTGAGGGCAGTGTGGTGTCAGTTCAGTTTCAGATAGTTCCTTGTTCCAGCTTATACTTCTTCTCAAGGTCTATAGGGGCCTTCCAATGCTTAGTCAATGCTAACTATAGGTTTTAATCTATTGCATCTGTCACTTCCAGAGTGGTTCCCTCTTCTTTATTTTGGCTTCCTCTGTTTGCAGGTCTCTTCAGTGTCTAATTTGTGCCCTGGCACAAGGGGGCAAAGGTGCTCACTCATTGAGGCTCACTTGTTGAGCCGTGCTGCGGGGAGGGAGGGACACTGCGAACAAATATGACTGGTGTGGGTGGGGAGCGCTCGCAGTGTATGAACCACACTGGGTTTGCCCCGCTCACGGCGTGTGTGCTTTCCCAGCCTACACTGCTCAGGCTCCAGGCTGCTCTGCAGGGGAACTGTCCAAAGTGGGCCTGTGTCTCATGCACTTCCCAGGTCTAAGCCACTCAGGTTCAGGTTCTCGGGAACTCCACAAAGGCACAGACTTGGCTGGGCATGCGTCTTGTGCTCTTCCCAGGTCTGAGCAGCTCAGGGAACCAGGTGCTTGGTGAGCACACTGTCCCAGGTGGTCTGTTGTCAGGGAAGGTTTAATTTTAAGGAATCCTATATGTCGTTTTCTGTTTCTCAAGGGCCCTCTGTTCCTTGTCAGTTCCTGGAATACAGGAACGAGCAGAACTGCATGCAGTTCTCAGGACTAAGGTCATGAGGCAGAACACATACATGGATTCCTTTCAGGAACCTTTCACTTTTCTGTAAAACTACTTAGTCATGTTCCTATTTCCAATACATAGATTGTCTTCTGGCCCTGTGATGACTGTTATTCCCCTAGTTACTGTTGTTATGGACCTATCAATATTGTTATTCCTTTACTTACTGTTATACATCTGGTTTCAGTGTTTTTTACTCAACTTTATATTTCTGCCTAAAGCGTCCTTTTATAGCATTATATAAGCACACACTGCCATGAATAAAGCACCCTTGTTCCACTAGAGACTTGGGTCCCCCACGTCCTTCTTTTCTTTGCCTTCTTTTCGTCAACTCCTGTCCCCAGGTTCCAGTCTGTCAAGAAGACCAAAGCAGTCTGTGCATCTTAATCGCCTCCCCGCTCCCGGGCCCTGTTTCCATGTGCCACGAGAACACCAACTCAGATGTGCCGTGTGTCTCCTCTGGGAGCTAATCTCAGGCTGTGACCCTCCTGGCAGATGTCAACCATCCAGGATCCCAGGAAGACTTGATTAGCAACTGGGAGCCTGCCCACAGTCTGGTGGAGGATGCCATCTCTGGGGCCGAGATTGCCCCTTGCCTTCCTGCTCTGGCTGTCACCCACCTGCCTCTCTGCCTCTGGTGTGGGGAGGGGTCTGTTTGCAGCTGGCTAGCTCTCCTTTGGTGTTCGCTCAACTCTTTGTTCTCTGAGCAGGCCAAGCTGTGCTTAGCTTAGGGCTTTTCACAGGAAAGTTCTCTCTCTCTCTTTTTTCTTATCTTTCTCTGGCAATCCCACAGTTTGGGCTGCTATCTCATGTTAACTCCCTCAGGTTGTCCTCGGGCACTCAGGCCTGGTCCTTACCCTAAGCAACTCAGCCAGTGCCTCCCTGTTCAACCCTTGCTTGCTGGTGGTGGACGCAAGCATCTGGGCTTCTCCGTTGGGAGTTGTGGTTAGGCACATGTTCTGTTTCTGTTGTTGTTGTTGTTGTTTTTCCTCCTGGTTATGTTGCCCTCTGAGTTTCTAAAGCTCCCCCACAGACCCGCTGGTGAGAGGGTTTCCCACTGTTTGGAAACTTCTCCTCCTTCACAACTCCCTCCCAGGATGGGTCTCCATTGCTAACCCCTTTGTCTCTCCTTTTTTCTTTTATATTTTGCCCTACCTCCTTTAGAAGAGAATGGGCTGCTTTTCTGGGTGTCTGGTGTCCTCCGCCAGCGTTTGGAAGTTGTTTTGTAATGATCTTTTGATGAATTTGTGGGGGAGAAAGTGGTCTCCCTGTCCTATTCCTCTGCCATCTTAGGACCACCTCTGTCTATCTTTTCTAACTGCCATAAGCCACCCACAGTCCTTGGCTTATAGCCCCATTCCCATACTTTCAAAGCCAACAGCGTTGTATGTCTGTGCATCTTTCATCCGAAGTCAGATTTAATTCTAAGTATCTTCTTTTGCGCCTTTCTTACACTTTTAAGGATCTCTGGGATTGTACCAAGCTGAGCCATGCCTGGTGGCTCAGACGGTAAAGAATCCACCTGCAGTGTGGGAGACCTGGTTTCAACCCCTGGGTCAGGGATATCCCCTGGAGAAGGGAATGGCAACCCACTCCAGTATTCCTGATGAGAATGCTATGGACGGAGGAGCCTGGCAGGCTACAGTACATGGGATTGCAAAGTGTTGGATACAACCGAGTGACTTTCACATCATATCCCTATTTTAAGGATAACTTATTAGCAAACCTTAAGTCTTCTATGCCAGTTAGCCTAACATAGTCACAGGTTCGGAGGATTAGTATTCAGCTGTCTTTGAGGGTCATTATTCTTCCTACCACTCCATTCTTCCAGACATGCTGCATCTGAGATTCTCTGAGAATTCTCCAGGTAATAATAATAAAAATAAAATAGAGATGTGAAGTGACATTTCTTCAAGTGTGAAAGAACATAGGGTGGGGAAGAAACTGCTCTCTTTCAAATATTCCAGTAAGTATCCTTCCGGGGTGGAACATGTTAGTTACTTACTCATGAAAGCATCACATATGTTTACCTCTTCTTCTAAGCTTTAAAAATGAGATTATGAGGATAAAAGACTGCTCAAACATTGTTATTCAACAGTCTTACACAACAAAAGTCTTTAATTAAGTCTAGGTGCCATTTGTTGAGCACCACAGAACTCAGTGTAATTCAGAAGATGCATTAGTTACTGACTGGCAGCTATTAAGGGGTGGTTAGAGATCATAGGAATTTAAAGAGAGAGGCAGAAGACAAGAGATGGAAAGCATGAACTGGAATGAGGTCTTTGCTTTGTAGAATTTCAAAGCAGTGGAAAGTGACATGTCATTGTAGCTAATGCTCTAAGTTAAAGCTGCTACATCTCATGCCTTGAACTCAGTTAAAAAGAAGCCTATATTGGTGCCAATATTTGAAGGATGTTGTTACTGTGACTACCTTGAACCCAAGTTCTAGTTAAAATAAGTAGCACATGGATAAATCAGGGGACATGCCAGAAAGTGACTATCTTTTTTCAAAGGAAGAAATATTTTGGATGAAATATTATCTCTAGGAAAGTTTATTTATTGTAGATATATGAAAAGCATGCAAACCTTGAGAGGTTTCTGAAATGAAAAAAAAAAGAAAACAAAGAGTCCTTGATAGGAGAAAATACTCTTAGTATGAAGTTGACATAATGATTTCTCAGATTCTTATATACATATAGAGAAGCAAAAAAAAAAATAATAATAATGTTAGAGATGATTCCAGATTGTATTTACTTCTTACAAACTTGTTAAATAATATGTGTTAATAATTATTTTCTAAATTATTTGCAATTATTTGCTAAAAATGCATTTGTTCAATATTCAACACTTATTGAGCACTGACTATATAATGATGCAATATTTTTAAAATTTTTGAAAAGTGGTTGACATAAAACATTATGGGTTTCCCAGGTGTGCTAGTGGTCAAGAATGCCTGCCAATGCAGGAGGCAGTGGGCTCAATCCCTGGGTCGGGAAGACCCCCTGGAGGAGGGCAAGGCAACCCACTCTAGCATTCTTGCCTGGAGAAGCCCATGGACAGAGGAGCCTGGCAGGCTACACTTCATAGGGTTGCAAAGAGTTGGACACAACTGTAGTAACTTAGTATGCATATACATACAACATTATGTTAGTTTTAGGTGCACTATGTCGTGATTTTACATTTGCATATGTTATAAAGTGATCACCATGACAGTAACCATCTGTCCCAAACAAAGTCATTACAGTGTCATTGACTGTATGTCTTATCACCATGGTCCACTTATTTTATAACTGAAGGTTTTTATGTCTTAAACCCATTCACTTATTTTGACCCCTCCCTTAACTTCCATCCCTCTGGAAACCAACAGTTTGTTCTCCATATGAGTGTTTCCATTGTTTTCTTTGTTTTCGTGTTTTGAAGTCACATATAAGTGAGATTGTATTTGTCTTTGATTTATTTCCCTTAGCATAATACCCTCTAGATTCATCCATGTTGTAGTGTATACACACACACACACACATACACACATATAAATATATATATATATTTGATGTAGTTTCATTATTTCTTTTATTTTTTTAAACAAGTCCGTAAAAAACTGAAATTATTAAACTTAAAATATATATATAGGAGATCATGTGGCAATGTTGAGATTTAAACCAAAGTCTTTATGACTTGAAATGCCAAACTCTTTATGAGTTTTTTACCCTAAAAACTTTCCAAAAATATCCTAAGTACTTTTGTAAAACACCTTTACATAAATTAGTTAAGAAGAAATAGGTTGCAAAAACTAAGGAAATCATAGGCCATTCTGAACTCTTTGTTATATTAAAGATAATGCAGGGTGGGAGAGAGTAGTATTGAAACATGTATATTATCATATTTTAAATGGATGTTTGTGAGCATGCTAAGTTGCTTCAGTCGTGCCCAACTCTTTGTGACCCCATGGACTGAAGTCTGCCAGGCTCCTCTGTCCATGGGATTCTTTAGGCGAGAACACTGGCATGGGTTGCCGTGCCCTCCTCCAGGGGATCTTCCCGACTCAGGGATTCAACCCACGTCTCTTATGTCTCCTACATTGGCAGGTGGAATCCTCACCATTAGCACCACTTGCGAAGCCCATGTAACGGAGAGCCAGGGGGAATTTGCTGAATTATGCAGTGCTCTGTGACCACCTAGAAGGGTGGGATGGGAAGGAGCTGGAGGGAGTTTTAAGAGGGAAGGGACATATGTACACCTATGGTTGACTCATGTAGATGTATGGCAGAAACCATCACAATGCTGTAATTACTCTCCAATTAAAATAAAATTAAAAAAAAAAAGATAATCCAATCCTTAAGTCATTTTATTCAATTTTTAGATTACAGTCACATTCAAGTTATAAGGAATTAGGCAAGAGGACTACTGTGTGGGTTGAGCTACAGAATAAATATGGAAGACAAACTTCACAGTGAAGGCAGCTTCTCAGGAGTGGTAGAATGGGATTGCAGAGAAAGGCTCTACCATGGGAAAATGCCACTCTTCTTTCTCATTATTCCCAAGGTTTTCTGCTCATATATAAAAGTCCCACCTAATCAAGAGCTGAAAGGTTTGTCTTCATATAATATATACCACCACCTTGAAAAACCATAAATATCTTACAAAGAAAAATCTTCAAAACTTCTAATTTGAAGCTGACATTGTTTCTACCTCCTAACACACTTTAAATATCACTGAAATAGTGTTTCTGATTCTTATTAGAGGTTGTCTCTCTGCCCTCAAATACTAGCGTAGAAGCAGCATGGTGTGCTGACAGGTTGCACAGGTTGGAGGTAGCCTGAGCTGACGAATTACGCCCTTGAACATATGACTTGTATTTTCTCATTTCTGAGCTTCAGTTTTTTTCCACTGTAAATTAGTGATAAATACTAGTGACCACATTAATTGTGATGGGAATAAATATAATAAGTATGAATTCCAGCTCAGTTCCTTTATATGCATTTATTTATTTATTTATTTATTATTATCCCTACTACTTATCCAAAGAGTTCCAAACCTCTTTGTCTACATTCAATGACCCTCAACATGCCCAAGTAAGACTGCATTTACATGAGAAAACTAAGGTGTAAATTCTTATGTGCTTGCTATAAAGACTAAATTTCCATTTCATACTGATGCATGACTTAATAAATGTGGTACTAAAACTTTGAATGACACTGTTGGTTATTATAGACTAACTTCTTTAAGCATCTAAAAATTTGACTATCTACATTAAATTTGCAAGCACACCTTTCTACAAAGCAAATCTATGCCCCTCTGCTTAAACAAGTGGATTTTTGTGATGCCAAGGAAAACAGCACAGAACCAATTTGTCCCAGAAAGTGCAGCACTTTGTACAGTCACAATTGTTTGACATTAAGAGAGAGATAGAGTCAAACCAGGCAGGTGTTTTTTGTTGTTGTTGTTGTTGTTGTTGTTGTTGTTTTCTGGATATTACAAAAAAAAAAAAAGGATCAGCAATTTGCTAAAAACAGACATTGCCGTAGGATGTACCATGACATTTGCTGTATGTCAAAATCCATAGAAGACATTCAAATCATGAAGTGTCAAAATACAGGTCATGCAGACCCACACAACCTGGGCCCATGAGGCTAAAATGCTGTACCTTCACAAAACATAAAGAGAGAAACTGATGTTAATGAAAAATATAAGTAGTATATACAAGTAAAGAGTTTTTCCCTCAAGAGTACTAAAAAGTGGCTTTCAGGTAAGAGAGAAACAGTCTGAAAACTTAGCTATCAGAGATTATCCAGAGTCTAAAAACCATGTCTCAGATAAAGCTTTTAATCCTGAAAGAGGAATGTCAAACTGTATCCAAAAAAATACTTGGTATTTACTTAATGCTTTTTTTGCTTTTCATGGAATGTACATTCATACACCCTGTGTATTAACAAATATTCATCCTTTTGTAATAAGAAAATGTAAGGTAATTATACCCAATTACCAGTTAGGAATGTTAAGACACAAGGTCAAGTAATTGTTTAAAGCAAGTTACCTAGTTCACGGCCAATTCAGATCTGATATCTAGGTCTTTTATAGTGTGTCCTCATTTCCTTCTGTCATGCCATGTTTAATACTTTTATGTAGGATTTTAAAATTAACATTTAGTGTAACGTAAGTTGCTTGACAATGTTGTTTCTGCGGCACAGCGACGTGCCCAGCGGCATGTGCACATACGCCCCTTGTTTTCTGGGCGGGTCCTCGTCTGGGCCACGGCTGAGCTCTGTGGGGGGGGGGGGGGGGGGGCTGTGCCGCTTCTCACCAGCCGTCTGATTTACACCTGCCGTATCTACGTCAGGCCCTTTCCCCCAACGCATCCCATCCCGTCCTCAGTGCCCACACCTCTTTTTGTCTACGCCTGTGTCTCTATTTCTGCTTTGAAAATAAGTTCATTTATACCATTTTTATAGATTCCACATATATGCATTACAATTTTTTTTTCTATTTATGGCTTACTTCAATCTCTATTGGCAGTCTCTAGGTTCATCTATGACTCTACAAATGGCACAATTTTATTCCTTTTTATGACTGGGTAATATTGCAGCCGTGAAATTAAAAGACGCTTACTCCTTGGAAGGAAAGTTGTGACCAACCTAGATAGCATATTAAAAAGCAGAGACATTGCTTTGCCAACAAAGGTCCATCTAGTCAAGCCTGTGGTTTTTCCAGTGGTCATGTATGGATGTGAGAGTTGGACTATAAAGAAAGCTGAGCACCAAAGAATTGATGCTTTTGAACTGTGGTGTTGGAGAAGACTCTTGAGAGTCCCTTGGACTGCAAGGAGATTCAACCAGTCCATCCTGAAGGAGACCAGTCCTGGGTGTTCATTGGAAGGACTGATGCTGAAGCTGAAACTCCAGTACTTTGGCCACCTCATGCGAAGAGTTGACTCAATGGAAAAGACCCTGATGCTGGGAGGGATTGAGGGCAGGAGGAGATGGGGGCGACAGAGGATGAGATGCCTGGATGGCATCACTGACTCAATGGATATGAGTTTGAGTAAACTCCGGGAGTTGGTGATGGACAGGGAGGCCTGGCATGCTGCGATTCATGGGGTCACAAAGAGTTGGACATGACTGAGTGACTGAACTGAACTGAACTGAATATTCCATTGTATAAATGTACCACATCTTTATCCATTCCTCTGTTGATGGACATTCAGGTTTCTTCCATGTCCTGGCCATTGTGAATGGTATTGCAATGAACATTGGGGTACATGTGTCTTTTTGAATTATAGCTTTCTCTGCATATATGCCCAGGAGTGGGATTTATAGGTTTCATTGATTGTTGATAAAGTGAAAAGAAACCTCAGCTCCAAAGCATAACTTAGAAACATTCATCAGCTAAATCCCATGCACCCATCCAACCCCATCTGTGCTACACATAACTGAACATCTCCTTCTTCCCCGAATAGTAGCACATGCTCTCTCTGCCTGTAAGGCTCTTCTGTCCCTTAACTACCTGGGTAATATCCACTCCTTCTTTGTAAGACCTACGTCTATTTATTAGCCACCTATGAGATTCACGCTCCTTGTGAGACAATTGTCAGCTTACAATTGTCAGCTCGAGGACTTTTTCCTTATCTCTATGAGCTTTCAGTCACTTTGGAGGATTAATTGAATGATTTCAGCAATGATTTCAGGCAAAGGTCTTATGAAGGGAGAGATGCTTATGGCTCTGGGAGTACAGACGAGACCCCTGACACAATCTAGGGCAGCAGGGATCAAATTTAGTTTGTAAAATAAAGTTCCAGGAATATATATGAAAATGTCTATCTTTAGATCTCCACTCATTCAGTAGGTCTGGTGTGGAGGTACAAAATAATTTGCATTTTTAAAGTACATCCCTAGACAATTATGATACAGATGGTTCATCAACCACATTCTGAGAAACAGTACTTTAGAAAAGATGGCTTGGAATAAATATACTAGGTGACAAATAAACAATAAGCATAAATGAAAAGGTGGGCAGACTGCTCCAGATACAAGCAAAGCCTGTACAAAGTCTAGAGTGAGAAAGACCATCCCATTTCAAACATTAAAAAATTAAGTTAACTCTGCCTTAAAATAAGACAAAAGATGATGCTGAAAAGACAGGGAGGGACCAAGTCAAGTTAAGTAAGTCCTTCTCCATGTTCCCAAGGTACTTGCTTACTTCTATAACACTTCTTTTATTCCATCATTATGTTTACAAGTCTGTTTTCCAACTAGATTGGCAACTTCTTGCTTTTGGGTAAACTGCCCTTTTCTCTTCATCCAATTAGGACACCACATCTAAGACACAGTGTTTCGTAAACTTAAAAATGAATGAATAATTAAGAAACAAATGTTTCCAAGTATCAACAATAATGCAACCTGATCAGTGATATTCAGATGTATTTCAAACTTCTTTATTCTGGCCACTTATAAGCATTTAGTTTATTTACTTTTATAATCACATTCACGACACATTATGTGGAGTTCTCTCTTGCAGCTTTCCCAAGGGTACTCAGCAAATATTCCTTTTCATTATTCTCAGCATTTTGTTATCTAAACTTAAATAAACTGCCCTTAGGGAACCAGAGTGACCATGTAAATTGGATTGCTACACATCCCAGTGTCTATTTTCTTCATGACCCCACTGCCAAGGAGACACCTACAAATGTTGCATGACAGACTCCTTACCTTTGGGTCCCAGACTGAAAGACCCCTTCCTCAGCGAAGACATACTTAAATACCCAACTAAGGGGCACATACTCCTGCAATTCTGAGTCTCCAGCACATTTGGAAGCAGCTGACTTCCTTTCTAATTAATTGCATCAAACTTTACAATTTTGTGTATGTGCATAACATTGCTTCGCCTGTTAGGTACCACTCCAGACCATCTATTTTATGACAAAAATGTCTTTATTTGTTTCCCACTGACTACGCGTTGTGACTCTGCAGTCACTAAGTCATGTCTGACTGCAACCCCATGGACTGCGGCACACCAGCCCTCCCTGACCTTCACTATTTCCCAGAGCTTGGTCAAATTTATGTCCATTGAGTCAGAGATGCTATATACTAACATATTATTTTGGGCATAGAGGTTGCTAAACATCTTTTGGATGATTAAATGAGTCTGAACTGTACAGGACCTGGCATATAATAGGTATTGCATTACTTTTCTTTACGAAAAAATATATATCTATAGATAGATAGAAGATAAACAGATGATAGATGCTAATATAAGAAACATAAAAATAACCAAGGTGATTCAGTCAACAAAAAGTCTGCCATTTGAGAATTCATTATCTCCAGTGAACATCTCACAAGCTAAATTACATTTTTCACTTTTTTAATTGGGTTCCTTAGTTGCATGCATTACATAAAGGCATCGCTATGGATATATGACAGTGAGTCCTGGATAGGTAAGACTTCAGCAATATATCCAAATTTTAAACTTCTAGATACTATACCCAATACAAATTCTGCTTATTTTCTACAGAAAAATCACTTTTCTGAGTTTAAGACTGGAATGTTCAAGTTGACATAAAAACTCATTCCTTTGGAACTGGAAAATTTAAAAAAAAAAATCATCCTCAGATGTTGATTATTTATTTGATGTGGCCCCAGAACCAGACAATTCACATGTCTTGATTCATATCTCTGTTGTTTACTCTGTTAAAGGAAATGAGCAAAACTAGAACCTTACACATCCCAAAAGAGAGTCTTTTAACAGAGTCCAAAAATAACTTATAGAAATATGTTCTGCTCTGTTATGGAATTGCTATCTGTGAAGTTAAAAAGTACCAAAACAGTACAAGCCACAATGAGCACCTCCAGAGATATGATGTTAGTTCTTTCTTTCTTTCTTTTTTTTTTTGTTTACAGAGGTAGGCATAATGTATATTTTGTGAGGAGACTTTCTGCTGGAGGTCACAGAAAATCCAGTTTGCAGAGACTTAAACATTACAGGGAAGCTGTCTCAAATAATGAGAAGTTTAGAGACAAGGCGAGTTCTGGGCACAGAGTTTCAGGGCTTCTCCTGTGTGGCTATCTCATATGCAGGCTGGAACCAGGGGTTGTGCAGTTCCAGGTATCACATCTCGATGCAATGATGTCCAGAAGCAGTACATAAATGCATAAACAAAAGCTGCTTCAATTTTGTGTTTATTTTTTTCCTTTCTGAGAATGGAGAATCCTTTCTCAGAACCACATACACACAGCAACCCTGCAGGCTTCTAATTGGTCATACTGTGTTCCAGGTCTGTGCTACTCCAATCACAGGCAACAGAGAGGGACCATACACATTTGCTTAGATCAGCAGTTTTCAAGACCTGTTTTCAGTTTCCAGATCCATTTTCTGTATTAAAAACCTTGAAGAGATTTTGGATATCTATATTTGCTTTGTATATGTCAATATTCATTGTGTTAAAAATTAAAAACTAAAAACATTTAAAAAGAAGCCATAGCACATATGCCACTAGTTGACCAAGTGGTGATATCATTACATATCCTGGAGCCTCTGAAAAACTCCATTCTGTACGTGTAAGAGACAAGAGTGACAAAGTTAATTAATATCTATTATCAAAATGAAGATAACTTTGACTTTGTGGGTTTCCTGAAAGGGTCTCAGGATTCCACCCTCCCAGGGACCACTAGACCAAACTTTGAGAACCACTGGCTCAGACCACTGTAGGAATCTTCAGGGATTGCAGATGTTGACACCCTTTCCTGGAGCACATGAATTCTTCAAGGAGCATAAATGTTTAAATAAAATTGGAACTGAGATAGAAAGGGAAAAATAGGTCAAAATGGCTGTTTGGTAGGCAACCAAACTGTCAGCTGCATACATACAAGCCAAACTCCGGAAGGAAAGAAGGGATGCAGGAAGGGGAGGGAAGGGAGGAGGGAGGAAAGAAGGGAGAAAGAGAGGCAAGGAAAGAAAGGAAGAGAAGCATTCAAAAATAACTACCCTTTAAACTGTGTGTATCCACCTCCCTCCATACACAGATTCAGTTTTTAAAAGTTATTTTTGATATATTGACCTTTGCAAAAATCCCCATGTCTAGGTTGAATGACCAAAATTTGGCTGCCCTGTATGAGAAGAAATGTGCTATTCTCTAGGAATTGAATGGAGATCGGCTATAGGCAAAAATGTCCCTGCTGGTGATAATTATATTTAGTGCTACTCTTTGTATGTGTGTGTGGTGCCAATTATCATCTATTCCCGTACTTATCTGTATCACAGGCCTCATACTACTTGACAATATTATATATCACTCGGAAAGACTTTTGAAGTACTGTCCCATAAATATAATAGGAGATATTGATTACTGAGCATCATAGATTAAGTGGTGAAGTATCAGGCGAAGGGCACACACTAGCTTTAAGACTTGGAAAAAACAGCAGTGTGGCATTATACCCACTATGCACATGAGGAAAATAATATCAGAGAAATTCAAAGTCATTGTAGTGGAAATTCCTAGCACTTCCATTATTTTATTTTTCCTTATGTGCATACTTACCTTTGAATCACAGAGCAGAGCTTAACACTCAAACCTCCAACTTGTCTATCTTTACAAAATGGCTCATGTTGTCATTTTAGACAGTCAACAAATACAGATAAATCAGAATATGGTGGGTACAGAAAACTTCTTTGAGGAGGGGCCGTTCTCAAATCTCATGGGATAAGGTGTGGATTTGGAGGTGGGGAAAGCAGCACATTATGTACAGAGGCGGAGACAGTCTTGAACTCCAAGTCCTAGCAGTTCTATGTGTATAGCACTGACCGGTCCCTGCCTGGCAGCTGATCTTTCTGGGAAACTAACCCTTCTGTTCTGCTCCCAGGCCTGGAGGAGGAGAGAAGGCATATTTGTCTTTGTGTGTATAGATTATTATCCAACATATAATTGGTAAATTTTAAATTAAATGAAAATAACTATTCAAAGACTTCTAACATGATGCTCATAAAGCAGCCCCTTCATCTCTCTCAGCCTCAGATACCTTATAAGTAAAATTGGTCATTGTGTATGCCCCGACATTTGGTTTACAAGACACGTGGTGTGGCAGAGAATAAGCTCTCTCTCTCCAAACATGTCCATGTCCTAATTTCCAGAAGAAGTGAATATTTTACTTTACTTAGCAAAGGAGATTCTGCTCATATGATTAGCATGAGTTACATTATACTCAATATGATTACAAGGATCCATATTAAAATGCAGGCAAGAAAGCCAGCCAGAAGTAGGAGATATGATGACCACAGTAAGAGATTCTAGCAATTTTAGGAAGGGGCTACAAGTCAAAGAGTGCAAGTAACCACTGTACGCAAGAAACAGAAAGGAAACAGCTTCTCCCTTGACGCCTCCAAACGTAGCATAGCTCTGCTACCACCTGAATTGTAGCCTCACAAATTCCACTTAAGACTTCTAAGCTCAAGATTGTAAGATAAGGAGGAGGAGACAAGACGGCGGAGGAATAGGGCGGGGAGACCACTTTCTCCCCTACAAATTCATGA
Source organism: Odocoileus virginianus (assembly GCF_023699985.2). Lineage (NCBI taxonomy): Eukaryota > Metazoa > Chordata > Mammalia > Artiodactyla > Cervidae > Odocoileus > Odocoileus virginianus. The sequence goes on along the minus strand of NC_069686.1, from coordinate 65,827,952 downwards.
AAGAACATTTGAACGCTGAGAAAATCTCACAAAACAACTTCTGATCGCTAGCAGAGGACATCAGGCGCCCAGAAAAGCAGCCCATTGTCTTCGAAGGGAGGTACGACAAAAAATATAAACCATAATAACGGAGTCAAAAGAGCTACGGACGGAGACCCGTCCCGGGAAGGGAGTCTTAATAGAGGAAGTTTCCAATCACCAGGAAACCCTCGCACTGGCGGGACTGGGGGAAGTTTTCGGCAATCTAACTGGGAGGAAAAATTAAACAAGGTCCACAGATTACATGCCTAAAAGCAACTCCCAGCAGAAAAGTACCCCAGACGCCCGCACCCGCCAGCAACAAGCGGGGCGGAACGGAGAGGAGCGGGCGGCATTGCTTAGGGTGAGGACCGGTCCGAAGACCCTGAGAGCAATCGGAAGGAGCTTTTTTAAACTGTGGGATAGCAAGGGACAAAATTAACTGGCCCGAACACACTGCCGGCGGTTCGCAAAACAAAGGGACTGAGAATCTCCAGAGAAGAGCCGGCCCATCCCCGCTGGAGGTAGGAGGCAGAGGGGAGGGGAAAAGGGCAAACTCAGCCCCTGAGAAGCCACCCCCTCCCACACTGCAAACAGGCCCCGGTTCCTATCTGAAGACTTCCTGAGACCCGACTGGCGGCGCGCGCTGGGGCCGCGGAGGGAAAAGGCGCGCCGTACCCGGGGAGATTGCGCGCAAGCCCCTGGCTGCCTGGGCCGCTCGCCGCGGAGGGAAAAGGCGCGCCGCACCCGGGGAGAGGGCGCCCAAGCCTCTGGCTGCCTGGGCCGCTCGCCGCGGAGGGAAAAGGCGCGCCGCACCCGGGAGAGTGCGCCCAAGCCTCTGGCTGCCTGAGCCGCTCAGGCCGGGGAAGGCACAAAACGCAGGCGCAACCGAATCCGCGCTTCGCACTTTTGTGGAGTACCCGAAAACTGGAACCGCACTCAACGCAGGGCCCACTCCATATATAGAGCAGCTGGGAGCCTGAGCAGTGTAGACGGGAAAGCACTGACACCCGTGAGCGGGGCAAACCCAGTGTGGCCGGAACACGGTGAGTGCTATCCACACAGAGCGGTGTCTGTCTGCAGCGCCCCGCCCTCCCCGTAGCAGGACTGAACTGAACTAGCGAACCTAAATAAGAGATCACCTCCGCCCGCCTGTGTCAGGGCGGAAATTAGACACCGAAGAGACGGCAAACAGACGCCAAATAAACAAAGGGAACCGCTTCAGAAAGGACCGGTGCAACAGATTAAAATCCCTGAAGGTAACACCGACTACACGGGAAGGGGCCTATAGATATCGAGAAGTGTAAGCTGGAAAGAGGAGCTATCTGAAATTGAACTGAACCTACACTGACCGCAACAACTCCAGAGAAATTCCTAGATATATGTGTATTTTTTTTTTTAATTAAAAAAAATTATTTTTTCTTTCCTTTTTTTTATTTTTTATTTTTTCTCTTTTATTTTCTTTTAAAATTCCCTATTACTCTCCCATTACTCCTCAACTTTCATTTTCATATATTTTTACGATTTTTTTAATTAGGGAAAAAATTTTTTTTTCTTTTTTTCTCTTTTTCTTGTTTTTCTCTCCTATTTCCTTTTAAAGTCCTCCTCTATTATTCCTTTATTTTCATTTTCATTTCACTATAACCTTGCCAAAAAAAAAAAAAGAGAGAGAGAAACCCTATTTTTAAACCAAACTTCATATACATTTCTAAATTTTTTTGTGTGTTTTTGTTTTTAAATATTATATTTCAAAGAGTCTAACCTCTACACTAGATTTTTAATCTTTGTTTTTCAGTATGTGATATAAATTTTGGACATTTAAGAATCCAATATTCAGTTCCCATTTCTATTCAGGAGTGTGGTGATTACTCTCCCACTTTTGACTCTCTGTTTTCTACCTCAGAACACCTCTATTTCCTCCTTTCCCCTTCTCTTCCCAATCCAACTCTGTGAATCTTTGTGGGTGTCTGGGCTACAGAGAACACTTTGGGAACAGATAACTGTGTAGATCTGTCTCTCTCCTCTTGAGTCCCCTTTTTCTCCTCCTGCTCACCTCTATCTCCCTCCTCCCTCTCCTCTTCTTCATGTAACTCTGTGAACCTCTCTGGTTGTCCCTCACGGTGGAGAATCTTTTCACCATTAACCTAGAAGTTTTATTATCAGTGCTGTATAGTTGGAGAAGTCTTGAGACTATTGGAAGAATAAAACTGAAATCCAGAGGCAGGAGACTTAAGCCCAAAACCTGAGAAAACCAGAAAACTCCTGACTACATGGAACATTAAGGAATAAGAGACCATCCAAAAGCCTCCATACCTACACCAAAACCAACCACCACCCAAGAGCCAATAAGCTCCAGTACAAGACATACCACGCAAATTCTTTAGCAACGCAGGAACATAGACCTGAGTGTCAACACACAGGCTGTCCAAAGTCACACCTAACACAAAGACCCATCGCAAAACTCATTACTGGACAATCCACTGCACTCCAGAGAGAAGAAATCCAATTCCACGCACCAGAACGCTGACACAAGCTTCCCTAACCAGGAAACCTTGACAAATCAATCGTCCAACCCCACCCACTGGCTGAAACCTCCACAAAAAAAGGAACCACAGGCCACAAGAATACAGAAAGCCCACTCCAGACACAGCAATCTAAACAAGATGATAAGGCAGAGAAATACCCAACAGGTAAAGGAACATGAAAAAAGCCCACCAAGTCAAACAAAAGAGGAGGAAATAGGGAATCTACCTGAAAAAGAATTTAGGATAATGATAATAAAAATGATCTAAAATCTTGAAAACAAAATGGAGTTACAAATAAATAGCCTGGAGACAAAGATTGAGAAGATGCAAGAAATGTTTAACAAGGACCTAGAAGAAATAAAAAAAAAGTCAATTAAAAATTAATACTGAAATAAATGAGATCAAAATCACATTGGAGGGAACCATGAGTAGAATAACAGAGACAGAAGATAGAATAAGTGAGTTAGAAGATAAAATGGTGGAAATAAATGAAGCAGAGAGGAAAAAAGAAAAAAGAATCAAAAGAAATGAGGACAACCTCAGGGACCTCTGGGAAAATGTGAAACGCCCCAACATTCGAATCATAGGAGTCCCAGAAGAAGAAGACAAAAAGAAAGGCCATGAGAAGTTACTCGAGGAGATAATAGCTGAAAACGTCCTTAAAATGGGGAAGGAAATAGCCACCCAAGTCCAAGAAATCCAGAGAGTCCCAAACAGGATAAACCCAAGGCGAAACACCCCAAGACACATATTAATCAAATTAACAAAGATCAAATACAAAGAACAAATATTAAAAGCAGCAAGGGAGAAACAACAAATAACACACAAAGGGATTCCCATAAGGATAACAGCTGATCTATCAATAGAAACCCTTCAGGCCAGAAGGGAATGGCAGGACATACTTAAAGTAATGAAAGAGAATAACCTACAACCTAGATTACTGTACCCAGCAAGGATCTCATTCAGATATGAAGGAGAACTCAAAAGCTTTACAGACAAGCAAAAGCTGAGAGAATTCAGCATCACCAAACCAGCTCTTCAACAAATACTAAAGGATCTTCTCTAGACAGGAAACACAGAAAGGTGGTATAAACGTGAACCCCAAACAACAAAATAAATGGCAACGGGACCATACCTATCAATAATTACCTTAAATGTAAATGGGTTGAATGCCCCAACCAAAAGACAAAAGCTGGCTGAATGGATACAAAAGCAAGACCCCTATATATGCTGTCTACAAGAGATCCACCTCAAAACAAGGGACACATACAGACTAAAAGTGAAGGGCTGGAAAAAAAATATTCCACGCAAATGGAGACCAAAAGAAAGCAGGAGTCGCAATACTCATATCAGATAAAATAGACTTTCAAATAAAGGCTGTGAAAAGAGACAAACATGGACACTACATAATGATCAAAGGATCAATCCAAGAAGAAGATATAACAATTATCAATATATATGCACCCAACATAGGAGCACTGCAATGTGTAAGGCAAACGCTAATGAGTATGAAAGAGGAAATTAACAGTAACACAATAATAGTAGGAGACTTTAATACCCCACTCACAACTATGGATAGATCAACTAAACAGAAAATGAACAAGGAAACACAAACTTTAAAGGACACAATGGACCAGCTAGACCTAATTGACATCTATAGGACGTTTCACCCCAAAACAATCAACTTCACCTTTTTCTCAAGTGCACACGGAACCTTCTCCAGAATAGATCACATCCTGGGCCATAAATCTAGTCTTGGTAAATTCAAAAAAATTGACATCATTCCAGTCATCTTTTCTGACCACAGTGCAGTAAGATTAGATCTCAATTACAGGAAAAAAAATTATAAAAATTCAAACATATGGAGGCTAAAAAACACGCTTCTGAATAACCAACAAATCATAGAAGAAATCAAAAAAGAAATCAAAATATGCATAGAAATGAATGAAAATGAAAACACAACAACCCAAAACCTATGGGACACTGTAAAAGCAGTGCTAAGGGGAAGATTCATAGCATTACAGGCTTACCTCAAGAAACAAGAAAAACGTCAAATAAATAACCTAACTCTATACCTAAAGCGACTAGAGAAGGAAGAAATGAAGAACCCCAGGATTAGTAGAAGGAAAGAAATCTTAAAAATTAGGGCAGAAATAAATGCAAAATAAACTAAAGAGACCACAGCAAAAATCAACAAAGCTAAAAGCTGGTTTTTTGAAAAAATAAACAAAATTGACAAACCATTAGCAAGACGCATTAAGAAACAAAGGGAGAAGAACCAAATTAACAAAATTAGAAACAAAAATGGAGAGATCACAACAGACAACACTGAAATACAAAGGATCATAAGAGAATACTACCAGCAGCTCTATGCCAATAAAATGGACAACTTGGAAGAAATGGAGAAATTCTTAGAAAAGTATAACTTTCCATACCTTACCCAGGAAGAAATAGAAGATCTTAACAAACCCATCACAAGCAAGGAAATCGAAACTGTAATCAGAAATCTTCCAGCAAACAAAAGCCCAGGACCAGATGGCTTCACAGCTGAATTCTACCAAAAATTTAGAGAAGAGCTAACACCTATCTTACTCAAACTCTTCCAGAAAATTGCAGAAGAAGGTAAACTTCCAAACTCATTCTATGAGGCCACCATCACCCTAATTCCAAAACCAGACAAAGATGCCACAAAAAAAGAAAACTACAGGGCAATATCACTGATGAACATAGATGCAAAAATCCTTAACAAAATTCTAGCAAACAGAATCCAACAACATATTAAAAAAAATCATACACCATGACCAAGTGGGCTTTATCCCAGGAATGCAAGGATTCTTTAATATCCGCAAATCAATCAATGTAATACACCACATTAAAAACTGAAAGATAAAAACCATATGATTATCTCAATAGATGCAGAAAAAGCCTTTGACAAAATTCAACATCCATTTATGATTAAAACTCTCCAGAAAGCAGGAATAGAAGGAACATACCTCAACATAATAAAAGCTATATATGACAAACCCACAGCAAGCATCACCCTCAATGGTGAAAAATTGAAAGCATTTCCCCTGAAATCAGGAACAAGACAAGGGTGCCCACTCTCACCACTACTATTCAACATAGTGTTGGAAGTGTTGGCCACAGCAATCAGGGCAGAAAAAGAAGTAAAAGGAATCCAGATAGGAAAAGAAGAAGTGAAACTCTCTCCGTTTGCAGATGACATGATCCTCTACATAGAAAACCCTAAAGACTCTACCAGAAAATTACTAGAGCTAATCAACGAATACAGTAACGCTGCAGGATATAAAATTAACACACAGAAATCCCTTGCATTCGTATACACTAACAATGAGAAAACAAAAAGAAAAATTAAGGAAACAATACCATTCACCATTGCAACAAAAAGAATAAAATACCTAGGAGTATATCTACCTAAAGAAACAAAAGACCTATACATAGAAAACTATAAAACACTGATGAAAGAAATCAAAGAGGACACAAACAGATGGAGAAATATACCGTGTTCATGGATTGGAAGAATCAATATTGTCAAAATGGCTATACTACCCAAAGCAATCTATAGATTCAATGCAATCCCTATCAAACTACCAACGGTATTTTTCACAGAACTAGAACAAATAATTTCACAATTTGTATGGAAATACAAAAAACCTCGAATAGCCAAAGTAACCTTGAGAAAGAAGAATGTTACTGGAAGAATCAACCTGCCTGACTTCAGACTGTACTACAAAGCCACAGTCATCAAGACAGTATGGTACTGGCACAAAGACAGAAATATAGATCAATGGAACAGAATAGAAAGCCCAGAGATAAATCCACGAACCTATGGTCACCTTATCTTCGACAAAGGAGGCAAGGGTATACAATGGAAAAAAGACAACCTCTTTAACAAGTGGTGCTGGGAAAACTGGTCAACCACTTGTAAAAGTATGAAACTAGAACACTTTCTAACACCATACACAAAAATAAACTCAAAATGGATTAAAGATCTAAATGTAAGACCAGAAACTATAAAACTCCTAGAGGAGAACATAGGCAAAACACTCTCCGACAAAAATCACAGCAGGATCCTCTATGACCCACATCCCAGAATTTTAGAAACAAAAGCAAAAATAAACAAATGGGACCTAATGAAACTTAAAAGCTTTTGCACAACAAAGGAAACTATAAGCAAGGTGAAAAGACAGCCCTCAGATTGGGAGAAAATAATAGCAAACGAAGCAACAGACAAAGGATTAATCTCAAAAATATACAAGCAACTCCTCCAGCTCAACTCCAGAAAAATAAATGACCCAATCAAAAAACGGGCCAAAGAACTAAACAGACATTTCTCCAAGGAAGACATACAGATGGCTAACAAACACATGAAAAGATGCTCAACATCACTCATTATCAGAGAAATGCAAATCAAAACCACAATGAGGTTTTACACGCCAGTCAGGATGGCTGCTATCCAAAAGTCTACAAGCAATAAATGCTGGAGAGGGTGTGGAGAAAAGGGAACCCTCTTACACTGTTGGTGGGAATGCAAATTAGTACAGCCATTATGGAAAACAGTGTGGAGATTTCTTAAAAAGCTGGAAATAGAACTGTCATATGACCCAGAAATCCCACTTCTGGGCATACACATCGAGGAAACCAGATCTGAAAGAGACACGTGCACCCCAATGTTCATCACAGCACTGTTTATCATAGCCAGGACATGGAAGCAACCTAGATGCCCATCAGCAGACGAATGGATGAGGAAGCTGTGGGACATATACACCATGGAATATTACTCAGCCATTAAAAAGAATTCATTTGAATCAGTTCTAGTGAGATGGATGAAACTGGAGCCCATTATACAGAGCGAAGTAAGCCAGAAAGATAAAGACCATTACAGTATACTAACACATATATATAGAATTTAGAAAGATGGTAACGATAACCCTATATGCAAAACAGAAAGAGAGACTCAGATGTATAGAACAGACTTGTGGACTCTGTGCGAGAAGGCGAGGGTGGGATGTTTCAAGAGAACAGCATTGAAACATGTGTATTATCTAGGGTGAAACAGATCACCAGCCCAGGTTGGATGCAGGAGGCAAGTGCTCAGGCCTGGTGCACTGGGAAGACCCAGAGGGATCGGGTGGAGAGGGAGGTGGGAGGGGGGACCGGGATGGGGAATACATGTAAATCCATGGCTAATTCATTTCAATTTATTACAAAAACCACTGCAATGTTGTAAGGTGATTAGCCTCCAACTAATGAAAATGGGAAAAAAAAAAAAAAAGAACCCACCAAAAAAAAGAAAAAAGATTGTAAGATAACTTTATGTTGTTTTTAAGTTTGTTAATGTACCAATAGGAAAACAATAAACATAAGAACACTCTGAGAATGCTAAAATGGTTCTACACTTCACATTCAAAACATGTTCAGATATTAACATTTTAGTGACTATAAGATAATAATGATTTTCTTATTTAAATATTGCTACTTAATAATGTTAGCCATTGTAAATAGTCTCCACTTTGTCCAGGCCTAAAATGCATGAATTTCAGTTACCATGATTTAAATAACAGCAGTCGTTTAACATCATGATTTAAGTTTCAGTGACTATAAGTATGAGTAATTGCATAAAGTTCAAATTCTGCTGCTAGATCTTCAGCCACAAATTAATATATAAATACATATACACATCAAGATTAGTAATCAATCACATTATTTCTTTCAAAGTCTGTAGGTGACTTGGACACTGTGCCATTGCTTATTTAGATAATACACAGACAGCAAAGTGCATAATTGTGTTGCTTCTTTGTATCTCAGTAATAAATCCACGTGACATTTTACAAAAAAATAAAATAGATAACCAAAAGAGGGAATTGGTCAGCAAGATGATTTTATGGCAAAGAAACAGAAACTGAGAACACGGTGAGTGAAATTAAATTTAAGTGGCTTTACAGAAGAGCTGGCCGTGGAGATGCTGACACTGACAGTGGGAGATCCGCAGCCACAGGAAATTAGCGAAGGTGATGGGAATTAATATAAACGAGGTGGTTCATGACAAACAGAATGACAGTGTCCCAGAGGAAGTGATGCCAGCAGAAAACTTCACATCAAAGGAGCTCTCGAAGACATCTCGTGACATTGAAAACACAAAGGATGAGCTGTCAGAAGCTGATCCAAACTTAAAAAGCACTATGACAGCTCACCAAGGCAGAGAAAAGATGCTCCCTCCATATTCAGCCACACAGCCAGAAGGCAAACACTCCTCACATGCTTCTTAAGGGTTTTGTTTGGCTAAAGCCTATGAAATACCCTAACTCTCAGTGTGTCTGATATTGTAGATTGCAGGGTACTACGTTCTCATGACATTAAGATTTTTTTCCCAGTTTCAATCTGTGTGGTCACTTTTCCGGTTCTGCCATACTGTATAAAGCAAGGGCAACTGCTATAGCATTCATTAGGAAAGGGTTGCTTATTAAGTGCCAAGTGCTGCTTTAAGTGCCTTATAACACTTCATGTTCTGTGTTAGTATGCCCATTTCAAAGGTGAGAAAATGGAGACAAATGAGGTTAAACGATACAAAGGAACAGCCAATAAGTGATGGAGCTAGGATTCGAACCTAGCCTCAGCTCTCATTCTCAGACTGCCGGGAACTACATCCGCTTGTGTAACTGCCAACGCTCCTAAGACATCAGTTATGTGCCTGTCTTTGCTCTGCTCAAGTTAGATAAGCAGTTGTGTAGTGATGATCACGTCACAGCTTTATAAAATAGGAACTATGTAATTCTCATGCCACAGGTAAGTGAAATTAAGGTTTGGAGATGTGAAGTAACTTGTCCAAGGTCTCACAATAAATGTTAAAGCCTGATATCAGACAAAGAGGATAGGCATGGCAAAGGTAGTGACAATATATTTTTTTGAATAACTTAGTGTTTGACAAAACCATATGATATTACTTATATGTGGAATCTAAAAAATGAAATATATGAATTTATTTATGAAACAGAAATAGACTCAGACACAGAAAACAACCATAAGGTCACCAAAAGGGATAGGTCGGTGGGGAGGAGATATGGGAGTTTGGAATTAATATACGCACACTACTATACATAAAATAGATAAATACAAGGACCTACTACATAGCACAGAGAACTGCAGTCCATGTCTTACAATAGCCTACAATGAAAGAGAATTTGGAAAAGGATATACATGTGCATATTTTTGCTGTACACTTGTAACTAACAGCACTGTAAATTAATTATTCTATAATTTTAAAAATTGTTTTTGAAAAAAATGTGTTCAGTGATTCAACCTTGAAATTCTATTCTGCATGTGTTTTTTTAACCTCTGTAAATTTTTTTCCTGTGAATTTATTAAGCTACTCTAGCAAAGTGTGCTAAAGTGTACTTTAGCAAGTGTGAGTCAAATTCTCTTCCTCTCTTCAAGTTAACTGGCTGGCAGCCTCATTTTTTAAATAAAGGGTGATGGCAAAGATAAGGATAGGAGAGAAAATGGAAAAGTGTTTTCTTTCTTTTTCAATCAGACCACCAGCACTGAGGGCGGCTAGAGCTCGGCCCTGCCAGGAAAGTCCCAGGGGTCATCGGGGAACACATGCCCAAACGGGGTTTGTCCCCATGGGTGACAAGAAACTGGAGTATTCATACACCAGCTCGCAGACATTCAGTCCTCGATACTTTGAGCTTGTGACGTAAATAGGCAACGCATGTTTCAGTGGCCAGAGAAAGCCCTCAGCAAAGTAATTCCAGGTGCTGGAAGTTATAAATGACCTGCACTGAAGTGGTAAAGGCAAGAGAATAGGACAGAGAACCAATAGAGTCTTCTGGAATAACTGTGGGCAAGTTACCAAAGCTTAACTGAAGAATATGCACCTGTGTTAAGTGAAAAAAGAAACACTGTACAAGGGCATATTTAATAAAACCAAAGACCTTCTCATATTTTAAGTCATCATCCTAGAATAAACCTTTGCTTATTGTCTAAAGCAATAAAGAGAACAGTACAAGATTTTTTTAAAAGTTACTGATTTTTCATTTCCTCATCTCTTAAATTAGGATAAAAAGAACTAATACAAAAAGCAAAGCAATTGCACTGAATTCTACATACATTATTTTTAATAATCCCAAGTCCTGCCCTTGTGGAATTCAGATACAGAATAAAGTTGGGTAGGTAGTTAGAGTCAATAGATAATAATTGACTGAAACTCAGTCATTCTATTAAGAATAACAGTACATAATTCTCTTTAAATATGCATTTCCTTCATCCTAGAAACAAGAGAGATGACAGTGAAGATAATATTATCTTAGGTTAAATAACCCAAATACTTTAATAAAAGCAAAAAGAAAATACTAACAGGAAATGCCTTACATGTAAAGAAACGCACCCAATTATCATGTTATTCTAGCAAGTGTTTGCATTTGCAGTAACAGATAAGAGAATTTACATTTTTAATTTAATTGATAAAAATTAGCTGTGTTATATAAAATCACTTGAGTATATGGCTACAAAAGTATTACACAGCATGATCAAAAATATGATACCACAGCTTAGAAAAGAGCTCTCTAGATAGAGAAGACAAAGAAAGCTGTATTTAATAATTCTATTCTTTTTGTTTCTCATCTGCCAAGTTTTCTTTCTGGTCTGAATTCCAAGGGAATTCCTTTTATCATTTCCATTTTCAGATTCCCCTTCCATAACTGTGCCTCAATATAGCATCTAAATATTTGGCAGTCACTGTGCCCTAAGCAATGTGCATGCAAATATATTATACATATATGCACTTACACACACACTGCACACACAATATCATTTAACTATCTGGGCAATCCTGCTAAGTAGCAGTTATTATTCCTGTTTTACAGCGCACAATATTGCATGGGAACCTGGAAAGTGACAGGAGATGGCAAGCCTGAGCATCACTATTTCAGGAATCAGTGAACTAAAATAGACGGGAATGGGAAAATTTCATTCAGATGAACATTGTATCTACTATGGTGGGCAAGAATTCCTTGGAGGGAATGAGATAACTCACACAGTCAACAAAAGATTCCAAAATGCAGTACTTGGTTGCAGTCTTGAAAACGACAGAATGATCCACAGTAATCCAAGTCTATGCCTTAACCAATAATGCCAGAGTAGCTGAAGTTGAATGATTCTATGAAGACCTACAAGACCTCTTAGAACTAACACCAAAAAAAAAAAAAAAAAAAGATGTCCTTTTCACCATAGGAGACTGAAACGCAAAAGTAGGAAGTTAAGAGATTCGTGGAGTAACAGTCAAGTTTGGCCTTGGAATACAAAATAAAGCAGAGCAAATGCTAACAGAGTTTTGCCAAGAAAATGCACTGGTTATAGGAAACACTCTTTTCCAATAGAACAAGAGATGACTTTACACATGGACATCACCATATGGTCAGTACTGAAATCAGATTGATTACACCCTTTGCAGTCAAAGATGTAGAAGCTCTATACAGTCAGGAAAAACAAGATCTGGAGCTGACTGTGGCTCAGATAATCAATTCGTTATTGTAAATTTCAGTCTCAAATTGAAGTAGGGGAAACCACTAAGCCATTCATGTATGACCTAAATCAAATTCCTTATGATTATACAGTGGAGGTGACAAATAGATTCAAGGGACTAGATCTGATAGACAGAGTGCCTGAAGAACTATCGACGGAGGTTTATAACATGGTGCAGGAGGTGGTCATTAAAACCATCCCCAAGAAAAAGAAATACAAAAAGGCAAAGTGGTGGTTTGAAGAAGCTTACAAACAGCTGAGAAAAGAAGAGAGGTGAAAAGCAAAGGAGAAAGGGAAAGATATTCCCAACTGAATGCAGTTTCAGAGACTAGAAAGGAGACATGAGAAAGCCTTCCTAAGTGAACAATGCAAAGAAATAGAGGAAAACAATATAATAGGAAAAACTAGAGATCTCTTTAAGAAAATGGGAAATACAAAGGGAAAATTTCATGTAAAGATAGCACAATAAAGGACAGAAATAGCAAGGACATAACAGAAATAGTAGAGAGTAGGAAAAGGTGGCAAGAATACAAAGAAGAACTAAACAGAAAAGTTCTTCATGACCAATGTGGCCATGACGGTGTGATCGCTCACCCAGAGCCAGACATCTGGAGTGCGAAATCGAGTGGACCTTAGGAAGGATCACTACAAACAAAGCTAGTGGAGGTGATGGAATTCCAGTTGAGCTATTTCAAATCCTAAAATCCCAAAAGATGGCACTGTTAAAGAGCTTTACTCATTATTCTAGCAAATTTGGAGAACATAGCAGTGACCACAGCACAGGAAAAGGCCAGTTTTCATTCCAATCCCAAAGAAGGGCATTGCCAAAGAATGCTCACATTACTGTACAGTTGCACTCATTTCACACGCTAGCAAAGTAATGCTCAAGATCCTTCAAGCTAAGCTTCAACAGTACATGAAACAAAAACTTCCAGATGTGCAAGCTGGATTTAGAAAAGGCAGAGGAACCAGAGATAAAATTGCCAACATACACTGGATCATAGAAAGCAAGGGAATTCCCCCAAAAAAATATTTACTTCTGTGTCATTGACTGTGCTAAAGCCTTTGACTGTGTGGATCACAACAAACTGTGGAATATTCTTAATGAGAAGAGAATACCAGACTACGTTACCTGTTTCCTGAGAAGCGGGTATGCAGGACAAGAAGCAACAGTTAGAACTGAACATGAAACAAGAGACTGGCTCCAAATTGGGAAAGGAGTACATCAAGGCTGTATATCATCACCATGCTCATTTAACTTCTATGCAGAGTACATAAGGTGAAATATGGGGCTGGATGAAGCACAAGCTGGAATTAAGACTGCCGGCAGAAATATGATCAAACTCAGATATGCAGATGATACCACTCTAATGGCAGAACGTGAAGAGGAAGTAAATAGTCTCTTGATGAAGGTGAAAGAAGAGAGTGAAAAATCTGGTTTACAACTCAACATTCAGAAAATTAAGATAATGGAATCAGGTCCTATTACTTCATGGCAAAAAGATGTGACAAATGTGTAAACAGTGTCAGATTTCACTTTCTTGGACTCCAAAATCAATGTGGGTGGTGACTGCTGCCATGAAATTAAAAGATGCTTGCTCCATGGAAGAAAAGCTATGACAAACTTAAATAGCATATTAAAAAGCAGAGACATCACTTTGCTGACAAAGATCCATATAGTCAAATCTATGGTTTTTCCAGTAGTCATGTATGGATGTGAGAATTGGACCATACAGAAGGCTGAGTGCCCAAGAATTGATGCTTTTGAACTGTGGTGTTGGAGGAGACTCTTGAGAGTCCCTTGGGCAGCATGGGGATCAAACTGGTCAATCCTAAAGGAAATCAACTCTGAATATTCATTGGAAAACTGGTGCTGTAGCTGAAGCTCCAGTATTCGGCCATCTGATGTTCAGAGACGACTCATTGGAAAAGACCATGATGCTAGGAAAGATAGAAGGCAGGAGGAGTAGGGGGTGACAGAAAATGATATGGTTGGATAGCATCACTGATTTAATAGACATGAGTTTGGGCAAACTCAGGGAGATAACGAAAGACAGGGGAACCTTACGTTCTGCAGTTTAGGGGGTCACAAAGAATCAGACACAACTTAGCAACTGAACAACAATAACAATTTCTGTTTTATAGAAAAAAAAAAAACAAAAACAAAGTGAGGCCCAGATAAAATTAGGGCGTTATTAAGATATTAACTGACCATCATTGAGCCAAGCTTCAGACTCAGTCTTCTCCCCAGGGCCATTGCACTCTCCTGCTCTTATAATCTACGCAAGTTAAACTGCATTCAATTATTCAGATGAGTCTCTAACTGATGCTAAGTAAATAAGTAGCTCTCCCCCAAATGACAGATACAGATTATAGACATTTAAGGAGGTGAGACCACTAACTAAGATATAAAAGTAAGTTAAACTCATCCTTCATTGTTCAAGGAAGCTCTAGATGGCATTCTTACATTGCTTTTGATCCCTAAAGATATTTATCCATGAAACAAAGGACAGCAGTGGAAAAATTTGAATTTGGTGCTTTTTAGTGTTACTGACATGCTGAAATGCAAATTGCAACTGCTAATAAAATAGATGTTACTCGTAGAATTTTAGAGCTTCCAGGAGCAGAGCCCAAGAAATGATAAAAAGTTTCATATCACATTTATACATGAGGAAGAAGATTTCTCTGACTGACTCCCTAGGGCAGCATAAATGGCTTGGGGCAGTTTCAGAACTCAATCCCTCACTGTGTTAGTCACAGTTCTCCAGAAAAAAAAAACATATATATGAAGAAAGGCCTCTTATGATGATGGAAGCTGAAAAAACCCAAAATCTGCAATCAGCGAACAGGAGGAACAGGAAAGCCAGTGGTGTGGTTCCAGTCCAAGGCCAGCAGGCTCCAGACCCAAGAAAAGCCGAGATTTCTGTCCAAATTTGAAAATCACAAGGGATCTAGAACCAGCTCTGCCTTTTTGTTTGATTCAGGCTTTTAACTGATTGGATGAGGCAATCCACTTTACTTAATCTAATAGTTCAAAGGCCCATCTACTCCAGAAACACCTCACAAACACACCAGAATCATATCTGACCCATTGTCTGGGTCCATACCATGGTATGGATCAGCCAAGCAGACACACAAAATTAACCATCATCCCCAATTTCTAAAGAGATCAACACATCCTCTGGCCTCCCTTAACTGAAATTTCCTTCCCGACCTCACGCAAAGGAAGCACTGTCTTACCAAGTATTAAAATTTCACAAAAGTCAATTACAAGGATGTGAGATGTATATAAATGGTACACACAGAAGTTTTCAGCCATGATCCCCTGATAGTCGATTGTAATGAAGTCCTGAGCAATCTTCAGACACAGAATTTATGACAGGGACAGACAGCACAGGGGACTGAGAAAGCTTGAAGTCCTGAGTCTTACTGGTGACCCCAACTCTTTGGAGAACCTTCTTCATCCCCCCTTTTAAACCCCTGGGCAAGCCCAACACCATGAGTTCCACACGTCTTCAATCTGCCACCCCTAAAGTAAAACTAAGAGCTTTAGGTGGCTTGTCACAAAAGATCTAGGGGTTAGGAGTTTGTGATCCAAAAGGTCTAAGGATTCGCAAAGCAATTATGCTGCAGAATCCAGACCATAGTGAAAACGGGTGACACGCATGCGTGTGTGCTGAGCACTTTCAGCTTTATCCAACTCTTTGCGATCCCATGGACTGCAGTCCGCCATGCCCCTCTAACCATGGGATTCCCCAGGCAAGAACACTGGACTGGGCTGCCGTTTCCTCCTGCGGAGGATCTTCCCAATTCAGGGACTGAACCCATGTCTGCAGTGGTTCCTGCATTGGCGGGAGGATTCTTCACCACTGAGCTACCTGGGACAGCCCCAAGGGGGTGGCATGTGACTCCAAATCACACAGATTAAGACAAAGAAAAAGCTGAAGAGTAGCCAGAAGTAACAATATATTCCAAAACAAAAGGACAGTTCTCGGAGAGTCCAGGGGCTGAGCACTTGTCTGCAGAGGGAAGAGTCAATGAACAGAACACGGTTCTAGGAAACCAGGGAGGTGGGCATGTTCCCCAAACCGGGGCAGAGTGCAAGGGAGCTGTGCCCCCTACTGAGGTGGAGAGGGAAAGCTTGACAGTAAAGATGCTAAGTATCATATACATACACAAGCTTCTGCTTAAATATAATGACTGAATTCATGCCAGTGTTTTAACTCAGTGTAGCTAAAGCTCAGTGTCCTTCTTCTTTTCTTCAGATATTGAAAAGCATTTTCACTTACAGCCTAGGAGCTCGTCAATTTAGGTCAGAAACATTGACTTTCAGCTGCCTTTGTTTGATTCTGTTTGTTTTGTTTTAATAGTGTGAAAAATGACTTTGACATTAGGATTTTTGAAAGACAAAGTTTATAAAATTTCCATATATCACAAAATCCTATAATGTTCAACATTAGAATAAACTTCAGAGAGCATCTGGTAGACCCTGACATTTCAAAGAGTATGAGTTTGCAGCCAAGAGATTTTAAGCATCTGCTGAATAACTCAGCTCTTGTGATTTCAGACACTCCTGTGCCTCCGAGTCTACTGCCTGTTCCTACTCTGGTTGCTAATATAATCTCCGTGTACTACATATTACAAAAAGACTTTGGAATGCCATCCAATGATTGTTTTTATTTTAAATAATCTATATTTGAGGCTTAGCGAGGTAAAGTGCAGCAGCATGCTTTCCTGCTCAGAGATACACACAGGTGTGGTCTTCAAAAGAATAAATACAGCCAGGAGTCCTCTTTAAAAACATCTTTGTATTAACAAGGAGTGTGGTGAGAGTGCAAGGAACACAGCTCACGTTACGAAACTTCCTGAGTTGCTCCTGCTTTTCAAAGGCAGCAGTTTCCCTTCTAGACACGTGCCCAAGAAAATCTAAACCAGCCATTCAGATAGATGCATGTAAATACATGTTCATAGTAGCACTATTTACAACAGCCAAAAGGTGTAAATAACTCAGTAGATTAATGGATAAACACAAAGTGGTAAGACCATACAATGGAATATTATTCAGTCATAAAAAGGAGAGAGGTATTGATACATGCTACAATGTTTCTGAGCCTCAAAAACTAGGCTAAGTGGAAAAAGTCAGACATAAAAGGTCACAAAATGATGAGATGCCATCTATAGGAAATATCCTGAATAGGTGAGTCAGTATCGACAGACAGCAGATGGCTGACTGTGAAGGGTAGGGAGCAAGAGGGTATCAGAGTAACTGATTGTCGGTTCAGGGTCAGCTTCCATATTGTAAATGTACTAAATACCTCTGTAGACTTTAAAATAATTAACTTTATGTCATGCTAATTTTACTTCAATAAAAAATACAGAGAGAAGGTGGGAAGATGGTCTAAGGATGATTCAACTTGGCTAGACCACAATACTAGTGTTGTTCAGTCAAACACTGATTCAGGTGTTGATGTGAAAGTGTGCTGTCGATGTGAATGAAATCCACAATCAGCTGACTGATTGTCCTAGATAATCTGGATTGGTCGGACGCAATCAGCTACAAGACCTTATGAAGAGAGGGCTTCTTCAGGCTCTCTGAAGTATTCCTTGTTGTTTGTCTATTTTACATGTAGTAGTGTGCATATGGGCTTCTCTTGTGACTCAGCTGGGAAAGAATCTGCCTGCAATGTAGAAGACCTGGGTTTGATCCCTGGGCTAGGAAGACCCCCTGGAGAAGGGAAAGGCTACCCACTCCAGTATTCTGTCCTCAAGAATTCCATGGGCTGTATGGTCCATGGGGTCGCAAAGGGTTGGACACAACTGAGCAACTTTCGCCCACCCAGTGTGTATATGTTAGTCCCAAACTCCTAATTTACTCTCCTCACCCCACCCCCACAGGGAACTACACACAGTATCATACAATAACCTATAGTGGAAAGGAATTTGAAAATCACACACACACACACACACACACACACACACACACACACATATTTACTTCTCCAGGGGATTTTCCTGACCCAGTGATCGACCCTGGGCCTCCCACATTGCAGGCAGATTCTTTACAATCTGAGCCACCAGATTGTATATACGGAAGGCCCGTATATACATATACACACATATATATATAAGCACTTTGCTGTACATTTGAAACTAACACACTGTATTCGGACTTCATTTTTAAAACATGAGGGGAAAAAAAGAAAATAAAGGATTCCCAAGTCAGACAGGGAAAGACAAATATGATATTGCTTATACGTGGAATCTTAAAAAATGGTATAAATGAACTTACTACGAAAAAGAAATAGAGTCACAGATGTCGCAAACAGACTTCTGACCACCACGGGAGCAAGGTGGGGAGGGACAAGCTGGGAGGTCGGGGCTGACCCTGCACACACTTCTGTAAAACAGACAACAGTAAGGGCCTGCTGCATAGCACAGGGAACGCTACGCAGCAGTCTGTGACGATCTATGTGGGAACTGAATCTTAAAACAGAGTGAATGTCTGTATATGAATAACTGACTCGCTTTGCGGTACAGGGGAACCTAACACAGCATTGTAAATCAACTATACTCCAATAAATATTAATTTAAGAAATTCCTCCTGTGGTTAGCCATGTCTGATAGTTCCAGCCGCTCTCTCTGATGGCCCACCTTGTGTCAGACCTCCATCATCATCTGAACCAATTATTTGCAATGAATCTCAATATATTATCTCTCACAAGTAGGTTTCACAGGTGCAATCCCAACTGATACAAGCAGACTCTAAATTTGAAGATTTGTCATTCAAAGGCCTTTGCTTTCTCTTAACCAGTTTTGCAACAATTCCCTCATAACGATTTCTATCCTAGAGAAAGATGAAATATTTCCAATCAATGTACTCTAGAACTTTAGTCACCTGTAGGCATTGGAAAAATAAATGTTATGATGGGGTGGGATTATGACAGGTAGACAAGGAAATGCCTAGAGTTGGGGGTCAAGGATGTTCACTGGAAAACAAACCAAAAAAAAAAAAAAAAAAAAGGACTTGAAAGAACATTTCCCAGCAGACCATTAGACCCATCCATCGTCCTTCCCAGATTGACTTTCAGAACCACCCGCCCTTCAAGAGGGAGATTGGGAGTCTTTCCTAGGAAATATGCTTATTCCAAGAAGAATGACTCAAAGATAAAGTTGGAGTTTTTTCTATTCAAGACCCAGTGCAGCCTTTCGTGCAGACCCCAATCAGTGCATTATAACCACTCCATTCTTAAATACAAGCAGATAGCTCAGGGTCATAAAAAGTGTGATGAAATCTAATAGGAGTGAGAAAGACCGACTGACATAACATAAGAAGCAACTAGGGGAAAACAACTATGCAGAAATAGCAAAAGAAAGGTAGATGTACATGCACAGATTGTTAAATAGACTCAAAGTGATATGAAAAGATAATTCAACCTTGAAACCTCGTATTTATATCCAAGAGCAAACCTGGCTGCCACATATAAAAAGTTCTATTCATACCTTTCAAGAGTCACTCTATCAACACACGTAGCCAAAGGCCCCCACCTCCCACAACATAGCAAAGTAACCACCACAGGACCCGAGATAATGTGAACTTTTGCTGGATTGGAAGATACAAGTGAGACTCGGTGTTCAGAGATCTGGAGAAACTGATGCAATGTGCATTTGAGACACTTTCTAGTGGGAAAACACTCTTGCTCGACATAGCTAGAAATGATTTGGTCATAAACAAGGAAGGGCCTGATCTTACACTCAAGATCAGAAGGGGAATGGCTAAAGGTGGTTTTACTTTTGTATACATTAATCCCAAACTCCTAACCTATCCTTCCTCCTACTGAAAGTGAAAGTTGCTTAGTCGTGTCCAACTCTTTGCAATTCCATGGACCATACAGTTCATGGAATTCTCCAGGCCAGAATACTGGAGTGGGTAGTCTTTCCCCCTCTCCAGAGGATCTTCCCGGCCCAGGGATGGAATCTAGGCTCCCTGCATTGCAGGTGGATTTTTTACCAGCTGAGCCGCAGGGAAGCCCTTCCTCCCGTTACCCCCTTTGATGACCCTGAGTTTGTTTTCTATGCCTGTGAGTGTTTCTGTTTCATAAATCAGTTCCTCTGTGTCATATTTTAGACTCCACATATAAGCATATCACATGATATTTGTCTTTCCTTTTCTGACTTACTTCACTTAATGTGATACTCTCTAGGTCCATCCATGTTTCTTCAAATGGCACTATGTCATTCTTTTTTTTACAGTTGAATAATATTGTGCTTTCTAAATGTATGACATCTTATCTATCCATTTCTCTATTGATGGACATTTAGATTGCTTCCATGTCTTAGGTTGGAGAAGAAAATGGCACCCCACTCCAGTGCTCTTGCCTGGAAAATCCCATGGACGGAGGAGCCTGGTGGGCTGCCGTCTATGGGGTCGCTAAGAGTCGGACACGACTGAGCGACTTTACTTTCACTTTTCACTTGCATGCATTGGAGAAGGAAACAGCAACCCACTCCAGTGTTCTTGCCTGGAGAATCCCAGGGACAGGGGAGCCTGGTGGGCTGCCGTTTATGGGGTTGCACAGAGTTGGACATGACTGAAGTGACTTAGCAGCAGCAGCGGCAGCATGTCTTGGCTATTGTAAATAATGCTGCTGTGTACATTGGTCTTATATTTGATTTCTCTTTTCTCTGGCTTCTTAATGTTCTTAGAATCTAATTTCCATGAGTTAGAGTTCCATTGTTCTATTATTTCTGCTTGTGTGCAACTTTATGTCCCTACCTAGTCCCCTGGATTTTTTCAGGGCAGAAACAACCACTTGCCCTTCTCCAGTCATCTCGGCACATCTAGCTACTGTAATATGCATTGCGGCAGAAGCTTGGCCAGTGTCAGCTGGTAGCCTGAGGGTTAATTATTACCCCCTCCCTCTCACTCGGGTTGGCCTATGGCATACCTGCTGGGATGGCGGCAGCTGGGCTCAGTCGTGACTATGAAAAACATGAGCGTCAGTTGCTCATCTGCTATTTGCCAACCACTGGGTCCAGCTCCATTACTCTATTCAAAACCCCTAAACTAAGTGAGACTGAGCACCCAGTGTTGTCCAAGATGGTTTCATTTTTAGCACTGATAATCCCACGTCCCTGGAAATGACTGAATCTTTGGCCAACCATTCTGAAAACAGGCAGTCTGTCTGTAATACACTAATCAAAAGAGCTGCGTTTGTAAAATACACACAGAAAACAGAGCACAAAGACTTGTACTACAAGATGGTAGTGATAAAAATGTGGATAACAACACATCGCTGCCTTCAAAGACTGCAGTCAGCCGCAGGGAAAGAGTTATATTCAGAGATAAGAAATACAAGTCTGGGGATTGTGAGCAAACTCAGGGCAGAGGGAGACATCCTACAAAGTGGTGGACTGGTCTGTGGCTCTTCTCCCTGGACTGGATGATAAGCATTTTCCAAATCCCAAAGCAGGCCTGGGGTGTTGGCTTAAAGGAGGACTACAAAGTATCAGCTTTATAATCCACTGTGCATGCCCTGAGTGGGTAAACGTGGGCCCAGGCTTGACCAGAATGCTTTAATTTCCCTCTGCAGTGCCTACACAGCTACCGCTTTTTCTAGTCTCTTGTGCTTACCTTTCCAGTCTACCTTATACTTCGACCCACCCACCCAGTGAATTACCTAGTTCTCCCAACTCTTATTTTATATTCCACTGCTATTCCCTTATTTTGTTCTTTCCCACTCAGAGGATGGGTTTTAGTGTAACCTCCACATCAGTCTCTCCACCCTGCCCACATTTGACCTGTTACCCACAAAAGAACCAACAGCAGCTCTGGCCATGAGACTTCTCTTAGATGGTTTCTCCCATCTATGTAATGGATTCTGGACTGCTTTGCAGAGCCCTGAGGATTCTTGGGGATATGGTCCCAAGTGAAACTTCCTCTTTTTCCTTCTTCTCTCCTCCACAGCATAAACAAGACCATCTGAAGATAGCCCCTTCACTGTTCCCAGCATACTGTTTGTCTCCCTGCAGTCTTATTTGATCCATACCACCTATAATCTAAGTTATGGTAAGTGTTGAAGACTTGATGCTTGCAAATTGTGGTGCTGAAGACTCTTGAGAGTCCCTTGGACAGCAAGGAGATTCAACCAGTCAGTCCTAAAGGAAATCATCCTGAAGAATCACCAATGGATAATTGGAAGTACTGATGCTGAAGCTCCAATACTTTGGCCACCTGATGTGAAGAACTAAACCTTTGTAAAATACTTTGATGCTGGAAAGATTGAGGGCAGGAGGAGGAGGTGCAACAGAAGATGAGATGGTTGGATGGGATTACTGATTCAGTGGACATGAGTTTGAGCAAACTCAGGGAAATAGTGAGGGACAGGGAAGCCTGGAGTGCTGCAGTCCATGGGGTCACAAAGAGTTGGACATGAATTAGTGACTGAACAACAACAATCCCTCTTTCCTAGAACACACTCCACCTCTTAAGACCACATCTGGCTTTGAGAACAGGGTAGGAGTGATCTCCTTCATGACACTCTTCTGAATCATCTAAGCTAGAAATGCTCTCTCCCTCATCAGAATTCTTTCTTTGATCTGCATATCATTTATCAAAATTACTCTTATTGTAATTATTAAATGTGTCTTGTCTCCATAGATATGGGTTTTATTACTTCAGGAACGATGATCCTTAGGCTATATATCTTTAAAGTGTTCTGAGTTTCACTTAGCATCTTGATTTGTACATAATAGGTGCTCAAATGCTATGCATTGAATGAGTTATCTGGGAATAATGCTAAGGAATCATTTTACCAATTTCAAGCATTTAGATATTTTCTTTCAAGAAACTTTTCACCTATGCAAAGCTGATACTCTCTAGACACACAGAGAAAATATATGAGAAGGGTAGAACATGTATCCAAGTTTGGGAGCGGATCAGAACAACCAGAAACTCCTCCTAAAGGATGAGCTCAAACCAGAAATTTTCTCAGTGTTCATGCTGATTTACTTATTTATCCTCCCAACAGGAAAGTCATCAATGTGCCTCTTTATCAAAGAAATGGCAGAGATCATTGGTACGTTAGCCACTGGTCTCAAATCTTGATCCTGATAACTGAGAAAATCCTTGTGGAAATGAAACAGAAAAATACAGGGATTCAGATCAAATCTTTCCCAGAAGTGGATATCCTATAATCACACCTGAGTGTCAACGGGCTTCATGCTATTTTAATCTGTTTTAATACTCCAAAAATTAAGTCCCAGTAGACTGAATGAATGGGGACTTCCCAGGTGACACTAGTGGTAAAGAGCCTGCCTGGTAATGCAGGAGTTGTAAGAGGTGCAGTTTCAATCCCTGGGTCAGGAAGATCGCCTGGAGTAGGGCATGGCAAGCCAGCCGTGTTCATGCCTGGAGAGCCCATGGACAGAGGAGCCTGGCAGGCTGCCATGCATAGGGTTGCAGAGAGTCGGACACAACTGAAGTGGCTTAGGACACACTCACAGACTAAACGAATAACCAGGAACCAATGATTCTCTTTCTGCTTTGACTTCTCCTCCTTATCCATAAGAAAACACTCAGAATTCTGCCTCTGCTGGCTCCGCGGGTCCCTTCCAGCTTCCGGCCCTTCCTGCCAAGCTTGGGATAGAGACCTAAAAGGCGGGCGCAGAGTTCATTAGTCTTAGCTTGGATCCTCTTCACTTCACTGCCTTGTCAACACTGACACTTTTAACACTGGTCTAGATTCCCCAGGCAAAGGATGAACAAATCAATGCAGTGCCATTGGCAAGGAAAAGGGATATCGGCCAAAGAAAATCAATGGGCAGTGTGGCTACATCGTCTCAAGAAAAATAGTTGCTGTTTTCAAATACCACCATGTGTCCTGTGTGTCAAACACTTTACACACCCTGTGTGTTATCTTTATAATAAATTGATTAAAAATATTTCTATTGCTCTACAGATGAGGAAACGGGAGCTCAGAGAGGTGAACATAACAGTGATACAGCTAGTAAAGGACAAGTATAGAATTTGAGCTGCCAACTGTCTAACTCCAAACACATTTTCTACATCACTACCAGGCACCATTGTGAGAAAAACACATGGTGTCTAAGGAACCTGGAGATCCTTCGAAGATCTAGTTGTAGCTGATTGTATAACATGGAGCCTATTAATGTGTTTCATTTTTCAGCTCCGAGAGCTGTAACATCTACATATTATGCTCTATTTCTTTTTCCTTCAAGAACACTATGGGAGTTTGGGGTTAGCAGATGCAAGCTTTTATAAAGAGAATGGATAAACATGACCCTTGCTAGTATATAGCACAAAAAACTATATTCAATATTCTATTATAAATCATAATGGAAAAATATGAAAAAAGAATATATATATATATATATATATATATGACTGAACCACTTTTCTTTATAGCAGAAATTAACAATAATATTGTAAGTCATTTATACTTCAACAAACTTTTTTAAAAAATAATTTAAAAAGAAACATTATAAACACTTAGTGTGTGCCTGCAAATATGGTAGCAAAAGACTCAGGTCCTCTCTTTGGAACTCCATGATTACCCCAGAGTGGGGAGGGACAGAGGTGGTCATCAACATCCTTAAAAGTCAGACTAGCCCACACTTTCTGACTTATAGCTTTCTGTAGTTAGTCCCTACCATTCTCAGGATAAAACCCAGACTCTCAGTATGGCTAGTGAGACTCATGGGGTTCTGGTCCCTGCTCACCTCTCTTGGTCCCATCACTTGCCATCTTGCACTCTGATTTTCAGCCTCCTATGTCCAGAGGTGCCACTTTATTTCTCTTTTGCTCACCCAGGTAGAACTCACCTGGGTCCCTCCTCTGTCTATTCTCAAATTAGATGTCCCTTCCTCCAAGTGACGTTTCCATGCCCCTTCTCCCTCCAGCAATCCACACAGGCCACTCTGGGCTTACCTGTCTGCTTACTGGTCTATTTTCTCACTAGACTGTGAGTGCCTGAGGGTGCAGACAGTCCTTTACCTTTTGTATCAACAGTGCCTAGCTTGGTACCTTTCTTGGTGCAGTTAGGAAATACTCAGTGCATATTTGTTTAATGATTACAAAATCAAAATACGTCCCACACTTTGAAGCTTAGTTGATACACCAAGTATCACACAGTTCCAATCCATCAGAGGCAGCTTTAATTGTGAGAACATACATTCAAATAATGTCAGATATGTTTCCCCTGGTTTAATACTCTTAAGATTATTTTATTAGAAACCGAGAATTGGCCATATGTGCACCTTCACTAATTACCAAGCATCAGAGTGTCAAGTTTATATAATGTCTTTTCATTCATTCATTCCACCCAAGCAGAAAGAAAGAGAGAAATTCAAGCTTTTTTATGCAAAGAATGAGTAGCCATCTTCTTTTTTTTCCCTTAGAATTCCTCTTTTAGGTCTGGAAGACATTAGAGTCCAATGTCATTCTTGAGAGAAAAGTATTTGGGTCAAACGGGGTAACTTCTTATTACTTATTCCTGTTACTGCAAGCATTTACTGAGTTTCATTATGCCAGGCATCATGTTAGCCACATTACCACTGAGTCTTCCAAATAGTAACTGACATTATTATAATAAATACCTACATTCCCATCGAGAAAAGTAAAGCTCAGAGAATTAAGTTATTTGTCCAGGTCAATTAGTCAGCACTAGACTTTGATTGGAATCGAGAGTGGATTCCAAAACCTGACTTATAATAAATATGCTATTCCCCCTCCACAACTAAAGTCTGGCCCTAGAGTCTACTTTTAAGCCCATCATGGTTAAGGCTAGGGACACAAGGTTTTAGTTTAGGAGTAATCAACAGAAAGCAGAGTGTGTTTTTTGTTTGGTTTGGTTTTGTTAATCTGGACTGTCTCATGCTATTTCTTAAAAACCAAAATATGGCAGGACTGATCGGGAGTGCCGGATCCAGATCTCAATGTGTGAAATTACATGCCAAGTCCACCCCTGGCTACTGTTGTGACACTAGACCAGTAACTTAGCCTCTGTGACACAGGTTCCCCATCTACCGTGTACGAGTAATAAGAGTGCTTGTCCCCTTGGATTGTGGAGGAGATAAAATCACCCAACCTGAGAGCCTAACAATCCAAGTGTTCACGGGCAAACGCATGGATGAAGAAGGTGCAGCACACATATGTACAATGAAGCATTTCCTGTCGTTTAGTCTCCAAGTCAGGTCTGACTCTCTGCAGCCCCGTGGACTGTAGCCCACCAGGAATCTCTGTCCATGGGATTCTCCAGGCAGGAATACTGGAGTGGGCTGCCACTTCCTTCTCCAGGGGATCGTCCAGACCCAGGGATCAAACCCACATCTCCTGCACTGGCAGTAGATTCTTTATCACTGAGCCAGCAGGGAGCTGATGGTGGAATATTACTCAACCCTAAAAAAAGAATGAAATAACGCCGTCCACAGCAACGTGGATGGAACCTGAGACGGTCACATCAGTGAACAAGTCAGAGAAGAATGAGCACATGTGACGTCACTTACATGTGGGATCGTAAAAAAATGACATGAGCGAATGTTTTACAAAACAGAAACAGACTCACCAACATAGTAAACACATGTATGGTTACCAAAGATGAAACAGGGGGAAGGATGAATTTCAAATCTGAGATTAATAGATACAGAGTTCTATATATAAAATAAAAAATAACAAGGACCTACTGTGTAGCATAGGGAGCTAAAATCAACATCTTGTAATAAATTCTAATAGAAAGAATCTGAAGAAGAATATACATCATACACATGTGTGTGTGTGTGTGTGTGTGTGTATCTGTGCGTGTGTGTATCTGTGCCTATGTGTATAGCGGAGTAGCTCTGCCGTGCATCTGAAATATCACAACGCTAAATTATTCTTCAATTAAAGTGCTAGTCACTCAGTCAGGTCCAGCTCTGTGTGACCCCGTAGACTGTTGCCTTCCAGGCCCCTCTTTTCCATGGGACTATCTGGGCAAGAATACTGCAGTGGGTTGACCTTCTCTTCTCCAGGGAATCTTCCCAACCCAGGGATCGAGCTTGGGTCCCCTGCATTTCAGACACTGCAGACAGATTCTTTACCTGATGAGCCATCAGAGAAGCCCAAACTTCAATTAAAAATAAGGAAAAAATAAGACATGAGAGTTTAGATCTAGCACAGAGCAAGCATTATTAAATAACATAAGCAATGTTACTATTATTACTTTTTATATAATAGTCATATCATTGGCTTCTGGTAAACCACACAAAATATCCCTTGTTAACAGAGTCAGGAGAAGACGTATGGAGTTTGCTAAAAGACATATAAATTTTGGTTTTTGCTTTTATAACAAAAATGCACTTGACTTTTACAAAGAAACACAAGCTTGCAGTGGGTCTGGGTTCTGATCATGCACTAGTTCCTTTAAAATGTAAAATAACATTACATTTTTCAGTCAGGAGATAACGCACATTCCTGTTCCTTGAGGTGAAACTAACTCATCTACTGTATATCCGATGAGGAAAATGGAGTTCATTGTTTGTAAAGGAAATGGAAACAAATCCCCTGTAGCCCAGCTGTGATTCAGTATTGGTTATCTTTAAGTTAGAAAGGATAAGATAGGTATTTAGGAAGGTGGAATGATTACTGAAATATGATAGTTCTAGATCTTTTAAAACTCTCCATTCACAGAGAGTTCAGATTAGATTAACCTGATTTTTTTTTTCTTTCTTGGGGAAACTATCATTAACAAAATTTTGGACATAATATGAGACAATTACACACAATATCAGAATTTGAAACAGGAGGGCTGTGGTTTGGAGGGGCTGTGGTTTGGAGATTTTCTTATTTGCTAAAGAACTAGGAATGGCCAAAAACAAAGTGAAACATCATTTAATAAACCCATGCTTTCAAAATGAAATAATTTTTTCCAGGAGTCTCTTTGGAAGCTACAAACTTGTCCCAATGAAGATAACAAGCATTTCTTAAAAGAGGGACTCTCAACTATTCTTTTTTTGTTGCAACGCACTGGGACTGTTGTTTGATGTTTACAAACATAATGCAGTCCCCAAATTATGCACAACTCCACGTCTCTCTCTCCTGGTGAAAAGAGGCAGCAGAATGTGAGTGAAAAAAGCAATGCTGTTACTGGATTATTGTTGATTCGTCCTCTCTAGCAAGAATACTTTGGCTTCCTTTTGAGAAAGAAGCATCCCCTTATTCTTAATATTCTTAATATGTGTGGTTGATATTGACTTGAGCCCTCCACCCCATCCAGAGCCATAGTCGGGTGCATAATCAGTGTATCCCCAATCCCTTGGACACCGCCATCATCTACAACTGTCACTTGACACAAATTGCTCCTCTGAGATTCAATCCAGGATTTTTTCTGGAAATTTTAGAAATGAGAGGCTTTCTTTCCACCGGGGCTGTTGGAATGGTAGTTATGAAGCATGGAACTGCTGATTCCACTTTTGTTACCACTGAAATTCTGCCTGAGAATAAAGTCCCATAGAGAGGTCACGAGGGTCAGAGGTGCAAAGAGAGACAGACAGACAGACAGACAGACAGACAGACAGAGGCTTCGTCACAGCCACATCTGAACTCCTGAACCCCACTGTGCCTGAGGCAACACTTACATTCTGAAGCTTCCACTTTCACCAACTATTTTATGGGCACTGTTTAAACTGGTTAACGCTGATATGCCATTAAAACCATCTTAACTCACACTCCCATCTTCAAGGCTCACCACGTTTCAGAACTGCTCTCTTAGAACACATTTGAGTCCATTTTGGAAGTTACCTTTATAACAACTTTTCTAAACTCATTAAAATAAAACTAGAAACAAAGCAAAACAGTTATCCTCTATTTTGCCACAGTGATCTTCAAAAATCAAAAGCTTCTGACATGTATGGAGCACGTGCTAAATACCAAATACTTAAAATGCTTTGTACATAGTGTCTTATGGAATGCTTACTCAAATCTATGAGCTAAATGCTACCATCCTCATTTACTGACAAGGGATTGTAGATGGATTTGACAGTTCACAATGGTCATACAACAGTAAGAAAGCCAAACATGAGTTAGTCTCTAAAAAGTTGAGCATATTTCACTCCGTAATTTTGCTTTTAAATTTAATATCATTTGCACAAGTTTTGAATCAGATGGAGGGTCCAACTATTTAGAAAATTAAAAAAAAAAAAGCGAGTACAGTCTTACAAAGCAAGCACTTTGAAATATCCGCCTTTCATTTGTACGCATAAATCTTGCTGCACTGCCTAAAAATGGCAGCCGTGACTCTTCACCTACAGAATGCTTGAGAAATGGTTTAACATGGACACAATCAGGAATTCACACAACAATGCTCTGATAGTGCAGAAGACACAGTAGGTGTGATGTTCAGAGCTGAGGGATTTAGGAGAGTCAAAGAATCCTATTCTCTAGACACAATCAGAATTCACTTCATACGGACAAGCCCAAAGCACAGGCAAGTGCTCACAGCTAGTTCTGCAGTTCCTAAATTAGCTGAATTTTTTTTGCAGATTGAGAAGGAATTCTCCCAATTTCTATATGGCTTGTTAGGGCCAAGTGAATTTTGAAGCTACCTGGGCAAACAGCCATCAGAGCAGAAGAATAATGTCTCTGCCAACTGTGAGCTTTAGCCTACCAAACTGGCAAGGAGGCAAAAGAAATTAATAAGTGAATAATCTCGTAAGTATGCCCTGAGGGCAAATAGCATTTGAATGTCTATGTGGAATCTGGCAGCTACAGTTTAAAAGCAATATACAATTCCTTTCCATCTAAGCTTGAAGATGTGTCTACATTTTAAAAAGTAACGGCTTCCTAAATCTGCAGTATAGTAAGTCTCCACTCAGGAAGAAAACAATAATGATGATAATAAATTCCTTAATTTTCAGCTTCAATGCTACATGTATATAAACTTTGCTGCTAAATTTAATCATATACTCTGGAACAGTAAATTAAGAGAAATCAGGACTAAAAAACATAAAACAAAATTAAAAAGCAACCAAAAAATGCAGTTCCTGTTAGAAGGTTCAAACTTTCTAAATTTCTAAATCTGACAGAATGTTCATGTTCCTGCACAAGCGCTAAATTGGACAGACATAGAAACATACAGGTAATTCACACTATTTGAATCTAAGGAATGCAGGTCTATATTTCTAAAGAATTCAGTAATTTTTCAAAAAGATGATCTTGTTCAAAAGGGTGACTTCCCTAAATGAACACATTTGTTTTCTTTTTAATGCTATTTTCACTTCAATCTATTCATGTAATAGACCAGAAGCAAGCATTTTTCTTCTTAAAAGTCAAACAGTGTCAGTAAACAAAGGAGCAAACCTAACAACAACACATGATTCACCATGGGTGAACATACACAGTGCAATTTTAACGTCAACGATTATGTCTTTTATTTTCATGAACTAGTCTCTATGTCACAGGAATGTTCAGGAAAGACATGTTTATTCATCTTGTTATCTATATAGCACATATCATGTAGAACCATCACTGGTGCTAAATAAATACCTTCTAGAATGATGAATTTGCCCTTTCTCTTAAAGAAATAAAATGAATACATGTGTTGCTTTACAATGGAATGCTGTTACTGAAGAAAACTGGAACAGATTTGCTATACTTACTTGCCTTTGGTATATACTATGAAAAAATGCCTGAAAATACTTGTTTTAGAGTTGAAAATGTCCAATGCAATACTAGACGTTTCTAAAGTTGTGGAGTAGGGTTGTGTTTGTTATAAATACTATGTTCCCTTTTCTGCACCATTCCTACCTACAGCAAATATTCCTAGTCCAAGTTCTTTCTGATGCATGAGGCTTCCTTCCAAAAGGTCTGCAGGATAGATGTCCCTCCTTAATAATGAACCTAATATTCATATCATCTTCTCTCACCTCTAGATACAGACCTTTCAAAGACCAAAAGTATGGAGGTTAATTATGGATCTAAACGCTCTGCTCTACTTCTAGCCATTTGGACAGGAAGAAAGGTGTGCAGGCAGGGGTTTTCCACACTTGGTCCAATGAAGACATTTTATTGACATTTATCTTCCTCAACAATAACCTAATCTTTTCTAAACAAAGATTTCTAAAACAAAACGACAAGCTGGCCCTCAATTATCTAGTGTGTGCTCAGTTGCCCAATCATGGCCAACTCTCTGCCACCACAGAGACTGTAGCCCACCAGGCTCCCTTGTTCATGGGATTTCTCAGGCAAGAATCATGGAGTGGGTTGCTATTTCCTGCTGCAGGGGATCTTCCCAACCCAGGGATTAAACCCACATCTCCTTCATCTTCTGCATTGGCAGACAGATTCTTACCCACTGAGCTACCCAGGAGGATAATTTAGTACAAGGTACAGTAATTTAGTAACTTGCTTTAAATTTTCACCCTTTCAGTCTTACATATTAGGGGTTTAGCTCAAAAGACAGAAATGCCACAGGAATGTCATACACAGTGTCAAGATTCACAGAAAGAAACTTTGAATAAGAGGGTGTTTCTGAGCTGCCCTTGCCGAGCAGGTAACGTGGAAACAGCCCAAGCTCGGTGAGCTACAGCCCTAGGAATCCCTCCTCTCAGAGCTCTTCTGAAACGTGGACTCAGTGGCTAAAGATAAATCGAGGTATGCGGGGCCGTGCAATACACCAGATCCTCAAAAAAGTAATTCTGCTTCATTAAAACCAAACAACACATTCTTAATATTTTGTTAAGCTTCAGGAAACAAAGAGGAATCCTAAGCTTGGGGAAGATTTTAGGGGAAATAAATGCAAAAACAAGACAGTAAGTCATCAGCCTACATTAAGTTTGCATCCAGGAGAGTACCTGAATCATCTTGAAGAACAGGAGTCCTGACCTCGACCTGTTACTAAGTGAGATACTCAACTTAAAATATTCACATTGAAACCAGTGAAAATGGAGAAGAAAAATTAAATCACCTAACAGAAAAAAGAATAAGACTGAGGTTTATCTAGTGCAGGTCAAAGCTAATTGAGTAGAGAGAGTAAGAAAGAAGCATTAAAGAGATGCTGAGAATTTTTGAGAGCTAATGAACAGATACATATGAATAATACATATGAACTAGATACATAGAAACTAATGAAGAAATACAAAAAACATAAACATATCAACTAAGACAATTAAATAGAAGTCTACAATCAGACACATGGTAATAAAACTGTCAAACACCAAATTTAAAGAAACGACCTTTCAAAGACAGGACAGACTGACAGCCAGCTTTTCAACAGTCACATCAGACAATGGAAGAGTCGAGTCCAGGATGTGCTGGTGAGGGTGAAACCTGGCTGCCAAGGACCCCAAGGACCCTGACTGGTAGCATTTCTGAGATACACGGAATGGAAACTCCTAGGTTGGCCAATTTCAAACTACCATTGTGAAATCACCAGATGCAGAATTGTGCAGGGATATGTATAACAGGCTCTTACGAGCCAGTGTGAGCTGCTTCTATCACACCCACGAATAAATCCTTAAGATATAAGGGAAAAGTGTCCTTCAGTGTTGAATTACGTATCTAGCAAAATTATCTTCCAGGAACAAAGGTGAAAAATGAATGACTTATTTTCAGATAAAGGACCACTTACACAGAAAAAAATTCAAAAGAATTTACATCAGAAAAAAGGAAATTAAATCTGGCAGAAAGTAAAAGGTTTTGGAACAACAAATTAATAACTACATTGGTAAGTCCAAAAAGCAGTGTCTACATAAAATAATAATTATTATTAGTAGGAGGGGAAATGGAATAAGAAATAAACATAAAATTCAAACTACAAGTTGGTCAGTGTTGATTGGCTCATTCAACTGCCATTTTGGAAAGTAAAACTGACATTTTCCAGACCCGATAGCAGATAGATTTCTGGATGCACATTATGTTCTGGAAACTAGATACAATTTATGGCTCTGGAAGGTTTTAGTGGGACAGGAGTCATTTTTTCTGCCTTTTCAGCTTTTCCTACTGGCCAGCAAAGTCATGGTGACTTGAAGTCTTTTATCTGCCGCCGTTTTTAAGGGACCTTCTCCACTGCTGGACGCTAACACACAGCATCAGTGACTGCGTGGTAGGTAGTGGCTTCCCGTTCATCAGCTCAGAACTGCTGGGAGTCACTCCAAAAGACCAGCAAGATTGCACACTGGAAGTGCCGTCACAGTTTTGTAAGCAACTTATTTCCTCAGTTACATCCATTCCTGCTTAAAATGTCTCCAGCTATGAAAGTTTCCTGCACTGTGTTGTGACTGAGAGAATAGAAAAGAGCACGCTAGAATCACAAGAAAAGTTGAACAACTAGAAAATAGGCAGAAACAAATCCAACCATCCAAATAACCCAAAATGCACCAGGGCTTACATTTGCCAGTTTATGAAACAGAAGATGCCAGATTGAATGAAAATACAATATTTGTTTGTCTGCTCTTCACAAGATCCTATATAAGGCTTAAAAAAAAAAAAAAAAAAAAGACTGAAAGGGAAAATAAAGAAAATGACAAACCATAAGCCAGGCAAATAGTAAAGCAAAACTGAATTAGCTATATTAATAACAGACAAACTAGATTAAAGCACAGAGACATTAAAATTAAAAAAATATTACTTCAGTGTGAAAAAAATGTTTAATTCATCAAGAAGACACAAAAATTTCAATCTTGCTTACACCTGATAAAAGTCATCATTTCATATAAAATGAAAATTGACAGAATTCCCTGTAGAAAAAAATAAAAGGGGAATCCATTATTGTCGTAGGACAATCTTTTGAATTTTTGGCGAATGAGGAAAGAGATTAAGGATTTATAGAATTAAATAATTGGGTTGTAAATCCTTAATTTCTTTAAGTGAAATTGACGTGAATTTAACTAAAAGAATTGCATAAACATTATAAATTGATTAGAAATTAAGTAAAAAATAACTATTTCAGTGAATTGCTATGTTTATTTACATTACTCGAGATTCTGTAAAGTAGATGTAAATACCGGTTTCCAGCCCCTCCACACAAGCATTCCTGTCTCCACAGGACTCTTGGTCCTACACGTTGGATATTATCTAGATCTTGTTGCTTTTCCCTGAAGAAAGTTATTTATCATTTATTTTATCAAGGCCAGAAAGACATGGACTAGAACAGCAAACCTGTGACTTTGCCCAAGGTGAGGGACCTGACAGCCCTGAATTCAACTTCTGGGGAGAAGTTATAACTGAGTCGGAGTTGCTGATCCATCTGCAAGAAAACAGAAAACAGAGCGGCATCAGCAGAGGTCCTCACACCCAAGGCATAAAACACTCCTGTCTGAAAATAGCTGGAAAACACAGGCAGGGCAGACACCTCTCTGGGATTTTTCTCCCTGGAGAAACGAGAAATGTCTCACTAATTCTTCCACAATGCACATAAAATACCCCTTTCTTTCTTTCTTGGTGAAATAAAGGCTTTCACACAAGGCTTCTCCCTGGGAAATTCTGTACAGCTTTTGACAGGTATTTATCTCCCCACTGAGATTTTCTCACCAAATTCTTCGCTGCAAAGAAGCAAACAAATGAAGCCTTTTAGGAAGGAGCCTGCAGGATTAACAAGAAAAGGAAAGCAGGTTTTCCTTTCCATCTCTCCCTCCTCCCCATTTGGTCCTTGAAACCTGCTGACCCGGCCTCAACCAGGGGTGCCCTAGGGGACTTTCCTGAGCGAATATATTTCAGTTTGACCAAAGGTCTGAGTCTGGGAAGGGGAGACCAGCTGAACAGCTGCCACCAGCATGAACAGCTGATAGTTCCATTTTGCAGGTGAATGAAAGCCACCAGGGGGATTCTTTGGAACGTTATTTCTAAGATCATCCTTTAGGGAACCTTCCTTTCCACACATGTTAATTTCAGTTCCGCCTCTTTGTTCTCTCCCTTTCAAGGCATGGGTCCCCATCCATCCCTAGGTTTTTCTGTCTAGTCAAAGCCTACCAATTTTTCCAGGCTCTATCACAGTCCATCTGTAGGAAGAGAAGACTAAAACCCCTGCAGCTGTGTGCCGGTCCCCAGACTGCCCTTGGGGAGCAGCTGATTGGGAGCCTCACGTTCCCAGCTCCCACTGCTGGACCCTCCTTCTGCACCCACTGCGGCTCAGACAGACCCTCCTACAGGAGCCTCCGGGTCCTGCAGTGGTTTCTGCTCTGAAAGAAATCAGTGGCTATGACTTGTGGTATATAATTGTAGGCTTTATTCCTTTTTCATTCATGGAATTATGCTTTAATAAAACTTGTTGTTTATTGAGCACTTGGTATGTATGAGACATCATACTAAAGTATCCTTCAAAATGCAGTCTTCCCTAGAATACTGTGAAATAGACATTATTATCCCTGTAGGACAGATGGTGGAAGTGATGTCACAGAGATCACACACTTGGCCAATGCCACACAGCATTACATAGCAGGGACTCCCTGTCACATGGCCTGCCAGCCACACAGTATGGCATTTACTTTACTTGTCCATGCCTCTCTAGATGTTTGAGCAGCTGGTAGACAATCACTGTGTGTGCTTATTTATGAATTTCTACAAAATCCATTCAATGACCATTTGAGTATCTACTCTATGCCAGACACTTTTCTAGTGTTCCCATGCTCAGAGTTCACCTCCTCTAAGAAGCTCTCCTTGAAGCCTTAGTTAGATTAATTGATCCTGTTCTCTGTTCTCATGGTGCCTTCCCCCCACCCCACCTCTAACCTTGCATTTAAGATGCTGTATCATAATGACAGCAAGGAGATCAAACCATCCAATTCTAGAGGAAATAAACCCTGAACATGCACTGAGAGGACTGATGCTGAAGCTCCGATACTTTGGCCACCTGAAGAGCTGACTCATTGGAAAAGACCCTGATGCTGGGAAAGATTGAGGGCAAGAGGAGAAGGGGATGACAGAGAAAGATTTCATTAGATGGTATCATTAATTCAATGGATACTAGTTTGAGCAAACTCCAGGAGAAGGTGAAGGACAAGGAAGCCTGGTGCGCTGCAACATGTGGGGCTACAAAGAATTGGACAGGATTTAATGAGTGAACAACAATCGTAATGATCTGCATGCTCTCTCATCTCATTTTTCTCCACTAAACTATTGGCTCTTTGAAGATGTGGACATTTTATTGATACATGCTTTCTATATGGCCTATTACAGTAACTGGAAAAGTAACTGCAAACAGATGTTTGCTGAATGAATTAATAGACATCCTGTGCTGATTCTCTTTCTATCCTGTGGGCTATGGAGCACCCAGCACATCACCGGGATGCCTCTGGCTGCCCTGGTGGCCTCTACACCTTGGACACAGCACAGAGTTTTTCGTACCCGTGGTCCCCGTCTGGGATCTTTTTAATGCTCAGATTCAGTCCTTGCCCTGAAGGAGTTTTCTCCCTGCCTTATCTCGGAGCGCCCACCCGATCCTCTGAAACCATCCCTTCCAGCAGGCGCAGGGCTCCTCCTCTCAAGCTTTGTTGTTCAGGTTGAAGAGGAGGCTAGAGTGACTGAACTTCCTGCTGAGAAGAGAGCAGCAGGATTCTTAGAACCAAAGGCTGAGCTGAGATTCCTTTAGCTTCTGGCTCTAACCTCTTCCCCAGGCCCCCAAAGATCAAGTGATTCCCTCAACACTGTCACATCCTGTAGAAGACCTGATTGTTCTAGAACAGGAGTCATTCCTGACATACTGTTCTCCTTTATGGGAACTTACCTGGTCCTTTCCACTTTAATCAGATGACAAACAAGGGTGAGAAGGAGGTGAATGACAATCATTTTGTTTTGGTTCAGTTCAGTTCAGTCGCTCAGTCATGTCCAACTCTTTGCAACCCCATGAACTGCAGCACGCCAGGCC
The DNA here is from genome assembly GCF_023699985.2 of Odocoileus virginianus. Lineage (NCBI taxonomy): Eukaryota > Metazoa > Chordata > Mammalia > Artiodactyla > Cervidae > Odocoileus > Odocoileus virginianus. The sequence goes on along the minus strand of NC_069686.1, from coordinate 65,791,015 downwards.
TCCCTGTCCATCACCAACTCCCGGAGTTTACCCAAACTCATGTCCATAGAGTCGGTGATGCCACCCAACCATCTCATCCTGTCATCCCCTTCTCCTCCTGCCCTCAATCTTTCCCAGCATCAGGGTCTTTTCCAATGAGTCAACTCTTCGCATCAGGTGGCCAAAGTATTGGAGTTTCAGCTTCATCATCAGTCCTTCCAATGAACACCTAGGACTGATCTCATTCAGGATGGACTGGTTGGATCTCCTTGCAGTCCAAGGGCCTCTCAAGAGTCTTCTCCAACACCACAGTTCAAAAGTATCAATTCTTCAATGCTCAGCTTTCTTCACAGTCCAACTCTCACATCCACACATGACCACTGGAAAAACGATAGCCTTGACCAGATGGACCTTTGTTGACAAAGTAATGTCTCTGCTTTTTAATATGGTGTCTAGGTTGGTCATAACTTTCCTTCCAATGAGTAAGTGTCTTTCAGTGTCAAGGCTGCCATCACCATCTGCAGTGATTTTGGAGCCCACAAAAATAAAGTCAGCCACTGTTTCCACTGTTTCTCCATCTATTTGCCATGAAGTGATGGGACCAGATGCCATGATCTTAGTTTTCTGAATGTTGAACTTTAAGCCAACTTTTTCACTCTCTTCTTTCACTTTCATCAAGAGGTTCTTTAGTTCTTCTTTACTTTCTGCCATAAGGGTGGTGTCATCTGCATATCTGAGGTTATTGATATTTCTCCCATCAATCTTGATTTCAGCTTGTGCTTCCTCCAGCCCAGCGTTTCTCAGGATGCACTTGTTTAAGCATTAGTAGAGGTATGGAGACAAAGGTACAATGATTCAAAGAAGGCTTGGGATACTTTGGGAAAGGATTCCAGTCCTTAAGTGGAATGAGTGCATATGGTGGCACCCCTAGAACTGGTTCAGGTGCTGGGTTACCTATTTGAAAATCTTAGCAAATGCACAGAACAAAGGCAAAAGGCAGGGTGGGGTGGGTGGGTAGTTTCCACAAACATTTATTTCTGGGACATCGGCTTTATGATAGGGGCTGGGCAATCATTGACGTCTTCAGGGAGCAATACATTATTTTGTTACACTTCTTTATGTTCATTCTATGTTTTAGTGTTGTTTTCTTTATAATTACTCTTGATGAGGCTGTGAGAGAGTGAAGTACCACAATCTTTTAGAGCTTAGGATGCCTAAAATTTATAATCTGGCCTGGAGAAAGGCTTCCCTGGTGGCTCAGCTGGTAAAGAAGCTTTGTTGATCTTAAAACTGAGGATAGCAGTGGTCTTGTCAAGTCATTAAATGAGATTAAAAGAGATGGGAAAAGGAGGGAAATTGAACAAAGCTTTTCTTTTGAGTAAGCCCTAGACACCAGGCTTCATGCTTGGCCCTTTAGTTATGTTCTTGCTTTCCTATAATGGTCACCAGAACTGACTGAACTCAGCTGCATTTGTACCCCAGCCCACCCCCATAACATGCAAACTTTTTTTATAGATAAACTGAGCCTCAGAAAGGTGAATAGCCAATCTAAGATCTTACAACATAGGAGATGGAACAGGAATTCACACACAAGTCTGTCCCAAACTAGGGATCCCTCTCTTAACCTCAGGACCTTCAACTCTCAAAGGAAATCATTAGCTCCAAGCTTTCAGAATGTCGGGCCCCCTCCATCTTTACAGCTGGCCATTGTGCTGACATTTCGGTAAACTAGTTTAACTTGTTTAATGTCATTAATATATTTTAAATAGAGGCACTGAAGTCCACCTCCACCACCAGGGCATTCATGAGGGCACATGAGCTTTTAAAACCACTGGTCAAATTATAATTCTCAAATCATTACCAGGGTTTCTTACTCCTGGCTGTAGCCCAGTCCCTATGGATTCCTTCCAAAGCGACATAGAGCAGAGAGGAGAAGGTTCAACAACTCAAGGTCCCGAGGTGGTAGGAGAATGTATTCTTACCCACTGGAGGCCTCTGGCTGGCTGAGCTTACTGATAACCATCTACCTTCTCCTTATAACTGCTTCTGAATAATGCCTGACACCAGGCAGTAGCTTATCCTTTTCTGTTTTTAGTAAACTGTTTGTTCTTTTTTTTTCCCTTCCATTGCTTTTGTTTGTTTGGGGGTTTTGTTACTGTTTTAATTTGGCTACCCAGAGCCATGTGGGGTTATAGTTCCCTGACCAGGTATTGAACCCATGCCCTTGGCAGTGAAAGCCTGGAGTCCTAAGCACTGGAAGGCCAGGGAATTTTCTAGTGCATTTCTAAATGGGGAGGAAGGAGAAGAAATAAGGTGAGGAGGAGTGGGGGTGTCACAGCGACAACTATGTTGTGTGACTGTTTTAACAAATTGATGCAAATTTAAAAAACAGAATAGATCTCTGCCTCCATTTCTTTCTGCTACTTTTACACTTTTGAAATGGTACATCTTCCACTGCTTGTGCTTATCACTGACTCTTAATTTAACTGGTGGGAAATCTAGATGGAGAAGAAGAGGGAATAACCCATTGTTCTCTCACCTCCTTATTTCTGTTTTCATTGATGGAAAAGACGACAGGAAATAGAAACAGAGAAAGAGTCATTTATACAAATGTCCACCAACATGCACCCCGGGTGTCTCACCACAGCCTCATTCAGACACCTTCCAATAAGAAATCATATCTCATCTCTATCCTCTAGTCTGACCTCAATCCAAAGACCTTTACCACTTATTTTAAGAGTCAGTGCTACAGTCAATGCTATTAAATTATAATCACTCAAGGATTGTGATTTGTATCCTATATTTGCCAATTATTCCTGAACTTCCACCCAATCAAGAAAATGAACAGTCAGTCTTGACTTGAGTCTTGACTCATCACCCATATCCAGAGGGTCACCCAAGGTTACCAAAGGTTACCAAGGTTCCCTCCAGATCTTTCTTGAGTCCTTCTGTCCCTGACTTCCCCACTACACTAGTTGAGGTCCTCATCTTTGCTTCCAGTCTGGTCTCTGTCCCATATCACATCACTCCCAAATGTATATTTCCATGGAGAGATCACAGTGAGCCGCTGGAAATGGAAATCTACCCATGCTACTTCCCCTGCCTAAAATCCAGTGGTTTCTCTTCCCCTCTCCACAGGTTCAATCTAATCTCCATACAAGCCGAGAAAGAAAGGGCAACCCACTCCAGTGTGCTTGCCTGGAGAATCCCATGGACAGAGGAGCCATGGGATTATGGTTATGGTCCATAGGGGTTGCAAAAAGTCAGAAACAACTGAAGCAACTTAGCACATACAAGCTATGTGGGATTAATTTATTTAGTTCAAAAATATTTACTAAAGGCCTTCTGTATGTGAGGCACTGCTTGACAAACGGGGGATCCCATGGTAATGTAAACAAACAAGAATCCCTGTCTTCATGAAGCTTACATTCTAGAGGAGAGAGAAGGGACTTATCTATTAAATACATAGATAAGTTGTGTTGATTGCTAGATGCATTTAAGTGGTTTAGGATTGAAGTCAAGGAGTTGGGTTGCTTTATTACATAAGGCAACTGGAGATGGGGTCCCTGAGTCAAGTTTTGAGTGGTGTTCCAAGGAAGAACAAGTAACAGGCAGCGATGAAGATACATGAACACCTGGATTCCAGGCAAAGTGGACTCTAGTGTATTCAAGAGCGCTGGGAGGGCAAGGATGCACCCAGGAGGCCTGAGCAGAGCTGAGAGGGATCCGGAACAGGTGAGCCTGTGTGTATCTGTGTGTGTTTGTCAGTTAGGAGCCTGCGGACAGGGCAGGTTGTCTGTAAATTACACTCGTTTTTGACTGAGTGGAGCGTCCGTGATCCTCACAGCCCCTCCTTGTTCAGGGTGAGCTGAACGGATGCCCAGATGAGGTGGGTGCCCTCCTCCACGCTCTAGCATCACCTCTGCACACTCCTCCCACAGTCCTTGCTGGTCCCTTGTGATTTCTTCCTTGCTTGCCTTCCTATTATTCTGCAGTTCAGAGGCTGTCAAAGCTGAACATGCAGCAGTATCACCTGCTGCCCCTTTCCTGAAAAAAGGCTTCAGATTAAGTAGATCTGACCTAGGACCCAAGAATTAGCATTTCTTACAAGGTCCCAAGAGATGCTGATGGAAAGCAGGCTGTGCCCTGAGGACCACTATTCTAGTTCTCCAAAGGCTGGGGCTGAGTGTGATTAGTATACATGCCCAGAACTCGGCTGCTCACTTGGCTTGGGGGCGAAATTCAGAAAACTTGTATTGAGCACCCAAGGTACATTTGCTGGAATGAGAAGAAGGGAAGTAAGGTACCTGAATGGTAAGCCCTCTGCCCTCTCTGTTAATCTTCAAGTGATGCAGTCTTCTGTTGGCAAAGTTCTCTGTGTTGATGGTGAATACATGAGTTTCTTCCTTGTTTAGCTGGTAGCGAACTTGTAAGCTTCCTTGAAAGAAAAATATTAGAAATTAGAATTAAAGTAGACCTATATAGTGTAAAAAATAATCAGATTGCCTTTTAATTGGTCATGACTGTTTTCTAGTGACCTAGGCCATAATCCTTTCATCATTCACATTTTTTAAAGGCATTATATATGTCATGACTGCAGCATCCCGGTCCATATTAAAACTCCTGAGTATAGACGAAATATGCATGTGTATGTGTGTGTGTGTGTCTGTGTGTGTGTGACTGTGTGTTGTCAGAAACCAAAATAATTTGATTGTGAGAACTTTAATAAGGTTGTCCACACCCTCTTCAGTTTCTACCACTTCCTAGAACTTCTTTTCTTCCTAAGTGCCTTCGTAGAATTTCAGAATATGTAATGTGGAACAAGATTGTAATCTAAGGCAGAGTAGGTGAGAGCAGTCTGGAGCAGTGAGGTCTTTGCCCAGCAGGGTCAGCCAACAGAAGACGCTCCCGACAGTTAGTCCTGATTCCTCCTCTACCTTTGGTTCTGATTATCATAGATTTTCAACTTGGGGGCTTATTTCCTCATTTAAAAATATATCATAGCTCCCTGAGAGTGAAAGTCGCCCAGTCCTGTCTGACTCTTTGAGACCTTATAGACTGTGGCCTGCCGGACTCCTCTGTCCATGGGATTCTCCCGGCAAGAATTCTGGAGTGGGTAGCCATTCCCTCTCAGGGATCAAACTCAGGTCTCCTGTGTTGCAAGCATATTCTTTACCATCTGAGACACCAGTGAAGGCCAAGAGGACTCTGGTGACTATATGAAAGTGAAATGTTGGTCACTCAGTCATGGCCAGCTCTTTGTGACCCCATGGACTGCAGTCCTACAGGCTCCGCTGTGCAAGGAATTCTCCAGGCAAGAATACTGGAGTGGGTTGCCATTCCCTTCCCCAGGGGATCTTCCTGACCCAGGAATCGAACCTGCATCTCCTGCATTGTATGCAGATTCTTTACCTTCTGAGCCACCAGGCAGCATGTAGGAAGCCCTAATAGCTCCCTAGAAATAGCATATTTGATGCTGAGAGGCGCCTTCACCTGGGGCAAGGGGCCGGCCCGTGGTAGGGAAAGGGACCCCCTTATAAACTAGTAGGCTGTTCTCTAGCTAGCTCTTTCAAGCTCTTGCTAAGAACTTGAGTTTTTAATACTATTTAATGCAATGTAATATATAAATATGTTCCTACTATATAATGCATAAATTTTCTATATAGTATATAAATATATATAATAATATAACATAAATTTTACATAATATATAATATAATATAATATATAATTCAACCCAATAAAGTAAATCAGCATGTGGTATTTATGTGTCAGGCATTGTAGTAAGGCACACATCCCTTGTAGTTATTTGGGATTCTTACCATTCCACTGAGTGGGTCATTCATAGACACATTCTGCACACATCAATCTGTTTTAGAAATCACTTCCGTTTTATATATCTTCACTAACACTTGCCTAGGAACCATCCATCTTAGATGTTAATCATCTCAACTGGGACCCTGTCAAAGTATTTATTCTGAAACCTCCCCAACACTCCAATTTAGGTCTAAAACACCTCGACCATTTCTTAGAGCCATGCACATACTGATCTCACTTTCTTAGGAGGTTTTGAAGCAGTCAGTGCCTTCCAAAGCACCCTAAGAAGATATCCTGAACCCTCTTGCTAACTCGTCTTCACACAGCTCCTAGGAGGCTAAACTCAATTCAAGACTTTTCAGAAATAAGCTTGCCACCGTCAAAGGCTGACTTGCAGTCTTACAAGAGGCGCTGGGGAGAGATGGAAACGGCTGGGACCAGAAGTCCGTTCATCACCTTCCTCTTAGCATCATGTGCCACTGCCTGGTCCATGAGCAAAGAGACACGTGTCTCCTCCCAGCTACTCCGGTGTCACGAGGTTTCTGTCACCTTCTTGGCTGGCACTGCCCTGGACCCGGAAAGTTCACTGCTCTTACGCCTCTTTGACCTAACTCATCGGCCTCACCCTCTGCCTTCGTTTTTCTCCTCCGTGTCTCCCGTCCCTACCTCTGCTTCCAAAAGCGCTTAACATAACGGTGATCGCTACGAGGGCAGAGGCCCTCAGACGGGGAACTGACCGAGGGAAGACGCTCTGACTCTAACACATGGAAAAACAAGCAAGAAAAGGATTCTGCTTGGCAGCAACCTAGATGTCCATCAACAAAGGAGCTGGTAAAGAAGATGTGGCACATATACACAATGGAACTCAGCCACTAAAAAGAATGGAATAAGCCCATTTGTGGCAACATAGGTGGACCTAGAAATTGTCATGCTGAGTGAAGTCAGAAAGAGAAATAACTTATGACATTCCTGTGTATATGGAATCTAAAAATACATTATACAAATAAGCTTATTTATAAAACAGACTCACAGATTAAGAGAAAGAACTTATGATTCTCAAGGAGGAAGGATGGGGGGAAAGGGATAATTAGGGAGTTTGGGATGGACATGTACATACTGCTATATTTAAAATGGATAATCAACAAGGGCCTACTGTGGAGCACATGAAACTCTGCTCAATGTTATGTGGCAGCCTGGCTGGGAGGGGAGTTTGGGGGAGAATGGATACATGTGTATGTACGGCTGAGTCTCTGTTGTTCACCTGAAACTCTCACAGTAATGTTAATCAGTTTTACCCCAATACAAAATTAAAAAAAATAATTAAAGGATTGCCTTAGTCAGGTGTTCACTACAATTTATCTAGGGAAATACATCCCCTTTTACTTGGTCTCATTTTTTTTCCCTGTTATATGTTGACATTGCTGCATTATAAATAGCATGCATTTACCTGTGTGTGTGTGGATATGGACTGAAATAAGATGTTCAAAATATAAAAAGTAAATGAAATTGATTTGAGTCTCAGGGCTTTTCCAAATATGCTTCTGAAATAAACATACGTATAATGGAATGATCTTTGGTCACCAGAAAGTACGCTATAAAATTTCATTGCATCTTATTAATATTGGAGCATTCTAGCTGTATATGCCCTCACTGTTTTTATGTCTCCAGGAAAAATTCATATCATTATTTTTAGAATTATACAAGTATTATCAATGTCATTTTTAAAATGTTGGAGAGAAATCAATGATCACAAAAAATGTGTTCAACTACAATGATAAAGAATCTAGTTTAAATCAAAGAGGATATAGACATATTATATTAAACATTCTTGCTACTTTCTGGACAGTCACTACCCCTTGGCTTCTATCATTCTTGAGTTTTTTGCATATGACTCCTCTTGCATCTAGAACTTTTTTTTGTTCCTTCCTCCATATGACAAGTGAACGAACAGAGGTGCAGAAAGGTGAATAAATTTTCATCATTTATAGTAGGTGATTGACTCAGATTTAGAAATGAAATTGAGTTAGTTTCTAAAGAGCATGATTTTCCCATGGAACACAAAGGTCCCATGTATTCATCTCAGCCAAGAATAGGTCTTCTATTCAAACCTTTCCCATTAAGTTTATTCCTACTCAAGCTCCAACATTAGGCATTTGGCCACCTCTCCCAGGAAGCCTTCTCTGGCTTTTCCAAGCTGCCCTCTTCGGCTCCCGTGGGGCCTGTGCTGACCTCTGTGCTTTCCGTTTACTTGCCTATGTTTTCCTTCCTTCCTTGCCTCTCGCCCTCCCTTCCTTCCTTTCATTCTTTTTTAAACTACACAACTTATTGTCTCAAATTCTGAAGGCTAGAAGCTTGAAGTGTTCTCTCAAAGGATCTAGGCTAGGATTCTTCCTTGCTTCTTCTTAGCATTTGGTGGATACCTCCATTCCTTGCCTTGAAGATGCTTTATTCCAATCTCCCTCTTTCCTTCCCACGGCTTCTCTCTGTGTGCATTAGATGGACTGCCATGAAAAGCTACTCTAATACTGTACAAGGATGATTCTGCTCCTTTTTAGACCCTGATTTACTATTTATATTCTTCTTGACAATCATCTACTTGTGAGAATGTGAAAATCATGGACTAGAAATTCAAAATTTGAAAAATCCAACTCTTATCTGGTTCATCATCGTGAGTTGGGCCTCAGAATAAAGATTCTCACACCTCAGTTTCTTCAAGAACAACATTTTGTAGTTTGCTTTTTCCCACTTAGCTGGTTTTCCTATGCTAATCTGTCTTCCATACTGTCGTTAGTGTGAGGACTCTAACACAAGCTCACTTGGCCATGTGATTCTACTCCAAGATTAATTTTACACGATATATTCCAAGTGTGCAGCCTGACATGCAAAGCCTTCTTCTTACCTTTTCAACTTTATCAACACATACTTTCCATAACTGAATCATATCTGAATTAACAGAATGCCTCCAAATAATGCTCCTTCCTGATTTTGTGCATTTTATTTCTTCATCTGAAACTGCCCCTGTCTTCTTACCTGTATGCCAACCCCTTCTCATTTATTAAGACTCAACTCATATGACCCAGGTCTCCACTTTCCTTCAAGACAGGTATGAGCTTTCCTTCTTGTATTATCACTGTGCTCATTTTTGGTAACATTCTCAATGTATCAAGCTTCACTTGTCTTCCCCTTGAATTTAAGCTTCTCCCAGAAGAATAGATGCTTATTCATCTTTGTGTCTACAGAGAAGAGCACAGAGCCCACTATCTTAAGTCACCAGAAGCCATTTGTTGAATAAAATAGGCACTCTGTAGAATGTTATTATCACTTCATCAAAATTATAAACTAGCAGTTATTCAATGTCTACTCTGCATCAGACACAAAATTAACAAATAGTTATAATGTTACAGTTACGTTTTTAAGGGATTTGTTATCTAGCTAAAGGGGACAAAGTCAAGGTCATACTTTCCTGCTTATATGCCAACCATGCATTAGAACTTGAATTTGGCACTAAAGACTTTTTTCCCCAAAACTTCTCAGATTAGAGAGAGCAAAATTTCAGTGAAGTAAAATCTCTACAAATAAATAATAATAATAAAAGCAATTATTATGAAATTCATAGTGAAATGGATTCAAACTCAGGAGGACAGAACATCAACGTGTATATTCCTTCCACTGTATCATGTTGCCTTCAAAGACATGTTTGCTCAAGTAGACAAGTGAGTTGATGAATAGAGAGATGTATGGTTGGGTGAAGGGAAAAGGGGGTGATTCTTTGTAGACAATAAAGATACACATTTTGTGAATTCCAATAATGAGCAGTTGTAAGAACTGAGGTAATGAGAAAGAGTCTTCACAGAAAGAGATTTATTGAAGAAGGTAGAACTGAATTAGGCAAAAAGAAAAAGAAAAGTACTATGCTTACGTAGCTTTAGAGATATAAGCAGAGCAATGTGACTGATCTTTACCATGATTTAAATAGAACCAACCAGAGGCCAATATGGCTGATAAGGATCTTGATAGACAGTCACCCAACTGATCTTCTCATTTTGAAATAGAAACACTAAGACTCTGAAACATGAGTATAGCTTGGAAGAGGGTGGTAACAAAGAGAAAGTCACAAGGAGAAGCCTCGTACTAGAAGGGCAAGGAATTTGAACTTATTGTAAAGAAGGATCCCGTAAGGTGCTAAACACATGCCTGACTGGGCTGACCTACACAAAGTGATGGCTTAAGAAACCTGGGCTGGGTACCTGTGGCCAGGTCAGACCTAAAAGGGAAGATGGGGGGCCTCCCTGGTGGCCCAGTGGTAAAAAGCCCACCTGCCAGGCAGGAGGCTCAGGTTTGACCCCTCCTGCAGGAGGATCCCACATGCTGCGGAGCAGCTAAGCCCATCCACCACCACCGCTGAGGCAGCGCCGCAGAGCCGGGAGCTGAAACCACTGAAGCCTGCACGCCTAGAGCCTGCGCCCCACAGCGAGAGAGCCCCGCAGAGAGACGCCTGCACACCACGCCTGGGGAGGAGCGCCCAGTAGCCACACTAGACAGCAAAGACCCACAGAGCCAAAAGCAAACAAACAAAGATAGAGGAGATGATGAAGCCACCAGTTCTCACAGACATCAAAGCAAAACTACTGAAGGTGCTCGACTGCTGACATGGAACAGGAATCCATAGTAACACTGCTGTTAATAATTCAGGCCAATTTCTTGCTTTATCATTTCACTTTGATAGAAGGAGCTCTTCTACACATTGATTGCTGTCCAATCCTTAGCATTCCATATCAACTACAGACATATGCACCTTTCTATGCAGCTTTTAGTGTCTACTAACCAGGCCACTCTTACTGATTAGCTTCTCTTTTATCTTCACTGCCCTTCTTAGTGGTAGGTAAGGCAATTATTTCAGTTCAGTTCAGTCACTCAGTTTTGTCCGACTCTTTGTGACCCCACAGACTGCAGCATGCCAGGCTACCCTGTCCATCACCAGCTCCCAGAGCTTACTCAAACTCATGCCCATCGAGTTGGTGATGCCATCCAACCATCTCATCCTCTGTGGTCCCCTCCCCCTCCTGCCTTCAATCTTTTCCAGCATCAGGGTCTTTTCTAATGAGTCTGTTTCTTTGCATCAGGTGGCCAAATTATTGGAGCTTCAGCTTCAGCATCAGTTCTTCCAATGAATATTCAGGACTGATTTCCTTTAGGATGGACTGGTTGGATCTCCTTGCAGTCCAAGGGACTCTCAAGAGTCTTCTCCAACATCACAGTTCAAAAGCATTAATTCTTTGGCAGTCAGCTTTCTTTATAGTCCAACTACTACATTCATACACGGCTACCGGAAAAAAGCTTTGACTAGATGGACCTTTATTGGCAAAGTAATGTCTCTGCTTTTTAATATGCTGTCTAGGTTGATTATAGCTTTTCTTCCCTTGAAAAAGCATCTTTTAATTCTATGGCTGCGGTCACCATCTTCAGTGATTTTGGAGCCAAAAAAAAAAACAAAAAACAAAAATCCAAAAAAAACCCTCTCTCACTGTTTCCATTGTTTCCCCATCTATTTACCCATGAAGTGATGGGACCAGATGCCATGATCTTAGTTTCCTGAATGTTGAGTTTTAAGCCAACTTTTTCAGTTTCCTCTTCCACTTTCATAATGAGGCTTTTTAGTTCTTCTTCACTTTCTGCCATAAGGGTGGTGTTATCTGCATATCTGAGGTTATTGCTATTTCTCCTGGCAATCTTGATTCCAGCTTGTGTTTCATCCAGCCTGATGGATTTCACATGATGTATTCTGCATATAAGTTAAGTAAGCAGGGTGATAATATCCAGTTTTATCATACTCCTTTCCCAATTTGGAACCATTCTGTTGTTCTATGTCCAGTTCTAACTGTTGCTTCCTGACCTTCATACAGATTTCTCAGGAGGCAGTTCAGGTGGTCTGGTATTCCCATGTCTTGAAGAATTTTCCAGTTTGTTGTGATCCACACAGTCAAAGGCTATGGCATAGTCAATAAAGCAGAAGTAGATGTTTTTCTGGAACTCTCTTGCTTTTTCAATGATTCAGCAGATGCTGACAATTTGATCTCTGGTTCCTCTGCCTTTTCTAAATCCATCTTGAACATCTGGAAGTTCATGGTTCATGTACTGTTGAAGCCTGGCTTGGAGAATTTTGAGCATTACTTTGCTAGCGTGTGAGATTAGTGCAATTGTGTAGTAATGTCTTTGGGATTGGAATGAAAACTGACTTTTTCCAGTCGTGTGGCCACTGCTGAGTTTTCCAAATTTGCTGGCATTCTGAGCGCAGAACTTTCACAGCATCATCTCTTAGGATTTGAAATAGCTCAGCTGGAATTCTATCACTTCCACAAGCTTTGTTTGTAGTGATGCTTCCTAAGGCCCCCTTGACTTCACATTCCAGGATGTCTGGCTCTAGGAGGCACTTATTTACTTAGTGGTAAATAAGAAGGGCTCCTAGGTCAAGGCTCTAGGAGTCCTTTTTTCATTCGTTTCCTCTATGAGCTGCATATGCCACACAGTTCAGTCAGCGGCAGCTCTCTGGTCTCTATAAAGTAGACCCTGTGTCTCTGCACCTCTTTCCAGCTCAGCCATCGTGCCCTCATCGTTCCCTCATCATCTCTCACCAGGACCTTTGCAATGCATCTGAACTCACTTCTCAGATTCGAGTCTTAGCTCCTTTCCCTCACACTCATCCATTCTTTATTGTGCAGTCAATATAAGCTTTCTGAAAAATTTATCTGATGTTGCTAATTAAAATGTTTTAATGACACCCCAATGCACTTAGAATAAAATCCAAATTCTTTCTCGTAGATCCTATATAACCTTATTTCATTCTACACTTGCCCTCATTCACTAAACTGAAGCTAATGCATGCCTATATTATGCTCCCATAATGTGCCAAGTCCACTCCTGTCTTAGAATCTTTACATCCGCTTTCTCTTCACCCTGGAATGTTCCTCTTACAGATATCTTCCAGTAATCCTCTCCTTATTCATGGTCTAACTCCATGCAGTGATGACAGCTGTAGCCATGCACTCCTAACTCAATACTCCATCTAAGAGTGTTTTCCAAACTGCTGGTCATGACTGACGAGTACATCATAGAATGAATAGCAGAATTCAGTATCTGTTATTACTAACTGAACACTCTCTAATTCCAATCACAAGCATTTCACTCTCTGAATGCAATATTCTCCCTTTCATTTTCCCTTCATCTAATCCCCAGATTCCCATCATCTTTTTTTTTAATTTGTTTGTTTGTTTAATTGTACTTGGTTTACATATTGTGTTAGTTTTAGGCACACACAGTAATTCAGTTCATATATATATAGATTATGTACATGTATTCATTCTTCTTCAGATTCTTTTCCCTGTATGTTATTACAAGATATTGAGTGTGCTATCCAGTAAGTCCTTTTTGTTTATTTTATATAAAGTAGGATGTATATGCTAAACCCAACTCCTAATTTATCCCTCCTGCCTTCCCCTTTGGTAATCATAAGATGGTTTTCTCTGTCTGTGAGTCTATATGTTTTGTAAATAAGTTAATTTGTGTCATATTTTAGCTTCCATATATAAGTTATATCAGATGGTATTTGTCTTTTTCTGTCTTACTTCACTTTTAGTATGATAATCTCTAGGTTTATCCATGTTGCTGCAAATGGCATTATTTCATTCTTTGCTATGGTTGAATAATAGTCCATTGTAGTATATACCATATATTCTTTATCCATTCATCTGTTGATGGACTCTTAGGTTGCCTCTATGTCTTGGCTATTGTAAACAGTGCCATAATTGAATGCATGTATCTCCAAATTAGAGTTTTCCCCAGATGTATGCCCAGGAGTGGAATCACTTGATTATATTGTAACACATTAAAAAAATGGGCAGAAGATATAAATAGACATCTCTGAATAAGAATACAGATAGCTAATAGGAACATGAAAAAATTTTTAACATCATTAATAATTAGAGAAAATGAAAATCAAAACTACAATGAAGTGTCCCTTCACACCAGTCAGAATGGCCATCACCAAAAAAATCTGTAAATAAACGCTGGAGATGGTGTGGAAAGAGGGGAATCCTCTTGCACTGTTGTTGGTCTGTAAATTGGTACAGCCGCCCTAGAGAACAGCATGGGGTTTCCTTAGGAAACTAAAAACAGCGCTATCATATATTCCACCGTGCTTAATAGAAGCATTAATCTCACCAACTGCTCAGGGCTCCTCAACCCCTTCAGGTCCTCTCTCCTCTCCTTACCCAGCCCAAATTGCTGATCCATAACCATGACCCTCCCCTCCTATAAGCTCTCACCTCCGTTGGCCCACTCTTACTTCATAGAGAAGGTATTTGGTTGGCAGAACAATAATTGCTAAAAATCCCACCTTTACTCTATCTTTGCAAGGTTCAGCTGGCAGAAAAATGTATAAACCCTGCGAATTGCTCATGAGCTGCTTTAAGTTGTCCATGACCAGCCTCACATGGGGCTTTCTTGTGTTCTCCAAACCTCATCGCATTTCCTAGGTCCACTGACCTACTGGCTCAGAGAGCTACCGAACGGCATTTCATCTTTTCTCAAATCCCCAACTTACCTTCTCCTTCTCCCATCTCAGTTAACAACCTTGACTCCTGCTTCTTGAAGAAAACAAGCAATTGGAAGAAAACCCCCAGAAACTCCTGCCACCAATTGACTAACAGATCGATTTCTGAGCCTGTGTGGTCTCTCCGCCTTTATAACTTAGATGAATTGTCCATGTTTTTACTTAAATGCATCCCTGCTTCACAATCTCCTGACCTGTTTGAAGACAGCACTCAAGCAATAGCCCCTTTCTTTACCATTTTTCTTCCTCTCTATGACATCATTCACATTAGCAAATTTTTCCAGATTTCAATGGACTAAAAAGAAACCTCTTCAACTTTCTTAACTTTAGCCATGGCCATATTTCTCTGGTCTCTTCTGGCTTACAAGGAAACCCCTGTAAGGCATCATGTTATACTTTCTGAATCCAATTCCTTTTTTCCATTTGCTCTTAAACTTCCTCTGGTAAGATTTTACCCCAGAGACTCTGTGAAAATTTCTATTGCCCAAATCATCAATAACTTTCATGTTGTTAAATCTAATTTTCCATTCAGGATCTCCAATTTATTCTCACCAGCATTTTATCCAATCACTTTCTTCTCTTCTATAAAACTATTTGCTTGGCTTCCGGGACATGACTGTCTCTTGTCATCTTCCCACTTCACTGGCTCCTCCTTCTCCCTCCCCATTTCTGGGTCCTTATTTTCTCCTTGACTCTTAATGTTGAAGTTTCAAAGTCTAGCCTGTGGACTTCTCTTCTCTATCAATACTCACTGCCTTGATAATTTTGTCCAGCATTATGGTTCCAAATACCATTTTGGTGGTTTCTTATGACTGTTGTAGCACATAGTTCTAGATGCTATAACTTTGACATCTAAGTATCATCAGGTCCATATTTCCACCAAATACTCTAGGGGAAAGTCTCTCTTTTGTTTCCTATGAGTTTCCGGCAGCTCTTGGCATGCCTTCATGCTTCTTGACTTGTAGCTGCATCATTCCCACAGTTGTCTCTCTTGTTATGTTATGTGGCCTTATACCCTTGGTGTGTCTGTTTATGTGACTCAGTGTCTCTATACCCTTATCTCCCTCTTCTTATAAGGACATTGGTGATTGGATTTAGGTCCCACTCTAATACAGCATGACTTCACTTTAACCTTGTTTCCAATAAAGTTCACATTCTGACGTTCCGGCTAGACATCAGTTGGGGGGTGGGGGTGGAAATCTGTTGAAGCCAGTATAGTATCTAACTACAGGCCACTTTCCAAATTTATATCTGCAGTTTGGTCATCTGCCCTCAACTTCAGACTCTTCTACTCAATCATCCCTCTTCGTGTTTGGCTAATAGGCACCTCAGATTAATACACCCAAGACTGAACTCATGATCTCTTCTAAACCTGCTTCTTCTATGACCCTTCCCTACTTAAGCACTGACAATCCTATAAATTCAGGTGCTGAGCCAAAAAAAAAATCTTGGGTTCCTCTCTGGTGTCTTATACCTTATGTCCAACAGGGAATGCCAAAGTTTGATGCCCCACCCTCCAAAATAAACCTGAGTCTAACCTCTTTTTTCATTCCTCACCAATTCCTCCATTGCTAACCCTCACCGCAGTCAGGCAGAATTTCTCATCCAGACTAATTTAACAGCCTGCTAACTACTCTTCTTCTCTTCTAACCCCCTGTATATTATTCTCCACAGAGCCTCTAGAGAAATCCCATCAATGTATAAATAAGACTAACCACTCCTCTGCTTGTTCAGTGGGCCCTCATCTTTCCCAGTTTAGTTTAGTAGACATCTTTTTATTTTCCTTTGTTGAAGTTTAGTTGATTTACAACATTGTTTTAATTTCAGGCATACAGCAAAGCAATTATTATGTATATATGCATGTATGCTAGTCACTCAGTCGCGTCTGACTCTGCAACCCCATGGACTAAAGCCCACCAGCCTCCTCTGTCCTTCGAGTTCTCCTGGCACAAATACGGGAGCGGGTCGCCATGCTCTTCTCCAGGGTACATATGCCTGGAGAATATCATTATTATAACAAAATTATATATAGCTCCCTATGCTATACAGTAGGCCCATACTATTTATTTATATATAGTTTTGTGTATATACTAATCCCTAACTCCTAGTTTATC
Source organism: Odocoileus virginianus (assembly GCF_023699985.2). Taxonomy (NCBI): domain Eukaryota; kingdom Metazoa; phylum Chordata; class Mammalia; order Artiodactyla; family Cervidae; genus Odocoileus; species Odocoileus virginianus. The sequence continues at coordinate 65,774,497 of NC_069686.1, read as the reverse complement.
CCTGCCCACTTTAGTAACCATAGTTTGTTTTTTTTAATACAATTTTTTTAAAGTTTTGATCGGAGGCTGATCACTTTACAATATTCTATTGGTTTCCCCACACACTGGCAGGAATCCGCCTCGGGTGCACATCTGTTCCCCATCCTGAACACTTTCCCTCCTCCCTCCCCATCTTTTCTGAGTCTGTGATCTTATTTCTGTCTTGTAAAGAAGTTCATTTGTATCTTTTTTTTTTTAGTTTCTGCATAAAAGTGATATCATACCATCTTTGTCTTTCTCTGTCTGGCTTATTTCACCCAGTGTGATACTCTCTAGGCCCATCCATGTTGCTGTAAACAGCATTATTCCATCCTGGTTACGGCTGAGTAATACTCTATTGTATATATGCAACACATCTTCCTCTATTCATTTGTTGGTGAACATTTAGGTTGCTTTTATGTCTTGGCTATTGTAAATAATGCTGCTATGAACATAGGGGTGCATGTATCTTCAAATTAGAATTTTCATCTTTTCCACATATATGCTCAGATGGAAGGCAGTTTCCTTGCTGTTATTATAAGGTCCTAAGGCCTCATATTTGTTTTTCCAGTAGTCATGTATGGATGTGAGTATTGGATCATAAAGAAGGTTGAGTGCCAAAGGATTGATGCTTTCAAACTGTGAGGCTGGAGAAGACTCTGGAGAGTCCCTTGGACTGCAAGGAGATCAAACCAGTCAATCCTAAAGGAAACCAACCCTGAATATTTATTATAAGGACTATTGCTGCAGCTAAAGCTCCAATACTTTAGCCACCTGATGCAAAGAGCAGGCTCATTAGAAAAGACCCTGATGCTGGGAAAGATTGAGGGCAGGAGGAGTAGAGGGCAACACAGAATGAGGATGAGATGACTAGAGAGCATCACCGACACTATGGACATGAACTTGAGCAAACTCTGGGAGATGGTGGAGAACAGTGGAGCCGGGCGTGCTACAGTCCATGCAGTCAGAGTCAGACCTGACTTAGTGACTGAACAACAAGGCCTTACATTACCTCTCTCTCTGTCCTCATCAGCTACCACACTCCTCCTTGTCTGTGGATCCAGCCATGATGCTTTCCTTCCCAGATCCTAGAGAACATGCACACCCCTGTTTCAGGACTTTGCATTCCCTATTTTCTCTGGAATGATCTCAGGGTATTCACAGGGCTCCCCCACCTACTGCCAAGTCCTTCACGTCTTTGCTCAAATAGAACTGGTTTCAAGAGCTCTTCTCTGATGACCATGTTAAAAACTCCAAGATCCTTACCGCACTTAAACATATCTTTATTTCCTTCACTTTGCTCTTTTTTCCTAAGAGAGCTTACCATCTTAGACTATTTTGCTTCTTGTTATATGTATTATTTACTATCTATAGCTTCCATTAGAATGAACACGTGTGTGCGTGTGTGTTTATGTGTGTTCAGTTGCCCAGTTGTGTCTGAATCTTTGCGACCCCATAGACTGTAGCCCGCCAGGCTCCTCTGTCCATGGAACTTTCCAGGCAAGAATACTAGAGTGGGTTGATATTTCCTACTCCAGGGGATCTTCTCAACCCGGAAACTGTGCCTGCATCTCTTGCGTCTCCTGCATTGGGAGGAGGGTGCTTTGCTACTGAACCCTGGGCCACTATAGACAGGGAACCATTGTTTCAGACGCACAGACCCATGCTGGGTCACTATGAAGAGCCTTTCTTCTGGCATATTTTGTTCAGACACTGTTGGAAAGTCCAGGTCTTTCAAATAGCTGTTTTCATAGTATTTATCACCAACCTGCTCATTTATTAATTTTTACAATTTAAAATTTGTTTAGTGATTTTCACTCCCCATTTAAACTGAAAGCTCCATGATAACAGAGCCTTACTTGTGTTTTTCCCTGGGATAATCTTTCCCTGGGATATAAGAAAAATGCCTGGCATATAGTTGAAGTCAATGGGGGTCAAAAAATATTTATTGAAGTCGTTATAGAATGAATAGGTAATTTCAGTGATATATGAAATATATTTCCTTTATCTCAAACATGCTTAATTATATATATATATATATATATATATATATATATATATATAATGCAAGCAATTATTTATGGGTTGATAACGATAATTTTAAAAATTATAATTTTCTAGCTATTAATGTCAGCTACTGTCATACTTGTAATCAGTATCATTAGAATTTCACTTATTTCCCATTTTGTTCTAGGAATTGTCTTAAATGCATTTGTCATATTTCAACTTTAAACCTCAGAAATACATCCTACATATTATTATCATTATGCTGATTGTACATATGAGGGCAATTTAGCTTGTCTAAGCTAGTTAGACATTTAAATTTCAGCCATTTCACACAGGCTTTTCTCCGGTCTAATTGTAATCTGCATTTCCCACCACCTCACAAGCATGCAAGGGTAGTATCGACACTCTGCATCTCTTCCTTAGCATCCACCATATGAAGCTAAAGCCTTTTAATAAAGTTCATTTAGATGAAGGCATAATGTCTGTTTTTAATCCCACTTAGACTTCACAGAGAAAACATTTTTTAAAATCTGTGGCCATTCTGAAGCCAAACTCAGTTGTCCAGAGCATGTTGTCAAATCACTACAAGCACAATTGAATGCTAAATTTCATGAGATGTCTCCAAGCTGAAAAAAAAAAAAAAAAACTTTTTTTTAAAAAATCTTCTTTGAAAAAGAGAAAGTTTGTACTTAAAAACTGCATACTCCAAGGAAGATAAAGTCCATTTGCACAGCAAAGTTAAACATTATGGTTATTCTTCCCAAGTTTCTATCTTTGGCAAGGTGAGGACAGACTAGAACCCTAAAGAATCAGCCACCCTAAAAAAATATTCCTAGTTCTTTGAGAATTTCTCATGAGTCAGTAATTGCAATGCACTGCAGCTTCTCAGATCCATTCAGCTACGATGATTTTCTACAGCTCAATTCATTTCTTATTTAAAAGCAACCTTGAAAACCCTCAGAGGAAGTAATAAACAGGTACCAAGTCTTCTAGCCTCTTTGGTGATGGGTTGCGGTTTACTTCATTCAGCGCTATTCTAAGCACCTTCTTAAGCAACAATTATCTTCTTCTATTTCAGCCTTTCTGTTTACATTTGCACAAAATATTCCACAACCTCTTACCTTTAACTGAAAAGTTGCTTGCATAGAAAAAGAGCCCCATTAAAATGCAGACCAACTGCCCCTGTTCCATGGTATTCTGTCCAAACCCATCACTGTTTCTCCGCATCATGTAATGTCAGCCCACTTTTCAGCCACAGAAAATTACACAAAATTATGAAATTATGAGTTTAATTTTCATTTATCAGTTGATATACATGAATGAAACCACACAAGTTCCTCTGGTTCGTGGTTGTCCTCTGAATTTCGTCTTTAAGGCATGTGTAAAAGGCACACACCACAGGACACGATGGGAGAAACTGGCCGATTTGTTGTGCTTGGAGACTTCATCATGCTATACGGATCTGTTTTCCTTTCTTCTGAGACCCAATTAGAGCTCACTTCCCTTTAAAAACTCTCTCCCCTTATTTGTGTATGATTTACGGGGTTTGAAGGCAATAGTCATTAGAACTCAACATTGTAATTAGTCTTTAAAGTATTCAGGATAAGGCAGCTTTGTAAATTTTATGTCCCCTTTTTATGATCCAATTGCTTTTGAATATAGAAGCTTTTGATCACGACACTTACAATTTTACAATATTTGCAGCAAATGTTAGTTGTGTGTGTTTTTGAACATTTTTTAAAAGTTTTTGAGCACCACCGATCCTGATGATATAAAGCAATGCCAATTCACAGAAATATTGGGTCACGCTTTGTTATTTGTTTCCTGGGTGGTGAAAATGCTGCTAAGCTGACTACTTACCTGTAACAAGGGGCTCCTACTTATTTTTTTATACCTCCCCATGCCCAGTGCTGAACTCCCCAGAGCAGACCTTCCATCAACACATGGCAAAGATCCAAGCCCCTTGATGGAACAGGAACAGTGATAGTGACACTGACCCACAGAAGAAAGATTCAGCCTTTCTCCTGAGATGCACACAGCCTAGTATGCGACCCAGAACAAGAAGACCATTACAATACAGGGAGAAGAGATGCTGGAAAAGGATATATACATGGAAGAAAACTGAAAAATCACCAGAGCCCTGCTAGGGGTGTTAAACCCTGAATCAGAGTCGTGAAGAACACATAAAAGTTAGCCACTAGGATGAGAGGAAAGTGGGTTTTCTAGAGGAAACAGTATGTCAAAGGGAGGGAAATGGAATAGACGATGGACTGCAAGTCTGTGTTGGGTGGAAGGCAGCTATTACTATGGAGAATAAGTAGGAAGCAATACTAATACAAATTTGGGATGTGAAACATAATTGTGTCTTTTAAGAAAGCTACCCAGGTGGCGCTAGTGGTAAAGAACCCATCCGCCAATGCAGGAGACATACGAGACATGGGTTCAATCCCCGGCTCTGGAAGATCCCCTTGAGGAGAGTACAGTAACCCACTCCAGTATACTTGCCTGAAGAATCCCAGGACAGAGGAGCCTGGTGGGCTACAGTGCATAGGGCCACAGAGACTTGGACACGACTAAAGCAACTTAGCACACACACTTATCACATGCACAACTATCAGCTCTATCAAGCCATGATTTTCAGCTCATCATTTTGCTTTCTCCAAATGATTTTTATAAAGTTAATTACAGCAAGGGCCTATTATATAACACAAAGAACCATAGTTGATGTTTGTAGTAACCTGTATGGGAAAAGAATCGAAAAAATAATTATCTATCTATCTTTATCTGAATCATTTTGCTATACACCTGAAACTAATAAAACATTGTAGATCAGCTATACTTCAATGTGAAAAAAACAGTTCATTTCAAACATGCTGGTCTGGATGATTACTCAAATACATTTTCTAAGGCCATCACTCCAGGCAGTGGTGTGGGTGGTGATTTGTTCCAAGCATAAATGCATCTGTACCACAAGAGGTAGAGTCATACTGCTTTCAGTAATCAATAAATAATGACAATAAAACCTTCAATAGTCTGAAAGTTATCCTTAGCATCTAACACCATGTGCACCCATAACAGAAGTGGCGAGGAGCAACACTCAAAAACAAGCAAAAAAGTGGAGCGTAAAATCAGGTTTCTGTTGTTGCTGTCATTGTTTTTAAGTTTAAAGAGGTGGCAAGTGTAGCATGGTCAGGGCGGTACCCACACTCTGAGCCTTTGTGGTTCCTGTTGTCTGCTGACCCCATGCTGACTGCCAAGTGCAAGGATTACAAAGCAGCTTAGTGCTAGCTTCAGGCACTTCCATAAATGAAAATATAAATGATGGTCAATTAGAGATGATTTCCTAAAGCATTTTCTAAAATCATTAACAAAGAGTGTAACTAGCTCGTGAATAACTTTAGGCACTTTTCAGGATGCAAAGTCATCAAGATATAACTATAGAGCCCTGTTTAATGGCACAGAGACAAACAGATGGAGGTTTTCCTTGAGAGGTGGGGCTCCTCCAAGTTCGGCTTGTGGAGCCCCACCTGTTCTGAAGTGAGGGTCCTGTGCAGGCTGCAGTCCCCTCCTGATCCCTTATTCTGATTCCAGCGTTGGTCTTAGAAATGGAAATGTTCACTTGCATCTGAAAGATGCCCCTATGGACTGACTGACTGGTGGTTGACCTCATCACATCACAGTTCACTTCCCTTACATCACTCATGATTCTGAGTCCAGCTTTTTCTCATCTGTAAAATATGGAGGATTGATTATGTGGCCCTTATTCCCTCCCTAGGACCATCATTAGTGTTTGCTCTAGTTTTTCCTGTAGGCTTAGTACATGACATCCACAGTCTCAGTAGCCAAAAAGATCACTTCTCTTTGGTTCATATGGAATATTTAAATCTTTTTTGAGAAGTTAAATGGAATAGTTAGGCTGCACATGTCCAAGTGCTAACTGGGAGACAGTGTGTGTTAGTATGTTGTCAGAGGGGAGAGGGAAGATGTTGTTCTTTATTGTTATTTCAATCCTATTGTAACACATGTTCAGGAGGGAAGGAAGAATTGAGGAGAAAAATAGAAGATATTCTATACTGCTGCTACTGTCTCTTTTTACTGTTTTATTTTAGATCAGCAAGCAAAAATATTACTCCTCAGTCCACCAACTTCCTATCTACCCCTAATCCACAGTATTGATTGGAGGAAGTTAATTAGGCTTGGAGACTTCCAGGTAGATTTTAACTTCCTTGACTCAGAGGATAGGTCCCAGATTCCGTGGGAGCATATAACAGGTGGAAAGGGATCCAGCTCACTCAAGGAGATTCCTCCACCCCAATATTCTCCAATGCCTGAGTCGGTGCATGACTTTGTATTGACCACCCTCTCTCTACCATCCTCCTGTCCCTTCCTTCACTATTTCTGCGACAGTGTACCTCACCGTGACCAAAGCCCCCTACCTATCCACATGAAAAAGTCTAATGCCCTTTGTATATTCTCCAATTTGATCTCAGCAGTCCTATTGTTCTATCTCCACAAATCCCCTCCCAGTGTCTTACACTCCAGCCAAAAGGGGTTCATGACACTGCAAGCTTTCTTATATTTCTTTCCCTGTATATAGTGACGGCTAAGGAGTCTGACGTGGGGCAGTCCATGAGGTTATGAACACAACTTAGCAACTGAACAAAATCAACACTTAAATACCTGCTAAATGAAAGAATGAATGCACTTCTGAAAACCTATGGATAAAAAGAAAACTAATGTGACTTTTTCACTAGGCCAAAAACCTTTGTTCCCTAATGGACAAGCTGAAATAGAGACAAGTGTGTTATTGTTGTTGTTGTTTTGTCTTTTTGAAGGAAGAGTAAAATGCAATTGCATTTGAGTTTTCCCACCATCTAGCAAAGATCTCCAGAGCATGCCAGCCTCTTCTTATCATGGACAATGCATTCTAGCTCAGGTGACAGGCTCCCTTGGCGGCTCAGACTGTAAGGACTCTGCCTGCGATACAGGAGACCTGGGTTCAGTCCTGGGTTGAGAAGGTCCACTGGAGAGAGAAACGGCTACCCACTCCAGCATTCTTGCCTGGAGCATCCCACAGACACAGGAGCCTGGAGGGCTGCGGTCCATGGGGTCACGAGTCAGACGTGACTCAGTGCCTTTCCACTTTCACTTCTTACACTTTGCCACTGAGTTTGGTTCATGGTGCAGAGGTTGGGGGGTCAGAAAAGGTGACACTAAGCAGGACCCTGTGGGGCTCACAGGCGCAAAGCCCTTCTGTGTCCTTCAGGACTGTCTCTAAGTCCTAAAGGGAGAGTTGCTCAGTCATGTCCAACTGTGCTAAAGGGCAGATTCAAGCGGTTGCTAATCAGGCCTCCCTGTCAGTGGCTTTATTTTTCCATTTTCAGCCTCCATTTCTCTCTAAAAGTCCAGTCCCCCCATTTCTTGCTGCTTGTTTGCTGTCTTTGTCTTTTAATTTATAAAATTTTAAAATTTTATTGAAGTACAGTTGTTTTATAATTGCTAATACCTGCTGTATAGCAAAGTGAAAGTTATATATACATATATACACATATATTATACATATATATGAAAAGAATATATATATTCTTTTCCATGATTTTTCTTTTTCATGATTATTCTTTTTCATGGTTTATCACATGATACTGAATAGAGCTTCCAGTGTTATACAGTAGGACTTTGCTTTTTATCCACCTTGTATATTATAATTTGTGTCTTCTAATCCCAGCCTCCCACTCTATCCCTCCACAAACCTTCCCCCTGGGCAAACACAAGTCTGTTCTCTGTGTCTGTGAGTCTATTTCTGTTTTGCAGCTACATTCGTGTCATATTTTAAAGTTAACATATAAGTCCTATCATAGGGTATCTACCTTTCTGATCTACTTCACACAGTATGATAATTTCTGGGCCCATGCCTGGTGCTGCACGTGGCATTATTTTACTCTTTTTAATGGAAAGGTAATATTCCATTGTCTATGTGTACTGCGTCTTTATCCCATGTTGATGGATATTTAAGTTGTTTCCATGTCTTGGTTATTAGAAATATGGCTGCTATGAACATAGGGGTCCGTGTATCTTTTTAAATTACATTTTTGTCTGGATGTATGTCTAGGAGCATGATTGTTGGATTATATGGCAGCTCTCTTTTTAATTTTTTGAGGAACCTCCCTACTATTTCCATAATGATTGCAGCAATTTACATTCCCATCAACAGGACACAAGGGTTCCCTTTTCTCCACACCCTCTCCAGCATTTGTTATTTGCAGACTTTTAATGATGGCATTCTGACCAGTGTGAGGTGGTGATCTGAATTTGTTACCAAAATCTCAGCCTCACTGTACACAGGTGCCAAATCAAACCCGGGAGACAATGCTTTAGGTGAGGTAGAGGAGGGCAGCGTTATTGCCTTCCAGGCAAAGGCAGCCACACAGGGCTTCTGCCTCAAAAAGCTATGTGTGAGGGTTTTTATAACAGTGGGTCAAAGTAAGGTCTCTGACAAGATCAGGGTGTGAGTGAAGTCTGCACTCTCTTAATCTCATTTCCTAATCTTAGTGAGTTTCTCTGGTCCCTTTAATCTCCCCTCAGGTAATTTCCTAGCTCCTCCTCCCTTAATTAACAACTGTTCAAACCACATCGGAACATCCATTTGGAAGTTACACAAGGTCATGTAGCCTGGAGTCTTGCCTACAAGAAATGGAGGACAGAAAGGCCTCCACGCCTGGGATCCCCACAGAGTCCCACTTGCCTTCACATTTCTCTAACAATTAGTGATGATGAACACTCATGTGCCTGTTGAAGAAGATATTACTTTATAGTCAATTAGAAATGTTGCCTTCAGGTTCGTTCTTCAATTCTTCAGCTGCCCAGCTCAAAGACTGATTATCTGATTATCGTGTTTGAGAATGATAACTGTTTTTTAACAAGATACCCCATAATCCTTCCAATGACAATGTCACCCTTCTATGACATGGTGACCCAGATCGCATATTGAGTCTGTGTGCCTGTCAACATATTTTTTTCAGAGGCAGAAAAGAGCAGTAGGTATGATTACCTAGTCTGCCTTGGTCAGATCCCAATACCTGTACCTGATATCAGGGAGGCCCTGGCCAAATCAAGTGACTGCCCAGTACTCCCATCCTGAGTGTACAAAATGGGTATAATTATAGTACGTACTTCATGGAATTGAAGCTATATTAAATACTTCAAAAGTATGTGACATATAATGGTCATGCATGTTAACTACTATCATGATTGTTACTTTATTATTTAATCTCTCTGAAGCTTCATTTGCAGGAATTCTATAAGGAAACAGGATAAAGAATCATCATCATCAGTATCATCATAAGTTGGCTTGGTTTGATCCTTTATGTCATCATTTTTACTGTTAAAAGTGAGTCTGAAAAGGGCATTCTTAAGGCAGTACTATATTTAGAAATCTTATTTACATGTAGGGAAATTAGAAAGAAACAAGTGTGGCTGAACACTGAAACAGCCCCTTGGAGAGCCAGTCTCATTACCAATTGAAACCAATTGAACATGAACAATCTTCCAGGTAGCCAGCAGCCTAGAAGGCTTGTGAAAGACTAACCCTCATTGCAAGTTCAAATTTCTGCCTACTGAATGGGAAATTTTAGAACAGACAGTTTCCTAGGAGAAACAGGTTTATATAGAGAGTAACTGGTGGTTCTTACTTATTTATGGTTTTGTAGACAAAACTGTGCCTAAAATATTATACTTGCAACAGAATAATTTAATTTCATTTGAATTGCATGCTAAACCAAAAAATGCCCCAATAATTCTTCTACTGCTTTCCCAGGATGAAGGACTAAAAATAGAGCAAACTGTGAAACAAATAGGTCTATCCCATCTGCATATGTTTCATCTAGATAACTCCCTTCACTAGGAAAAGAAATTAGTTATTTCAGCCAAAGATGAGATAAATAGTCACTAAAGTTCATCAGTCCGATAATTAATACTGAGGTTGCAATATTGCGCGCCACGCTCTTGCTTGCTCTCTCTCCCCTCACCTTCACTGTTCATCACCAATCTCTGATATTAGCCAAACTCAGTATGGAGGCATGGCTTTCCTTCCAAAAGCCACTTAAAGCAACTTAATGCCATCCATCCAGTGTTTGAGACTCAGTTATAGTGTAGTTTTCTCTCAGATTCAAATTCCATTTGGGTAAAGTTCAACCTGCTAATAAACCACGATTCCTTCCTACAGAAGAAGAGAAATCAGATTCCACATATAAGTGATATCATATGGTATTTCTCTTTCTCTGACTGACCTCCTTCAGTGTTTAGTATTATAATCTCTAGGTCCATCCAGGTTGCGACAAACCGCATTTATTGTATCTGTACGTCCAGGTTAACCACATATGTCCATTTTGTAGACTGTTCTAAGCCTTCCTTTGGGTTGCGAGGGTTTCACTCCTGATGGGGTGAAAAGGCTTTTATGTATAGAATGGATAAATAACAAGATCCTACTGCATAGCACAGAGAACTATGTTCAATATCCTGTGATAAATCAGAATGGAAAATAATATTTTAAAAAGTAGGCATATGTACAACTGAATCACTTTGCTGTAAAGGAGAAATGAACACAACATTGTAAACCAACCATAACTCAATAACAAATTGATAAAAAATGCTGAGAGAAGCATAAACTTAAATCCTTAGGAATAAGTGTGTTCAAAATCAAAAGCATTATTTATTATTTGCAATTCTTATTTGCAAAGTGCTTTGAGCTCCCTGGGGAAAGCCAGAATACAAACACTAGGTACGTGTATAATTAATAACTCTTCAGTAGGGATTATGGCCTCTCTGAGTAAGAGTTATTTATACACTGACACAAAAAATAGTTAAACAATTTCCAAACAACTTAAGGCATATTCCCCCTGGATGGAGGGAGAATTCATTTGTATTATAGAACGCTCAAGAATGTGGATGGAAGCTATCACACACATATCACATTTCAATCAGCTTTTATCCCAGGAGGTGTGACCATGGGACATGATTCCACTAGTTTTACTGGAGAACTGGTAGGAAGGAAAAGTAATAGTAAATATGCCAATAATCATCTCCCCGAAAAAGCGTAAACCAAACCACATGAATCACTATGTCCAATCCCTCCTATGAATAGTAGACAACGTCTGTCTACAACAGTGCACAAATGGACATGTGTGATTGACATTAAAGTACAGATACAATAATGTCCTCTGAAGCAGCATGGATAGACCTAGAGATTCTCACAGTAAGTGAAGTGATTCAGACAGAGGAAGAGAACGCAATGTGATATCACTCACATGTGGAATCTAAACTATGACCCAAGTGACCCTGTCTCTAAAACAGAACCATACTCATAGATAAAGAGACAAAACTGACATTGCCAGGTGTGGCTGCGGGAGGAGGGCTGGGCTGGGAAGGATAGGGAATTCTGGATTAGCAGAGGCAAACTGTTAATATTATATATAAGACGGATGAACAACAAGATCCAGGTGCATAGTATGGGCTTCTCCAGTGCCTCAGCGGTAAAGAATCTGCCTGCAATGCAGGAGTCAAAGAAGAAGCGGGTTCAATCCCCGGGTCTGTAAGATCCTCTGGAGGAGGAAGTTGTAGGAAGAACAAACGGAATGTAGGAAGAGCAAACATAACGCCATGATAGGAGGCAGAAGCAGGAAGACCAGGCCCTCACCCTGGCAACTAAGGCGACTATCAGGTCACCAAGACACAACCAGTCAGAGACTATCAGGCCACCCAGATACAGCCAATCAGAACTTGTTTACGGAAAGATCCCGCGCGCGCGCGAATGTCTGACCAATGAAAAGACCCCCGCGAACATGTAACCAATCCGCTTCGCTAAATGACCCCTGCTTATGTTTGAAATTGGATGTTCTATAAATATGGGTAGAAAACCGGGCTCGGGGCTCTCAGCCTGTGCGCCACTGCGTTGGACACAGCGGGGGCCCTAGCTCGAGCTAGCAATAAACTTCCTTCTTGCGTTTTGCATTGTCTCTGGGTAGCTTTCTCTCTTCCCGCTCGGGGATTCGGACATCGGGCATAACATTTGGGGGCTCGTCCGGGATCCCTTGGCGAGGAGAGAAACCTCCCGAGACAGAAGGAAGAATCCGAACGGTACCGATACCCAGTCAGGTCAGGGAAATCCAGTGTAAAACCGGGGCCTGCTAGGAGAGCAGGGAGGTAACTGGTACAGGGAAATCCAGTGTAAAACCGGGGCCTGCTAGGAGAGCAGGGAGGTAACTGGTACAGGGAAATCCAGTGTAAAACCGGGGCCTGCTAGGAGAGCAGGGAGGTAACTGGTACAGGGAAATCCAGTGTAAAACCGGGGCCTGCTAGGAGAGCAGGGAGGTAACTGGTGCAGGGAACGTTCCTGCCGGTGTGAGACCAAGGCCAGCGAAAACGCTGGAGGGCGACCGGCTCTGCGGAGAAAGGGGTCTTTCGTCTCCTGATCCCGCGGCAGTTGACCAGTGGACACTGTTTGGTAAGTTGAGTCTGTTACGGGGGAGTGCACCCCCCAGAGACCTAGCACTTGGTTGTCGGCCGACAATTGTCTGTCCGTGTGTTTGTCTACGCCGTTCTGTGTTTGAGTGCCGGCATTGTCTCGCTTCTTGTCTTCTTTTGGTGTATCATTTGCTATTTCGTTTTGTCTGATCTGGTCTCAATTTCCTAATCTCTTTGGGAGCTTCAGTGAACGGGCGAACGATTGTGGGGGCAATTGATGAGTCCTGGCCAGGGCTACACTCTGGTGGACTCTGAAGGCCCAACAAAAGTGAGCCTAAGTAACTAGAGCCCGAGCGGGTGAAGCTCCCCCTTAACATCTCAAACTGAGAACGTGGCCTAAAATTCTTGGAGTGGGCACGGGTCAGGCACTTAAGAGCCGCTAGGGCGCCTGCCACTTGAAGACTCCCGTGAAAGGATAAGGGGGTCACGGAACGGGCCAGAAACCCTTAGGGTGCCCGCCCCCAGCAAGAAAACTTCCGTGCAACGACGCAGGCACATAAACAGTTCCAAAAGCATACCATAAGCCCAACCTCTTGGCCGCCACCACTCCTGATAGGATTTTTGGTGGTTGTTCTCATTGACTTCTCTCTCTCCCTTTCTTCCATACCACTTGTTCCTTAACTATGGGTCAGGGAGAATCTACTCCACTCTCTCTCATGACTGATCATTTTCCAGATGTGAGAGCCAGGGCTCATAACCTGTCTCTGTCAGTCAAGAAAAGTAAATTAATAACTTTTTGTTCTGCAGAATGGCCTACCCTCCAGGTCGGATGGACCCCGGAGGGTACGTTTCAGCCCTCCATAATACAGGCAGTGAAAGAAAAGATAATGGCACCAGACCCCTGGGGCCATCCAGACCAGGTCCCTTATATCGTGGTCTGGCAAGATCTGGTAGAAAACCCACCTAACTGGTTAAAACCTTTCGTCCACAGAACTTCTAATCCACAGGTCCTGGTGATGGAACTCACTTCGGAAGAAACTAAGAAGAAAGAGAGCTCAAAACCGGTCTTTCAGGATGCCTCTTGCCCAAACCTAATAGACTTAGAAACAGAAGCAAGACCCCCCCTTACGTACCCCCCTTAGAACCCCCGGGTGGAGGGGAAGGATCAGGAAGGGCGGCAAGGGGCGACCACGAGGGAGGACCGGCACTGGGGACCCGGGGAAGGACTAGGGGAGATAGGAGTATGCGGGACCCTGGGGACCCAGAGTTGCCGTCATCCACTGTTCAGGCACTCCCCGTCCGGGTGGGACCAGCGAACCCGAGCGGAGAACGGACCTATCAGTACTGGCCCTTCTCCACGAGTGACCTATACAATTGGAAAACACAAACCCCCCCTTCTCGGAGAAGCCCCAAGGCCTCACTGACCTCTTAGACTCTATTCTGTTTACTCATAACCCCACCTGGGACGATTGCCAACAGTTGCTACAGGTACTCTTCACCACGGAGGAACGGGAGCGAATCCTGGCAGAGGCACGAAAACGAGTCCCCGGGGTCGACGGGAGACCTACTGCCCAGCCTCATCTCGTGGACGAGGGGTTTCCCTTGCTGCGACCTAACTGGGATTTCGAGCGAGTGGAAGGTAGGGAGCGTCTCCGAGTGTACCGCCAGACTCTGATGGCTGGCCTGAGGGCTGCAGCAAGGAAGCCAACCAATTTGGCAAAGGTAAATCTGGTGAGGCAAGAGCCCACTGAAAGTCCGGCAGCCTTCTTAGAGAGGCTAATGGAAGCTTTTAGACAATACACACCCATAGACCCCCAGGCTGACGAATCGCGCGCCGCCGTGATACTAGCATTTGTAAACCAGGCCAGCTCCAGACATCAGAAAGAAATTGCAGAAAATAGAGGGGCTAGGAGAGCAGACAATACAGGACTTATTGAAAGCAGCTGAGAAAGTGTTCAATAACAGAGAGACTGCAGAGGAAAGGGAAGAACGGATTAGACGGGAGGAGAGAGAACTAGCAGAAAAGATCAGGAAAGAAGATAGGGAGTATAGGACGAGGGAGAACCAGAAGAACCAGAAGGAGCTAGCCAAGATTCTTTTTGCGGGGATGAGAACCAGATCAGGAGCGAGGGAGCTTCGGGGCCGACAAGCGGGAAAGAAAGAGAAGCTAGAAAGACAGACCTTAAAGAAAGATCAATGTACTTACTGCAAGGAACTGGGGCACTGGAAAAACGAGTGCTCTAAGAGAGACTCAAGGAAAGGAATGGCCCAGAGGGAGAAAGTCTCCCCCGAAAATCGGGCCTTATACATGGGAGAAGACAAGGACTAGGGGAGTCAAGGCTCGGCACCCCTCCCCGAGTCCTGGGTAACCATAAATGTGGAGGGGAAACCCGTTGGCTTCATGGTAGATACTGGCGCCCAACACTCTGTTTTAAATAAAAGGCTGGGACCAATGTCTAAGAAAACCAGCATAGTACAAGGAGCCACGGGGACAAAAAGATATTGTTGGACCACAGAACGAAAAGTAAATCTGGGGACCCATCAGGTGTCCCATTCGTTTTTGGTGATACCAGAATGCCCAGCCCCTCTACTTGGAAGAGACTTGTTGACTAAAGTTAATGCTCAGATCCATTTTGACCCTGGGGGAATCTCAGTCACAGATGGACTTGGACAACCGATACATGTCTTATCCCTAGCCTTAAGGGATGAATACAGACTTTTTGTGCCTAAGCCCTCAGAGGTCATAGCACCAGAAGTACAACCGTGGGTCCATAAATACCCATTGGCCTGGGCAGAAACGGCAGGAATGGGACTGGCCAAACAGAGACATCCGATCGTCATCGAGCTAAAGTCAGAGGCAGTTCCTGTGAGGGTGAAACAGTACCCTATGAGCCAGGAGGCTCGGCGGGGGATCACTCCCCACATTCGATGGCTCATGGATGCCGGAATTCTCAGGCGGTGCCAATCCCCTTGGAACACCCCCTTACTGCTGGTGAAGAAGCCAGGGGGGACAGATTACAGACCTGTCCAGGACCTGCGAGAAGTCAACAAGCGGGTGAGTGACATCCACCCCACTGTCCCTAACCCATATACCCTCCTGAGCAGTCTGCTGCCTGAGTACACTTGGTACACTGTGCTGGACTTGAAAGATGCCTTTTTCAGCCTACCCCTGGCGGCCCAGAGCCAGGAGATATTTGCCTTTGAGTGGACCGAGGGGGAGGGCCAACCGGTAGTACAGTTAACTTGGACCCGCCTCCCACAGGGGTTCAAGAACTCCCCTACCTTGTTTAATGAGGCTCTGAGTGAGGACCTCTATGAATATCGGACTCGCCACCCAGAGGTCATTCTGCTACAATATGTAGATGACCTTATGTTGGCTGGAACCATGGAGGAGGCATGCAGCCGTGCCACCGGGGACCTCTTACAAACCCTAGGCACCTTGGGGTATCGCGCTAGCGCAAAGAAGGCACAAATAGCCCGGCAAGAGGTCACCTATTTGGGGTATAAGATCAGGCAGGGGCAACGATGGCTAACCCAGGCCATGAAGGAAACAATACTACAGATACCAGAGCCCAAGACCCCCCGCCAGGTGAGGGAGTTTCTGGGGACTGTTGGATATTGTAGACTGTGGATCATGGGGTTTGCAGAGAAGGCTCGGCCTTTATATGAAGGAAGCAGAGAGACTCCAAACTGGACCTGGACTGAGCCCATGAAACAGGCTTTCCAAACACTCAGACGGGCCCTACTAGAAGCCCCAGCTCTTGCCCTGCCTAACCCAGACAAGCCATTCCAACTGTTTATAGATGAGAAGCAAGGAATAGGAAAGGGGGTCTTGACGCAGCAATGGGGACCATGGAAATGGCCAGTAGCATACCTGTCGAAGCGATTAGATCCAGTGGCCGCTGGGTGGCCCCCTTGCCTTCGCATCATTGCAGCCACTGCCCTCCTCGTCCGCAACGCCGACAAGTTGACGTATGGGCAACAACTCTCGGTCTTCACCCCCCACGCCATCGAAGGGGTTTTGAAGCAGCCGCCGGGTAAGTGGATCTCCAACGCCCGCTTGATACATTACCAGGCCCTGCTGCTCGATGCCCCACGGGTGCGTTTTCAGACCCCCTGCTTCCTGAATCCA
Organism: Odocoileus virginianus; assembly: GCF_023699985.2. Classification (NCBI taxonomy): domain Eukaryota; kingdom Metazoa; phylum Chordata; class Mammalia; order Artiodactyla; family Cervidae; genus Odocoileus; species Odocoileus virginianus. Next base: position 65,757,882 of record NC_069686.1, on the reverse strand, counting down.
GCCACGCTCCTACCTAACCCAGAGAAAGGCCACCCTCTCCATGAGTGTAGTGAGATACTGGCTGAGGCCCTGGCGGCACGAAAAGACTTAACTGATGTGCCACTAAGCAACAGTGAGCTGGTATGGTTCACCGATGGGAGCAGTTATGTCAAAGACGGGCAAAGAAAATCGGGGGCCGCCATAGTTGATGAGTCTGGGCAGACGATATGGGCTGAAACACTCCCCCCAAATACTTCTGCACAGAAAGCCGAATTGCTTGCCCTAATACAAGCTCTAGAGCGAGCGAAAGGGAAAAGAGTCACCATTTTCACGGACAGTCGATACGCCTTCAGCACTGTCCACATCCAGGGCCCCATATATCAAGAAAGGGGATTTCGGACAGCTGAGGGAAAAGAAGTCAAGAATTTGCCTGAGATTCGCAGGCTCCTAGAAGCTGTCCAATTGCCCCGAGCAGTAGCTATAGTGCATGTTCCCGGGCACCAAAAAGGGGAAGACCCAAAGGCAAGAGGTAATCGGGTGGCTGATGCGGCCGCTCGGAGGGCAGCCAGCCAAGACTACGTCGCCCCCATATTGACTGTGGAACTTCCCCCTCCCGGTATGGGGGCCTTGCCACCAATTCCCGAGTACTCCCACCCTGATCTCGACTGGATCACTAAGGACACCACCCTCCAGAAGGATGAGAAAGATGGATGGTACCGGGACCAAGACAGCAACCTGATATTGCCTGCCACCCTGGGTCGTCATTTGTGTGAACACCTACACGCAACCACACATTTGGGAGAGAAAAAGACTTTGACACTTCTCCAGACGGCCTGCCTGAGGTTCCCCCGACAAAAGGCAACTGTACGAGAGATAATTCAAGCCTGTAAAGCGTGCCAGTTAATGAGAACAGAGAAGAAGCAACACTTAGGAGCGAGGTACTGGGGGGAAGGGCCCGGGCAACACTGGGAGATAGACTTTACTGAGGTAAGGCCAGGGAAGTATGGGTATCGCTATCTGTTGGTTCTGGTAGATACCTTCTCGGGGTGAGTGGAAGCTTTCCCCACTAAGGGAGAGACAGCCATAGTGGTTGCTAAAAAGATCTTAGAGGAAATAGTGCCTAGGTACGGGCTGCCAGTGACTATGGGCTCTGATAACGGACCTGCCTTTGTGAGCCAGATTGTACAAGGGCTGGCCCGAGCTCTGGGGACGAAATGGAAGTTACATTGCGAATATAATCCCCAGAGCTCAGGACAAGTTGAGAGAATGAATCGGACCCTAAAAGAAACACTGACAAAGTTGGCAATAGAGACTGGCGGGGACTGGGTGACCCTCCTTCCCTTCGCACTCTTCCGGGCGCGTAACACCCCTTATAAGCTGAATCTTACCCCTTTTGAAATTTTGTATGGAAGACCCCCTCCTGTGTATCCTATTTTTGAAGGAAAGTGCCTGCCACCCCCTGCTCTGGGACAATTCCGGCAAACAATAATGGCATTAAGCAAGGTGCATAACCGTGTTTGGAAGTTGATCCGGGAGGTATACGAGGACCAAAATGAGAAGGCCCTCCCCACACATAATATTAGCCCGGGTGATTGGGTTTGGGTAAAACGACACCAATCTAGAGTATTAGAACCTAGATGGAAAGGTCCTTATGTTGTTCTCCTAACCACCCCTACCGCTGTCAAGGTTGACGGGATTGGACCCTGGGTTCACTGCAACCACGTGCGGCAGGCCACGCCAGAGGAACGAAATAAGGCACAGACAGAATGGAAGGCGAATGTTCATCCGTCGGATCCTTTGAAACTGAAGCTCACCCGCCGGGAAGCCTCCTAGTCCTCTTGCTGATGGCAGCCATCGTCAATCCAGGGATGACTTCTCATGGCCACATGGACGATCCCCATCATCCTGTCAATATGACTTGGGTGGTCTACAATCCAGAGACCGGAGAACTGATCAACTCAAGCTCGAATGTGGCCCCTCGGGGAACATGGTGGCCCGTTTTGACCTTCGATCTATGCGTCCTGGCAGCTGACAGCAACGGCTTTGGTCCCCACCAGCTGACTGACTTCTTTGCTCATGGCTCTTTCGGCTTATTCACCCGTAATTGTGAGGGTAAGGGCCCAAAATCTTACGAACAAATACCCGTATATGTCTTCCCCGGGGGAGGGAGGGATCGGAACCAAATTAATAAATGTGGGGGAGTTGATTCTTTTTATTGCGCCGCCTGGGGATGTGAAACTACAGGGACGGTCCATTGGCTCTCTAGCTCTAACAAAGACCTCATTCGGGTAAAATCACCCCCGAACACCCAAAAATGCTCTTGGGGAGTATCACCTAAGCCTGGACAATGCTTCCCATTACAGATTGAGTTCACAGATGAAGGAAAAAGGTTTACCAGGTGGGATTTTGGCCGTGCCTGGGGCCTCCGTCTTTACAAGAACGGATATGACATGGGAGTCCGGTTTGAGCTTAAATTAAAGCTGGGATCACTCTATTTGGCCCCCAAAGTAGCTTTGGGACCAAACCAGGTGATAGCTCCAAGACCCCCGCCCCCGCGCAGGCCTAGCCCAGAGGCCAGAGGGACCTCAGAGCCTGGTCCCTCTAAATCTGGTTCGCAGAGAGCACCCACAACTGTTAGTCCGCCCCCCCAAGATCCTCTATGGGCTTTAGTAAATGCAGCTTTTGCAACTTTAAATAATACTGACCCTAATGCAACCCAATCCTGCTGGCTGTGCTATGATCTTCGCCCCCCTTACTATGAGGCCATAGGCCTCAACGTCTCCTATAACTTATCTTCAGGCCAGAACCCACCCCAATGTCGATGGGAGGAACGTAAGGTTGGTCTCACGATGAAGGAGGTATGGGGACAAGGACTTTGCCTAGGCACAGTACCACGGGACAAGACTTCCCTTTGTGCTCAGACTGAAGGTAATCTAAGCCTTCAAGGAAAGGACTGGATTGTGCCAGGGGTCGGGGGATGGTGGATTTGTTCACATACGGGGTTGACCCCATGTTTGAATGTGAAGGTTTTTAACCAGAGTCAAGAATTTTGTGTCCTGGTTGCTATAATGCCAAAGATTTTATACCATTCTGAAGAGGTTATGTACTCACATTGGGACCGAGGAGTACGGAGAAAAAAGAGAGAGCCACTTAGTGTAATCACCATGGCTGCTTTATTCAGCCTCGGGCTGACAGGAGCAGGAACAGGAATAGCTTCACTGTCTCTACAAACCAAGGAGCTGTCCTCTCTCCGAGCCGCCATAGATGAGGACCTGACTCGCATAGAAGAATCAATCAGCCACCTAGAAAAGTCTCTAACCTCCTTGTCTGAAGTAGTATTGCAAAATAGGAGGGGATTAGACTTAGTTTTTCTCCAGCAAGGTGGGGTCTGCGCAGCTCTTGGAGAAGAATGCTGTTTCTATGCAGACCATACAGGTGTGGTGAGGGATTCAATGGCGAAAGTGAGAGAGGGACTAGCGCAACGCAAAAGGGAACGGGAAGCCCAACGGGGATGGTGGGAATGGTTTGGATCCTGGTCACCCTGGCTAACCACTCTGGTCTCAACCCTCCTGGGCCCACTTTTACTGTTAATACTAATACTTACAATTGGGCCTTGCATTTTAAATAGACTAATCACCTTTATCAGGACACAGCTAAATACTATCCAGATTATGGTGCTAAGGCAACAATACCGGCCGATAGGTCGAAATAAAGAAGAGGAAGATTCCTCCCCATAATCAAAAGACAGGGGGGAATGTAGGAAGAACAAACGGAATGTAGGAAGAGCAAACATAACGCCATGATAGGAGGCAGAAGCAGGAAGACCAGGCCCTCACCCTGGCAACTAAGGCGACTATCAGGTCACCAAGACACAACCACAGAGACTATCAGGCCACCCAAATACAGCCAATCAGAACTTGTTTACGGAAAGATCCCGCGCGCGCGCGAATGTCTGACCAATGAAAAGACCCCCGCGAACATGTAACCAATCCGCTTCGCTAAATGACCCCTGCTTATGTTTGAAATTGGATGTTCTATAAATATGGGTAGAAAACCGGGCTCGGGGCTCTCAGCCTGTGCGCCACTGCGTTGGACACAGCGGGGGCCCTAGCTCGAGCTAGCAATAAACTCCCTTCTTGCGTTTTGCATTGTCTCTTGGTAGCTTTCTCTCTTCCCGCTCGGGGATTCGGACATCGGGCATAACAGAAGTGGCAACCCACTCCAGTGTTTTTGCCTGAAGAATCCCATGGACAGAGGAGCCTGGCAGACTACAGTCCAAAGAGTCGCGGAGTCGGACGTGAATGAACGACAGCGCAGGCAGAAGCATGAGGGGCTGCTCGGCACACCCGTCCTCCGTCAGCAGGGACAGGAAGAGCCGGGCAGCCCTCTACTGTGTTTGCCTTGACAGGCCCCCTGACCTCTCTGCTACCTAGAGCAAAGTCAGAATATTATCTACTTGACAGATATGTAAGCTAAAGTATGCTTCAGCCGTGCACAGTGCATAGACAGACACTCAACAAATACTCGCTGTGTTTAGTGTTCAGAAGCCAGACACCTCACATCATGCCTGGGGACAGGGTTGTGCTAAATGCCACAGCAAGGTTTTTTGCTTTTATGATTCAGATCTCGTGAGTACCACTCTACCCTTTCTGGAGTGGGCCTGGGTGTGGCCAGTCTGGAAGAGGCTCACCCCAGGTAGGCCCCTCTGAATTTTAGGTGCTTAGCCAGAGGTGTCGTGGGGGACATGCCGAGTTCTGCAACCACCCTGGCAATTTGGCAGTGTATAAGTAAGGCCTTAACAATTGTACATGAATGTAGATTGAGGAGTTTCACAGATAGGAATTTATCGGGGACAATAATTGAGGCCCCAGAGATTAAGCAGTAAGTAATTAATCATAACATTAAAAAAGTATAATATTAAGAATCAACCAAAATATCCAACAATAGGGAACTATGGACAAACTACATAATCTAACACAATTTATCTGCTAATATGTAACAACATGGAAACATTGTGCAAGATGATATTAAATGAAAATAATTCTAAAATAGTATGCATAATCTGATTACATTTGACTTAAAGAGCAATAGATTAAAGTCACTATTAATTACGTTCTGCATACTAGACACTGTGTTAAATGCTTTACCTACATTACCTTATTTAATCCTCACAACAACCCATCAGAGCAGGTATTAGTTGTGAGTCATTTTAAAGATATCCTTAAGGCAAATACAATAGAGAAAGGTGCTGAAGAGGCCCTGCTGGATTTGAAAGTGGTACCTTGAAGGCCATAGAGCATTGGAATCCACGGTTACAGCTTTGCTCAGTTTCCTTGAGGTGATTTAGGAGAACCCGCTGTCCTGTTACTTACAGATTGCACCGTGCCAGTCCCTGCTTCCACTGCCATTCAACAAGAAATATCTCCCGGCAGCTTGCAGAGGCCTGCTGCAAACCTCCCCTTTATAGCCTGGATATTTAAACACGAACTACCTCTCTCTGCATGAAACATCTGGCTAGGAAGCCTGTGCCTTAATTAGCCATTTCTCCCTGGGGATCTGTGCTCAGTAAATTCACTCTTCAGAGAAAGTACAGCTGTAGAGATGAAACCACAGAGTCCATTGTCTAAAAATTTGTCTTTAAGGGAAGCATCATTTATGAATGTGTGGAGAGGGGTGGGGGAGGAGCATCTGCTTGTATGAAGACAGTAAGACTTCTGACTCCAGATTGAGTTGAAGTCAACTGCTCAGAGTTGAAGTCTGGGCCATCATGGGCAAGAACATAGATTTCATATTTTAATTTTTTTTCGAACTTAATTTCTTTTGAGAACGTTTTACTTTTTTAAGTTGAAGTATAGTTAATCAACAATGTATGAATCTCAGGAGTACAGTAAAGTGATTCAGTTATAATATATAACGGTGGTGGCCATGTGCTTACTCACTAAGTCATGCCTAACACTTGCGACCTCATGGACTAGCCTGCCAGGCTCCTCTGTCCATGGGATTTCCCAGGTAAGCATACTGGAGTGAGCTGACATTGCCTTCTCCAGGGAATCTTCCCAATCCAGGGTTGAACCCACATCTTCCCCATTGCAGGCTCTCTCTTACACTGCAGGTAGATTCTTTACCTCTGAGCCACCAGGGAAATCCTAAAAGATGATATTAAAGTTCTGCGCTCAATATGCCAGCAAATTTGGAAAGCTCAGCAGTGGTCAGAGGACTGGAAAAGGTCAGTTTTCATTCCAATCTCAAAGAAAGGCAATGCCAAAGAATGTTCACACTACCACACAATTGTGCTCATTTCACATGCTAAAGGCTTTGCTCCAAATCCTTCAAGCTAGGCTTCAGGAGCACATGAACTGACAACTTCCAGATATACAAGCTGGGTTTAGAAAAGACAGAGGAACCAGAGATCAAATTGCCAACATTCGCTGGATCATGGAGAAAGTAAGGGCATTCCAGATAAACATCTACTGCTCGCTTGAGTATGCTAAAGCCTTTGACTGTGTGGATCACAACATACTATGGAAAATTCTTAAAGAGACGGGAATACCAGGCCACCTTACGTGTGTCCTGAGAAACCTGTATACAGATCAAGAAGCAACAGTTACAAGCAGACATGGAAAAATTCACTGGTTCAAAATTAGTAAAGGAATATATCAAGACTCTTAATTGTCACTCTGCTTACTTGACTTACATGCAGAATGCACCATTCAAAATTCTGGACTGGATGAATCACAAGCTAGACTCAAGATTAGTAGGAGAAATATCAACAACTTCAGATATGCAGATAATGCCACTCTAATGGCAGAAAGTGAAGAGGAACTGAAGAGCCTCTTGATGAGTGCAAAGAGGAGAATTAAAAAGCTTTCTTGAAACTAAACATTCAAAAAACTAGGATCATGGCATCTGGTCCCAACACTTTATGGCAAATAGAAGGGGAAAAATTGGAAACAGTGACAGATTTTATTTTCTTGGGCTCCAAAATCACTGTGGACAGTAACTGCAGCCATGAAATTAAAAGATGTTTGCTCTTTGGAAGGAAAGCTATGACAAACCTATATAGCATATTAAAAAGTAGAGACATCACCTTGCCAACAAAGGTCCATCTAGTCAAAGCTATGGTTTTTCCAATAGTCATGTGTGGATGTGAGAATTTGACAATAAAGAAGGCTGAGCCCTGAAGAATTGATGCTTTCAAATTGTAATGCTGGAGAAAACTCTTGACAGTCCTTTGGACTGCAAGGCGATCAAACCAGTCAATCCTAAAGGAAATCGTTCCTCAATATTCATTGGAAGGACTGATGCTGAGGTTGAATCTCCAATACTATGGTCATTTGATGCACAGAGTCAACTCGTTTGAAAAGATCTTGATGCTGGGAAAGATCGAAGGCAAACTGAGAAGAAGGCAGCAGAGACTTGGGTGGTTAGATAGGATCACTTACTCAGGGAATGAATTAGAGCAAATTCTGGAATAGAGTGGAGGATAGTGGAGACTGGTAGGCTGAAATCTGTGGGGCTTCAAAGAGTAGGATACAACTCAGCAACTGAAGAACGACAAAGTGTGTGTATGTTAAACTCAAGGTCCTAATTCATCCCTCCACACCTCTCCTCACTTCGGCAACCATAAATTTTCTTTCTATGTCTGTGGGTCTATTTCTGTTTTATAAATAAATTCCTTCATTTTTTTTTTCCTTTTTGCACCAACATTGATAGACAAAAAGATTACCCTACTAAGTGAAGTAAGCCAGGCAGTGTAAGACAAATATCAATATCATATCATATATCATGATATCACTTATGTGTGGAATCTTAAAAAAAAATGATTTTAAAGCAGAACATCCAGTGCCAATCTTGGATCTGCCGATTTATCACCAATTTGTTTGAATCTACTTCACCTAAGTTTCATGATCTGTAATTTGGGGTGGAGTTACTAGTAACTAATATAAAAAATAGAACTCTGTGCAAAGCCAGGAATGCAGTAAACACTGCATAATTGCATAAGTTTGTTCTCTTTTAATCTTTCATCCCTTGGGTTTGTGTGGAAGACTCATAGTGGGTCTTTGGGAAACATCTGTTAGACAAATATTTACATTGTACTTATAGAGAAGCTATTTCTCAGGCAAAATCAACTAATCTTCCCAGCATCATAACAAGAACTTAGAAATGAAAGAAACTCAGTTGCTCATACAATTGAATTTTTTCACTTTATCATGGGAAACATCAGACGTTCTGAGTAAGATGTATCTCACAGAACTAGTTAATATAATTAATATTGTTTAAATCATGATATTATATGTAATTTATATCATGGGAAAGCAGAACACATTTGTACCACCTCATAAATGCTGAATGTAATTTTTATGTATAAGTCTATTTAGTTTTATGTTCTAAAGAACTATTTGTGAAACTCTTGATTTTCAGTAAAATAGTGTTATCTGGAAAAAAAAAAGACCTTGGAGAAATGAGCAAGAGAAGGAATTTGCATTTTTGAAAACTTATTATGTGCAGGAATGATGTTAGGTATTTTACATATTCTTCCTTTTTCATAACACATTTTTTAAAAGCAAATTAGACTTCATTATCAAACTTTATGGCAGGGAAATGGTCTCTGAGAGATTAAATAATTCATGTAAGGTCAGGGCTGTGGCGACCTCAGGGCTCCACATATGATTTGTCACACACTGGTCCTGTCACCGAAGTCTGTCCACCCACTGCCTGGTCCACTATTAGAGCAACACGCAGGAGAAGCAAAGTGGGGCTGAACTGGAGACATCTCTCTCCAACCTTGCATCTGTTCCTGACACCCAGACCAGAGACAATTTGAGACAGCAAGTTGAAGAACTCTCTGGATGCTACGAGCCTTGATCTGAGAGGGCTGATGGCAAGGTGGGCAGGGGAAATCACTGAACACAGACAGACAGCACACAGCCGCCTTCAGGACGCCTGTCACAGCACACAGTCATCAGGAGAGTCCGCCACACCGACACAGAACGACCTACAGAAGGACGCGTGACGTTTGGCTATCAGCTGCCACAGAGACGCAAAACGCGTCACACAACACGAACCCTGAAATCGTCCTGCTTCATGTGGAGATCAAACAAGGGTGTAAGTGGCCTCTGATCCCGCTGACCGCCTCCTTTTGTCCACAGATGCTGCTCTACCTGTGACAGGCCGAGGGTTCCAGACCGAGGGGCCATGTCTGAGTGACCTGCCTCCCAAGTCAATGGGAAAGGAGGTCTGTTACGGCAGGTTATCCCGTGGGGTAAGGGGTCCAGTCTCGGAGGCTTCACAATGCTCTCATCAGAATGTCTATAGAGGAGCTGCAGTATTATGCACCCAGCCCAGGGATGTTAACCACCCCAGACCTCACGGAACACTGAGAAGATTGAGGGGACTTGGAGCGGAACATCCCCCTTGCCCATCAGTGAGACAGGAGCTGAGAGAGCAGGGCATCAGTGTTAAGAATAGGATACGATATAAACTAGAAGACCAGCGCATGGGTTTATAGGTTCTACAATATAGAATGAACCAGGCCCAAGAGAGTGGAAGATTCAACTTCAGTGGATCTTGAGCCTCAGTATATGCTCCTTGTAATACATTAGGTCTAAATGGCACGCCCACCCGCAATAGGAAAGTTCCTGAGGCCAGAAAAGCAGGCAAAGACCCAATTCCTGGAAATCTCAGTCCCTTCTCCATGATAGCTGGACTATTCCTCCCACTCATCAGCCTATGAATTTATCTTCCCCATAAAAACGAACCACCCACACACCTCTAGGCTGCTCTTGGCTTCTGACACAGCCCACACCCTGTCTGTGTGCTGTGTGAACGCTAGGCCGCTTCAGTCGTGTTCCACTCTTTCTGACTCTATGGACTGTGGCTCACCAGGCTCCTCTGTCCATGGGATTCTCCAGGCAAGAATACAGGAGTGGATTGCCATGCCCTTCTCCAGGGGATCTTCCCGACCCAGGGATTGTACTCAGATCTCCCACATTGCAGGCAGAATCTTTGCAGTATCTCTCTCTCTAAATAAACCTGCTTTCACTTTCCTATGACTTGCTTTGAGTTCTTTCCTGCCAGAAGCCAAGGACCCTCACTTGGTGGCCCATCCCACTCAAGACCTGGGATGTGACCATCCTTTCAGGCCCCAACTTCCCCCCTGCAATAGGAGTAGCCCACTAGGTGCCACAGGACATGGCAGGAAAGGTTACCCAGTGCTTCTCGGTCATAAGAACACCCTTAGCACCATTAGCAATCAATATTTCTGGGCCTCGTCACAGATCCACTTACCTACATCTTTAGGAAGAAACTTAGGAAGGTATGTATTTAACCAACTGTCCGTGTGAGTCCAATCGCAGGGACTCTAGAAATACTATACGGTTCAGATAGTTGTTCTCACGCTGGAACCCACATGAGAATCGCCTGCAGGCTTGTTAAAGCACATTCCTGGGTCACGCCCCAAATTTTCCAACTCAGTAATCTGTATTTCTAACAAATTTCCAAGTGATGCTGCTCTTGCCCTTCCAGAGACTAATCTTTGAGAAACTCTGGGGTTAGACAGCACAACTGGTCCTGCAGTAAATCAGTGGTTAGGGTGCTAGGAAAGTCTGAGCTATGTTCCAGAACAGAGGTCAGAGGTCAGGGTTTGGGGAGGGGTTAGAAAGTGGACTCGGAAGCCCTGCTGACCACCTTCTGTCTGTACCCCCTACCTTACACATTTTTTGGTTTCCTTGGCATCCAGGCTCCCAACTCTAAAGCTAATTCCATCAACCAATCTGAATATCTATGAGACCCCCAAACTGATACTGAGAAAAGGCCATGCAACAAACTTAAGATATTTGGCTCCACAGGTAATTCATGGAAAGTGATTAGCAAGAGATGATATTTTGGAAAGATTTTAAACTGGGGAGAAATATGGTCACAAAGTTTCTTAAACTAAGGTACCTGTTTCCATTTTAAATATTTAATTCAGCGATACATCTCTGAGTAACATCTCAAAATCCAAATGATTCAGATTTTTTAAAATGTCACTTGAAAAAACTATGTTAACTAAATGTCTATTGTTGTTATTGTTTACACAAGTATTCTGGTTATAGAGCAATAGCAAAGTATAGTAAAAAGGAGAATATCCAAAATAGAAATTTAAAACCCTAACTTCTCTATCTTTTAGTAAGTTGATATGATTAAGAAAGACTCCTGAGCCTTCTTACTTTTCTATAGTTAAAAACATTCATCTTTCTTTTTTTTAAAATTAAAATATGTTTTTGCCACCCCTTTACCTACAGGAGTTGCACTAAACCACACTCGCCACCTCCAGAGGTGGCCAATAGGTGAAAAGGTGTGGCTCAGCCCTGAAGAATTTTTGAGGTTCTGCATCCTGTCCACAGAAAAATCTCACACACATGCATGTGGATCTAATTCCAGATGTTCCTGGATGAGCTAGGGGTCAGCGGGGGTTGGGGGGATCCCATTCCAAGAATCCCTAGTGTAGACCCTACAGGAGGTTTTCCCAAGAAAGCATATTTTCTTTCTTCCTCCCCAGATTCCAGATTCCAGAATAAAAGGAGACTCTCTTGATCAGTACCCACTTCCAGGCCCTAAATTACAACTATCCCCAGCATTTTCCATTTCAAAAGCTGTTCTGATTGAGAATAGGTTCGTGTTAAAACAAGAAAGACCCTTTAGAATACATTCTTCCCTCCCCCCCCTCCAAGGCTCCGCTTTCACCCTTGTCACGTCTTTGCTCTCTCAGCTCTGCCCACAGAGCAAGGGACTGGTCCACAGTCAGTTTGAGGGAGCTGAAGAGGCTGCTCATAGCTTTGCCCTGTCACTTCTAAGGATCCTTCCTGAGAGAAAGTCAGCTTACCTGCATGCTCAGTCGCTAAGTCGTGTCTGACTCTGCGACCTTATGGACAGGATCCCATTAGGATCCTCCGTCCATGCAATTTTCCAGGCAAAAATACTGGAGTGGGTTGCCATCTCCTTCTCCATATTTTAAGAATATAAACATGTTATTGTGACTATGACTAAGGAATAGAGACCCTCCATATCTTTTACTCTGTGTGAGAGAAAACAGATGATAGGGAAACCTTAGCAGAACGTGATATTAAAAAAAACCGATAACAATAACATGAACTCTAAATGTACATTGCTTAAATAATTGTTATCCTCCTTTATCTAATTCTTAGCTTTTGCCATTGTCTTCTTCATTGGCTGTTGTCCCACTTTTACCATTGTGAAGAACATTTGAGTAGCTGTGGTATTTGTCTGAATCGAGGTCAATTGCTTTTCAAGGAAAAAGAAAAAACAGGAGTAAGTGAGGAAGAGCAACATGAATTGAAACAGAGTCTCTGCTTCAACCCTGAGATTTGGTAATCATGTGTTCAATCTAGGAATACAAGAACCACTGGAAAACGGGTACATTAATAAATGAGGCGCCACACCTTTTGCTTGCATTACAGTCATGCAAGCAAATAATTAATTCAGGGACTAGGACCAGTGTGACCGTCAGGGGACCGTTGTGCATGGACACCTCCATCCTGGGAACACGCCATTTGTTGTGTCCACCTTCGAGCGAGCACCAAGCAGCTCCCCAGCTGTTCCCAGAGAGGCAGTCACGAAGTGGGAGTTGCCATCTCTGGACAAGACAGTGTTGTGAATAATTGCCATAACACAGGTGCCAACTCTGAGTGATGCATCTCCCCGCTGTTCCGCCTCGGGCACCCTTCAGAGTGAACTTCTAACTAACGAACCCCCTTCTACTGCACACGATGGAGAAAGCATCTAGTAGCCTGTGTCCTTGCAGCTTTCTGCTCATCCCTTTCAGCCACACAGCCAGCACCTGTCAGCAAGCAAGCTACTTCCTGTTTGGGGATGCAGCAAGGCAATGAGCAGCACAGTGTTTCTGGCATTTTAGCGAGAACACTGAAGATGACTCAGGAGGATGCAGAAGGAGGGATGGCTCCCGACAGTTCCGGGAGAGGGCACGGCCGCTTGTCTAAAAGACCCTCAGAAGCGCCGCTCCTTGGCGGCCTCTGGTGCGGACAGCGGATACAGCGGCAGCACTGAGTCATCACTGCGTACCCTGCGGCAGACGCCGCGGGCGTTTCCGTTTGCGCTCAGCACTGCTGTCAGTCCACACAGCCGCCCGCTGTGGCTCTGCGGCTATGACAGAAGGGGAGCCTGTGGTTCAGACATGCGCATGGACTTATCCAAGGTCACTCGGGCGCTCAGTGTCAGAGCTGGAATTCTACCCGGTTCCACCTGCTATACCACACTCCAGCTGATGGGGGCGCCAAAGAACAGCATCAGCCCGGACACCGCCACTTTCTTCTGAGACCAGGGTTCACCGACGTGCAAAAAGCTGCATGTCTAGTTTGCGGTAAAGTCAGGGTTAAAATGCAAACGCTTGCAAACTTTGTCACTCTGCATTTAATCTTTAGGATGTGGGGTTACCGTGGTGAAAGTCTTTGCCAAGGGGCAGTGTGTCAGGGAGGACGGGAAGGCGATCTCTCCACCCAACACAATGGCTCAGAAATAAACAAGTGTCCACTAAATATCTGCATGAGCATGAAGTATTCTAGTTCCTTTAGCTCTCAATCTGGTGTCTCAGGTGCTTTCCTAGAAAAAAAAAAAACCCTCAAGGAGAGGCTGATTCTAAGCCTACTGCACACCTGTGGTTTTAGCCAGGGTGACTCTATAACTGGTGTGCCAGGAATAGTGCCAAATTATACCCATTATGAGGGTCAAACTGTAATTAGCACATCCCTTCCACTGTCATAAACTTCCCTGCATTGGTGATAAAGTATTGGTTGCACTAAGCATATACTTTATGACAAAATACTGAATTTTCTTTTTTTGTGTTATTTCTGCAAGAGGGTTTCCCTGGTGGCTCAGCTGGTAAAGAATCTGCCTGCAATGCAGGAGATCTGGCTTCAACGCCTGGGTCTGGAGGGTCCCCTGGAGGAGGGCATGGCTACCCACTCTAGTGTCCTTGCCTGGGAAATCCCAAGGACAGAGGAGCCCACAGGCTACAGCCGTGGGGTCTTACAGAGTCGGACACGGCTGAGTGAATCTCGAGCTCCTGTGGGCAGGGAGAGTGCTTTGCGCACCTCTGTGCCTCCGCATTTCATCATGATGTGCGGCTCACATACGTACAGCTGGGGCTCAGTAAATATTGACTTGTTCAAATATCATCTTCCTAAAATTTTCACCTAAGAAGCACCTACCTCAATTTCTGCCACAGATCTAGTTTTTATTATTATTATTATTGTTAAAAATGTCTGTCAGCAGACAAACCACCCCACAACAGTTTCCCATTCATTTAAATTCCCTTTTAGCAAATGCTCTGGAAGTGAGTAAATATAACATCTGTATTTGCCATGTAAACATCACAGATTTAGAGTAAAATGACTCAGAGTTTGCCTAGAAACCGTATGAGATGTTGATCTATTTCTCTGATTACATTGTCTGCAGTTTAGGTTTTTTCTTCTTCCCTTCCTTCCCTCCTTCCCTCTCTTCATTCCATCTCTCTTTCAAATTCAAAGAAAAAACTAAACAACTTCTGGATACAGAAATACTTTACAAGGCTGGCAATAATACATCTAGTTGGAAAGGAGTTTCTAATCACATAATGTTTTTCTATGAGCATTTCACGCCAAGGCAGTCATGTCGGCTCTTTGGATGATTTGTGTTCCATAAATACACTATACTATGACTATAATTATTTGTTTAATAGATTGCTTAAAATTGCCCGTAATTCTATTCTCAAAGGATGAGGGGAAGAGTTCTATAGGATGATGCTGTAATGAAGAAAAGTGAAGGATCTTAATGGGAAAATGAAATCAGGAAAATCAGAGGTGCACACTCCAGAACATGTGTGCACGCTCAGTAGCTCAGTCGTGTCTGACTCATTGTGACCCCATGGACTGTAGCCCCCAAGGCTTCTCACTCCATGGAAATCTTCAGGCAAGAATTCTGGAGTGGGTTGCATTTCCTCCTCCAAAGGATCGTCCCGATGGAGGAACTGAACTCGTTTCTCCTGCATCTCCTGTATTGCAGGCAGATTCTCACATCCTGAGCCATCTGTAAAGCTCTGCACTAGGAATCCCTATCTAACCCTCTCCACACCAACACAGCCGATTAGTGGGACGCGGCACCTGGGCTGCGGTTCCGAGACCCTGTATTAGCCATGAAGATACTAAGTGATGAACCCTGAGTCCATGGGGCATAGCACTAAGTATCGTGAGAGGTAAAGTCATAATTGAATGTCAAGCAGCCAGTTCAGTTCAGTTCAGTCTCTCAGTCGTGTCAGACTCTTTGCGACCCCATGAATCGCAGCATGCCAGGCCTCCCTGTCCATCACCAACTCCCAGAGTTTACTCAAACTCATGCCCATCAAGTTGATGATGCCATCCAGCCAACTTATCCTCTGCCGTCCCCTTCTCCTCCTGCCCCCAATCTTTCCCAGCATCAGGGTCTTTTCAGATGAGTCAGCCCTTCGCATCAGGTGGCCAAAGTATTGGAGTTTCAGCTTCAGCATCAGTCATTCCAGTGAACACCAGGACTGATTTCCCTTAGGATGGACTGGTTGGATCTCCTTGCAGTCCAAGGGACTTTCAAGAGTCTTCTCCAATACCACAGTTCAAAAGCATCGATTCTTTGGCGCTCAGCTTTCTTCACAGTCCAACTCTCACATCCATACATGACCACTGGAAAAACCATAGCCTTGACCAGACAGACCTTTGTTGACAAAGTAATGTCTCTACTTTTTAATACGCTATATAGGTTGGTCATAACTTTCCTTCCAAGGAGCAAGCGTCTTTTAATTTCATGGCTGTAATCACCATCTGCAGTGATTTTGGAGCCCAGAAAAATAAAATCAGCCACTGTTTCTACTGTTTCCCCATCTATTTGCCAAGAAGTGATGGGACCGGATGCCAAGATCTTAGTTTTTTGAATGTTGAGTTTTAAGCCATTTTTTTCACTCTCCTCGTTCACTTTCATCAAGAGGCTCTTTAGTTCTTCTTCACTTTCTGCCAAAAGGGTGGTGTCATCTGCGTTTCTGAGGTTACTGATATTTCTCCCTTAAATCTTGATTCCAGCTTGTACTTCCTCCAGCCCAGCGTTTCTCATGATGTACTCTGCATGTAAGTTAAATAAGCAGGCTGACAATATACAGCTTTGATGTACTGCTTTTCCTATTTGGAACCAGTCTGTTGTTCCATGTCCAGTTCTAACTGTTGCTTCCTGACCTGCATACAGGTTTCTCAAGAGGCAGGTCAGGAGATCTGGTATGCCCATCTCTTTCAGAATTTTTCACAGTTTATTGTGATCTACACAGTCAAAGGTTTTGGCATAGTCAATAAAGCAGAAATAGATGTTTTTTTTCTGGAACTCTCTTGGTTTTTCGATGATCCAGCAGATGTTGGCACTTTGATTTCTGGTTCCTCTGCCTTTTCTAAAACCAGCTGGAACATCTGGAAGTTCACAGTTCATGTATTGCTGAAGCCTGACTTGGAGAATTTTAAGCATTACTATACTAGCGTGTGAGATGAGTGTAATCGTGTGGTAGTTTGAGCATTCTTTGGCATTGCCTTTCTTTGTGATTGGAATGGAAACTGACCATTTCCAGTCCTGTGGCCAATGCTGAGTTTTCCAAATTTGACGACATATTGAGTGAAGCACTTTCACAGCGTCATCTTTCAGGATTTGAAATAGCTCAACTGGAATTCCATCACCTCCACTAGCTTTATTTGCAGTGATGCTTCCTAAGGCCCATTTGACTTCCCATTCCAGGATGTCTGGCTCTAGGTGAGTAATCATACCATCATGATTATCTGGGTCATGAAGATCTTTTTTGTACAGTTCTTCTGTGTATTCTTGCCACCTCTTCTTAATATCTTCTGTTTCTGTTATGTTCCTACCATTTCTGTCCTTTATTGAACCCATCTTTGCATGAAATGTTCCCTTGGTATCTCTAATTTTCTTGAAGAGATCTCTAGTCTTTCCCATTCTGTCGTTTTCCTCTATTTCTTTGCACTGATCACTGAGGAAGGCTTTCTTATCTCTCCTGGCTATTCTTTGGAACTCTGCATTCAAATGGGCATATATTTCCTTTTCTCCTTTGCTTTTCTCTTCCCTTCTTTTCACGGCTATTTGTAAGGCCTCCTCAGACAGCCATTTTGCTTTTTTGCATTTCTATTCCATGGGGATGGTCTTGATCCCTGTTTCCTGAACAATGTCAGGAACCTCCATCCATAGTTCATCAGGCACTCTGTCTATCAGATCTAGTCCCTTAAATCTATTTCTCACTTCCACTGTATAATCATAAGGGATTTGCTTTAGGTCATACCTGAATGATCTAGTGGTTTTCTCCACTTTCTTCAATTTCAGTATGAATTTGGCAATAAAGAATTCATGATCCGAGCCACAGTCAGCTCCCAGTCTTGTTTTTACTGACTATATACAGCTTCTCCATTTTTGGCTGCAAAGAATATAATCAATCTGAATTCAGTGTGGACCATCTGGTGATGTCCATGTGTAGAGTCTTCTCTAGTGTTGTTGGAAGAGGGTGTTTGCTATGACCAGTGCATTCTCTTGGCAAAACTCTATTAGCCTTTGCCCTGCTTCATTCCATACTCCAAGGCCAAATTTGCCTGTTACTCCAGGTATTTCTTGACTTCCTACTTTTGCATTCCAGTCCCTATAATGAAAAGGACATCTTTTTTGGGTGCAGTTGTAAGAGACTAAATGGCTGGATGTTGACACAGAATCCAAATACTCTGCAAGGAGAAGACAACCCAGGAAAAGAGGTGGAGTCAGTGGACTCAGGGTGGAGCCTGAGAGCCTGCATTTCTCTCCAGGCTCCTGCTGGTCTGTGGCCCGCACTTTGAGCAGCAGAACCACAGCAAACAGAGCCATATAGAGCTTCTGCAGTGTGGCTGCAGGGTTTCCGGGACCAAACCCTGGTGCTCAGCGTCTGGTGTACATCAGAATCACCTGGGTCAGCAGCTAAACTGCAAATGTCCTCAAAATGCGGATTCAGTAGATTTGAGGCAGAACCAACACTTTACTTTTCCAAGTCCCAGGAATGCTGTCACCACTGGTCCAGAGACGACAACTTAAAAAACCACTGCTGTAAGGCCCCTCAGCCTTGCCTACGTTTCAGAGAGGTGCTGTTAAAGTTATCAGACCAATTGCTCAAGTCACTGTTTACTTTCCTAAATAAAACACAAAAAGAAAAGCTAATTTAGGAGTTATCTATTGCACCATGTTCTTGAGATGGACCCTTAAGGTGGTGAGTTTTGACGTGTGATCCCTGGATCAACAGACTCAGCTTCACCTGGGAATTTGTTAACAAAATCATGTATTAGGGCCCTACTCTGGACATAACAAGTCTGATATTCTCAGCGTAGGGCTGATCTATCTATGTTTCAAGGAGCCTTGCAGGTGATTCTGATCCCACTGGAGACTGAGAAGCGCTGTGTGGTGCGGTGCCCAGTTTCCCGGTCGTGTCCAGCTCTTTGTGACCCCACAGACTGTAGCCCCCAGGCCCCTCTGTCCATGGGGATCCTCCAGGCAAGAATGCTGGAGTGGCTTACCATACCCTCCTCCAGGGGATCTTCACGACCCAGGGATTGAGCTCAGATGTCCCACATCGCAGGCAGATGCTCTGCCGTCCGAGCCACCGAGGAAGCCCAAGGATCCGGGCCTGGGCAGCCTATCCCTCCTCCAGGGGATCTTCCCGACCCAGGAATCGAACCGGGGTCTCCTGCATTGCAGCTGAGCTCTCAGAGAAGCCCTTGAGAAGCACTATCTTACGGCAAAAGGTAAGACGGATGCGGTAAAGAGATGGTAGGTAGATATAAATGCAAAATCCATGGGCTGAAAATTAGGTAACCTGAGACCCAGGCCAAGCTCTGTCTGTCTCTAGTTTTATGAGTCCAGGCACACCTCTTCATCCATCTGTCCCCTGGTTTTCTTATCTATGAGAGAAATGGACCCACAAGCCTTACTTCCTTAACCTGGGACTCTGAATGAGGTGACACATGGAACAAAGTCAGTTGTGACTACAATGCCAATATAGTAAACAGATCAAAAGGCAGAATGCACATAAAACCTTGTGGAATAACAAATGGTGCCCCTATATTGAAGGGAGGATTCCAAAGGCTTAGATGTCATTCCCAAGTACAAAGCCATCATCCACCCAAGGGGTGTTCAAATGGACCCAAAGCCTCCTGGAATCTTTCTTCTAAATGGAGACAATCCCAATTATTATGGTGGTGAAACTCCCTAATATTCTCAAACTTTAAACATGCCTCTATGTTTGAAATCATACCTACATTCTGGGTCATCAAACAAACAGATTAAAGGCTTAGGATAAGACACAACAGAGAATAGCTTGACTCTGTGTGTGTTATAAGACAGAGGGGAGGGAAGAAAGTGAAATGCACGCTCATGGAGGTTCTGTCCACTTATATAAGGAGGAGAACTTTCTACTTTCCAAGTGTTTCCACTGGTTTACAAATCAAACTGACCTTGAGATAATGTGGTATTACACCCCTGGGGCTGGGTTTCCCAGGTAGTGCAGTGGTAAATATCTACCTGCCAATGCAGGAGATGAAAGAGATATTTGATCCCTAGTTAAAGAAAGTTCCCCTGGAAAAGGAAATGGTAACCCACGCCAGTATTCTTGCCTGGGAAATCCCATGGACAGAGAAGGCTGGAGGGTTATAACCCATGGCATTGCCAACGTGTTGGACACGACTAAGCATGTGACATGACATGGTATGACTCTCCTGGGCTAAAATCCCTAGGAAAAGAGGACTAATGCATGGAGCAGAGTCTACATGGGAGAATCATGGCGACCAGGAAGAGAATTTCAGGGGAAGAACACATGGTAAGCATGCGGCTGTGCCACGCGAGCCAGCTCTGCCTGGACAGCCTCTGAGCGCGGCACAGCAGCATGCGTGTTCACCAGAGTTTGTCTTCCTTCCTTCCCATGTGTTTCGCAGTTATTTATTTATACTTTTTACAGTCCTGCTGTTCTGACGTCTTCTAGTTCCTTTCACTTCTGCTCATGTTTCTTTCCCTGAGTTGTGTACTGTCTAATCTGGTTCTCAAATTGAGCTATGAAGATAGAGGAATAAATCTTTCAAACACAATCTCAGTTCATCAGGTCCACTGACCAACTGCTGTACCAACTGCTATTTAATTCTCTGATGGGCTAAATGCTGATTTCATGCAGGTGTACCATTCACAGCATTGCTGATTGTTGACTTTTGTTAAAGATAAAATTTTGATGTGATGAATAATTACAACTTCCAACAAACATCAAGTCTTAGAGTCTAAAAGATCCATGCTTTCATTTTAATAGTTAGACAATTTTATCAGTAGGAAACACCACCACCCCAGTGGTGATGGTGGGGATTTCATAGGACTAACAGAAAAGCTAAACTGAACTTTCAGCTATTAAATCAACTAATACTTGAATCATGTCTACAACCTGCTGAGCGCCATTCTAGGAACTGAAGATACTGAAGACAAAGTCTGTGTCCTCCGGAGTTTACATTCTAGTTTTGATCACAGGCGACAACAACAACAGTAAACGTAGACTCTAATGCTGAGGAGTACACTCGTGAGGAAGCAGCGAGCAGAGAAGGGCAGGGCCTCAGTCTGAGACAGCGTAGTCCCCACCCCGCTGCTCTGGCCCTCATACGGCAGCCTCTGGTCGGGGAAGACCCCTCCGACCGGATGAAGGTTACAGGTGCTTCGGTGAGACTGAGCCACGTAGCACCCAGTGAAAGGGAGATGCAGAAGGCGGAAAGTCAGTGCCTGCAGCATAGCCAGAGGGCGCCTTCCAGCAACAGTGAGAAGGCCAGTGAGCCAGACTCGGAGGGAAGGTGGTGAAGACTGAGAGTGAATTCAGGAGACAGGCTGTACAGAGCCTGTTGGATCCAGGAAGAAACCTGGATTTCCTTCTGGGTGACAAGAAAATCACTTCACAGTACTGAGCAGAGGGGTCATGAATAGCCTCGTACTGTGAAAGGAATCCCCGAGTGCCACGTGGGAGGGGACGACGGCAGGGCAGAGGGAGGGGGCCTTCTTAGGCGGCCACGGCAGCAGGCTGAGCAAGAGGCACTGGGAGCCTTGAGAGACGAGCAGAGGAGGAAGTCGGCAAGGCCGGAGTGCAGAAGCTCTTCTGAAGCCTAAGGTAAAGGGGCTATCCGAGAATTATTAAACTCATTAAACCTGTGTCATGAGTTTGCCAATTTTAACCCAGGCAAGCATCTCTGGAAGCCAGTCTCCTCATAGTTCTAGGGGTCACAGTTGGCCAGTGGGGGTTGGAGGAGAAAGCATAGAGATGAATGAGGCCTGATCACATTCAGTGATCGGCCTTGTTTGAAAATGTAGACTCTTTTGGAATAGACATTGTTTTATCTGGGTCCACATCCATCTCCGCAGCTTCTTTTTTCCAGCAAGGAGGCTCAGTTCTCGGCTATTTCTGAAGCCCAGTGTTTTGCAGCATTGCTGCAGTGGTGTAACAAGTCAGAAGTGATGGTGGAGCCACTGAGGTGGGCAAGAGTGTCGGATCACTGATAAAACTCAGAATGAGAGCTGCATGGTGATTCTGCAAAGCAGACCGTTTTCTCCTCAATTTGATTCTTATTTTCAAATTTTCTACAATGTGCCCCCTTTCTTCCCCTAGATGAAATTCCTACCTGGTCTGAAGGAACTTCCATATCAACAAGACAAAGATAATTTCTGAGCTGAGTCTTTAAGAAGATAGAAGTTCACTGAGCTTGATTTGATTTTCCAAGGCCAAAACTTTGTAAGTGGAAGTTTGTATGGACTGAAACTTGTATTAATAATTTCATTTGATGCTGGACATGGCATGGAGAAAAGGGAACTCGCCTATACTGTCAGTAGGAATTTAGATTAATACAGTCATCTTAGAAAACAGTATGAAAGTTCCTGAAAAACTCCGAAATGTAACTACCCTCTGAGCCAACAAGCCCACTCCTGAGCATATATCAAGGCAAAACTCTAATTCAAGAAGATACATGCACTGCAGCATCCACTGTAGCAATATTTACAATAGCCAAGGCATGGAAACAGCCTAAGTCCATTGACAGATGAAGGGATAAAGAAGATGTAGCATATAAGCTATGGCTTTTCCAGCAGTCACGCACAGATGTGGGAGTTGGATCATAAAGAAGGCCGAGCACTGAAGTACTGATGCATTCAAATTGTGATGCTGGAAGACTCTTGAGAGTCCCTGGGACAGCAATGAGATCAAGCCAGTTAATCCTAAAGGAAATCAACTCTGAACATTCATTTGAAGGACCGATGCTGAAACTTAAGCTCCAATATTATGGCCACCTGGTGCAAAGAGCCAACTCACTGGAAAAGACCCTGTTGCTGGGAAAGACTGAGGGCAGGAGAAGGGGCGACAGAGGACAAGATGGTTGGATGGCCTCCCTGACTCAATGCACATGAGTTTGAGCAAACTCAGGGAGACCGTGAAGGACAGGAAAGCTTGGTGTGCTGCCATTTGTGGGGCTGCAAAGAGTCAGACATGACTGAGTGACTCAGCAACAATCTAGTTATCTATCTATCTATATACACACACACACACAATGGAGTATTACTCCTCCATGGGAAAGAATGGAATAATGGCGTTTGCAACATGGATGGACCTAGAGATTATCATATTTAGTGAAGTAAGTCAGAAAGAGAAAGACAGACACTATTTGAGATCACGGATATGTGCAATCTAAAATGTGACACAAATGAACACATCTGTGAAACAGAGACAGACTCACACATGGAGGGTAGACCTGCGGTTGCCCAAGGGGCTGGGGTGGGAGGCTGGGGTCCACAGACAGTTATTGCTGTCGGTTAATCACTGAATCAGGTTTGCCTCTTTTGTGACACCGTGGACTGTACTCTGCCAGGTTCGTCGCCCATGGGATTTCTCAGGCAAGAATACTGGAGTGGGTCACCATTTTCTTCTCCAGGGATCTTCCCGAGCCAGAGATCGAATCTGTATCTCATGTTTGTCAGGCAGATTCTTTACCACTGAGCTACCAGGAAAGCCCAGGATTAGCAGACACAAACTATTATATATGGAATGGATAAACAACAAGGTCCTACTGTACCACACAGGGAACTCTATTCAAGATCCTGTAATGTACTATAACTGAAAATAATATGAACAAATAGATACAATTATGTATTATAATAGTATAATATATACATAATATTCACTATATATAATATTTATTACACATGCATATTTATATAAAACATATATATATACATGAATATATATATAAATCACTGCTATACAAAAGAAGCTAATACAACATTGTAAATCAATTATATTTACTTTTTAAAAAAAATAATTGTATTTGAGATAATTTTCAAAAGAATTCTGGGCACTTTATAGACATCCAATGAGTTTGGTAGGTTCATCAGTATTTCACAAAACCATAATTGCATCATGTCAAAAGGCCCTTAACGATCAGCAAAGCCAACCCCACGGTCAGGATTAGAAGACTGACACCCATAGAAAATAAGTGGCTGGTCTAAGGTTGCCCAGGGTTTTTGTTTTGTTTAGTTTTAATCTTTATTGAATGATAATACACAATTATACTTATGTTTAGAAGCAGGAGACCCTGGTTCAATTCCTGGGTTGGGAAGATCCGCTGGAGAAGGGATAGGCTACCCACTCCAGGATTCTGGCCTAGAGAATTCCGTGGACTACAGTCCATGGGGTCGCAAAGAGTCAGACAAGGCTGAGCGAATTTCACTCTCACTTTTCTTAGAAAAGTGCACCTGTTGTTGACTGTGATACGCCACGCTTTTCCCTGATGGATGCTGCTGGCCCAGGAGACCACACCCCGGCACCCCAGAGACACCCTCGGGTCCCCTTATCGTTCCTGTGCCCTTAGCTAACCAGTATTATGCGTTTTAACTGCATAGATTAGTTTTGTGTATTTTTGAAAGATATAGAAATTGGTATCATAGAGAATGTACATTTTTATGTCTGGTTTCTTTCAACACCATTTGTGAGGATTATCAACTTTGTTTTCACGTATATAAGTTACTCTTTCTTATTGCTTTCAGTGAACATGTAAGAGCATCGAGTCTTGATGACCACAAGCACTAGGAATGCAGCTGGCAGACTCGAGGCTGGGTCCCAGGCTCAGCCCCACATAGACTGCGACCCTCGAATGTGAGAGAGACAGATGTGAGATTTGCTTTTAACAAGCCAGATGCGTCACAGGTGGTGGGATGCAGCTCCTCTGACTACATTTCAAGATTCAACCACTCATACATATGCTGCTGCCCCTTGCTGGCCTGAGGGAGCAAGCTCTGAGGGTCCACAGCGAGGGCCACGTGCCCAGATCCTCTGGGCCACCTTCGGGAGCTGGGAGCTGGCAGCACTGCCTGTCTGACAGCCAGAGAGAAACCAGACCTTCAGCTCTAAAACCCCCAGGAGCTGAGTTCTGAGAAAGCTTGGAAGCAGATGAGACCACAGCCCACCTGACACTGTGACTGCAGTGTGATACTCTGAACAGAAAACCAGAGGAGCTGTGCTTGGAGTCCTGACCTAAGGACACCCAAGTGGGTGCTCACTTAAGCCACGGAGTTTGTGAGAAGATAGTAGTGGGAAACGAATTAGCAATGGGAAACGAATTCATGAACCCAGTTCTCTGGCTTTTTAGTACAGTGATTTTTATCACTTTGTGTTGCTAAAAGTAAACCCAACACCCTAGAAACATCTGCATATTGTTTCTCTGTAACCCATTTTAAACAATGATCAGTTTGGCAAATGTTCACCACAAAGTACATTCAGTTCAGTTCAGTTCAGTTCAGTTGTCTTGGCTTAATAAGTTTAAATTTATGTGTGTGTGTATATGTATATATATATACATTATCATGTTTATATACAACATAAATCATATATAAAAGCATGTAGAATTATAATATATAAGTATATAATGGGCTTCCCTGGTGGCTCAGTGGTAAAGAATCTGCCTAGGAGACCCCAGTTTGATCCCTGAGTCAGGAAGATCCACTCCAGTATTCTTGTCTAGGAAATCTAATGGAGGGGAGCCCGGCACGCTACAGGCCATGGGGTTGCAAGAGTCAGACATGACTTAGTGACTAAATGGCAACAACAGTATGTATATAATCCATTTATATATAATATACAAATTACATATACATATATGCATATACAACTTTTATTTTAAAGGTCCCCTAACTTTAAAAAGTTGATTATTAATTGGTGAGACACAAATTGTGAAACACACGAGAGAGGCTAATGCTGAGTATCTCTGAGCATTTCCCAGGAGGAATGACTGTCAGGAGGAAAAGCAAAGAAGGAAAGTAAACTAGGGTTGCATAATCTTGTGATCCTATCTTTAGCATGTACTGCCCATAGATGCATCTTAGGCACTTTGGCACAGTGCCAACGAGGGTGCACTGTAGATATAAGTCAATATCATTACAACTCAGGTGCTTAACAGGAAGCCGTGACTGATGCAATACACCTGCTCTTGGGAGAAGAAAGCTCGCCCGCTCTGGGGAAATAAGTTTCCAACAGCCCATTTCTATGCCTTTTCACTTTGTCCTTGATTTATTGCTTTTGCCCAGCTTCAGCATGACAAAGGCTTCAGCTTTCAGCACAGAATGATATTCCAGGCTCCACTAAATATATTTGTAAGACAAGGGCAGCCAACAAAATTAAACTGCCAGCACAAAGACCGGCTGTTATTTAATGCTGGAGAGAGATTACAGGGGATTATTACTTTATCAAAAAAATATTTCAGCTACGAAACCACTGTTTATTTCTCCAGTACCTTTGGCTGTGTGCTAATTTATCTTCCACCTTGCACGGATTTAGCTTTTCATTGTCAATTTATTGAAAAGCCTGACAAATGTCAATGGCCTCTGTTACAGGACACCCAGGCTTATTTAGTTATTGCTAGAGAGAACTGGAAATTAAGACCTTCACAGGGAATTTACGTGTACTGTTTCTTTGATTTTTATTGTTGAGCTTTCACTTGAACCATCAGGCATTTCTTCTTTAATCTCATTTTTCTTTTCAGAGGTCCCACTTACAGAGGGCAATTCAAAACAACTAAAACCCAACATTATTTATCATTATAGACTTGGTCGCACTTTTTCCTCTATCTTTTTTAAATGTGGAATTTTACCTGTATCAAATTGCATCCCTTTTAAGATATTTTTCCTCTGATCTTTAACAAACTTTGAGAGGAAGAGTACCTCTCAAAATTAGAAGTAAGAGGATAAGAGTAATCCATTTTTATAATCTCCTACTTAAATTTTTTCTTTCATTTTGGCTTCATTCATGTTTTTAAGTGAAGGTGATAACCAATTTCATCTGTTCTCCTTGATTGTTAGCTGTACTTTAGTGCACTACAAAAAATAAGACAGTGAACTCTTTCAAAGGTGAACCATTAGAATATACTTCTAAAAAATTCTCTTGGCTTGAAAAAAAACAAAACATTGTGCCCTATTGTCATTAAAAGCTCTTAAGCGATTTCACTAGAATATGTTGTCTGTAATGGCAGAGTATTTATCGTGTGTAGACACTGGGTCCCCAAATGGCACGAGAGCTGCGTTGAGTCAGTCCTTGAATTAGAATCATAGCAGTGGATCCAAGAAATTAACAGAGGCTGTGACAGTTTCTCTAATAGGCTGCTGCAGAGAGTCATTAAAAGGACACTTAACATAGGCTTTGGAAATGGACTAGGAATGCTTCCTGGCGGTGACATTAAAGTTGGACTTGAAGAAATTACTTGGCAGCAAAGAAGTCCTGAAAGAGAGAAAGGAAAAAATGCTTCGAGAAAAGAGCAAAGGTGAAAAGACCCAAAGAACATGATACATTCAGTGATCTGAACATAAGTCAATATGGGGAGAGGGTGGAATGAAGTGTGAGAATAATAAGAATTAAAACTTCATAGAAAAGCAAGAATCTAGAATGGAAGAGAGTTTGGAAATTAGCCCGAGGGCAATGAGGAGCAATCAAAAAAAGAGTGACATGAAAACATTTGAATTTTTGAAAAAAAGATCACCCTAGTCAGAAGAGAGAATAGATTAAAAAAAGCACAGGCCTAGAGGTTCTTGGACGTATTTGGACACTTTGGTAGTCTTATGATTCTGAGATAAGGGTGGCCAGAATAAGGATAACCAGAGTGGGAACATTAAAACCTGGAGAGCTAGAGGAGAGGCTGAGGACGTCAATGTAATGCAGTGCAAAGCGACGGAATAACGCTGCACGATTAACGAACTCTGGAGAGGTGGGAAGGAGGAAGACGCGGATAAGACATCTTCCTGACTTGGGCGCTGGGGTCAATGTAGAACACACCTCTGAGAAAGGGGAAAAGTAACGCAAGCAAATCTGCGCTTTGGTGGGGGGTGGCAAAACCTGCCATCAGTTTGGGGAACTCGGAGATATACGGGAAAGCCAAGTGAAGTCACCCCCTCAAGCAGTTTAGAGAATTCTCCCAAAGTCACCAATAGCCTACATAAGCACTAACTGAAGTCATGAGAAGAGATGATCCATCTCAGGGAGGGGTTATCTTTTCTCCAAAAGAGCCAGAACTCCCACAAGCAGGCCAACATTTAAAAGGCATGTTAGTAAGTCAGAAAGGTCATCATCAAAAAGTCACAAATAATAAATGCTAGAGATGGTGTGGAGAAAAGGGAACCCTCCTACACTGTTGGTGGGAATGTAAACTGGTGCAGTCACTATGGAGAATAGCATGGAGGTTCCATGAACAGCGTGAAAAGACAAAAAGATAGGACACGGAAAGATGCACTCCTCGGGTCGGTAGGTGCCCAACATGCTACTGGAGATCAGTGGAGAAATAACTCCAGAGAGAATGAAGGGATGGAGCCAAAGCAAAAACAATGTCCAGTTGTGGATGGGACTGGTGATAGAAGCAAGGTCCAGTGCTGTAAAGAGCAATATTGCATAGGAACCTGGAATGTTAGGTCCATGAATCAACGCAAATTGGAAGTGGTCAAACAGGAGATGGCCAGAGTGAATGTTGACATTCTAGGAAACACCAAACTAACATGGACTGGAATGGGGGAATTTA
Source organism: Odocoileus virginianus (assembly GCF_023699985.2). NCBI lineage: Eukaryota > Metazoa > Chordata > Mammalia > Artiodactyla > Cervidae > Odocoileus > Odocoileus virginianus. The sequence continues at coordinate 65,729,764 of NC_069686.1, read as the reverse complement.
ACTCAGATGACCATTATATTTACTATTGTGGACAGGAATCTGTTATAAAAATGGAGTAGCCATCATAGTCAACAAAAGAGTCTGAAATGCAGTACTTGGATGCAATTTCAAAAATGACAGAATGATCTCAGTTCCTTTCCAAGGCAAACCATTCAATATCACGGTAATCCAAGTCTATGCCCTGAGCAGTAATGCTGAAGAAGCTGAAGTTGAACAGTTCTATGAAGACCTACAAGACCTTCTATAATTAACACCCACAAAAGTCCTTTTCATTATAGGGGACTGGAATGCAAAACTAGGAAGTCAAGAAATACCTGAAGTAACAGGCAAATTTGGCCTTGGAGGACAGAATGAAGCAGAGCAAAGGCTAATAGAGTTCTGCCAAGAGAACACACTGGTCACAGCAAACCCCCTCTTTCAACAACACTAGAGAAGACTCTACACATGGACATCACCAGATGGACAACACCGAAATCAGACTGATTATATTCTTTGCAGCCAAAGATGGAGAAGCTCTATACAGTCAGCAAAAACAAGACCGGGAGCTGACTGTGGCTCAGATCATGAACTCCTTATTGCCAAACTAAGACTTAAATTGAAGAAAGTGGAGAAAACCACTATACAGTTCAGGTATGACCTAAAGCAAATCCCTTATGATTATACAATGGAAGTGAGAAATAGATTTAAGGGACGAGATCTGATAGACAGAGTGCCTGATGAACTATGGATGGAGGTTCCTGACATTGTACAGGAGACAGGGAGCAAGATCATCCCCAAGAAAAAGAAATGCAGAAAAGCAAAATGGCTGTCTGAGGAGGCCTTACAAATAGCTGTGAAAAGAAGGGAAGAGAAAAGCAAAGGAGAAAAGGAAATATATATCCATTTGATGCAGAGTTCCAAAGAATAGCAAGGAGAGACAGAGAGATAAGAAAGCCTTCCTCAGTGATCAGTGCAAAGAAATAGAGGAAACAATAGAATAGGAAAGACTAGAGATCTCTTCAAGAAAATTAGAGATACCAAGGGAACATTTCATACAAAGATGGACACAATAAAGGACAGAAATGGTAGGAACATAACAGAAGCAGAAGATATTAAGAAGAGGTGGCAAGAATACACAGAAGAACGGTACAAAAAAGATCTTTATGACCCAGATAATCATGATGGTGTGATCACTCACCTAGAGCCAGACATCCTGGAATGTGAACTCAAGTGGGCCTTAGGAAGTATCACTACGAACAAAGCTAGTGGAGGTGATTGAATTCCAGTTGAGCTATTTCAAATCCTGAAAGATGACGCTGTGAAAGTGCTTCACTCAATATGTCAGCAAACTTGGAAAACTCAGCATTGGCCACAGGACTGAAAAAGGTCAGTTTCCATTCCAATCCCAAAGAAAGGCAGTGCCAAAGAATGTTCAAACTACCACACAATTGTACTCATTTAACATGCTAATAAAGTAATGCTCAAAACTCTCCAAGCCAGGCTTCAGCAATACATGAACCGTGAACTTCCAGATGTTCAAGCTGGTTTTAGGAAAGGCAGAGGAACCAGAGATCAAATTGCCAACATTCGCTGGATCGTCAGAAAAGCATGAGAGTTCCAGAAAAACATCTATTTCTGCTTTATTGACTACGCCAAAGCCTTTGACTGTGTGGATCACAATAAATTATGGAACATTCTGAAAGAGATGGGAATAGCAGACCACCTGTCCTGCCTCTTGAGAAACCTGTATGCAGGTCAGGAAGCAACAGTTAGACCTGGACATGGAGCAACAGACTGGTTCCAAATAGGAAAAGAAGTACGTCAAGGCTGTATATTGTCACCCTGCTTATTTAACTTATATGCAGAGTACATCATGAGAAATGCTGGGCTGGAGGAAGCACAAGCTGGGATCAAGATTGCTGGGAGAAATATCAATAACCTCAGATATGCAGATGACACCACTCTTATGGCAGAAAGTGAAGAAGAACTAAAGAGCCTCTTGATGAAAGTAGAAGAGGAGAGTAAAGTTGGCTTAAAGCTCAACATTCAGAAAACTTAGATCATGGCATCTGGTCCCATCACTTCATGGCAAATAGATGGGGAGACAGTGGAAACAGTGTCAGACTTTATTTTGGGGGGGCTCCAAAATCACTGCAGATGGTGATTGCAGCCATGAAATTAAAAGACGCTTACTCCTTGGCAGGAAAGTTATGATTAAGCTAGACAGCATATTAAAAAGCAGGGACATTACTTTGCCAAAAAGGTCTGTCTGATCAAGGCTATGGTTTTTCCAGCGGTCGTGTATGGATGTGAGAGTTGGACTATAAAGAAAGCTGAGTGCCAAAGAATTGATGCTTTTGAACTGTGGTGTTGGAGAAGACTCTTGAGATTCCCTTGGACTGCAAAGAGATCCAACCAGTCCATCCTAAAGGAGATCAGTCCTGGGTGTTCATTGGAAGGACTGATGCTGAAGCTGAAACTCCAATATTTTGGCCACCTGATGTGAAGAGTTGACTCATTTGAAAAGACCCTGATGTTGGGAAAGATTGAAGGCAGGAGGAGAAGTGGATGACAGAATATGAGATGGTTGGATGGCATCACTAACTCAATGGACATGCGTTTGGGTAAACTCTGGGAGTTGGTGATGGACAGGGAGGCCTGGCATGTTGTGGTTCGTGGTTCATGGGGTCACAAAGGGTCATATACAACTGAGCGACTGAACTGAATTGAAATGATGAAGGTTCCTTAAGAAACTAATAAAGGAGTTGCCACATGATCCAGAAATTCCATTCCTTAGTGTATAACTGGAAAAATTTTAATTCAAAAGATACATGCACTCCAATGTTCATAGCAGCACTATTCACGATAGCCAAGACATGGAAGGCATTAAATGTCCACTGATAGACGAATGGATAAAGATGTGGAACATATATGTGATGGAATATTACTCATAAAATTAAATAAATATCGCCATTTGCAGCAACATGGATGGACGTAGAGATTATCATACTAGGTAATGCAAGCCAGGGGCTTCCCAGGTGGCTCAGTGATAAAGAATCTGCCTGCCAATGCAGGTGATGCTGAAGACGTGAGTTTGATCCCTGGGTCAGGAAGATCCCCTGGAAGAGGAAAGAGCAACCCACTCTACTATTCTTGCCTGGTTAATCCCAGGGACAGAGGAATCTGGGAGGCTTTCAAAGAATGGCACACGGCTGAAGCAACAGCATACAGGCATCACTTACATGTGGGCTCTAAATTAAGATACAAATGCACTTATCTACAAGACAGAAACAGACTCAGACATAGAGGACAGACTTGTGGTTGGCAAGGCAGAGTGCAGAGGGGGAGGCCTGGACTGGGAGTGCGGGGTTAGTAGTTGCAAACTGGTATATAGAGAGTGGGTAAAGAACCAGGTCCTACTGTATAGCACAGGGAAGTCTATTCAATATCCTATGATGAAACCATATCAGAAAGAATACGACAATAATAAAATATATTATAACTGAAATCTGTATGATACAAGCTAACACAGCATTGCCTTTCAGTAAAATAATGTTTAAAAGTTAAAAGTGAAAGTGAAATCACACAGTGAAGTCGACTCTTTGCGACCCCGCGGACTAGCCTACCAGGCTCCTCTGTCCATGGGGTTTTCCAGGCAAGAGTACTGGAGTGGGTTGCCATTTTCTTTTCCAGGGGATTTTCCTGACCCAGGGATCGAACCTGCATCTCCCACGTTGCAGGCAGATACTTTACCCTCTAAGTGACCAGGAAAGCTAAAAGTTAAAAAGAAATAAATAAATGCCAACCTGGGGATAAGGTATGCATGAGGAAAACTGGGAAGTATCGAGCATTACTTACTCTGTCAAGCTCATGGACATGAAGACCTGAAACGGTTATAGCAATGAGGCCGCTTCTTACTGGTTCTAGCACAGACTATCGAAATAAAGTGTGCTTAACTGTTAAGGAAGTAGAATCATTTGTTACATTAAATGATTTATATTAAATAAGTTCATTCATTTATTCTTCCATTTATTCCTTGGAGGACTCAATTCACTGAGAACATGGAAACGGGATGTGTGCAGCTGTACAGCGATTATCTAAAGTGCTTCAACCAATACTCTTCACCCAGTCACAGGCATTTACTGGTGGTGGGGAACATAAGCTGGGATTTTTTAACTAACAATACTGTACATCTCTTTCTTTATGTTCAAATAATGGATTTGTTTTATGTTCAAACACTGTACATCTCTTTCTTTATGTTCAAATAATGGATTTGTTTTATGTTCAAACATGCATTTGAAGATCGTTTATAAAAATCATATATTTTAAAAGTCAAATAGTATAGAAAGAGGTGAGGAAGCAACCCCTGCCCTACTCCTTCTTATTTCAAGATCCTGCTCATATGCAGTTACTTTTAGTTCTATGAATTTTCTTCTTTTTTTCCTTTAAATCTATTTTATTAAGTATACTGCTAATTTTCGACTTACAGATTTTAGACACTACATTACGCTTTCCCACATTGGACAGTGAGGAAGTCTCTTTCTGGCACCCTGGTATCCCGCTATCGAGATACATATTTATTTTCCTTTTCTTGTATGCTCAGTTGTCTCCAGCTCTTTGCAACACCATGGACAATAGCCCACCAGGATCCTCTGTCAATGGAATTTCCCAGGCAAAGAATCTGGAGTGGGGTTCTATTTCCTACTCCAGGGGATCTTCCTGATTCAGGGAGTGAATCCACATCTCTTGCGGCTCCTGCATTTGCTGGCAGATTCTTTACCACTGTGCCACCTGTGAAACCCATAGACGTATACTACTATGCATTTTAGATAGGTTGGTTTTCAAAGTCTGTATTGTTGTGGCTGATGTAAGTACCACCCTTTGCTGGCATGTATCACTTGTGTGTTTTCTTTAAGAGTTCTCATATTAAAGCCTTATATTGATATGTTTCATTCAAGGCCAAGTTTTCTCAACCTCAAGGCTACTGATGTTTTTGACTAGATTATTCTGTTTGTATAGCGGGGTAGTTTACTGCCCTGAGTCTTTAAGATGTTTAGCAGCATCCCTAGCTTCTGGCCACTGTATACCAGTAACACTCACTTCTCATCTTGACAACGAAAAATGTCTTATAATAATGCAAAAGCTTCCTGGGCCGAGGGTGGGGGCAGTGGGCAAAAAATCCTATCCAGCTGAGAACCACTGTCCTGCACGGTTGCTTACTAGGACTCCTGCATGCTGTTATCCTGAGATGACCTTCCTGCTCTATACCGGATGGTTGTTTCCTAGAGCCCACATCTGTCTTTTTTAAACACTGCTTTCTTTGCGTAGAGCACATTATGGCAGGCCTACAATGGCCCCAGTGATCCCTGCCTCCTAGTATCCATATGCAGCCTCCCCCCCATCACACGGTTCTCTCTGTCCTTGCCGAGTTTAGGCTGTCATTAACAACAACAACAAACAAGCACATGAGAGTTGTGAGTTAGGAGTTATTTAGGGCAAATTGAGGACTATAGCCCAGGAGACAGCTTATCAGCTCTGAGAAACTGCTCTGAAGAGGTGGGGTGGAAGGTCAGCATTATATAAGATTTTATCGAAGTGGGGTATATGCAGTCAAGCACATATTTTGTCACAGACTCATTGCTAGTAACATGGAGCAGATGTCACTCCTAATGATTTTAGTACTTTTCTAGATACCAGAAGATGCAAGAAATTTGGATCATAAAATATTCTGGAAATGTCCAACTATCTGAAGGGTCATTCTGCCAGCTTTTCCCAAAGCACAGAGTGCCTCATATCTTATCCCTGCACGGGACTCCCTTGAGGAGTTGCTGAAGGGCGCGGGGTGCAGGGCTCACGATTTAATCCTTGTAGAGGCAAATGGCAAGTGCCGAGTTTTAGGTGACAGTTCTGTAAGGGGTGTTGATTTCAGTCTGAAGTACCCTTCTTTTCTGTATCTACCCAATCATTCTCCCTCACCTCCTTCCCTCCCTTCATCACTGTTTTCTCTGGGGGGAGCCACCTGACTAAATTCAGGAATGATTCTTATATAGCACTAGACAACTAATACATGCATATCAAGCAGAGTTTTAATAAAGGTGCCAAAGCAGTTTTAAAGGATGATGTGAGATAACTCTGCCCTTTTATGTATGAATACATATTTATTTGGATCTTTGGATGAAAGATAAGAGTCCTCACTTGAAAGCCATTTTCCCTTAGAATTATGAATATGCATTTCCATTATCTTTGAACTTCCAGTGTTTCTGTTAAGAAGTCATATGCAAGTCTGAATTTTGATCCCATTTTTAGCAAATTTAGGATTTTGCCTTTGTATGTCTTCTATTGTTAATTGTGCTATGTAGGGTAATGAACATTCACATGAAATTTCTTTTACCCTATAAAGTGTTTTCAATTACATCTTTGCTAATGACCCTTCTCCAGCTATTTTCTCTTTCTTGCAAATCATATTGGACATTTGTGGGTGGGGGGTGGTGATACGCTTTTAATGGAGGGAGGTACAAAAATATCGCTTTTTTTTTCAGGAAAGGCTTACTGGGGCCCCTACTGTAGCAGTGGGAATGGAGAGCAAACAGCAAGCTCCCTTGTGGACAGTGGGCGACTTGGCTCCTTATACGGGGTGACAGAGGTGTTTAGGGGTCAGGCTGGAAAAGTGGTTTGGGTGGCTTGCCCAGCAGACCTTGTACAGTACCCTGCTTTTGCCCCCAGCCCCCGGCTATTGGTCCAGGTTCCTCAAAATGGCAGTTTACTTTCTTGATCTCTTTTTAATTTTTTTGTCCAGAATTTGCCCCAACTGTGCAAGCATGCAGTTATTTTTATGGAGAAGTTGGGCTCTTCTATGGAAAAAACTCCCCATCTTTTGCATGGTAAAAGAAAATCCTCACTATGGGCTCTGGGAAGAGGGCAAAAATAAAGCTAGGAATTCAGCTCCCAGTGTACGGAATTCACTTTGTTTCTACCTTCAGCCCTGCATCTCTCTCAACCTTGCCCCCACAGCTTTGACCCCTATTGGTTCAATTTCTATAAGTACACAATAAATCTCGAATCTCATGAGATGGAGGGGAAAAGGAACCTGCCTCCTTGGCAGAACACAGCAAAGAAGGTCAAAAGTCAACATCTCCCTGTGCAAATTTACCACCATTCGCCCCGATGCCATGTCTCAGGGCAGCCACCATGGAGTGCAAACCAACCCAGGTGTGAAGCTCCCCGGGGTGCCTTCCTGTTAGTGTTAGCCTTCAGAGACCTGAAAGGAAGCAGTGGTAGCTTCCATCTGTTGCCAATTTCCATCCTATCCTAAGCTCTCTCATTTGTCCTTTTTGTCTTTTTGAATTCCTACATCTCAAAAATTTTAAATTTCTTTATGTCACAGTGGACCAATTTAAAAAGAGACTAACAATAAATGTGTGCCTTTATACTCCACATTCAAATAAGAGCATGCCCTTGTTACACGTGATTTTTTTAAAAAGATTTTTCAAAAAAGTTTTGCTGAGCCCTATTCCCTATTATTAATAATAATCGTAAACTCACTTGCTCTCAGGAGGGAGCACTCCCCCACGCACTATTTCACTTCGAAATTTCAATTGGGAGTGAATGCCAAGCCTAGCTGGCTAGTCTCAGTGTTGGGTCTTCAGCGAGTCCCTGCAACTTGCATCAGAGAAAGTGGCCTCAGTAAGGAATGCGATTTCTTCTTCCACTTGGTAGCCCTGAGTGCCGCAGTGTGAACCACAGTGCAGTTCCCGAATATGAGAGATGGCTGGCGATGTCTTGTGTTGGCAGTGCATCCCAAATATTCCAGTGGGGTTTTGGCACTCCTCTCAGTTTGCCCCACCATTTCTATCTGGTCCATCTGTTTTATATTACCAATTCTACATTAAAGTATAATCAATTTACACTATTCTGTTAGTTCAGGTATATAGCACAGAGATTAAGTTTTATATACATACATACAGACACACATATATATATGTGTATATATATATATATATATATGTGTATATATATATATATATATATGTTCTTTTTCAGATTCTTTTCTATTATAGGCTATTACAAGACACTGAATATAATCCCCTGTGCCAGGTCCTTGTCATTTATATATTTTCTATGCATTGGTGTGTATATGTTAATACCCAAGTTCTAATTCATCTCCACCCATATCCTCTGGTATACATAAGTTTGATTTCTATGTCTATGCATCTATTTCTGTTTTGTAAATAAGTTCATTTATATCATTATTTTAGATCCCAGACATAAACAGTATCATACAATAGTTGTCTTTCTCTGCCTGACTTATTTCACTCAGTAATATAATCTCGAGGCCAATCCATGCCTGGCCTTCCCTTTAAATAGAGCCCCATAAGCAAGGCGCTGTAGAGTGATATGGCATTCGGACAGTGCACACACATTAAATGAAAGCTAACGCAAATACCAAAGAGAAACTGACAGGTTTCACGGGACAGGTGTACACAATTCAAGGAGAGGTTAGAGCATAGAGCAAATCAGTTTGTAAAATAGCAGGTGAGCCTGGCAGTGTCCGATCAGCCCCGCTAGCTCAGCTGTGTGCTCGTGAACAAGGCATTGAACCTCTCTGTGCCTAAGTGCCCTCAGCTTTAAATGGAAAAACGGCACAGACTCCACAGCTGCCGGATGCGAACTGAACGAAGGAATGTGTGTAGTGTGCTAAGCTTGCAGCTCTGCACACATTAAGTGCTTTATAAATTTGGCTGCTATTGACTGTATTCCAGTCGAGAGGTTGAGGGAAGTTTCTCGAGGACTGTGGTGGGAATTTAAACTGGACTCTGACAGTTAAAACTTGTTCAGCATTCCCCCCACTTCAGTGCTGGACAGAGGATCCAGTTTCCAGAGCCCTCATTTCTAGGCATCAAGAGGTCAAGCTACTTATTAAAGTGGGAACACATTTTCAATAACTTTAAATTAAGAGCAATAATGATAATCCAAGACTGACTCGCTACACAAAAGGTAATTAACTGCACAGAAAACTGAATGAGCCCTGGGCTTGGGCCTTCTGCTGAATTTGTTCCACATCTTGAGATAAAAGTATTTACAGGTCAAGTGGTCAAAGGAGAATAAAAACATGTCTTTTATCTGAGAAAAGCTTTCTTCGCACTGACTTCAACTACTTTCTTAATCTATAAGCCTCTAATTAGAGTTTCTCAACCCTCTCCATTAGGCTTTAAAAACGAGAATCAAGGGGACTCAGTCACCAGCCAGCTCTTTGGTCTGTTTAGTAATAACCCTTCTTTGTCTTTATCCTACATTTTTCATCCGATTTCCTTCCGACCTTTTACAAACAGGATCTCATTAATCCTCAAGAGCACTGCTGTGAGACCCTTGACCATTGCAATTATCCCAAATTTACAGACGAAGAAACCAAAGCACTCAGGGCAGGCCTTTCCTCTCCTGACCAGCAATGAAGCGTACGAGCAGATGATATTTCTCTCGAGTCTCACACTAAACGCACTCATGACAGTTGTGAGCAACCAGCCCTGATGAAATAAACAATTACTCAATTCCTGGAACACTTCTGAAGAGTGGTTTAAACTTGGAAAGTATGAAAGTGAGAAGACCAAAGAAGCCTCCAAAAAGGATAATCAAAGCAAACCAGTGCCACAGAGCCCGGCTGCCCAAACAAGCTGCCACTCACAGGTATATCACAGGGGACGGGGAGGATCTCAGGAAAGACATTGTAAAAGACATTAATAGAATTTTTATTTATATTCATGCCCATAATCACTAAGGTGCTTTCTGGATGTCCTGGGAGGAGCTGCCCTCTCTCTTCGATATTTTGTTGTTCAGCCACTAAGTCATGTCCAACTCTGTGCGACCCCACGGACTGCAGCACACCAGGCTTCCTTGTCTTTCACCGTCTCCCAGAGTTTGCTCAAACTCACGTCCACTGAGTTGGTGATGCCATCCAATCATTTCATCCTCTGTTGCCCTCTTCTCCTCTTGCCTTCAACCTTTCTTAGCATCAGGGTCTTTTCCAGTGAGCTGGCTCTTGCCATCATGTGGCCAAAGTATTGGAGCTTCAGCTTCAGCATTAGTCCTTCCAATGAATGTTCAGGGTTAATTTTCCTTAGGATTGACTGGTTGGATCTCCTTGCAGTCCAAGGGACTCTCAAGAGTCTTCTCCAACACCACAGTTAAAAGCATCAATTCGTTGGTACTCAGCCTTCTTTATGGTCCAACTCTCACATCTATACATGACGACTGAAAAACCACAGCTTTGACTATACAGACCATTGTTGGCAAAGTGATGTCTGTAAACCTATAAAGTCTCCTCATGGAGCTAATGGTAGTCTTTGATTACCACCCAACACTCACTAAGTACATCCCTCTTTCTCCTACTAGATTCAAAATACATAATTCCATCCAAGAATACTGAGGCCAACTATGTGCTAGGTACTCTGTTAGGCGTTAACATTAAGAAAATCAATTGTATGTGGAAACTAACCTCAAGAATCACCCAGAAGCCAGCTACCCCATATTAATTTTTTTTTTCAGTTTTCAGCATCAAGGACAGTTGGTCCAGCTCACGATAGTTATTAGGGACTGAAAGTTTGTATTCCACTCAAATTCATATGTTGAAGCCCTAATCCTCAGTGTGGCTGTATTTGGAGATGGACCCTCTAAGGAAGTAACTGTGGTTAAATGAAATTACAAGGGCTGAGCTTTAATCTAATAAGAAAAATGCCCTTTCCAGAGGAGACAGTGTAGAGCCCCTCCACCCCTCTGCTCTCTTTTACTGAGGAAAGGCCATGTGATCCTACAGCGAGAACGTGGTGCCTGCGACCAAACAGACGACTCCCCACCAGACGTGAACCCTGCTGACACTCTAGTCTCACATGTTCAGTCTCCAGAACTATAAGAAAATGCATTTCTGTAGATGGAGCCATCCAGTTTGCAACATTTTGTTACGGCAGCCCCAGCTGCCAGTAGGTGTTCAATAGATGTTTGTGGTTTGAATTGTATTTTTGTTCACCTTATTTCCATGTTAGTCATTGATTACCACGCTTCTCAGGGGCCTGGCACACAGAGTCAGTAGCTGCCATTCCCTCATTTTGACTTCCTAGACGCAGGCACAGGTTTTCAGCCCACTCCACAGCCCGAGGGGTTGGAGGTGAAGGAGGGCATTTCTTAGGCACTTAGCTGTGTCTCCCCAGCCACATCTTGCTGGGCCTGGTTTTTTTTTTTTTATGAAGTCATGTCTTTGTACATCAGAAGATGCCATCTCATCTGCGCCTGGTGACAGCAGTTTACGTGAAGGGTGGGCACCCATGTCTCATCTTTTTCCTTCATCAGGGGAATGCCCGATTCATTAGGTATTCTGACTCTAGCGAATGAACAATGTTAATGTCCTCTTTGTATTCAAATTGCATCCAAGTTATCTTGAAGCCTACAGTTCACATGCATGCTCACCCAGGCATGCAGATAATTCATATTATTTTGTAATCATGAATAGGAAAATACATGGTGTTTCATAGTTTACTGTCTATGCAGCCCATCCTCTTGCATCATCTCATTTGATCTTTATCTTAGACTGATTGAGTTTCTATAACAAAATATTGTAGACTGAATGACCCCAAAATTTTATTTTCTCACAGTCCAGAAGTCCAGCAAAACCTCGGAGCCAGTCAATTCAGTTTCTGGTGAGAAGTCTATTCATGGTTTGCAGACAACCACCTTCTCACTGTGATTCCACATGGCAGTGATAGAAAGACAGAGAGAGATAGGGACAGGGAGAAAGAGAAAGAGGAGAGAAAGAGAGTGAGAGAGAACAAAGGTCTGGTCTGGCACTAATCTATCAGTTCAGGGTTCCCCCTTAGGGCCTCATTTAACCTCATTATCTCATTATTCTAAATACAGACACAGTAGAGTCAGGTCTTTAACATGCCTTTTATGGGGGCTTGATTCAGTCCAGAGTATCAATAATCCTCAAGGACCTCTGAGCATACCACAAAAACATTAAGCCCCTACAACGAAGACTAGAGACCTAAGAATCATGACCAAAATCCAGTTTTACTTGTCACATCTCCATGTCTCCTCTCAGGCCCACCCCACGGCATGGTGGACTAACTGAATAATGATACTGGGGACGCCATTTGCTCCTGCCTGTATCACTGTCCTTCCGCTAGAGGAAGTGACTTCTCAAGGTCACAGTCATATTGCTGTGATGCAGAGGACAGAGGTCCAGCAGGACCTGGGCTCTCCAGGCAAGAAATGACTGGAAAGCTCAGAAATGTAGCAAATGAGCCAACCCAAACAAAGTCTGGGTGATATAAAAAGACTTGGGAATTTTAAATTCCAAGCAGCAAAGCACTGCTTGATATAAGCCCATAGATAAAAGTGATCGGGGTTTAGTAAGGCCAAGGAGACATGCCTTCAGATGCATGCTTTTCTCAAGCTGTTTATCAGAATTCCTGTGACTCTGAGGAATCCCAAGTATATGCCAATGTCAGAGTCAGGGTGATGACTTTGAAAGGTGATAACCTTTGAAAGTCTCCCTTGAGAAAATATCCATAGTAGCCCTGGCTATAGCTATTGAGGATTGTACTTTGAAGACACTCCCTCTCGGGATTCCTTTTCATCCCTAACTCCCTTGAGTCAGTCTGTTCCAAAGGTGAAGTGTCTGGGTTCATCATTATTCCCTCCAAACTGTGTTCAATCACAAATGCAGACAGTGCATCTTATGAATATATTGACACATGGTAAAAAAAAAAAAGAAAAGAAAAAAATGATAAAAAGGAAACTGCTGAAGGAAAGTCAAATAGATAAACCATTTGGTGTGGGAGGGCAGCTGAGGAGCCAGAGGGAAGGTGACCTGGAGTCCTGTTTGGATTTTGTACAGAAGTGATTTCACCCCAGATTGATGGTCTTAAAATGATCACACATTTTAAATTTTTTTTTTAAACCTGCCATCAAAGAGTCAAGATGAACAGATGATAAAAGAGTAGAAAAGGGAATTTATTGGTTAAAAAAATTTTTTTCATAAGTACTGGGAATAAAAAGGAGAAAATGAGGAGCAATCAAGACAACTTATTTTATTAACAAGCATAATGTCTGCATAAAGAACACTGACATCTTTCAGGGACCAATTTAAGAGTCACTACCTCCATGAAGGATTTGCTGACCCTGCCTCCCAGGAAGACTTGCTCACTCTACCTGGAACAGACCTCTATGCTAGCCATGACACATGACACACCGTTGCCTTTATTAGTTTTTTTCTGTGCCATTAGACTAGGCTGGTTAAGGGCAGGACAAGATCTTGTCTATCTCTGTCTCTCCTACACATGAAATAGTGCCTGCCACATGGAAGGTGCTCTGTGAATATTCATTAAATGACAAGTTTGAAGGAGAACCTCCTGGAACTGAAGGAAGGCAGAACCATCACTCAACAAAACGCTGTAGAAGTTAAATGTCTCTTCAGAACATTCCCATCTTCTCTAAACTTTTTTCCTCCTTCAGCTGCTCCCTCTCCCCCAACTGCCATTGCCTGTGGTCCCAAACCCCAGGCTCTGGAAGCACAATTGCTTTCTCTTTCCTAGGGACTCTCTGACCCCAAAATGTCTCCCTTTCTGCCTCTGTTCTGCCATCTCAGAAATTAAAATCCTTTTCTTCCTTTAGGAAGAACCTGTTTTCATTTGAAAAGACAGCAACAGCTTAACCTGAATGTCTCTAATTGGAGAAAATTCAAGGACGAAAGAGAATTCTAAAGCTGCCAGATTAAACCCTGCCAAGGAGAAATTTACAAGCACGGCTTTGAATTCCACTGCTCTGTCTCCTCTGGCCTGGATGCCCTTATTAAAGACATCTGCAAGCCAGGAATTTTGTTCAGAATTTTTACAGCTCATCTACTGGTCTCCAGGCCCTGGCTTCTTAACCCAGAGTGCAAAAATTGAAGCCATTTTGTATGATGTTGGCCGTGGGCATTTTCTTCCTCTTGAGAACAAAGAAAGACTCATTTTAAGAGTGACCCTCTCCTCATAATTTCCACTAGATTCCCAAAGTTGTCTTAAGTCAAATGTTAAGAAAGCTGTCCTAACAGAAAGCATTTCTCTCCACCTCAGAAGGTGAATCAATCCTGTTATAAAACCCCCACTGCTCTACACCTGAAACTACACAACATTGTAAATCAACTATACACCAACAAAAAAGTTTTTAAATTCCTGCCAAATTTACTATCAAATTAACTATCTTTGCTTTCCTAATTACTATCCCAAAATTGACTATCTTTGCCACCCTACTCTTTCTTTTTTTTAATCTGTAAGTATTCTTTACTTCCATTAATATTTTTGGAGGCATATTTTCCACTGAAATGTATCAAAGTTGTATTAGAAATATTTCTAATTTGCTACAATTCAGTGTTCTCCATATCTTTCTCTAGCAATGAGATTAGTGACCTAATACTATGAACATACTGGGAACCCATCGTAGGAATGCTTATTTTCCCAGAAAAAAATCTCTTTTTATTGATGTTGCTGTGGAAGAAATGAAGGTAATAATAAAATCTTGGCTAGTGGGCTTACTATTTACAAAGCTGCAGTAATAACAATCGTGTACGAATACTATATAGTATTTTCTAATATCAGCAGCACATCTCTACACAGTAATTCATCTTTCTTAAAGACAGCTTTATGAAGGAGACAGGTATTGTTCTCTGTGACTAAGTGAAGTAACTTAGACAGAATGATAGATATTCTATCATATGATATAACTAACTTATAAGTGGAATCTAAAAGAATAATACAAATGCACTTATTTACAAACTGGAAACAGACTCATAAAACAAACTTATGGTTACAAAAGTGGAAATGGGAGTGGGGATAAATTAGGAGTTTGGGACTAACAGATGCACACTACTGTGGCAGGTGGGTTCATTACCACTAGCATCACCTGGGAAGCCCAACTTACAGAATATCAATTCTTAACTCCTTATAGAAGCGTTTCCAAGTCTATGACTGAAGCTCTAGTAAAAAGAAATATAAATGTAAGACTACATAGAAGGGGAAAAGAGAATCGCAAAGTCTAAAACTTGCCAAGAAATTAAGAGGTCATTTTTCTCTGCCATCTACTGCTAGAGTTCTTATTATAGTTTCTCTAAAAAATCATGTAATTATTTTTTGAAGACCTCCAATGACAAACTCACTGTCACACAACGTATTTTCCTGTTTATTTGCTAAGTCATGTCCGACTCTTGGGACCCATGAACTGTAGCCCACCAAACTCCTCTGTACATGTGATTTTCCAGGCAAGAATACTAAGGTGGGTTGTCACTTCCTTCTTCAGGGGATCTTCCTGACCCAGGGATCTAACTCACACCTCCTGCATTGGTAGGCGGATTCTTTACCAGGTATATTACTCTACAGTTATAATCTCTGAATTTCTAGTAAATTACTTAAAGTTAGGCAAAAATCTAACTTACAGCTAGATTGCTTGAGAAATCCAGGCAACTGAAGTCCCTTTATCTAGACTGTCTTTGAAAAAGCTAAAGGTTGTGTTTTGAGTCTCTCTTCTTTCTTGTTTTGAGACAGCACTGTATCCTGTATCCTGCTTATTTTGGTCAGTCTCCCTAGGTCCTGATCCTGCACAGGGGGACTAGTAATGACCCAGAGACCCAGTAATCCCACTCCTGGACATATACCTAGATTAAGCCATAATTCAAAAAGACACATGCACCCTTATATTCACAGCAATGACTATTTACAATAGCCAGGACATGGAAGCAACCTAAATGTCCATCAAGAGATGAATAAGTAAAGAAGATGTGATACATATAAACAAAACACCATTGCTCAGACATAAAAAAGAAATGGAATTGGGTAATAGGTAGATGTGTATGGACCTAGAGTCTGTCATACAGAGTGAAATATCAGGAAAACAAATATCATATATTAATACGTGTACGATTAATGCAGAAAAATGGTACAGATGAACCTATCTGTAGGGCAGGAGCAGAGACTCAGATGTAGAGGATGGACTGGTGGACGCAGGGGCGGGAGGGAGGGTGGGAAGAGCTGAGCGAGTAGCACTGAGATGTGACCAGTGGAATCCTGCCGTGTGGCCCAGGGAGCCAGCTGGGTTGTCTCTGACCCAGAGGGCTGGGATTGCGGGATGAGAGGCAGGGCCCACAGGAAAAGGATGTATGTGTGCACGCATTCCATTCATTTTGTTGTACTGTAAAGCTGCTATGCCTCAGCTAGAAAAAAGAATGAATGAACGAGCACACATCTTAGTGGTTTCTCTGTAGGAGAAAGAGATGGCAGGAAATGTCTAGCATCCTGAATCACTGAGTCTTCCAGCACTACCTATTTCAACAAGAGTTTCCTAAAACCTTGGGGTGGGAGGAGGTGGAGGTGGGGAATAGCAATTCTCTGAAACTGAGTGATGGGAGGGCGAACACTCTATTACTAACCACAGCTTGGAAATCCATTTCCCATATATTAGACTGATCTGTAAGCCTTTACACCAGCCCTGGGATTTAAGCTTAAGCCAACAAACACAGCATGCATATCTCCTTGTTTCCAGCATTTAGCCAGGGTTTCAAGCATGTAAATGCCTTTCGGGTAGGTAGAGCTTTCAGTGAAGTGAGGCTTTAGAGTATAAGAAAACAGAGGTTAAGACAGAATTCATGAATGCCTTCCAACCAACAAGGACCTACTATATAGCACAGGGTTAGTATAACCAATAAGGTAAAAGAATCTGAATATAATAGATAATGTATAGCACAGGGAATTATACTCAATATTTTATAATAACCTATAAGGGAAAAGAATCTGAAAATAATAGATATGTATATGTAACTGGGCCTCTCTGGTGCCTCAGAGAGTAAGAATCCGCCTGCAGTGCAGGAAACCCAGGTTCAGTCTCTGCGTCAGGCAGATCCCCTGGAGAAGGGAGTGGCTGCCCACTCCAGTGTTCCTGCCTGGAGATTCCTGCGGATAGAGGAGACTGATGGGCTACAGTCCATGGGGTCTCAAAGAGCCGGACATGACTAAGGGACTAACAAATGAATTATAGAAAACTGTTTCATATATAACTGAATCACTATGTTGGACACCTGAAACTAACACAACATTGTAAACCACATATAATTCAGTTATAAACAAGAATGTCTTCCAGTTAAGTTTATTTAAAATGTGCTGCTTTTCAGGCAATTTATTAAAAATATATATATATATGTAACATTTTTAATTTATCCCTTAGACTTCAGACTACCTACTCGACTTCAGCAGGAAAGACTGAAGCCCAGCTCTTCTCACTGTGGCGCTTTAAGCAAGTTATTGAAGGTCTGTCTACAGGCCTAGGGCTTCCCTGGTAGCTCAGTGGTAAACCCTCAGACAGAGGCGTCTGGTGAGCTGCAGTTTAGGGGGTCACAAGAGAGCTGGATTTGACTCAGTGACTAAACAACAAATAACAACTATATGCATTAGATTCTACAAACCTAAGATACTGATTATATTAATACCACGAATCACACAGGATTATTGTGAGGCTTAAGTGCTTTTTACATTAATTAGAATTGTGCCAAGGTGTACAGTTTATATATATATATATATATATATATATACATATATATATATAATAGAGTATACAAAGTAATAGATATGTAATCTGATATAGTTATTTTTGATATGCATTATCTGTATCCATAAGAAAGAGTATCTGAGCAGGTACTAATGTGCCCGTAGAACCATAGCCAAAAGATGCTTTGGAGGAAATCTTTCATCTCAGTTCTCTGTAACCATCTGGCTATAATTCAATCACATCAGAGGAGAATGATCTAGTTTAGAGGAAAGATTACTGACTATCCAGAGACCTGGCATCTGGTCCCAGTTGTCATGAGTTAGCTGGCTGGCCTAACTCATGGTTAATCAGTTAATCCATGCCTCCGTGTCCTCAGCCAGCCTTACTGACCTTACAGAGATATTATAGTGGCAAGATTAAAAAACTGGCATGTTGCTATAATGGTGCTAATCATATAAAACCTGTTAATAAATAAGATGTCTAATAACACGTGATGTTTTCCTTTCCTCTTGCAGAGTCTCTTAAGAGACTTGGTTGGCCATTCATTATCCCTATTTCTCTCTTTTTTCTTCCCTTCCATGTTGCTTTTAGAATGAATGAGTTCTTTAGAGTTAGCCGTTGTTACTGCTATTGTAAATCAGGCCTGATTCAAACCATTGTCTGAACATTATTCTTAATTTTCCATGTCATAAAAAGCTGGAAAGCAAGATGATACACAGAAGAATAAATGCAAGGAAAATAAAGGAAGAGAAATTTCTAGAGTTTCCATCTAAGGTCTAAAGAGGGCACAGAGTATACCCCTGGCTTCCTGTATGCCACCACCCCCACCCCCAGAGTCCATCCCTGTGATGGGTGGTTCAAAAGCCCAAACTCATCTCCCTATACTGCAGGTTACAAGAGAAGAAAGACATTCTTGACCATAAGAAAGAGTTCTTGAGAACACAATATATGGTTCTCCACCTCTGCCCTGTTGGACTGTTCTAACCATTCTCTAGGATTTTGATCTCAAAGTATCCTTGGCCATGACTGCATAAATGATTCTCATCACTGCAGGGTGGAATTAAGTCATATGAGGAGGGAACCTGGCTTCTGCTAACAGACATCAAAATGTTCAATGTTGATGTCCGTCAACATTCCTTGTATGAACTGGATTCTCATCCCTTTATTCTTCTAATCTTTGCATATTTCATTTTGCCACATTCTTTCCAACACCTGATTCCTGGCACCCAGCCCCATACTGCACAAGGTTATGACTCACTTATATCGCTTCTCTTTAAGACCGAGGCAATCACCATCTATTAATACAGCCTGCATTTTTGCCAATTGTTTTAACAGCCCTCAGTAAAGGATCCTGCAGCATAGAGGACAGGATATATGTGATACGTGCCCTTCTGAAATTCAGACATGCTGATGGTCTCCTTTATTCTTAATGGATTCCAGCACAGAATAAATAATAAAGAATGACTGCTACATAATTAAAGTAAATTAAAATCAATACGTTTGCAACTTCAGCAGCGAATTGACACGGGACCTGAGTACCAATGAAACTCATTAGGGAAAGCACAACCAAAGGTTGGTCTGGAGATCTGGAGATAAGCTGCCCAGTGGGACCAAACTAAACCTGAAATTATGCAGCGCTCTGGAGGGCATGCACTGGCCCTCCAGTCCAGAAGGACACTCCACGGGCTTTATGCAATCGGAACTCACCATTCTCGCAGAGCAGGACAGCCAGGAAGCCCTGAGAAGAAGAATTGATATACAGCAAGAGGCTGGGTGCCTGGGCTGTCACAAAGCTCAATGCAATGTTTTCTTTGGATAGGGCTGCATCCACGTAAATCGCTGAGGAAGAGAGGCTCACATTCTTGGTCACTGGGTAGGGTTCTTGAAACATGTAAGTCACTGAAGTGCCAGCCTCAAAAACAGCAGAAACCTCTGCAAAACATCAGAGAGGAAAGCACACATTGAAACATTCAGGAGACCCATCATTGCTTGTTTACTGTTCATTTCTACACATCGGTCACTGTGTGAAGATAACATGAATTATAGACTATGCTTCCTACAATAATTTTAAACCGGCAGATATCATCATTCCTATTTACAAAGGAGAAACATGAGGCTTGTTGGGGTTAAGCACCTTGAACAAGGTTGCACAGCTAGAAGAGAGAGCTCAGATGTGCACCGTGAAATGTGGGTCCAGTTTCACATATATTTGCAGAATAACTACCATGTGCCAGGCTGATTTCTTTAGAAACAAAGATGAGATGTCCCTACCTACTGCACAGTAGGAAGAAATTGCCTTGGGGTTATCTTCCCTTCAAAACTGAAATCCTTACAATTTTTATGTTTTTCTCGTGGGTCAGGAGGATGTTGAGTGGGCACAAAACTACTGAGAGTAGGATCCTGGGAGAGAAAGCAATTCTCTGTGGTATTGCATTAAGGGTGAGGACCAACAGAAATGGAGGCGGGGAAGGCTGTGGAAACAGTAGGAGAGGCACAGGTATCCAACTCCTGGATCAATTATTTTATTTTACTTATTTCAGTGAAGCACAGTTGATTTACAATATTGTGTTAGTTTCAGGTGTACGGCAGTGATTCCGTTATACATACATGTGCATCTATTCTTTTCAAATTCTTTTCCCTTATAGGTTTTTACAAAATATTGAGTATAGTTCCCTGATATGTAATAGGTCTTTTTTGGTTAAAGGAAAACATGCAAATCTACATCTATATTACATGATTAATTTCTCTTTTTCCTGAATGATAGGTTGACTATCCCCATGAAGTTCCCTGATTGAATTGGTGGCACCTAAAACATAATCAACCTGGCTTTGCGTCCTAATTCCATTGCAGATTTGTTCTACTTTTGTGAAACTTCTATAGCAGTTTGTAATGGTGTCAAAAGAAAATTAAAGTGGCATATTTATGCATATTGCTTAGCAGGTTGGGAATACCAGTTCCTTTTTCACTAAAAGTTCAAGAGAAAGTGTTCTGTATTTATCATGCAGATTAGAACAGCATCAGTACTCCTCATTACAGATATTCACAGACACTGGTCGCTGGGAGGGTTCTAGCTGGTCATCAGCTTCACTCAAGCACGTTTCTTCTTTGTTTTCAAGCTCTTTTCATAAAGTGACTCTTTTCAGGGACATGTGGCCTGCATTTTGACCTACTATCTCCTACTTAAAAGAGTAATGGCCTTTATGGGATGTTTGTGTGTGTGTTCAAATATAAGTATAATTCAGATCATTCTGTATATTAAATACTAAGTATATAAATGCACATTCATTCATATTACATTTTTCTTTATACTTAGGACAGTAAATTAAAATGAAAAACACTTTTAAAACTAGAGTTGTCTTATCAAATTTCTGTCTTTCCTCCTCCCCTAGCCTCAGTTATAACTATTTTTATTACTTAGACATTGTGAATTTCAACTTTAATTCATCAAAACACATGAATTTGATTTATTCTCTGTTTCTCCTCTTTTATAATCTAAGAGTTTGAGCTCTCTGATCATATTTAAGCCCTCTGATTAATCTGAACATCTGAAACCATTGGGCTAAATGGCAGAAAAATCTTCACTTGAAGGTGATTATTATTAATAATCATCATAAAACTCCAGGATCACAACAATCAACATTAGCAACATCCTTTCAGCACCTACCTCATTGAAAGAACTGTGCCAATTAGATTTTGAGAAGACAGGACACATGAGAAAGAAATAAGACTGGTGGGACGTGGCCTTGGATGTGATGTGTGAATGACAAAGACGGTGAATCCCAGAGGGGGATCCTTCTGTGGTCAGGAGCAGCCTGAGAAGACTTGGAAGAGGAGCTTGGTAATGACTAGGTGTGAAAATGTGTAAGGGATTCAGAGGCGGTGCTGGGAGACCAGGTGATGCTGCTGAGGACTTGTGCCCTGGTAGCCTCAGAGCAGATTAACCTGCGCCTGGACCCTGCTATGGCCTTCTCCTGCTCTCTCAAGTGACTCTCTCAAGCTCCGGCTAACACAGACAGGAACGAATTCAGTCTCATGGAGAGGAGAAGGGTTGGGAGAAAGGATGGAAAGGAACAGCACACAGCAGGAACTCAGTAAACAACTGGTCTTAATAATAAAAGTAGATTCAGAATTAGAGTAAGTATAAAGATTAGGCCTTAATGAATAGGCTAGCAGTTCTATAGGCTCAGTCAGGCTGTACTTGATTTAGAAAAACTTCAAACAAACTGAAAATAAATGAAAGAAATGAAAATTTGAATGCTGAGTGGATATTTCACACTATTCAAAAATCATGAAATTTTTACCAGTCTTGTGGATACATGTTTTTATGAGTTCTTATCTTTTAACAATACATATCATAATATTTACAGAAGAACTTATATGATACCTGGAATTTGCTTCACTATAATAAAAGAGGAGGAGGGATGATAGCCTATAGATGAAATAAAAATAATCATGAGTTAATAACAGTTGAAGCTAAGTGAGGGATGAATGGAAGTTCTGAAACCTTTCTCTCTATTGCAGTACATAATTTAATTTTTCTGCAATAAAAAGTAAAAAAAAAAAATATAAGTTGGCAGAAAGGTAAATAACATATCATTTTTTCAATAAGTTTTTGACAATTGTTAAATTACTAAATATATGTATACCATTTTTCACTGAAATTCCATTAATAAGGGAATAATCAATACATATGCTTATCATAGCATTATTTATGTACAAAATTTGGGGTAATCTAAAATTCCCAAATAATGATACAGGCAATTTACTGACACTTTATATGCCAGGCATGACCTCAATTGCTATGTGAAGTGCTTGTTAAATTTCCACAACAGACTTTCATGTAGAATTTCTAAATTTTTAACATATTACAGGTGACAAGACCATAGAATCATGAGGTTGAATTACACAAACAGCATCACACAGTGTAGACTGTAGATGAGCCAGAATCTGAACACAGGGAGGTCTGGTACTGGAGTCCTACTATCGCTTCACTAAAATGCGCCAGTGATCAAATGGGTTAAATACACAGAAGCAATTCCACCAGATGGAATATACTGCAATCATTAAAACTGAATTATATAGGAATGCTTATTAAAAACATTAGATAATATATTTGGAATTCTATTTGAAAATATACTCAGAAATCTAGAAAAATAAAAACCAATCTAATCATTCAAAAACAACTACCAAAAAGAAAATCCAATTTTCTTGTAGTTCTTTTCTTTGCCTTTAGTGTAGCTGAGAAATTCTGTCTATTCCATTTTATTAATGTATTATGGAGTGCTAATGGTTGTGTAACTTTGTAAATATATTAAAAAAAAAACTGAATTGCACATTTTAGAAGCATAAATTTTGGGTATGTAAATTACATCTCAATAATAAAAATAAAGAGAAATACATAAACAAAACAATAAAAAAACCTTATGTATTTGAATCCTATTACCACATTCTTGTTCAGGATGAAATTAGGGTCAAAAAGTGTAAGTCACTAAACCAATATGACTGTCAGAGTTCTCACGTGTTAAATGCAACATTACTTCTTCCTTCAAACCTTGGGCATAAGGAATAAATGCTGCAGTCCATAAGTACTAGCTAATTTGTGATTATTACTTGTTTATATCCAGATCAGAAACATAAAGTGGGTCAATAGGTGGTGGTTCTAGACCAGTCACTGGTCATGGACAAATGTCCTTAATTCCACACTAGATATTTACAAGATTTGCATCCCCTAAAATATACATGGAAGGCTAGCATAGAAACCTCCTCCAATAGAGAACAGCCTTGTCTAGGACCATCTTGGAGCTAAGGGTTCCCATTTCAGTCCAAAGCCACATTTCCCAGAGTCAACTGCCATGGCTCAAAGATGCAGTTAAAAGGTTCATCTTACATTCTTTGCAACTGCAGACTATAAAGGGAATTATTTCCTTAGATTTATGAGATGGAGAGAAAGTTCACAAACAGTGAAATATGAAGCAAGCTGAAAAGGCTAAGTACATATTTGTCCATTTTTCTTATAGATCACACTAAAACGTGGGGAGAGAGCACAGCAGATATTTCAAGAAATACAGTCAAAAGATGCAGTGGCATGGACAGAAGATAATGAATAGGAGTTTTTTCAGAGAAAGGAGCCAATGGGAAATTAGGCTAAATTTAGAGTGAGATGATCTATGAAATGTTTGAAAAATGTCTCTGGAGAAATGCATAGAGTTCTATAATTTTTCTTCATATTTTATTTTTTCCCAAACAAACACTTGGTTATAGATCTTGTAAAATAATGCTAGCAGGTTTTAGGGACTTGGACTTGAGGGTGTTTATTCTGCATTTGCTTCTTCTAGCATGTAGAGCCAGTCTAAGGGTGGCATTACAAATTTCAGGGGAGATTATTCCAGAGACTTCCACCAATGTTAAAACCCAGGAGCTCACATGAACAGCCTACCAACACAGGACCTGCTTTAGTTCAATCTTCCATGCAGGCCTGCCACTCTGCTGGCCCTAAAATTTGTACCGGTAATTTTCTCCCAAGGAGCACAGTGTTTTCCAGCAACAACAAGCAAATGATGCTAACTGACTGGGGAGGAGGCCAGCATCAATGAATGAAGAGCTTAAATTACAGCCTTTTAAAGAGAGCATTGAGTGTTGTGGTGGTTGTTGTTGTTTTCCTATTATTTTTAAATTCTAAGAGTAAGTTGAATGAAATAAAACATTGTTTGTTAGTGGTGCTTGAAAGATGTGTTTTCATGAACCGACAAGAATTATTTGTAATTCCTATCATTGTTTGTATGTAAATGGTGTTTCAAAGTGATTAAAACATTTTATTTTAATAGTTTAAATGCTGCTCTTGAACTAATGTTTACATTCTTTGTCCAACAATCTTTATTTTCCATCAATAGAATAAACTTTAGAAGATTCTGCAAAGATTGACAATAGACCAAATTGTCTGTCCTTCTAGTTGAAAAACACTAGGTATTGATACTGAATTGTGAATTTTTATAGTTTGTAGTCAGATTTAATTTCTCTAGAGAATTTACGCCATAAGCATCATTCCTTGTTCAAGTCTGTGTATCCAACATGATTAGCTTTAGTCATTGAAATTAATTTAGGCACTAGGGCAGGGGTTTTGACCCCTGTGCCCCATTCTTGGCCCCCTTGGAGCTAAATGTGAATCTTTGGGCAAGGCTTTTAAAGCCTCAGACACCACTCACATCACCTTCAGAACTGAGAGATTTTATTTTTTTAAATACATGATATGGATGTTATTAACTTACCTCTACTCTCTCTATTGGAAAAATGATTCATGATGGCTTCAACGTCTCTAAAGGTTTTCCAGGGCAGACTCTATGATTATTTGATCACATTTGTGGATGAAGAAATTGGAATTAGGGAAGTTAGCACAACAGAAATGACAGTCCACCTCTCCCAGGGCTGAGCTGGCTCCAGGCCACATCAAGCGTGCTCTCCTGTTACTATCTACGCTGCTCAACTGAACTGCCCGTAACCACACACCTGCTGCTGCTGCTGCTGAGAAGCTTCAGTCGTGTCCGACTCTGTGCGACCCCAGAGACGGCAGCCCACCAGGCTCCCCCGTCCCTGGGATTCTCCAGGCAAGAACACTGGAGTGGGTTGCCATTGCCTTCTCCAATGCATGCATGCATGCTAAGTCACTTCAGCCGTGTCCGACTCTGTGCGACTCCATGGACTGTAGCCCACCAGGCCCCTCTGTCCACGGATTCTCTAGGCAAGAACACTGGAGTGGGTTGCCATTTCCTTCTCCACCGCACACATGAAGGATGTGCATATGTAATTATGTTGAGAAGCAATCCAGAGAGTCTGCAGAGAGGGAAATTGAGGGAGAGTCAATGAATGTTTGAGGACTCTCTAAGGGCACGAGTTTCCTGTGACATGACTACAATCTGTAGGCAGTAAAACACAACCTGTGGGGAAAACGTAGATTTCTACTGTACCTTTCTTGCAAAAGGGCCCTTCATATGGTGAGCTGGCGCAGTCGCAGAAGTATCCACTGTGCTTCTCCACACACTCGCCCCCATTGTGGCAGATGCTGCCGTAACTGCTGCAGTGGCCCGGGCATCCCGGCCGAGCTCCAGAGGCGGCCTTCGCCCTCTCCTCCAGGTCCAGCTTTTGCCCATTCAAGTGTAAGGAGCGTATGCATCCTAGGAAGCCTTTCTGTCTTGATGATGTTCCCCCTGAGCGGTGAAAATAAAAGGAGAAAAAATATAAGGTACAGTGCTCACATTTTTGAGGTTTAATATCCCCAAACTGATAATAGTTAATTAATAATCTGTTGGCATGATGTATTGGACTTTTCTATTAAAGTTTCCAGTGGGAAAAAAATAAATAATTAAAGTTTCCAGATTAGGAATTCAAAGAACCTGGGGAAAAGGGCATGTGTTTCCAGGCTGGAAAAAGTACTCTCCCACTCAATAAATAAATAAATACAATACAAAACAATGGTTCATGTGGAATCTTCCACTTGACATGTTTAACATAGAAACTTCAGATGACTGGGCTCCTTGCAAATGAAATAAAATGTATTCTTCCTCTAAAGTGATGTGAAAGTTACTCACTTGTGTCTGGCTCTTTGTGACCCCATGGACTATACAGTCCATGGAATTCACCCGGCCAAAATACTGGAGTGGGAAGCCTTTCCTTTTTCCAGGGGATCTTCCCAATCCAGGGATTGAACCCAGGTCTCCCGCATTGCAGGAGGATTCTTCACCAGCTGAGCCACAGGGAAGCCCCACTCTTTGTATACAGCAGACACTTATCTGAGGTGAATGCACAGAGTGGGGCTGTCCCTCTGGCAATGTCAGAAGCAAGCTGTTTGGTGCACTGAGTTAGAAAAGGCAACAAGCTTTGTAAAGCTCGGGCTTTCCCGGTGGCTCAAAGGGTAAAGAATCTGCCTGCAGTGCAGAGACCTGGCTCTGGTCTCTGGGGGAGGAAGATCCCCCGGAGGAGGGCATGGCTACCACTCCAGTATTCTTGCTTGGAGAATTCCATGGATAGAAGAGCCTGGTAGGCTACAGTCCATGGGGTCACAGAGTCAGGCACGACCGAGCAACTTTCACTTTGGAAAGCTTATGCAGCACTGTGTCAAGCACTATAAAGAGACGGATGTCAGGACCAGACAGACATGGCGTCAAACTCCATGCCAATAGCCATTAGACCTAAGGACCATAATGACCACATAATGACTAAATCCCCTAAGCCTCAGCTCCTTCATCTCTAAAATTAGAATCAGTCTATTTCATGTGTTTATTTACAAGGCTTAGTTAAGATTATGGAATATGCTTCATCCTTAATCATTGTTCTTTTCTCTTGAGCCTCACAATGATTAGAACTAGTAGTCTATGTGTGTGTGCATGCATGTATGTGTATATATATCTCCCAGTGATTACCCCCAAATCATTATTTGGAAAATAAATTTCTTCCTCTGGAATGCAGAAAAGAATTGCAACCCAGCTGTCTCCTGAGGGTACATCTTGAAAGCTTCAGAAAGAGTTGCAACGCTTTTTGCAAATTAATCAGGAACAGAGGAGATTCAAAGTGACAGAGTGTTTAGTCACTGTTGGAAACCTAGAATTCTACCAACCTAAACCAGAGGATATTAGAAAAATGTGTGCAGAGAGACAATAAGCCAAGAATTAAGCCAAATTTCATCAGTAGATATTGATCTGGTGTTGGGAATTCTGGGAGAGTTCAGAGAGGATACAGAGTGAACCTGTCCATACAAAACACAAATTCTATTTCAAATTCAATGCTTTGGCCTAAAGCCCATAGAAGTGGAAAAATGGAGGACACATTGAAGTCTCCAAGGTCTACAGAGTGTCCTAATGGAGAAAAGGCAAGTTGGAAAACAATGGCAGTAATGAGGTGGTATTTATATATTGTATAAATCATCTCTCCTTTCTGAGCCTCATTTATTTGTAGTCATCCATGCTATAATTTTATTAAATCCTGGTCCAGCAAATGACCGGATAAAAATATATTCATATCAAAGTGGATACAAATGTGAATTCTAAATATGTTATCTCTGACCAGGAATATCACAATAAATAAGAAACAAAGCTGTAAGTTAGATAAATGAATATATAATGTGAAAAAAAAATCTGTCAGCCTGGCAGGGTGGACAAGATGTTAATTAGCAATAGGGTTGAGGGACTTCCCTGGTGGTTCAGTGGCTGAGACTCCCAGCTCCCAATCAGGGATACAGGGTTCAATCCCAGGTCAAGGAACTAGTTTCCACATGTTGCAACTAAGACCTGGTACAGCTATATAAACAAATAAAAATAAACACATAAAAAAGATTTTCAAAAAGCAAAAGAGTTGGAAGTGAGGAGAATTCTGCCATCTCTGAATCACACCAGGCTATCAGATCCGTAAATATATGTACAGTATCCACTGGCTGCCTCTGCAAGATTGAGACAAAAATGTTTCTAAAGAATTAATCTAGTGTTTTATTCTGAAGAAGTGATAGAACTCCACTGTTTTCAGTTCTGATAAGTGATACCCAAGCAGGCCAGAAGGTCAAACCCAAACTGTTTTCTCCTGTCTGTCTCAATTTTAGTGAGTAAATCTCCTTTTAACCACAAGATAAATCAATTATAAACAGAAGCAGATCATGAAGAAAGGTTCATCATTTCTTTCCTAGAGATGGTGTAGAATAAAAAGAGGAAAATTTATGTAGGCAAATGTTTTATTTTATTTTTCCCCTTATTTTGCAGTCACTCCCTGTGGCGGATTTGTATAATTCTTCATATATCTTGTTAGTGGCATTTTTCTTCTAAGCAGAGGTGGAGAATGCAGGATCTATTACACATTTGCTTGTGTGTGACTTAGTCAACACATTTATAAATGAAGAAGTGACTAGGGTGGTGTTTCTAGCAGAAATACACTCCTCGGTGTTTGAGACATATAAAGGATGGTGAGAATGACCCCAAATAAGGGGGTCATTTCAATTGCACATGCTAGTAAAACACAATGACACAATGAATATGAACCAAATTGTGCAATGAATTAAATTTTCATTTTCGCCTCGCTGGTTTTTATTCTTTAAGAAGAAGAAAAACTAGAGGTTAGGCTCCTTTTTCTTATGGAGAGGTAATATTGTAGACTAAGAATAGAGTGCTTCGAGAAAGATGCTCCCCACCCACACAGTCATGCCCAATCAGGTGGTAAGCACGTTCCCTTTTCTGACAAGGTCACCTGTTTTGCGTTGTGTTGGTGGAGGTGTGAATCTTCCCTGAAACTTGAATACTGTACAGAAAATGCTGCCACGATCTTCAGTCCCCTTTCTCACTCACAGTCCTCCCTCAGTCCTGTCCTATTCATCTGCACCCTTAATTATCTTTGGATCCATCAGCCTCTCCCCACACTAAGAGCCACGTCTTGAATTTGTCTCACCCTTGCTTCAATTCCTCAAAATGAGAAAAGCCGGGACCTGGGATGATCACTTGCTGCAGTGCTTGCACCTGGAGAAATGTTTCCTGAAGCAACAAAGTACGAAGAAACTTCAAGGGACTGAAAATAACTGTGTGTGTTCACAACTGGGGCAAATGACGGATGTGGCTGTGTGCTCAGTTGCTCACTGGGTCTGACTATTTGTGACCCCATGCACTATAGCCTAGCAAGCTTCTCTGTCCACGGGATTCTCCAGGCAAGAATAATGAAATGGGTTGCCACTTCCCACTCCAAATTTATGGACAACAAGATACAACAAAACCAAAAGAACCCAACTGCCACTTCTGAAGAATTAGAACAGGGTACTGTGCATGCCTCCTGCATACAACACCATCTATTCAGTTCAGTCACTCCACTGTGTCTGATTCTTTGTGACCCCATGGACTGCAGCATGTCAGGCTTCCCTGTCCTTACTGTCTCCCAGAGTTTGCTCAAACTCATGTCCATTGAGTCAACGATGCATCCAACCATCTCATCCTCTGTCACCCCCTTCTCCTCTTGCCCTCAGTATTTCCCAGAATCAAGGGCTTTTCCTGAGTCATCTCTTGGCATCAAGAGGAAAAGTACTGGAGCTTCAGCTTCAGCCTCAGTCCTCAGTGAATGTTCAGGACTGATTCCACCTAAGCCATCCCTCTGGCCTGACTCCTGGACCTGCCCCTCCCCTCACCCCACATAGGAAACCAGCTAGATCCCTACCCAGGAAGCGAGCAAGGGGACGCGTTACTTGTTCTCGCTCTCTCCTACGGCAGGAGCCCCAGTAAATACTTGCTTACGTTTTTGTGGGTGTGTGCTCAGCAGCTTCAGTCATGCCCACTCTTGGTGACCCTGTGGATACATACACACGACTATATACAATAGGCAACCAGCAAGGGCCTGCTCTGTAGCTCAGGGAAGTACACGCGATGCTTTGCAATGACCTATAACAGAAGAGGATCTGAAAAACATGCATGTGTATAACTGATCACTGCTGGACACCTAGAACTAACACAGCTTTGTGAATCAACTAAACTCCAACTTAAAAGCAAAAAAGACTATACCCTTATTTTGGCACTGGGCTTGGCCCAGAGTAAAGAAATAAATAAACATGGACAATTTAAAAATTTCTAGTAAGTTTTCCATTGAAAACTCTGAAGACCGGTTAATGAAAAAGCTACTTCCCTGCTTGACAAAGCTAAGCTGCCCTGGGATCAGTCCCTTTATGACAGGATGAGGAATGCCCACTTGGCCCCATTCCCTATCAGCACAGCTGCGTTCTTTCAGACTGCCTTTCTGGCCCTTGAAGGTGTTTGAATTTTCAACTGTTGCTCTCATATATTTTTATCTTATGTATCTGATTCTTGCCTAGAGTTTACCATAAAGTTGGGAGAAGAACAACAAGAAGCATAGCAATAAAAAGAAGTTATTCTTAAAGTAGCTGAGATTATGTTTCTGAGGCTTGCACTTAATCTAGATTAAGCAAGGTGTTTAAGAATTAGAACAATGCCTCTAATTCTAAAAAAAAAAAAATTCAAACATACTGTATGCTAGAAACTGTATAATTAACTCATTTAATATTCATTGGGATAGAAGAAATTCTTCATATTATTCACATTACAGAGTTGAGGAAACTTAGTGACAGAGAAATTGCTTTGGCCAAAGTCAAGAATCAATTCCAGAGCCAGGAGTCAGACTGGGATCTCTTGACCTTCAACGCCTGGATACCTTCAAAGCCCTAAAAATCCTAAAATGAGCTATTTGATCAGACTATTTTGAAATGGAGTGGGGATCTATGGTCCTTCCTCCCCCGCCCCATGTCCTCTGCCTGCCTTTGTCTGTAGAAAAACTTCAGTCGCAGAATAAGTTTAATCAGAGAAGTGAGAAGATGCAGAAAGAAAGGAAAGCAGTCAAACAGGACAAAATAATAGTTTAGCCACTGAACAAAGTCCGGGACCTTCGTCCCTTCTGAAGGCATATGGTGGTACTCTGAGCCGGCTCCTACGCGCTGCCTATGCAGACTGAACCCCCAGCAGCTGGGAGTTCACTGCATGACGAGCAGATGGTAGCCACTGCGTACGTTATCCCAACTTGGAGAACTGGTCCCAGAGAAATGGGAACAGATCCACCCAGAACTGAAGGTAACTGTACTCAATCAAGATGATGCTAGTCAGACCACTACGTGACCAATCTCAAGTGACCGTCAGAACTGACTGCTGCCTCGCAGGTAGCCCTCTCCCTCTGCCTGCACGCGCCTGAGCCTCCCCATTAAGTTTCTGAGCACTGATTGTCACTTTGGACAGGAGTCTGCCCTCTCCCCAAGCTGGCAACCTCCAAAATAAGGAAAACTTTCCTTTCTACCAACTTTCCTCTCCACTACTGACTTTCAAGCAGTGAGCAGCCAGACCCCACTTTTGGCAACAATTTGGGTCAGTACTACAACTAACCACTGCTTCCACTTTCTTGTTCTCATCTTTCCGTGGATTCTCCCACCAAGTAATATATACATGTGCATTTATTCTCTCTTCCATATCAATCTTCTCGACAGACTAAACTATTAGTTCACCAGCCTACATAGAAGCAATTGTATACGAATCTCTTCTGTTGGCCCTTGGTATCAAGTGACTTCATTATGATGATGTTTCCTTGGACTGAGTATGAATCAACTCTTAAAAAAGTTACCACCATCATTCTAAATCTCTTAGAAAATCACCCTGTGTCAGCTCAACAAATGCTCATTGCTTTCAGAGAAACATCTCAACTGCTCGTGCCCTCCCTGAACAAGAGCCTCTGTTTCTCCCACGTGTGCCTGCAGTCTGGGTCACACACATTCAAACAAAACTCCTTTGCTGAGGACCTTTTTTTCTGGAACAACACTGAATGTGTCAGGTCAGGGTCCTGTTTCACAAAAATACGCAGTGTCACACTCTCCCTCTCACTCTTCCTCTCTCCTTGAACTTGAAGCAGCTGTTATCTATACAAATCACTTTGCCTAAAGTCAAGAGTTGAGTGAAGTGCAGATGCATTTCTACCCAGATTTCAAATTCTACAGCAGCAGCATGTTTAGCATGTACTTGTTAAAACAAAACAAACGTGCTAACCATCAGTGACTTTTTCTTTCGTGCCTGCCCCTTCAATTGGCAGAATTTGGGTACCAGAAGGAAATCCCAGTGGAGGTTTTAATTCCAAAATCTCATTTCCTTAAGGATAAGGCATGTGTCTGCTTACCTTTTGCTAGATGCAGAGATTGCTTGCTTAGGAATCAATAAACACACACTACGAAATAATGCAGGTGGCGCTAACTCGATGTCTACAAAGTAAAATGGGGATTTTGTTGCTGTTGTTTTTCAGTTGCTCAGTCATGTCTGACTCTTTCTGACTTCATGAACTGAAGTGCGCCAGGCTTCCCTGTCTTTCACTACCTCCCAGAGTTTGTTCAAACACATGTCCGTAGAATTGGTAATTCAATCCAACCATCTCGTCCTCTGTTGTCCCTTTCTCCTCCTGCCTTCAATCTTTCCCAGCATCAGGGTGTTTTCCTAGGAGTCAGCTTCTGGCATTAGAGGCCAAAGTATTGGAGCTTCATTTCAGCATCAGTCCTTCCAATGAGTATTCAGGAGTGATTTCCTTTAGGATGGACTGGTTGGATCTCCTTGCACTCCATAGGACTCTCAAGAGTCTTCTCCAGCATCACAGTTTGAAAGCATCAATTCTTTGACACTCAGCCTTCTTTATGGTCCATCTCTCTTTATGGTCCATGACTAGTGGAAAAATCATAGCTTTGACTATATGGGACCTTTGTAGACCAACTGATGTCTCTGCTTTTTAACATACTGTCTATGTTTGTGATTCCTGTGTTGGGAAGATCCCCTGGAGAAGGGCATGGCAACCCACCCCAGTATTCTTCCCTGGAGAATCCCATGGACAGAGGAGCCTGGTGGGCTACAGTCCATAGGTGGCAAAAAGTCAGACAAGACTGAAGTGACTGAGCACACAGCATAGGTTTGTCATAGCTTTCCCTTCCAAGGAGAAGTAAGCGCCTTTTAATTTCATGGCTGCAGTCACTGTCCGCAGTGATTTTGGAGCCCAAGAAAATAAAATCTGTCACTGTTTCCATTTCTTCCCCATCTATTGCCATGAAATGATGAGTCTGAATGCCATGATCTTATTTTTTGAATGCTGAGCTTTAAGCTAACTTTTTCACTCTCCTCTTTCACCTTCGTCAAGAGGCTCTTTAGTTCCTCTTCACTTTCTGCCATAAGGGTGGTGTCATCTGCATAGGTGAGGTCATCTGGTATTTCTCCTGGCAATCATGGCTCTACCTTGTGATGCAGACAACCAGGCACTTCACATGATGCACTGAGATTAGAAGTAAGAAAGCAGGGTGACAATGTACACTCTTGACTGACTCCTTTCCCAACGTGGGACCAGTCCATTGTTCCATGTGGGGTTCTAACTGTTGTTTCTTGACCTGCACACATGCTTCTCATGAGGCAGGTACTGTAGACTAGTATTCCCACCTCGTTAAGAATATTCCACAGTCTTGGGATTCACATAGTCAAAGGCTTTAGCATAGACAATGAAGCAGAAGTAAGTATTTCTCTGAAATTCTCTTGCTTTTTCTCCCATTCAATGGATGCCAGCAATTTGATCTCTGACTCTTCTGCCTTTGCTAAATAAGGCTTGAACATCTGGGAGTTCTTGGTTCACATACTGTTGAAGACTACCTTGAAGGACTTTGAGCATAAACTCTAGCATGTGATATGAGTGCAACTGTATGGACCTTTCTAGCATGTAAAATGAGTGCAATCATAGGGTAGTTTGAACATTCTTGGCATTACCCTTCTTTTGAATTGAAATGAACACTGATATTTTCCAGTCCTGTGGCCACAGGTGAGTTTTCCAAATTTGCTGGCATACTGAGTGCGGCACTTTCACAGCATCTTCTTTCAGGATTTGAAATAGCTCAACTGAAATTCCATCACCTCCACTAGCTTTGTTCATAGTGGTGCTTCCTAAGGCCTACCTGACTTCACATTCCAGGATGTCTGGCTCTAGGTGAGCGATCACACCATTGTGATTTTCTGGGTCATGAAGATCTTTTTTGTACAGTTCTTCTGTGTATTCTTGCCACCTCTTCTTAATATCTTCTGCTTCTGTTAGGTCCATACCATTTCTATCCTTTATTGTGCCCATCTTTGCATGAAATGTTCCCTTGGTATCTCTAATTTTCTTGAAGAGATCTCTAGTCTTTCCCATTCTATTGTTTTCCTCTATTTCTTTGCATTGATCACTGAGGAAGGCTTTCTTATCTGTCCTTGCTATTCCTTTGAACTCTGCATTCAAATGGGTATATCTTTCCATTTCTCCTTTGCTTTTCATTTCTCTTCTTTTCACAGCTATTTGTAACGCCTCCTCAGACATCCATTTTGCTTTCTTGCATTTCTCTTTTTGGGGATGGTCTTGATCACTGCCTCCTGTACAATGCCATGAACCTCCATCCATAGTTCTTCAGGCACTCTGTCTATCAGATCTGGCCCCGTGAATCTACTTCTCACTTCCGCTGTGTAATCTATGTCTGTTAGCTCCTTCCTGTTTCTATCCTTTATTGTGCCCGTCTTTGCATGATATGTCCCCTTAGTATCTAATTTTCTTGAAGAGATCTAGTCTTTCTCATCTGTTATTCTTCTCCATTTCTTTACAGTGCTCTCTTGAGAAGGCTTTCTCGCCTCCCCGTGCCATCCGCTGGACTCTGCATCGAGCTGGGTGTGTGTCTTCCCTCCTCCTTTGCTTTTACATCTCCTCTTTTCTCAGCTATTTATCAGGCTTCCTCAGACAACCATTTGCCTTGTTTAATTTCTTTTTCTTGGGGGTAGTTTTGATCTTCCCCTCCTGTACAGTGTTATGAACCTCCATCCTTAGTTCTAATTCCCAAAATAAAAAAGGCAAACTATTACAATCAAAATAAATATATAGGAATGTGGATGGGTATAAATATCAATATACAAAATCAATAATGTTCCTATAGAGCAACAATAACCAAGTAGACCATGTGATAGCAAGAAAAGAATCTTATTCATCAACAAAAACAGCCAAACATCTAGAAATTAACTTAAGATCTATGACTGTAAAAAGGAAAATAGAAAAATTTACCTTGACTCATTTAGAATAGATGGAACATGCTTTGATATAATTTAGCAATGTACAGTTATTTTCCTTAATGCAATAAAATCCCAGAGAATAACCCAAGAAAAATTATTTTCATATAACATGAAAAGCTAATTCTAAGAACCATAAAGAAAATAATTATTAATAGTTAATAGAGTGTTAAGTAAAGGAATCAGCGAAATCAGCTGTCCTTGTTGACGGGGGGAGGAGGGGGCAGAGAGGGAAGTTCCATTCAATATTAAAATATACCCTATAAGAGTGACATTGAAACAGGACCTGGAAAGAAAACGTCATAAAAAAAAAAGAGCTGGAAACTCAGAAACATATTTTTCTTTCTTTTTTTTCAATATCTTTTTATTTTAATTCTTTTAAACACCAAAAACTTTTGCATTGGGACATATGCAATTAACAAGGTTGTCATATTTTTGGCTGAATTGTGAAGGGACTCAGCCATACATGTCCATTTCCCCCCAAACCCCCCGCCCATCCAGGCTGGCACATAGCATTGAGCAGAGTTACATGTGCTACATAATACGTTTCTGTTGGTTATCCATTTCAGAAACACATTCTGTGTATAGAGATAGAGAGATTTCATACCTTATATATATATATATATATATATATATATACACACACACACACACACACACACACACACACATATACAGGAATTCTAAGTAGCTAGGGAGAAAAAGAACCATGAAATAAATGGAGATAGAAATAATATTTTGGAAAGTAAAGTTACAATACTACCTCAAAACCTCAAACAAATTCCAGATGAAATAAAGACATAAAAATAGCAGCAAACAAAACAATAACACAAACAAAAACTAAAAATATTAGTAAAATACAATATAGCAGTTTAAAATCATATGCAATTTATACTGACACGGCATGTTTCCCATGGCATATATTAAGCAAAAATGCAAAAAAACCAAAACTAGCAAGCACCCAGGTGGTATAACACATATAAGTATACTGCTTATATAAAAAAGAAAAAAAAAGTGAAAACAGTGAAAGTGTTCCTTACTCAACTGTGTCTAACTGTTTGCAACCCCGTGACTGTAGCCTGCCAGGCTATCCTGTCCATGGAATTCTCTAGACAAGAATACTAGAGTGGGTTGTCATTCCCTGCGCCAGTGGATCATCAGGAATGTAACCCAGGTCTCCTGCATGGCAGGCAGATTCTTTACTGTTTGAGCCAGCAGGAAACCCTGCTTATGTAAATACACAGATGATGATCCTGCATGGTGTTCCCTAGTGTACCTAAATGTATGTGATGGCCTTGAATGAGGCCAGGAAAGTGTCACAGTGGCCTAATGTCAGTTGTCTCTAGGAAGAGCACTAGGATTATTATTGAATAATTTTAGCAAACATGTATTTGTGTATTGATTGAATAATTTAAAATAAATTTTCATTTATTATGTGTATTATGCATAATGCTTTTGATCTTTTTTGAGTAATTTAAAAATTATTTATTTCAAGTTTCAAAAAAAAACCCAGCTTGCTATATCTAGAATTATGTATATCTATAAAAATCCTTTATTAATCCATGTGCTATTTAGACATTAGCAAACATCTTTCCCAGAATCAGCATGTTTGTGCCTGGGGTGTGGATTGGAGTGCATATGTAATATTCATCTTGGTTTTCTGTAAAGGTTCCCCACCCCACCCAAGACCACAGCCAAAAATAAGCATTTGCCTTCTTTCTAGCAGAATGGTGGCAGGCACAAGATTCCACCCAGTGGAGTGGTATACGGGTATTCTACGGAAATCCCCACGTGGTTGTTATTTCTCATTCAGGTAAGGAGAAGGAACGAGCAAGCACTTGAGCGATTCCTGTTTCTGTTGCCCACAGAACTGTGGAGCAGTGGGGCAACTCCCACCGCAGGTCTAGGTGGTTGACTGAGTGGCCCAGCTGTCTTCCCAAAGCATTCTCTGAAGTACTGTTTTGCATCTCATCTGGAGGTACCCCTGAAAGCACATCAATTGATGGGGCAGGAATCTGCAGCGACATGGATGGACTTGGGGGTGGTCAGACCCAGTGAGGCAAGTCAGAGAGAGAAGGACAAATACCATATGCTATCACTGATACATGGAGTTTGAAAAAATGACAGAAATGAGCTTATTTAAAAACAAAAATAGACACACAGACAAGGAAACAAAATCATGGTCACCATGGGGGAAGGGGGGAGGGATAAATCAGGAGGTTGGGATTAACATACACACACTACTGTATGTAAAACTGGAGAAGGGCATGGCCACCCTCTCCAGTGTTCTTCCCTGGAGGATTCCATGGCAGGGGAGCCTGGCTGGCTGTGGTCCACAGGGTCACAAAGAGTTGGACAAAAGCTGAGCGACTGACTAGACAACGACGGCGATACGTGAAAGAGGTAACCAAGGACCTGCTGTGTGGCACGGGGAACTCTACTCAATACAGTGTAATAATCGACTCGGGAAAAGAATCTAAAGAAAGAGTGGCCATACGTATATGTGTAACTGCATCACTTTGCTGTACACCTGAAAATAACACAAGATTGTTGATCAACTATACTCTACTATAAAATAAATTTACATTAAAAGAGTAAAAAACTTTCTCTCAAATAATTTAAAAAAGAAGATGAGGCAGGAAAGTCCCCCATAATCCTAATCAGAGTCTGGAATAGCAACATGAGCCATTTTGACTAAAAGGATCACCTCCCATCTCAAAAAAGGAGACAATTCACCCCTCACTGTGCTTCCTTCTGCCACAGTTTTCAAAGATGAAGTATCACCAGTAAAGTCACTCTCAAAAACAGCCTTAAACCAACTTCTTGCAAGAGCAACTGGAAAAGAAATATCATATGAGCCCCAGGTCTTCTCTAGAGTCAGCCAGAGAAGCTACTCACTTCTTCCAGGCTGGCTGCCAGGCCAAGTCATTCCCTGACTGACAGCAGGTTCCGGGTTTCCTGGATGCTAGGGCCCCTGGAAATCACTCTGATTAGTTTTCTCCAGGGAAACCCTGCTGAGAACAGAGATTACCTCAAAAGTTGAACCACAGGCCCATTCAAAGAAATAAGTCAATAAAGTTAAGTCTGTAATTATAAGCTTTAAGAATTTTCCCTACTAGTCCCAACCACCCCAGAGTGATTTTGTGGCTAAGCCCAGGAGACCTTGAAATACAAAAGGAGCCTACAATTCACTAAAAGAATAGTAGCAAGGGCAATTCATGACAAACAGTTCTCACAATCCAATATACTAACATTTCTGTGACATTTTCATGCAATCGTGCAGTAATCACTTTGGGGTCCTTTCTTATTCCAGCTTCCTTTGTGGAAATGGTGGCTGCCATGTGACTAGGGACACATCATCAACTCTCTCATCAGCAAAAAT
This sequence comes from Odocoileus virginianus, assembly GCF_023699985.2. NCBI lineage: Eukaryota > Metazoa > Chordata > Mammalia > Artiodactyla > Cervidae > Odocoileus > Odocoileus virginianus. The sequence goes on along the minus strand of NC_069686.1, from coordinate 65,691,238 downwards.
AAAGCTGAAACTTGGAAATAAAGTGAAAAATCACAGATGACATTTGTCCAGTGGAGCTGCAGGTAATTTCTTTCCAGTGTAACAGATACCTCCAAAGATGGCATGGTGAGAAAGAGCTTCATATCTAAGCTCACAACTTTATCCTTTCTTTGTTGTTAAATTCCCTGCACCATACCCTAGGTTTTTAGATGTTCTCTGAACTGGTCATGACATCTTAACGGCTTCCTCGTTAATTAACGAGTGAAATAAAATCTTTGACACATGTTCATTTTCTATTTGCCTGAGACTCATGATTTTAGCTTTTGGAAGATTAGATTTTAACACATACCACTAGTATGAGTTAAAATGGTGCTGTTCATCATTAGAAAGTATGAAACTGTTACAGAAAGATCTTAACTCCACAATACCATAATACCTGGGACAAATAATGATAATAAGATATTTAAAGAACTTTTAGTCTTTTGTATCATCAATGAAGAGGAGTCTGCCGGGTGAATTGAGGGTAGTTTGAGGGAAACTCAAACTCAAACCCATCCTAGTTGGAGGGAAACGACCATTGGAAGCCTGAGTCAGGGTTTCCTTGGCAGTCCCATGGTTAAGACTCTGCTTCCAATGTAGGAGACGTGGGTTCAATTCCTGGTCCAGTAATTAAGATTCCACATGCCAGGCCACCAAAAATAAGAGACAGTATGAATCACAACAATACAAACTTGACTCTAAGGAACCCATTACATTTAAAGAGTGCTTTTAAGAAGAAAATGGGAGAAAAGTAGGCAATATTTTATGGTCAATGCTTGGGAGCAATGAAAAATAAATTTCTTAAAGAAAATTATTTTGATTTTGAAAAAGTGTGTGTGTGTGTGTCTCTGTGAATATTTTGCACAATAAATCCATGTCATTCTGCCATTGCTAGGGTTCTCCAGCAAACAGGCTTGAGATGAAATTAAAGAGGCATGGTGTTTTTTAGGGGGAAACTTTAGGAAACACATCTTTGATCCAGAGGGGAAAGAAGCAGAAATGGGCAGAGAAGTGAGTTCTGGGGCAGGTCTGAGCATCCAGAACAGCCCCATGGAGAGGCAGAGCAAGAAAAATCAATCAGAGCTTGGCTTCCTTGGGCCAAAACGGTTGGGTCCTTGGACCCTGGAGTCAACTGACGGTTGTCTGGGTGTATCTCGCAGCAGGCGCAGTCCCTGAAAGGACAGACGGAGACTGTCTTCCAACAGCACTCCCAGCGGCAGGGCCTGCTTGAATGGGCACCTGGGCAGCACATCCCAGAGACTGCCTCCCTCAGGTTCCGTAGCCTCTTACACATCACAGATGGCGCCTGAGATGACCCTTAATCTTTAGCCTGAGACATGGATGATGAAGCAGGAAGCTGAATTAAAACATGGCACTTTTCACCTCTTCTCCAGAATTGCCTTCCCCAACACAAGTGGTGCTGAAGCCAAACTCTTTTCTCTCTGAATCAGAAGAAATTTGGTACTACAGTGAGCTGCCGCTGCTGCTGCTAGGTCGCTTCAGTCGTGTCCGACTCTGTGCGACCCCACAGACGGCAGCCCACCAGGCTCCCCCGTCCCTGGGATTCTACAGGCAGGAACACTGGAGTGGGCTGCCATTTCCTTCTCCAATGCGTGAAAGTGAAAAGTGAAAGTGAAGTCGCTCAGTCCTGTCCTACTCTTGGCGACCCCATGGACTGCAGCCCACCAGGCTCCTCCATCCATGGGATTTTCCAGGCAAGAGTGCTGGAGTGGGTTGCCATTGCCTTCTCCAACTACAATGAGTCAGAGTGTAAATCTGCCAATCACATGTTCAGAGGTTGGATGATGTCTTCTTCCACTCCATCACTCCCCTCCCAGGCTTTCTTCTCTCCTCTTCTTAGTCATCAATTTTGTTGCCAGAGTCTTGCAGATATGAAACAAGTTATAGGCAGCATTGCAGCATCAACATGCCTGGCTGGGCCCATCCTTTTCTTTTTTTTCTTCCATCCTTTTCTAAACTGAAGCTTCCATGGGCGTCCTAGTCACATAAGCTCAATATCATCTTGGCTTTGGAAGACAAGCAGCTTCTCGTTTCCCTCGGTTTAGGCCATTGTATGTCCTGAGAGTACTGTTTTATTTCTCAGAAAGGTCTGACTTGAGTTCCTCATTATAACTATCACCCTAGCTCCACATAAACAGTGCTGTGTTAACGCTTTGTGTCTTTACTGAGTTACAGGTTTTGATGACCGGAGGTGCCACGGTAATCAGAAAGACTGCTTCCATCATTGAGTTTTTATTGTGGTCCAAATCTCAGGGCTTTTCTCCCTGGGCTGCCTGAGAAAAATGATACCATGTTGTACTTTTCTTTAAAAAAAAAAGGTGGTATGCTTTGAGATATGTTTTCTCAAAGGCAGAATTTAAAATGTAAACAGTGAAACTGAATAAGAAAAGTCTACATTCTCCATCAGTGGCCCATTAACAATCCAATGCAGCCAGTATGTGACAAAAGGAGCTTCAGTTAAAGTTTCAGAGATTGTAGATAAACATTTCCAAAAGGCTTTTAGAATATTAGCAGCAGAAAAAAACTAACATGGGCTTCCGGTTGGCTTAACAATGCTCAACAGCTTCAGTACAAGACAACACGTAGTGGAAGGGGTCATTTACTGGCTTGCTTGCTTCTTTTACCCTTTTGGCTGTGCTGCATAGCATTCAAGATCTTAGTCCACCAACCAGAGCTTGATCCCCTGCTCTGTGCATTAGAAGTGCAGTGTCTTAACCATCAGACTACCGGGGAAGTCACTGGAAGAGTCATTTAATCATTTACTTCTTTGTAAATAAAAAGAACTAGTGTTTTTTTTTAAGTACATTCAAGTTCTAAGAATCTGATTTTGTGAAGCATATATGGTGTTGGGGAAGAAAAAAGTGCAAGAGGAAGCAGGTGGCTCTTGTTTTATTCTTTATCATAGAAGCACAGAGGAAGCAAAGCATTCCTGGGACTTGCCTGCTGGGGTACTGAGGTCTGCTATGCACTTCTTAAATGAATCAGGACACCTCCTCTTATTGAACTATTAAAAGAAACACTAGAAATCCTGCATTAATAATTTTTGCTAAAATGATTCAAGCATACTTGACATATTTAGCTTTGAAAAAAACTTTTGGTAAATCAGACCTTATCATCAGAAAGTATGGATGTAGAAAGACAATGATATCTTCACTTCTCACCATTGACATCCTCACACAACAATGCTTTTATGTAACAAATATGCTTAAAGGTGATTTTCTAGTTATTCCTTAATGTGAAAAGGATGTATATCTCCTCCTATGCAGACACACATCTTTTCTGATAGAAAGCTCTTCTGGCCTGTGTCAGGAGAGCCATCTGTGTGGGGCGCTCTCAAGAGTAAATGTCAGTGACCATTCCTCAGAGAGACTCTGGCAGCACAGTGTCAGGGCACAGCCAAGGAGCGAGGCTTTGCCTGCCTTCACCGCTGACCTCGCCAAGTTCGACCTGCTTCATCTGAAAACACGAATAATAATTCCCAACTGGTGTGGAAGCAGGCGCAGCACAGAGGGGCAGGGGGAGACTCTGCAACTTTATGATTTATCAAGTCCCTGGGATATTTTCCCCAAGGAGTTCTAAGTGGGAGTTACTTCAGTTTATTTTGATACAAATAAAGCAGCTGAGCCAAAAAGAAAGAAAGGAAAAGAAAAAAAAAAGGTTCATGAAAGGTCAAAAAGGTAAGAAGAAAGTAAAGTAACACAAAATAAGATTCACAGTCTCACAGCTCTACAAAGTGTCTAGTCTATAATTCCAACATATTGGGAAAGATGAGATGTCAGATTTGGGGACCATGAGATATTTTCCATGCTGTCACATACACACAGGCATGAGGGTAAGGATGATTGTCATGTCTAACATACACATGGAGATGATAGCAGATCCACAAGTTGTGAGAGTTCCATTACCATGCTCATCAATTTCATTCTGCAAATAAAGACAGTGAGTCCATTTAGGCTAGTTGCTTTCCTACTAGTGCCCCAAGAGCTGATGGCAGTTGACCTGGAGTTCACACCTAGATCTCTTCATTTCATTTTTAGTAAAAGGTGCTACTTCTTAGATTTCTCTTGCCTCATCCTCATATTGACTTGAAAAGCTAGTGTGTGCATGCTAAGTCACCCAGTCGTGTCTAACTCTTTGCGACCCTATGGACTGTATCCCACCAGGCTCCTTTGTCCATGGGATTCTCCAGGTTACTCCAGAGGAGTAAGGAATAGCAAAAGAGAGGGATTATGCAGCCAAGGGTTTTAAAGCTGAAACAAGCCCAAGCTTGCAGCGTTCATCTCAGAAGTTCCTGTTATGAAATTTCTCCTACTCTATTAAAAAAATGCCACCACTGAAATGGCATGGTTGCAACTGTCCCTAACTACCAGGGCAATAAAAGTCTGCAGCTGCAATACTGATTCTGGGAATCCAGGGTGCACTGACTTGGGTACCAGCATGTCAGCATTTCACATTCCAATGACAGGAGCATTGCTAAGAGGTGCATCCATTCTATAAAATTCAATCTGGTACTTAGGAAGCACTCGTGGGCACAACAGCAATACCAGTGATTTCCATGCTGAACAACACTCTGTTTTGATTGAAAGATCCTTCAGTGGTTAAAAGTGTCTAGACAGACATATCCAGATGAATATTTAAGTACCGTCACATTCAATCTATCCAGTTAACCAACTGATAACCAACAAGGGCCTACTATATAGCACCAGGGACTTATACTCAATATTTTCCAATAACCTACATTCAGAAAAGAATCTGAAAAAGAATGACTATATGTATATGTATGATGGTATCACTTTGCTATACACTTGAAACTAACACAGCATTGTAATTCAGCTATACTTCAATTTAAAAAAAAAATTAAAGAAAAGCACACAGCAATCATAGTTTTTTCTGCCTGGCAAGTATAAAAATCCAGTGACAAAATTTCTTAATGATAGAGAATGCAATTCATCATTTTGGCTGCTCTAGCTAAGTAGAGGTTTTTTTTTTTTGTTTTTAAACCACTGAACCATACAAAATGGAAATACCAGGACTTCAATTTTTTTTCTTTTTTTTTTTTTTGCCACCCAACATTTCTAAGCAGACTGAACACTAAATAGCAAAATTCAAACCAACAGACTAAAATGACCTCCAACAGCATTTTTTCTTCCTCCAGTATATTAAGCCAAATTCAGTAAAGCAGAGTAACATCTGAGACGGAACTTATTAGAAAGAAACAGAACAGAAGCCGGTGCTCTTGCTGTGGCTGACCTTGGCGGCAACTCGAGCAGGGTGTCACCTCCAGACCTGTAGACAAGCTCTTACTCACCGCATTTGTGATCAATTTAAGAGAAACGTCTAGAGATTAAAACCTGCGAGAAACACAGCTGCCTCTTCTCACTTGCAACTTGCACAGACTTTGTCACATTTTCAAGCTGTATGATAATTTCATAACTACATGAAATTTGCATGAAGGGATTGAAAAATTCCATCTTTATACACACCTTTCAACCAGAAAGATTCATCAGTACAGTCTGACGATAAATTAAACTTTGGCATGGAATGTAATTTATGAAAATTGCAAAGTACTTGAATTGATTATACCAAAAAAGACATTAAATCTTGATGACTAGCAAACTTATTCAGAGCAATAAAATGCTATGTTTAAATAGAATTAAGACATCAATATAAATTAAAAATATACATTTTAATAGTAAATCATATCACTTATGTAGGTTAACTAAGTGAATGCCTTTTCATCATCATTCATAAAAATGCTCTTAATCACTTATGTCTTAGCTTCTGCTGAATATGTAAAACATGATAGATGAAGAAAGAAATATGATCACTGTTGGAAAGACAGATCACATATTCTGTTACTTCTTTTCTTTTAGTTGGTGTGTTCTAGTGAGCAGTGTCTTCAGAGCTAAAAGTTGCACAGACCTAGATTTCAAGAAAGCAATTAAGACACACCCACTGATAGCTGATGACATTTCATTACTAGCAGTAAAGCTATATAGTGTGAGCTGACAAAATAAATACAGAAGGAAAGAAACTTAAATCTGGGCATACTGGCAAATTTTGGAACTTATTGGTACTACTGTTCTAAGGATCTGAACTTCAAGTTTCAGATAAGAGCAGTGTCTTGGCTTTGATAATAATACAATATACCTAACATTTTCAGCTCTGTTTTGTACTTTAAACCCATATGCCCTGCTCAACCTAATTTCAAAGAATCCCTCCTAAATCGTAGTCATAATGTGAGCCTTTCTTTTCCTATCTGGACTAATGCGGTGGAATTCTCTCTATTTCTGTCTCTCTATTTCTCCCACAACACACACACACACACACACACACACACACGCACGCACACACAGTGAGCACTTGAAAAAGATGTTTTATTGCATAAGGCATCTTTCAACTCCCACCATCCAACAAGGAACCTGATTTGTTTTTGGTACTCACTTAATATTTATGGAATGAATGAATGAAAGGCTCAGTGAAAGATGTTTGAGCCCCCCAGGCCCTATTTCCAGCAGCAGCAGTCAGCTCAGATAAGCAACTTATCTAAAGGCTGATTCTGAGTCTCAAGGAGGGAATGATCAGTGGAGAGATGTATGCTTGGGGACCAGGCTATTTTTCTGTGCAAGTATCAGGCAGCCACCTACGGGATGTGATTTCTGGGAGTATTAAAGAAGCTCTTCGCTTAAAAACCAATAGCTCCCTCCCCTGCCATATTGGTGATTCCCCAAATCACTTGAAGATGCTGTAACACATATCATTACATCAAAAATCATCAGGAGTTAGGTGTCACTAAGAAAGGTCAATTGTAGCTTACTGACAGAGTCAGCATCTAAAAAGGTTTAAATAGCTTACACTCTTCTTTCTGAGAATATATTTTGATTATAACGATGAAAAATAATAGAAGTCCCTAGACATCTGAAGATACAATATGAACAGGGAGAAAAGATACAAAAAGAGTCTGAGACCCCTGCAAACTTTGCTAAGCAATGACAATCGTTCATTCTTGAAGCTAATGAATATAGAAAGGAAGAATTTGTAAAATGACATCTGTAATTATAAATGCTTTATGAAATATTGTGATCATTCCTCAGGTCTAAAATAAAATAGTTAACATTCCTTGGGCCCAGTTCCACTGTGGCCATGCAGGCGTTTTAGCACAAAGGGCACCTGAAGATGTCCCCTACCTACAAACAGCTGGCTGTTGAGCTGTAACCGGAAATGGCCCTCTTCTGAGGCCTCCCTGGTCATCCTCGGGAGGTTGTCCACTTGGAGTGAGGTCTCCTTGAGGTTCCTCTCAGCCCGGACATAATGCCATTGGTTGTCATTCAGAGGAGAAGGAGAATGGACTATGAGCTCTGTGGGACCATTTCCAACATCAATGGCAAAAGTGATCTCAGAAGGAGCTGAAACCAAAAATTGAAAAAGGTAGAAAGATGAAGGGAGTTGTCAGTGCATTTAGGACACAAGCATATTCTGAGCGAATGGTAAAGTGATTACAAATCCTAGGTAGGGAGGACCTCAACTGAAATCCCTGCAGGATTGAAATTTCCACTGATAGTAATAACTACCAACTACCAAATCCCAAGCCCCATCTTTTTCCCTCATTGGTTCTCATTGTGAAAATTCAGGAAATAGAATAGGGACCAGGGCCCCTGATGCCAATCTGATAAAATACACTGGTGCCAAGGTGCTAGATTTTCTGGATCTGTTCTGACTTCACTTGTGTCCTCAGGGATAGCTATAGATCATGGGTTAACTAAGAAGACACCCTCCTGCAGAGATAAGAGCACACTCTGGAAAGCCTGCTGCTTTGCTTATTCATTATGTGTATTTTAATAATGCATTTCATATATTTATAACATTGTTATATGTATTATATATTATTATTCTGTAATGTATTAATTTTTCAATACATGTGATACAAGCATTCATGCTATCCCTGAAATTTTTTTTTTTTTTTTTCAAATTGAGGCTTGGAAATTTTAAGTGCCTTGTCTGCATCACCGGAAATGGCAGTATCTAGATAGGTCAAATACAAGTTTCCCCCTCAACTCCCCACACAGGGACTTTTTTCATGACTCTTAACCCTTCTAAAATAATCTGCTTATTGCATAGGACAAGAAGCAGCTGTTGGGTATAATGCTACCTATGATGATGATGATAATGATAGGAAGCTAATAGTGGTGGTCATGATGGTGACAGAAGTGGTGGTAATGATGGTGATGATGGTGGTGAGGATAGTGGGGATGGTCATCCTGGTGAGGATGGTGTTGGTGATGATGACACGGGTGGTGATGATGGTTGAAAGGATAGTGGGGATGGTCATCCTGGTGAGGATGATGGTGGTGATGATGACAGGGTGGTGATGATGGTTGAAAGGATAGTGGGGATGGTCATCCTGGTGGGGATGGTGGTGGTGATGATGACACGGGTGGTGATGATGGTTGAAAGGATGGTGATGATGGTTGAAAGGATAGTGGGGATGGTCATCCTGGTGAGGATGATGGTGGTGATGATGACACGGGTGGTGATGATGGTTGAAAGGATAGTGGGGATGGTCATCCTGGTGAGGATGGTGGTGGTGATGATGACAGGGTGGTGATGATGGTTGAAAGGATAGTGGGGATGGTCATCCCGGTGAGGATGATGGTGGTGATGATGACACGGGTGGTGATGATGGTTGAAAGGATAGTGGGGATGGTCATCCTGGAGGGGATGGTGGTGGTGATGATGACACGGGTGGTGGTGATGGTTGAAAGGATAGTGGGGCTGGTCATCCTGGTGAGGATGATGGTGGTGATGATGACACGGGTGGTGATGATGGTTGAAAGGATAGTGGGGGTGGTCATCCTGGAGGGGATGGTGGTAGTGATGATGACAGGGTGGTGGTGATGGTTGAAAGGATAGTGGGGATGGTCATCCTCGTGGGGATGGTGGTGGTGATGATGACACGGGTGGTGATGATGGTTGAAAGGATAGTGGGGATGGTCATCCTGGTGAGGATGATGGTGGTGATGATGACACGGGTGGTGATGATGGTTGAAAGGATAGTGGGGATGGTCATCCAGGTGAGGATGGTGGTGGTGATGATGACAGGGTGGTGGTGATGGTTGAAAGGATAGTTGTGATGGTCATCCTGGTGGGGATGGTGGTGGTGATGATGACACGGGTGGTGATGATGGTTGAAAGGATGGTGATGATGGTTGAAAGGATAGTGGGGATGGTCATCCTGGTGAGGATGATGGTGGTGATGATGACACGGGTGGTGATGATGGTTGAAAGGATAGTTGTGATGGTCATCCTGGTGGGGATGGTGGTGGTGATGATGACACGGGTGGTGATGATGGTTGAAAGGATGGTGATGATGGTTGAAAGGATAGTGGGGATGGTCATCCTGGTGAGGATGATGGTGGTGATGATGACACGGGTGGTGATGATGGTTGAAAGGATAGTGGGGATGGTCATCCAGGTGAGGATGGTGGTGGTGATGATGACAGGGTGGTGGTGATGGTTGAAAGGATAGTTGTGACGGTCATCCTGGTGGGGATGGTGGTGGTGATGATGACACGGGTGGTGATGATAGTTGAAAGGATGGTGATGATGGTTGAAAGGATAGTGGGGATGGTCATCCTGGTGAGGATGATGGTGGTGATGATGACACGGGTGGTGATGATGGTTGAAAGGATAGTGGGGATGGTCATCCAGGTGAGGATGGTGGTTGTGATGATGACAGGGTGGTGGTGATGGTTGAAAGGATAGTTGTGATGGTCATCCTGGTGGGGATGGTGGTGGTGATGATGACACGGGTGGTGGTGATGGTTGAAAGGATAGTGGGGATGGTCATCCTGGTGAGGATGGTGGTGGTGATGATGATAGGGTGGTGATGATGGTTGAAAGGATGGTGATGATGGTTGAAAGGATAGTGGGGATGGTCATCCAGGTTGAGGATGATGGTGGTGATTATGACATGGGTGGTGATGATGGTTGAAAGGATAGTGGGGATGGTCATCCTGGTGAGGATGGTGGTGGTGATGATGACACGGGTGGTGATATGTTTGAAAGGATAGCTGGGATGGTCATCCTGTTGAGGATGGTGGTGGTCGATGATGATAGGGTGGTGATATGGTTGAAAGGATAGTGGGGATGGTCATCCTGGTGAGGATGGTGGTGGTGATGATGACAGGGTGGTGGTGATGGTTGAAAGGATAGTGGGGATGGTCATCCTGGTGAGGATGGTGGTGGTGCTGATGATAGGGTGGTGATGATGGTTGAAAGGATAGTGGGGATGGTCATCCTGGTGAGGATGGTGGTGGTGATGATGACACGGTGGTGGTGATGGTTGAAAGGATAGTGGGGATGGTCATCCTGGTGAGGATGATGGTGGTGATGATGACACGGGTGGTGATGATGGTTGAAAGGATAGTGGGGGTGGTCATCCTGGTGAGGATGGTGGTGGTGATGATGACAGGGTGGTGGTGATGGTTGAAAGGATAGTGGGGGTGGTCATCCTGGAGGGGATGGTGGTGGTAGTGATGAAGATACTATCTCCCTTGAAACAGAAAGCAGCAGCAGCAGCAGCAGCACATGCAGTGAACTCTGCTGAGCACTTTTCTAAGCTCTGACCACAGATGCTCTCATTTTGATCCTCAGAACAACTCTATGAAAAAAGTATTATTTTTTTAATGTTTTTTTTTCATTTATTTTTATTAGTTGGAGCTAATTACTTTACAATATTGTAGTGGTTTTTGCCATACACTGACATGAACCAGCCATGGATTTACATGTGTTCCCCATCCCGATCCCCCCTCCCACATCCCTCCCCATTTTTAATTTCTATTTTATGGGTAAGAAAATGAAAGTAGAAATAATTTGCTCAAAGATTCCTCAGCAATTAGAATCTTCATCATTTTTCTCTAATTTAGTGTATCTTCTTGTATTTTCTGTTATTATGAAAAAATCTACATCTGAAGGATGTAGAGAAGCAAATAATAAATTGAGTTTGAGAGGAAGACAGGCCCCTTTCAGGAATAGAAACCTCCATATTCCAGACCTTCCTTTCTTCTCAGAACTTTTTGATGGTCCCCCCCTTTTTTACTCCCAAAATAGGACAATAATAGTTATTGTTATCAACATGATTCATCAACCCAGATCAATCGTCTTTGCCTCATAAAGCTATGCATTAAATGAAACAGAATTGAAGGGAGCAAATCTGATTCAACCATGAAAAGATTAAATAAGAACAGTTGTCCCATTGAGCCATTTCCTGTTTCTAATCAGGCCACCTGTGCCACCTTGAGGGCCTGCTCATCCAGAGACCAAATAAGCAGTTACTGAGAGGGTGAAAATAAATGCATTTCTCTTTAAAAACACAGGTAAGGACTGGTGGAACTGATGGGGAGGGCTACTAAAGACTTTGCTAAAAGCCTTTCTGCAAAGCTGATCTTGTGGATATTAAGTTCCGCACAGACAGCACATCTTTGTGGAGGGCTGACTGCACAGCTGTCTGCCCTCCACCCCCTGCCATCCTCAACTCCACGTTATGCTTCCAGACTGTGCTTATCTCTACTTCAACATTTATCCCTCTGTTGTATAATGATCTGTTTATGGTCTGTCTCCCAGCCAGTCTGCAAACTCTAGATGAATACCTCATTTATTGGAAAACCAGAACCTAAGACTGGGCCTTGTATACAGGAAGCTCTCATCAAACTAATATTTCATTCATTAAAATGTTACATTGCACATACTACATCCAACTTTGCAATTTTCTTTTCTTTTTTTTTTAAATTTTACATCAAGATATTAGGTCCTTAAAAAACTTCTAAAATTATTATTATTTAACTTTATTCAAGTCACTACTAAAGATCAACTATGTTCACCTCATTCCTAGAATTAGGGAAGAATCAGTGAAATGCAATAATAATAACCAACATTTACTGAGTGCTTACCATGATCCAGGCACTCTGCTAAGCATTTTTCATTAATCAACTCATTACAATCCTATGAGAAAGAGGGAACTGATCCACAGATAGCTGAGAAATTACTCCAACGCAGAGTTGGCAGAGTTGGTATTTAAATCCCGGTGATGTGTCTCTGGAGCTCGCTTTTTAACCCACTTGTCCTGTGACAAATCTTCCATCCTCAAAACCTATGCAAGCCCTACCTGGGAAGTCAAATCTGGATATAAATCAGTATAATATACATTCCTCAAAAAAAACTGAGTGAAATAAAAAAGTAAATACATGGTGATACATCCAACATTGGCTAGAGATTTGGTGGACTGGACACTTGAGACCAATGTGAATTAGCTCTTTTTTTCTGGGGGGATAGACACAGCCCAGTGGCCCAAGATGGGAAAGCTGGTGGCCCTGTGGTAGCATCACCTCTATCATTAATTTACCTTCCTGCCTCTCCTTCTCCCAACAGTCTGACAAATACCCTCCCTCGTTATTTATACCATATGGTTCAAGACAAAGCTGAGGAGTTACTTGAGTCTTTGGGGGTTTTTTTACCAAAGCAAGCTTGTGCTAAGCGGAGATGAATAAAACAAAATGAGCTCACGTGTACTTGAGAGAAGACTGGCAAGAAGGGGCATGTCAAGTTGAGGAAAGTACCATAAGCATGAGCAATTGAATACCGAGTTCTCCTAGGTGATTAGAAGAACCTTCTAAGGTTTCTGTACAAAGCCCTTGCTTCCTTGAACTGTGACACCATCTCTGTGTCCGCAGACCCATTAAAGTCAGGCATGTGAGACATCTCAGGGACCATAATGGAACAAAGAAGATGCAAGGCCTTACTGTAGTCTATCGATCTCTCTGACCTCACATGTATACATCTCTAAAATGACAGCCATAAATGAACTATTGTTACTTTTTTGGAGGCATGGACTCTCTGAGGATCTGATGACAAACTTACCTCTGGGGGAGGGGGGGGAAAGCACATACAATTTTGCATTCAGTTGCAAAAACTTGCTGAATGTCCTATGCTTCAAAACAAGAAAGAAAATAATGATATTTTCTTAATTTCTAACATTCTTGGTCCTTGAGGTAGTTTTGCAAAGCAGAATAAGGAGTTGTTCAAATGAACAGAGAACTGAATCCTGGATTCTGAATCTTACTAGGTGACTCTGGGTGTCTTATTTACCAACTCAAGGCTTGCTATCCTCATCTGCATTTTGGACTATGAATCAAACAATGCAAAACATAATATCTTGATGATTATACATATGATAATTTGAAAGCAAAATTAAATAATGAATATAAAGCATTTAGTACTATGGCAGAAAGTGAAGAAGAACTAAAAGCCTCTTGATGAAAGTGAAAGAGGAGAGTGAAAAAGTTGGCTTAAAGCTCAACATTCAGAAAACTAAAATCATGACATCTGGTCCTATTACTTCATGGGAAATAGATGGGGAAACAGTGGAAACAGTGTCAGACTTTATTTTGGGGGGCTCCAAAGTCACTGCAGATGGTGATTGCAGCCATGAAATTAAAAGACACTTACTCCTTAGAAGGAAAGTTATGACCAACCTAGACAGCATATTAAAAAGCAGAGACATTACTTTGCCAACAAAGGTCTGTCTAGTCAAGACTACGGTTTTTCCAGTTGTCATGTATGGATGTGAGAGCTGGACTATAAAGAAAGCTGAGTGCCGAAGAATTGATGCTTTTGAACTGTGGTGTTGGAGAAGACTCTTGAGAGTCCCTTGGACTGCAAGGAGATCCAACCAGTCCATCCTAAAGGAGATCAGTCCTGGGTGTTCATTGGAAGGTCTGATGCTGAAGCTGAAACTCCAATACTTTGGCCACTGCATGCGAAGAGTTGACTCACTGGGAAAGACCCTGATGCTGGGAGGGGTTGCGGGCAGGAGGAGATGGGGATGACAGAGGATGAGAGGGCTGGATGGCATCATCGACTCAATGGACATGAGTTTGAGTAAACTCCGGGAGTTGGTGAAGGACAGGGAGGCCTGGCGTGCTGCGATTCATGGGGTTGCCAAGAGTCGGACACGACTGAGCAACTGAACTGAACTGAATGCTTGTTCACGGCTGAATCTAACCAGAAATAAAGTACCTCACCAATTCTGTGGTTAGTCACATGCCCTGGTACCAGTGAATTCCCATTCTTATGTTTACCAGTTCAGAGTGAATTTTTTTTTTAAATTATAGTCAAATGTGTCTGATTGGCATATGGGTGCCACCAATTCCATCTTGCACAAATAAGCAATGAAGAGATGAAGAACTTCCCCACAATTTAGAGTTCTAGAAACAGAAATTAGAATCCACACTGCATTAGCAACAATAGTCTCTTTTCATGATGCCAGACTGTTCTCAACAGCCATTTTCTTCTGATCCCCTCATGCACCCTAAAATATCTATTTTTACCCACACAGCAATTGTGAGGTAATTGTAAAAATAGCTATTATTTTTGTCTCATTTGAAACAAATCCATTAAGACTTGAGGACATAAAGTATCTTGTGTTTCACAGAGTACAGACTAATCTCAAGGTTACAAAATAAAAATGTCTTTAGTTGGAAGTGACCCAGAAGGTAATAGATTGAGAATTTTATGCGAACTTGTTCAATGTTCAACAATTTGGACGCATCGATTTTGAGAATTTCTGTTCACATAGTTACACAGTAACATTCCTTTGGGAGGAGAGGGAAATCCACTCTGAGAAATCTACTATGAAGGCTATTTTCTTTCTAAGAAGTTGACCTGTAGAAGAATCTCTGTGATGAAAATTCCATCTATGTAAAAAATATAGTGGAGATTTCCCTGCTGGCCCAGTGTCTAAGACTCTCCGCTCCCAACGCACAGGGCTGGGTTAGATCCTTGGTCAGGGAACTAAGATCCCTCCTGCTCCAGCTAGGAGTCTGTAGGGCTCGGCTAACGACCCCCCATGTGGCCATGAAGATCCCACAGGCGGAAACTGACACCTGTTACAGCCAAATAAATAAATAAATGAGAAAAGCTTCTTATTTGAGAAAGGATCCTCAAAGCACAAGAAGATCACAGCCTAGCAGAAGGAGGACATTGAAAAAAAGAGACATAAGATGACTGCAGCTGTTAGTAAGAAATGAAAGCTCCGCCCCCTCCCCCACGCTTGTTCGTTTTCCTCTTAAATTTATTGACTGGTTGATTTTGGCTAAGTCAGGTCTTCACTGCTGTGCGCAGGCTTTCTTTAGCTGCAGCGAGCCTTGGGGCCGCTCTCTAGCTGCAGTCCGCAGGCTTCTCGTGGCGGCTCCTCTCGTTGCGCAGCACAGGGCTGGGCACTGGGCTTCAGCGGTCGCAGCTCTCAGCTCTAGAGCGCAGGCCCAGCAGCTGTGGTTACACAGGACTGGCTGGCCCGCTGCATATGGGATCTTCTCGGACCAGAGATTGAACCCATTTGCCCTGTATTGGCAGGCAGGTTCTTAACCACTGGACCATCTGGTAAGTCCAGTTTTTCCTTTCAAATAACAATCATAAAACAAGATATTTTGAAAAATATGAGGCTTTGTACTTTGAAAAAGTTTACTTAAAATCTTAGTTTGAAAAACACATGTTCTCTGATCTGGTGAAATGTGTGCACCAAACAATGACATCACTGGATTTTAAATTTCAATCAGATTTAATATCATTTGCATTTAAAATAGTTTTGTACAATATAATAGTGAAACAAAAAGCATAAGAAAGAATCACCTAAAAGACAAAATATAGCACCAGAAAGTACAAACAAATCGGACACTGAAATGTGATTAATACTAAATCATGGCTCATTACCTTGTGATAATATGCCATAACGCTGCTGCTTTAATGAATTGAAAGGCCTTAGGGCTTGATTTTTATTGAATTTACATTGAGGTTATTATATCCGTATTATTAAATGTTTGGCACTCAACTCCACATATTTAGAACTTGCCCAAGGTAGATATGAGGGATCTTATTTCGCACTAAAGCCACAAGAGCTTCCTCCCACTAACAGCCTAAATCACTGGAGTAAAAGGAGGTTAAAACTACCAATTAGAGAGATCTTTTTTTTGTATTGTGCCGTAACTGCAGAAGAAACACTTAGCTGTGTCATGCTTTGCAGCAGACTTGTACAGACAGCTCAGTTATCTTTTCCAGCCAGTACTTTTGTATCTTTCTCTGGAGTGCTCAAATTTCTAAGTTTCTGTTGCTAAGATATTACTTAAGCTTCCAAGGGTATTTCATGTAGTCATATTACTACTGTAATACAGTCAATTGCATCAATCAAACCAAAGAAAACATCCATTTGAATCCAGATAAGTGAGAAACCTAATGAAAAGCACACGCCTCCCCAGTCATGACTTTAATAAGGGCAAGATAGTGGAAGCAGTCCAACTTGTGTATAGAAAAAGGGGGGTACACTTAAGGCAGAGAATCAGGAAACTAAGAAGAGCAACTAGAAGAAGTGTTTTCTATTATTGCCACACACCAGTGATTCTAAATAATGCCAGCAATAAAATGTTCCTCCACCAAGAAAAAAATCTGTAACAAATGCTGATGGTGATAATTACTTTTTAATAATGCATATGTAAGGTTCAAATCGCATTTGCCTACCATTTAATACATATTATATTCAAGAGGAAAGTTAATAGAGAGACCTCCTAACTTACTATTGGCTCCTGAACAAGCAGACTAAAATATGTGTTTTGTTTTTAAGAATAAGAACTCAAGTTTTGACTTTCTGTTATTACAGCTACTGTACATCACTGTTTAACTTAGCTCTGCTGTTGAAACAGGGGAACATATAGCACTGCAGGGAGTGTGGACACAAATAGCACCTGAAGAGAGCTGTGTTAGTCTTTCAGTCGTGCCTGACTCTTTGCAGCCCCATGGACTGCAGCTCACCAGGCTCCTATGTCCACGGGATTCTCCAGCAAGAATACTGGAATGGGTTGCCAATCCCTTCCCCGGGGGATCTTCCCAACCCGGGATTGAACCTGGGTCTCCTGCACTGCAGGTGGATCCCTTACAGTCTGAGCCGCCAGGGAAGTCCAAGAGAGCTTAAGTAATTCCAAGTCCTTAGGAACTATGTAAGGCTTTACCAAATGGAATAGTGACCCATGATGAATTTTCCAGTACAAGTACTTTAGTGAATAGGTTTTTTAATTTTGGAGATATTTGAAATTGCTAGCATCAATGGTGAAAAAACAGAAAGTATTGCAGTTTCTGAAATTTATTGTAAAATAGAATTTTTATGAATCTCTATCAAACTTAGCCTTATGTTTAAAATCAATCTTTCTTAAAAATGTATATATATACCGCTTAATGTGCAACATATTTTAAGTTTAAAATTAATAAAAAGTACCCTTTGATCAGTATGAGAAAAGATGAATGGATAAATCTCATTATGCTCTCTTTTGAACAGGAACATGCAAAGAAAATTAATTTTGATGCAATCACTCACAAATTTGCATAAGTCAAGCCTAAGAAACAGAAACTTTAATGCTACTACTATTCTTGTGACAGATCAATATGTAGATATTTTCCTTTTTATATAAAAATTAATTAAGGTGATTAAAATTATTGTATTGTCTTTTTTCTACTGGAATTTTTTATTGGCATGATTACATATAAAATTTCATTAATAGAACATTTCTGCATCTGCAGTTCTATTGCCTTTCATTTAACTTCATGATTATTTCTGAATATATTTTGTTTATAGGAAATGGAATGTTAAAAAATGATCCACATCCTGACACAAAATTCACTAGATACACCCCTGTTCATGGTAAAGTGGTAGAGAAACAATGAAAATTCTGATTGTGTAGGCACATACTCCTGATGATGGGAAATAAGTCAGGAAACACCTTGCGGAGCAAAGGTATAGCAACAAAGTTGACCCTAAGTATAAACAGAATGCAGAACACTAGTGTTCTCAGCATTCCATAGACTTTGTAGTGGTGTAAAAACAAAAAATATGTAATAAATGCCCATGGAGCAGATAAAGAACACTGTAAACAAATATCTATGGGAATTTGGGGAATGCACTATTTTGAAAAGAGAATGACTCTTTAAATACTGTTAGGTAATAATAAAACAAAAAGTATAAGAAGAAACTAGAAATTACCATTGCTAACCTGACAGATACCCAGGGATATTAACTTGATGGTTGAAATATACACTAGTTGCTTGTGGAAAAGATAAGATTGAAACTTCTGTTGATCAGTTACATTAGATTCATAAATGAGAAAACTTACAGCTTATTTCCAGTCGGATGAAATCTTTAATGCCAAGGTTTTCTAGGAAAACTCCAGATAAAGCCGTGGTTTTAAAAAAGAAGGAAATGTCAGCGCTGAATTCCGCATGGAAGGTAGGAAAGTGGAGGTAAGAGGCTTCTGTATAAAATGACACCGCGTTCCAAAAGTGTCCTGCAAGTGGAAGAGAGATCCTTAGCATGGAACGGGTTATAGGAAAGCACTGGGCGTGTGGATGACTTTCAGGACTGGGGCACCGCAGGGAAAAGGGTAAGGCAAGAAAACATCTTGAGCTTATGTAAGGAGAGAGAAAGCTTCTTTCAATTTAGTACTCACGGTCGCCATAGCAACGCAAGGGACCAATTCTCCAAGCCGCTTCTGAGTTTGTTCTGTCCGTATCAGTGATAACTATCTGAGTGACAGGCAAGTGGTCTTTGAAGGAAAGAAAACCAGTATCATTTGTCCTGCAAAACATAAATTTAGGGAAGAAAGAGGAGAAAATGTGGATAAACGAGGGATTCTTTACCAAGACTCCTTTTTTCAAAAGTGATTTGGGGGGTTTCGACAGGGCGAGGGCAGAGGAGACCAACAGGAGGCCTTTCATCTACCGGTCAAAGTCTGGGGTGCCAATCACAAAATCCACGGCCACCTTCCAAAAACAAGTAGATTTTACAGCTTCCTTAAGTCTCTCCAGAAACGTAGGTAGCTTGCAGAGCTCGTTGCTGCTTTTTGTAGCTTAAGAGCACCCCACCTGCCCAACGCAGCGCTGAGAGAACATGAAACATTGCCTCTCTTACGAGGATGAGATCAGCTGCCTCAGTAACAAATCTGAAATAGGCATCATAGAGCCTCCTGAAATCACTCCAAGGAC
Organism: Odocoileus virginianus; assembly: GCF_023699985.2. NCBI lineage: Eukaryota > Metazoa > Chordata > Mammalia > Artiodactyla > Cervidae > Odocoileus > Odocoileus virginianus. The sequence continues at coordinate 65,672,122 of NC_069686.1, read as the reverse complement.
TTGTTTCAGCCACCTGCCAACAGGTTTTAATCAGCTTAGGATGTTTCTTATCACATTTTAACTCTAGGTGGTTCGTTGCTTTTCATTTTTCTCTTCTGTGTTTTAGAGATTTTGTTAGTTAATGACTCTGGCTTTGTCTCTGTTAATTATGCAACTAGGAAACTGATTAATCAGCCTTTGACAAGAAAATTAAAAAATGAATGGGGTTAAGCTATACACGACCCCCCCCCCCTTTTTTTTGAGTTGTGACTTTGGATGAATGGCAAGGACATACCATTTAACTGATAGTAAAAAAAAAAAAATGTAGATTAGAAACTGGCATTGAATGAATACGCAGCTATTTAGAGCCAGAAATATACTAGGGGGTCAGTAATACCCTTATGCAATGTGTACCATTATTTCCATCATAAATGAGGAAACTGAGGCTCAGAGATATGGGATAACTTGCCTGTGGTCACATGGCAAAAGGTCAGAGGTCTAGTTACTTAGAGTATGTCTCAACCTTAAATTTCACAAGTATACATCATTAATACATGTTAATATGAAATGAACTGAATCTTAGGCAGTTTGAAAGTTACACATGGGTGGGCTGAACTCCCCACCCACATAGATTCAGGTAAGCATGAGCTGGATTATCTTGTCTGTACCTGAGAAATGGGAGGCAGAACACCATTGCCACAATGATGAAGGAAAAGTATATGATGCAATAGTTTTTTTTTTTTATATAAGAGCACAAAGGAGCAAATTAATAGTGGTCCTCTCTCTGTAGTTACAAATAATTCAACACAACTGTCAAAACATTCAAAATCAAAGTTGTCTTTCATCACCATTCACATATTATTTACAGCTCTGAGTCTAGAGACAAAGAAAATAATGTGTCTAGTTATGCATTGGGGAAGTACCGCAAGGATCACGTAGTGTGATGTAGGGCTTTAAGGATAAAGCTTTAAAAGCACACGGATTTGTTCTGAAACCCCAGATCCCATTTCCAACTGTGCTACTTTGGGCAAATCATTTTATTTCTAAGACTCCAAGTATCCTCAGTTGAAAAACGGAAGTGATGTCTCCATCACAGACTTACAGCAAGAATTAAATGAGGTGGCACAGTCACTTAGCCTGGCACCTGATCCACGGTGAACGCTCAAAACGAGCAGTGCTAGCACTCAATGAGTGCTCATCTTCATCCCCAAATCACCTTGCAGCCCGAGGCGAGTCAGTTCATCTTTTCATACACCTAGTTACAATTCTGTCTTGGAGAACTCCATACTGCACAGAATGTTGTGGAAAATTAAATGTTAATACTAGGCATCCAACTCCTGAGGTTTGCAGAAAAATGCACTAATTCACTTTGGTTATAAACAAATCAAATATTTACCTGTACATATACTGTTATGGACTTCCCTGGTGCCTCAGACAGTAAAGAGTCTGCCTACAACGCAGGGAGACCTGGGTTCGATCCCTGGGTTGGGAAGATCCTCTGGAGCAGGAAATGGCAACCCACTCCAGTACTCTTGCCTGCAAAATCCCATGGATGGAAGAGCCTGGTAGGCTACAGTCCATGGTCTCACAAAGAGTCAGACACAATTGAGCGACTTCACTTTCTTCATATACTGTTATATGTCTAATCACCCAAAACGTAAAGAAATGAACTGTTATCTGTAATTTTAGTACCTGTATTTAGAAGCCAATCAGAGGGTCTGGAATAAGACTTTTGTGTCTATTTGAAAGCACTCTATGAATGTTAGACAGACAGTATAAAATTTGAATCTTCATGTTCCACTATTTTTTCTAGGAGATATTGCAAAACAAATTTCAAGTGACCAAAGTAGAATAAAGACCAAACCCATATAGTCTCCTGAAGAAACTTAAATTTAAACTCTATAGGATCTCATTTCTCCACATTTGTCTTGTTTTTTTTGTTTTTCATTCTCAAGGTGGAAATGGTAGATTCTGGAGTCTGTTGATCAATGTCAACCACTGCTTCCCTCATATGCTATGGCATCTTTTCTACATCAATTTGATGTCCTTCTATCAAAGTTGGAATACACAAACTCACTCTAAGAATAAAAATCTCTTTCAAGTAACAGAGAAAAAGAACTTCATAAACTCAAATAACTACAGGGGCAAAGATAATAATAAAAATGAGTGAAGCCACATTTATGTTATGGTAAGTGGAACCTGACACACAGCTTCAGTATCAGGTGAGAAAAAGAGAGAGAAAGAGAGGAAGACTGGGATAAAGATGGTGTTCTGTCTTCACGAGGTAGTTACGGCCATTTCTAACAGGTAATTATGCTCTTCACAATGTAAGACCAGTGGGCCAGACTGGAATATCAATATAAAACTACTCAATTTTTAAATCTTAAAAATGGATTTAAAATTTTTAAAAAACAAAGCAAAACAAAAAGTACGGTCGTAACCAACACTGCACTGGCCAATAAGAAAGGTGGGGGGGGGGGTCTTGCAAGCCACTTAGGCATCAAAAGACTTTGCAAATTTATTCATGCACTTAGGGTCCCACTGAGAATAAAACTGGATTTAACTCAATGTGTGAATGACAAGACTGATTAAAACACTTCAAAGAATTAATGGGTAGAATATTTGGGGAGATGGCATAAAAATGATACAAATTATGGCGTACCTATTAATAGACAGGAAGTCTGCAGCTGCAGAATTGATGTTCTACACACGAAGTTGTTTTTCTTTGACTTTCGAGAAGAGCTTGTCTTCTCAAGGGAAAACACTTTACAGACTTTTTCTTTCTTTGGAACAACATACAAGACTCTTCCTAAAGGGTGCTTATGCACTTTTTAAGTACAGAAATGATTTTGTTGTAGTGAGAAGACATTACAATTAGGCCAGAGGGCACAGGTTAAATCCATGTGCCTCAGCACACTGTATGATGTCATGAGGTCACTTGGGGACTCAATTCCCTATCTCTTTAGTTCAGTCACTCATTTGTGTCCGACACTTTGCAATCCCATAGACTGTAGCACACCAGGCCTCCCTGTTCATCACTGACTCCTGGAGCTTACACAAACCCATGTCCATCGAGTCGGTGATGCCATCCAGCCACCTCAGCCTCTGTCATCACCTTCTCCTCCTGCCTTCAATCTTTCCCAACATCAGGGTCTTCTCAAATGAGTCAGTTCTTCACATCAGGTGGCCAAAGTATTGGGGTTTCAGCTTCAGCATCAGTCCTTCCAATGAATATTCAGGACTTACTTCTTTTAGGATGGACTGGTTGGATCTTCTTGCTAACCCTAATCTCTTAAATGGGGATAATAATATTAATTTGATATTGTTGTAAAAAGTAAAAGTAGATAATGTATATAAAAGTTAACAAGTCAACTACTGCATAATAGGGATTCAATAAATAGCTATTGAAATTCCCAGTCATGTTTGAAATAAAAATGCTGGCAGGGAGTTTGGGGGAGAATGGATGCATATATATGTAGGGCTGAGTCCCTTTGCTATACACTGGAAACTTTTGCAACATTGTTTGTTAATCAGCTATCAGTTCAGTTCAGTCACTCAGTTGTGTCCGACTCTTTGCGACCCCATGAATCACAGCACACCAGGCCTCCCCGTCCATCACCAACTCCTGGAGTTTACTCAAACTCATGCCCATCAAGTCGGTGATGCCATCCAGCCATCTCATCCTCTGTCGTCCCCTTCTCCTCATGCCCCCAATCCCTCCCAGCATCAGGGTCTTTTCCAATGAGTCAACTCTTCGCATAAGGCGCCCTAAGTATTGGAGTTTCAGCTTCAGCATCAGTGCTTCCAATGAACACCCAGGACTGATCTCCTTTAGCGTGAACTGGTTGGATCTCCTTGCAGTCCAAGGGACTCTCAGGAGTCTTCTCCAACACCACAGTTCAAAAGCATCAATTCTTCGGCACTCAGCTTTCTTCACAGTCCAACTCTGACATCCATACATGACCACTGGAAAAACAATAGCCTTGACTAGACGGACCTTTGTTGATAAAGTAATGTCTCTCCTTTTTAATATGCTGTCTAGGTTGGTCATAACTTTCCTTCCAAGGTGTAAGCGTCTTTTAATTTCATGGCTGCAATCACCATCTGCAGTGATTTTGGAGCCCCAAAAAATAAAGTCTGACACTGTTTCCACTGTCTCCTCATCTATTTCCCATGAGGTGATGGGACCAGATGCCATGACCTTAGTTTTCTGAATGTTGAGCTCTAAGCCAACTTTTTCACTCTCCTCTTTCACTTTCATCAAGAGGCTTTTTAGTTCCTCTTCACTCTCTGCCATAATGGTGGTGTCATCTGCATATCTGAGGTTACTGATATTTCTCCCGGCAATCTTGATTCCAGCTATACCCCAATACAAAATTTTAAAAATTTAAAATACAAAGAATTTTAAAGGGTAAATAAGAAAAGGAGCCCCACAGCTGTCATGACTGAGCAGGCCAGTCAGAGGTCCCAGGTATGGAAGCTCAAAGGGCACAAATAATATACTATAGACACGTTCTTTATGTCTATAGACTTTCCAGGTAATTTGGTATGTCGTGGTAATTTCCAGGCAGGAATAGAGATACAGAGGTAGAGAATGGACATGTGGGCGCAGGGAGGGGAAGGGGAAGATGAGATGAATGGGGAGATTACAGCTAGCATATTTACACTACCACACTGTTGTTCCATCACCAAATCGTGTCTGACTCTCTGTGACCCCATGGACTGTATCCCTGTCCTTCACCATCTCCCAGAGATTGACCAACTTCATGTCCATTGCATTGGTGATGCCATCCAACCATGCCCCCTGTCATCCCCTTCTCCTCCTGCCCTCAATCTTTCCCAGCATCAGGGTCTTTTCTAATGAGTCAGCTCTTCAAATCAGGTGGCCAAAGTATTGGAGCTTCAGCTTCAGCATCAGTCCTTCCAGAAAACCCAGTATTATGGGTTGATTTCCTTTAAGATCCACTGGTTTGATCTAGTTGTCCAAGGGACTCTCAAGAGTCTTCTTCATCACCATAGTTCAAAAGCATCAATTCTTCAGCATAGGTCCAGCTCTCATCTCTGTACTTGACTACTTGAAAGACTATAGCCTCGACTATATAGACCTTTGTTAACAAAGTGATGTCTTTGCTTTTTAATGCACCATCTAGGTTTGTAATAGCTTTCATGCCAAGAAGCAATTGTCTTCTAATTTCATGGCTGCAGTCACCATCCACAGTAATTTTAGAGCCCAAGAAGAGGAAATGTGTCATTGATTCTACTTTCCCCCTTCTATTTGCCATGGAGTTATGGGACTGGATGCCATGATCTTAGTTTTTTAATATTGAGTTTTAAGCCAGCTTTTTCACTCTCTTCTCTCAGCTTCATCAAGAGAATCTTTATCTTTAGCTCCTCTTCGCTTTCTATCATTGCAGTGGTGTCATCTGCATATGTGTAAGAGGAACAGCTGGCAGGAAGCTGCTCTATAGCACAGGGGCCCCAGCTCAGCGCTCTGTGATGACCTGGAGGAGTGGGGTCGGGGACGGAGATGTGTGTATACATGTGGCTGATTTCCTGCTGGCTCAGACAGTGAAGAGTCTGCCCACAATGTGGGAGACCAGCGTTCAACCTCTACCTAGGTCAAGAAGATTCCCTGCAGAAGGGAATGGCTACCCACTCCAGGATTCTTGCCTGGAGAATTGCATGGAGTCAGGAGCCTGGCAGACTACAGTCTGTGGGGTGACAGAGTCAGACACTTCTGAGCAATGAACACTTTCATTTTCACCAATTCCTCCAAGCAATGTGAGGAGCAGGGGAGGGGTATGTGGATATCTACATGACTGATTTACTTTACTGTACAACAGTAACCAGTATAACACTGTAAATCAACTATATTTTATTAAATAGTATAAAAAATAATTCAAAAAAAAAGACATGCATGTGTCCTAATGATAAAACATGAACATTAAGAAAAAGACTCAAATCTTCTCAAGAGCAAACATATGGCATAGAATTAGCCAAAGTGGTCTCTTTTTAGTTTTACTATCTGAATCTGAAGAATTTACCAAAATCAGGACTGCAAAGCAGATTTCTTAATGTGTCATTAAAGTGTAGCAAAAACTTACATGCTGCCATTTTTTCATCAGCCAGTTTTTGGGTAACTGCTGCAATTATTTTATAGCATCACTTGGGTGACTGAGCTGATTAAATGAGGATTTTTTTTTCCTTTTTGTATTCTTCTTTCAGTCACTCAAATGTAACCAATAACATATTATTCATAAAGTAGATAAACCTAGAAAATTATGCAAAGAACTCAAGACCTCAGGTCCCTCAGAAGCTCTTGTTGGAATCTAAATGAACTGGTCTCAAGAGACTGCAAATCCTTCTGTTCAGTGGGTTACATAATACTGACCATTTGCTGTGGATGTGAAGGAAGAAGGGCTGGATGATGCCCACAAACAACCTACCACGTCTAAATACCATATTGATATTTGCCAGAAATTATAACTTAACTTTGGTTAAGGCAGTTATTTCCCTCTTGTCTTCCTTATTAAGACTTCCAGATAAACAAGAACAACCTAAGGGATCAGATGACAAAAAAACTCCAGGGTTCCTTGGTTGAAAATGTGAAAACATTGACTGTGGTCACTGTAGCCCACCCCAGAGGATAACATCCCGTCACTTACGCCCCCACACTGATCAGGCCACACCTGTCTGGAGTCTTTATTTCAGCTCCCAGAATGTCGTTTTTGGGGCCGGGTATATAGAGTTTCTTTACAATATTGTGTTAGTTCCTGCTGTGCAGCAAAGTGAATTGATCGCACATACACCTGTGCCCCCTCCCTCGTGGAGCTCCCACTCCCTGCCCCGTCCTATCTAAGTCATCACGGAGCTGAGTTCCCTGTGTGTGCAGCAGGCTCCCGCTGTCTATTTTACACATTGTGGTGTATACATGCCCATCTCAACCTCCCAGTTCATCCCGCCCCTCTGCCCCGCTTCACCTACATGCCTGTTCTCTATGTCTGCATCTCTATTCCTGCCCTGCAAATATTCACCTGGACCATTTTTCTAGATTCCATATCTATGCATTCATATGCACTATTTGTTTCTCTTACGGCCACGTTTCTTACATGAAGGGCAAAACAAGACAACATTGGCATACATTCAATATTTTGGGAAACTGTATTTTTTTCTGTAAGTATTTTAGAAACCTGGAGGCACAGGGCTCCTCTCACGTGGATGTGAAAAAACAGAATCAGGTCTTGGTATATGAATACAGTCAAAGTTTACCCAACGCTACTTCATTAGTAAGAAACGTGAATGGCCCTACAGAGTTTATGAGCATAAAATGGAGGTTTAAAAGTATTAGCAAGGATTAAGTTTTCTGTAGGCATCATTTGATTAACCTATTCCTGATAGGAAAGGGAAGGACGTGCCATAAAATCTCTTCACAGAATGCCTGCATACTTTCTCCTCTCTCACCCTTCTCCCCAACCTAACCAAAATTAGCCTTTCTCCCCCCACGCCCGTGAAATGTCACCGAATCGCTCTTCCCCCAGAATATGCCAGTGTCTGACTTACTCCGCATGTTGCAGCATTTTAGTGTTGCCTTCTTCCCTGTTTAACACACACACACACACACACTCACATGCATTTCGTCATAGATACATACTCATTCAGCCGTCTGTGACACATGTTTTTACAAATCTCCTCCACGGGTCGCCTTCCCAGGGACCAGCCACCCTGCTCCTTACTCTGTGAATGACCTGGCCCTGGGCTCCCCAGATGCTGCAGTGGACACCTCTGGGCTTCGTTTCTCCTCTTTTCCTCAATTTCTCCCTCATCGCTGATCAACAATGTCCGTCAAACTCCCTTTCCCTACACCGCTCCTCATCCTCCTGGCCCCGGTTTTACTCTGAGGCCCAGCGTCTGCCCGGGCCTGGGTGAGTTACCTGGCCTGCTTTCGCCGCTCCTGCCTCAGCCCTGTCCCCTCTCACATCTCTCCACGTGCTCAGAAACACACACATACATGTGGACAAGATGTGCTGCATCACTTCAAACCTTGTAAAGAAATCTCTATCTCTTACAGGAAGGGTCCAAATTTCCAAATATTTAACATATTAGAGTAGACAAAAATTGCTATTTAAAGCCACCCTTGTCTTTCATAGGAGGAGTTCTTCCTAAAAGAAAAAGGCCCATAGGATAGAGGCCCTGCGTGGGTGCGGGGCGGCGATTCTGAGACCCTACTGCTGGCTCTGGGATTCCGCCGAGCATCTCACATTGCAGACCCTGAGGATGGGAGCCACCCCGTGCCATTCCCTGGCCAGGTGAGCACACAAGGAAGAGTTTGACATCCAATCTCCTTCCACCCTCCCACCAGTCCTGCGATGGTGTTCTAACATCGCCTGCTTGCACCGCAGAGGAAACTCAGCAACGAGCTGGCCTCTCAGGGGAGCTGTCGGCAAGTGGAGAAGCCAGTGTGAGCTGACTCACTCCAGTCACGCCAGACTCTTTGCAGTCCCGTGAACCATAACCCAGCGGGCTCCTCTGCCTGTGGGATTTTTCAGGCAAGAATACTGAAGTGGGCTGCCATGCCCTTCTCCCAGGGGTCTTCTCGACCCAGGGATCAGACCCACATCTCATGCATCTCCTGCGTTACTGGTGGGCTCTTTACCTGATGCGCCGTGGGAGAAGCCCAGGAGAAGCTAGGGTGGACAGCAAACTTCTGCTGTAACCAGCGTGCTTTGCTCTCCTCCAGGCCTTGTGTGATGCTTCCAGAGAGTGGCTGTCTCAGGAGTGGAGGCTGTGTTTCCCAGGTTTGTTTAACATGTCCTCCAGGCAGAGCCAGAATAGCCCAGTCCTGAGTCCTCGAGCTGTCCTCTTAGGCCTCAGGCTGATTCTCCCATACTGTTCACATAGGCTTTCTCCACACAAGATACACTTCAATTGATCAGGTTTCAGTTTTCTAATTTGCAACCATTTTCCAGCCCTGCATTCTCTGAGATTACAAACAGGTCACCTTGACAGGAATTCTGGGAGCCCACAGACTCTTTGGTGACACATTTAGCAAGCAATCTTCTGGTTTATCTCTAGTTGGCAGACCCAGCCCCAACCATGACATGATGAGTTTTACCAGCGAACTTTCAGAGGGCAGCCCGATTCTGGGGAGAGAGGTCTTCAGTGCTCTTTCCTTATTTACCTAGAGTGTGATGGATGAATGATATATTTGATTACCCTGATACACTAGTTCATTTTCTCATTTTATTGCATATAGGTATGTACCGCTTTTGCAGAAGTTAATTAAGGAAGTTAACTAATGATAACCTACTGTACAGCGCAGGGCACTCTACTCAATGCTCTGTACTGACCAAAACGGGGGGAAATCCACAAAAGAGGGGACATGTGTGTGTGTGTGTATGTGTGTGTTCATTCATTTTGCCATACAACGGGAACTACCACAACATTGTTAAAAAAAAAAAAACTATTCTCCAATGAAAATTAAAAACAAACAAAAAGAAGTTAGTCTACATTCTATAAATTGATATTGCCTCTTAGGTTAAGATGCTGTCAAAGTAATAAAATAATAATAAAACCAATGACTAACACATTTTTGAGAACTAAATGTCTGGTAGATCTGCTAGATGAGCAAATTCATGCCAACTCAACCAGCACTCCCCAGCAATGGGCATTCTTTTCTTCTGTTTCTTTCCATGTTCTTAAATCAAATAAGAACCTGAAACTCAGCGAGGCTAAATGATAGTCAGTAAGTGACAAATTCAGGATTTGATCATCCCACAGCAAAATAAAATGTGACACAGTTAAATTACAGTTTAGATACAGGAAATGAGGGTGCGGCCAGCATAAGGAGCCACAGTTGTGTGTGTTCTGTGTATTTATTACAATATTACTTTGTAATATCTTCACTAAAATCCTATAAGGCAGATTTACAAAAGAGAGGAAATCGATCCTTCCTTTTCTCCTCCTCCTTCTCTCTCCTCTTTCTTCTCCTTGTTAATGATGAAGACTCTACTCTTTGAAAACAAGGCCAACACTGGGGTTTATTTGTAGATAGCATGAATGTCACCTGGAGCACCAGCAGGCACAGTAGAAATGATGAACACAGAGAAAAAAATAAAAAATGGAACGAGGGTCCAACACCTGCAGCGTCCTGTCAGAGCTGTCCACACCTGGCCAAGGGTTCTAGAAATTTCTGAGTGAAACGAGGTTGTAACTAATGTCCCACTGCGTGGCTCTGTTTGCTGTTGCTGTTGTCACTTTTTATTTTTATTGGAGCATAGCCAGTTAACAGCATTGTGATAGTCCATGTCGACAGCAAAGGGCTCAGCCACACATATACATGTATGCATTCTCCCCCAACTCCCCTCCCATCCAGGCTCCCACATAGCATTGAGCAGAGTTCCCCGTGCTGTTCAGTAGGTCCTGGTTGAGTATCCATTTTAAACATAGCAGTGTGTACCTGTCCATCCCAGCTCCCTAACAATTCCTTTTCCCCATCCCTCGCCCTGGCAATCATAAGCTGGGTCAACTGAAGGGTCTGTGTGGCTCTGTTTTGAGGCTAATGAGTTCTGCAGATCTGACTTCTGTGGTGAAACCACCTGCTCACCCCAGGGTCAGGGAGGCCAGCTCTGAGCTGACGCCTCTATGGTCTGTATAAAGTCCAACGTCCCTTCTGCAGTTTGGCCACATCTATCAAATAGAAAAGAGGATGATTTAACAATCCTACACTAGAAAGCTGTGCGATAGAAATGCTAATAATTAAAATGAAAAAGGTATGTCAAGACTCAGAAATGTTCATTGCAACACTTTTTCTAATAGTAAAATATCATTTACAAACAAAATGTTTATAATTTTATGACAAGCTATAAGCTATGATACAACTATACTTTACAGCCATTAAAATGGACAGTATGCATTCATGCTTATGCTTATTTAAAGATGCTAAGTCAAAGCTCTCTGAGACATATTTCACGTAGAAAGCAAGTTGTAGAATGATATGTTTTATAGTAAAACAGTGAAAAATGAGTACACTTTAATATTAATAAGTATGAAAAATACATAGGAAGACATTTATATGTAGATGTACCCTACGTCTGGGCTTCCCTGGTGGCGCAGACCATAAAGAACCTGCCTGCAGGGCAGGAAACCAGGGTTTGATCCTCGCGTCAGGAAGATCCCCCGGGGAAGGGAATGCTACCCACTCCAGTATCCTTATCTGGAGAATCCCATGGACACGAGCTGGCGGGCCTCAGTTCTTGGGGCAGCAAACAGTCAGATGTGACTGAACTACTGTACTGACACTGTCACACCTTCACTGAACATGCTCCACTATTACTATCTCAAAGTATTACATAAAATGCTACAATTTTAAATATTAGGTATAAATAACATAATTCCTACTGCTGATAAAGGAGGAGCTTTTTTATTTACCATTTCTGCAATATTCGAATTTTTATAATAAGGATATAATAAACATATTTATATTGTGATTTAAAAAAACTTCTAAATTTTAAAAATCAGAAAAAATTGTTCTCCCCACACATTGCTAAATACAGATACATAAATTGGGTGAGTCAAAACTGACAGCTATAAGCAGACTTAAAGAGTGTCCAAGAAGGTAAGCAGCTCATCTAATTTTATTCTGAGTAAGAGCTACTTTTAGGTGAGTAATGCAATATAATTAGTGATAAGTCGGCACATTAAAATAGAAGCCAAAGACTCATTGCATTAAAGTAGAATTATAATATTTTGGTATACAATAATGGCCCAAATCAAAATGGTGCATGAAATTTATTAAAGAAATGCACATTTTAACCTTGACATTGACTTTGAGTTCTATCTATTTCTGATACTCACAGTTTTGCAATTACTCAAGAAATGTGACTCTACATAAAATCTAGAGATGATAAAGTTGTACAGGTTGACAGGTAACTGAGGCAATAGAAGACTCAGTCTACATCTTTGATCTTTACAATTATAAAGAAGAAGAAGAAGAAGACTATCTCATAGCTATGTTTTGTTTCCTAGAACCAACAGGTCTTAAATTGCTTGTTAGATATTTTGAAATTAGATGTTATTAATAGGATGGTAGCATCATTGAATAAAAAAAACACAAAAACAAAAATATTCCTTAATGCTACCCTTGGCAAAGTGTTAACTACTCTACTCCATCTAGATTTCTATAAAGTGATGACGTGATATGTTAGTTTTAAGATATCCATTCCTGATTATAAGCTGTGCTTTCCCATTTTTGTATCGTTCCTTTTATTCTTCAGTGTGCGATGCCTTCTCTCATCTCCTGTCAGATGCACTGCAAAACACTCTATTTAAAAACAACCTGAACCCCAGTCATAGGATTGTTAGTGTAAACAAGTCAGTATCAAGTTGCTCCAGAATATGTGCTTTAAGTGGCAACTTATGGAATAAAAGCAACATACTAGCAAGGGGAAGGCATATTTGTCCAGGATGAGAGTATGGGGAGAAAGGAAACAAACAAACAAACAAAAAAACTCACTGATTCATTCATTCACTCAGAAGTTAATGTATGAAGAACTTACCATGTGCCAAGCATACTTTTCCCAATGCAAGGCTCTGGCTTTGATTATATTGGTAGATGAACATGGAAATCAGGGACTGAGAGAGTAAAAACCCAGAGAACCCTTCATAATCACTGGAATAGCTCATAAACAGATCTATGAATAAAAAATTTCCTCCAGTAGAGACTGTACAATATCATCTTTTAAAATAAGAAATAGAGTCTTTCTTTTCCAGATTTTAGAATTCCTGCCTCATCTTATGACATTACCTAGTTTGAAGCACCATCGATCACTGACGGTGGGCATCCCAGAGGTAGTGGTTTTGGGGAAATCAAAAGGGGTCTGAAAGATCAAAGAATAGCCTATGTGAAGAGACAGCGAAACCATAAACCCTTGGATGTAACCAGCATCATTTTCCCCAAGGCAACTGTCTCATTAAGTCTCCGAGGAAAGGAGTGAAGGGCCCTTGTGAAGGTCAAGGTTCTGGGACTGGATTAGACCTGTCTTTACAAAGAGAACAGCTCAAGGCAAATGTATAAAAATAAAGCTTTGGGAGTGGCGTGACTACTTCTGACTACGCTTTGATAGCTGAGAGAAAATCCATCTGCAGCAAAAAAGTTTAAACTTTGAGTAAATATTTCTGGTGAGATAATAAAAGGTGAGTAACAGTCAACACTGCAGTAAATATCTGTTAATCCTAGAATGATCATGGCCCAATTTGCAAAAAGACAGAGAGGTAAAAATGCATTTACTGAAGTCATTCACCCATCATTCATTCATGGCTTCAGCACCATTTATTAGATAATTTCTTGGTGGCATAGAAGTGCAATCAAGGGCTAATAGTGATTTGATGTTCTGGGATGCCACATGCTGAGAAAAAAAGAATAACCTAAATATCCTGCTTTAAAAAAATAAAAAGAACAATAGGTTTCCTTTTTTCGATGATCAGATGACCAGAATATAAACTTTATACCATTTTCTCTTTCTATTCTGTGCCATGCCATTTATACAAGGGAGAAGTAAAGAAAAGAGGCAAAGAACAGAGGGACTGAAAACCACATAAAATATCTATGCTTGCTTATGAATAAATTCAAGTATGTCCTGCTGTTAGAAAAGAGAGCTTCATCTTAGTTTTACCTGGTTGTCTGGATGAGACAACTTTTCATCTGGGTCTGGGGTCATCAAGAGGAGGCACACTTTGGACCATCTTTCTGCTCCTCCATCTCACCACCCAACATCGTTTTTATTGTTCTACAACCACCCCTTGTGTCCCAGTTTGTTCCCTTCTACCCGGATGACTGTTTTCCCACCTCCCAACGCTGTCTTGTGAGATCTCTAGGCATGAGCTGTTTGCCAGCCTCCATTCCTGCTCTCAGCAGCCTGTTGGTCTGAAGTTATTAAGTCAGAAAACACCCAACTGGGAGGAGGTCTAGAGGCTGAGTCATTCTACTGGAGAGAAGTTCCCGTGAAAACAATCATTCGCTGTGAGACTGTATTCATTACAAGTTTGCTCGTTGCTTTCTTTCTTCCTCTTTAGTTCTCCGACAGGGGTGGAAACCCCTGGAGAAGTCAGCTCTACAGTACACCTGTCCAGATGTCTCTCTGATGCTTCCCTTTATTCAAAGGAATCCTGTTTGGGGTGTTTCCTCTCTCCACTCTCATCATCATCAGAGCTGCTTTACTTTTATCTATACCCAGAGCATGCTCAGTTTTTCTTATTTACTTGGCACCCATCAAACCTCATCAAAGGAAATCAACCCTGAATATTTATGGGAAGGACAGATGCTGAAGCTAGAATACTTTGGCCACCTGATGGAAAGAGCCGACTTGTTGAAATAAATAGGACCCTGGTGCTGGTAAAGATTGAAGGTAGGAGAAGGGGATGAGAGAGGATGAGATGGCTGGATGGCACCACTGACTCAATGGACTTGAGTTTGAGCAAACTGCAGGAGACGGTGAGGGACAGAGAACCCTGGCGTGCTGCAGTCCATGTTGTTGCAAAGAGTCTGACACGACTTAATGCCCGGACAGCAACATTGAAATATATGATAGTAAGTAACTCAGGTACAGAGGTTTCTCAAAACAGAATAAAATATTATCAATTGCTAGAGTCTTGGAAGACAGCTGAGGCTCTACTTGGCTTAGCAGAAAGCAAAATGCACTATGCGGTGACTATGATTGAGATACCCTGGGAGAGGTCTCAGGCACTCAGGAGAAACACTTTCCCTTCTCGACGGCTCTTTACATTCTAATCCCCGTGACCACCTTCTCTGAATACAGAATAAAGTGAAGGTGTCTGCATGTAAGTCTATAAATTTGTACATTTCTAATGTCAGCATGGCAAAAGGAAGTTAAAGAATCAAAATAGAATGAGTGGATCAAACTGCTGGGTGCAGAGGATTTTGATTATGTTTTCCGGGCCCCACAATCATGTCACTTTTTCACATGTCTCTCAAGCTTGTAGTTGCCATTTTAGGATCACTTCTCAAAGGTCTACTACATTCATCTATTCAGCTAGCTACCATCAACTTCTACTGTACAAAGGGTAAGATTTGGGGGAAGTAATGTTAAAAGAGACCCAATATTCAAAAAGAAGGAGAGTTATTTTTTATGTGCAGATCTATAAGATGAGATAGAAGGTCCTGCAGGATAGAGTGGAGGCCCCAAAGAATGGAGACATCCAGTTAACTGTATCTGATTTGCCAAGTTAGGAGGCCCAGATCACATGACTCAGGCCCCAAGCAGCCTACAACTTCCCAAAGCCATGGACCATTTAGTGGAGACTGATAGAGCCATGTGTTTGATCTTTTCCTCATTGAACTAAGGTTTAAAGCAGACCTAAAATTTTATCTGAAACAGTCCCTGGTGTTATCAACTAAAACAGTGAAAGAAAAACACTTTAAAGTCATTTCCACTAGGTTGGGAGCAGTTTGACACAGGAAATCTTAACTATACTGGAGCAGTACTTGATGAAGCAAGCACAATTTACAAAACCAAAACCAAAGAAGGTCTTAAATTTTTCAAAACCAAACTGTCTTTGGAAATGTTCTGTACATACTTTCACCATCACTACATTGAAAAAACAAACAGTTGTCCAGGAGGGCAAAGGAAAAGTAGATGCCATGGCCATGAGAACTAAAAGCTAAATTTATCTACAAAAGTAATTTGGTGTTGAGGAGTTCAAACTCTGGATCTGCCTTTTAATAGATGAGTGTGACCTTGAGAAAATAATTTAATTTCTCTGTAATGTACATTCCTCAATTGTAAGATGCCAAAGTGAGAAGATCATAAAAAATTAATAGGTTTGCTTTCTTTGTCAAATTTATGGTTACTGAGGGGGAGAGGGGGGAAAGGATAAATTAGGAGTCCGTGATTAACAGATACACACCACTATATATAAAATGGGTAAGCAGTAAAGACCTACTGTATAGCACAGGGAACTCTACTCAGTATCCTGTAATAATCTGAATGAAAAAGAACCTGAAAAATAATAGCTATATGTATAACTGGGGCTCTTCCCTGGTGGCTCAGTGGTAGAGAATCCACCTGCAATGCAGGAGACCCGGGTTCAATCGCTGGGTTGGGAAGACCCCCTGGAGAAGGGAATAGCTACCGCCTCCAGAATTCTGGCCTGGAGAATTCCATGGACTGCATAGTCCATGGGGTCACAAAGAGTCGGACACAACTGAGCAACATTGAAAAAAAAAATATGTATAACTATCTCACTTTGCTGTACACTTGAAACTGACACAACGTTGTAGATCAAGTGCACTCCAATATAACATTTTTAAAAATCATAAAAAGGATCCACTGTATAGCACAGGAAACTATAGTCAATAAGTCAATAACTTGTAATAATCTATAAGGAAATAGAATCTGAACAAGATGTATGTGTGTGTGTGTACACTTGTGTGTATTGTACACCTGACACTACCACATTTTAAACCAACTGTACTTCAATAAAAAATACAAAAGAATTAGTGGGTTGCTCTGAAGAAGGAAATGGCAACCCACTCCAGTATTCATTCTTGCCTGGGAAATCCCATGGGAGGAGCCTGGTAGGCTACAGTCCATGCGGTCGCAAAGAGTTGGACATAATTGAGCGCCTTTACTTTACTTTACCGAAGGTTAAATCGACGTTCAATAAACATAAATTCTCTGTTTTTACTGGCGATAATAGGGTTGGCTGGTGGCTGGGTCATTCATCAATGAGATAATGGAACAATAAAGAAACAGTCTGTGTAATTACGCATCCCTATCTTCCATATTTTTTCCCAAAGCCTATATTCTACACATTATAGAAATGCCAGCTAAATTGCAAAGCTAAATATTACATTTCATTCTCATGTCAAAAATGGAATGTTGAGAATATAAGATGATGGTGTTGCCACATGCTTTATGTTACAAACTTCAGTAATAGCCCTAAAATACTAGGACTGGCAATTTCCAGAGTTAAAAACGATCACCATCGTTAAGAAGCCCTAGTTCATATGGAATTTCTCATTCATGTTCCTTTATTTTATGGGATATTTTATGCATCTCTTAGTGGGCTTCCTCCACAAGTGCAGAGAGATCAGCATTCCCATTACCATTCATCCTTGTCAGCGTCACAATTGCAAAAGTGCCGAATGTCCAGGCAGCTCTCATCCAGGCCGCAGTCACATTGCTGAACTCCGGGAGGGGCGCCTCCCCAGTAGGGCTGCCTTTCATTGGACCGCCCGATCCACCAGGTCAATGGAGTCCCATCTGCAAGACAAGATGCTTCACAAGTCAGCAAGGGGCAAGCCTGACGTGGCACAGGGGGGTCACGGAAACTGAGATGAATATGTCCTGAAGAACATATATACCTCGTATGGACAGGGACACAAATACTCTTCATGAAAGTATTTATGTAAGTAATTGTGTACAGATATCTATGTGCATACATGCATACATATGCACGCACACAAACACACACACACATATGGAGAGAGATGGAAGGAAAGAGAGAAAGAAAGATGGGAAAAAAGAAAAAAGGAAAGAAAAAGGGGGAAGAAAGAACAGAAGAAAAGCAAGCAAGGAAGGAAGAGGGCAAAGGCTATGTATACACAGTGGATATGTATATATATACAGTGTATGTGTGTGTGTGTATATATGAACAAAGGATATATATACACAGTGTGTATGTATATATATACAGTGTATGTGTGTGTGTATATATATATATATATGAGCAAAGGATATATATATATATACACAGTGTGTATGTATAGGTATATATATATATGAAAAAAGGATATATATATACAGTGTATGTGTGTGTGTATATATATGAACAAAGGATATATACACACAGTGCATATGTGTGTGTATATATATATGAACAAAGGATATATATACACAGTGTATATGTATATATACACAGTGTATGTGTGTGTGTATATACATGAACAAAGGATATATACACACAGTGTATATGTATATATACACAGTGTATATGTGTGTGTGTATATATATGAACAAAGGATATATATACACAGTGCATATGTGTGTGTGTATATATGAACAAAGGACATACACACAGTGCATATGTGTGTGTATATACATGAACAAAGGATATATACACACAGTGCATATGTGTGTGTATATACATGAACAAAGGATATATACACACAGTGTATGTGTGTGTATATATATGAACAAAGGATATATACACACAGTGCATATATGTATATATATACAGTGTGTGTGTGTATATACATGAACAAAGGACATACACACACAGTGCATATGTGTGTGTATATACATGAACAAAGGATATATACACACAGTGTATATGTATCTATATACAGTGTATGTGTGTGTGTGTATATACATGAACAAAGGATATATATACACAGTGTATATGTATATATATACAGTGTGTGTGTGTGTATATATATGAACAAAGGACATACACACACAGTGCACATTCATGTATATTTACATGGATATCCCCCTCCCACCCTCTCTTCCTTCATCTCTTCCCGTCTTTATCCTCCCCTTTCTTTCCTCCATTTTTCTTTTTTCCTATCTCTTTTTCTCCTTCCTCTGTCTTGCTCTCTCTCTCTCACTCTCTCTCTCTCTACACACACACACATATATACAGAGAGAGAGATATCCATACACATATATATACACTTTTGTGGAAAGTATTTCTAGAGAATAATGTTGAGTTCTCGCGACGTTCAGACTCAGAGTCACAAGCTCAAATGCTAATTAAATCTGGCAGGCATATCACAACTGAGTACACTGGGTTAGATTTTAGACCAACAAAATTGAATATATACAGAAATCAATTTTCTTTTAAAGTCACAAAAGGATATACCACAGCGTGCAGGCCAAGATGAGCCTGACTCGGTCCTCAGTGGGGAGGGGTCCACACAAAAGTGGGGGAGGGAGTGTTGGCTCGGACGACAGGGTGGCCCTGTTTCATCCCCACTGATCCCTGTCACGACAAAGACTAGCTCCAAGGTTATCATATCTTTTAAACTGTTTAAAAAGTCATCATATTTCAAGTACAAATGTATGAAGATTTGGACAAAAAATATTATGAAAGTCAATACTACATGGGTTCATATTTAACCCATACAAAGCTAGTATGTAACCTCTAAATTGTGGTTTATGTAATTAGTAGAAAACTTTTTCTGAGTCTTGTCCCTGTCATTTTTTTTCTTTGCCAGTTTAGTAATATATGCTGAAGTCATCCTCTATAATTGAAAATGTTTAAGCAGATAAAAATATTATCCAGAAGATGATAATATATCCAAACAACAGATATATATAGGCAGAGATGTAGGTGTTATATACCTTAGGTTGAAGGAGGTTAGGCTTAGGTTTTCTTTGGAAATAGCTGATCTGTTTCTGTTTGGTATGCACCAGGCACTTAATGTGTATTTATCTTTTGAAAGTGAAAGAAACAATTATTGAAAGCTATTTTCATGATTTATCATTTTAAACAGAATAGTAACATTTATCTGAGAATGATATTAGGTTAGAATTTTGCCTTGTCAAGATTTGATTTCATATACAGCTCCTGATGTACAAATATGTAATTTATAAATTATTCATGTATACAAATAGCAACAACTTTCTCTGAATTGGCTTAACTGCTAATATCCTTATGGAAGTCACTGAGGCAAATAGGAAGAGAATGACAATCTAGAGCTTCCAAGAACCTGCAAGTGATGAGAAAAAGATAAAACGGGTACTGTGAAAAGCAAAAGCATCTTAGGGGTGCTGAGTTGGGGGCAGACAGACTGAAGGACCATCCTCACCTGAAAACTACTACCCTCCACTCTAAAATGTTTCAATTCCCATAGGCATACTCATGTGGATATGTGGCAGAAACCAACATAATATTCTAAAGCAATTATTGTTCAATTAAAAACAAATAAAAAAAAAGAATTCTTGCCTTTCTAACCCCATAGAACTGCTCTGAATAGAATTATGTACACAAGATAAAAAATAAAATGTTTCAATTCCCTTTATTACCTTTTAAGTTAGAATTCCAGTTAGAGATGTCTGTTAACCACTGTCTTCTTTTTAAAGAATAATTTTAAATCTGTTTTACTTTGTTCCAAACAGCTGTAAATGGTTGGACACTGGTTCAAGTGAATTACTTTCTTTCTAACCACTAGCTCAGGTAAGCTGTATTCAAGAGGGTTTATTTAGAGCAAAAAGCATTCTCAGGCCTGGGGTAAGCTGAAGTGGGTCCGTCCAGTGAGTAAGTCCAGGGAACACAGGGGTGAGACATTGTGTGTTTAGCCTTCCCGGCTGGTAAGAGTGGACAAGAGGCCTCCTGCCAATGCAGGGGACATGGGTTTGATGCCCAGGCCAGGAAGTTTTCACATTCTGCAGGGCTGCTAACCCTGGGCCACAACTACTGAGTCTGCATGCTGCAACTTCTGAAGCCTGTGCTCCCCAACAAGAGAAACACCCATCATGAGAAACCCAGGGACAAAAGTGAAGAGTGGCTTCTGCTTGCTGGCACTCCTGTGCACAGCAGTGATGACCCAGAGGAGCCAAAAGTGCAAACAAACCACAAAAAAAACCTCATGTGTTTGAATAAGTTTTTCCAAATTGGCTTGTACAAGTTCCCACTCCACTTCTCTGTCTTGGCACTGTCCAAACCTCTCCTCCATTGTGTAGAATCTTGATCACATAGTGAAGTTCAGTGTCATCATGGTTTATTTTTATTTGTAAGCTAAACCAAGGTTGTGATCATATTAATAGTGTTATTATCAGTGGTCTTAGTTCTAAACAACCATCTTGTGCATGCAAGCTGGTGCAGATGTTGCCTTCTAGTAGTTTCACTAATTCTTATTTGGTAACATATAGCATCCCAAGACTTTGTTTTGCTTGGAATTTATCAGTGCCTGTACCAGTGAAACTTGGGGTCCCCTTCTCATATCTGGAAATCAGTATAAAATTTGCAAATTGTTTTGACTGATTGTTTGAATACAAATGAGCAAAAGTTTAAGGATGGGAAACAAGGAAATAAAGACAAAATACACACACACATTTGAAATCAGGAGCTTTAAATTATGTTTAATTTTGGGCTTCCCTTGTAGCTCAGTCGGTAAAGAATCTGCCTGCAATGCAGGAGACCTGGGTTCAATCCCTGGGTTGGGAAGATTTCCCCTGGAGAAGGAAATGGCTACCCACTCCAGTATTCTTGCCTGGAGAATCCCATGGACAGAGGAGCCTGGCGGGCTACAGTCCATGGGGTCACAAGAGTCAGACACAATTTAGTGACTAAACCACCACCAATTATCTTCTTAGATGTCCATCTTTGTGCTTATTTCTCTGCAGAGTACAAGTTGAAATATAACAAATGGAGAAACTGAGGATTAAAAAGGGTGACTGATCTGCCTTCATTCAAGACCCTAGTGATGTAGTCAGGAAGAGAATTCCACCACATTTTGGGCATTGAAGAGACTGGATTCACAGCATGTGGTATCGTGGGGCCCTTGCAAGTGCTAAATACCCCTGTCTCACTGATGTCTTCCTCCTGCTACCTGCTTTGGTCCCTGGGACAGGGGAGGGATGCGGTGGGAGGTGGGAGGGGGGTCAAGATGGAGGGACATACGTATACCTATGGTGGGCTCATGCTGATCTATGACGGAAGTCAAGGGACATACATATACCTATGGTGGACTCATGCTGATATATTACCTATGGTGGATTCATGCTGATATATTACCTATGGTGGACTCATGCTGATCTATGACGGAAGTCAACACAATATTGTAAAGCGATCATCCTCCAATTAGGAATAATTTTTTTTAAACAATGCGGTTATGTCAGCTTGGAGTCTAGACCTTAAGAAGCATGCATGTTTCCACTGCTCCTGGGAGTGGGGTGTCTCTGACATGGCGGGAGAACACATTTGAGATGGTCACGGGGGACCTCAGGATGGGGCATGCGGAACGCCTGTCCTATGTGACACTCAGACCTGTGAGCATAAGTCCTGGGCCTTGCATGCCACTGAGTCTGGCAACAGGCAGCATAGCATTATTGTGAGAATAGCTGATAAAATACAAATAAATATCAACGACATTCAAAAATTCTGTGGAATGATGTGGAAGTATACACAATGGTCCACGAAGGTCCTCCTTTCAATTGCAAGTTGGTGGGCAACAGGAATAAAGGGGCACACCAGAGGATGAGGAAAATAAAGAGAAACATCAATTCTGTTTTGGTCCAACTGATTTTCTATCTTCTGACGCATAAATGGAAGCAGTCAGAGCAGACATTTCAGCAGCTGCGCGGGAAGTACCCTTCTTTCCTCTCACACGTTCCTTACCTGAACCTAACCTGGGCGCACTCCGAGTCCGTCCCAACTGAGTTCCAATCGTCGGTGGCACAGCCCTGACTCTCAGGCCACCTCTGCCCCCTTTAAACATGATGCTCGGCTCTTCCTGCAATTTGGAGAGCGGCTCCCCCACCAGCCATCATTCTGCCTCAGCTCTTCTTGGTTCAATGCTCTCACTCAGGCGTTACCCCGAAGCTCTGCATAGAGCTTTGGAGGAACTATCCCCATGGCTGATCACTGGCTGTCACCTGCCGCAGCCTCCAGCCATAGGCGATGAGAACTAGGCTCTGTATATGTGTGTATGCATCTGTACTGCAGGTGGCCTCCTGCATTTCAGGCAAATTGTTTACCGACTGAGTCAGCAGGGAAGCCACCGTACACACACACATGTATACAGATAGGATTTATAACTCAGTGTGATTAAATAAAATGATATAAATTATTAGTGTGCATTACATTATATATAATCATTCCATCCAATTATTTCTTAATTCTATGCTGTAAACGTCATAGGGAGATATTCTAATTATATAAAGTTCAATAGACTTTCACTGTCCCAAGGGGGCTCATAACATTTAGGGAAGAAGGTTATATACACAGTTAAAAGAAATGCAAGTCAAAATGAGTTTAGGGTCAAAATATAGCTGTTAATAAAATAGTAGGAAAGTCCAGAAGAAGAAACCATGAATTCTGTCCAAGATTCCTGAAAAATGTCTCACAGAAATTGTTTACGTTCATGACAATGGAAATGGTAACATTTGACCAGAGGCTTGGTATTGTGGGGACTTCAGCAAATGGTACCACCAAAGAAGAAGATATGAATAACAGACACAAGGAAAGGAATCCAATCTTCCCCGCAGCATCGTTAGGAAGAAACTATTTGAAATAATGAGATTTCTGCACACACTAAAGATACATTATTTCATTGATGGCAGTTAGAGCATTTTGAGCTTAAAAATAAGAGGAAGGAGCCACCAAAATTGTAAGGACAAATAGCTACAGTGATCACACCCAAATGTTTCATTTTATGATCAAAACATCAAAATGATGATTTAGGAAAGGAGATTCTGAAAACCAAAGTATTTCACATTATCTTTCTTTCTAAATAGAATGCAATTTATAAGGAAACATTTAAACAGAAAGAAAAACAACCTCATCCATATCACAAAATAATGTTAGGCATTCATCAAAGTCGATCTTGGTCTTAACCGCGTGCTTGTCAGGATCATTAAATCAGAACATATGTCTAATAGTGTGATTAAGAGCTAGTCAGTGACATTAGAAATTAACATTTTTATAATGTTGTTCAACATTCTCTTCTCCCTGCCTATTTAATTGAAGTGAGCCCCAAAAGGAGGGGGGTGCAAAAAAGATTAATGATACCGCCTCTCAAAACAAATGATAAAAGTCACTTTGCTGAGGTCATTTCAACCTAAACTGAACAGACCTCTCTAGAATGTGCCATAGGGATCCTTCATGTTGAGGTAAAGAGGTAGACAAAATGATTCATTTAAATGATTCTATTTGCATCGTTTTAATTTTGTGCAAGAATATAATGACTCTTGGCATTTTGATAGTATATTTTATTGGAAGAGTTGTAATGAAGAATCCTGGCAAAGTTAAATGACTTGTTCAAAGTCACATAGTCACTGAAGCCAAATCTGGACTCAAGGCTCTGAGTCCCTGAAACCCTCACGTCCTGAACAACTACCTTCCCCAAAACTCACAGACCTTCTGACTTTTCAATGTGCTAAAAACATATGAAGACAATGTTGTTCTTTCAGGGAAAAATGGCAGCTAGTGAAAATGGCAATTATTATAAATTAATAAGAATTGATAATACTAAATGAACACTGTATTATGGCAGTACGACCTTTAGTTTGCTACACAATTTCCCTGATAGGACAAACTTGAAAGCAGTAGTTTCTAGAAGTGGGATGACAAGAATGGTGGGGGATTTCTATAAACACATCAAATTAATGTGAGAAGAAAGAAACCTTCATTGTATTAAGACCCAAAGACTTGGGGACTTAGTATGAGTTAACCTATACTGATCAATATACTAAATAATTAATGAATGGGAAACAAATTTACAAAATAAGATAATGTCTACACATGCTCAGAGAGAGAGTATTGCAAGAAATTTGAAAATCTGTGTATTAAGGCTCACGAAGCTTCCCTTGTGGCTCAGCAGGTAAAGAATCTGCCTGCAGTGTGGGACACCAGGCTTTGATCCCTGGGTTAGAAGGACACAATAAAGGGCAGAAATGGGATGCACCTAACAGAAGCAGAAGATAGTAAGAAGAGGTGGCAAGAATACACAGAAGAACTATATAAAAAAGATCATCATGACCCAGATAACCATGATGGTGTGATCATTCACTTAGAGCCAGACATCCTGGAATGTGAAGTCACGTGGGCTTTAGGGAGCATCACTATGAAAAAAGCCAGTGGACATGATGGAATTCCAGTTGAGCTATTTCAAATCCTAAAAGATGATGCTGTGAAAGTGCTGATGATGCTGTGAAAGTGCTGAATGCAATATGCCAGCAAATTTGGAAATCTCAGCAGTGGCCACAGGACTAGAAAAGGTCAGTTTTCATTCCAATCCCAAAGAAAGGCAATGCCAAAGAATGCTCAAACTACTGTATAATTGCACTCATCTCACATGCTAGCAAAGTAATGCTCAAAGTTCTCCAAGCCAGGCTTCAACAGTACATGAACCATGAACTTCCAGATGTTCAAGCTGGATTTAGAAAAGGCAGAGGAACCAGAGATCAAATTGCCAACATTTGTTGGATCATCAAAAAAAGCAAGAAAGTTCCAGAAAAACATCTACTTCTGCTTTATTGATTATGCTAAAGCCTTTGATTATGTGGATCACAACAAACTATAGAACATTCTTAAAGAGATGGGAACACCAGACCACCTTACTTGCCTCCTGAGAAATCTGTATGCATGTCAAGAAGCAACATTTAGAACTGGACATGGAATAACAGACTGGTTCCAAATAGGAAAAGGAGTATGTCAAGGCTGTATATTGTTACCCTGCTTATTTAACTTATATGCAGAGTACATCATGTGAAATGCCAGGCTGGAGGAAGCACAAGTTGGAATCAAGATTGCCAGGAGAAATATCAGTAACCTCAGATATGCAGATGACATCACCCTTATGGTAGAAAGTAAAGAAGAACTAAAGAGCCTCTTGATGAAAGTGAAAGAGGAGATTGAAAATGTTGGCTTAAAACTCAACATTCAGAAAACTAAGATCATGGCATCTGGTCCCAACATGTCATGGCAAGTAGAAGGGGAAAAAATAAAAACAGTGAGAGACTTTATTTTCTTGGGCTCCAAAATCACTGCAGATGGTGACTGCAGCCATGAAACTAAAAGATGCTTGCTCCTTGAAAGAAAAGCTATGATCAACCTAGACAGCATATTAAAAAACAGAGACATTACTTTTCCAACAAAGGTCTGTCTAGTCAAAGCTATGGTTTTTCCAGTAGCCATGTATGGATGTAAGAGTTGGACTATAAAGAAAGCTGAGTGCTGAAGAATTAATGCTTTTGAACTGTGGTGTTGGAGAAGACGCTTGAGAGTCCCTTGGACTGCGAAGAGATCAAACCAGTCAATCCTAAAGGAAATCAGTCCTGAATATTCATTTGAAGGACTGATGCTGAAGCTGAAACTCCAATACTTTGACCACCTGATGCCAAGGCCCAACTCACTGGAAAAGACCCTGATGCTGGGAAAGATTGAACACAGGAGAAGAAGGGGATGACAGAGGATGAGATGGTTGGATGGCATCACCGACTCGATGAACATGAGTTTGAGTAAGCTCCAAGAGTTGGTGATGGATAGGGAAGCCTGGAGTGCTGAAGTTCATGGCATCGCAAAGAGTTGGACATGACTGAGCGACTGAACTGACAGCTCACGTGTCTGTTTTATATTAATAGTCCTAATTTTTAAGAAAACCAGCACCAATTTAGCACTTAACTATTCCAGGCAGTTATGTTCACTTCCTGTATCCTAGTTCAATCAACATTATCTAATTTTGCAGATTAGGAAACAGAGCGATTAGATAGATGATGTGTTACTTGTCCAAGGTCACTCAGGCGTCAGTGACAGACCTTTGCCAAAGCCACAGTGTCCTCCTGTAGGTGATTACAATACGCTCTTGTTCCGTCCCATAAAAGGTATTCCCATAGCATGAAGCAGGGTCTTCAACAGTCCACATCAGATGATTTGTCTCTCTGATTAAAATCCTCCAGTATCCTCATACATTTCTTTTAGGTTTGCTCTCTCTACCCAAATCTAGCTCCTCATGGGTTTTTACACTGGCTGATCATGTTCTGTCATGTTCTGAAATTTGATCCTGAAATTAAATCTCACCTCTTTCCAGTTGACCTTATTTACACACTGAATAGTCACTCCATTTTTTTCCCAGGTGAACTTAACGGCCACCTGAAATCATACATTTGTTCCTTTGTTGTTCATTTGTTTAACATGGTCCTCATATGTTATTAGAATTGTGGCAAAGGCTTTTAAGCCTTGTTCACTACTATATTTTCAGCATGTAGAATGTGCCTGATTTGTGCAAAGAATTAAATAAATATTTGGTGAATCAACAAATAACTAAAGGCTATAAATAAAAAAGAAAAGAAACATCAGTACAGAAGGATTTCACAGAAATCATATAAAAATTTTTTCAGAAACACATATGATTATGCTTCACTTAGTCTTTATAGAAATATATGCATCTTTGGCATTTTATGCCATCATTGAAGACATCAAACATTTTGTGTCTTTTAGTGATAGACCCAGAGCATGACATCTATCAAGCCTACGCATGTACCATATAAATGTGCCATAGAAAGAGATCACAGAACATAAAAGTGTCCATGTACCAGTTCATTTGTGTATTTAGCAAAATGACATAAAGTATATGGACAAAACACTTGTCTGGTTAGAGTGTAAAAATACAAAACATATATAAGCCCTGCCATCAGGATCTTCACAATGTAGCAGATGAGAAAAAAAGTTAAACATCACTTTTAATGCAAGTTAGAATAAACTAAATTTGAAGTAGAATTTTAAGCAACACGTGAAAAGTCAAGAGAGAAAAAGGCTCATGTTCAGTGAAGAGGAGAGTTGTGGAGAAAACTCCAAATTCATCCCTATATTGAATACACTTGCCATTTCTGTTTTCCAACCAGCAAAATAAAGTTGGATTTGCACACCACTGTCTTCATAGTCAGGTTCACACTGTCTGTCATTTAGCTCTCCTAACACCTCTGTGAAGTGTTTTCATTTTTATTTTACAGAACAATTGAAGCTAATAAAGGATTAGTAAATTTTTCAAGATCACACAGATAGGAAGATAAATTTAGATCTTGTGGGCCAAACTCCAATACTGTTTTTATTATATGTTATAAAACCTAATCCTATGATAGACTGAATTAAAAACACATCATAAGTCTTCACAGAAAATTGGTCTTAAATTGAGATTGTGAGTATGCATCAAATAATTATTGGTAAAACTACAGGGTATTATTGCATATGTATCCCCACTATCTTAGGACTATTTCAAACTGCATTGTTTCCCTGACTATATTGACCTATTTATTATTTATCTAACAAGCAAACAGAAATGTCTGCAAACACAGGTGTTCTAATGATTAACATTGTCCCCAAGACTGATTTACCCAAACTCCTGTAACTTTGCTTAACAGCTACCTAAGGAAGTGACAGGCAATCTTATACTCAGGAACCTACTGAGATTTCTCTCCAGAATTCTCAGTTTCTCAAAATGCAGTGGCTGTCTGCCTTTAATCAGAATAGCCTGGTGTGCTTCTAGGATTACAGGTTCGCTGCAGCCTTTCCCAGACACTCGGTGAAGTCCCCAGTTCTGTCTCTATCATACTCATAAAGTGATGCTGAAGCACTGCACACTAAAATTTTAGAATCACTAGTTAGAAGGTTCACATTCAGACTGCTGAAATAACCCTTTTATTTTTGAAAAAAAAAATTGTATTTAATGACACTACAGATTGTTAGTGCCAGTGAGCTTAGCTTCGTATTTAATTCCATTACAAAAACACACGCAGTAGATTGCATTTGTTCCCGCTAACAAAAGATATCATGATAGGAGAAAATGAATAAAATACATAGCAAAAATTAAGCATAACTTGTAACTGAGTAAAAGGTCACTGAAATTTTATGAACTAATTCTTATATTTTGTCTTTGTCTAATAGAAAAACGGTTAGTGTGCATGTGATGCTGCTAATCGTCTCATGAATCCCCCAGAAGCTTCTTCAGAGAATCATCTCGTTTCTCTAGCCCCTCAGAGAAGTTTCTCCCACAGTTAGCCATCCTTCTCTAGCCCTCATCTCCATACCATTCAGTTCCTTTTATTTAGCAAGTTCTGTTTCATACTTTGGACAGATTAGGGAGGGTCAGTTCAAACTCTCTTAATTTTCTTCTCCTCTGTCTCACAAAGAAAAAAGAAAAAACGGTCCTTTCCACTTCTCATGTCAAATGTTTCCCATGCTCACTGTGCATCCGCTTTGATGAAAAGACGATGAAACTAGCCTTCTATCCATTCTATTCCTTTATATGTCTACTCATGGATCTTCCCACTCATCCATCCCTTTAACTGTTTTCACCAGAATCCTTCCCACTCACAATTCTTTGATGGGCCTGACCCTTGGAGATACGAAACATTTTTCTTTGTCTTTCTTCATAGATACTTCATCTATTACTTATACATGAATGTCTAAAACGTCTAGATTTCCCAGACCTGCATTCTTTTCTGGGGTGTTTGGTGGACAGTTCATCAGTATGTCCCAGTATTTCTTACAAAGTACGAAGAGTGTTTATTACTTGTTATCCTATGTGTATGTATGTAAAGTATGCACATAAAGGTACTCACATATTCATATTACCCAATAGCTCCTGATCTTTTATGAAGCAAGGCACTCAATAAATCAATAATTGTGTGTTAAATAAAGTGAGAAAGAAGTAAATGTTGTGTTGCTAATCAAAACGCCACTGTGATCAGTCACGTTGATAAACCACCTCTAAAACTTTGTTACTGTTTAACAAGGCAACAACTAACCCACTGAAGTTTATAGCATGAATCTTTCAACCATATTATAAACTCCTCCTGAGGATGACAGATTTTGTGGGACTTCTTGTGTGAAAAACTTGTAACAGAGGGAGAGAGTGCTGATGATGTAAGGCACTTTATCATTTTCTATTGTTTAATCAACTAAAACAAATTCCACATAAACTGCAGAAAATTAGAAATAAACAAAGATAAGAAGATAAAGAAAATGAAAGACCTAACCTGAACCTTTTATGTAAATGTCTACATGAGCAAGTTTTTCAAACTATAGTAAGTCAGCAAATTAATCAAAGAGAAGACGAGGGAGACAAAGTAAGGTTGCTTTGCACAGTGCTAATGAACCAACAGCAAACCCCCATTCATTCATTTCTGTACATAACTGATGGTTGCAAGTCTCATGTTCATTAGAGGCCTGAACAAGACACAGGCAGAAAGTTGATGGAGCTCACAGATCACACCCATTAGGAAGGACTGGAAGCAGTGCCAGGCATCAGCATAAGCAGCGTGGGCACAGAGCTGCTCTTGTAATGAATAAAATATGAAGAACTTGGCAATTACATAGACCAGAAAGAAGTGGCCAGAGGATCATCAGCATAATGATAGCAATAAAAACAGGATTTCATGCTTGTATCTCCTATTTCACATCCCCAAATCTGAATAATATTTATTAACCACTCTCCTGTTTATGGTTTTTTGCAGGGTACATAACAAAAAATAAAGCAGGGTGATGAGTTTCCTGCCTTCAAGATTTTTTTTTTCTGTTTCTTGAGTGCCCACAAAGGTCATTTAATTATTCTGAAAGATATTCTACAATCAGAAAATATATGAAAGTGGTAATTTTGGTTTGTGAGTAGGAATGTGCCATTTAAGAACGCTTTGTATTTTAAACATTAGATAAAATGACCAGTTGAAAACTGATTAACCATTTTGTCCACACATTTTCTAAATAAGAAGTGAAAAAAAAATTAGCCAGTGTTTACTTAGGACTTACAATGTACCAGTTGCTATGTCTCCTCATCATAAAAGGTGGAAAACAACCAATGATATTGCAAGAGGTTGGCAGTAATCTACCTAAGGGCAGGGATAATAATTGGTAATCATTATTTATCCAACAAATACTAGACATTAAGCAATTCTTTAAATAACAATTGAATGTATGTATATTACACATATATATTACATTACACATTTTTTGGATTTCGCGGATGGTTTGTTCGTAAAGAATTTGCCTACCAATGCAAGAGGTGCAGGAAGATCTCCTGGAGTAAGAAAGGGCAGCCCACCCCAGCCTTCTTGCCTGGAAAATTCCATGGACAGAGGAGCCTGGTGGACTATAGTCCAGGGGATTGCAAAGAGTTGGACATGGCTGGAGCAACTTGAGCACACTCATAATTCTACATTTATGTTTGTAGACATGTACGTCTGTACACACACATAGTATTTAGTGCACTATCCCATTTAAAATATATTATAGCATGAACACTCTTAAAGGTAATTCCAATGTTATTAATTACCCCAAAGGTGAATTATCTTACCTAAGACTTGAGACAGGAGCATTACCAAGAAGTGTCTTGCTGTATCGCTCCCAGCCAAGCACATATTTCATCAGCTAACATGATGCAGGGCTTCATCTTCAAGAGTCACTCCGTTGCTATCAGGAGGAGAAGCTAAGTGATTGGGACAGAATGTGATCGCCTACATCTAGACACACTCCAGTGCTGGCAGACCTCCTCCTTGTCTCTATCAGGACGCACCATTAGTGGTGACTTCTAGGGTCTCAGTCAGTAGGAACAAGTCAAGTAAGGACCCTTTTAGTTGACAGCTAATGCACAGTTGGCAGCTCTTTGAAGTCTAGAATCAAGTTAAAGAAATGAGTATATTACTGAGGGGGAAGGAAATACCTCCAAGGGTTAGCAGGTTTCCAGGAGCCAATAAAGCAAGACCTAACACCCAGGACTCATTTTTGGTTACACGGGACATATTACAAAATAGAAGACACTATCATACCCAGAGCATCTCTAACGGCTCTGGAATTGTGAGTAACAACCATTATATTACAACTGCTATATATAACAAGTCATGTCATTGGTTTATGTACCACAAAAACTGAAAATCTACTACCAGTTCAACTAAGTGAGTGAGTGAAAGTCATTCAGTCGTGTCTGACTCTTTGTGACCCCATGGACTACACAGCCCATGGACTTCTCCAGGCCAGAATACTGGAGTGGGTAGCCTTTCCCTTCTCCAGGGGATCTTCTCAACCCAGGAATGAAACCCAGGTCTCCCGCATTGCAGGCAGATTCTTTACCAGCCGAGCCACAGGGAAGACCAAGAAGACTGGAGTGGGTAGCCTTTCCCGTCTCCAGGGGATCTTTCCAACCCAGGAATCAAACCAGGGTCTCCTGCATTGCAGGAGCTATCAGGGAAGCCCAGTTCAACTAAAATACACCGTTAATTAAAAGATTTATTCCAATTCCAGAGATACTAAAAATGTACAGTGAATGTTGGTTTTTATTATGTCTACATATATAGTCAAGCCTCCCATGACTCATTTCATCTGCAATTAATCCTCCTTTTTATTTAGTCAAGAAAATTACCTAGAATTTATTTATGCTTGTTGTACACATAAGAAAGATAAAGAATGTCTCCAGCAGGAAACAATGACAGAAAATCCATCAGGATTCTAACAGATTTCTTATGAACAACAATCACTTTTTACCTTAAATTAGACATGTAATACCAATATTTTGTAAAAATATCTAAACACTAGAGTTATCAAATAAGAAAAGGGTAATACATGTGGTGCTTTCAAAAGAGGGTCTGAAAAGTCTCCAACACTCCCCTTCCTTTAACTCAGGGTGGGCTTGTGCCTACCGCAACCAGGAAAGCAGGACGGAAGTGACACCCAGTGACCTGGCAGACAGGGTCCCGAAAAGCCATGTACGTAGTTGCTGGACTATGATTTCATGAGAGACCCTTGCTGATTACATCCTAGAATACCCTTATTCTGCCTGCATGCCAAAGAAGTGAGGACCCCATGCACTCGTCTGAGAATGTCTTTTGGATCAATAAAAGAAAATAGCTGTTACAAACAGGATTATCATTTGGTTTAGTTGAAAAATTAGATTATAAAGAACTATTCAACTATCTTTTGGGGGAGTTATTAGACTCCCCAGATTTCATTTAGAAGATTCAAAAGGACTTGCAATGATCTTAAAGTTTTTAATTTAACATTTCTATGCCTCACATTTTACTAAAAATGTCACCTCTTCTGTGAAGCTTTCTTCAATTAGCTATAGATAGCTCCTACTTCTTTAGAAGTTTTGTGATAACAAACAAGTTATCTGTAAAAAAATTCTGTATCCTAAAGATAATTTTAAGTATCCTTGGAGAAGAAGTAATATTATTTATCTCTCTTCATTTCTCTGATTTCAGATGGTTTACAAAAAGAACATGATCAATTAATCCATAATAAAATATAGATTAGAATTATCTTCTTAGGAGAGAAAATGAAATGATGGAAATAAATTATCTTAAATTCTACTCAATATTTTGCAATGACCTATATAGCAAAAGAATTTTAAAAAAAGAGGATATATATATATATATCTTCTTTACTTTGCTGTTCACCTGAAATTGACACATTTTAATCCAAACTCTATTCTAATAAAGATATTTTTAAAAAAGGAAAACAAGTAAATTCTATTTTGACAGTAAAAGTACCAAAGAGAAAGATATCAAAAAGTGCAAAAGGGCAAAGAAGAAAGATACCATCAGTTCTACATATCTTACAAAAAGAATTCCAATCCTCAAGTGAGATTTTTTTTGAGTGAGTATTTTTGAACATTGAGCTTTGAATTAATTTTCCATATGAGATTCTTTATGGGAGAACACAAATGAATCTACAGGAAAATGCACTCAATAGCACATACAAAAAGGTAATACATTGAATATCACGTGGAGCAGTTTCTTGAAAGTCCTGTGTAAAAAGCTGAGGAACTAATGTTGATAAATCAATGTATGACCACCAAGGCTGAGCCTTAAAATGACTGGCTTGATGGAAAGACTGGAATTAAGGACTGCGCGGACTGCATGGCTTTCCTCCAGGCCTCTCATTGCCTAATCCTCCTTCTTCTAGCTGGTCTTGGGTGATTGCTTGAGGGAAGACTCTTTGATAAGAGCTTGTGGTGTGTGGTGTGGCTCTGAATTTGACTGGATGTTTCAGAGGAGAGCTGTGCTGGGCTAAGTCACTTCAGCTGTGTCTGACTTTTTGTGACCCCATGGACAGTAGCCCACCTGCCTCCCCTGCCCACGGGATTCTCCAGGCAAGAATACTGGAGTGGGATGCCACGTCCTCCTCCAGGGGATCTTCCTGGCCCAGGGACTGAACCCACGTCTCCTGCATTGGCAAGGCCGGTTCTCTATCTCTAGTGCCCCCTGGGAAGCCCTGGGTGTCTCAGATGGTAAAGAGTCACCTGCAGTGGAGGTGACCTGGGTTTGATCCCTGGGTCAGGAAGATTCCCTAGAGAAGAGAATACAACCCACTCCAGTATTCTTGCCTGGAGAATCCCATGGATGGAGGAGTCTGTCTGACTATAGTCCATGGGGTCGCAAAGGGTCGGGCATGACTTAGCAACTAACACTTTCACTTTAGAGGAGAGTTGAGATAATAATTCCACATCTATCCTATATAGCCAAACAGGGGAAAGGAAGGAGAGAAGGAATAAGTTGGACTTTTCAGCTCTATTTCCACACTCTGCTTTCCCACATACTTTACTATTCAGATGATCTGAGCATAGCAGGCACTCAGAAGATATTAACCGATGGTGACATGTAATTGTTGTTAGCTCTTTGCAACTGGTATAGGACGGATTGTGTCCTCCTAAAGTCCTGTGTTGAAGTGCCAAATCTGAATACCTCAGGATGTCTTCATATTTGCAGACATGGCCTTTCAAGAGGTAATGAAGTTACTATGAGGCTTTTAGGGTAGGGGCCCCATCCACTGTGATTGGTGTCCTTATAAGTTCTCTTCATTTAAGGAGACACAGGGGGTGTGTGTCCACAGATGCAGGACCATATGGGGACACAGCAGGAAGGTGGGCGCCTGCATGCCAAGAAGGATGGAAAACCATCCATTCCTGTATCTCCATCTTGGACATCGAGTCTTGAGAACTTTGAGAGAATAAACCTCGGTTTTTAAACCACTCAGTCTGCAGAATTTTGGCAAAGCAGCCCAAGGAAACACAATCAGTACCACTTGGGATCCTCACTGAATTTTGAGTTTTGGATTCTAAAATCCCTAACACGCTGAAGAAAAGCTCTAACGACCCCGAATGACCAAAGATAGTGGCATTCATGAAAGGAAATAGGGCACGACAAATTCGATTTGTCAGCTTGTTTTTTAAAAACTGCTTACTTTGATGCCTTGGTTTTGATTTAGCTTATTTGCCTGTTTCTTGCACCTTTCATTTGAGTCTTACAGATAAACCAAGTGGACACAGGTCCTTCTGGCAAGTCTGACTACTGAGATTTGCCCTCCACCCAGGGCAAATGGAAAATTAGGCAGAGCGACAGTGAGTGTTGAAAGATACTTTTTTTCCTTCTACCAGTTGAACAGGATCTGCCACATGGGGAAATATGTTGACTTTGGGAAAACATGGAAATGGAAGTAGACAAATGTTTCACAGAGGATGGAACAGCATTACTTTTGTTGGTAGTGAAGAAAAAAATTTTTGCCACCTTAAAATATATCAAAGAAGAAAAGAAAATAAGGGTTTAGAAATTGCATTCTCAATATTATCTGGTAGAATATAAACTTATCACTTGCCTTCCAAGAAATTTAGCATTCTAATGTAATACCCAAAAGAACACAGGCACACTCTTTGCAACCCATGGACTGTAGTCCACCAGGCTCCTCTGTCCATGGAATTCTCCAGCAAGAATACTGGAGTGAGTAGCCATTCCCTTCTCCAAGGATCTTCCCAAGCCAGGCATCAAACCTGATTCTCCTGCATGATAGGCAGATTCCTTACCCTCTGAGCCACCAGGGAAGCCCCCCCCCCAAAAAAAAGACATATTGTGTCATTTTGGGGGAAAATACAAAGAATATATTTTGCTATAGCAAACTGATTTAAAGTTGTCATTTTAATTTCCTAGTAAGACTTGTTCAGGGAAAACAAACTTGCCTCTTTGCTCTATGTCCCTTTGTTCTACTCTACAAAAAGTAGCTCTAATTGGAGTAGGGTCCCCTAAAAATTTAAAATACATTTTAAAAATCTATCTTCTGGGTCACTTAAAAATTGGGGATTGGAAAAAAGAAGTTGTTCTCTAAAATGCCATCAGATGCTAGGTTATTCCTTGTGTCATCAATTACACTGTAAACTCACTGGAGCAGGAGGATTGGGAGAAATGGCCACATGTGATTCCAGCTTCCAGGGGAAATGGGAACACATGTTTTCAGAAAATATTCAGAGAAGGAAACCATTAGGGCTTTCAACAGCTTGAGTGACAATATCTAGCACTGAGTTAAAATACTTCCACACTTCACTAAAATGCTTCAGATACACACTCTGAATACAATTCATCCGTTAGTCAACATGAGACATCTTAGGAAAAGGCTGTGCTCTCAGATGGAGTGCAAGCCCAGTTTTGGGGACTGGCCTGGAATGTAGGGTCAACACGAGAATGAGTTCACTCTGGTATCAGGGAAGAACAGAGGCAGCACTGGATTCACAGATAATCTGAATCCAGCTTTGAGTTAAGGGTCTCACTACCCCCCTCATCCCCAGGGGCCATCTGTGTATCTGCAATTCCTCATTCATCCCTGAGAGAATCTCACTTGTCCAAGAGATCACCTTGTTCTCTATATCCCTGAGTTCTTCTCAAAGAAATCATGTTTCAAGCAATGAAAACAACAAGCAGTCTCCCAACAAAATTCTGACCTCTGGACTTTTGCTTCCAAGACCAACCTCATTTTTTACCTTCTAAAATCTCAGCTGTAAGCTCTTGGCAGAAACAAACTTTCTAGAGGAACACTGGCAGTATTTTCTAGAGTTTTACAACTCTAAATATCTTTTTTAAAAAGTTTATTTTATTGAAGTATAGTCGATTTACAACGTTGTGCTAGTTTCTGCTGCACATCAAAGTGACTCAGTTACACACACACGCACGCACGCGTGCACACACTCACACGCACACACACGCGCACACACACACACGCACACACACTCACACACGCACACACACACATGTACACACACTCACACGCACACACACGCACACACACTCACACGCGCACACACTCACATGCGCACACACACACACGCACACACACGCGTACACACACACACAGTTCCCTGCGTTATACAGTGGAAGCTTATTGTTCATTGAATTGAGACCTTTTTAAATAACTCTTGGAAAAAAGTATTCATCATAGTATTATTCAGATGGGGAAAAATGAGTTATAATCTAAATTCCCTCAATAGAGGAACAATTAAAAATGAAAAAATTAAAAATCACACAATCACATAAGGAACCATTATGAAGCCGCAGAAAATCACCTTAGGCAAAAGGTTTTCCAATGAACATTGGGAAGCATATATCTTTTGAAGTTATAGTTTTCTTGAGTAGATGACCAGGAATAAGATTACAGAATATTGCTCAACAATAAAAAAGAAAGAAAAGATGACATTAGCAGCAACATGGATAGACCTAGAGAGTGTCATACTAAGTTGAAGTCAGAGAAAGACAAATATCATATGATATTGCTTATATGTGGAATCTAAAAAAAATGGTTCAAATGAATTTACTTATAAAACAGAAATAGAATACAGACGTAAAAAACAATTTTATGGCTATCAGAAGGGGTAGGAGGGGAGAGATAAATTGGAAAATTAGAATTGAAATATACACACTACTATATATAAAATAGATAACAAACAAGGAACTACTGCATAGCTCAAGAAATTCTATACAATATTCTGTGACATATATGGAAAAAAGAATCTAAAAAAGAGTATATGTATGTATACACATAACTGATTCACTGCGCTATACACCTAAAACTAGCTCAAAATTGTAAATAAACCATACACCAATAAATTTTTTTTTCAAAAAATGAGCTTTCCAATTTTTACAGTGAAATTGCAATTCAAAAAAAAATTGTGTCATTTTAAAATCCGTTTTTAATAACTAGATATCAGATCAAATGATATTCCCTCTATTTCCAATCCCATGATAAGCTTACTATTTGATCAGGCCACTCTGTGTGCGTGTGCTTTATATTACCTTGTAGATTGTTTTTGCTCTGATAGACAACATCTGAACACTTTGTGTCAAACACAGTACTAAAAATCTGTATATCCCCTATGGCATATGCATGTCACAGGAGGCAATGAAGAATAACATTGCTTAAACATGTATTATTTGCTAGAAACTGTGAGTGGTGATTTAGATATGTCCTCCATTTAATCCTTTAAATGTTTTCTAGAGGGAGTTTTACTATACCCACATTGCAGATGGGGAGACTGAGACTCGGAGAAGTTAAACAATCTGTCCGAGGCGTGTGGACAGACCTAAATTTGAATCTGGCTTTGTCGGAGTCCATCTATGCGCTTATCCACTTCAGGGCCCTGCCTCCCCTTTCATTGGGGGCACTCAGTAATTTCTGCTCAGTAAAGTCCCTGGCTTGACCTCTAGTGAGTCCATGTCATTCCTTTAAGTTACTGATGTCATGTCACTTCCTTTCTTTCCAGGGTCTAGAATATTTATATATTTGGCCCCAAAGGAAGCTGAGTATGAAAATTCATACAATAGGATTATATTCAATGCTCATACTCATCAACAGGAGGGGAAGAAAACTAAAGGCAACAGTTGGATTTTTTTGTTTGTTTTCCCAAAGATGAACAGTTTGAGCTCTTTTCTTTATTTCTCTTCCATAGTTTTCATTCTGATATACCGTAGAACAGTTGAAAAAAATGCCACAAGAGAGAAACAAGAAAAATAAGTGTCAGGAGAATTCATGGATAGGAGGTTCTAGTGGAAAATGAAGTGTGTTGGATTGATTTTTATAATTTTTTTCTAGGTGCAAAGGTGAGTTTATTAAGTAAATGTAGGAAAAAGCATCCCTGTCTGTTACCAAACCCAGGTAGGATAGCTTTCTTAGGCACAGAGGAGAAGCATAATGAATATTAATAACCTTATGTTTGCATTTTTATATTTTTCTAAATTTTTAAAATTAATTTTTATTGAAGTATAGGCGCTTTTGGAGAAGGAAATGGCAACGCACTCCAGTACCCTTGTCTGGAAAATCTCATGGAGAGAGGAGCCTGGTGGGCTGCAGTCCACGGGGTTGCAGAGTCAGCCACGACTGAGCGACTGACACGCTAACACCGTAGTTGCTCTACAAGGCTGTGTTAGCTTCTCCTGTAAGCAACGTGAATCAGCCATACACACACATACATCCTTTATCTTCCTGGGCTTCTTTCCCGATTAGGTCACCACGGGGCATTAAGCAGGTACACTGTTCTGTACAGTAGGTTCTCATTAGTTATCTACTTTGTGCAGAGTATTGCTGGTGTATATCCGTCCTAATTTAAAGTTTTTATCTCCATATCTTATCTGGTCAGAATGAGGCACGGTTGGAAATCTGGGCATTTAGGTGAGGTCAGTCAAAGAGCCGTCCTCTCTGCAGTTGTTAATCTTCTAACTATTTGGAAAGAAAATGTGAAGAGACTGCTGTGGATAGGCTATAATAACTGTGTGATTAGTGTTGTCAAGGAAATCGGACAAATCTACACTCAAACTCTAACGTCTTGTTTTTGCTTAGTTTCCCCAGGAGTGGGCAAGCGATCTGGAGCACCAGCTATCTCAAGCCGTTGGTTGCTGTTCAGTCGCTAAGCCGTGTACGACTCTTTGTGACCCCACGGGCTGCGGCACCCCCGGCTTCCTTGTCCTTCACTATCTCCCGAAGTTAGACCAAACTCATGTCCATTGAGTTGGTGATGCTATCTAACCACCTCATCCTCTGCCACCCTCTTCTCTTTTGCCTTCAATCCTTCCCAGCATCAGGATCCTTTCCAATGAGTAGAGCTGTGGCATCCAGTGTCCAAAGTGTTGGAGCTTACGCTTTAGGATCAGTCCTTCCAACAAATATTCAGGGTGGATTTCCTTCACGATTGACTGATTTGATCCCAAGTCATAAGGAAAGTCTAACTTTTACTACAGAACAGCCGACCTTATTTCTCCTGTAAGACCTCGTGTTAGCATAGTCATATTTGTACCCATCAGCCAAACAAACATAAAGAGGGGCTAATCAGCCGCCTCTGCGGAAAGAAAGAGTCACCTGAGGAAACCCCACCCTCATTTTCCCTTAAGTCTCACCATCCATTGAAATGTACGCGGCTTAACCTGTTGATGCCCTATTCCCAATACTCTGCCAAACTTGGCATCTACCTTTGAGTTCCAACAGGCACATGCATAGTTGTGTTTCAGTGATGTAAATGATAGATTCCAGGGTCTTAAGCCACACTGACTGAGTCAGAATTTCTGGGGATCAGGCCAAGAAATAAACATTTAGCAAACTCCCCAGATGATTCTTGTGCACATCATGGTTTGGGGGGTGCTGTGTCAAGTCAGCGCTTTATTTGTGCTATCATCTATCTAGAACAATGCTTACTGAGTGCCTGTAGGCTGGCTCTACTATTCTGCACACTCTTGTCAACATTCAATACTACTCAAGTATCTCCTAAAAGTTGAAAAGATATAAATTCCACAAGTGCATTCTGAAACGCAAACCTTTCATAAAGTAGAAATGATGCCACTCTGGCATCATGCAGCCTCTGAGCTTCATTGTGGCAAACAGTATCTCTTCCATCCCCTTGGAGTCACCATCACACAGCAAATCAAGCTGGATTCTAACCATTTTAATTTTACTCCCTGCTCTGGAAATGGCATCATTTGCTACCCTGGATAAAGGAGATGGTGCTCCTGATTAAAATAATTACATACTGGGAGCTTGGCCAAATGAAGATAAATGTGGGGGATGATCCTCCAGAGATTTGGAAGAGTGTTGAGGAGAATAAGCACCCAGGGTATTGAGGCAGAGGGTGATTATGAGTAACAGGAAAGAATTAGGCAAAGGAACATTTCCACTGAACATGACAGAAGTTTTGCCAAACCAGCCCTATTTTAGAAAAGGATGATTTCCCCAGAGATGAATATTTATCCACAGGTTGTTGGAAATTGCAAAGCGACCAGCCGTCTAATTTTATTTCCTCTCATCCTAACTAGCTACCGTGCCAGAAAAATCCATCAGCTAATCGATTTCTATTTAATCTTAATGTAGTAGTTGCTTATTCTTTAAAAAGTGTATGTTTGTATTTTCTACTCACCTTGGCAACCCTAGAGTCTAACATGGGACTTTGCACAGGGCAGGTGTCTGACTGCTGATTAAGGATGGAAGGAATACAGAGAAATACAGTATTTTTCATTTCTCTTAAGTTTGCAGTCTCATGTAACTAAAAATGAAATACACATGGATAAGATGATTGTCTATTAAAGGTATATAGAGTTTTCAAGTCTTGTACAAGTGAAAGCTTCTTCTAACACTGCTGCCACTGATCCACTTGATTAGTCCAGAAATTTCAGAGAGGGGGGGATTCCATGAGTGAATTTTCCATATAATAGATGTGAATTCTTTTTTATATAAAGTTTTTTTTAATTGGAATATAGTGGGTTTACAATGTTGTGTTTATATATGAAGGTGTACAGCAAAGTGAATGAATTATATATATACATTTATCCACTCTTTTTAGTATTTTTTTCTCACATAGGCCATTACAAAGTCCTGAGCAAAGTTTCCTGTGCTATACAGTGGGTCCATATCAGTTATCTATTTCAGATGTAGTAGTGTGTATACGTCAGTACCAATCTCCCAATTTTTCCCGACCCCACTTTTTTCCCCCTGGGCTTCCTTGCCTGGTGGGTAAGACAGTAAACAATCTGCCTGCAATGCATGAGACCCAGGTTCAATCCCTAGCTGAGGAAGATTCCCTAGAGAAGGGAATGGCTACCCACTCCAGTATTCTTCTTTGGAGAATTCCATGCCCAAAAGAGCCTGGCAGCCACAGGCCGCGGGGTCGCAAAGATCTGTACACAGCCCAGTGACTAACAGTTCACTAACTGACTACTTTCAAAGCACTCGTGACCATAAGTCTCTTTTCTACATCTGTCGCTCTATATTTGTTTTGTAGATAAGTTCATCTTTAGCTCCTTTGTTTTTAGATTCCACAAATAGGTGACTTCATATAATATCGTATGATATCTGTCTCTCTCTGTCTGACTTACTTCACTCAGTATGACAAGCTCTGAGTCATCCACGTTGCTGCAAATGGCATTATTTTGCTCCTTTTATGGTCTGGTCTGAGCTCCCTGAGTCACACAGAACATGCCCACTGGCTCTCTCTTTTACATGTAGTAAGGTATATGTTCCAGGCTGTTCTCTCAGCTTGTCTCATCCTCTCCTCCCCTCGCTGTACGCACGTCTGTTCTCTATGTCTGTGTCTCCACGGCTGCCCTGCAAATGTGTTCATCAATGTTTCTAAATTCCATATATGTTCATTAATAATAACACCTGTTAGATTCTTCTACATCAGAGCTGATTCAAATGTGTTCCTTTTAACAGCTGAGTAATATTCCATTGTGTATATGTATCGCAGCTTCTTTATCCATTCACCTGTCAAGGTGCATCTAAGTTGCTTCCATGTCCTAGCTGTTATAAACAGTGCTGCAATGAACATTGGGGTATATGTGTCTTCTCAATTATGGTACCCTCAGGGTATATGCCCGGGAGAGGGATTGCTGAGTCAAATGCTATTTCTAATTCAAGTTTTTTAAGGAATCTCCATACTGTCTTATATAGTGGCTGTATCAATTTACATTCCCACCAG
Organism: Odocoileus virginianus; assembly: GCF_023699985.2. NCBI lineage: Eukaryota > Metazoa > Chordata > Mammalia > Artiodactyla > Cervidae > Odocoileus > Odocoileus virginianus. Next base: position 65,629,701 of record NC_069686.1, on the reverse strand, counting down.
CAGTGCAAGAGGATTCCCTTTCTCCATACTCTCTCCAGCATTTACTGTTTATAGATTTTTTGATGATGACCATTCTAACCAGTGTGAAGTGATACCTCATTGTAGTTTTGATTTGCATCTCTCTATAAATTAGTGGCATTTAACATCTTTTCATGTGTTATTTTAGCCATTTCTATGTCTTCTTTGGGAAATGTCTGTTTAGGTCTTCTGCCCACTTTTTGATTAGAATATTTGCTTTTCTGGGATTTTTTAAACATGTTATTTTAAGAAAAAATAAGTACAGTGCTATTTCTAATGGCAATTTTCAACTGTCCTAGGCTTTCTTTGTGGAATGTGGCTCAAAATACTCTGGGAATCACTGTCCCACAAAGGTAGGAATACAGCAGACACTTTTGGCAGCCAGCCCAGCAACTCCTCCTTCCGCAGATTACTCATAAAACCTATGCTTACAACAGTGTAATTAGGTAAAGAGAAAACTCTGCATTATGCAACTTGTGTATAAATCATTGTAGCCATGTCACCTAGGGCAAAACCATTAAACTTCATATGCTTTCGTTTTCACTAATGTAAAATGGAGATAAAATTATTTACCAAATATGGTTGTTGTGAGGATTAAATGAAATAATTACAAGCAAATAATTATAACAGCATCTGACATGCTCAGGTTTAGCCATCATCATTATTGCTGCTGTTGTTATTATTATTTGGCTGAGCCTCAATGGAGGTGGGTCCTAGAAGAAAACTAATATCGTAACTGTTCTAAACTTATCAATGCAATTCAATTTCTTTTATAGTTGTTGTTTTAGACAATGGTGTATTATTCAATTCTGGCCAATAATATGCAAAAGAATATCAGACCAGAGAATCAAAATGAGTTTCAAGGAAGATCTTCCTCAGCTAACAAATGTTATTCATTCTGTCAAGATGCCGAAGCTTCTACAAACATCAGGGGATTCTGAGTGTGAGGCTTAAACAATGGAAAGAATCTTGTCTGTACTGACATGAAGTTAAACGATCCTAGAACTGTCCAAATGTAAAACTTTTTGTAAATGAGATAAATATTTTTATCATGTAAATAAATTTGCATTAAGCTTTCTGTTACTTGTGACCACAAGCATCTTGATTGCTAGAATTAATACAAAATAAGAGGAGCCTAGATGAAAGCAGAAAGAGACAGGGTAGAGAAGGTGGTTTGAGAACATCAACAATCCGGACCGTAAGGGACCCAGGGACCATTTGAATGTTGAGGGCAAGGACAGCGCGAGAGTGTCTGTTGTCGCCACTCCAGTGAGTCATCCAGGAGAAAGGGAACTCGCAATGTGAAGAGATGATACACCCAAAAGGACTTGGGAAAGGAAGAAAGAGGGATCCTCTAGAAGACTCATGTGCAGCAGCGATAAGAAGAGCAGCAGAGGACAGTTTCCTGGACGCCCAGAGCAAGAGTCTGAAAGAAACCAGGACGGACTCAAACGCCACAGAACATTCAGGTCGAATAAAGTCTAAGAATTACACCCACCAATGACTTGGTCCCAAGTTTCCCTAAACTCAGTTTTAGAAAAGTACTAAAAGGAAGGCATTCTGCAGCAGATAAAGGAGGAAGCTGGGGGTAAAAGAATAAAAAGCTGGAGACTGGGAGACCTGGTTATCAAGCTTCACGGAGAGATGGAATCATATTCATCTTCATAGCTTCAATGCAGCACTTGGCACATCATCTGTGCACAAGAGATATTTGCTGGGTGGATGAATGGATACCTGACAGGCAGACAACGGATATGAAGTCCTCCTGCAGAACTGAGAAGACTTAAGGATTCTAGGCTGAGACCTTCAAATGTATATAAGGCAGATACACTGGTTTTCTATCCCAGGTCTTGTACAAAGGTATCTAATAAACTAAAACTTCCTTCCAGAATCAGTCCAACTTAACTTTAGCAAGAAGTTACAAGACGGAAGCTCCCTGAACAGAGGAAGGCTGCAATTGTTGTGTTTTTAACTTTTCAAATTAACTTGCCAACATTTAAAAGTCAAGAGATTTAACATAAAAGACTGGATTTCTGGACTTGCTTGGAAAATCAGAAGTCCTGAAAGTACTCACCCAAATTCCTACAAACTAGTTTTTCCATGAAGGATAGATTTGGCCTTCCAAACCCTCTTCCCATCATTTCCTGTCCAGCTCATCACTTTCAGGCACTGAGGTCAAGCATCAGCAAGGGTGACAAAAAAAAAAAAAAAAAAAGAACCTGGATGCACTGTTCTTGTTTGTTTGTTTACATGTTCTGTAATTTTATAGATGAATTAAAAGGAAAATAACTATTTACTTTACTTTTTTACCTATCAAAATTGGGAAACCAGAGACAACCAGGGTGGTTATATGGTTTAAAAAAAAATAAAGAAGAATATGGCAAGTTTCTTTGTTAAGTAAAGTTATTTGAAACTTGAAAATAAGACAAAAGGATGACTGATATACTTTCAAGGTCATACTAAAGCAGTGGTTAACAGGTCCATCCAATACTTAATTATCTAAAAGATAATTTAATTACCTAGGTGACTCATTATTTCTTTAAGGGCTCTATCTTTATTTGACTTGCTTTTAACTATTGATTAGGAGAGCAATACTTGCTAACTTGAAGATTTTTTGCCTAGTAGAAACAAACATGATTTCTGAATCCAAAAGTTATAATTTTATTCCCTATAAGACATCAACAACTGCTATCTCTAACAAGCTAAAATAAGCATGGTTTACTGACTGACTGTGTAAATCTGTGTTCTTAAAGTTGTCTTCAAACAAACATCATCACTTTGCTGGTTCTCTTATTGATGATTTGCCTAAATTTTTAACATATTTGTTCTACATTTGTGTACAACTCATAGTTTTAACTTTATGAAAAAATATAATTTGACAACTTTGAGAAAGACAGAACTTTTATATATGTTTATTGTTTACAGAAATTGAGTCTTTCTAGAAATAATATTTTCATTTCTATTAGCTGGTTGATGCACATTTATTTGTGATCTCTATGAAAATGAACACACATACACACAAGAAGCTAGGTACTTCTTTAAGCAATTTTTTCTACTTAATCTCAGTATAAATGAATGTAATAAGGAATTCCCAAGAAAACTTGTTACTTCTCTGAAAGCCTGGGACAGAAGCACCTGTTACTTCTCTCAAAGCCTGGGACAGAAGCAATTTCAAATAAAAGTGATACTAGCCAAGACATGGAAGCAACCTAGATATATAATGGAATATTACTCAGCCATGAAAAATGAAATAATGCCATTTGTAGCAACATGGATCAACCTTGAAATTACCATAATAAGTGAAGTAAGTCAGGGACAAATATTATATGATGTCACTTATATGTGAAATCTAAGAAAAAGATGCAACTGAATTTATTTACAAAACAGAAATAGATTCACAGACTTAGAAAACAAACCTACATTACTGAGGGGAAAGAAGGGAGAGGTAAATTAGGAAGTTGAGATTAACATATACACACGACTATATCTAAACTCAACAACAAGGTCCTACTGTACAGCAGAAGGAATTTTATTCAATCCATATATTGCCTATCTGGGCTTCCCGGGTGGTGTTAGTAGTGAGGAACCTGCCTGCCGGGGCAGGAGACGTAAGAGATGCGGGTTTGACTCACGGGCTAGGAAGACCCCCTGGAGCAGGCATGGCAACCACTCCAGTATTCTCGCCAGGAGAATCCCACGGACAGAGGAGCCTGGGGTCACAAAGGGTCAGACACAACTGAGGCAGCTTAGCATATGCACGCACGCATCACCCACCTGTGCATACACATAACTGAGCCACTGTGCTATACACCAGACCCTAAAATGATACTGTAAACCAAAACTGTACTTCAGTCAAAAACAGACTAAATACATGACTAAATAAAAATGCTAGCTACTGGCCACTTTACAATTCAGTCCACAAGACCCTCTGTTGCACTGAACACAGTATACAGTGAGCAAGTTATCATTACAATTTAATGTTCAGACAAGGATGGCCCAAGCTGAGCTCTTTGCCCTTGTTGCAAAAATGAAAGAATCTTTTTCTGAAGCTTCTCTGTAGTAAGGTAAGAAAGAAATTTTCACATTAGAGGGAAACTATGCATAAATAATTGTGGATTCACCACAGCTGGCAACTGGTGAGTACTGAGTGCTAACGATCACTAATGATGGTGTGGGGATCCACTGTCAGCCTAGACCAAGAGTCACGCTCACTCTTACAAACAGCATAGCAGCAAGAAGACCGCACGCAGCCTCCTCACTCTGTGAATCCCAGGGAGCTAGTTTACAAGTGCAGAGCCATAATGCCACACCAGTGCCCAGCTGACTTGCTAGTGAGCAGCAGTGTGACTTACATCCCTAGTGTGAGTTACTCTCCTCGTACCTCCAGTCACCAGGTGCATCATCCTGTCTTTGCTTTCCCTTGCTTGTGTTCTTGGAAGCTGCCCCCACAGACTGCATCACCCCAATTACCATGGCTGTTGGCCAAAGGAAACACCAGCAGGAAGTTGAAAGGAAAGGGGGTTAAGTGTATTTCATTCTGCCTTCCTCTATTTCACTCTTGCTTCTTCTCTGCTTTGACGGAACCACCCACAGTTGAGCTTCTTAACTGAATGCAGTTTCTGTCTGCAAGCCCTCTTCCACCACCCCAGCTTCATCTCCCCTTCAGCTCCAGGGGGAGTGATGCTCCCCACTTTCGCTAGTATCTGGGTGTCTTTACATCACATGCTGTTATCTCCAAATCCTGCTGTCACCACTGGAAGCAGCTCTTTCAGTAAAGCCTCTTTATTCTGACTGAGCTGAAGTCTAGATCATAGAATAGTAATTGTAATAGAAAAGTTTCACTGAATCTAAGTATCACGTAACTGCAAACTCAAAGAAATACATGTAACTCCATGGCTGATTCATGTCAATGTATTACAAAACCCACTGCAATGTTGTGAAGTAATTAGCCTCCAACTAATAAAAATAAATGAAAAAAAAAAAAAAAAACCACTGTAAGCTCAATTGTCAATACTCGGATGATTTAAATAACAACCACCATCAAAGCACCATCTGGGTCCAAGTAGTTACCTGGTGTGTGTTACCTGTACCCAACTGAATAGGTTTGATTGAAATCATTATTGATATAATTTGGGTTGAATGTTATCCTGCCAGCATTGGCTCATATATGAAACATTATTGATCCCCACTTATACTTTAAGGTATCCAAACTGGAATAATAACTAAACGTAATTTGCTTGCAGGAAAAGGACATTTATAATACTCGAGCAGAGAGCTTTTTCTAATTGGAGTAAAATCGCTTTGCAATGTTGTATTAGTTCCTGCTGTACAACAGAATGAATCAGCATATGTACACATATGCGCCCTCTCTCTTGAGCCTCCCTCCCGCCAACCCACGTCCCGCCCATCTGGGTTATCACTGAGCATCAAGCTGAACTCCCTGGGATCCAGCAGGACCCCACTAGCTCTCCATTTCACACGCGGCACACAGACGCCAGTCCCAACGAGAGATTCCACCTAAGACACGCAGAGGAGGCGCGTGGAGAGACGCTGAACAGCACTGACCACTCGAGAAGTAGATCAAAACTGCAGGGAGGTGCCACCTCACATCACTCAGGAAAAGACTATCACAGCAAAGCTGCAGAGGGTGTGGGCCGTTTTTAATAGCTGAATTTGTTAAAGGAAGATACACTTGCTTTATGGAAAGTGAGGCAGAGAGCAGTCAGGAATCCTCATAGCCACTACAACACTAACGCTAGAATCTGGTGTTCCTGCCTCTATTCACCTGCCCCCATTCCTGACCGTGATCTAAACGTGACTGTTTTGTTTGTGCTGAGCCTTCTAAATGGCCAAGAGAGAGCAGTGATGGGGCAGCTGGAGAGACTGAGAGATTATTTCTTCAAACTTTATTTACATTTATTGGATCGTGTATTTATTGATATGATACGATACAATATGTAGTACAGCTCAATAAATAAGCAAGTCTTCACACAAGTATTTTTACTCCCACTTAGTGACATTTGTTCACATCCAGTGAAACTCTATTTTAAAAGTTGATGATGTTTCAGAGAAGCCCAGACCCTTCTCTAACCTCTGCCCTCATGCCCCTCACCAGGACACCCAGGACCATCGCTGACCATGGACAATCCTGCCCCCTGCTCAGGGTCACTGGATAGTTGTTAAGTTTCTTCTTCTACCCTAGGACGCTTTGAGGGCCATGAAAACCATGAGAAGTCAGCAATGGACTAACAATGCTTTGGGAGAAAATACACGCACGATCAAGTTTTCATACAAATGTTGGTTCTCCCCAAATAACATTCCCCTGAAGTTAGCGACTCACGTTAGATTTCAGCTGTGGCCAAGGGCAACAGAGGGCTGAGACCACAGAAAGCTTTGCATTCTCTTTTCCTTTATTTTTTAAACTGAAGGACATTGACCCAAGTGACCCAAAACCAATTATTCCTAACATACGGAAAGGGAGCACTGGCTGTTTTGACACCTCTGTTTCCTCCCAGATGAAATCTCAGAGGATGTGAAGCAGTCACTGACAATTCGAGCTACCACTTTCCAAGTTTTAAGGCCAAACCCAAAAATCCTTGCTCTCTTCTGGGCCCAGCACCTGTTGTGCAGGTAGGGGAGACCGGACCTGGGAAGAGGGATGTGTTAGCTATTTTCCCTTCACTTGGGAAAACCAGAGGCCTGCCTGCAGGGACAGAGCCATAAGTGGGGTGAGTTGGGGGACTGGGATTGACATAAGTGCGCTGCCTTGCGTAAAACAGATAGCTGGTGGGAGCCCAGCTCCGTGCTCTGTGATGACCTAGAGGGAGGGGGTGGGGGCAGCTGGAAGCGAGATCCAAAGGAGAAGGGATGTATGCATACTTAGGGCTGATGCTCAAGATCCTTCTCAAGTCTCTCAAGTCTCTCAAGAAGACTCTTGAGACTCTCTAGGACTGCAAGGAGATCAAACCAGTCAATCCTAAAGGAAATCAGTCCCGAATGTTCATTGGAAGGACTAATGCTGAAGCTGAAACTCCAATACTTGGGCCACCTGATGAGAAGAACTGACTCACTGGAAAAGACCCTGATGCTGGAAAAGATTGAAGGCAGGAGGAGAAGGGGACGACAGAGGATGAGATGGTTGGATGGCATCACTGACTGGATGGACATGAGTTTGAGCAAGCTCCGGGAGTTGATGATGGACAGGGAGGCCTGGCATGCTGCTGTCCCTGGGGTCACAAAGAGTACGATTGAGCGACTGAACTGAACTGAATTGAACTCAACCGAATGGCCGGTTCACTTCATTGTACGGCAGAAACTAACACTAGCATCGTAATGCAACCATGCCCCAATTTTTCAGAAAGCCCACTGACTCTCAGAGTGAAAAGTATCATGAAAGGGGAGAGGGTAGTAAAGCATGTTTTACTCACAGTTACTTTATTCATTACAAAACCAGTCTGTTTCTTGTTATTGTTTTATAGTTGACAGTTGTGTCTGACCCTTTGCAAATCCATGGACTGTTGTCTGACAGGCTCCTCTGTCCATGAGGTTTTTCTCACAAGATATTGAAGTGGGTGCCATTTCCTTCTCCAGAGGAATCTTCCTGACCCAGGGATCGAACCTTTAAACTTATAGCTCCAGCACTGGCAGGCAGATTCTTTTACCACTGAGCCACTTGGGAAGCCCAAGCATTTGAATATCTTAAAACTTGGCTCGAATTTTATACCATTCATTTTATTATACAATAGACATTTTCCCATTTTTAAAGAATTAATATTGACTTGCTCTCTTTCTATTACAAATCATCCACCATGCCAAGCCTCATCCATTCATCCAGTATCTAGAGATTGTCTGGTGCTCAGGTGTTCAGATGTGTCCAACGCTTTGTGACTCCATGGACTTTAGCTCACCAAGCTCCTCTTGCTTATGGAATTTTCCAGGCAAGAATACTGGAGTGGGTTGCCATTTCCACCTCCAGGGAACCTTCCTGATGCAGGGATCGAACCTCCTCTCTGTCACATGACAGGCACTATTCAAAGCGTCGGAGGATGCGGGGAGGAGGAGGAGCAGGCGCAGACCTAGCAGGAGGACGGCCTCCTCAACAACGCTTGTTTCAGTCCGTTCCGGCCACTGTAACAAAAATGCCGCAGACTGGACTGCTCAACAGCAAACCTGCATCTCTCGCCACTCTGGAAGCCCGAAAGCCCAAACTCCAGGAGCAGAGACCCACGTCTGGTGGCGTCCTCAAACGGCCGAGAGAGAGGCCACCTCTTCTATCCAAGGGGCTCTGATCTCACGTGTGGGTGCGCCACGCTCACGACCCAAGCCCTGCAGGAGACCCTGCCTCCAGCATCACCACGTTAGGGATTTAGGCGTCAACATAAGTGTGGGGGGACATGCATAGTCAGCCTACAGCAAAGGAGGATCTGAGTCAAGCTCACAGGAGGTGAGGAGATGCACACAGCACCTCCAGATGGGGAGAGGGTCAGGCGGCGGCAACTGCTGGCACAAGGATGTGTCCAAGAGTGCGGGGACAGCAGACACGCTGGTTTCACTTGAGAGCAAGGGGGAGTGAGGAGGGGAGGAGGGGGAGGCTGCAGGTTATGTAGCTGTTTGTAGACTACTGCAAAGAACGCCGCAACTGGAAAATGACTGCAAACATTTCTCTTCTTTTAAAATTGGGATATAGATGCTTTACAATGCTGCGTTAGCTTCTGCTGCACAACAAAGTGAACCAGCTGCGTGGACACATGCATCCCACCCCGCGCGGCTCTCCCTCCACCCTCTAGACCACCACAGGGCACCCAGCTGAGCCCCCAACGCTTCCAGCAGGTTCTCACGAGCTGTCTCTGTTACACACAGCAGTGCACGTATGTCATGGGAAGCTCACTATCAAAATAACAATAATAGTAATAACGACAACCCATCAAGAAATGAGCAGCTCTAAATACACATGTCTCCAAAGAAAACATACAGATGGCCAAGAGGAGCCTGAAAGATGCTCATCATCACTAGTGATCAGAGAAATACAAATCAAAACAACCACAAACATTCCGGTATTTCTCCTCCTGACATTTTTTCTACACTTACATACCTATAAGCATTTATAATGGTTTCATAAAATAGTAAGCATATTAGAGATACTCTATCCTATTGATTAATGATACTTTAAAATTACTTCCCCAAGATATGAAAAATAGTCTGTACAAACACATATAAAGTCTGCAAAGTATTCTATGTATCCTTCCAATGGACAGGCTTGAAAACACTGACTTGCTCCTGGCATATTCCTGGAATAAAGATACAACGAGTTTCACACTTTATATCCAAATGCTCCCTTGTTGTGTCTGTTTGATTTGAGGAAAATAAGAAAAAACATTTCTTTAAACTTCATTTGGGAATTAATGATCCTTTCAATGTGGTTCTTCTACTTTTCCAGGCAATGAATCCCCCCAGAGGGCCCCCTGGGGGAATAACTCAATGTGCAACCACTAAGTTAGATGTTCAGCCACCAGATCTGTCCCTGTGAATCAAGCTCTCTTCAAAGCAATTCTTAGGGTGAACACTGCAGTCCTTCCTGTGATTATCACAGTAAACAACACAGAACTAAACCAGTTTAATAGGGTAACCCTTGTTCTTCTGCCTTGTGACTAACAACTAGAAAAAAAAAATCCCAAGAAGCAGTGCTATCCTGAAGGTGACAGCTATCAAAATTCATGGATGTGCCTACAGGGATGTGACCAGTCTTTCAGCTGTGGATGGAAACTTTAAAATTCAGACCCAAATCCGGGACAAATTCCTTAAACTCAATTTTGTCCTATGAACAATAAGAGCATGGCATTCACTAACCTGGCAGACACCGTCGGGCACTGATCTATGATACATCCAGAAATAGCAAATATTGTTACAAGAAACCCTGACTTTTTCCAAAGAAAAGAGAAAGGAAGTAGCGAAAGTGCCATTTATATGGATATTTGAGAGCAAAGAGCTTTAAAAGCTTTGTTTTATTTTTAAATAAAATGTATAGATGTATATTGTGACATAAGGACAGCTGGCAAATTTAACATGATAATGTAAACATCTGTTCGTATTCGTATGTCAAAACAAGCACATCAGATGGTAATGTTTAAAAACTCAGATCCCTCTTAAAATAGTGCTCTGAAGTGAATGACAAAATCAGAAAGAGGGAATGAGGGAAAGGAGCAAGTAACTCCTTGAACCGTGCCCCCAACTCTCTTTAATGCCATATCACATTCCTTTGCCAATCACCTTAAATTCAGTTGCATTTTAATAGCTGCTTTTACATAATGGGAAATTTCCTTTCAATTCTCTTTCCCCAGTGCCGTGCAAAATTGATATAGGGCAGACATTGCTTGACATGCAATTCTCCAGCCCCTTCTGAAATTCTGCTGAACTTTCTCTTTAGAGCAAATAAAACAGGTAAACTCAATGGCCATAGAATTGGCACTATTAAATTCAGGGACATAAAATAAGGCTCTAGAGGAGATACCTTCCCTCAGAAAGACCTTTAAAAAAAGTCCACATCCTTTAGCAATTACCTTAGCAGTTGGAACACAAGCGCATTTGAGGGGCAATAATGGTTTTTTCACCTGCCAAATACACCCCCAGCAAAAGAGAAGGCATTGCTAACACACCCACAGAAGGGCCTCATTCTTCTGAGTTTGATATAATTTCAAGGACAGATCTGTTCATGCCAATTGTAGTTTTTATGACAACTTATTGGACCCTCTTATTCATATTTACAAAGTAAATATTCTCATTTGGAGGAGAACGATTTGCTTTTTTCTTTTGCCCTTAGTCTTGGAAGGATTAACGCCTTTGTGGGTATTGAGAAAAGGAAGTCTTAACTGTTAGGAAGGAGGAAACAGTACCTTGAATCTGGCACCTTTGACCACATGCTATCCTATACTAGAAATACACAGCAGGCCCCGGTGAGATTTGAACTCACAACCCTACCATGTGATCCAGCAATTCCACTCCTGGGTATATATACAAAAAACAAACAAACAAAAAAAAACCCATTGATTTGAAAAGATATATTAACCCTGATGTTCAATGAAGCACTATTTACAATAGCTAAGACAGGGAAACAGCCAAAATGTCCACCAGCAGATGAATGGATTAGGAAGATGTGCTACATATATGCACAATGGAATATTACTCAGACATGAAAAGAACGAAAGACTGCCATTTGCAGCAGCATAGATGGACCCAGAGATGACCACACTGACTGAAGTGACACAGAGAGACAAAAGTGTCATATCACTCACGTGGGGAGATACGAAAAGAACACAGTGGACGTACACGCAAAGCAGAAACAAACCTCCAGACGTAGAAAACACACTTCTGCTACCAAAGGAGAGAAGGAAGTGGGGAGGGACAAAATAGGGCTATGGGAATAAGAGATGCAAACTATTAGATAAGCAACAAGGGTATACTGTGTAGCACAGTGAACTACACATGATTTTGCAACAATCTATGAAATATAATCTTCAAAAATACTAAATCACTATGTTGTACACCTGCAACTAACACAATATTTTAAATCAGCCATACTTAATAAAATAAAACAAATTTAGAAAAAAAAGATAAAGGTTGCACTAGGAATATCCAGAAAGACTGAAGGAAAGGAAAATTAACACCAACAGACTACAGTTGTTTTTTAATGAAGCAAAATATTAATTGTAAACAAATGAATAAGTATATGAGAGGTCATGACACAATTTTTAATTGCTTATACATATTTTTAAACTTTACAGTGAGATATTATAAAAAATAGAATCAGAAACTCTCTTTGAGTTAATCATAAAATAACATGAAAAGATAGCCTGTAGGATAGGACAGAATATTTTCAAATAATATATGTGACAAGTGTATAGTGTCAAGAACGTATCAAGAACTCTTACAACTCAACAATACAAATAAAGATAACACAATAGAAACAATAAATCCTTTGCCATGAAAAGATGTTCCACATCATTAATCCTTAGGAAAATACAAATACAAATCATAGTGGCATGTCAATTCACACCCACTAGGATGACCATAATAAAAAAGAAAAACGCTAACAAGTGTTGGCAAGAATGTGGAGAAATTGGACCCTATCAATACTGCTCATAAAAATGTAAAATGGTAAAATGTAAAACAGATTGGCAACCATAAGTTAAACACAGAATTACCATATGATACAGCTATTTCACCTCTAAGTGTACATCCCAGATTACTGAAAACATGCTCACTCAAAAGCTCACATGTGCTATACACAGAAGCCAAAAAGTGGAACTAATTCAATTCTTCAGTTACTGATAAATAAGTAAACAAAATGTATATGAAAGGGAATATTATTCAGTCATAAAAGGATGAAGCACTGATAAATGTTACTGCATGAATAAATCATGAAAATTTTATAAGTGAAATCAGAAACAAAAGGCAGTGTATATCTCAGTTTTATATTTAATAAATGTCCAGAATAGGCAGATCCATAGAGGTAGATTAGAAATCCATAGAAAGTAGATTAATATGTGAGAGGAATTTGGGGTAAAGGGGAATGGAGAGAGATGGTATGGGTTGGAGTTTTATTTAGGGTTGTTCTGAAATTAAAGATTGATAACAATCAACTGAATATATTAAGATCATTGAAAATGGTGGATTTTATGGGACTGGGATACATCTCAGCAATGGAAAGAAAGAAAAAAGAAAAGCCAAAGGTAAGTATCTAAAATTGAGAAGAGCACATACACAGTCTGGAAGTGACTTTACTGGCCTGGCCATAAAGATGGTCCCTTAGCTTAGGCCACCTCCGTCAGTTAATCTCACAGGCCCAAAAAGATGGTGTGCACAGCTCTTCAGCAAGGGTTTGGAGGAAGCCGCATGAGACAGCGGCGGAGAGGATTTGGATGTACAGACAGAATCTTTCCACCATCACAGAATGGTCCACTGGGCCCACTGGGGTAGACAGAGGCAGAAATAGCAGGAGAAAGAGAAGAGATATTCATCTTTGCACAGGAAGAGGACAGAGTGGGTCTGTCTTGCACAGGCTGAACGATGAGCTGGGAGGCAGGACATCCTCAGAGAGAAAGACTGCTGATAGACCTAGAATGGCCAACTCTGGGCCTCAGCACTTCTAGTGAAGACCCAGATATTGGTCCGCATCACCCAGGAGTTAGTAGTGAAAGCACTTGCCTGGACAAGGAAAACATCATCTTAAAAAGTAAACCTGAATATGTTGCATCCATTTTGATGTGCATAACCCTTTCATTATGACTTAGGTCATCAGGGAAAGATCTGTGACATAAGTGTGGCCTGAAAAAGTATCTAGGATGCAGCTCTGATCAGCCTGCTGGGCCATCAGGTGCCATTTACTCCTCTTGAATCTGCATGCATGTTCAAGTGCTTGCTACTTTCCTAAAAGGTCATCCTCCATCTTTTCTTTGGGTGTCAGCACACTGCATCCTCAGATGGGTGCCTTGGTTTCCTCATGTAAAAGTAGGTAGTAATAGACCCTTCCTCATAGGGTTACAGTAATTACTGATAAAGATAAGTTCATGGAACAGTATATAGTTGTTTCTCAGTCACTCAGTCATGTCCAACTCTTTGTGACCTCATGGACTGCGGCACGCCAGGCTTCCCTGTCCTTCACCAACACCCAGAGCTTGCTCAAACTCATGTCCATTGAGTCAGTGATGACATCCAACCATCTTGTCCTCTGTCATCCCCTTCTCCTCCTATCCTCAGCCTTTCCCAGCATCAGGGTCTTTTCTAATGAGTCACTTTTTCGCATTAGGTGGCCAAAGTATTGGAGCTTCCGCTTCAGCATCAGTCCTTCTAATTAATATTCAGCACTGACTACCTTTAGGATTGACTGGTTTGCTCTCCTTAAGAGTCTTTTCCAACACCACAGTTCAAAAGCATCAATTCTTCAGCATTCAGCCTTCTTTATGGTCCAACTCTCACATCCATACATGACCACTGGAAAAAAAATAGCTTAAGGCATGTACAAAAGATTACAAAATAGCTGTGCTAGATTATTAACAAATGACAGAGGGCTAACGTGCTGCCTCAGCTCGGGGAGCATCTGAGCTCCAGAGACCGCTCCCGGATGAAGGGTTGGCTGTGGAGGATGTCGAGGCCTTATACCAGGCTTTTGGAAGGATACGGCTTTTCTTCTCCTCCACCTCCTCCCCCTCCCTCCTCCTCTTCCTCCCCCTCCTTCTCCCCCCCCCCCCTTCTTCTCTTTCTTCTTTTAATTAAGGGAAAGTGTTTTTCTTCTCTTTTTAATTAAAGGAGAGCTTTTCAGATCTATCCTCAAATTACTCATTAACATTGTTCACTTAAGATAAGATAAGCTTCACTTAAATTGTTAGGAAAAAAAAAAAAAGTCAGCATTGAATAAGTAGAGAGATAACTTTGGATTCAAAATCAGGGCATCCAGCCTATAAAATACCTGACCAGTGCTTCTCAAAACTGCCAAGGTCATCAAAACCAAAGAAGAGCCAAGAAACTGTCAGACAGGAGGAGCCTTAAGGAGACATGACAAGCAAATGTAACATGGGATTTGGGTTGGGATCCTGGAGCCAAAAAGGCATAAAGTTGGAACTAAGAAAATCTAAATAAACTCTAGATTTTTGTTATATCAATATGGATTCATAACTAATGTACCATGCTTATAAAGGACATTAATAATAGGGATCCAGAGTATATGGGAACTCTTAATTTTCTTAATTTTTTCTTCTGAAAATCTAAAACTATGCTAAAAAATAAAGACTACTAAAAAATTAGGTATTCATAATTGCCAAAACTTGGAAACAAACAAGATGTCTTCCATTAGGTGAATGGATAATGAAAATGTGATACATTAATTAAAATACAATATTATTCGACATTAAATTGTCCTAGAAAGCCATGAAAACACATGGAGGAAGCTTACATGCATATCACAAAATAAAAAAAGCCAATCTGAAAATGCTACATAACTGTATGATTCCTGAAGTGTGGTGCAGGAAGTATTTGGAAAACATGTGCACTTTCCTTGCAATTTTGCTATAAAGAATAGTTCTAGAAAATAATAGTTTTTAATAAAAACAGAATATCTGAGTTGCATAAACACACCCACCACTGCAGCATAGTAGATGTATGACTCTGCAGTTTTAGATCCATCAACCTTCCTGAGGTGATTTCCTCATGCAAAGTCATAGTTGAACAAAATCTGCTTTTTCACAATGCTCTAGAATGTCATGATTTTAAATAGAGAAAGGAAAGACTCAACTCATAAATAATGGACCAGCTGTATCAGGAACCATATCTTACTTTTACGGAACCAAGTCTTAATCTGGAAATTGAGAAAAATGTACATGTGTATGCGTGTGTGTGTGTGTGTGTGTGTGTGTGTGTGTGTGTGTCTAATGATAAGATGCTGCCAGGGATCTGAGTAGGTTCAGCCTTGAAGAACATCACTTCTTGACTGACACATTTATGATGCTTCAAAGGCTGAATGGAGCAAGTCCACATGTGCCACAGTTGTCACCCTGATTTCACTGATTCAGGGTCAAAGGAAATATTTTAGAGAACTTTTATTTTTTTTCTTAAAATCAATATATATATTTTTTCTAGGAGTTTCTGATATAACAAGTTTCTGAAGTGTTTTGCCTACAATTTTTTTAAATTAATTAATTTTTTAAATTGGAAAATAATTACTTTACAACATCGTGGTGGTTTTTACCATACATCAACATGAATCAGCCATGGGTGTGCATGTATCCCCCATCCTGAGTCTCTCTCCCTCCCCATCCCAGCCCTCCAGCTCTTTGAGTGCCTTGCTTCATCCATGGAATTTGCCCTGGTCATCTAATTTACATATGGTAATATACACGTTTCAGTGTTATTATTTAAAGAACTTTTAAATCAACATCACTGTCCTTTCAGGAACATAGAATTCGACGACTCAGACCAGGACAGAGTACCTCAACAGAGGTTAAGCAGGGAGAAATTAGCTTTTTAGTGGTCATTTAAAGACCACTTTTCACTGAAAGGCAGGAGGGAAAAAAAAAAAGAAAAAGTCAACTTAGATGAGATTGGAATTTAAAAGATTTATTTCTCTAGGGCGGAAAAGATTCCAAGCCTGTTCATTTAATTTGAGTCAAAATTCTGAAATGCAAGATGAAGAGGTGAAATCGGGGATATTAATCTGTAGTTCCCTTCTCCTTGGACTCATCTGCAAAGGAACCCCTGTTTATGGGCAAACAACCAAAAAACTTCTCAAAATTTTCTTTTCAAACTAGAACCTCAAAAGCAAATGCTCCCAAATATACCTAACTTTCTATTGATAATTTTTCTTTCATTTTAATAGAAATCATTCTGTGGTTCTTCTCTGGACTATCTAAATAGTGCTTAGTGACAGCAAGACAGGCACTCACCACCTGGCAGGATGCTGAGTACTTCAGTTCTGTCTAAATCCTCACATGAAAGAATGGAGGCCCTAAAGTTCCCCCTCCAGGCTCACATTCTGGCCTTCTTCTTAACAGATAAGTGATTTTGAGCAAATTACTTGACTTCTCTTCTACCTCAGTTTCATTGTCTTAAAAATGGAAGCAATACTTTTATCTAGGAAATTTGCCTTAACGCAGCAGAAACCTGTACAAAGGACCCACAGCAGTGCTCGGCAGGCTTCACTCCCCTGGAATGCTCACGCAGGAAACAGCTGAAAGTAAAAGCTTTTCACCATCTGTCCAGCAAGGACAGCCCTGGGATGAGGACATGAGCATTCACAGCATGCTTGCCCAAACTCCCTCTGTCTGCACCGAGTGTGGATTTCTGGTTCTGAGGCTGAACAGCCCCATTCTGAGTGACAAACACATCATTACTTCCCATATGCTTTATACCCTACTTGGTTTGGGAGAAGTTTGATCTCTTTGAGAGGATTTGAAGATACTTAGGTGCATACTCTAAATTTTAATTCACAATTGAGATTTTATTTTTCCTATATTCAAATCCTTCAGGTAAAACCAGAGGGGTTCTGCACTCAGCTCAAGATGGCAGATTGGTAATTGTTCAGAAACTTTGTGAACTGGTTGTGAAATAGAATTATTACTAAAAACTAAATCATATAAACTTGCAATAAGTAAATCAGATTAAAAATAAAAAAGAATATTCAAACTATCAATTTTTCAATTATTTTATTGTATTTCACAACCACCTGTGCTCTTGAGGTTATTCTTTCTATTTTAAGGTTGCGACATGAAAACCGCAGCACAATGGTGCTGCCTGTCTCGAACCAGCTCCACCTTCAGTGGGATCACATTGGTAGCACATGATCAGACACATCACACCATGGTGATTGACAGTACTAGAAATAATCACCGCCATCACTGAGTGTCTAAATTTCAGAAAGCATTGCAGACAGAAAACTGTCATCTGAAAAGAGGCATGCACCCCAATGTCCATGGCAGCACTGCTTACAACAGTCAAGGCGTGAGAGCAGCCTAAGTGTCCATCAGCAGATGAAGGGATGGAGGAGATGGGCCACACTTATGCAAGGGAATATTACTCAGCCATAAAAAGAACGAAAGAATGCCTTTTGTAGCAACACTTGTATGGGCCTTGAGATTATTTTACTAAGTGAAGTAAGTCAGAGAGAGAAAGACAAATGTCATATGGTATCACTTACATGTAGAATCTAAAATAATGGCATAAATGAACTTATTTACAAAACAGAAATAGACTTCTAGACATAGAAAACAAACGTGTGATTACTAAAGGAGAAAGGGAGGGGGGTTAAATCAGAAGTTTTGGATTAACAGATGCACATGACTATACACAAAAATATCAATAGATAACCAACAAGGGCCTAGTGTATAGCACAGGGAACTGTATGCAATATCCCATAGTCTGTAAAGAAAAGGAATCTAATGAAGACTGTGTAATATGTATAACTGAATCACTTAGCTATACTTCTGAAACTGACACAACATTATATATCAACTCTACTTCAATTTAAAAAATTACATTAAATTTTTAAAAATTTGGTCAAAAAAGTACTAAAAAAATGCAATTATACAGATAAAGCTTACAAGTATGTCATACTGCATCTATTACACTTAAATAACACAGAAAATTGATGAAATGTTCTACTACTATTTGAAAACTATTATCTGATTCACCAAAAAGTTGCTCACACCATTGACAAACAAGTGAAGTTTCAACATTTGTCTTCATTGTTTCATATACCTTTTAGTCATTAACATGAATGAAAATATCAGCCAACAATTCATACTCTTTTGGAGCAATACTTTTTTATCAACTGTAACCACAGGTTGACTATGCATATCAGAATTTGGCAAAGACCAACAAAGAGTCAGACACGACTGAGCGACTGAACTGAGCTGAACAAAGACATTCCATGATACAGAAGAGTAATATGCATTTTTACTATTCTCTATAAGGATGCACTTGCTATGCATTCTTTGATAAGTGAATTTATAATAAACCCATGTATACCCCCATGTGCACATTTTTGGAGGGTTTGATTTTAAACATTTACCATGGACACTGAAAAAATTGTGTCTGTATGTTACTTCCATACATTATAGTGAAATGATTCATATCTTTTCAACTATTATGATCTTTACCAATATTTCTGTCAAATCATACAGATACAAGATCATTTCAAACTGTGTCCATGTGTTTGGCATTTTACCATAGAAAGGGGCCTGAGGTTCAATATTTGACTATATGCAGGTGAGCATGATGATTTGCCAGAAATGGGTATGTTCTAGAGACAGCCTGCTGAGTTTAAATCCCAGCCCTGCCATTACAAGCTAATGTCTGTAGGCAAATTACTTATTCAATCCAAGACACACAAAAAAATAAAACAAAAGTCTGTTCTATATATCTGTGCCTCTTTTTCTGTCTTGCATATAGGGTTATCCTTACCATCTTTCTAAATTCCATATATATGAATTAGTATACTATATTGGTGTTTATCTTTCTGGCTTACTTCACTCTGTATAATGGGCTCCAGTTTTATCCATCTCATTAGAACTGATTCAAATGTATTCTTTTTAATGACTGAGACAAGTGCTCAGGGCTGGTGCACTGGGATGACCCTGAAGGATGGGAGGGGGTTTCAGGATGGGGAACACATGTAAATCCATGGCTGATTCATGTCAATGTATAGCAAAAACCACTACAATATTGTAAAGTAATTAGCCTCCAACTAATAAAAGTAAATGAAAAAAATAAAAAAATTTTTAAAATTAAAAAAACAAAAATTCTGAAGCTTAAGAACAAAACAAAGCAAATTTTTAAATTACAATGCTGAGTCTATTTATTTGCTAGGTCAGGGAATACTCATTTGTAAAAAATTCATTAAATAGTTCACTGAGAAGGAGAGAGCAGGAGTTGTTCAAGGCTGGAAAGCGGAGGTTGTGGATTGTGCCAACCCAGCAATGAAGTCCGGGCCTGGGTGGAAGGGAATTGGCCCGTTAAGTCTACACACAGCGGGTTATAAGAAGCCCCACTTGTTCACGGCTCACTCAAGTCTCCTCAGCTAGGTTCAGTACCAGTTATTTAAAGCCCACTGTCTCTTATCAACTTCAGCTGATTAGAATCACCGGTGAGGAAGCACGTCAAGTCTTTTGTGTTTGTTTTCTTATGTTTTTATGCTTTGTCATATAACATCACTGGAAATGATATATTACTTGGATAAAACTCAAATTTGAAAAGATACATGTGCCCCAGTTTTTATAGCAGCACTATTTACAGTAGCCGAGACAAGAAGCAACTTAAATGTTCATTGACAGGTGAACGGATAAAGAAGATGTGGTATATACATACAATGGAATAGTACTCGGCCATGAAAAAGAACATTTTCAGCAACGTGGATGGACCTAGAGATTATCACACCAAGTAAAGGCAGTCAGACAGAGGAAGGCAAGTACTGTATGATATCATTTATATGCAGAATCAAAAAAAAATATGCAAATGAACTTATTTACAAAGTAGAAATAGACTCTCAGACAATTTATGGTTACCAAAGGGCAAGTGGGTAGGTCAATAAATTAGGAGTTTGGGATTAATAGATATACAACACTATATATAAAATGGATAACCAACAGGGACTTAATATGTAGCACAGTGAAATATATTCAGTACCTCATAATTAAGTATAATGGAAATGATTCTGGGAAAGAATATACATATATTCAGAATATATATATATATACACACACACATATATATATTCAAATGTTTAAAGTTGGATTGAATATGTATATGTTTACATATGTTTACATATACATATTCAAATGTTTAAAAATTCTAGAAGGGAAACATAGCTTCACTCTATTGAAAATAGATTCGCCTAAACCAGTGATGTGACAGGAGGCCCAAAATTATCAGCAAAAAGTACAGCTATGGCATATATGTGCCACATCATAGACTACAAGAAAATATCAGGTATAAAGTCACTAATGTATATAAAACACTTAGAACTAAACACACGGTCTACACTTGGTGGGTGTCAGTTTTTTACATAATTATTTCAGAAAACGTTGAATAAAATCTAGCCTAGTTCTACATCCTAGTAGACCTGAGAGTTAACACCTCACATTAAAGAGAGTTCCATCACTTAATTATGTTCGTCTTTGTAATTTCAGAGTTTGGCACAGTGTCTTGGACACATTCTCAGCAAAAGATAATCACTGTTAAACTGCTCAGCAAATGGTTATCACTGTTCCCAGTGTTATTCCTGGGATTCTTATTTTGAACATTGACTAAGATCATCTTCAAACACAGTGAAAAATACATCTTCATTATTTTAAAAAAATGCAAAGATAAATTTACTAAGAACACAAAGATGAATTTACTAAGTGACAACTATATTTTCATTTTACCCACATTTTGTAGAAAAGTGATGTACATAAAGGCTCCTTTTTCAGGTCCAATAAACAAGTAAATGGTGTAACTAGGAATTGAACCTATATCTGTGGAACTCCAGAACACATATTCTTGCCACTATGGCCTGCTGCCTTCTTTAAATACTCTATAATTTGTCTGTGAAGAATTTCAGAATTCATTAGAAAAGATTTCTGTGTCATAGGAAAGATATTCTCTAGCTACTTTCAAAAGAAGAGATGAATGTCACCTTTGGGGAATCACAAGGAAGGCCTGAAAGTAAGTAAAAGAAGCTAAACACATACGGAAAAAAAGAAAGAAAGAAAGAAAAACCTACTCATCAGCCAGGATATTCCCCAGAGACAGTGAGAGTTGACTCCCCTGGCCTCTCAGCAGTTCATTTTGGATTCCATTTGATGATGTCAGAAGATAATACCTTTAGCAATTTTAATCCCATCACCTGCACATAATTGGGGAATATTTTTTACTTAATTTCTCTTTCTCTGTGTTAATATTTTCTTTTCCCACATTAGCAGAAAAGGGAAAAAGGAAAAGATCTCAAAGAAATAAAGTATTGATTTTTCTTTGTACCAACCTTCATGTACTAGGCTTTCATTAACATTTAAACAAGGCCTACCTGACCTCATATCGCTTGTGACATTTTTCTTTTTTAAATTTACTTTGTTGAAATACAGCTAACGTAAAATGTTGTGTTAATTTTTACTGCATAGCAATGTGATTCAGTTTTTCAATAAATATAAAAATATTCATATTTTTTCATATTCTTTCCATGATACTTTACCACTGAATACTGAATATAGTTCTCTGTGCTTTACAGTAGGGCCTTGTTGTTGCATAGTCTCTACAAACAGTTTACATCTGTTAACCTCAAACTTCCAGTCTGTCCATCACCCCTCCAACCTTGGAACCACGAATCTGTCTTCTGTGAGTCTCTTTCTGTTTTGCAGATGAGTCATTTGTGTCATATTTTAGATTCCACACATAAGTGATATCATACGGTGTTCGCCTTTCTCTGACTGACTTCACTTGGTGCTCTAGGCCCATCCACGTTACTGTAAAAGGTACTATTTCATTCTTTTTTATGCCTGAGTAGTATTCCATTTTACACACACACACATCGCACATCCCGCAGCTTCTTTATCCATCACTTGTTGGTGGACATTTAGGTAGCTTCCATGTCTTGGCTTGGCTTCCCAGGTGGTTCAGCAGTAAAAGAATCTGCCTGCCAATGCAGGAGATGCAGATTTGGTCCCTGGGTTGGGAAGAGCTGCTGGAGGAGGAAATGGCAACCCATTCCAGTATTCTTGCTGGGAAAATCCCGTGGACAGAGAAGCCTGGCTTTAGTCCATCGGGCTGCAAACAGCAGGATGTGACGGAGCAACGGCACGTGCACATGCGTGTCCTGGCTACTGTGAATAAAGCTACTGCAAACACTGAGATGCAGACAGACTTGCTACTGTGAATAAAGCTACTGCAAACACTGAGATGCAGACATACTTTTGAATATGGTTTTGTGTGATATCTTTCTTTACACCTTACCCCTCTAGAGTTCAGCTGATCTCTGAGAGCTTGCATATCAGTTATCTATTACCACTCAATACACTTTGCCAAACTTTGTGCCTTCAAAGGTGGACCCCACATCTTCCTTAAAGGGCCAGATAATTCATATTTCAGACTTCTATAGCTGTATGTTCTCAATCATAACTACTCTGCCCTGGTGGTGCAAAATCATCAATAGGCAATATATTGACAAATAAAGTTGTCTGTGTTCCAATACACCTTGATTTACAAAAAACTAGCAGAAGGCCACATGGGCTCTAGTTTGCTGACTCTTTGCTAAAGCCAACCGTTTATCATTTCTCACACTTTTCTAGACTATTCTTCTCTATATGTGGTATTGACTGTGACATCATCAGTCAGGGAGTCTGGCTGAAGTTGGCACATGCCAAAAAGCTTCACTCATGTCTGACAGCTTAACTGGGTGGGGATAGAACAGCTGAGGACTTTCTGATCCCATTTCTTCACGAGGTCATGTGTCTTTCCAGAGTCTAGCTCACACATCTTCACATGGAAGTCAGATCCAGAGAACATGGATATAAAAACTGTAAGGCCTCCGTATGTCTAGAGGGAGGACCGCCACAAAAACAAGTGGTCAAAGCAAGTCACAGCAAGTCAGCCTAGGGGAATGAATTCTGCCTCATTATGGGATGAGCAGAATGCTCATCCAGGGGTGTAAGGCATTGCCAAAGCTTCCTGCACCAACAACCTACTGGAGCACTTACCACCCAGTCACGTAATTTATCATAAGACAATCCTGAATATTCACTGGAAGGACTGATGCTGATGCTCCAACACTTTGGCCATCTGATATGAAGGGCCAACTCACTGGAAAAGACCCTGATGCTGGGAAAGATTTAGGGCAAAAGGAGAAGAGAGTAGCAGAGGATGAGATGGGTAAATAGCGTCGCCAGCTCAGCGGTCATGAGTCTGAACAAGCTCTGGGAGACAGTGAAGGTCGGGGAAGCCTGGTGCTGCAGTCCACGGGGTGGCAGAGAGTCAGACAAGAGTAACAACGGGCATGCGCAGACGTCCTAGGTCACAGAAGTTCACGGTTTCACTGAAAAGAAGTGGGGCCAGTGAATGTGTGGAAAACATAATTCATTCCTCAAACATTGATTCAGTTTCCAATAAGGGCCACTCCCTGCACAAGACACCAAGGATGCCAGAGATACGGGGGGACTCATCTTCATCTTCAAGGTTACAGATAAGAGACAAAAAGTCCTGAAGGAAAGTAGTTATAAGCAACACAGTACATTCTAAACTAGACATCTGAATAATAGGAGATCCCTGGGCTCACACTGAGGGGGACTCTTTGTGAATATAAGGAAGGCTTTGAGGAAGAAATCCTACTAGAACAAAAGCTGAATGAAAAAGGAGAAGCTGGCTTAATGGCCAGTTGTGGACTGTTCTAAACAGAAGGAGCAATATGGAGGTAGGAAAAGGCTAGGAGAGCTCGGCTGCTTCGGGAACCGTAAACCAACAGGGTAAGAATGAGGCTGGGCAGTCCAGCAGGGAATGAAGTCACAGAGGCTTTGAGTGACATGGGGAAACATCCCACATTCACTCTGCAGGAAAATTTGATCTGATGCAGGTTCTCAGAATGGTAAGAATTTTAAGCAACTGCATGGGACAGAAATCAGTGAAGCAAGATAAGTGATAGAAGGCCGTTATAGTACTGCATGTAATAATTGATGATGAGTTACGGGAAAAAAAAGAAAACATTTTGATCTGTTTTGCCAATTCCTCCACAAGGCTGAAGACTGCTTCAGAAGACTTTGACTCAGAGGAAGAACAATGCATGAGGAAGAAAGTCCAAAGAAATAAATCCAGAGCCTGTTGTCTCACAGTAAGATTGCTTAAATAAAACTGTTCTGGATGAATGCGAAGAAATGAACTTGACCTTCAAGAATTAAATCATTGTTAACTTCAACAAAGGGCCATGTAGTGATACTGAATACAGTTTTAATCGATATAGTAGCTGTCTTTTTTCTTTATTCCAAGCAAGAATTCACATTAGTACTGAAGATAATGCTTTTAAACATGTTTTAAAAGCATCTCTTGTTTTTTTCTCAAGTTCTATAAGTAACATATTTATTCACAATAGAAAAATGTTCCAGTAACTGAAGATGAAAGAGAAATAATAAAGAGGAGGTATGAGAAGGGAAAAAAGAACTCCTTTAGCACCTCTTAGATTTTTGCTTCTCTCCCCCCCCCGCCTTCTGAAAAATGTTAATATTCATTGTCCTATATTGGGCACAAGTAGACAAAATGGAAGCAAAAAGAAATGGCAGTGTTAATTTTACTTCTTCCGGACATCTCTATTTAGTGTTCAGAACAAAACCAATTGAATTACGAATAAAAAATGCCATGGAAAAATACCAGAAGGACTTCTGATCTATACTCTAGAGATAATCAGCTATTTCTGGTCACAATTCACTGTACCCAGCCACAGAGATGCCACAAACACACACACACGTAAATGCATACACATGCATGCACACACCCACACATATTGTATGCACACATGCAAACTCACGTACACACATATGTGCATACACAAACACATACACTCAATGCTGTTTCCCACGGCAGGATCTGTGCTGATGGCCCCGCCTCAATTCCCAGCCATAGATACCCCTGGTGTTCCTCTTAGGGTGGCTAATTCCCACTCTTCCTTCAGCACTTGCTTAAATGCAATTTTACTCAAGAATACATTCCCAGGGCTAGGCTCTATAAATACCTCCACCCTAAAATCAGTGATTTGATTTGAAATGGTTTGTTTACTGATTTATTCCCTCTGATACAGACCATGGGTACCTGAGGAGCAGGGCTCTTGTTTGCTTACCATTATATCCACAGGAGTTAACATAAAACTGGACAAAGAGTAAATGCCTGATAAATGCTCACTGAGCTCAGTGAGGTGGAATGCAATGCAGAAGTAGTTTTGGCGCTAAGAATAATAATATCTTAGCTCCCAGGAGCAGGATGCTGGCAAGGGTCGATGTCTTCATTTAAGAGGACCAATCTAATGAGTCATTTTTTATATCCTAAGTGTGAATATTATTCACCTATAATTATCTGCCTGCTATTATCAAAATACATTACCACTGAATTCAATGCTTTCCCCACCTTTTATTTTTCAACTGTTATACAGCTAACTTTTACCTGTGAATTATTCATAATACATTTTAGACGAGTATAAGATAATTGACCTTGTCTGCATGAGGCACACATAATCTCACCCTGTAATAATTAACTCTCAGATGTGAGCCATTATTTAAGGGTAATGACTTTTCATCAGTTTGGCAATACATTACGGCTTCACAGATCCATCCAATTCTATATTTCACACCTTTGCTTTTTAATTTCCCCCCAAGATGTAACACTTGCTTGTCCTGAAATGAACTTGGCGCATTTCCAATCACATCAGGGAATCTTCCTCCCCTATGAGTTCATTGCATTACCATTTACCACTTTCATGAAGCCAAAATTCTGGAAGCAGTCCTAGAACATCAGGCCATTCTGTCTTCATTTCCCTACACTCTCCTTTTCCTTAAAAAGCTATCAAAGCTTACTGACTTTCCTGAAACATTCCCCATCCTCTCTCTCAGCTATATGCCCAGGGTCAGGCCTCTGACTCAGACTACAAACCAGGCTCTAACCTCTCTCCGCTCCTCAGCTTCTCCCTTCAGACCCCTTCTGCTGAGAATACTAAAGCATAAACCATACCCAGCCACAAGGCTGATTAATCCATCTCTCCACCCCAAATACCCTCAGGCTTCTGCTTGCTTAAACAAACAAACACTTAAATGACCAGTTCCAAAAACATCACTGCCCAAAGGCTTGATCATGATCCCATTTCAACAAAACAAAAAGCAATTAGAATATTTGTTGTTGTTGGCCACCAATATATAGTTGTTATACAGTGGGCTTTGGGGTAGAGATTCATATAAAAATCCCAGTACTGAATATCTTATGGATAGCAAGGTTTCCCCCCATATTTACAAGAAAAATTAAAGTCTAGAGAGCATGTGATGCTGAGAATCCTGCACAATTTTCATAAATATAGTAGTTTCCCATCCGTGGGCCACATAAATTATTGCTGACAAAATGCACTTGAACAAATTCCTCAATTTTTTGGAATCAACACTTTGATAAGTAAATATTTAACTCAGGAAAAGCAAACAGGCCAAAATTAACTTACTAAAAGGACACAGTATAATATTTCTTAATATTTTAATACTTCAGTTGTATGTAAATAGTTTCTAACAACTACAAATGATTCTCTATACTCATTAAAATCCTGAATATATATGCAGAAGAGAATATACATTCTAAAGTAATAGCTATTTTTTATGATCAAGTTCTTGTAATTCAATCGGATCTTTCTGTCTGCCACTTAACGGGTTACTCTGTAGTTTCCATGCACAGGAAATACCATTTTTTTCTGAACGTAGAAATTGCTTCTTGTCATTACCAACCACCTTTTCCATCAATGTTCTCTAAGCTTTCGAATGAAGAACTTAAGAAAAATGTAACTCTGCTTGAAAAGGGAACCCATCCAGAGACTTCCAGATCAGTGCATTTTAGATATTTTAAAAAGTGTCCTGAAGAATGTTAAATATATCTAATTAAATAGTTAATAACTGTTTAACAAAGTCTAATTAAACATGCATGGATATGTAGGTAAACTGAATGATCATCAAAAAAGGAGAACAAACTTAGGGTTAACCAAGGGAAAAGAAGGGTGTGGGGGAGATAAGCCAGGAATGTGGGGTTAGCGTGCACACACCACCACACACAAAGGAGACAAACAACAAGGAGCCACTGAGAGCACGGGGAATTGTGCTTAGTGTCTCTAACAGCCTATGAGAGAAGAGAATCTGAAGAGTGATATATATTTATATACATATTTATGCATATATACTGGGCTCCCCAGGTGGTGCTACTGGTACAGAATCTGCCTGCCAAGGAAGGAAACATAAAAGACATGGATTTGATTCCTGGATTGAGAAGATCCCCTGGAGAAGGGCATGGCAACCCACTCCAGTGTTCGTGGCTGGAGATTCCCATGGACAGAGGAGCCTGGCAGGCTGTGGTCCATACGGTTGCAGAGAGTCTGACATGGCTGAAGAAACTTAGCATGCACGCACATATTATGTGTATTTATATATACACGTATATAACTGAACTGCAGTGCTGTACATCTGAAACTAACACAACACTGTAAATCAACTCTACTTCACTATAGATAGATTATAAAATAAATTAAAAGTAAAGATAAATTAAAATAAATTTTAAAAAGAGTTTTGTTCAAGAATTGTATCTGTATTCATATCAGCATGGATCCTTCTTACAATTCTGCTCTTGAGCCTTTTGCAGAGAAGAGCTGGGGTGGGACATTGTCAATAGCACCCCAACCGTATGTACCACATTTTGAGATTCACTGATACTGTTTTTTAGCAGAAACTATACCACTCCCCAGCCCAGCCTTGGCCCTCATCATCCAACTAGTCATGTGCCACCAAGAAAGAACATAGTCATGAAGCCAGCTGATCTCTAACCTAGCAACTCAACTTCTAGGTTGTAAAAGCCAGGTGTCAGAGATCAAATTTCCAACATCCATTGGATCACAGAAAAAGCAAGAGAGTTCCAGAAAAACATCTACTTCTGCTTCACTGACTACCCTAAAGCCTTTGACTGTGTAGATCACAATAGACTGTGGAAAGAGATGGGAATACCAGGCCACCTGACCTGCCTCCTGAGAAACCTGCAGGCAGGTCAAGAAGCAACCGTTAAAGCCGGACATGGAACAATGGACTGGTTTCGCAATGGGAAAGGAGTACGCCAAGGCTGTATATGGTCACCCTGCTTGTTTAATTCCTATGCAGAGTACATCGTGAGAAATGCTGGGCCGGATGAAGCACAAGCTGGAATCAAGATTTAAGGGAGAAATATCAATAACCTCAGAAAAACAGATGACACCACCCTTTCGGCAGAAAGGGAGGAGGAACTAAAGAGCCTCTTGATGAAAGTGAAAGAGGAGAGTGAAAAAAAATGGTTTAAAACTCAACATTCAAAAAACTAAGATCATGGCATCCAGTCCCATCACTTCATGGCAAATAGATGGGGAAACAATGGAAACAGTGAGTCTTTATTTTCTTGGGCTCCAAAATCACTGCAGATGGCAACTGCAGCCATGAAATTAAGACGCTTGCTCCTTGGAAGAAAAACTGTGACAAACCTAGTCACCATATTAAAAAGCAGAGACGTTACTTTGCCAACAAAGGTCCAACTAGTCAAAGCTATGTTTTTTTCCAGTAGTCATGTATGGATGTGAGAGTTGGACCATAAAAAAGGCTGAGTGCCAAAGAATTGATGCTTTTGAACTGTGGTGTTAGAGAAGATTCTTGAGAGTCCCTTGGACTGCAAGGAAATCAAACCAGTCAACACTAAAGCAAATCAATCCTGAATATTCATTGGAAGGACTGATGTTGAAACTGAAGCTCCAATACTTTGATCACCTGATGCAAAGAGCCACCTCATTAGAAAATACCCTGATTCTAGGAAAGATTGAAGGCAGGAGGAGAAGGGTACAACAGAAGACGAGATGGCACCACTAATTCAATGGACATGAGTTTGAGCAAGCTCTGGGAGTTGTTGAAGGACAAGGAAGCATGGCATGCTGCAGTCCATGGGATCGCAAAGAGTCGGACGTGGCTGAGCAACTAAACATCATCATTATTATCCGTCCCTCAAAGGTATGCACTTGCACAGCTTTAGAGCTTATATTTTCCAATATTGTAGTTTCAAGTAGTTATTTACATTGCAGTTAATTAAAATCAAGTAAAATTTAAAATGCAGCTCCTTATTCATCATTACTACGTATTCAGTGCTCCGAGGCTACTGTAGCAAGTGACCACCATATTATAGCACGTAGCTAAAGAAAAGCTCGCCACTGCAACAAACCCTATTGGACAATTCCAATTTAGGGCATTTATTTAGAGTCTTAAATAAAGAAAGAAGTGGTCAATAAGTATGACATTATTCCTCGTAACTTCTGGTGCCTATAATCCATATCTATTTTTACAAATTATCCAAGCTCTACCATTTCACATATCCATTCCTGCATAACCAACCAGGCCAAAATTTTATGACTTTAAATAATTACTCTACTATTCCTCACAGTTCTGTAGGTTGATTATATCTCAGCTAGATGATTCTTTTTCCAGTCTTACTTGAACTTTCCTGTACTTGAGATGCAATGGCAGTGGAAGTTGGGATGTCCAAAATGACTTCAGCCCCACGGCTAACATATTGAAATATTCTTGACTTTACTCCATGAAGGGAGGTGTGCTGGCATATCGGAAAGGTAGGGCTCATTGGGAGCAGGGGGAAACTGATACCCTTCTCATCCTTCCTGGCCCCCATTACTCCATGCAGCCCCAGGTCTTCTCCTTCTGGAGGTGGACCATTTTTGGAGAACATTTAATACATCCTTTAATCACAGTCCTCCACAAACTCTTCTACCACTTGAGTCCACAGCTGTGTAAATTTCCACAGGACTGTTGTGCTTCTAGCCTTCCTTGTCCACATAGCGGTCACATTGTCTTTCAAATATTTCCTGAATTCATGCCTCTTTCTCCACCCCCACTAAACCAAAATATGTAGGTTTATTAAGCGAAGGAATTAGGTCTTAAGTATCTAATATCTCTGTACCTCCCCAGACTTAAAGACCTTAGCTGCACGTTCTGCACAAATTAATAATAAAATAATAATAAATAAAGAAATGAACTGAATTCAACCTCCACAGTCACCTGTCCCAGACACCACTGTGTCTGTTCAAAAGCAGAAAGGTGTCCATCAGTTCCTATGCATGACAGCATGACAATGAACTTTGAAGTTACATGAACTAAGGTTTAAGTCCCAGATCCACTGTCCCATTACTTCATATTGCTTCAAAAACAACCATAGGAGCTTTATAATGTAATTGCGGAGAGGCCATAAATCTATGAAAAGCTGATTACAGAATAAACAGTAAAACACAGTTCAAGACAATTCTAGCAAAAACAATAACTCTTAGAGGAATTACAACATGAGGCTTCCAGTCCATATATTGCTAAGGAGTTCAGCCATTCCTTCTTTTTCACAGGAAGACTCAGTCTTACACACACACACACACACACACACACACACACACACACACACACTTATTTTCGGTGTTGAATGCTTCTAGCCTCTTTAAAGGCATTAACCATATAGAAAAAGTTGTCAATGAAGACTGCGCAGATAATAAATTGTGCACATTTAAAAAATCTCAGCTCTAAGCACTGCAATTTGCTTTACTGAAAATCCAGATTTTAGTGATTCAGGATTGAACACCATAAAACTGCTTTTGTTGGCAGTAAAAATATTTTCACTACCTCAAGTCATCACAAACACCAAATGTAACTATTTTTCTTTCAATGCAGAGATGCTGGGATACTCAGACTCATAACCTACAAGGAAAAAATTTTATCAGCTGCCTTAGCCTTTGACACAAATATTTCTATAGGTGATTGAGATGATTTATGAGGGTACTAAGAAATAAAGTGTAAGCAGAAATAAGCCATTTTACTGTATTTATTCTGCACAGCCTCCAAAAGAGTGAAGAAGATGAGATCTCAGACAGGAAAATGGAAATAATGTGTCTTCTTTAATTTATATGAGAGGCAAAAGGGAAATGAACCCCTTGCACTTTGGCAGTTGGAATTAAAAGAAGCATATGAAGGGATTTTCATCCAGGTGCATCTCAGCTCTCGAGTAATTTACATTTTGAAGATCAGGAGGCTTTATTAACCTATTTGAAGGTTGTGTACCTCAGAGGTTAGCTAGAAATGTACTCAAATAGAGTTTTAATCCCTATGGCAGATATGAGAGTTGAGAGCAGTAATAAAAGCAAAGGAAGGAATTTGACATTGGTGAGTGCTAATATTTACAAGTGCAGTAATGCCTGGTGATTGACAGTCAAAACTGGTCAAGGTGTAGGGCCACACATAGATCAGAAGTCCACTCCATCACTGACTTGCTGAGGTGACTGTGGGCAAGTTGTTTGCCCTCCCAAACCTCAGCTTCTCCAAATGTAAGACACAGGCAATAGTAGTTCACACCTTACAGGTTAGTTGTAAGAATAAAATGACATAACGAATTTAAATCAATTAGTGTACAGCCTGGCACAATCTAAAGAGTCAATAAAGGTTATCTCTAGATTTTTTTCATTTAATCACCACAATTAAAACCATCCACAAGGATGTTATCAGCACTTTACATCTAATGAATCAAAACTGCAATGAGGTATTACCTCACACCAGTCAGAATGGCCATCATAAAAAGCCTATAAATAATGAAAGCTAGGGAGGCTGGGGAGGAGAGGGAACCCTGCTACACCGTTGGTGGGAATGCAGATTGGTGCAAGCACCATGGAGAGCAGTATGGAGGTTCCTTAGAACTAAAAACGGAGTTTCCCTGTGATCCAACAATACCCCCCCAGAGAAAAGTCACTGAAAAGACACATGCAGCCCTGTGCTCACTGCAGCGCCATTGACAACAGTTAAGACAGGAAAGTCAGGTAAGTGTCCGCGATGGATGGATGGGCAAAGAAGATGCGGTGTGTATCGGTACAGCGGAACAGCATTCAGCCACAAAAATGAAATGGTGCTATTTGTAGCAAAAATGATGGGCCTGGAGGTTATCATACTAAGTGATGTAAGTCAGAGGAAGACAAATATATGATATTACTTATATGAGGAACCTAAAAAAATGTCATGCGAATGAGCTTATTTACAAAATAGAATGGACCTGTAGACATAGAAAGCAAATGTATGGCTATCAAAGGAGAAAGGGCTATGGGGGGATAAATTAGGAAGTTGGTATTAGCATATGCACAATCTACATATAAAATATAAAATAAATGACCATCAAGGACCTACCGATAACTATAGGGAACTTGTAATAACATGTATACAATCCCCCCAAAAAAAGCTTCACAAATTCATACTGCCATCAGTTGACTTGCTTGCAAAGTCCATGCTTTTAGCCAATGTGGTTCCAGTTTTTAGCTAAGAAGTCTCTGGTTTCCAGTCTGCATGAGAGAGTTAGCTCTCCAAGAAGAGAACAGTGGCCACCTCCAGGTTCTGGTACAGAGGAAGGGGTATTAAATTTTCAATACCACAGACATTCAATAGATAACTTCTGAGTAAATGAAGAAATCATAAAAACAGGTTCTGACACTTCCATTGCAATACACGCGCACACATGAACAAGACTGCCTGCTCTAGTCATAAAGCCCGAGAAGTCGCCTCTACCAAGGATGTGTTCAGACACCAAGGGGACGGTGTGTTAACAGTGGTTTGTGGGATTCATCTGAGTGACCACAGCCCTCCACCGCAGACAGAGGTCCTGCCATTTCAGGGAGCATCTGTTTACACATTTAGCTTTCACTTCCTTTCCCCAACCCAGATTCTAAACTATGACAGTGGGTCTAATGGGCTGTTACACTTTGCTAATTTACCTATTAATTTTGCAAATGGCCTGTTTCACGGAAGATAAACTTTATCCTTTGGAAACATGACATTCTTCAATACAATCTGGCTATAAGGATCCAGGTCTTGTGCAGAAAAAGAAAATGAATTGTCCAAGGTGGCATTTAGCAGCTTACTGCCTCCCTGGTGGCATCGTGTAGATAAAATGATTACTCACTCAATAAAGTAAGGTGATTAGTCAGTCAATAAATTCTAGCTGCTGAACATTTCAAAGGATCAACTTGAGGGCTATTTTCTTTTTCCTTTTCTGTAATGAAAATGGTAGAAAACAAAGGCAATACATAATATAACCTACTGTGTCCAGAATTCAATGGGAGGCAGAATTTAAGATGAGCAAAGTCACACATATTCCAATGATTTCTAGCGATTAAGGGAACAGAAAAAATGAACATTAATGAAGTTACTGGAACATGCTCCATAGACTTCCCCGTTTAAAGTGTTCACAGTGGGTAACGAAGCAGGCTCAGTGCGCGCCTACGTAGTGTCTGGGAAATGGGGGCACGCCGTTCCCCAAATAGACGATACGCACATTTCAGCCACACTGTGCTTACAGAGACTCCTCAATTATTTAGATCAACTGGAAGAAAAACCTTGATTATTACTTTCAGGTTCTAAAAAGAGTGGATGTTATCCTGCAAAATGTCCTCAAGTTAAAACAAACGAACCAAATACACACACACAACTGTACATATGACACTCTCCTACCACCTATTTTATAACAACCAAGACCGGTAAAATAATTTTCAGTAGATGAGAAAGTGTGTGATGGTCACTCCAGTTGTTTAGCTGTGAGTAAATGTTGACAGAGCAAAAGAAACCGTTTGATTTGTTAAATACCCTAATGGCTTCTGTCTTCTTTTTGCATCACTAATCAGCAACATCCTTTCCAGCAGCTGGTAACAAGGTGCAATTCCTGCGAAACCCAGCCTACACCCTCCCAAGGTCAACACTGTAAAATTAGCACCTCTTCAGAAACGAGAAGCCCGGGCACTCTAACTGGAGTAGCTCTCGCTTGTCACAACCAGAGGAAGCATTACGCAGCAACAAAGATCCAGCACAGTTCAAATAAATAAAAAAAACTAAAAATAAGGACTTAAAAAACTAACAGAGAACTCCTCACTGCAGGAAATACAAAACATACAATTAGTCTAAGATTGTTCCTAAATGAATAAGCAACAACAAGGAAACAATAACAAAAACCCAGCAGAAAAACACAAACCTACTGCTGAAGAAAAAATCCAATAACAGAGTCGTTACAGCATGTTATCTAAAATGTCCAATTTTTAAAGAAATATAAGAGACATGCCAAGAAAAAGGAAAGTGTGCTACATATGTAGGAATAAAAGTAACCCATGGAAAGTTCCCCCATGGGACCTAGCTGTTAAACTTAGTAGATATGAAGCTAGTGGCCTGGAGAATTCCTACCAAAGGAGGCACTTTTGGACCCATGTCTGATAACTGGAAAGATTAACACTGGGCATCTGGAAAATGCTCTCAGGAGCCCACTGCGTGGCAGGCTTTCGGCAGGCACAGAAATACAGATGGGAAAAATAAATCTTGGCTTTGCTACACATCTTACCCATGTAGCTGACTCAGACCAATAGAGAGAAGGTGAAAACACAGCGTCATAGGCAACAGTGGCCAAGAGTGCTGCTGCCAACGTTTCTGTAGAGAAAGGTACAGGAGGCTGAGGAAGCCAAGAGGAAGAGCCCCATCTCGGGAGTCCTGAAGAACTTCCCAGGAGACATGCCTTCTGCTCCGTACTCAGTCACATCAGGCCCTCTGGGACGCTGTGGCTGTGGCCCACCGGGCCCCTCTGCCCATGGAATTCTCCAGGTGAGAATACTGGAGGGGCCGCCCTTCCCTTTTCCGGGGGTCTTGCCCACCCGGGGCTCTAACCCCTGCACCTCCTGCACTGCAGACAGATTCATTTACTGCTGAGCCACTTGTGAAGCCTGGACATCCAAGCTGCATCTTAAAGGACAGAGAGAAGTTGGGCTGAACCTCACACAAATGAGAAACTTAGCACAGAGCCTGGAGGTCATCTGACGAGAAGTGATAGACTCTTCTCAGGATGCAAATTCAATAATCAGAGAAAATTTCTACTTCATAAAAACTTCAAAGTTACAGCCTGTAGCAACTAGTTTGTCCACAGACTAAACAGAATATATAGAGAGGGAGTGGCTGCTGCACAATTGGATGGATAATAAACCACTTAAAATCTGAACAGCCATGTACCCAAAAGAAACAGCAAAGAAATTCATTTTGCTTTGAACCCAAAAGAAGCGATTTTTTAAAACTGGGACCACTTTCCAGAAACTTGGGCTCTAGGCTCAGCTCTGGGACTTCCCCTGTGGCTCAGTGGTAAAGAATCTGCCAGCAATGCAGGAGCCACAGGCGATGCGGGTTTGATCCGTGGGCCAAGGAGCTCCCCGGAGGAGGAAATGACAACCCACTCCAGTATTGTTGCCTGGAGAATCCCATGGACAGAGGAGCATGATGGGCTACGGTCCACGGGGTCTCAGAGAGTAGGACACGGCTGGGCACACACCACCACCAGGCTCAGCTCTTCCCCTTACCTTGATCAGTGATTCGGGGAAAGTTCCTTGACTGTTATCCTCGCTTGTAAAATGGAGAATGAAGATTCCTATCCTTTGGCCCTCACAGCAGGGCCGCTCTGAGGATCACCAGAGGTGATGGTTTGGTAAACCCTGATGTGTGTCAGAATCATTAATTGTGAGCTGATGAAAGGTATACAGGGCTCACTTAGCTTTACAAGCATTTACTGAGTGTTTATTGCGTGCCAGGCACTGATCTGGGCCTCCCATGGGGCACTCGTGGTAAAGAATCTGCCTGCCAAAGCCGGAGAGGCAAGACGCCCGGGTTTGACACTTGGGTTGGGAAGATCCCCTAGAGTAGGAAGTGGCAACCCCTCCAGTATTCTTCCTGGAAAATTCCATAGACAGTGAAGGTTGGGGGACTATAGTCCACGGGGTCACAAAGAGCTGGACCCTGCTGAGCACACACAGGCACGCAGCGCTGATCTAAGCCTTGGGGAAACGAGAGGTGATGCGCACTCCTGGGGGAGGTTTGTTTTCTGTTGAAGGTATGGAGAATCTCGTATATTAAAATCCTGAGGAATTAAATTTAAAAACTTACAGATTGAATAAATGAGTTTCAGAATCCAGCAGGACATAAGATAAGTATACAAAATTTAGTTGTATTTTTATATGCCAGCAATGAATAATCCAAAAATAAAATTAAGAAAACAATATATAATAAAATGTATATATATAAATAAAATATGAATATATTTAAAATAGAATCAAAAAAGAAAAAAAACCTAGGAATAAATTTAGCAAAATAATGTCAAGATTTATACACTAGAAAACATTGTTGCAGTAAATTGAAGAAGATCTAAATAAATAAAAAAATGTTGCATTGTTAAGGATCAGATGATTAGCATTGATGAGATGGCAATAACACTTCAATTGACATATATATCAGAGCAATCCTTATCAAAATCAAAGCTTTTTCTTTGCAAAAATTGACATGGCATGGGAATTCTGAAATTTACAGGGTAATTCAAGGAACTAATGAAAGCCAAAACAATTTTGAAACAGGATTAATAAAGAAAGTTAAAGGATGCTTACTTCCTAAGCATCAACCTAATAGAGCACTATAATAATTGAGGCAATGTGATGTTGGAATAAATCAATGGAATGTAACTGAGATTTTAGAATGAGGCCTTTACATTCATAATTACATCATTTTACACTAGGGTAATCCAAGTCTACACCCCGACCAGTAATGCTGAAGAAGCTGAAGTCGAACGGTTCTATGAAGATCTACAAGACCTTCTAGAACTCACACCCAAAAAAAGATGTCCTTTTCATTATAGGGGACTGGAATGCAAAAGTAGGAAGTCAAGAAACACCTGGAGTAACAGGCAAATTTGGCCTTGGAGTATGGAATGAAGCAGGGCAAAGGCTAATAGAGCTCTGCCAAGAGAACGCACTGGTCATAGCAAACACCCTCTTCCAACAACACAAGAGAAGACTACACATGGACAGTACCAGATGGTCAACAGTGAAACCAGAATGATTATATTCCTTGCAGTCAAAGGTAGATAGGCTCTATACAGTCAGCAAAAACAAGACTGGGAGATGACTGTGGCTCAGATCATGAACTCCTTATTGAAAAATTCAGACTTAAATTTAAGAGAGTAGGAAAAACCACTAGACCATTAGGTCATTCAGGTATGACCTAAATTAAATCCCTTACGATTATACAGTGGAAGTGATAAATAGATTTAAGGGACTAGATCTGATAGAAAGAGTGCCTGATGAACTATGGACGGAGGTTCCTGACATTGTACAGGAGGCAGTGATCAAGAACATCCCTAAGTAAAAGAAATGCAAAAAAGCAAAATGGCTGTCTGAGGAGGCCTTACAAATAGCTGTGAAAAGAAGAGATCCATATAGTCAAAGGTTCGACTGCTATACTCATTTGAATGCAGAGTTCCAAAGAATAGCAAGGAGAGAGAAGAAAGCCTTCCTCAGTGATCAATGCAAAGAAATAGAGGAAAACAATAGAATGGGAAAGACTACAGACATCTCTTTAAGAAAATTAGAGATACCAAGGGAACATTTCAAGCAAACATGGGCTCAATAAAGGACAGAAACGGTATGCACCAAACAGAAGCAGGAGATGTTAAGAAGAGGTGACAATAATACATAGAAGAACTACATAAAAAAGATCTTCATGACCCAGATAATCAGAAAGGTGTGATCACTCACCTATAGCCAGACATTCTGGAATGTGAAGTCAAATGGGCCTTAGGAAGCATCACTACGAACAAAGCTAGTGGAGGTGATGGAATTCCAGTTGAGCTATTTCAAATCCTAAAAGATAATGCTGTGAAAGTGCTGCACTCAATATCCCAGCAAATTTGGAAATCTCAGCTGTGGCCACAGGACTGGAAAAGGTCAATTTTCCTTCCAATCCCAAAGAAAGGCAATGCCAAAGAATGCTCAAACTACCACACAATTGCACTCATCTCACAGGCGAGTAAAGTGATGCTTAAAATTCTCCAAGCCAGGCTTCAGCAATATGTGAACCGTGAACTTCCAGATGCTCAAGCTGGATTTAGAAAAGGCAGAGGAACCAGAGGTCAAGTTGCCAACATCTGATGGATCATTGAAAAAGCAAGAGAGTTCCAAAAAAACATCTATTTCTGCTTTATTGACTATGCCAAAACCTTTGACTGTATGGATCACAATAAACTGTGGAAAATTCTGAAAGAGATGGGAATACCAGACCACCTGACCAGCCTCTTGAGAAATCTGTATGCAGGTCAGGAAGCAACAGTTAGAACTGGACATGGAACAACAGACTGGTTCCAAATAGGAAAAGGAGTACGTCACAGCTGTATATTGTCACCCTGCTTATTTAACTTATATGTAGGGTACATCATGAGAAATGCTGGGCTGGAGGAAGCACAAGCTGGAATCAAGATTGCTGGGAGAAATATCAATAACCTCAGTTATGCAGATGACACCACCCTTATGGCAGAAAATAATAATCTTTTAGATAAATAGGCCAGTTCAATTTTCCTAATCCACGCAAAACAATTAATTTGAACCCTCATTGTACACCATAAATTAAAATAATTTAAAAAGAATCTTAGAAATTGAAGTGCTAATACTATAAAATTCCTGGAAGAAAACACAGGAATAAATCTTTGTGACTTTGGATTAGGTAATGGTTTCTTACATATAACACCAGGAAACACAAATGACAAAAAAAAAAAAAAAAGGTTAAATTGGATGTTTTTAAAATTAAAAAGCTGAGCATCAGAGGACACCATCAAGAAGTGAAAAGATGCCACAGAATGGGAAAAAATATTTTCAAATCACATACAAACATATCTCATTTTATTAGGCTTTGCTTTATTGTGCTTCATGCTGTGTTTTTTGTACAACTGGAGGTTAGTAGCAACCCTACTGTTGTCAGATAATGGTTAGCGTTTTTTACCAATAAAGAATTTATTGCGCAAAGTATGTGCATTGTTTTTTAGGTATAACTTTATTGCACAGTTAATAGACTACAATGTAGTGTGAACATAACTTTTATGTGCGCTGAGAACTCAAATCTTCTTGTGACTTGCTCTACTATGATTTTCGCTTTACTCTGTGGTCTGAAACTGAACCGATAGTATCTCTGCAGAATGCCTACTCTGATTAGAGAATATTATTCAGAATATATTTAAAACTCTTACACATCAACAATAAAATGATAATCCAAGTTTAAAATGCTTTAATAATTTGAATAGACATTTCTTTAAAGAAGATATAAAAGGTCCCAATAAGCATATGAAAAAGCGGTCAGCAACTAGTGATTAGGAAAATGCCGTGGTCACAATGAGATACCACTTCACACCTTCCTGAATAGTGAAGACAAAGACAGAGGATCAGAAGCAGCAAGGATATGTTAAACCTGGAAGCTCCATCCACTGCTGATGTGAGTGTAGAACAGTAAAGCGACTTTGGAAAATGGTTTGGCAGTTCCTCAAAGTGCTAAACACAGAATTTCTATATGACCCAGTTATTTCAGTCCAGGTATATATCCAAGAGAAATTCAAACCTATTTCTTTTCAAAAATTGTACATTAATACTATAGCAGCATTATTCATGTCAGCCAAAACTGTGGGACCAACTTAATGCTCCTAAGTTGATAAATGGATAAAGAAAACATGGTACATCCAAATATCAATAATATGTTAATGATTAATATATGGAATATTAATTGGCAACAAGAGAATTAAACATAGATACAGGCTACCACATGGGTGAATTTTTGAAATGTTATGCTAAGTAAAAATTTCCAGTTATGATAGATTATATATCATATGATTACATTTACGTGAAATGTCTAGAATAGGAAGGTAGATTAGTATTTGCTTGGCATTGGGGCATTGTGAGTGGTAAGGCAGTTTGGGAGCTAGAATGGAGAATATAAAAATACATAGGGTATTATTTTGGATAGGTTAAAATATTCTTGAAAATTAGACTGTAGTGATATTTTCAACTTCATGAATATACCTAAACCAGGAACTATAGATTTTGAATGCACAAATCTTACAGCACATTAAATACATTTTTATAAAAATTCAAAAAAATCAGCACCTTATTATTGTGAAAATGTTTTAAGGCTTGGAAGTCAAGAGAAAGAAAACGGAGTTGAAATCTCCACTTCTCCCGCACAGCTAGCTGTGAAACTGTAGCAATTTCTAGTCCCTTTGTGCTTCAGGAGCATCTCTACAAAGTCAGAAAAACAGTGCGGGTGACAATTAAAACAGTAACTGCATCAAGTAATTAGCCTGATGTTCTAGCACAGAGTAGGTGTTTAATAAATGGGGGTTGCTTTTATTTTCCTGGTAGAAACTTTATTTTGTACACAAAGTGGTCCCCGTGAATTAAGCTTATTGAGAATATTAGACATAGGTTGGCTGAAATATTTAGAAAATCAAGTTAAGAGGCAGGAAAAAATGTAACTCACAAATATCTTTACCTTGTGATGTTAATTACTGATACCCTATAAGGAACTGTGGATTTATCACTCAGTAGTTCTCATTTTAATAATCATCATTGTTACTATCACCACCAGTATAAACATTAAGTTAGATGCATTAAAAAAAAAAAGAACACATTCTAAGCACGTTACTTTTTTTTTTTTTTGGATGATTCAATGCTTTAGAACTGAGTCCTCCTATTGTTTAAGACAACAGAGTTATTATTACTAATAACCTTAATATTCCTTATAATAGCTATCATTTAAATTATGCTATGCCTGGCTTACTAGCAAATGAAATTGAGCATACAATCCACACTGTGAGTGTCTCCTGGGGAATGATTTTCTTTAATCCTCATAGCAACCTTATTTTGCAGATGAGGAAATTGTGGTTCTGAAAAGATACATGACATTGATGCAAGGTCATAAGCTCAGTTCAGAAGCAGTGATGCATTATCACTGTTTCTTATGCCCATGTTTTTTGAGTCAAAAATTGGGTTACATTGCTCAATAAACTTATTTTTAAATTGAGTGTCCCAAAAAAATCCCAAATGTGTGCTTCTATAGCTATACTTAACTCGGCCCCATGAGGAGGTGGAAACTTTCTAAATATTGCTGGATACTGATGACTATGCTGATAATTACTCCAATGATGAAATAACAGCTGAAGTCAAAGAGAAGTGAGGAAAGGGACATAAAACTGCTTATGCACAGTGAGAATCGGTCTCCTGGTGACGAGCTGAACTCCCCCGCCAACACCTCCCCTGTAGCCAGCCCTGCTCCTGATGTGCCAATATGAGAGTTTGTAAGCAGCCGCTTGTCTGTGCCTTACCGACATAAAGTTTGGAAATATGCATATATAATTAAGTAACTTATATCCTATGGAAGTAACTGATGAAGTAAAAAAATGGGGCTATGGAGTGCTGGGTCAAGGCAGCCTTCCAATTATAAACATGATAAAGAGTGAAGGTTTATATTTATGCCAAGTTAAAGGAGCAAGGCATGTGGTAAATTGGAAAAGAGCTCTGCATGTGGAGGAACAAATTCAAAAGCTCTAAGGTGGATTTTAGTTTTGACATTAAAGTACAAACAGCAAAAGAAAAATACAGATAATGGGACTTCATTAAAAACTTTACATCAAAGGAAGTTAAACTTTTCAACTTATTTTTTTAACTTCTTTCAACGAAGTTAAAAGACAAACTAGAGAATAGGAAAAATCATTCACAATCATATATCTGAGAAGAGTTTAGTATTTAGGATAGGTAAAACACTTAACATCAGAAAGACAAAAACCCAAATAGAAAATGAACAAAGAATTTGAGCAGACATTTGCCCAAAGAAGATACACAAAAGATAACAAGCACATGAAAAGATTTGGGGCATCATTAATTCTTAAAGAAATAAAATTCAAAACCAAAAGGAGATACCACTCTATACCTGCTAGGAGAAGTATAATAAAAAAAAAAAAATGTGGGGGGAAGTTTTGGTGAAGACATAGAGGGGTCAGTTGGGTCCAAATTATGGAAGCCTTGGGCAGTCACTAGTCTTTCTTTAAGTGAGATGGGGAGATCTTGGATCTTTG
Organism: Odocoileus virginianus; assembly: GCF_023699985.2. NCBI lineage: Eukaryota > Metazoa > Chordata > Mammalia > Artiodactyla > Cervidae > Odocoileus > Odocoileus virginianus. The sequence goes on along the minus strand of NC_069686.1, from coordinate 65,587,461 downwards.
TAGTTGGAGAAACACACTCTGACTTTTAAGAACAAACTGGAGAACGAAGGGAAAAAGCCAGGAAATCCATCTTGGAGGAAACTGTGACAATCCAAATTAGAGATGCTGCTGCTTGGGTCTGGGGAAAGACCAAGTAGGTTACCACACTGGGATCACAGCCGGCTGGAAGAAGGCATGCTGCAGGGGAATCCAGGGTAACTCCCAGGCTTCTTGGTCTCAGTATCTGACAAAATGAGCTGCCATTCACATGTCTGGGAAAGCATCCTGGAGGAGCAGGTGTGGAAAAAGATCAGAAAATTATCTGTGAACATTGTGAAACCAGGAGGCAGGTGGTTGTATGAATCTTGCATTTAGAAAAGGAACCTTGGCTGGAGATCCAGATTTGGATCTTCAGCATGAGACTGAATTAAAGCCTCAGGGGGGAAGGGGATAAAGAGAACCAGGGCAGAGTCTGGAGACTGAATCCCCACTTTCAGTGAGAGGGGAAAAGAAAGAACCAATGGAAAAGACATTGAAAGCACTGGCAGGTAGAAACCAAACTGGTGAGTGCTGAATCTTCAGAGTCAAGAGAAGGACGTATTCCAAAGATGAGAACGTGATCACTGTGCCAAATCATGAAATCATTTCTCGGCACCACCATGGGATTGAGCAACTGTGGAGCTGTTGTCTTTTTTAAGAGAAGTCTGGAGAAATTATATAATCAAAGCTCATCATTTAGCATCTGCTATATGCAAACCCAGGTGCTGTGAATGTAAAATGAATTCTGTTTGCATGCTAGTTCTAGGTATACAATTGGCTATAACAAAAGTGGATAAATAATACAATAAAAAGATGAATCAGGTATAAAAGGAGTGGAGAAAACAGACACTGACTTGGCCTGCATGAATCAGAGTGAGCTTCATGGAGGAGGCAGCCTTGGAAGGGAAAAAAGAAATGTGATCAGCAGTGTTGCATGAGAAAGGTCCCACTCTGCAAGTGGGACCAGAGGTGAGATGTGGAAATATAACAGATCCTAGGTTTTCAGCAGAAGAAAAAGCACCCTAGAACTTCCTAACCTTCTGCCATAGCAGAAGCAGCTTTGAGTTTATGACCATTTCTTCCTACACTATTACTTAGTTCATATATTTTATTTTTAACTTAACTGACCTTAAATATACTAACTTCCTTTTAACTTATACTATGTTCTTAGTAACAAGAGTATTAAAACCATGCATTTGATGTGGCAATTGTGTATATATATATATATGTATTTCCTAACATATATTTGGGCTTCCCTGGTAACTCAGCTAGTAAAGAATCTGCCTACAATGCAGGAGGACCCAAGTTCAATTACTGGGTTGGGAAGATCCCCTGGAGAAGGGAATGGTAACGCCCTCCAGCATTCTCACCTGAAATATCCCATGGACAGAAGAGCCCAGTGGGCTACAGATCATGGGGTTGCAAAGAGTCGAACACGGCTGAGCAACTAAGCAACAGGTGCTCAAGTTAAAACACAGATGATGTTTTTTAAGTCCACCCATGAACCATATAAAACATTGTGTTTCATGCTGTGGGAAACTCTGAGCTCAAAAGTGGGTCAGACAGGATCCATGGGGGCATATAAGACAATAAAGAGCACATAAATAATGACAACTTATTTAATAAGTAATATATAAAACAATAAATAAGGAAATAAGGGACCCATGTAGGGAAGATAAGCTGGAGCCTGCCAAATTTTGGCAAATAAAATATGTTGAAGGTCTCATTCCATACCACCCAGTTCCCTGGGCAATATCTTTCTTTCTACATATCTGCTATATGTTTAATTTACTCTTTTTCCCTCAAGGTCTCTGGAACAGACATGCAAAACAATTGCTCCTAAACTTTCTAGTTTCTAAAGGTCTTTCAGCCCCTGGGCCCTCCGGCAGAGACCCCCTGAAGGAAAGCGTGGAGGGAAATCCACAGCTTAGTGCAACTTCTAGGCTTCACTGTGTCCTCCATATGCAGTCAACTTTCTGGCTAAACGCAGGACTAACATATGCTCTCACTGATGGGATCGAGGCCCTAATGGTTGCATATAAATTGAAGCAGGATAAGAGGGCCTGATAGCAGGCAGCATTGGAAGGCCAGAGAATTCCATACTACATCACCATCAGT